>NC_139397.1:1421419-2812838 GCF_054392235.1 Sus scrofa
AATAGAACAGAACAGAATAGAATAGAATAGAATAGAATAGAATAGAATAGAATAGAACAGAACAGAATAGAATAGTATAGAATAGAATACAACGGAATATAATAGAATAGAAGAGAATAGAACAGAATAGAATAGAATAGAATAGAACAGAACAGATTGTAACGGAATAGAATAGAATAGAACAGAATAGAATAGAATGGAATAGAATAGAATAGAGTAGAATAGAATAGAATAGAATAGAACAGAACAGAATAGAATAGAATAGAACAGAATAGAACAGAACAGAACAGAATAGAATAGAATAGAATAGAATAGAACAGAATAGAATAGAATAGAATAGAATAAAATAGAATAGAATAGTATAGAAAAGAATAGAATAGAATAGAATAAAATAGAACAGAATAGAATAGAATAGAATAGAACAGAACAGAATAGAATAGAGTAGAATAGAATAGAATAGAACAGAACAGAATAGAATAGAATAGAATAGAATAGAATAGAACAGAACAGAATAGAATAGAATAGAATAGAACAGAATAGAACAGAACAGAACAGAATAGAGTAGAATAGAATAGAATAGAATAGAATAGAATAGAATAGAAGAGAATAGAACAGAATAGAACAGAACAGAATAGAATAGAATAGAATAGAATAGAAAAGAATGAATAGTATATAACAGAATAGAATAGAATAGAATAGAATGGAACAGAACAGAATAGAATAGAATAGAATAGAACAGAGCAGAGTAGAATAGAAAAGAATAGAATAGAATAGAATAGAATAGAATAGAATAGAATAGAATAGAACAGAACAGAATTGAATAGAATAGAATAGAACAGAATAGAATAGAATAGAATAGAATAGAATAGAATAGAATACAACAGAACAGAATAGAACAGAATAGAGTAGAAAAGAATAAAATAGAATAGAATAGAATACAATAGAATAGAAGAGAACAGAACAGAACAGAACAGAATAGAACAGAACAGAACAGAATAGAATCGAACAGAATAGAATAGAATAGAACATATCAGAATAGAATAGAATCGAATAGAATTGAACAGAACAGAATAGAACAGAACAGACTAGAATACAATAGAATAGAATAGAATAGAATAGCACAGAACAGAATAGAATAGAATAGAATAGAAAAGAACAGAACAGAATAGAAAAGAACCGAATATAATAGAATAAAACAGAACAGAATAGAATAGAGTAGAATAGAACAGAACAGAATTGAATATAATAGAACAGAACAGAATAGAATAGAATAGAATAGAATAGAACAGAATAGAACAGAATAGAACAGAATAGAATAGAATAGAATAGAGTAGAAGAGAACAGAATAGAATAGAATAGATTACAACAGAACAGAATAGAATAAAACAGAATAGAATAGAATAGAATAGAACAGAACAGAATAGAATAGAATAGAACAGAACAGAATAGAACAGAACAGAATAGAATAGAATAGATCAGAAAAGAATAGAGTAGAACAGAATTGAATATAATAGAACAGAACAGAATAGAATAGAATAGAATAGAATAGAACAGAATAGAACAGAACAGAACAGAATAGAGTAGAATAGAATAGAATCGAACAGAATAGAATAGAACAGAATAGAATAGAATAGAATAGAATAGAGTAGAAGAGAACAGAATAGAATAGAATAGATTACAACAGAACAGAATAGAATAGAATAGAAAAGAACAGAATAGAATAGAATAGAACAGAACAGAATAGAACAGAACAGAATAGAATAGATGAGAACAGAGCAGAATAGAGTAGAAGAGAATTGAATATAATAGAACAGAACAGAATAGAATAGAATAGAATAGAATAGAACAGAACAGAAGAGAATAGAATAGAATAGAATACAACGGAATATAATAGAATAGAAGAGAATAGAACAGAATAGAATAGAATAGAATAGAACAGAACAGAATGTAACGGAATAGAATACAATAGAATAGAATAGAACAGAATAGAACAGAATAGAATAGAATAGAATAGAATAGAATAGAATAGAATAGAACAGAACAGAATAGAATAGAATAGAATAGAACAGAATAGAACAGAACAGAACAGAATAGAAAAGAATAGAACAGAATAGAATAGAATAAAATAGAATAGAATAGTAAAGAAAAGAATAGAATAGAATAGAATAAAATAGAACAGAATAGAATAGAATAGAACAGAACAGAATAGAGTAGAACAGAATAGAAGAGAATAGAACAGAATAGAATAGAATAGAACAGAACAGAACAGAATCGAACAGAATAGAATAGAATAGAACAGAATAGAATAGAATAGAATAGAAGAACAGAATAGAACAGAAAAGAAGAGAATAGAATAGAATAGAATTGAATAGAATAGAACAGAACAGAACAGAATAGAATAGAATAGAATAGAATAGAATAGAAAAGAATAGAACAGAACAGAATAGAACAGAATAGAACAGAACAGAATAGAATAGAAAAGGATAGAATAGAACAGAATAGAATAGAATAGAACAGAACAGAATAGAACAGAATAGAATAGAATAGAACAGAATAGAACAGAATAGAATAGAATCGAACAGAATAGAATAGAATAGAATAGAATAGAATAGAATAGAATAGAATAGAATAGCACAGAATAGAATAGAGTATAACACAATAGAATAGAACAGAACAGGACAGAACAGAATAGAATAGATTACAACAGAATAGAACAGAACAGAATAGAATAGAATAGAATAGAATAGAATAGAATAGAATAGAACAGAACAGAACAGAATAGAATCGAACAGAATAGAATAGAATAGAACAGAATAGAGTAGAATAGAATAGAACAGAACAGAATAGAATAGAATAGAACAGAATAGAATAGAATAGAACAGAATAGAATAGAATAGAATAGAATAGAATAGAATAGAACAGAACAGAACAGAACAGAATTGAATAGAACAGAATAGAACAGAACAGAACAGAACAGAGCAGAATAGAATAGAACAGGACAGAACAGAATAGAATAGATTAGAACAGAATAGAACAGAACAGAATTGAATAGAATAGAATAGAATAGAATAGAATAGAACAGAACAGAACAGAATAGAATCGAACAGAATAGAATAGAATAGAACAGAATAGAACAGAATAGAATAGAAGAACAGAATAGAACAGAAGAGAAGAGAAGAGAATAGAATAGAATAGAATAGAACAGAACAGAATAGAATAGAATAGAATAGAATAGAATAGAATAGAATAGAATAGAATAGAATAGAATAGAACAGAACAGAATAGAACAGATTAGAACAGAACAGAATACAATAGAATAGAACAGAATAGAATAGAATAGAACAGAAGAGAATAAAACAGAAAAAATAGAATAGAACAGAACAGAACAGAATAGAATAAAATAGCCCAGAATATAATAGAAGAGAACATAATTGAATAGAATAGAACAGAAGAGAATAGAACAGAACAGAATAGAAGAGAAAAGTATAGAACAAACAGAATAGAACAGAACAGAATAGAATAGAATAGAACAGAACAGAATAGAACAGAACAGAATAGAATAGAATAGAATAGAGTATAATAGAATAGAACAGAAGAGAACAGAATACAATCGAACAGAATAGAATAGAATAGAACAGAATAGAACAGAATAGAATAGAATAGAATAGAATAGAATAGAATAAACAGATCAGAAGAGAATAAATAGAATAGATTAGAATACAATAGAATAGAACAGAATAGAACAGAATAGAATATAATAGAATAGAATAGAATAGAATAGAACAGAACAGAATAGAATAGAATAGAATAGAATAGAACAGAATAGAATAGAATAGAACAGAATAGAATAGAATAGAACAGAACAGAACAGAATAGAATAGAATAGAACAGAATAGAATAGAATAGAATAGAATAGAATAGAATAGAATAGAACAGAACAGAATAGAATAGAATAGAACAGAATAGAACAGAATAGAACAGAATAGAATAGAATAGAACAGAACAGAACAGAATAGAATAGAACAGAACAGAATAGAGTAGAACAGAATTGAATATAATAGAACAGAACAGAATAGAATAGAATAGAATAGAACAGAACAGAATAGAACAGAACAGAACAGAATAGAGTAGAATAGAATAGAATAGAATAGAATAGAACAGAACAGAACAGAACAGAATAGAATAGAATAGAATAGAATAGAATAGAATAGAATAGAATAGAATAGAAAAGAATGAATAGTATAGTACAGAATAGAATAGAATTGCATAGAATGGAACAGAACAGAATAGAATAGAATAGAATAGAATAGAACAGAGTAGAGTAGAATAGAAAAGAATAGAATAGAATAGAATAGTATAGAATAGAATAGAATAGAATAGAATAGAATAGAATAGAATAGAACAGAACAGAATAGAATAGAATAGAATAGAACAGAATAGAATAGAATAGAACAGAATAGAATAGAACAGAATAGAACAGAACAGAATTGAATAGAATAGAACAGAATAGAACAGAACAGAATAGAATAGAATAGACAGAACAGAACAGAATAGAATCGAACAGAATAGAATAGAACCGAATAGAATAGAATAGAATAGAATAGAGTAGAAGAGAACAGAATAGAATAGAATGGATTACAACAGATCAGAATAGAATAAAACAGAAAAGAAAGAATAGAATAGAACAGAACAGAATAGAATAGAATAGAACAGAACAGAATAGAACAGAACAGAATAGAATAGAATAGAACAGAGCAGAATAGAGTAGAAGAGAATTGAATATAATAGAACAGAACAGAATAGAATAGAATAGAATAGAATAGAATAGAATAGAATAGAATAGAATAGAACAGAACAGAATAGAATAGTATAGAATAGAATACAACGGAATATAATAGAATAGAAGAGAATAGAACAGAATAGAATAGAATAGAATAGAACAGAACAGATTGTAACGGAATAGAATAGAATAGAACAGAATAGAATAGAATGGAATAGAAGAGAATAGAGTAGAATAGAATAGAATAGAATAGAACAGAACAGAATAGAATAGAATAGAACAGAATAGAACAGAACAGAACAGAATAGAATAGAATAGAATAGAATAGAACAGAATAGAATAGAATAGAATAGAATAAAATAGAATAGAATAGTATAGAAAAGAATAGAATAGAATAGAATAAAATAGAACAGAATAGAATAGAATAGAATAGAACAGAACAGAATAGAATAGAGTAGAATAGAATAGAATAGAACAGAACAGAATAGAATAGAATAGAATAGAATAGAATAGAACAGAACAGAATAGAATAGAATAGAATAGAACAGAATAGAACAGAACGGAACAGAATAGAGTAGAATAGAATAGAATAGAATAGAATAGAATAGAATAGAAGAGAATAGAACAGAATAGAACAGAACAGAATAGAATAGAATAGAATAGAATAGAAAAGAATGAATAGTATATAACAGAATAGAATAGAATAGAATAGAATGGAACAGAACAGAATAGAATAGAATAGAATAGAACAGAGCAGAGTAGAATAGAAAAGAATAGAATAGAATAGAATAGAATAGAATAGAATAGAACAGAACAGAATTGAATAGAATAGAATAGAACAGAATAGAATAGAATAGAATAGAATAGAATAGAATAGAATACAACAGAACAGAATAGAACAGAATAGAACAGAATAGAGTAGAAAAGAATAAAATAGAATAGAATAGAATACAATAGAATAGAAGAGAACAGAACAGAACAGAACAGAATAGAACAGAACAGAACAGAATAGAATCGAACAGAATAGAATAGAATAGAACATATCAGAATAGAATAGAATCGAATAGAATTGAACAGAACAGAATAGAACAGAACAGACTAGAATACAATAGAATAGAATAGAATAGAATAGCACAGAACAGAATAGAATAGAATAGAATAGAAAAGAACAGAACAGAATAGAAAAGAACCGAATATAATAGAATAAAACAGAACAGAATAGAATAGAGTAGAATAGAACAGAACAGAATTGAATATAATAGAACAGAACAGAATAGAATAGAATAGAATAGAATAGAACAGAATAGAACAGAATAGAACAGAATAGAATAGAATAGAATAGAGTAGAAGAGAACAGAATAGAATAGAATAGATTACAACAGAACAGAATAGAATAAAACAGAACAGAATAGAATAGAATAGAACAGAACAGAATAGAATAGAATAGAACAGAACAGAATAGAACAGAACAGAATAGAATAGAATAGATCAGAAAAGAATAGAGTAGAACAGAATTGAATATAATAGAACAGAACAGAATAGAATAGAATAGAATAGAATAGAACAGAATAGAACAGAACAGAACAGAATAGAGTAGAATAGAATAGAATCGAACAGAATAGAATAGAACAGAATAGAATAGAATAGAATAGAATAGAGTAGAAGAGAACAGAATAGAATAGAATAGATTACAACAGAACAGAATAGAATAGAATAGAAAAGAACAGAATAGAATAGAATAGAACAGAACAGAATAGAACAGAACAGAATAGAATAGAAGAGAACAGAGCAGAATAGAGTAGAAGAGAATTGAATATAATAGAACAGAACAGAATAGAATAGAATAGAATAGAATAGAACAGAACAGAAGAGAATAGAATAGAATAGAATACAACGGAATATAATAGAATAGAAGAGAATAGAACAGAACAGAATAGAATAGAATAGAACAGAACAGAATGTAACGGAATAGAATACAATAGAATAGAATAGAACAGAATAGAACAGAATAGAATAGAATAGAATAGAATAGAATAGAATAGAATAGAACAGAACAGAATAGAATAGAATAGAATAGAACAGAATAGAACAGAACAGAACAGAATAGAAAAGAATAGAACAGAATAGAATAGAATAAAATAGAATAGAATAGTAAAGAAAAGAATAGAATAGAATAGAATAAAATAGAACAGAATAGAATAGAATAGAATAGAATAGAACAGAACAGAATAGAGTAGAACAGAATAGAAGAGAATAGAACAGAATAGAATAGAATAGAACAGAACAGAACAGAATAGAATAGAATAGAACAGAAGAGAATAGAATAGAATAGAATACCACAGAAAAGAACAGAATAGAAGAATAGAACAAAATAGATTAGAATAGAATTGAACAGAATAGAATGTAAGGGAATAGAAAACAATAGAATAGAATAGAATAGAATAGAACAGAATAGAATAGAATAGAATAGAACAGAATAGAATAGAACAGAATAGAATAGAATATAACAGAACAGAATAGAGTAGAACAGAATTGAATATAATAGAACAGAAGAGAATAGAATAGAATAGAATAGAATAGAACAGAATAGAACAGAACAGAACAGAATAGAGTAGAATAGAATAGAATAGAATAGAATAGAATAGAATAGAATAGAATAGAATAGAACAGAACAGAACAGAACAGAACAGAATAGAATAGAATAGAATAGAATAGAATAGAATAGAATAGAATAGAATAGAAAAGAATGAATAGTATAAAACAGAATCGAATAGAATAGAATAGAATGGAACAGAACAGAATAGAATAGAATAGAATAGAACAGAGTAGAGTAGAATAGAAAAGAATAGAATAGAATAGAATAGAATAGAATAGAACAGAATAGAACAGAACAGAATAGAATAGAATGGAATAGAATAGAACAGAATAGAACAGAACAGAACAGAATAGAATAGAGTAGAATAGAATAGAATAGAATAGAATAGAATAGAATAGAAGAGAATAGAATAGAAAAGAACAGAATAGAATAGAATAGAACAAAATAGAATACAACAGAACAGAAAGAATAGAATAGAACAGAATAGAATAGAATAGAATAGAATAGAATGGAATAGAATAGAATAGAACAGAATAGCAGAGAACAGAATAGAATAGAATAGAATAGAATAGAATAGAATAGAATACAACAGAACAGAATAGAATAGAATAGAATAGAATAGAATAGAATAGAACAGAATAGAACAGAACAGAACAGATTAGAATAGAATACAATACAATACAATACAATGAATAGTATAGAAAAGAATAAAATAAAATAGAACAGAACAGAATAGAATAGAATAGAATAGAATAAAATAGAATAGAATAGAACAGAACAGAATAGAATGGAATAGAATAGAATAGAGTAGAATAGAATAGAATAGAATAGAATAGAATAGAATAGTATAGGAAAGAACAGAATAGAATAGAATAGAATAGAATAGAATAGAATAGAATAGAACAGAACAGAATAGAATAGAATAGAACAGAAAAGAATAGAATAGAATAGAATAGAATAGAATAGAATAGAATAGAATAGAACAGAACAGAATAGAATAAAATAGAACAGAATAGAATAGAATAGAATATAACAGAATAGAATAGAATGGAACGGAACAGAATAGACTAGAACAGAATAGAACAGAACAGCATAGAATAGAATAGAATAGAATAGAACAGAACAGAACAGAATAGATTCGAACAGAATAGAATAGAATAGAACAGAAGAGAATAAAATAGAATAGAATAGAATAGAATAGAACAGAACAGGAAAGAACAGAAAAGAATATAATAAAATAGAATAGAATGGAATAGAATAGAATAGAATAGAATAGAACAAAATAGAATAGAATAGAATAGAATAGAACAGGACAGAATGTAACGGAATAGAGTAGAATAGAATAGAATAGAATAGAACAGAACAGAATAGAATAGAATAGAACAGAACAGAATAGAACAGAACAGAATAGAATAGAATAGAACAGAACAGAATAGAGTAGAACAGAATTGAATATAATAGAACAGAACAGAAGAGAATAGAATAGAATAGAATAGAACAGAATAGAACAGAACAGAATAGAGTAGAATAGAATAGAATAGAATAGAATAGAATAGAATAGAACAGAACAAAATAGAACAGAACAGAAGAGAATAGAATAGAATAGAATAGAATAGAATAGAATAGAAAAGAATGAATAGTATAGAACAGAATAGAATAGAATAGAATAGAGTAGAACAGAACAGAATAGAATAGAATAGAATAGAATAGAATAGAACAGAATAGAACAGAACAGAACAGAATAGAATAGAATAGAACAGAATAGAATAGAATAGAATAGAATAAAATGGAATAGAATAGTATAGAAAAGAATAGAATAGAATAGAATAAAATAGAACAGAATAGAATAGAATAGAATAAAATAGAATAGAATAGAAGAATAGAATAGAACAGAACAGAATAGAATAGAATAGAATAGAATAGAAGAGAATAGAATAGAAAAGAACAGAATAGAATAGAATAGAACAAAATAGAATACAACAGAGCAGAAAGAATAGAATAGAACTGAATAGAATAGAATAAAATAGAATAGAATAGAATAGAATAGAATAGAATAGAATAGAATAGAACAGAATAGCAAAGAACAGAATAGAATAGAATAGAATAGAATAGAATAGAATAGAATAGAATCGAACAGAATAGAATAGAATAGAATAGAATAGAATAGAACAGAATAGAACAGAACAGAACAGAATAGAATAGAATACAATACAATACAATACAATACAATACAATAGTATAGAAAAGAATAAAATAAAATAGAACAGAACAGAATAGAATAGAATAGAATAGAATAAAATAGAATAGAATGGAACAGAACAGAATAGAATGGAATAGAATAGAATATAATAGAATAGAACAGAATAGCAAAGAACAGAATAGAATAGAATAGAATAGAATAGAATAGAATAGAATAGAATAGAATAGAATAGAACAGAACAGAATAGAATAGAATAGAATAGAATAGAATAGAACAGAATAGAACAGAACAGAACAGAATAGAATAGAATACAATACAATACAATACAATACAATAGTATAGAAAAGAATAAAATAAAATAGAACAGAACAGAATAGAATAGAATAGAATAGAATAAAATAGAATAGAATAGAACAGAACAGAATAGAATGGAATAGAATAGAATAGAATAGAATAGAATAGTATAGGAAAGAACAGAATAGAATAGAATAGAACAGAATAGAATAGAACAGAACAGAATAGAATAGAATAGAACAGAAAAGAATAGAATAGAATAGAATAGAATAGAATAGAATAGAATAGAATAGAATAGAATAGAACAGAACAGAATAGAATAGAATAGAACAGAATAGAATAGAATAGAATATAACAGAATAGAATAGAATGAAACGGAACAGAACAGAATAGAATAGAATAGAACAGAAAAAACAGAACAGCATAGAATAGAATAGAATAGAATAGAACAGAACAGAACAGAATAGATTCGAACAGAATAGAATAGAATAGAACAGAAGAGAATAAAATAGAATAGAATAGAATAGAATAGAAAAGAACAGGATAGAACAGAAAAGAATATAATAAAATAGAATAGAATAGAAGAGAATAGAATAGAACAGAATAGAATAGAATAGAATAGAATAGAATAGAATAGAATAGAATAGAATAGAACAGGACAGAATGTAACGGAATAGAATACAATAGAATAGAATAGAATAGAACAGAACAGAATAGAATAGAACAGAACAGAATAGAATAGAATAGAATAGAATAGAACAGAATAGAATAGAATAGAATAGAATAGAATAGAATAGAATAGAATAGAATAGAATAGAACAGAACAGAATAGAACAGAACAGAATAGAATAGAATAGAATAGAATAGAATAGAACAGAATAGAACAGAACAGAACAGAATAGAATAGAATACAATACAATACAATAGTATAGAAAAGAATAAAATAAAATAGAACAGAACAGAATAGAATAGAATAGAATAGAATAAAATAGAATAGAATAGAACAGAACAGAATAGAATGGAATAGAATAGAATAGAATAGAATAGAATAGTATAGGAAAGAACAGAATAGAATAGAATAGAACAGAATAGAATAGAACAGAACAGAATAGAATAGAATAGAACAGAAAAGAATAGAATAGAATAGAATAGAATAGAATAGAATAGAATAGAATAGAATAGAATAGAACAGAACAGAATAGAATAGAATAGAACAGAATAGAATAGAATAGAATATAACAGAATAGAATAGAATGAAACGGAACAGAACAGAATAGAATAGAATAGAACAGAAAAAACAGAACAGCATAGAATAGAATAGAATAGAATAGAACAGAACAGAACAGAATAGATTCGAACAGAATAGAATAGAATAGAACAGAAGAGAATAAAATAGAATAGAATAGAATAGAATAGAAAAGAACAGGATAGAACAGAAAAGAATATAATAAAATAGAATAGAATAGAAGAGAATAGAATAGAACAGAATAGAATAGAATAGAATAGAATAGAATAGAATAGAATAGAACAGGACAGAATGTAACGGAATAGAATACAATAGAATAGAATAGAATAGAACAGAACAGAATAGAATAGAACAGAACAGAATAGAATAGAATAGAATAGAATAGAACAGAATAGAACAGAATAGAATAGAATAGAATAGAATAGAATAGAATAGAATAGAATAGAATAGAACAGAACAGAATAGAACAGAACAGAATAGAATAGAATAGAATAGAAAATAATAGAAAAGAATGAATAGTATAGAACAGAATAGAATCGAATAGAATAGAGTAGAAGAGAACAGAATAGAATAGAATAGATTACAACAGAACAGAAGAGAATAAAACAGAACAGAATAGAATAGAATAGAACAGAACAGAATAGAATAGAATAGAACAGAACAGAATAGAACAGAACAGAATAGAATAGAATAGAATAGAATAGAACAGAACAGAATAGAGTAGAACAGAATTGAATATAATAGAACAGAACAGAATAGAATAGAATAGAATAGAATAGAATAGAATAGAACAGAATAGAACAGAGCAGAACAGAATAGAGTAGAACAGAATAGAATAGAATAGAATAGAATAGAATAGAATAGAATAGAATAGAATAGAATAGAATAGAATAGAATAGAACAGAACAGAATAGAACAGAACAGAATAGAATAGAATAGAAAAGAATGAATAGTATAGAACAGAATAGAATAGAATAGAATGGAACAGAACAGAATAGAATAGAATAGAATAGAACAGGGTAGAGTAGAATAGAAAAGAATAGAATAGAATAGAATAGTATAGAATAGAATAGAATAGAATAGAATAGAATAGAATAGAATAGAATAGAACAGAACAGAACAGAATAGAATAGAATAGAACAGAATAGAATAGAATAGAATAGAATAGAATAGAATAGAACAGAATAGAACAGAACAGAATTGAATAGAATAGAACGGAATAGAACAGAACAGAATAGAATAGAATAGACAGAACAGAACAGAATAGAATCGAACAGAATAGAATAGAACTGAATAGAATAGAATAGAATAGAGTAGAAGAGAACAGAATAGAATAGAATAGATTACAACAGAACAGAATAGAATAAAACAGAACAGAATAGAATAGAATAGAACAGAACAGAATAGAACAGAGCAGAACAGAATAGAGTAGAACAGAATTGAATATAATAGAACAGAACAGAATAGAATAGAATAGAATAGAATAGAACAGAACAGAAGAGAATAGAATAGAATAGAATACAACGGAATATAATAGAATAGAAGAGAATAGAACAGACTTGAATAGAATAGAATAGAACAGAACAGAATGTAACGGAATAGAATAGAATAGAATAGAATAGAATAGAATAGAATAGAATAGAATAGAATAGAATAGAATAGAACAGAACAGAATAGAATAGAATAGAATAGAACAGAATAGAACAGAACAGAACAGAAAAGAATAGAATAGAACAGAATAGAATAGAATAGAATAGAATAAAATAGAATAGAATAGTATAGAAAAGAATAGAATAGAATAGAATAAAATAGAACAGAATAGAATAGAATAGAATAGAATAGAATAGAATAGAATAGAATCGAACAGAATAGAATAGAATAGAATAGAATAGAATAGAACAGAATAGAACAGAACAGAACAGAATAGAATAGAATACAATACAATACAATACAATACAATACAATAGTATAGAAAAGAATAAAATAAAATAGAACAGAACAGAATAGAATAGAATAGAATAGAATAAAATAGAATAGAATGGAACAGAACAGAATAGAATGGAATAGAATAGAATATAATAGAATAGAACAGAATAGCAAAGAACAGAATAGAATAGAATAGAATAGAATAGAATAGAATAGAATAGAATAGAATAGAATAGAATAGAATAGAATAGAACAGAACAGAATAGAATAGAATAGAATAGAATAGAATAGAACAGAATAGAACAGAACAGAACAGAATAGAATAGAATACAATACAATACAATAGTATAGAAAAGAATAAAATAAAATAGAACAGAACAGAATAGAATAGAATAGAATAGAATAAAATAGAATAGAATAGAACAGAACAGAATAGAATGGAATAGAATAGAATAGAATAGAATAGAATAGTATAGGAAAGAACAGAATAGAATAGAATAGAACAGAATAGAATAGAACAGAACAGAATAGAATAGAATAGAACAGAAAAGAATAGAATAGAATAGAATAGAATAGAATAGAATAGAATAGAATAGAATAGAATAGAACAGAACAGAATAGAATAGAATAGAACAGAATAGAATAGAATAGAATATAACAGAATAGAATAGAATGAAACGGAACAGAACAGAATAGAATAGAATAGAACAGAAAAAACAGAACAGCATAGAATAGAATAGAATAGAATAGAACAGAACAGAACAGAATAGATTCGAACAGAATAGAATAGAATAGAACAGAAGAGAATAAAATAGAATAGAATAGAATAGAATAGAAAAGAACAGGATAGAACAGAAAAGAATATAATAAAATAGAATAGAATAGAAGAGAATAGAATAGAACAGAATAGAATAGAATAGAATAGAATAGAATAGAATAGAATAGAATAGAATAGAATAGAACAGGACAGAATGTAACGGAATAGAATACAATAGAATAGAATAGAATAGAACAGAACAGAATAGAATAGAACAGAACAGAATAGAATAGAATAGAATAGAATAGAACAGAATAGAATAGAATAGAATAGAATAGAATAGAATAGAATAGAATAGAATAGAATAGAACAGAACAGAATAGAACAGAACAGAATAGAATAGAATAGAATAGAAAATAATAGAAAAGAATGAATAGTATAGAACAGAATAGAATCGAATAGAATAGAGTAGAAGAGAACAGAATAGAATAGAATAGATTACAACAGAACAGAAGAGAATAAAACAGAACAGAATAGAATAGAATAGAACAGAACAGAATAGAATAGAATAGAACAGAACAGAATAGAACAGAACAGAATAGAATAGAATAGAATAGAATAGAACAGAACAGAATAGAGTAGAACAGAATTGAATATAATAGAACAGAACAGAATAGAATAGAATAGAATAGAATAGAATAGAATAGAACAGAATAGAACAGAGCAGAACAGAATAGAGTAGAACAGAATAGAATAGAATAGAATAGAATAGAATAGAATAGAATAGAATAGAATAGAACAGAACAGAATAGAACAGAACAGAATAGAATAGAATAGAAAAGAATGAATAGTATAGAACAGAATAGAATAGAATAGAATGGAACAGAACAGAATAGAATAGAATAGAATAGAACAGGGTAGAGTAGAATAGAAAAGAATAGAATAGAATAGAATAGTATAGAATAGAATAGAATAGAATAGAATAGAATAGAATAGAATAGAATAGAATAGAACAGAACAGAACAGAATAGAATAGAATAGAACAGAATAGAATAGAATAGAATAGAATAGAATAGAATAGAACAGAATAGAACAGAACAGAATTGAATAGAATAGAACGGAATAGAACAGAACAGAATAGAATAGAATAGACAGAACAGAACAGAATAGAATCGAACAGAATAGAATAGAACTGAATAGAATAGAATAGAATAGAGTAGAAGAGAACAGAATAGAATAGAATAGATTACAACAGAACAGAATAGAATAAAACAGAACAGAATAGAATAGAATAGAACAGAACAGAATAGAACAGAGCAGAACAGAATAGAGTAGAACAGAATTGAATATAATAGAACAGAACAGAATAGAATAGAATAGAATAGAATAGAACAGAACAGAAGAGAATAGAATAGAATAGAATACAACGGAATATAATAGAATAGAAGAGAATAGAACAGACTTGAATAGAATAGAATAGAACAGAACAGAATGTAACGGAATAGAATAGAATAGAATAGAATAGAATAGAATAGAATAGAATAGAATAGAATAGAATAGAATAGAATAGAACAGAACAGAATAGAATAGAATAGAATAGAACAGAATAGAACAGAACAGAACAGAAAAGAATAGAATAGAACAGAATAGAATAGAATAGAATAGAATAAAATAGAATAGAATAGTATAGAAAAGAATAGAATAGAATAGAATAAAATAGAACAGAATAGAATAGAATAGAATAGAATAGAATAGAATAGAATAGAACAGAACAGAACAGAATAGAATAGAATAGAATAGAATAGAATAGAATAGAATAGAAAAGAACAGAATAGAATAGAATAGAACAGAATAGAATACAACAGAACAGAAAGAATAGAATAGAACAGAACAGAATAGAATAGAATAGAATAGAATAGAATAGAATAGAATAGAATAGAATAGAACAGAACAGAGCAGAATAGAATAGAATAGAATAGAATAGAATAGAACAGAATAGAACAGAACAGAACAGAATAGAATAGAATACAATACAATACAATAGAATAGAATAGTATAGAAAAGAATAGAATAGAATAGAATAGAACAGAACAGAATAGAATAGAATAGAACAGAACAGAATAGAATAGAATAGAACAGAACCGAATAGAGTAGAACAGAATTGAATATAATAGAACAGAACAGAATAGAATAGAATAGAATAGAATAGAACAGAATAGAACAGAACAGAACAGAATAGAGTAGAATAGAATAGAATAGAATAGAATAGAATAGAATAGAATAGAAAAGAATGAATAGTATAAAACAGAATAGAATAGAATAGTATAGAATGGAACAGAACAGAATAGAATAGAATAGAATAGAACAGAGTAGAGTAGAATAGAAAAGAATAGAATAGAATAGAATAGAATAGAATAGAATAGAATAGAACAGAACAGAATTGAATAGAATAGAATAGAACAGAATAGAATAGAATAGAATAGAATAGAATAGACAGAACAGAACAGAATAGAATCGAACAGAATAGAATAGAACAGAATAGAATAGAATAGAATAGAATAGAAGAGAACAGAATAGAATAGAATAGATTACAACAGAACAGAATAGAATAAAACAGAACAGAATAGAATAGAATAGAACAGAACAGAATAGAATAGAATAGAACAGAAGAGAATAGAACAGAACAGAATAGAATAGAATAGAACAAAACAGAATAGAGTAGAACAGAATTGAATATAATAGAACAGAACAGAATAGAATAGAATAGAATAGAATAGAATAGAACAGAACAGAGAGAATAGAATAGAATAGAATACAACGGAATATAATAGAATAGAAGAGAATAGAACAGAATAGAATAGAATAGAATAGAACAGAACAGAATGTAACGGAATAGAATACAATAGAATAGAACAGAATAGAATAGAATAGAATAGAATAGAATAGAATAGAATAGAATAGAATAGAATAGAATAGAATAGAACAGAACAGAATAGAATAGAATAGAATAGAATACAATAGAACAGAATAGAACAGAACAGAACAGAATAGAATAGAATAGAACAGAATAGAATAGAATAGAATAGAATAAAATGGAATAGAATAGTATAGAAAAGAATAGAATAGAATAGAATAAAATAGAACAGAATAGAATAGAATAGAATAGAATAGAATAGAACAGAATAGAATACAACAGAACAGAAAGAATAGAATAGAACAGAACAGAATAGAATAGAATAGAATAGAATAGAATAGAATAGAATAGAATAAAACAGAATAGCACAGAACAGAATAGAATAGAATAGAATAGAATAGAATAGAATAGAATAGAATAGAATAGAACAGAACAGAATAGAATAGAATAGAATAGAATAGAATAGAATAGAATAGAACCGAATAGAACAGAACAGAACAGAATAAAATAGAATACAATACAATACAATACAATACAATAGTATAGAAAAGAATAGAATAGAATAGAATAGAATAGAACAGAACAGAATAGAATAGAATAGAACAGAACAGAATAGAACAGAACAGAATAGAATAGAATAGAACAGAACAGAATAGAGTAGAACAGAATTGAATATAATAGAACAGAACAGAATAGAATAGAATAGAATAGAATAGAACAGAATAGAACAGAACAGAACAGAATAGAGTAGAATAGAATAGAATAGAATAGAATAGAATAGAATAAATAGAATAGAACAGAACAGAATAGAACAGAACAGAATAGAATAGAATAGAATAGAATAGAATAGAATAGAATAGAATAGAAAAGAATGAATAGTATAAAACAGAATAGAATAGAATAGAATAGAATGGAACAGAACAGAATAGAATAGAATAGAATAGAATAGAACAGAGAAGAGTAGAATAGAAAAGAATAGAATAGAATAGAATAGAATAGAATAGAATAGAATAGAATAGAATAGAACAGAACAGAATTGAATAGAATAGAATAGAACAGAATAGAATAGAATAGAATAGAATAGAATAGAATAGAATAGAACAGAACAGAATGTAACGGAATAGAATACAATAGAATAGAACAGAATAGAATAGAATAGAATAGAATAGAATAGAATAGAATAGAATAGAACAGAACAGAATAGAATAGAATAGAATAGAATACAATAGAACAGAATAGAACAGAACAGAACAGAATAGAATAGAATAGAACAGAATAGAATAGAATAGAATAGAATAAAATGGAATAGAATAGTATAGAAAAGAATAGAATAGAATAGAATAAAATAGAACAGAATAGAATAGAATAGAATAGAATAGAATAGAACAGAATAGAATACAACAGAACAGAAAGAATAGAATAGAACAGAACAGAATAGAATAGAATAGAATAGAATAGAATAGAATAGAATAGAACAGAATAGCACAGAACAGAATAGAATAGAATAGAATAGAATAGAATAGAATAGAATAGAATAGAATAGAACAGAACAGAATAGAATAGAATAGAATAGAATAGAATAGAATAGAATAGAACCGAATAGAACAGAACAGAACAGAATAAAATAGAATACAATACAATACAATACAATACAATAGTATAGAAAAGAATAGAATAGAATAGAATAGAATAGAACAGAACAGAATAGAATAGAATAGAACAGAACAGAATAGAACAGAACAGAATAGAATAGAATAGAACAGAACAGAATAGAGTAGAACAGAATTGAATATAATAGAACAGAACAGAATAGAATAGAATAGAATAGAATAGAACAGAATAGAACAGAACAGAACAGAATAGAGTAGAATAGAATAGAATAGAATAGAATAGAATAGAATAAATAGAATAGAACAGAACAGAATAGAACAGAACAGAATAGAATAGAATAGAATAGAATAGAATAGAATAGAATAGAATAGAATAGAAAAGAATGAATAGTATAAAACAGAATAGAATAGAATAGAATAGAATGGAACAGAACAGAATAGAATAGAATAGAATAGAATAGAACAGAGAAGAGTAGAATAGAAAAGAATAGAATAGAATAGAATAGAATAGAATAGAATAGAATAGAATAGAATAGAATAGAACAGAACAGAATTGAATAGAATAGAATAGAACAGAATAGAATAGAATAGAATAGAATTGAATAGAATAGAACAGAATAGAACAGAACAGAATTGAATAGAATAGAACAGAATAGAACAGAACACATTAGAATAGAATAGACAGAACAGAACAGAATAGAATCGAACAGAATAGAATAGAACAGAATAGAATAGAATAGAATAGAGTAGAAGAGAACAGAATAGAACAGAATAGAATAGATTACAACAGAACAGAATAGAATAGAATAGAATAGAATAGAATACAATAGAACAGAATAGAACAGAACAGAACAGAATAGAATAGAATAGAACAGAATAGAATAGAATAGAATAGAATAAAATGGAATAGAATAGTATAGAAAAGAATAGAATAGAATAGAATAAAATAGAACAGAATAGAATAGAATAGAATAGAATAGAATAGAACAGAATAGAATACAACAGAACAGAAAGAATAGAATAGAACAGAACAGAATAGAATAGAATAGAATAGAATAGAATAGAATAGAATAGAATAGAATAGAATAGAACAGAATAGCACAGAACAGAATAGAATAGAATAGAATAGAATAGAATAGAATAGAATAGAATAGAATAGAATAGAACAGAACAGAATAGAATAGAATAGAATAGAATAGAATAGAACAGAATAGAATACAACAGAACAGAAAGAATAGAATAGAACAGAACAGAATAGAATAGAATAGAATAGAATAGAATAGAATAGAATAGAATAGAATAGAATAGAACAGAATAGCACAGAACAGAATAGAATAGAATAGAATAGAATAGAATAGAATAGAATAGAATAGAACAGAACAGAATAGAATAGAATAGAATAGAATAGAATAGAATAGAATAGAACCGAATAGAACAGAACAGAACAGAATAAAATAGAATACAATACAATACAATACAATACAATAGTATAGAAAAGAATAGAATAGAATAGAATAGAATAGAACAGAACAGAATAGAATAGAATAGAACAGAACAGAATAGAACAGAACAGAATAGAATAGAATAGAACAGAACAGAATAGAGTAGAACAGAATTGAATATAATAGAACAGAACAGAATAGAATAGAATAGAATAGAATAGAACAGAATAGAACAGAACAGAACAGAATAGAGTAGAATAGAATAGAATAGAATAGAATAGAATAGAATAAATAGAATAGAACAGAACAGAATAGAACAGAACAGAATAGAATAGAATAGAATAGAATAGAATAGAATAGAATAGAATAGAATAGAATAGAATAGAATAGAAAAGAATGAATAGTATAAAACAGAATAGAATAGAATAGAATAGAATGGGAGAACAGAATAGAATAGAATAGAATAGAATAGAACAGAGAAGAGTAGAATAGAAAAGAATAGAATAGAATAGAATAGAATAGAATAGAATAGAATAGAACAGAACAGAATTGAATAGAATAGAATAGAACAGAATAGAATAGAATAGAATAGAATTGAATAGAATAGAACAGAATAGAACAGAACAGAATTGAATAGAATAGAACAGAATAGAACAGAACACATTAGAATAGAATAGACAGAACAGAACAGAATAGAATCGAACAGAATAGAATAGAACAGAATAGAATAGAATAGAATAGAGTAGAAGAGAACAGAATAGAACAGAATAGAATAGATTACAACAGAACAGAATAGAATAGAATAGAATAGAATAGAATACAATAGAACAGAATAGAACAGAACAGAACAGAATAGAATAGAATAGAACAGAATAGAATAGAATAGATTACAACAGAACAGAAGAGAATAAAACAGAACAGAATAGAATAGAATAGAACAGAACAGAATAGAATAGAATAGAACAGAACAGAATAGAACAGAACAGAATAGAATAGAATAGAATAGAACAGAATAGAACAGAGCAGAACAGAATAGAGTAGAACAGAATAGAATAGAATAGAATAGAATAGAATAGAATAGAATAGAATAGAATAGAATAGAACAGAACAGAATAGAACAGAACAGAATAGAATAGAATAGAAAAGAATGAATAGTATAGAACAGAATAGAATAGAGTAGAATGGAATAGAAGAGAATAGAATAGAATAGAATAGAACAGAGTAGAGTAGAATAGAAAAGAATAGAATAGAATAGAATAGAATAGTATAGAATAGAATAGAATAGAATAGAATAGAATAGAATAGAACAGAACAGAATAGAATAGAATGGAATAGAACAGAATAGAATAGAATAGAGTAGAATAGAACAGAATAGAAAAGAACAGAATTGAATAGAACAGAACAGAATAGAACAGAACAGAATAGAATAGAATAGAACAGAACAGAATAGAGTAGAACAGAATTGAATATAATAGAACAGAACAGAATAGAATAGAATAGAATAGAATAGAACAGAATAGAACAGAGCAGAACAGAATAGAGTAGAACAGAATAGAATAGAATAGAATAGAGTAGAAGAGAACAGAATAGAATAGAATAGATTACAACAGAACAGAATAGAATAAAACAGAACAGAATAGAATAGAATAGAACAGAACAGAATAGAATAGAATAGAACAGAACAGAATAGAACAGAACAGAATAGAATAGAATAGAACAGAGCAGAATAGAGTAGAAGAGAATTGAATATAATAGAACAGAACCGAATAGAATAGAATAGAATAGAATAGAATAGAACAGAACAGAAGAGAATAGAATAGAATAGAATACAACGGAATATAATAGAATAGAAGAGAATAGAACAGAATTGAATAGAATAGAATAGAACAGAACAGAATGTAACGGAATAGAATACAATAGAATAGAATAGAACAGAATAGATTAGAATAGAATAGAATAGAATAGAATAGAATAGAATAGAATAGAATAGAACAGAACAGAACAGAATAGAATAGAATAGAATAGAACAGAATAGAACAGAACAGAACAGAATAGAATAGAATAGAACAGAATAGAATAGAATAGAATAGAATAAAATAGAATAGAATAGTATAGAAAAGAATAGAATAGAATAGAATAAAATAGAACAGAATAGAATAGAATAGAATAGAATAGAACAGAACAGAACAGAACAGAATAGAATAGAAAAGAATGAATAGTATAAAACAGAATAGAATAGAATAGAATAGCATGGAACAGAACAGAATAGAATAGAATAGAATAGAACAGAGTAGAGTAGAATAGAAAAGAATAGAAAAGAATAGAATAGAATAGAATAGAATAGAATAGAATAGAATAGAACAGAACAGAATTGAATAGAATAGAATAGAACAGAATAGAATAGAATAGAATAGAATAGAATAGAATAGACAGAACAGAACAGAATAGAATCGAACAGAATAGAATAGAACAGAATAGAATAGAATAGAATAGAGTAGAAGAGAACAGAATAGAATAGAATAGATTACAACAGAACAGAATAGAATAAAACAGAACAGAATAGAATAGAATAGAACAGAACAGAATAGAATAGAATAGAACAGAAGAGAATAGAACAGAACAGAATAGAATAGAATAGAACAGAACAGAATAGAGTAGAACAGAATTGAATATAATAAAACAGAACAGAATAGAGTAGAATAGAATAGAATAGAACAGAACAGAAGAGAATAGAATAGAATAGAATACAACGGAATATAATAGAATAGAAGAGAATAGAACAGAATAGAATAGAATAGAATAGAACAGAACAGAATGTAACGGAATAGAATACAATAGAATAGAATAGAACAGAATAGAATAGAATAGAATAGAATAGAATAGATTAGAATAGAATAGAATAGAACAGAACAGAATAGAATAGAATAGAATAGAATACAATAGAACAGAATAGAACAGAACAGAACAGAATAGAATAGAATAGAACAGAATAGAATAGAATAGAATAGAATAAAATGGAATAGAATAGTATAGAAAAGAATAGAATAGAATAGAATAAAATAGAACAGAATAGAATAGAATAGAATAGAACAGAACAGAATAAAATAGAATAGAATAGAAGAGAATAGAATAGAAAAGAACAGAATAGAATAGAATAGAACAGAATAGAATACAACAGAACAGAAAGAATAGAATAGAACAGAACAGAATAGAATAGAATAGAATAGAATAGAATGGAATAGAATAGAATAGAATAGAATAGAATAGAACAGAATAGCACAGAACAGAATAGAATAGAATAGAATAGAATAGAATAGAATAGAATAGAATAGAATAGAACAGAACAGAATAGAATAGAATAGAATAGAATAGAATAGAATAGAACAGAATAGAACAGAACAGAACAGAATAGAATAGAATACAATACAATACAATAGTATAGAAAAGAGTAGAATAGAATAGAATAGAATAGAACAGAACAGAATAGAACAGAACAGAATAGAATAGAATAGAACAGAACAGAATAGAGTAGAACAGAATTGAATATAATAGAACAGAACAGAATAGAATAGAATAGAATATAATAGAACAGAATAGAACAGAACAGAACAGAATAGAGTAGAATAGAATAGAATAGAATAGAATAGAATAGAATAGAATAGAATAGAATAGAATAAATAGAATAGAACAGAACAGAATAGAACAGAACAGAACAGAATAGAATAGAATAGAATAGAATAGAATAGAATAGAAAAGAATGAATAGTATAAAACAGAATAGAATAGAATAGAATAGAATGGAACAGAACAGAATAGAATAGAATAGACAGAACAGAACAGAATAGAATCGAACAGAATAGAATCGAACAGAATAGAATAGATTAGAATAGAATAGAACAGAATAGAACAGAACAGAATTGAATAGAATAGAACAGAATAGAACAGAACAGAATAGAATAGAATAGATTACAACAGAACAGAAGAGAATAAAACAGAACAGAATAGAATAGAATAGAACAGAACAGAATAGAATAGAATAGAACAGAAGAGAATAGAACAGAACAGAATAGAATAGAATAGAACAGAACAGAATAGAATAGAATAGAATAGAACAGAATAGAACAGAGCAGAACAGAATAGAGTAGAACAGAATAGAATAGAATAGAATAGAATAGAATAGAATAGAATAGAATAGAATAGAATAGAACAGAACAGAATAGAACAGAACAGAATAGAATAGAATAGAAAAGAATGAATAGTATAGAACAGAATAGAATAGAGTAGAATGGAACAGAAGAGAATAGAATAGAATAGAATAGAACAGAGTAGAGTAGAATAGAAAAGAATAGAATAGAATAGAATAGTATAGAATAGAATAGAATAGAATAGAATAGAATAGAATAGAACAGAACAGAACAGAATAGAATAGAATAGAACAGAACAGAATAGAATAGAATAGAATAGAATAGAATAGAATAGAACAGAATAGAAAAGAACAGAATTGAATAGAATAGAACAGAATAGAACAGAACAGAATAGAATAGAATAGACAGAACAGAACAGAATAGAATCGAACAGAATAGAATAGAACAGAATAGAATAGAATAGAGTAGAAGAGAACAGAATAGAATAGAATAGATTACAACAGAACAGAATAGAATAAAACAGAACAGAATAGAATAGAATAGAACAGAACAGAATAGAACAGAACAGAATAGAATAGAATAGAACAGAACAGAATAGAGTAGAACAGAATTGAATATAATAGAACAGAAAAGAATAGAATAGAATAGAATAGAATAGAACAGAATAGAACAGAGCATAACAGAATAGAGTAGAACAGAATACAATAGAATAGAATAGAGTAGAAGAGAACAGAATAGAATAGAATAGATTACAACAGAACAGAATAGAATAAAACAGAACAGAATAGAATAGAATAGAACAGAACAGAATAGAATAGAATAGAACAGAACAGAATAGAACAGAACAGAATAGAATAGAATAGAACAGAGCAGAATAGAGTAGAAGAGAATTGAATATAATAGAACAGAACAGAATAGAATAGAATAGAATAGAACAGAACAGAAGAGAATAGAATAGAATAGAATACAACGGAATATAATAGAATAGAAGAGAATAGAACAGAATTGAATAGAATAGAATAGAACAGAACAGAATGTAACGGAATAGAATACAATAGAATAGAATAGAACAGAATAGAATAGAATAGAATAGAATAGAATAGAATAGAATAGAATAGAATAGAATAGAATAGAATAGAATAGAATAGAATAGAATAGAACAGAACAGAATAGAATAGAATAGAATAGAACAGAACAGAACAGAATAGAATAGAATAGAACAGAATAGAATAGAATAGAATAGAATAAAATAGAATAGAATAGTATAGAAAAGAATAGAATAGAATAGAATAAAATAGAACAGAATAGAATAGAATAGAATAGAATAGAATAGAATAGAATAGAACAGAACAGAACAGAACAGAATAGAATAGAAAAGAATGAATAGTATAAAACAGAATAGAATAGAATAGAATAGAATCGAACAGAACAGAATAGAATAGAATAGAATAGAACAGAGTAGAGTAGAATAGAAAAGAATAGAATAGAATAGAATAGAATAGAATAGAATAGAATAGAATAGAATAGAATAGAATAGAATAGAACAGAACAGAATTGAATAGAATAGAATAGAACAGAATAGAATAGAATAGAATAGAATAGAATAGACAGAACAGAACAGAATAGAATCGAACAGAACAGAATAGAATAGAATAGAACAGAAGAGAATAGAACAGAACAGAATAGAACAGAACAGAATAGAATAGAATAGAACAGAACAGAATAGAACAGAACAGAATAGAATAGAATAGAATAGAATAGAATAGAATAGAAAAGAATGAATAGTATAGAACAGAATAGAATAGAATAGAGTAGAAGAGAACAGAATAGAATAGAATAGATTACAACAGAACAGAAGAGAATAAAACAGAACAGAATAGAATAGAATAGAACAGAACAGAATAGAATAGAATAGAACAGAACAGAATAGAACAGAACAGAATAGAATAGAATAGAATAGAACAGAATAGAACAGAGCAGAACAGAATAGAGTAGAACAGAATAGAATAGAATAGAATAGAATAGAATAGAATAGAATAGAATAGAATAGAATAGAATAGAATAGAATAGAACAGAACAGAATTGAATAGAATAGAATAGAACAGAATAGAATAGAATAGAATAGAATAGAATAGAACAGAATAGAACAGAACAGAACAGAATAGAATAGAATAGAACAGAATAGAATAGAATAGAATAGAATAAAATAGAATAGAATAGTATAGAAAAGAATAGAATAGAATAGAATAAAATAGAACAGAATAGAATAGAATAGAATAGAATAGAACAGAACAGAACAGAACAGAATAGAATAGAAAAGAATGAATAGTATAAAACAGAATAGAATAGAATAGAATAGAATGGAACAGAACAGAATAGAATAGAATAGAATAGAACAGAGTAGAGTAGAATAGAAAAGAATAGAAAAGAATAGAATAGAATAGAATAGAATAGAATAGAATAGAATAGAACAGAACAGAATTGAATAGAATAGAATAGAACAGAATAGAATAGAATAGAATAGAATAGAATAGAATAGAATAGACAGAACAGAACAGAATAGAATCGAACAGAATAGAATAGAACAGAATAGAATAGAATAGAATAGAGTAGAAGAGAACAGAATAGAATAGAATAGATTACAACAGAACAGAATAGAATAAAACAGAACAGAATAGAATAGAATAGAACAGAACAGAATAGAATAGAATAGAACAGAAGAGAATAGAACAGAACAGAATAGAATAGAATAGAACAGAACAGAATAGAGTAGAACAGAATTGAATATAATAAAACAGAACAGAATAGAGTAGAATAGAATAGAATAGAACAGAACAGAAGAGAATAGAATAGAATAGAATACAACGGAATATAATAGAATAGAAGAGAATAGAACAGAATAGAATAGAATAGAATAGAACAGAACAGAATGTAACGGAATAGAATACAATAGAATAGAATAGAACAGAATAGAATAGAATAGAATAGAATAGAATAGATTAGAATAGAATAGAATAGAACAGAACAGAATAGAATAGAATAGAATAGAATACAATAGAACAGAATAGAACAGAACAGAACAGAATAGAATAGAATAGAACAGAATAGAATAGAATAGAATAGAATAAAATGGAATAGAATAGTATAGAAAAGAATAGAATAGAATAGAATAAAATAGAACAGAATAGAATAGAATAGAATAGAATAGAATAGAATAGAATAGAATAGAATAGAATAGAACAGAACAGAATTGAATAGAATAGAATAGAACAGAATAGAATAGAATAGAATAGAATAGAATAGAACAGAATAGAACAGAACAGAACAGAATAGAATAGAATAGAACAGAATAGAATAGAATAGAATAGAATAAAATAGAATAGAATAGTATAGAAAAGAATAGAATAGAATAGAATAAAATAGAACAGAATAGAATAGAATAGAATAGAATAGAACAGAACAGAACAGAACAGAATAGAATAGAAAAGAATGAATAGTATAAAACAGAATAGAATAGAATAGAATAGAATGGAACAGAACAGAATAGAATAGAATAGAATAGAACAGAGTAGAGTAGAATAGAAAAGAATAGAAAAGAATAGAATAGAATAGAATAGAATAGAATAGAATAGAATAGAACAGAACAGAATTGAATAGAATAGAATAGAACAGAATAGAATAGAATAGAATAGAATAGAATAGAATAGAATAGACAGAACAGAACAGAATTGAATCGAACAGAATAGAATAGAACAGAATAGAATAGAATAGAATAGAGTAGAAGAGAACAGAATAGAATAGAATAGATTACAACAGAACAGAATAGAATAAAACAGAACAGAATAGAATAGAATAGAACAGAACAGAATAGAATAGAATAGAACAGAAGAGAATAGAACAGAACAGAATAGAATAGAATAGAACAGAACAGAATAGAGTAGAACAGAATTGAATATAATAAAACAGAACAGAATAGAGTAGAATAGAATAGAATAGAACAGAACAGAAGAGAATAGAATAGAATAGAATACAACGGAATATAATAGAATAGAAGAGAATAGAACAGAATAGAATAGAATAGAATAGAACAGAACAGAATGTAACGGAATAGAATACAATAGAATAGAATAGAACAGAATAGAATAGAATAGAATAGAATAGAATAGATTAGAATAGAATAGAATAGAACAGAACAGAATAGAATAGAATAGAATAGAATACAATAGAACAGAATAGAACAGAACAGAACAGAATAGAATAGAATAGAACAGAATAGAATAGAATAGAATAGAATAAAATGGAATAGAATAGTATAGAAAAGAATAGAATAGAATAGAATAAAATAGAACAGAATAGAATAGAATAGAATAGAACAGAACAGAATAAAATAGAATAGAATAGAAGAGAATAGAATAGAAAAGAACAGAATAGAATAGAATAGAACAGAATAGAATACAACAGAACAGAAAGAATAGAATAGAACAGAACAGAATAGAATAGAATAGAATAGAATAGAATGGAATAGAATAGAATAGAATAGAATAGAATAGAACAGAATAGCACAGAACAGAATAGAATAGAATAGAATAGAATAGAATAGAATAGAATAGAATAGAATAGAATAGAATAGAACAGAACAGAATAGAATAGAATAGAATAGAATAGAATAGAATAGAACAGAATAGAACAGAACAGAACAGAATAGAATAGAATACAATACAATACAATAGTATAGAAAAGAGTAGAATAGAATAGAATAGAATAGAACAGAACAGAATAGAATAGAACAGAATAGAATAGAATAGAACAGAACAGAATAGAGTAGAACAGAATTGAATATAATAGAACAGAACAGAATAGAATAGAATAGAATAGAATAGAACAGAATAGAACAGAACAGAACAGAATAGAGTAGAATAGAATAGAATAGAATAGAATAGAATAGAATAGAATAGAATAGAATAGAATAAATAGAATAGAACAGAACAGAATAGAACAGAACAGAACAGAATAGAATAGAATAGAATAGAATAGAATAGAATAGAAAAGAATGAATAGTATAAAACAGAATAGAATAGAATAGAATAGAATGGAACAGAACAGAATAGAATAGAATAGACAGAACAGAACAGAATAGAATCGAACAGAATAGAATCGAACAGAATAGAATAGATTAGAATAGAATAGAACAGAATAGAACAGAACAGAATTGAATAGAATAGAACAGAATAAAACAGAACAGAATAGAATAGAATAGATTACAACAGAACAGAAGAGAATAAAACAGAACAGAATAGAATAGAATAGAACAGAACAGAATAGAATAGAATAGAACAGAAGAGAATAGAACAGAACAGAATAGAATAGAATAGAACAGAACAGAATAGAATAGAATAGAATAGAACAGAATAGAACAGAGCAGAACAGAATAGAGTAGAACAGAATAGAATAGAATAGAATAGAATAGAATAGAATAGAATAGAATAGAATAGAATAGAACAGAACAGAATAGAACAGAACAGAATAGAATAGAATAGAAAAGAATGAATAGTATAGAACAGAATAGAATAGAGTAGAATGGAACAGAAGAGAATAGAATAGAATAGAATAGAACAGAGTAGAGTAGAATAGAAAAGAATAGAATAGAATAGAATAGTATAGAATAGAATAGAATAGAATAGAATAGAATAGAATAGAACAGAACAGAACAGAATAGAATAGAATAGAACAGAACAGAATAGAATAGAATAGAAAAGAATAGAATAGAATAGAACAGAATAGAAAAGAACAGAATTGAATAGAATAGAACAGAATAGAACAGAACAGAATAGAATAGAATAGACAGAACAGAACAGAATAGAATCGAACAGAATAGAATAGAACAGAATAGAATAGAATAGAGTAGAAGAGAACAGAATAGAATAGAATAGATTACAACAGAACAGAATAGAATAAAACAGAACAGAATAGAATAGAATAGAACAGAACAGAATAGAACAGAACAGAATAGAATAGAATAGAACAGAACAGAATAGAGTAGAACAGAATTGAATATAATAGAACAGAACAGAATAGAATAGAATAGAATAGAGTAGAACAGAATAGAACAGAGCATAACAGAATAGAGTAGAACAGAATACAATAGAATAGAATAGAGTAGAAGAGAACAGAATAGAATAGAATAGATTACAACAGAACAGAATAGAATAAAACAGAACAGAATAGAATAGAATAGAACAGAACAGAATAGAATAGAATAGAACAGAACAGAATAGAACAGAACAGAATAGAATAGAATAGAACAGAGCAGAATAGAGTAGAAGAGAATTGAATATAATAGAACAGAACAGAATAGAATAGAATAGAATAGAACAGAACAGAAGAGAATAGAATAGAATAGAATACAACGCAATATAATAGAATAGAAGAGAATAGAACAGAATTGAATAGAATAGAATAGAACAGAACAGAATGTAACGGAATAGAATACAATAGAATAGAATAGAACAGAATAGAATAGAATAGAATAGAATAGAATAGAATAGAATAGAATAGAATAGAATAGAATAGAATAGAATAGAATAGAACAGAACAGAATAGAACAGAATAGAATAGAACAGAACAGAACAGAATAGAATAGAATAGAACAGAATAGAATAGAATAGAATAGAATAAAATAGAATAGAATAGTATAGAAAAGAATAGAATAGAATAGAATAAAATAGAACAGAATAGAATAGAATAGAATAGAATAGAATAGAATAGAACAGAACAGAACAGAACAGAATAGAATAGAAAAGAATGAATAGTATAAAACAGAATAGAATAGAATAGAATAGAATCGAACAGAACAGAATAGAATAGAATAGAATAGAACAGAGTAGAGTAGAATAGAAAAGAATAGAATAGAATAGAATAGAATAGAATAGAATAGAATAGAATAGAATAGAATAGAATAGAATAGAACAGAACAGAATTGAATAGAATAGAATAGAACAGAATAGAATAGAATAGAATAGAATAGAATAGACAGAACAGAACAGAATAGAATCGAACAGAACAGAATAGAATAGAATAGAACAGAAGAGAATAGAACAGAACAGAATAGAACAGAACAGAATAGAATAGAATAGAACAGAACAGAATAGAACAGAACAGAATAGAATAGAATAGAATAGAATATAATAGAAAAGAATGAATAGTATAGAACAGAATAGAATAGAATAGAGTAGAAGAGAACAGAATAGAATAGAATAGATTACAACAGAACAGAAGAGAATAAAACAGAACAGAATAGAATAGAATAGAATAGAACAGAACAGAATAGAATAGAATAGAACAGAACAGAATAGAACAGAACAGAATAGAATAGAATAGAATAGAACAGAATAGAACAGAGCAGAACAGAATAGAGTAGAACAGAATAGAATAGAATAGAATAGAATAGAATAGAATAGAATAGAATAGAATAGAATAGAATAGAATAGAATAGAACAGAACAGAATTGAATAGAATAGAATAGAACAGAATTGAATAGAATAGAATAGAATAGAATAGACAGAACAGAACAGAATAGAATCGAACAGAACAGAATAGAATAGAATAGAACAGAATAGAACAGAACAGAATAGAGTAGAATAGAATAGAATAGAATAGAATAGAATAGAACAGAACAGAATAGAACAGAACAGAATAGAATAGAATAGAATAGAATAGAATAGAAAAGAATGAATAGTATAGAACAGAATAGAATAGAATAGAGTAGAAGAGAACAGAATAGAATAGAATAGATTACAACAGAACAGAAGAGAATAAAACAGAACAGAATAGAATAGAATAGAACAGAACAGAATAGAATAGAATAGAACAGAACAGAATAGAACAGAACAGAATAGAATAGAATAGAATAGAACAGAATAGAACAGAGCAGAACAGAATAGAGTAGAACAGAATAGAATAGAATAGAATAGAATAGAATAGAATAGAATAGAATAGAATAGAATAGAACAGAACAGAATAGAACAGAACAGAATAGAATAGAATAGAAAAGAATGAATAGTATAGAACAGAATAGAATAGAGTAGAATGGAACAGAAGAGAATAGAATAGAATAGAATAGAACAGAGTAGAGTAGAATAGAAAAGAATAGAATAGAATAGAATAGAATAGTATAGAATAGAATAGAATAGAATAGAATAGAATAGAACAGAACAGAATAGAATAGAATGGAATAGAACAGAATAGAATAGAATAGAATAGAATAGAATAGAACAGAATAGAAAAGAACAGAATTGAATAGAATAGAACAGAATAGAACAGAACAGAATAGAATAGAATAGACAGAACAGAACAGAATAGAATCGAACAGAATAGAATAGAACAGAATAGAATAGAATAGAATAGAATAGAGTAGAAGAGAACAGAATAGAATAGAATAGATTACAACAGAACAGAATAGAATAAAACAGAACAGAATAGAATAGAATAGAACAGAACAGAATAGAACAGAACAGAATAGAATAGAATAGAACAGAACAGAATAGAGTAGAACAGAATTGAATATAATAGAACAGAACAGAATAGAATAGAATAGAATAGAATAGAACAGAATAGAACAGAGCAGAACAGAATAGAGTAGAACAGAATAGAATAGAATAGAATAGAGTAGAGGAGAACAGAATAGAATAGAATAGATTACAACAGAACAGAATAGAATAAAACAGAACAGAATAGAATAGAATAGAACAGAACAGAATAGAACAGAACAGAATAGAATAGAATAGAACAGAGCAGAATAGAGTAGAAGAGAATTGAATATAATAGAACAGAACCGAATAGAATAGAATAGAATAGAATAGAATAGAACAGAACAGAAGAGAATAGAATAGAATAGAATACAACGGAATATAATAGAATAGAAGAGAATAGAACAGAATTGAATAGAATAGAATAGAACAGAACAGAATGTAACGGAATAGAATACAATAGAATAGAATAGAACAGAATAGATTAGAATAGAATAGAATAGAATAGAATAGAATAGAATAGAATAGAATAGAACAGAACAGAACAGAACAGAATAGAATAGAATAGAATAGAACAGAATAGAACAGAACAGAACAGAATAGAATAGAATAGAACAGAATAGAATAGAATAGAATAGAATAAAATAGAATAGAATAGTATAGAAAAGAATAGAATAGAATAGAATAAAATAGAACAGAATAGAATAGAATAGAATAGAATAGAACAGAACAGAACAGAACAGAATAGAATAGAAAAGAATGAATAGTATAAAACAGAATAGAATAGAATTGAATAGAATGGAACAGAACAGAATAGAATAGAATAGAATAGAACAGAGTAGAGTAGAATAGAAAAGAATAGAAAAGAATAGAATAGAATAGAATAGAATAGAATAGAATAGAATAGAACAGAACAGAATTGAATAGAATAGAATAGAACAGAATAGAATAGAATAGAATAGAGTAGAAGAGAACAGAATAGAATAGAATAGATTACAACAGAACAGAATAGAATAAAACAGAACAGAATAGAATAGAATAGAACAGAACAGAATAGAATAGAATAGAACAGAAGAGAATAGAACAGAACAGAATAGAATAGAATAGAACAGAACAGAATAGAGTAGAACAGAATTGAATATAATAAAACAGAACAGAATAGAGTAGAATAGAATAGAATAGAACAGAACAGAAGAGAATAGAATAGAATAGAATACAACGGAATATAATAGAATAGAATAGAATAGAACAGAATAGAATAGAATAGAATAGAACAGAACAGAATGTAACGGAATAGAATACAATAGAATAGAATAGAACAGAATAGAATAGAATAGAATAGAATAGAATAGATTAGAATAGAATAGATTAGAACAGAACAGAATAGAATAGAATAGAATAGAATACAATAGAACAGAATAGAACAGAACAGAACAGAATAGAATAGAATAGAACAGAATAGAATAGAATAGAATAGAATAAAATGGAATAGAATAGTATAGAAAAGAATAGAATAGAATAGAATAAAATAGAACAGAATAGAATAGAATAGAATAGAATAGAACAGAACAGAATAAAATAGAATAGAATAGAAGAGAATAGAATAGAAAAGAACAGAATAGAATAGAATAGAACAGAATAGAATACAACAGAACAGAAAGAATAGAATAGAACAGAACAGAATAGAATAGAATAGAATAGAATAGAATGGAATAGAATAGAATAGAATAGAATAGAATAGAACAGAATAGCACAGAACAGAATAGAATAGAATAGAATAGAATAGAATAGAATAGAATAGAATAGAATAGAATAGAACAGAACAGAATAGAATAGAATAGAATAGAATAGAATAGAATAGAACAGAATAGAACAGAACAGAACAGAATAGAATAGAATACAATACAATACAATACAATACAATAGAATAGAAAAGAATAGAATAGAATAGAATAGAATAGAACAGAACAGAATAGAACAGAACAGAATAGAATAGAATAGAACAGAACAGAATAGAGTAGAACAGAATTGAATATAATAGAACAGAACAGAATAGAATAGAATAGAATATAATAGAACAGAATAGAACAGAACAGAACAGAATAGAGTAGAATAGAATAGAATAGAATAGAATAGAATAGAATAGAATAGAATAGAATAGAATAAATAGAATAGAACAGAACAGAATAGAACAGAACAGAACAGAATAGAATAGAATAGAATAGAATAGAATAGAATAGAAAAGAATGAATAGTATAAAACAGAATAGAATAGAATAGAATAGAATGGAACAGAACAGAATAGAATAGAATAGACAGAACAGAACAGAATAGAATCGAACAGAATAGAATCGAACAGAATAGAATAGATTAGAATAGAATAGAACAGAATAGAACAGAACAGAATTGAATAGAATAGAACAGAATAGAACAGAACAGAATAGAATAGAATAGATTACAACAGAACAGAAGAGAATAAAACAGAACAGAATAGAATAGAATAGAACAGAACAGAATAGAATAGAATAGAACAGAAGAGAATAGAACAGAACAGAATAGAATAGAATAGAACAGAACAGAATAGAATAGAATAGAATAGAACAGAATAGAACAGAGCAGAACAGAATAGAGTAGAATAGAATAGAATAGAATAGAATAGAATAGAATAGAATAGAATAGAAGAGAATAGAACAGAACAGAATAGAACAGAACAGAATAGAATAGAATAGAAAAGAATGAGTAGTATAGAACAGAATAGAATAGAGTAGAATGGAACAGAAGAGAATAGAATAGAATAGAATAGAACAGAGTAGAGTAGAATAGAAAAGAATAGAATAGAATAGAATAGTATAGAATAGAATAGAATAGAATAGAATAGAATAGAATAGAATAGAACAGAACAGAACAGAATAGAATAGAATAGAACAGAACAGAATAGAATAGAATAGAATAGAATAGAATAGAATAGAACAGAATAGAAAAGAACAGAATTGAATAGAATAGAACAGAATAGAACAGAACAGAATAGAATAGAATAGACAGAACAGAACAGAATAGAATCGAACAGAATAGAATAGAACAGAATAGAATAGAATAGAGTAGAAGAGAACAGAATAGAATAGAATAGATTACAACAGAACAGAATAGAATAAAACAGAACAGAATAGAATAGAATAGAACAGAACAGAATAGAACAGAACAGAATAGAATAGAATAGAACAGAACAGAATAGAGTAGAACAGAATTGAATATAATAGAACAGAACAGAATAGAATAGAATAGAATAGAATAGAATAGAATAGACAGAATAGAACAGAGCATAACAGAATAGAGTAGAACAGAATACAATAGAATAGAATAGAGTAGAAGAGAACAGAATAGAATAGAATAGATTACAACAGAACAGAATAGAATAAAACAGAACAGAATAGAATAGAATAGAACAGAACAGAATAGAATAGAATAGAACAGAACAGAATAGAACAGAACAGAATAGAATAGAATAGAACAGAGCAGAATAGAGTAGAAGAGAATTGAATATAATAGAACAGAACAGAATAGAATAGAATAGAATAGAACAGAACAGAAGAGAATAGAATAGAATAGAATACAACGGAATATAATAGAATAGAAGAGAATAGAACAGAATTGAATAGAATAGAATAGAACAGAACAGAATGTAACGGAATAGAATACAATAGAATAGAATAGAACAGAATAGAATAGAATAGAATAGAATAGAATAGAATAGAATAGAATAGAATAGAATAGAATAGAACAGAACAGAACAGAACAGAATAGAATAGAATAGAACAGAACAGAACAGAATAGAATAGAATAGAACAGAATAGAATAGAATAGAATAGAATAAAATAGAATAGAATAGTATAGAAAAGAATAGAATAGAATAGAATAAAATAGAACAGAATAGAATAGAATAGAATAGAATAGAATAGAATAGAACAGAACAGAACAGAACAGAATAGAATAGAAAAGAATGAATAGTATAAAACAGAATAGAATAGAATAGAATAGAATCGAACAGAACAGAATAGAATAGAATAGAATAGAACAGAGTAGAGTAGAATAGAAAAGAATAGAATAGAATAGAATAGAATAGAATAGAATAGAATAGAATAGAATAGAATAGAATAGAATAGAATAGAATAGAACAGAACAGAATTGAATAGAATAGAATAGAACAGAATAGAATAGAATAGAATAGAATAGAATAGACAGAACAGAACAGAATAGAATCGAACAGAACAGAATAGAATAGAATAGAACAGAAGAGAATAGAACAGAATAGAATAGAATAGAATAGAGTAGAAGAGAACAGAATAGAATAGAATAGATTACAACAGAACAGAATAGAATAAAACAGAACAGAATAGAATAGAATAGAACAGAACAGAATAGAATAGAATAGAACAGAAGAGAATAGAACAGAACAGAATAGAATAGAATAGAACAGAACAGAATAGAATAGAATAGAACAGAAGAGAATAGAACAGAACAGAATAGAATAGAATAGAACAGAACAGAATAGAACAGAACAGAATAGAATAGAATAGAACAGAACAGAATAGAATAGAATAGAACAGAAGAGAATAGAACAGAACAGAATAGAATAGAATAGAACAGAACAGAATAGAGTAGAACAGAATTGAATATAATAGAACAGAACAGAATAGAGTAGAATAGAATAGAATAGAACAGAACAGAAGAGAATAGAATAGAATAGAATACAACGGAATATAATAGAATAGAAGAGAATGGAACAGAATAGAATAGAATAGAATAGAACAGAACAGAATGTAACGGAATAGAATACAATAGAATAGAATAGAACAGAATAGAATAGAATAGAATAGAATAGAATAGAATAGAATAGAATAGAATAGAATAGAACAGAACAGAATAGAATAGAATAGAATAGAATACAATAGAACAGAATAGAACAGAACAGAACAGAACAGAATAGAATAGAACAGAATACAATAGAATAGAATAGAATAAAATGGAATAGAATAGTATAGAAAAGAATAGAATAGAATAGAATAAAATAGAATAGAATAGAATAGAATAGAATAGAATAGAACAGAACAGAATAGAATAGAATAGAATAGAAGAGAATAGAATAGAAAAGAACAGAATAGAATAGAATAGAACAGAATAGAATACAACAGAACAGAAAGAATAGAATAGAACAGAATAGAATAGAATAGAATAGAATAGAGTAGAATAGAATAGAATAGAATACAATAGAATAGAACAGAATAGCACAGAACAGAATAGAATAGAATAGAATAGAATAGAATAGAATAGAACAGAACAGAATAGAATAGAATAGAATAGAATAGAATAGAATAGAACAGAATAGAACAGAACAGAACAGAATAGAATAGAATACAATACAATACAATACAATACAATAGTATAGAAAAGAATAGAATAGAATAGAATAGAATAGAACAGAACAGAATAGAATAGAACAGAACAGAACAGAATAGAACAGAACAGAATAGAATAGAATAGAACAGAACAGAATAGAGTAGAACAGAATTGAATATAATAGAACAGAACAGAATAGAATAGAATAGAATAGAATAGAACAGAATAGAACAGAACAGAACAGAATAGAGTAGAATAGAATAGAATAGAATAGAATAGAATAGAATAGAATAAATAGAATAGAACAGAACAGAATAGAACAGAACAGAATAGAATAGAATAGAATAGAATAGAATAGAATAGAATAGAATAGAATAGAAAAGAATGAATAGTATAAAACAGAATAGAATAGAATAGAATAGAATGGAACAGAACAGAATAGAATAGAATAGACAGAACAGAACAGAATAGAATCGAACAGAATAGAATCGAACAGAATAGAATAGATTAGAATAGAATAGAACAGAATAGAACAGAACAGAATTGAATAGAATAGAACAGAATAGAACAGAACAGATTAGAATAGAATAGACAGAACAGAACAGAATAGAATCGAACAGAATAGAATAGAACAGAATAGAATAGAATAGAATAGAGTAGAAGAGAACAGAATAGAATAGAATAGATTACAACAGAACAGAATAGAATAAAACAGAACAGAATAGAATAGAATAGAACAGAACAGAATAGAGTAGAACAGAATTGAATATAATAGAACAGAACAGAATAGAATAGAATAGAATAGAATCGAACAGAATAGAACAGAGCAGAACAGAATAGAGTAGAACAGAATAGAATAGAATAGAATAGAGTAGAAGAGAACAGAATAGAATAGAATAGATTACAACAGAACAGAATAGAATAAAACAGAACAGAATAGAATAGAATAGAACAGAACAGAATAGAATAGAATAGAACAGAAGAGAATAGAACAGAACAGAATAGAATAGAATAGAACAGAGCAGAATAGAGTAGAAGAGAATTGAATATAATAGAACAGAACAGAATAGAATAGAATAGAATAGAATAGAATAGAATAGAACAGAACAGAAGAGAATAGAATAGAATAGAATACAACGGAATATAATAGAATAGAAGAGAATAGAACAGAATTGAATAGAATAGAATAGAACAGAACAGAATGTAACGGAATAGAATACAATAGAATAGAATAGAACAGAATAGAATAGAATAGAATAGAATAGAATAGAATAGAATAGAATAGAATAGAATAGAATAGAATAGAATAGAATAGAACAGAACAGAACAGAATAGAATAGAATAGAATAGAACAGAATAGAACAGAACAGAACAGAATAGAATAGAATAGAACAGAATAGAATAGAATAGAATAGAATAAAATAGAATAGAATAGTATAGAAAAGAATAGAATAGAATAGAATAAAATAGAACAGAATAGAATAGAATAGAATGGAATAGAATAGAATAGAACAGAACAGAACAGAACAGAATAGAATAGAAAAGAATGAATAGTATAAAACAGAATAGAATAGAATAGAATAGAATGGAACAGAACAGAATAGAATAGAATAGAATAGAACAGAGTAGAGTAGAATAGAAAAGAATAGAATAGAATAGAATAGAATAGAATAGAATAGAATAGAATAGAATAGAACAGAACAGAATTGAATAGAATAGAATAGAACAGAATAGAATAGAATAGAATAGAATAGAATAGACAGAACAGAACAGAATAGAATCGAACAGAATAGAATAGAACAGAATAGAATAGAATAGAATAGAGTAGAAGAGAACAGAATAGAATAGAATAGATTACAACAGAACAGAATAGAATAAAACAGAACAGAATAGAATAGAATAGAACAGAACAGAATATATTAGAATAGAACAGAAGAGAATAGAACAGAACAGAATAGAATAGAATAGAACAGAACAGAATAGAGTAGAACAGAATTGAATATAATAGAACAGAACAGAATAGAGTAGAAAGGAATAGAACAGAACAGAACAGAAGAGAATAGAATAGAATAGAATACAACGGAATATAATAGAATAGAAGAGAATAGAACAGAATAGAATAGAATAGAATAGAACAGAACAGAATGTAACGGAATAGAATAAAATAGAATAGAATAGAACAGAATAGAATAGAATAGAATAGAATAGAATAGAATAGAACAGAACAGAATAGAATAGAATAGAATAGAATACATTAGAACAGAATAGAACAGAACAGAACAGAATAGAATAGAATAGAACAGAATACAATAGAATAGAATAGAATAAAATGGAATAGAATAGTATAGAAAAGAATAGAATAGAATAGAATAAAATAGAACAGAATAGAATAGAATAGAATAGAATAGAATAGAACAGAACAGAATAGAATAGAATAGAATAGAAGAGAATAGAATAGAAAAGAACAGAATAGAATAGAATAGAACAGAATAGAATACAACAGAACAGAAAGAATAGAATAGAACAGAACAGAATAGAATAGAGTAGAATAGAATAGAATAGAATAGAATAGAATAGAATAGAATAGAATAGAATAGAATAGAACAGAATAGCACAGAACAGAATAGAATAGAATAGAATAGAATAGAATAGAATAGAACAGAACAGAATAGAATAGAATAGAATAGAATAGAATAGAATAGAACAGAATAGAACAGAACAGAACAGAATAGAATAGAATACAATACAATACAATACAATACAATAGTATAGAAAAGAATAGAATAGAATAGAATAGAATAGAACAGAACAGAATAGAATAGAATAGAACAGAACAGAATAGAACAGAACAGAATAGAATAGAATAGAACAGAACAGAATAGAGTAGAACAGAATTGAATATAATAGAACAGAACAGAATAGAATAGAATAGAATAGAATAGAACAGAATAGAACAGAACAGAACAGAATAGAGTAGAATAGAATAGAATAGAATAGAATAGAATAGAATAAATAGAATAGAACAGAACAGAATAGAACAGAACAGAATAGAATAGAATAGAATAGAATAGAATAGAATAGAATAGAATAGAATAGAATAGAAAAGAATGAATAGTATAAAACAGAATAGAATAGAATAGAATAGAATGGAACAGAACAGAATAGAATAGAATAGACAGAACAGAACAGAATAGAATCGAACAGAATAGAATCGAACAGAATAGAATAGATTAGAATAGAATAGAACAGAATAGAACAGAACAGAATTGAATAGAATAGAACAGAATAGAACAGAACAGATTAGAATAGAATAGACAGAACAGAACAGAATAGAATCGAACAGAATAGAATAGAACAGAATAGAATAGAATAGAATAGAGTAGAAGAGAACAGAATAGAATAGAATAGATTACAACAGAACAGAATAGAATAAAACAGAACAGAATAGAATAGAATAGAACAGAAGAGAATAGAACAGAACAGAATAGAATAGAATAGAACAGAACAGAATAGAGTAGAACAGAATTGAATATAATAGAACAGAACAGAATAGAGTAGAATAGAATAGAATAGAACAGAACAGAAGAGAATAGAATAGAATAGAATACAACGGAATATAATAGAATAGAAGAGAATAGAACAGAATAGAATAGAATAGAATAGAACAGAACAGAATGTAACGGAATAGAATACAATAGAATAGAATAGAACAGAATAGAACAGAACAGAACAGAATAGAATAGAATAGAACAGAATACAATAGAATAGAATAGAATAAAATGGAATAGAATAGTATAGAAAAGAATAGAATAGAATAGAATTAAATAGAACAGAATAGAATAGAATAGAATAGAATAGAATAGAATAGAATAGAACAGAACAGAATAGAATAGAATAGAATAGAAGAGAATAGAATAGAAAAGAACAGAATAGAATAGAATAGAACAGAATAGAATACAACAGAACAGAAAGAATAGAATAGAACAGAACAGAATAGAATAGAATAGAATAGAGTAGAATAGAATAGAATAGAATAGAATAGAATAGAATAGAATAGAACAGAATAGCACAGAACAGAATAGAATAGAATAGAATAGAATAGAATAGAATAGAATAGAATAGAACAGAACAGAATAGAATAGAATAGAATAGAATAGAATAGAATAGAATAGAATAGAACAGAATAGAACAGAACAAAACAGAATAGAATAGAATACAATACAATACAATACAATACAATAGTATAGAAAAGAATAGAATAGAATAGAATAGAATAGAACAGAACAGAATAGAATAGAATAGAACAGAACAGAATAGAACAGAACAGAATAGAATAGAATAGAACAGAACAGAATAGAGTAGAACAGAATTGAATATAATAGAACAGAACAGAATAGAATAGAATAGAATAGAATAGAACAGAATAGAACAGAACAGAACAGAATAGAGTAGAATAGAATAGAATAGAATAGAATAGAATAGAATAAATAGAATAGAACAGAACAGAATAGAACAGAACAGAATAGAATAGAATAGAATAGAATAGAATAGAATAGAATAGAATAGAAAAGAATGAATAGTATAAAACAGAATAGAATAGAATAGAATAGAATGGAACAGAACAGAATAGAATAGAATAGACAGAACAGAACAGAATAGAATCGAACAGAATAGAATCAAACAGAATAGAATAGATTAGAATAGAATAGAACAGAATAGAACAGAACAGAATTGAATAGAATAGAACAGAATAGAACAGAACAGATTAGAATAGAATAGACAGAACAGAACAGAATAGAATCGAACAGAATAGAATAGAACAGAATAGAATAGAATAGAATAGAGTAGAAGAGAACAGAATAGAATAGAATAGATTACAACAGAACAGAATAGAATAAAACAGAACAGAATAGAATAGAATAGAACAGAACAGAATAGAATAGAATAGAACAGAACAGATTAGAGCAGAACAGAATAGAATAGAATAGAACAGAACAGAATAGAGTAGAACAGAATTGAATATAATAGAACAGAACAGAATAGAATAGAATAGAACAGAATAGAACAAAACAGAACAGAATAGAGTAGAATAGAATAGATTAGAACAGAATAGAACACAATAGAATAGAATAGAATAGAATAGAACAGAATAGAATAGAATAGAATAGAATAGAACAGGACAGAATGTAACGGAATAGAATAGAATAGAATAGAATAGAATAGAACAGAACAGAATAGAATAGAATAGAACAGAACACATAGAACAGAACAGAATAGAATAGAATAGAACAGAACAGAATAGAGTAGAACAGAATTGAATATAATAGAACAGAACAGAATAGAATAGAATAGAATAGAATAGAACAGAATAGAACAGAACAGATAGGGTAGAATAGAATAGAATAGAATAGAATAGAATAGAATAGAATAGAACCAAACAGAATAGAACAGAACAGAATAGAGTAGAATAGAATAGAATAGAATAGAAAAGAATGAATAGTATAGAACAGAATAGAATAGAATAGAATAGAGTAGAACAAAACAGAATAGAATAGAATAGAATAGAATAGAACAGAATAGAACAGAACAGAACAGAATAGAATAGAATAGAACAGAATAGAATAGAATAGAATAAAATGGAATAGAATAGTATAGAAAAGAATAGAATAGAATAGAATAAAATAGAACAGAATAGAATAGAATAGAATAGAATAGAATAGAAGAATAGAATAGAACAGAACAGAATAGAATAGATTAGAATAGAATAGAAGAGAATAGAATATAAAAGAACAGAATAGAATAGAATAGAACAAAATAGAATACAACAGAACAGAAAGAATAGAATAGAACAGAATAGAATAGATTAGAATAGAATAGAATAGAATAGAATAGAACAGAATAGCAGAGAACAGAATAGAATAGAATAGAATAGAATAGAATAGAATAGAATAGAATAGAATAGAATAGAACAGAACAGAATAGAATAGAATAGAATAGAATAGAACAGAATAGAACAGAACAGAACAGAATAGAATAGAATACAATACAATACAATACAATACAATAGTATAGAAAAGAATAAAATAAAATAGAACAGAACAGAATAGAATAGAATAGAATAGAATAAAATAGAATAGAATAGAACAGAACAGAACAGAATGGAATAGAATAGAATAGAATAGAATAGAATAGTATAGGAAAGAACAGAATAGAATAGAATAGAACAGAATAGAATAGAACAGAACAGAATAGAATAGAATAGAACAGAAAAGAATAGAATAGAATAGAATAGAATAGAATAGAATAGAATAGAATAGAATAGAACAGAACAGAATAGAATAGAATAGAACAGAATAGAATAGAATAGAATATAAAAGAATAGAATAGAATGAATCGGAACAGAACAGAATAGAATAGAATAGAACAGAATAGAACAGAACAGCATAGAATAGAATAGAATAGAATAGAACAGAACAGAACAGAATAGATTCGAACAGAATAGAATGGAATAGAACAGAAGAGAATAAAATAGAATAGAATAGAATAGAATAGAAAAGAACAGGATAGAACAGAAAAGAATATAATAGAATAGAATAGAATAGAATAGAATAGAATAGAATAGAATAGAATAGAACAGGACAGAATGTAACGGAATAGAATACAACAGAATAGAATAGAATAGAACAGACCAGAATAGAATAGAATAGAACAGAACAGAATAGAACAGAACAGAATAGAATATAATAGAACAGAACAGAATAGAGTAGAACAGAATTGAATATAATAGAACAGAACAGAATAGAATAGAATAGAATAGAATAGAACAGAATAGAACAGAACAGAATAGAGTAGAATAGAATAGAATAGAATAGAATAGAATAGAACAGAACAGAATAGAACAGAACAGAATAGAATAGAATAGAATAGAATAGAATAGAAAAGAATGAATAGTATAAAACAGAATAGAATAGAATAGAATAGAGTAGAAGAGAACAGAATAGAATAGAATAGATTACAACAGAACAGAAGAGAATAAAACAGAACAGAATAGAATAGAATAGAACAGAACAGAATAGAATAGAATAGAACAGAACAGAATAGAACAGAACAGAATAGAACAGAATAGAATAGAACAGAATAGAACAGAGCAGAACAGAATAGAGTAGAACAGAATAGAATAGAATAGAATAGAATAGAATAGAATAGAATAGAATAGAATAGAATAGAATAGAATAGAACAGAACAGAATAGAACAGAACAGAATAGAATAGAATAGAAAAGAATGAATAGTATAGAACAGAATAGAATAGAGTAGAATGGAACAGAACAGAATAGAATAGAATAGAATAGAACAGAGTAGAGTAGAATAGAAAAGAATAGAATAGAATAGAATAGTATAGAATAGAATAGAATAGAATAGAATAGAATAGAATAGAACAGAACAGAATAGAATAGAATAGAATAGAACAGAATAGAATAGAATAGAATAGAATAGAATAGAACAGAATAGAACAGAACAGAATTGAATAGAATAGAACAGAATAGAACAGAACAGAATAGAATAGAATAGACAGAACAGAACAGAATAGAATCGAACAGAATAGAATAGAACAGAATAGAATAGAATAGAATAGAATAGAGTAGAAGAGAACAGAATAGAATAGAATAGATTACAACAGAAAAGAATAGAATAAAACAGAACAGAATAGAATAGAATAGAACAGAACAGAATAGAACAGAACAGAATAGAATAGAATAGAACAGAACAGAATAGAGTAGAACAGAATTGAATATAATAGAACAGAACAGAATAGAATAGAATAGAATAGAATAGAATAGAATAGAACAGAGCAGAACAGAATAGAGTAGAACAGAATAGAATAGAATAGAATAGAGTAGAAGAGAACAGAATAGAATAGAATAGATTACAACAGAACAGAATAGAATAAAACAGAACAGAATAGAATAGATTAGAATAGAATAGAAGAGAATAGAATATAAAAGAACAGAATAGAATAGAATAGAACAAAATAGAATACAACAGAACAGAAAGAATAGAATAGAACAGAATAGAATAGAATAGAATAGAATAGAATAGAATAGAATAGAATAGAACAGAATAGCAGAGAACAGAATAGAATAGAATAGAATAGAATAGAATAGAATAGAATAGAATAGAACAGAACAGAATAGAATAGAATAGAATAGAATAGAACAGAATAGAACAGAACAGAACAGAATAGAATAGAATAGAATACAATACAATACAATACAATAGTATAGAAAAGAATAAAATAAAATAGAACAGAACAGAATAGAATAGAATAGAATAGAATAAAATAGAATAGAATAGAACAGAACAGAATAGAATGGAATAGAATAGAATAGAATAGAATAGAATAGAATAGAATAGAATAGAATAGAATAGAATAAAATAGAATAGAATAGAACAGAACAGAATAGAATGGAATAGAATAGAATAGAATAGAATAGAATAGAATAGTATAGAAAAGAACAGAATAGAATAGAATAGAACAGAATAGAATAGAACAGAAAAGAATAGAATAGAATAGAATAGAATAGAATAGAATAGAATAGAACAGAATAGAATAGAATAGAACAGAATAGAATAGAATAGAATATAACACAATGGAATAGAATGAAACGGAACAGAACAGAATAGAATAGAATAGAACAGAATAGAACAGAACAGCATAGAATAGAATAGAATAGAATAGAACAGAACAGAACAGAATAGATTCGAACAGAATAGAATAGAATAGAACAGAAGAGAATAAAATAGAATAGAATAGAATAGAATAGAAAAGAACAGGATAGAACAGAAAAGAATATAATAAAATAGAATAGAATAGAATAGAATAGAACAGAATAGAATAAAATAGAAAGAATAGAATAGAATAGAATAGAATAGAATAGAATAGAATAGAATAGAATAGAATAGAATAGAACAGGACAGAATGTAACGGAATAGAATACAACAGAATAGAATAGAATAGAACAGAACAGAATAGAATAGAATAGAACAGAACAGAATAGAACAGAACAGAATAGAATAGAATAGAACAGAACAGAATAGAGTAGAACAGAATTGAATATAATAGAACAGAACAGAATAGAATAGAATAGAATAGAATAGAACAGAATAGAACAGAACAGAATAGAGTAGAATAGAATAGAATAGAATAGAATAGAATAGAATAGAATAGAATAGAATAGAACAGAACAGAATAGAACAGAACAGAATAGAATAGAATAGAATAGAATAGAATAGAATGAATAGTATAGAACAGAATAGAATAGAATAGAGTAGAAGAGAACAGAATAGAATAGAATAGATTACAACAGAACAGAAGAGAATAAAACAGAACAGAATAGAATAGAATAGAACAGAACAGAATAGAATAGAAGAGAACAGAACAGAATAGAACAGAACAGAATAGAATAGAATAGAATAGAATAGAACAGAATAGAACAGAGCAGAACAGAATAGAGTAGAACAGAATAGAATAGAATAGAATAGAATAGCATAGAATAGAATAGAATAGAATAGAATAGAACAGAACAGAATAGAACAGAACAGAATAGAATAGAATAGAAAAGAATGAATAGTATAGGACAGAATAGAATAGAGTAGAATGGAACAGAACAGAATAGAATAGAATAGAATAGAACAGAGTAGAGTAGAATAGAACAGAATAGAATAGAATAGAATAGTATAGAATAGAATAGAATAGAATAGAATAGAATAGAACAGAACAAAATAGAATAGAATAGAAAAGAACAGAATAGAATAGAATAGAATAGAATAGAACAGAATAGAACAGAACAGAATTGAATAGAATAGAACAGAATAGAACAGAACAGAATAGAATAGAATAGACAGAACAGAACAGAATAGAATCGAACAGAATAGAATAGAACAGAATAGAATAGAATAGAATAGAATAGAGTAGAAGAGAACAGAATAGAATAGAATAGATTACAACAGAACAGAATAGAATAAAACAGAACAGAATAGAATAGAATAGAACAGAACAGAATAGAACAGAACAGAATAGAATAGAATAGAACAGAACAGAATAGAGTAGAACAGAATTGAATATAATAGAACAGAACAGAATAGAATAGAATAGAATAGAATAGAACAGAATAGAACAGAGCAGAACAGAATAGAGTAGAACAGAATAGAATAGAATAGAATAGAGTAGAAGAGAACAGAATAGAATAGAATAGATTACAACAGAACAGAATAGAATAAAGCAGAACAGAATAGAATAGAATAGAACAGAACAGAATAGAATAGAATAGAAGAGAACAGAATAGAACAGAACAGAATAGAATAGAATAGAACAGTGCAGAATAGAGTAGAAGAGAATTGAATATAATAGAACAGAACAGAATAGAATAGAATAGAATAGAATAGAACAGAACAGAAGAGAATAGAATAGAACAGAATACAACGGAATATAATAGAATAGAAAAGAATAGAACATAATTGAATAGAATAGAATAGAACAGAACAGAATGTAACGGAATAGAATACAATAGAATAGAATAGAACAGAATAGAATAGAATAGAATAGAATAGAATAGAATAGAATAGAATAGAATAGAATAGAATAGAACAGAACAGAATAGAATAGAATAGAATAGAATAGAACAGAATAGAACAGAACAGAACAGAATAGAATAGAATAGAACAGAATAGAATAGAATAGAATAGAATAAAATAGAATAGAATAGTATAGAAAAGAATAGAATAGAATAGAATAAAATAGAACAGAATAGAATAGAATAGAATAGAATAGAACAGAACAGAACAGAACAGAATAGAATAGAAAAGAATGAATAGTATAAAACAGAATAGAATAGAATAGAATAGAATGGAACAGAACAGAATAGAATAGAATAGAATAGAACAGAGTAGAGTAGAATAGAAAAGAATAGAATAGAATAGAATAGAATAGAATAGAATAGAATAGAATAGAATAGAATAGAATAGAATAGAACAGAACAGAATTGAATAGAATAGATAGAACAGAACAGAATAGTAGAATAGAATAGAATAGAATAGAATAGAATAGACAGAACAGAACAGAATAGAATCGAACAGAATATAATAGAACAGAATAGAATAGAATAGAATAGAGTAGAAGAGAACAGAATAGAATAGAATAGATTACAACAGAACAGAATAGAATAAAACAGAACAGAATAGAATAGAATAGAACAGAACAGAATAGAATAGAATAGAACAGAAGAGAATAGAACAGAACAGAATAGAATAGAATAGAACAGAACAGAATAGAGTAGAACAGAATTGAATATAATAGAACAGAACAGAATAGAATAGAATAGAATAGAATAGAACAGAACAGAAGAGAATAGAATAGAATAGAATACAACGGTATATAATAGAATAGAAGAGAATAGAACAGAATAGAATAGAATAGAATAGAACAGAACAGAATGTAACGGAATAGAATACAATAGAATAGAATAGAACAGAATAGAATAGAATAGAATAGAATAGAATAGAATAGAATAGAATAGAATAGAATAGAACAGAACAGAATAGAATAGAATAGAATAGAATACAATAGAACAGAATAGAACAGAACAGAACAGAATAGAATAGAATAGAACAGAATAGAATAGAATAGAATAGAATAAAATGGAATAGAATAGTATAGAAAAGAATAGAATAGAATAGAATAAAATAGAACAGAATAGAATAGAATAGAATAGAATAGAATAGAATAGAACAGAACAGAATAGAATAGAATAGAATAGAAGAGAATAGAATAGAAAAGAACAGAATAGAATAGAATAGAACAGAATAGAATACAACAGAACAGAAAGAATAGAATAGAATAGAATAGAATAGAATAGAGTAGAATAGAATAGAATAGAATAGAATAGAATAGAACAGAATAGCACAGAACAGAATAGAATAGAATAGAATAGAATACAATAGAATAGACTAGAATAGAACAGAACAGAACAGAATAGAATAGAATAGAATAGAATAGAATAGAATAGAATAGAACAGAATAGAACAGAACAGAACAGAATAGAATAGAATACAATACAATACAATACAATACAATACAATAGTATAGAAAAGAATAGAATAGAATAGAATAGAATAGAACAGAACAGAATAGAATAGAATAGAACAGAACAGAATAGAACAGAACAGAATAGAATAGAATAGAACAGAACAGAATAGAGTAGAACAGAATTGAATATAATAGAACAGAACAGAATAGAATAGAATAGAATAGAATAGAACAGAATAGAACAGAACAGAACAAAATAGAGTAGAATAGAATAGAATAGAATAGAATAGAATAGAATAGAATAGAATAGAATAAATAGAATAGAACAGAACAGAATAGAACAGAACAGAATAGAATAGAATAGAATAGAATAGAATAGAATAGAATAGAAAAGAATGAATAGTATAAAACAGAATAGAATAGAATAGAATAGAATGGAACAGAACAGAATATAATAGAATAGACAGAACAGAACAGAATAGAATCGAACAGAATAGAATCGAACAGAATAGAATAGAATAGAATAGAATAGAACAGAATAGAACAGAACAGAATTGAATAGAATAGAACAGAATAGAACAGAACAGATTAGAATAGAATAGACAGAACAGAACAGAATAGAATCGAACAGAATAGAATAGAACAGAATAGAATAGAATAGAATAGAGTAGAAGAGAACAGAATAGATTAGAATAGATTACAACAGAACAGAATAGAATAAAACAGAACAGCATAGAATAGAATAGAACAGAACAGAATAGAATAGAATAGAACAGAACAGATTAGAACAGAACAGAATAGAATAGAATAGAACAGAACAGAATAGAGTAGAACAGAATTGAATATAATAGAACAGAACAGAATAGAATAGAATAGAATAAAATAGAACAGAATAGAACAGAACAGAACAGAATAGAGTAGAATAGAATAGATTAGAACAGAATAGAACACAATAGAATAGAATAGAATAGAATAGAACAGAATAGAATAGAATAGAATAGAATAGAACAGGACAGAATGTAACGGAATAGAATAGAATAGAATAGAATAGAATAGAACAGAACAGAATAGAATAGAATAGAATAGAATAGAATAGAAAAGAATGAATAGTATAGAACAGAATAGAATAGAATAGAATAGAGTAGAACAGAACAGAATAGAATAGAATAGAATAGAATATAACAGAATAGAACAGAACAGAACAGAATAGAATAGAATAGAACAGAATAGAATAGAATAGAATAGAATAAAATGGAATAGAATAGTATAGAAAAGAATAGAATAGAATAGAATAAAATAGAACAGAATAGAATAGAATAGAATAGAATAGAATAGAAGAATAGAATAGAACAGAACAGAATAGAATAGATTAGAATAGAATAGAAGAGAATAGAATATAAAAGAACAGAATAGAATAGAATAGAACAAAATAGAATACAACAGAACAGAAAGAATAGAATAGAACAGAATAGAATAGAATAGAATAGAATAGAATAGAATAGAATAGAATAGAATAGAATAGAATAGAACAGAATAGCAGAGAACAGAATAGAATAGAATAGAATAGAATAGAATAGAATAGAATAGAATAAAACAGAATAGCAGAGAACAGAATAGAATAGAATAGAATAGAATAGAATAGAATAGAATAGAATAGAATAGAATAGAACAGAACGGAATAGAATAGAATTGAATAGAATAGAATAGAACAGAATAGAACAGAACAGAACAGAATAGAATAGAATAGAATACAATACAATACAATACAATAGTATAGAAAAGAATAAAATAAAATAGAACAGAACAGTACAGAATAGAATAGAATAGAATAAAATAGAATAGAATAGAACAGAACAGAATAGAATGGAATAGAATAGAATAGAATAGAATAGAATAGTATAGGAAAGAACAGAATAGAATAGAATAGAACAGAATAGAATAGAACAGAACAGAATAGAATAGAATAGAACAGAAAAGAATAGAATAGAATAGAATAGAATAGAATAGAATAGAATAGAATAGAATAGAATAGAACAGAACAGAATAGAATAGAATAGAACAGAATAGAATAGAATAGAATATAACAGAATAGAATAGAATGAAACGGAACAGAACAGAATAGAATAGAATAGAACAGAATAGAACAGAACAGCATAGAATAGAATAGAATAGAATAGAACAGAACAGAACAGAATAGATTCGAACAGAATAGAATAGAATAGAACAGAAGAGAATAAAATAGAATAGAATAGAATAGAATAGAAAAGAACAGGATAGAACAGAAAAGAATATAATAAAATAGAATAGAATAGAATAGAATAGAACAGAATAGAATAGAATAGAATAGAATAGAATAGAATAGAATAGAATAGAATAGAATAGAATAGAATAGAACAGGACAGAATGTAACGGAATAGAATACAACAGAATAGAATAGCATAGAACAGAACAGAATAGAATAGAATAGAACAGAACAGAATAGAACAGAACAGAATAGAATAGAATAGAACAGAACAGAATAGAGTAGAACAGAATTGAATATAATAGAACAGAACAGAATAGAATAGAATAGAATAGAATAGAATAGAATAGAACAGAATAGAACAGAACAGAATAGAGTAGAATAGAATAGAATAGAATAGAATAGAATAGAATAGAATAGAACAGAACAGAATAGAACAGAACAGAATAGAATAGAATAGAATAGAATAGAATCGAAAAGAATGAATAGTATAGAACAGAATAGAATAGAATAGAATAGAGTAGAAGAGAACAGAATAGAATAGAGTAGATTACAACAGAACAGAAGAGAATAAAACAGAACAGAATAGAATAGAATAGAACAGAATAGAATAGAATAGAATAGAACAGAACAGAATAGAACAGAACAGAATAGAATAGAATAGAATAGAACAGAACAGAATATAGTAGAACAGAATTGAATATAATAGAACAGAACAGAATAGAATAGAATAGAATAGAATAGAATAGAACAGAATAGAACAGAGCAGAACAGAATAGAGTAGAACAGAATAGAATAGAATAAAATAGAATAGAATAGAATAGAATAGAATAGAATAGAATAGAATAGAATAGAACAGAACAGAATAGAACAGAACAGAATAGAATAGAATAGAAAAGAATGAATAGTATAGAACAGAATAGAATAGAGTAGAATGGAACAGAACAGAATAGAATAGAATAGAATAGAACAGAGTAGAGTAGAATAGAAAAGAATAGAATAGAATAGAATAGTATAGAATAGAATAGAATAGAATAGAAGAATAGAATAGAATAGAACAGAACAGAATAGAATAGAATAGAATAGAACAGAATAGAATAGAATAGAATAGAATAGAATAGAACAGAATAGAACAGAACAGAATTGAATAGAATAGAACAGAATAGAACAGAACAGAATAGAATAGAATAGACAGAACAGAACAGAATAGAATCGAACAGAATAGAATAGAACAGAATAGAATAGAATAGAATAGAATAGAGTAGAAGAGAACAGAATAGAATAGAATAGATTACAACAGAACAGAATAGAATAAAACAGAACAGAATAGAATAGAATAGAACAGAACAGAATAGAACAGAACAGAATAGAATAGAATAGAACAGAACAGAATAGAGTAGAACAGAATTGAATATAATAGAACAGAACAGAATAGAATAGAATAGAATAGAATAGAACAGAATAGAACAGAGCAGAACAGAATAGAGTAGAATAGAATAGAATAGAATAGAATAGAATAGAATAGAATAGAATAGAATAGAATAGAATAGAACAGAACAGAATAGAACAGAACAGAATAGAATAGAATAGAATAGAAAAGAATGAATAGTATAGAACAGAATAGAATAGAATAGAATAGAATGGAACAGAACAGAATAGAATAGAATAGAATAGAAGAGAGTAGAGTAGAATAGAAAAGAATAGAATAGAATAGAATAGTATAGAATAGAATAGAATAGAATAGAATAGAATAGAATAGAATAGAACAGAACAGAATAGAATAGAATAGAATAGAACAGAATAGAATAGAATAGAATAGAATAGAATAGAACAGAATAGAACAGAACAGAATTGAATAGAATAGAACAGAATAGAACAGAACAGAATAGAATAGAATAGAACAGAGCAGAATAGAGTAGAAGAGAATTGAATACAATAGAACAGAACAGAATAGAATAGATTAGAATAGAATAGAACAGAACAGAAGTGAATAGAATAGAATAGAATACAACGGAATATAATAGAATAGAAGAGAATAGAACAGAATTGAATAGAATAGAATAGAACAGAACAGAATGTAACGGAATAGAATACAATAGAATAGAATAGAACAGAATAGAATAGAATAGAATAGAATAGAATAGAATAGAATAGAATAGAATAGAATAGAATAGAATAGAATAGAACAGAACAGAATAGAATAGAATAGAATAGAATAGAACAGAATAGAACAGAACAGAACACAATAGAATAGAATAGAAGAGAATAGAATAGAATAGAATAGAATAAAATAGTATAGAATAGTATAGAAAAGAATAGAATAGAATAGAATAAAATAGAACAGAATAGAATAGAATAGAATAGAATAGAATAGAATAGAATAGAACAGAACAGAATAGAATAGAATAGAAGAATAGAATAGAAAAGAACAGAATAGAATAGAATAGAACAGAATAGAATACAACAGAACAGAAAGAATAGAATAAAACAGAATAGAATAGAATAGAATAGAATAGAACACAACAGAACAGAATAGAATAGAATAGAATAGAATAGAATAGAACAGAATAGAACAGAACAGAACAGAATAGAATAGAATACAATACAATACAATAGAATAGAATAGTATAGAAAAGAATAGAATAGAATAGAATAGAATAGAATAGAACAGAACAGAATAGAATAGAATAGAACAGAACAGAATAGAACAGAGCAGAATAGAATAGAAGAGAACAGAACAGAATAGAGTAGAACAGAATTGAATATAATAGAACAGAACAGAATAGAATAGAATAGAACAGAATAGAACAGAACAGAACAGAATAGAGTAGAATAGAATAGAATAGAATAGAATAGAATAGAATAGAATAGAATAGAATAGAATAGAATAGAATAGAATAGAATAGAATAGAATAGAAAAGAATGAATAGTATAAAACAGAATAGAATAGAATAGAATAGAGTGGAACAGAACAGAATAGAATAGAATAGAATAGAACAGAGTAGAGTAGAATAGAAAAGAATAGAATAGAATAGAATAGAATAGAATAGAATAGAATAGAATAGAATAGAATAGAACAGAACAGAATTGAATAGAATAGAATAGAACAGAATAGAATAGAATAGAATAGAATAGAATAGAATAGAATAGAATAGACAGAACAGAACAGAATAGAATCGAACAGAATTGAATAGAACAGAATAGAATAGAATAGAATAGAGTAGAAGAGAACAGAATAGAATAGAATAGATTACAACAGAACAGAATAGAATAAAACAGAACAGAATAGAATAGAATAGAACAGAACAGAATAGAATAGAAAAGAACAGAAGAGAATAGAACAGAACTGAATAGAATAGAATAGAACAGAACAGAATAGAGTAGAACAGAATTGAATATAATAGAACAGAACAGAATAGAATAGAATAGAATAGAATAGAACAGAACAGAAGAGAATAGAATAGAATAGAATACAACGGAATATAATAGAATAGAAGAGAATAGAACAGAATAGAATAGAATAGAATAGAACAGAACAGAATGTAACGGAATAGAATACAATAGAATAGAATAGAACAGAATAGAATAGAATAGAATAGAATAGAATAGAATAGAATAGAATAGAATAGAATAGAACAGAACAGAATAGAATAGAATAGAATAGAATAGAATACAATAGAACAGAATAGAACAGAACAGAACAGAATAGAATAGAATAGAACAGAATAGAATAGAATAGAATAGAATAAAATGGAATAGAATAGTATAGAAAAGAATAGAATAGAATAGAATAAAATAGAACAGAATAGAATAGAATAGAATAGAATAGAACAGAACAGAATAGAATAGAATAGAATAGAAGAGAATAGAATAGAAAAGAACAGAATAGAATAGAATAGAACAGAATAGAATACAACAGAACAGAAAGAATAGAATAGAACAGAACAGAATAGAATAGAATAGAATAGAATAGAATAGAAAGAATAGAATAGAATAGAATAGAATAGAACAGAATAGCACAGAACAGAATAGAATAGAATAGAATAGAATAGAACAGATCAGAATAGAATAGAATAGAATAGAATAGAATAGAACAGAATAGAACAGAACAGAACAGAATAGAATAGAATACAATACAATACAATACAATAGAATAGTATAGAAAAGAATAAAATAAAATAGAACAGAACAGAATAGAATAGAATAGAATAGAATAGAATAGAATAGAACAGAACAGAACAGAACAGAATAGAATAGAATAGAATAGAATAGAATAGAATAGAATAGAACAGAACAGAATAGAATGAAATAGAACAGAATGGAATAGAATAGAACAGAACACAACAGAATAGAATAGAGTAGAACAGAATAGAATAGAATAGAATAGAATACCACAGAATAGAACAGAATAGAAGAATACAACAGAATAGAAAAGAATGGAATTGAACAGAATAGAATGTAAGTGAATAGAAAACAATAGAATAGAATAGAATAGAATAGAACACAATAGAATAGAATAGAATAGAATAGAATAGAATAGAACAGAACAGAACATAATAGAACAGAGTAGAATAGAATAGAATAGAATAGAATAGAATAGAATAGAATAGAATAGAATAGAATAGATTAGGCTAGAATAGAATAGAACAGAACAGAATAGAACAGAACAGAATAGAACAGAACGGAATAGAATAGAATAGAATAGAATAGAATAGAGTAGAGTAGAACAGAACATTATACAATAGAATAGAATAGAATAGAACAGAATAGAATAGAATAGAATAGAACAGAACAGAATAGAATAGAATAGAATAGAAAAGAATAGAATAAAGCAGAACAGAATAGAATAGAATAGAACAGAACACAACACAATATAATAGAATAGAAGAGAAGAGAATAGAATAGAAGAGAATAGAACAGAATAGAATGGAATAGAACAGAATGGAATAGAATAGAACAGAACACAACAGAATAGAATAGAATAGAATAGAACAGAATAGAACAGAATAGAATAGAATAGAATGGAATAGAATAGAATAGAACAGAATAGCAGAGAACAGAATAGAATAGAATAGAATAGAATAGAATAGAATAGAATAGAATAAAACAGAATAGCAGAGAACAGAATAGAATAGAATAGAATAGAATAGAATAGAATAGAATAGAATAGAATAGAATAGAACAGAACAGAATAGAATAGAATTGAATAGAATAGAATAGAACAGAATAGAACAGAACAGAACAGAATAGAATAGAATAGAATAGAATACAATACAATACAATACAATAGTATAGAAAAGAATAAAATAAAATAGAACAGAACAGTACAGAATAGAATAGAATAGAATAAAATAGAATAGAATAGAACAGAACAGAATAGAATGGAATAGAATAGAATAGAATAGAATAGAATAGTATAGGAAAGAACAGAATAGAATAGAATAGAACAGAATAGAATAGAACAGAACAGAATAGAATAGAATAGAACAGAAAAGAATAGAATAGAATAGAATAGAATAGAATAGAATAGAATAGAATAGAACAGAACAGAATAGAATAGAATAGAACAGAATAGAATAGAATAGAATATAACAGAATAGAATAGAATGAAACGGAACAGAACAGAATAGAACAGAACAGCATAGAATAGAATAGAATAGAATAGAACAGAACAGAACAGAATAGATTCGAACAGAATAGAATAGAATAGAACAGAAGAGAATAACATAGAATAGAATAGAATAGAATAGAAAAGAACAGGATAGAACAGAAAAGAATATAATAAAATAGAATAGAATAGAATAGAATAGAACAGAATAGAATAGAATAGAATAGAATAGAATAGAATAGAATAGAATAGAATAGAACAGGACAGAATGTAACGGAATAGAATACAACAGAATAGAATAGAATAGAACAGAACAGAATAGAATAGAATAGAACAGAACAGAATAGAACAGAACAGAATAGAATAGAATAGAACAGAACAGAATAGAGTAGAACAGAATTGAATATAATACAACAGAACAGAATAGAATAGAATAGAATAGAATAGAATAGAACAGAATAGAACAGAACAGAATAGAGTAGAATAGAATAGAATAGAATAGAATAGAATAGAATAGAATAGAACAGAACAGAATAGAACAGAACAGAATAGAATAGAATAGAATAGAATAGAATAGAAAAGAATGAATAGTATAGAACAGAATAGAATAGAATAGAATAGAGTAGAAGAGAACAGAATAGAATAGAGTAGATTACAACAGAACAGAAGAGAATAAAACAGAACAGAATAGAATAGAATAGAACAGAATAGAATAGAATAGAATAGAACAGAACAGAATAGAACAGAACAGAATTGAATAGAATAGAATAGAACAGAACAGAATATAGTAGAACAGAATTGAATATAATAGAACAGAACAGAATAGAATAGAATAGAATAGAATAGAATAGAACAGAATAGAACAGAGCATAACAGAATAGAGTAGAACAGAATAGAATAGAATAAAATAGAATAGAATAGAATAGAATAGAATAGAATAGAATAGAATAGAATAGAATAGAATAGAATAGAACAGAACAGAATAGAACAGAACAGAATAGAATAGAATAGAAAAGAATGAATAGTATAGAACAGAATAGAATAGAGTAGAATGGAACAGAACAGAATAGAATAGAATAGAATAGAACAGAGTAGAGTAGAATAGAAAAGAATAGAATAGAATAGAATAGTATAGAATAGAATAGAATAGAATAGAAGAATAGAATAGAATAGAACAGAACAGAATAGAATAGAATAGAATAGAACAGAATAGAATAGAATAGAATAGAATAGAATAGAACAGAATAGAACAGAACAGAATTGAATAGAATAGAACAGAATAGAACAGAACAGAATAGAATAGAATAGACAGAACAGAACAGAATAGAATCGAACAGAATAGAATAGAACAGAATAGAATAGAATAGAATAGAATAGAGTAGAAGAGAACAGAATAGAATAGAATAGATTACAACAGAACAGAATAGAATAAAACAGAACAGAATAGAATAGAATAGAACAGAACAGAATAGAACAGAACAGAATAGAATAGAATAGAACAGAACAGAATAGAGTAGAACAGAATTGAATATAATAGAACAGAACAGAATAGAATAGAACAGAATAGAATAGAATAGAATAGAATAGAATAGAACAGAATAGAACAGAACAGAATTGAATAGAATAGAACAGAATAGAACAGAACAGAATAGAATAGAATAGAACAGAGCAGAATAGAGTAGAAGAGAATTGAATACAATAGAACAGAACAGAATAGAATAGAATAGAATAGAATAGAACAGAACAGAAGTGAATAGAATAGAATAGAATACAACGGAATATAATAGAATAGAAGAGAATAGAACAGAATTGAATAGAATAGAATAGAACAGAACAGAATGTAACGGAATAGAATACAATAGAATAGAATAGAACAGAATAGAATAGAATAGAATAGAATAGAATAGAATAGAATAGAATAGAATAGAATAGAACAGAACAGAATAGAATAGAATAGAATAGAATAGAACAGAATAGAACAGAACAGAACACAATAGAATAGAATAGAAGAGAATAGAATAGAATAGAATAGAATAAAATAGTATAGAATAGTATAGAAAAGAATAGAATAGAATAGAATAAAATAGAACAGAATAGAATAGAATAGAATAGAATAGAATAGAATAGAATAGAACAGAACAGAATAGAATAGAATAGAATAGAATAGAATAGAAAAGAACAGAATAGAATAGAATAGAACAGAATAGAATACAACAGAACAGAAAGAATAGAATAAAACAGAATAGAATAGAATAGAATAGAATAGAACACAACAGAACAGAATAGAATAGAATAGAATAGAATGGAATAGAACAGAATAGAACAGAACAGAACAGAATAGAATAGAATACAATACAATACAATACAATACAATAGTATAGAAAAGAATAGAATAGAATAGAATAGAATAGAATAGAACAGAACAGAATAGAATAGAATAGAACAGAACAGAATAGAACAGAGCAGAATAGAATAGAATAGAACAGAACAGAATAGAGTAGAACAGAATTGAATATAATAGAACAGAACAGATTAGAATAGAATAGAATAGAATAGAACAGAATAGAACAGAACAGAACAGAATAGAGTAGAATAGAATAGAATAGAATAGAATAGAATAGAATAGAATAGAATAGAATAGAATAGAATAGAATAGAATAGAATAGAATAGAATAGAAAAGAATGAATAGTATAAAACAGAATAGAATAGAATAGAATAGAATGGAACAGAACAGAATAGAATAGAATAGAATAGAACAGAGTAGAGTAGAATAGAAAAGAATAGAATAGAATAGAATAGAATAGAATAGAATAGAATAGAATAGAATAGAACAGAACAGAATTGAATAGAATAGAATAGAACAGAATAGAATAGAATAGAATAGAATAGAATAGAATAGACAGAACAGAACAGAATAGAATCGAACAGAATAGAATAGAACAGAATAGAGTAGAATAGAATAGAATAGAATAGATTACAACAGAACAGAATAGAATAAAACAGAACAGAATAGAATAGAATAGAACAGAACAGAATAGAATAGAAAAGAACAGAAGAGAATAGAACAGAACTGAATAGAATAGAATAGAACAGAACAGAATAGAGTAGAACAGAATTGAATATAATAGAACAGAACAGAATAGAATAGAATAGAATAGAATAGAACAGAACAGAAGAGAATAGAATAGAATAGAATACAACGGAATATAATAGAATAGAAGAGAATAGAACAGAATAGAATAGAATAGAATAGAACAGAACAGAATGTAACGGAATAGAATACAATAGAATAGAATAGAACAGAATAGAATAGAATAGAATAGAATAGAATAGAATAGAATAGAATAGAATAGAACAGAACAGAATAGAATAGAATAGAATAGAATAGAATACAATAGAACAGAATAGAACAGAACAGAACAGAATAGAATAGAATAGAACAGAATAGAATAGAATAGAATAGAATAAAATGGAATAGAATAGTATAGAAAAGAATAGAATAGAATAGAATAAAATAGAACAGAATAGAATAGAATAGAATAGAATAGAACAGAACAGAATAGAATAGAATAGAATAGAAGAGAATAGAATAGAAAAGAACTGAATAGAATAGAATAGAACAGAATAGAATACAACAGAACAGAAAGAATAGAATAGAACAGAACAGAATAGAATAGAATAGAATAGAATAGAATAGAAAGAATAGAATAGAATAGAATAGAATAGAACAGAATAGCACAGAACAGAATAGAATAGAATAGAATAGAATAGAACAGATCAGAATAGAATAGAATAGAATAGAATAGAATAGAACAGAATAGAACAGAACAGAACAGAATAGAATAGAATAGAATACAATACAATACAATAGAATAGTATAGAAAAGAATAAAATAAAATAGAACAGAACAGAATAGAATAGAATAGAATAGAATAGAATAGAATAGAACAGAACAGAACAGAACAGAATAGAATAGAATAGAATAGAATAGAATAGAATAGAATAGAACAGAACAGAATAGAATGGAATAGAACAGAATGGAATAGAATAGAACAGAACACAACAGAATAGAATAGAATAGAACAGAAGAGAATAGAATAGAATAGAATACCACAGAATAGAACAGAATAGAAGAATACAACAGAATAGAAAAGAATGGAATTGAACAGAATAGAATGTAAGTGAATAGAAAACAATAGAATAGAATAGAATAGAATAGAACACAATAGAATAGAATAGAATAGAATAGAATAGAACAGAACAGAACATAATAGAACAGAGTAGAATAGAATAGAATAGAATAGAATAGAATAGAATAGAATAGAATAGATTAGGCTAGAATAGAATAGAACAGAACAGAATAGAACAGAACAGAATAGAACAGAACGGAATAGAATAGAATAGAATAGAATAGAATAGAATAGAATAGAATAGAATAGAATAGAGTAGAGTAGAACAGAACAGAATACAATAGAATAGAATAGAATAGAACAGAATAGAATAGAATAGAATAGAACAGAACAGAATAGAATAGAATAGAATAGAAAAGAATAGAATAAAGCAGAACAGAATAGAATAGAATAGAACAGAACACAACACAATATAATAGAATAGAAGAGAAGAGAATAGAATAGAAGAGAATAGAACAGAATAGAATGGAATAGAACAGAATGGAATAGAATAGAACAGAACACAACAGAATAGAATAGAATAGAATAGAACAGAATAGAACAGAATAGAATAGAATAGAATGGAATAGAATAGAATAGAACAGAACAGAACAGAACACAATAGAATCGAAGAGAATAGAATAGAATAGAACAGAACAAAACAGACTAGAATAGAGTAGAATAGATTAGAATAGAATAGAATACAATAGAATAGAACAGAATAGAACAGAACGGAATAGAATAGAATAGAATAGAATAGAATAGAATAGAATAGAACAGAACAGAATAGAATCGAACAGAATAGAATAAAATAGAACAGAACAGAACAGAAAAGAATAGAATAGAATACAAGAGAAGACAATAGAATAGAATAGAACAGAACAGAATAAAGTAGAACAGAATTGAATAGAATAGAACAGAAGAAAGTAGAATAAAATAGAATAGAATAGAACAGAATAGAATAGAATAGAACAGAACAGAATGTAACGGAATAGAATACAATGGAATAGAATAGAATACAACAGAATAGAATAGAATTGAATTGAATAGAACAGAATAGAATAGAATACAACCGAACAGAATAGAACAGAATAGAACAGAATAGAGTAGAATAGAATAAAATAGAATAGAATAGAATAGAATAGAATAGAATAGAATAGAATAGAACAGAACAGAACAGAATAGAATAGAATAGAACAGAATAGAATAGAATACAATAGAATAGAATAGTATAGAACAGAATAGAATAGAATAGAACAGAATAGAACAGAACAGAACAGAATAGAATAGAATAGAACAGAATAGAACAGAACAGCATAGAATAGAATAGAATAGAATAGAACAGAACAGAACAGAATAGATTCGAACAGAATAGAATAGAATAGAACAGAAGAGAATAAAATAGAATAGAATAGAATAGAATAGAACAGAACAGGATAGAAGAGAAAAGAATATAATAAAATAGAATAGAATAGAATAGAATAGAATAGAATAGAATAGAATAGAATAGAATAGAATAGAATAGAATAGAACAGAATAGAATAGAATAGAATAGAATAGAACAGGACAGAATGTAACGGAATAGAATACAATAGAATAGAATAGAATAGAACAGAACAGAATAGAATAGAATAGAATAGAATAGAATAGAATAGAATAGAATAGAATAGAATAGAATAGAACAAAACAGAACAGAATAGAATAGAATAGAATAGAATAGAATAGAATAGAATAGAATAGAACAGAACAGAACAGAATAGAATCGAAGAGAATAGCATAGAATAGAACAGAACAAAACAGAGTAGAATAGAATAGAATACAAGAGAAGAGAATAGAATAAATTAGAACAGAACAGAATAGAACAGAACAGAACACAATAGAACAGAATAGAGTAGAACAGAATAGAAAAGAACAGAAAAGAATAGAATAGAACAGAAGAGAATAGAACAGAACAGAACAGAACAGAATAGAATAGAATAGAATAGAATAGAACAGAATAGAGTAGAACAGAATTGAATAGAATATAACAGAACAAAATAGAATAGAATAGAATAGAACAGAATAGAATAGAATAGAATAGAATAGAATAGAATAGAATAGAATAGAGCAGAACAGAATGTAACGGAATAGAATAGAATAGAATAGAATAGAATAGAATAGAATAGAATACAACAGAACAGAATAGAACAGAATAGAACAGAATAGAGTAGAATAGAATAGAACAGAACAGAATAGAATAGAATAGAACAGAATAGAATAGAATAGAATAGAATACAATAGAATAGAATAGTATAGAACAGAGTAGAATGGAATAGAACAGAATAGAACAGAACAGAACAGAATAGAATCGAACAAAATAGAATAGAATACAACATAACAGAATAGAATAGAATAGAATAGAATTGAACAGAACAGAATAGAACAGAACAGAATATAATAGAATAGAACAGAACAGAATAGAGTAGAAGAGAATAGAAGAGAATAGAACAGAATAGAATAGAATAGAACAGAACAGAACAGAATAGAATAGAATAGAACAGAAGAGAATACAATAGAATAGAATACCACAGAATAGAACAGAATAGAAGAATACAACAGAATAGAAAAGAATGGAATTGAACAGAATAGAATGTAAGTGAATAGAAAACAATAGAATAGAATAGAATAGAATAGAACACAATAGAATAGAATAGAATAGAATAGAATAGAACAGAACAGAACAGAACAGAACAGAGTAGAATAGAATAGAATAGAATAGAATAGAATAGATTAGGCTAGAATAGAATAGAACAGAACAGAATAGAACAGAACAGAATAGAACAGAACGGAATAGAATAGAATAGAATAGAATAGAATAGAATAGAATAGAATAGAATAGAATAGAATAGAATAGAGTAGAGTAGAACAGAACAGAATACAATAGAATAGAATAGAATAGAACAGAATAGAATAGAATAGAATAGAACAGAACAGAATAGAATAGAATAGAAAAGAATAGAATAAAGCAGAACAGAATAGAATAGAATAGAACAGAACACAACACAATATAATAGAATAGAAGAGAAGAGAATAGAATAGAAGAGAATAGAACAGAATAGAATGGAATAGAACAGAATGGAATAGAATAGAACAGAACACAACAGAATAGAATAGAATAGAATAGAACAGAATAGAACAGAATAGAATAGAATAGAATGGAATAGAATACAATAGAACAGAACAGAACAGAACAGAATAGAATCGAAGAGAATAGAATAGAAAAGAACAGAACAAAACAGACTAGAATAGAGTAGAATAGATTAGAATAGAATAGATACAATAGAATAGAACAGAATAGAACAGAACGGAATAGAATAGAATAGAATAGAATAGAATAGAATAGAATAGAATAGAACAGAACAGAATAGAATCGAACAGAATAGAATAAAATAGAACAGAACAGAACAGAAAAGAATAGAATAGAATACAAGAGAAGACAATAGAATAGAATAGAACAGAACAGAATAAAGTAGAACAGAATTGAATAGAATAGAACAGAAGAAAATAGAATAAAATAGAATAGAATAGAACAGAATAGAATAGAATAGAACAGAACAGAATGTAACGGAATAGAATACAATGGAATAGAATAGAATACAACAGAATAGAATAGAATAGAATTGAATACAACAGAATAGAATAGAATACAACCGAACAGAATAGAACAGAATAGAATAGAATAGAGTAGAATAGAATAAAATAGAATAGAATAGAATAGAATAGAATTGAATAGAATAGAATAGAACAGAACAGAACAGAATAGAATAGAATAGAACAGAATAGAATAGAATACAATAGAATAGAATAGTATAGAACAGAATAGAATAGAATAGAACAGAATAGAACAGAACAGAACAGAATAGAATAGAATAGAACAGAATAGAACAGAACAGCATAGAATAGAATAGAATAGAATAGAACAGAACAGAACAGAATAGATTCGAACAGAATAGAATAGAATAGAACAGAAGAGAATAAATTAGAATAGAATAGAATAGAACAGAACAGAACAGAACAGAATAGAATAGAATAGAATAGAATAGAATAGAACAGAACAGAACAGAATAGAATCGAAGAGAATAGCATAGAATAGAACAGAACAAAACAGAGTAGAATAGAATAGAATACAAGAGAAGAGAATAGAATAGAATAGAACAGAACAGAATAGAACAGAGCAGAACACAATAGAACAGAATAGAGTAGAACAGAATAGAAAAGAACAGAAAAGAATAGAATAGAACAGAAGAGAATAGAACAGAACAGAACAGAACAGAACAGAATAGAATAGAATAGAATAGAACAGAACAGAAGAGAGTAGAACAGAATTGAATAGAATATAACAGAACAAAATAGAATAGAATAGAATAGAATAGAACAGAATAGAATAGAATAGAATAGAATAGAATAGAATAGAATAGAACAGAACAGAATAGAACAGAATAGAACAGAATAGAGTAGAATAGAATAGAACAGAACAGAATAGAGTAGAATAGAACAGAATAGAATAGAATAGAATAGAATACAATAGAATAGAATAGTATAAAACAGAATAGAATAGAATGGAACAGAATAGAACAGAACAGAACAGAATAGAATCGAACAGAATAGAATAGAATACAACATAACAGAATAGAATAGAATAGAATAGAATTGAACAGAACAGAATAGAACAGAACAGAATATAATAGAATAGAACAGAACAGAATAGAGTAGAACAGAATAGAAGAGAATAGAACAGAATAGAATAGAATAGAACAGAACAGAACAGAATAGAATAGAATAGAACCGAAGAGAATAGAATAGAATACCACAGAATAGAACAGAATAGAAGAATAGAACAGAATAGAAGAGAATGGAATTGAACAGAATAGAATGTAAGTGAATAGAAAACTATAGAATAGAATAGAATAGAATAGAACAGAATAGAATAGAATAGAATAGAATAGAACAGAACAGAACAGAACAGAATAGAGTAGAATAGAATAGAATAGAATAGAATAGAATAGAATAGAATAGAATAGAATAGAGTAGAATAGAATAGATTAGAATAGAATAGAATAGAACAGAACAGAATAGAACAGAACAGAATAGAACAGAACGGAATAGAATAGAATAGAATAGAATAGAATAGAGTAGAGTAGAACAGAACAGAATACAATAGAATAGAATAGAATAGAACAGAATAGAATAGAATAGAACAGAACAGAATAGAATAGAATAGAATAGAAAAGAATAGAATAAAACAGAACAGAATAGAATAGAATAGAACAGAACAGAACACAATAGAATAGAATAGAAGAGAGTAGAATAGAATAGAATAGAATAGAACAGAATAGAATGGAATAGAACATAATAGAATAGAATAGAACAGAACACAACAGAATAGAATAGAATGGAATAGAACAGAATAGAACCGAATAGAATAGAATAGAATAGAATAGAATAGAATAGAATAGAATAGAATAGAACAGAAGAGAACAGAACAGAATAGAATCGAAGAGAATAGAATAGAATAGAATAGAACAGAAAAAAACAGACTAGAATAGAGTAGAATAGATTAGAATAGAATAGAATACAATAGAATAGAACATAATAGAACAGAACGGAATAGAATAGAATAGAATAGAATAGAATAGAATAGAATAGAATAGAACAGAACAGAATAGAATCGAACAGAATAGAATAAAATAGAACAGAACAGAACAGAAAAGATTAGAATAGAATACAAGAGAAGACAATAGAATAGAATAGAACAGAACAGAATAAAGTAGAACAGAATTGAATAGAATTGATCAGAAGAAAATAGAATAAAATAGAATAGAATATAACAGAATAGAATAGAATAGAATAGAATAGAACAGAACAGAATGTAACGTAATAGAATACAATAGAATAGAATAGAATACAACAGAATAGAATAGAATAGAATTGAATAGAACAGAATAGAATAGAATACAACAGAACAGAATAGAACAGAATAGAACAGAATAGAGTAGAATAGAATAAAATAGAATAGAATAGAATAGAATAGAATAGAATAGAACATAACAGAACAGAACAGAAGAGAATAGAATAGAATAGAACAGAATAGAATAGAACACAATAGAATAGAATACAACAGAACAGAATAGAACAGAATAGAGTAGAATAGAATTGAATAGAACAGAATAGAATAGAATACAACAGAACAGAATAGAACAGAATAGAACAGAATAGAGTAGAATAGAATAAAATAGAATAGAATAGAATATAATAGAATAGAACATAACAGAACAGAAGAGAACAGAATAGAATAGAATAGAACAGAATAGAATAGAATAGAATAGAATAAAATAGAATAGAATAGTATAGAACAGAATAGAATTGAATAGAACAGAATAGAACAGAACAGAACAGAATAGAATCGAAGAGAATAGAATAGAATAGAACATAACAGAATAGAATAGAATAGAATTGAATTGAACAGAACAGAATAGAACAGAACAGAATAGAATAGAATAGAATAGAACAGAATAGAATTATAATAGAATAGAAAAGAACAGAACAGAATAGAATAGAACCGAATAGAATAGAATAAAACAGAACAGAATAGAATAGAATAGAACAGAACAGAATAGAATAGAATAGAACAGAACAGAACAGAAGTGAATAGAATAGAATAGAATACAACGGAATATAATAGAATAGAAGAGAATAGAACAGAATTGAATAGAATAGAATAGAACAGAACAGAATGTAACGGAATAGAATACAATAGAATAGAATAGAACAGAATAGAATAGAATAGAATAGAATAGAATAGAATAGAATAGAATAGAATAGAACAGAAGAGAATAGAATAGAATAGAATAGAATAGAACAGAATAGAACAGAACAGAACAGAATAGAATAGAATAGAAGAGAATAGAATAGAATAGAATAGAATAAAATAGTATAGAATAGTATAGAAAAGAATAGAATAGAATAGAATAAAATAGAACAGAATAGAATAGAATAGAATAGAATAGAATAGAATAGAATAGAATAGAATAGAACAGAACAGAATAGAATAGAATAGAATAGAATAGAATAGAATAGAAAAGAACAGAATAGAATAGAATAGAACAGAATAGAATACAACAGAACAGAAAGAATAGAATAAAACAGAATAGAATAGAATAGAATAGAATAGAACACAACAGAACAGAATAGAATAGAATAGAATAGAATAGAATAGAATAGAACAGAATAGAACAGAACAGAACAGAATAGAATAGAATACAATACAATACAATAGAATAGAATAGTATAGAAAAGAATAGAATAGAATAGAATAGAATAGAATAGAACAGAACAGAATAGAATAGAATAGAACAGAACAGAATAGAACAGAGCAGAATAGAATAGAATAGAACAGAACAGAATAGAGTAGAACAGAATTGAATATAATAGAACAGAACAGAATAGAATAGAATAGAATAGAATAGAATAGAACAGAATAGAACAGAACAGAACAGAATAGAGTAGAATAGAATAGAATAGAATAGAATAGAATAGAATAGAATAGAATAGAATAGAATAGAATAGAAAAGAATGAATAGTATAAAACAGAATAGAATAGAATAGAATAGAATGGAACAGAACAGAATAGAATAGAATAGAATAGAACAGAGTAGAGTAGAATAGAAAAGAATAGAATAGAATAGAATAGAATAGAATAGAATAGAATAGAATAGAATAGAATAGAACAGAACAGAATTGAATAGAATAGAATAGAACAGAATAGAATAGAATAGAATAGAATAGAATAGAATAGAATAGACAGAACAGAACAGAATAGAATCGAACAGAATAGAATAGAACAGAATAGAATAGAATAGAATAGAGTAGAAGAGAACAGAATAGAATAGAATAGATTACAACAGAACAGAATAGAATAAAACAGAACAGAATAGAATAGAATAGAACAGAACAGAATAGAATAGAAAAGAACAGAAGAGAATAGAACAGAACAGAATAGAATAGAATAGAACAGAACAGAATAGAGTAGAACAGAATTGAATATAATAGAACAGAACAGAATAGAATAGAATAGAATAGAATAGAACAGAACAGAAGAGAATAGAATAGAATAGAATACAACGGAATATAATAGAATAGAAGAGAATAGAACAGAATAGAATAGAATAGAATAGAACAGAACAGAATGTAACGGAATAGAATACAATAGAATAGAATAGAACAGAATAGAATAGAATAGAATAGAATAGAATAGAATAGAATAGAATAGAATAGAACAGAACAGAATAGAATAGAATAGAATAGAATAGAATACAATAGAACAGAATAGAACAGAACAGAACAGAATAGAATAGAATAGAACAGAATAGAATAGAATAGAATAGAATGAAATGGAATAGAATAGTATAGAAAAGAATAGAATAGAATAGAATAAAATAGAACAGAATAGAATAGAATAGAATAGAATAGAACAGAACAGAATAGAATAGAATAGAATAGAAGAGAATAGAATAGAAAAGAACAGAATAGAATAGAATAGAACAGAATAGAATACAACAGAACAGAAAGAATAGAATAGAACAGAACAGAATAGAATAGAATAGAATAGAATAGAATAGAATAGAAAGAATAGAATAGAATAGAATAGAATAGAACAGAATAGCACAGAACAGAATAGAATAGAATAGAATAGAATAGAACAGATCAGAATAGAATAGAATAGAATAGAATAGAATAGAACAGAATAGAACAGAACAGAACAGAATAGAATAGAATACAATACAATACAATACAATAGAATAGTATAGAAAAGAATAAAATAAAATAGAACAGAACAGAATAGAATAGAATAGAATAGAATAAAATAGAATAGAATAGAACAGAACAGAATAGAATGGAATAGAATAGAATAGAATAGAATAGAATAGAATAGAATAGTATAGGAAAGAACAGAATAGAATAGAATAGAACTGAATAGAATAGAACAGAACAGAATAGAATAGAATAGAACAGAATAGAACAGAACAGCATAGAATAGAATAGAATAGAATAGAACAGAACAGAACAGAATAAATTCGAACAGAATAGAATAGAATAGAACAGAAGAGAATAAAATAGAATAGAATAGAATAGAATAGAACAGAACAGGATAGAACAGAAAAGAATATAATAAAATAGAATAGAATAGAATAGAACAGAATAGAATAGAATAGAATAGAACAGGACAGAATGTAACGGAATAGAATACAATAGAATAGAATAGAATAGAACAGAACAGAATAGAATAGAATAGAATAGAATAGAATAGAATAGAATAGAACAGAACAGAACAGAATAGAATAGAATAGAATAGAATAGAATAGAATAGAATAGAATAGAATAGAACAGAACAGAATAGAATGGAATAGAAGAGAATGGAATAGAATAGAACAGAACACAACAGAATAGAATGGAATAGAACCGAAGAGAATAGAATAGAATAGAATACCACAGAATAGAACAGAATAGAAGAATACAACAGAATAGAAAAGAATGGAATTGAACAGAATAGAATGTAAGTGAATAGAAAACAATAGAATAGAATAGAATAGAATAGAACACAATAGAATAGAATAGAATAGAATAGAATAGAACAGAACAGAACATAATAGAACAGAGTAGAATAGAATAGAATAGAATAGAATAGAATAGAATAGAATAGAATAGAATAGAATAGAATAGAATAGATTAGGCTAGAATAGAATAGAACAGAACAGAATAGAACAGAACAAAATAGAACAGAACGGAATAGAATAGAATAGAATAGAATAGAATAGAATAGAATAGAGTAGAGTAGAACAGAACAGAATACAATAGAATAGAATAGAATAGAACAGAATAGAATAGAATAGAATAGAACAGAACAGAATAGAATAGAATAGAATAGAAAAGAATAGAATAAAGCAGAACAGAATAGAATAGAATAGAACAGAACACAACACAATATAATAGAATAGAAGAGAAGAGAATAGAATAGAAGAGAATAGAACAGAATAGAATGGAATAGAACAGAATGGAATAGACTAGAACAGAACACAACAGAATAGAATAGAATAGAATAGAACAGAATAGAACAGAATAGAATAGAATAGAATGGAATAGAATAGAATAGAACAGAACAGAACAGAACAGAATAGAATCGAAGAGAATAGAATAGAATAGAACAGAACAAAACAGACTAGAATAGAGTAGAATAGATTAGAATAGAATAGAATACTATAGAATAGAACAGAATAGAACAGAACGGAATAGAATAGAATAGAATAGAATAGAATAGAATAGAATAGAATAGAACAGAACAGAATAGAATCGAACAGAATAGAATAAAATAGAACAGAACAGAACAGAAAAGAATAGAATAGAATACAAGAGAAGACAATAGAATAGAATAGAACAGAACAGAATAAAGTAGAACAGAATTGAATAGAATAGAACAGAAGAAAATAGAATAAAATAGAATAGAATAGAACAGAATAGAATAGAATAGAACAGAACAGAATGTAACGGAATAGAATACAATGGAATAGAATAGAATACAACAGAATAGAATAGAATTGAATTGAATAGAACAGTATAGAATAGAATACAACCGAACAGAATAGAACAGAATAGAACAGAATAGAGTAGAATAGAATAAAATAGAATAGAATAGAATAGAATAGAATAGAATAGAATAGAATAGAATAGAACAGAACAGAACAGAATAGAATAGAATAGAACAGAATAGAATAGAATACAATAGAATAGAACAGAATAGAACAGAACGGAATAGAATAGAATAGAATAGAATAGAATAAAATAGAATAGAATAGTATAGAACAGAATAGAATTGAATAGAACAGAATAGAACAGAACAGAACAGAATAGAATCGAAGAGAATAGAATAGAATAGAACATAACAGAATAGAATAGAATAGAATTGAATTGAACAGAACAGAATAGAACAGAACAGAATAGAATAGAATAGAATAGAACAGAATAGAATTATAATAGAATAGAAAAGAACAGAACAGAATAGAATAGAACCGAATAGAATAGAATAAAACAGAACAGAATAGAATAGAATAGAACAGAACAGAATAGAATAGAATAGAACAGAACAGAACAGAAGTGAATAGAATAGAATAGAATACAACGGAATATAATAGAATAGAAGAGAATAGAACAGAATTGAATAGAATAGAATAGAACAGAACAGAATGTAACGGAATAGAATACAATAGAATAGAATAGAACAGAATAGAATAGAATAGAATAGAATAGAATAGAATAGAATAGAATAGAATAGAATAGAATAGAATAGAACAGAAGAGAATAGAATAGAATAGAATAGAATAGAACAGAATAGAACAGAACAGAACAGAATAGAATAGAATAGAAGAGAATAGAATAGAATAGAATAGAATAAAATAGTATAGAATAGTATAGAAAAGAATAGAATAGAATAGAATAAAATAGAACAGAATAGAATAGAATAGAATAGAATAGAATAGAATAGAATAGAATAGAATAGAACAGAACAGAATAGAATAGAATAGAATAGAATAGAATAGAATAGAAAAGAACAGAATAGAATGGAATAGAACAGAATAGAATACAACAGAACAGAAAGAATAGAATAAAACAGAATAGAATAGAATAGAATAGAATAGAACACAACAGAACAGAATAGAATAGAATAGAATAGAATAGAATACAATACAATAGAATAGAATAGTATAGAAAAGAATAGAATAGAATAGAATAGAATAGAATAGAACAGAACAGAATAGAATAGAATAGAACAGAACAGAATAGAACAGAGCAGAATAGAATAGAATAGAACAGAACAGAATAGAGTAGAACAGAATTGAATATAATAGAACAGAACAGAATAGAATAGAATAGAATAGAATAGAATAGAACAGAATAGAACAGAACAGAACAGAATAGAGTAGAATAGAATAGAATAGAATAGAATAGAATAGAATAGAATAGAATAGAATAGAATAGAATAGAATAGAAAAGAATGAATAGTATAAAACAGAATAGAATAGAATAGAATAGAATGGAACAGAACAGAATAGAATAGAATAGAATAGAACAGAGTAGAGTAGAATAGAAAAGAATAGAATAGAATAGAATAGAATAGAATAGAATAGAATAGAATAGAATAGAATAGAATAGAATAGAACAGAACAGAATTGAATAGAATAGAATAGAACAGAATAGAATAGAATAGAATAGAATAGAATAGAATAGAATAGACAGAACAGAACAGAATAGAATCGAACAGAATAGAATAGAACAGAATAGAATAGAATAGAATAGAGTAGAAGAGAACAGAATAGAATAGAATAGATTACAACAGAACAGAATAGAATAAAACAGAACAGAATAGAATAGAATAGAACAGAACAGAATAGAATAGAAAAGAACAGAAGAGAATAGAACAGAACAGAATAGAATAGAATAGAACAGAACAGAATAGAGTAGAACAGAATTGAATATAATAGAACAGAACAGAATAGAATAGAATAGAATAGAATAGAACAGAACAGAAGAGAATAGAATAGAATAGAATACAACGGAATATAATAGAATAGAAGAGAATAGAACAGAATAGAATAGAATAGAATAGAACAGAACAGAATGTAACGGAATAGAATACAATAGAATAGAATAGAACAGAATAGAATAGAATAGAATAGAATAGAATAGAATAGAATAGAATAGAATAGAATAGAACAGAACAGAATAGAATAGAATAGAATAGAATAGAATACAATAGAACAGAATAGAACAGAACAGAACAGAATAGAATAGAATAGAACAGAATAGAATAGAATAGAATAGAATGAAATGGAATAGAATAGTATAGAAAAGAATAGAATAGAATAGAATAAAATAGAACAGAATAGAATAGAATAGAATAGAATAGAACAGAACAGAATAGAATAGAATAGAATAGAAGAGAATAGAATAGAAAAGAACAGAATAGAATAGAATAGAACAGAATAGAATACAACAGAACAGAAAGAATAGAATAGAACAGAACAGAATAGAATAGAATAGAATAGAATAGAATAGAATAGAATAGAAAGAATAGAATAGAATAGAATAGAATAGAACAGAATAGCACAGAACAGAATAGAATAGAATAGAATAGAATAGAACAGATCAGAATAGAATAGAATAGAATAGAATAGAATAGAACAGAATAGAACAGAACAGAACAGAATAGAATAGAATACAATACAATACAATACAATAGAATAGTATAGAAAAGAATAAAATAAAATAGAACAGAACAGAATAGAATAGAATAGAATAGAATAAAATAGAATAGAATAGAACAGAACAGAATAGAATGGAATAGAATAGAATAGAATAGAATAGAATAGAATAGAATAGTATAGGAAAGAACAGAATAGAATAGAATAGAACTGAATAGAATAGAACAGAACAGAATAGAATAGAATAGAACAGAATAGAACAGAACAGCATAGAATAGAATAGAATAGAATAGAACAGAACAGAACAGAATAAATTCGAACAGAATAGAATAGAATAGAACAGAAGAGAATAAAATAGAATAGAATAGAATAGAATAGAACAGAACAGGATAGAACAGAAAAGAATATAATAAAATAGAATAGAATAGAATAGAACAGAATAGAATAGAATAGAATAGAATAGAACAGGACAGAATGTAACGGAATAGAATACAATAGAATAGAATAGAATAGAACAGAACAGAATAGAATAGAATAGAATAGAATAGAATAGAATAGAATAGAACAGAACAGAACAGAATAGAATAGAATAGAATAGAATAGAATAGAATAGAATAGAATAGAATAGAACAGAACAGAATAGAATGGAATAGAAGAGAATGGAATAGAATAGAACAGAACACAACAGAATAGAATAGAATAGAACCGAAGAGAATAGAATAGAATAGAATACCACAGAATAGAACAGAATAGAAGAATACAACAGAATAGAAAAGAATGGAATTGAACAGAATAGAATGTAAGTGAATAGAAAACAATAGAATAGAATAGAATAGAATAGAACACAATAGAATAGAATAGAATAGAATAGAATAGAACAGAACAGAACATAATAGAACAGAGTAGAATAGAATAGAATAGAATAGAATAGAATAGAATAGAATAGAATAGAATAGATTAGGCTAGAATAGAATAGAACAGAACAGAATAGAACAGAACAGAATAGAACAGAACGGAATAGAATAGAATAGAATAGAATAGAATAGAATAGAATAGAGTAGAGTAGAACAGAACAGAATACAATAGAATAGAAGAGAATAGAACAGAATAGAATAGAATAGAATAGAACAGAACAGAATAGAATAGAATAGAATAGAAAAGAATAGAATAAAGCAGAACAGAATAGAATAGAATAGAACAGAACACAACACAATATAATAGAATAGAAGAGAAGAGAATAGAATAGAAGAGAATAGAACAGAATAGAATGGAATAGAACAGAATGGAATAGACTAGAACAGAACACAACAGAATAGAATAGAATAGAATAGAACAGAATAGAACAGAATAGAATAGAATAGAATGGAATAGAATAGAATAGAACAGAACAGAACAGAACAGAATAGAATCGAAGAGAATAGAATAGAATAGAACAGAACAAAACAGACTAGAATAGAGTAGAATAGATTAGAATAGAATAGAATACAATAGAATAGAACAGAATGGAACAGAACGGAATAGAATAGAATAGAATAGAATAGAATAGAATAGAATAGAATAGAACAGAACAGAATAGAATCGAACAGAATAGAATAAAATAGAACAGAACAGAACAGAAAAGAATAGAATAGAATACAAGAGAAGACAATAGAATAGAATAGAACAGAACAGAATAAAGTAGAACAGAATTGAATAGAATAGAACAGAAGAAAATAGAATAAAATAGAATAGAATAGAACAGAATAGAATAGAATAGAACAGAACAGAATGTAACGGAATAGAATACAATGGAATAGAATAGAATACAACAGAATAGAATAGAATTGAATTGAATAGAACAGTATAGAATAGAATACAACCGAACAGAATAGAACAGAATAGAACAGAATAGAGTAGAATAGAATAAAATAGAATAGAATAGAATAGAATAGAATAGAATAGAATAGAATAGAACAGAACAGAACAGAATAGAATAGAATAGAACAGAATAGAATAGAATACAATAGAATAGAATAGTATAGAACAGAATAGAATAGAATAGAACAGAATAGAACAGAACAGAACAGAATAGAATAGAATAGAACAGAATAGAACAGAACAGCATAGAATAGAATAGAATAGAATAGAACAGAACAGAACAGAATAGATTCGAACAGAATAGAATAGAATAGAACAGAAGAGAATAAAATAGAATAGAATAGAATAGAATAGAACAGAACAGGATAGAAGAGAAAAGAATATAATAAAATAGAATAGAATAGAATAGAATAGAATAGAATAGAATAGAATAGAATAGAATAGAACAGAATAGAATAGAATAGAATAGAATAGAACAGGACAGAATGTAACGGAATAGAATACAATAGAATAGAATAGAATAGAACAGAACAGAATAGAATAGAATAGAATAGAATAGAATAGAATAGAATAGAATAGAATAGAATAGAACAAAACAGAACAGAATAGAATAGAATAGAATAGAATAGAATAGAATAGAATAGAATAGAACAGAACAGAACAGAATAGAATCGAAGAGAATAGCATAGAATAGAACAGAACAAAACAGAGTAGAATAGAATAGAATACAAGAGAAGAGAATAGAATAAATTAGAACAGAACAGAATAGAACAGAACAGAACACAATAGAACAGAATAGAGTAGAACAGAATAGAAAAGAACAGAAAAGAATAGAACAGAAGAGAATAGAACAGAACAGAACAGAACAGAATAGAATAGAATAGAATAGAATAGAATAGAATAGAATAGAATAGAACAGAACAGAATAGAATAGAATAGAATAGAGTAGAATAGAATAGAATAGAATAGATTAGAATAGAACAGAATAGAACAGAACAGAGCAGAATAGAATAGAATACAATACAATACAATAGAATAGAATAGTATAGAAAAGAATAGAATAGAATAGAATAAAATAGAACAGAACAGAATAGAATAGAATAGAATAGAATAAAATAGAATAGAATAGAACAGAACAGAATAGAATGGAATAGAATAGAATGGAATAGAATAGAATAGTATAGGAACGAACAGAATAGAATAGAATAGAAAAGAATAGAATAGAAGAGAACAGAATATATTAGAATAGAACAGAAGAGAATAGAATAGAATAGAATAGAATAGAATAGAATAGAATAGAATAGAACAGAACAGAATAGAATAGAATAGAACAGAATAGAATAGAATAGAATATAACAGAATAGAATAGAATGGAACGGAACAGAACAGAATAGAATAGAATAGAACAGAACAGCATAGAATAGAATAGAATAGAATAGAACAGAACAGAACAGAATAGATTCGAACAGAATAGAATAGAATAGAACAGAAGAGAATAAAATAGAATAGAATAGAATAAAATAGAACAGAACAGGGTAGAACAGAAAAGAATATAATAAAATGAATAGAATAGAATAGAATAGAATAGAATAGAATAGAATAGAATAGAATAGAACAGAATAGAATAGAATAGAATAGAATAAAACAGGACAGAATGTAACGGAATAGAATACAATAGAATAGAATAGAATAGAACAGAACAGAACAGAATAGAATAGAATAGAATAGAATAGAACAGAACAGAACAGTACAGAACAGAATAGAATAGAATAGAATAGAATACAATAGAATAGAACAGAACAGAACAGAATAGAATCGAAGAGAATAGCATAGAATAGAACAGAACAAAACAGAGTAGAATAGAATAGAATACAAGAGAAGAGAAGAGAATAGTATAGAACAGAACAGAATAGAACAGAACAGAACACAATAGAACAGAATAGAGTAGAACAGAATAGAAAAGAACAGAAAAGAATAGAATAGAACAGAAGAGAATAGAACAGAACAGAACAGAACAGAATAGAATAGAATAGAATAGAATAGAACAGAACAGAATAAAGTAGAACAGGATTGAATAGAATAGAACAGAAGAAAATAGAATAGAATAGAATAGAATATAACAGAATAGAATAGAATAGAATAGAATAGAACAAAACAGAATGTAACGGAATAGAATACAATAGAATAGAATAGAATACAACAGAATAGAATAGAATAGAATTGAATAGAACAGAATAGAATAGAATACAACAGAGCAGAATAGAACAGAATAGAACAGAATAGAGTAGAATAGAATAAAATAGAATAGAATAGAATTGAATAGAATAGAACATAACAGAACAGAACAGAACAGAATAGAATAGAATAGAATAGAAAAGAACAGAACAGAATAGAATAGTACCGAAAGAATAGAATAAAACAGAACAGAATAGAATAGAATAGAACAGAACAGAATAGCATAGAATAGAACAGAACAGAATAGAACAGAACAGAATAGAATAGAATAGAACAGAACAGAATAGAGTAGAACAGAATTGAATAGAATAGAACAGAGCAGAATAGAATAGAATAGAATAGAATAGAACAGAATAGAACAGAACAGGTCAGAATAGAGTAGAATAGAATAGAATAGAATAGAATAGAATAGAACAGAACAGAACAGAATAGAATAGAATAGAATAGAATAGAATAGAATAGAATAGAATAGAATAGAATAGAATAGAATAGAATAGAATAGAAAAGAATGAATAGTATAGAACAGAATAGAATAGAATAGAATAGAATGGAACAGAACAGAATAGAATAGAATAGAATAGAACAGAGTAGAGTAGAATAGAAAAGAATAGAATGGAATAGAATAGAATAGAATAGAATAGAATAGAACAGAACAGAATAGAATAGAATAGAATAGAACAGAACACAATAGAATAGAATAGAACAGAATAGAACAGAATAGAACAGAACAGAATTGAATAGAATAGAACAGAATAGAACAGAACAGAATAGAATAGAATAGACAGAACAGAACAGAATAGAATCGAACAGAATAGAATAGAACAGAATGGAATAGAATAGAATAGACAGAACAGAACAGAATAGAATCGAACAGAATAGAAGAGAACAGAATAGAATGGAATAGATTACAACAGAACAGAATAGAATAAAACAGAACAGAATAGAATAGAATAGAACAGAACAGAATAGAATAGAATAGAACAGAACAGAATAGAACAGAACAGAATAGAATAGAATAGAACAGAACAGAATAGAGTAGAACAGAATTGAATATAATAGAACAGAACAGAATAGAATAGAATAGAATAGAGTAGAACAGAACAGAAGAGAATAGAATAGAATAGAATACATCGGAATATAATAGAATAGAAGAGAATAGAACAGAATAGAATAGAATAGAATAGAATAGAACAGAATAGAACAGAACATGTCAGAATAGAGTAGAATAGAATAGAATAGAATAGAATAGAATAGAATAGAACAGAACAGAACAGAATAGAATAGAATAGAATAGAATAGAATAGAACAGAACAGAATAGAATAGAATAGAATAAAGTAGAATAGAATAGTGTAGAAAAGAATAGAATAGAATAGAATAGAATAAAATAGAACAGAATAGAATAGAATAGAAAAGAATAGAATAGAATAGAACAGAACAGAACAGAATAGAATAGAATAGAATAGAATAGAATAGAATAGAATAGAATAGAATAGAATAGAAAAGAATAGAATAGAATAGAACAGAATAGAATACAACAGAACAGAAAAAATAGAATAGATCAGAACAGAATAGTATAGAATAGAATAGAATAGAATAGAATAGAATAGAATAGAATAGAATAGAATAGAACAGAACAGAACAGAATAGAATAGAATAGAATAGAATAGAATAGAATAGAATAGAATAGAATAGAACAGAATAGAATAGAATAGAATAGAATAGAATAGAATAGAATAGAATAGAATAGAATAGAATAGAATAGATTAGAATAGAACAGAATAGAACAGAACAGAGCAGAATAGAATAGAATACAATACAATACAATAGAATAGAATAGTATAGAAAAGAATAGAATAGAATAGAATAAAATAGAACAGAACAGAATAGAATAGAATAGAATAGAATAAAATAGAATAGAATAGAACAGAACAGAATAGAATGGAATAGAATAGAATGGAATAGAATAGAATAGTATAGGAAAGAACAGAATAGAATAGAATAGAAAAGAATAGAATAGAAGAGAAGAGAATATATTAGAATAGAACAGAAGAGAATAGAACAGAAGAGAATAGAATAGAATAGAATAGAATAGAATAGAACAGAACAGAATAGAATAGAATAGAACAGAATAGAATAGAATAGAATATAACAGAATAGAATAGAATGGAACGGAACAGAACAGAATAGAATAGAATAGAACAGAACAGCATAGAATAGAATAGAATAGAATAAAACAGGACAGAATGTAACGGAATAGAATACAATAGAATAGAATAGAATAGAACAGAACAGAACAGAATAGAATAGAATAGAATAGAATAAAACAGGACAGAATGTAACGGAATAGAATACAATAGAATAGAATAGAATAGAACAGAACAGAACAGAATAGAATAGAATAGAATAGAATAGAACAGAACAGAACAGTACAGAACAGAATAGAATAGAATAGAATAGAATACAATAGAATAGAACAGAACAGAACAGAATAGAATCGAAGAGAATAGCATAGAATAGAACAGAACAAAACAGAGTAGAATAGAATAGAATACAAGAGAAGAGAAGAGAATAGTATAGAACAGAACAGAATAGAACAGAACAGAACACAATAGAACAGAATAGAGTAGAACAGAATAGAAAAGAACAGAAAAGAATAGAATAGAACAGAAGAGAATAGAACAGAACAGAACAGAACAGAATAGAATAGAATAGAATAGAACAGAACAGAATAAAGTAGAACAGAATTGAATAGAATAGAACAGAAGAAAATAGAATAGAATAGAATAGAATATAACAGAATAGAATAGAATAGAATAGAATAGAACAAAACAGAATGTAACGGAATAGAATACAATAGAATAGAATAGAATACAACAGAATAGAATAGAATAGAATTGAATAGAACAGAATAGAATAGAATACAACAGAACAGAATAGAATAGAATAGAACAGAATAGAGTAGAATAGAATAAAATAGAATAGAATAGAATGGAATAGAATAGAACATAACATAACAGAACAGAACAGAATAGAATACAATAGAACAGAATAGAATAGAATAGAATAGAAAAGAATAGAACAGAATAGAATAGAATAGAACAGAACAGAATAGAATAGAATAGAACAGAACAGAATAGAACAGAACAGAATAGAATCGAACAGAATAGAATAGAACAGAATAGAATAGAATAGAATAGAATAGAGTAGAAGAGAACAGAATAGAATAGAATAGATTACAACAGAACAGAATAGAATAAAACAGAACAGAATAGAATAGAACAGAAGAGAATAGAATAGAATAGAACAGAACAGAATAGAGTAGAACAGAATTGAATATAATAGAACAGAACAGAATAGAATAGAATAGAATAGAATAGAACAGAACAGAATAGAATATAATAGAATAGAATAGAACAGAATAGAACAGAACAGAACAGAATAGAATAGAATAGAACAGAATAATATAGAATAGAATAGAATAAAATAGAATAGAATAGTATAGAAAAGTATAGAATAGAATAGAATAAAATAGAACAGAATAGAATAGAATAGAATAGAATAGAATAGAACAGAACAGAATAGATTAGAATAGAATAGAATAGAACAGAATAGAACAGAACAGAACAGAATAGAATAGAATAGAACAGAATAGAATAGAATAGAATAGAATAAAATAGAATAGAATAGTACAGAAAAGAATAGACTAGAATAGAGTAAAATAGAACAGAATAGAATAGAGTAGAATAGAATAGATTAGAACAGAACAGAACAGAATAGAATAGAATAGAATAGAATAGAATAGAAAAGAACAGAATAGAATAGAATAGAACAGAATAGAATACAACAGAACAGAAAGAATAGAATAGAACAGAACAGAATAGAATAGAATAGAATAGAATAGAATAGAACAGAATAGAACAGAACAGAATAGAATAGAAGAGAATAGAATAGAATAGAACAGAACAGAACTGAATAGAATAGAATAGAATAGAATAGAATAGAATAGAACAGAATAGAACAGAACAGAATAGAATAGAATACAATACAATAAAATACAATAGATTATTATAGAAAAGAATAGAATAGAAGAGAATAGAATAGAACAGAACAGAATAGAATAGAATAAAACAGAACAGAATAGAATAGAATAGAACAGAACAGAATAGAGTAGAACAGAATTGAATATAATAGAACAGAACAGAATAGAATAGAATAGAACAGAACAGAATAGAGTAGAACAGAATTGAATATAATAGAACAGAACAGAATAGAATAGAATAGAATAGAATAGAACAGAACAGAAGAGAATAGAATAGAATAGAATACAACGGAATATAATAGAATAGAAGAGAATAGAACAGAATAGAATAGAATAGATTAGAACAGAACAGAATGTAACGGAATAGAATACAATAAAATAGAATAGAACAGAATAGAATAGAATAGAATAGAATAGAATAGAATAGAATAGAATAGAATAGAATAGAATAGAACAGAACAGAACAGAATAGAATAGAATAAAACAGAACAGAATAGAACAGAACAGAATAGAATAGAATAGAACAGAACAGAATAGAGTAGAACAGAATTGAATATAATAGAACAGAACAGAATAGAATAGAATAGAATAGAACAGAATAGACCAGAATAGAACAGAACAGAATTGAATAGTATAGAACAGAATAGAACAGAACAGAATAGAATAGAATAGACAGAACAGAACAGAATAGAATCGAACAGAATAGAATAGAACAGAATAGAATAGAATAGAATAGAATAGAGTAGAAGAGAACAGAATAGAATAGAATAGATTACAACAGAACAGAATAGAATAAAACAGAACAGAATAGAATAGAACAGAACAGAATAGAATAGAATAGAACAGAACAGAATAGAGTAGAACAGAATTGAATATAATAGAACAGAACAGAATAGAATAGAATAGAATAGAATAGAACAGAACAGAAGAGAATAGAATAGAATAGAATACAACGGAATATAATAGAATAGAAGAGAATAGAACAGAATAGAATAGAATAGATTAGAACAGAACAGAATGTAACGGAATAGAATACAATAAAATAGAATAGAACAGAATAGAATAGAATAGAATAGAATAGAATAGAACAGAACAGAATAGAATATAATAGAATAGAATAGAACAGAATAGAACAGAACAGAACAGAATAGAATAGAATAGAACAGAATAATATAGAATAGAATAGAATAAAATAGAATAGAATAGTATAGAAAAGTATAGAATAGAATAGAATAATATAGAACAGAATAGAATAGAATAGAATAGAATAGAATAGAATAGAATAGAATAGAACAGAACAGAATAGATTAGAATAGAATAGAATAGAACAGAATAGAACAGAACAGAACAGAATAGAATAGAATAGAACAGAATAGAATAGAATAGAATAGAATAAAATAGAATAGAATAGTACAGAAAAGAATAGACTAGAATAGAGTAAAATAGAACAGAATAGAATGTAGTAGAATAGAATAGATTAGAACAGAACAGAACAGAATAGAATAGAATAGAATAGAATAGAATAGAAAAGAACAGAATAGAATAGAATAGAACAGAATAGAATACAACAGAACAGAAAGAATAGAATAGAACAGAACAGAATAGAATAGAATAGAATAGAATAGAATAGAACAGAACAGAACAGAACAGAATAGAATAGAAGAGAATAGAATAGAATAGAACAGAACAGAACAGAATAGAATAGAATAGAATAGAATAGAACAGAATAGAACAGAACAGAATAGAATAGAATACAATACAATAAAATACAATAGAATATTATAGAAAAGAATAGAATAGAATAGAATAGAATAGAACAGAACAGAATAGAATAGAATAAAACAGAACAGAATAGAATAGAATAGAACAGAACAGAATAGAGTAGAACAGAATTGAATATAATAGAAGAGAACAGAATAGAATAGAATAGAACAGAACAGAATAGAGTAGAACAGAATTGAATATAATAGAACAGAACAGAATAGAATAGAATAGAATAGAATAGAACAGAACAGAAGAGAATAGAATAGAATAGAATACAACGGAATATAATAGAATAGAAGATAATAGAACAGAATAGAATAGAATAGATTAGAACAGAACAGAATGTAACGGAATAGAATACAATAAAATAGAATAGAACAGAATAGAATAGAATAGAATAGAATAGAATAGAATAGAATAGAATAGAATAGAATAGAACAGAACAGAATAGAATATAATAGAATAGAATAGAACAGAATAGAACAGAACAGAACAGAATAGAATAGAATAGAACAGAATAATATAGAATAGAATAGAATAAAATAGAATAGAATAGTATAGAAAAGTATAGAATAGAATAGAATAAAATAGAACAGAATAGAATAGAATAGAATAGAATAGAATAGAATAGAACAGAACAGAATAGATTAGAATAGAAAAGAATAGAACAGAATAGAACAGAACAGAACAGAATAGAATAGAATAGAACAGAATAGAATAGAATAGAATAGAATAAAATAGAATAGAATAGTACAGAAAAGAATAGACTAGAATAGAGTAAAATAGAACAGAATAGAATAGAGTAGAATAGAATAGATTAGAACAGAACAGAACAGAATAGAATAGAATAGAATAGAATAGAATAGAAAAGAACAGAATAGAATAGAATAGAACAGAATAGAATACAACAGAACAGAAAGAATAGAATAGAACAGAACAGAATAGAATAGAATAGAATAGAATAGAATAGAATAGAATAGAACAGAATAGAACAGAACAGAATAGAATAGAAGAGAATAGAATAGAATAGAACAGAACAGAACAGAATAGAATAGAATAGAATAGAATAGAATAGAACAGAATAGAACAGAACAGAATAGAATAGAATACAATACAATAAAATACAATAGAATATTATAGAAAAGAATAGAATAGAATAGAATAGAATAGAACAGAACAGAATAGAATAGAATAAAACAGAACAGAATAGAACAGAACAGAATAGAATAGAATAGAACAGAACAGAATAGAGTAGAACAGAATTGAATATAATAGAACAGAACAGAATAGAATAGAATAGAATAGAATAGAATAGAATAGAACAGAATAGAACAGAACAGAACAGAATAGAGTAGAATAGAATAGAATAGAATAGAATAGAATAGAACACAACAGAATAGAACAGAACAGAATAGAATAGAATAGAATAGAATAGAATAGAATAGAAAAGAATGAATAGTATAGAACAGAATAGAATAGAATAGAATAGAATGGAACAGAACAGAATAGAATAGAATAGAATAGAACAGAGTAGAGTAGAATAGAAATGAATAGAATAGAATAGAATAGAATAGAATAGAATAGAATAGAATAGAACAGAATAGAACAGAACAGAATTGAATAGAATAGAACAGAATAGAACAGAACAGAATAGAATAGAATAGACAGAACAGAACAGAATAGAATCGAACAGAATAGAATAGAACAGAATAGAATAGAATAGAATAGACAGAACAGAAGAGAATAGAATCGAACAGAATAGAAGAGAACAGAATAGAATGGAATAGATTACAACAGAAAAGAATAGAATAAAACAGAAAAGAATAGAATAGAATAGAACAGAACAGAATAGAATAGAATAGAACAGAACAGAATAGAACAGAACAGAATAGAATAGAATAGAACAGAACAGAATAGAGTAGAACAGAATTGAATATAATAGAACAGAACAGAATAGAATAGAATAGAACAGAGCAGAAGAGAATAGAATAGAATAGAATGCAACGGAATATAATAGAATAGAAGAGAATAGAACAGAATAGAATAGAATAGAATAGAACAGAACAGAATGTAACGGAATAGAATACAATAGAATAGAATAGAATAGAACAGAATAGAATAGAATAGAATAGAACAGAACAGAACAGAATAGAATAGAATAGAATAGAATAGAACAGAATAGAATAGAATAGAATAGAATAAAATAGAATAGAATAGTATAGAAAAGAATAGAATAGAATAGAATAAAATAGAACAGAATAGAATACAACCGAACAGAAAGAATAGAATAGATCAGAACAGAATAGTATAGAATAGAATAGAATAGAATAGAACAGAATAGAACAGAACAGAATAGAATAGAATAGAATAGAATAGAATAGAATAGAATAGAATAGAATAGAATAGAATAGAATAGAACAGAACAGAACAGAATAGAATAGAATAGAATAGAATAGAATAGAATAGAACAGAATAGAACAGAACAGAGCAGAATAGAATAGTATACAATACAATACAATAGAATAGAATAGTATAGAAAAGAATAGAATAGAATAGAATAAAATAGAACAGAACAGAATAGAATAGAATAGAATAGAATAAAATAGAATAGAATAGAACAGAACAGAATGGAATGGAATAGAATAGAATAGAATAGAATAGAATAGTATAGGAAAGAACAGAATAGAATAGAATAGAAAAGAATAGAATAGAAGAGAACAGAATAGATTAGAATAGAACAGAATAGAATAGAATAGAATAGAATAGAATAGAATAGAATAGAATAGAATAGAATAGAATAGAACAGAACAGAATAGAATAGAATAGAACAGAATAGAATAGAATAGAATATAACAGAATAGAATAGAATGGAACGGAACAGAACAGAATAGAATAGAATAGAACAGAACAGCATAGAATAGAATAGAATAGAATAGAACAAAACAGAATGTAACGGAATAGAATACAATAGAATAGAATAGAATACAACAGAATAGAATAGAATAGAATTGAATAGAACAGAATAGAATAGAATACAACAGAACAGAATAGAACAGAATAGAACAGAATAGAGTAGAATAGAATAAAATAGAATAGAATAGAGTGGAATAGAATAGAACATAACAGAACAGAACAGAACAGAACAGAATAGAATAGAATAGAACAGAATAGAATAGAATGGAATAGAAAAGAACAGAACAGAATAGAATAGAACCGAAAGAATAGAATAAAACAGAATAGAATAGAATAGAATAGAACAGAACAGAATAGAATAGAATAAAACAGAACAGAATAGAACAGAACAGAATAGAATAGAATAGAACAGAACAGAATAGAGTAGAACAGAATTGAATATAATAGAACAGAACACAATAGAATAGAATAGAATAGAAGAGAATGAAACAGAATAGAACAGAACAGAAGAGAATAGAGTAGAATAGAATAGAATAGAATAGAACAGAACAGAATAGAACAGAACAGAATAGAATAGAATAGAATAGAATAGAACAGAAAAGAATGAATAGTATAGAACAGAATAGAATAGAATAGAATAGAATGGAACAGAACAGAATAGAATAGAATAGAATAGAACAGAGTAGAGTAGAATAGAAATGAATAGAATAGAATAAAATAGAATAGAATAGCATAGAATAGAATAGAATAGAACAGAATAGAACAGAACAGAATTGAATAGAATAGAACAGAATAGAACAGAACAGAATAGAATAGAATAGACAGAACAGAACAGAATAGAATCGAACAGAATAGAATAGAACAGAATAGTATAGAATAGAATAGACAGAACAGAACAGAATAGAATCGAACAGAATAGAAGAGAACAGAATAGAATGGAATAGATTAGAACAGAACAGAATAGAATAAAACAGAACAGAATAGAATAGAATAGAACAGAACAGAATAGAATAGAATAGAACAGAACAGAATAGAACAGAACAGAATAGAATAGAATAGAACAGAACAGAATAGAGTAGAACAGAATTGAATATAATAGAACAGAACAGAATAGAATAGAATAGAATAGAGTAGAACAGAACAGAAGAGAATAGAATAGAATAGAATACATCGGAATATAATAGAATAGAAGAGAATAGAACAGAATAGAATAGAATAGAATAGAATAGAACAGAATAGAACAGAACATGTCAGAATAGAGTAGAATAGAATAGAATAGAATAGAATAGAATAGAATAGAACAGAACAGAACAGAATAGAATAGAATAGAATAGAATAGAATAGAACAGAACAGAATAGAATAGAATAGAATAAAGTAGAATAGAATAGTGTAGAAAAGAATAGAATAGAATAGAATAGAATAAAATAGAACAGAATAGAATAGAATAGAAAAGAATAGAATAGAATAGAACAGAACAGAACAGAATAGAATAGAATAGAATAGAATAGAATAGAATAGAATAGAAAAGAATAGAATAGAATAGAACAGAATAGAATACAACAGAACAGAAAAAATAGAATAGATCAGAACAGAATAGTATAGAATAGAATAGAATAGAATAGAATAGAATAGAATAGAATAGAATAGAATAGAATAGAATAGAATAGAATAGAACAGAACAGAACAGAATAGAATAGAATAGAATAGAATAGAATAGAATAGAATAGAATAGAATAGAACAGAATAGAATAGAATAGAATAGAATAGAATAGAATAGAATAGAATAGAATAGAATAGATTAGAATAGAACAGAATAGAACAGAACAGAGCAGAATAGAATAGAATACAATACAATACAATAGAATAGAATAGTATAGAAAAGAATAGAATAGAATAGAATAAAATAGTACAGAACAGAATAGAATAGAATAGAATAGAATAAAATAGAATAGAATAGAACAGAACAGAATAGAATGGAATAGAATAGAATGGAATAGAATAGAATAGTATAGGAAAGAACAGAATAGAATAGAATAGAAAAGAATAGAATAGAAGAGAAGAGAATATATTAGAATAGAACAGAAGAGAATAGAACAGAAGAGAATAGAATAGAATAGAATAGAATAGAATAGAACAGAACAGAATAGAATAGAATAGAACAGAATAGAATAGAATAGAATATAACAGAATAGAATAGAATGGAACGGAACAGAACAGAATAGAATAGAATAGAACAGAACAGCATAGAATAGAATAGAATAGAATAGAACAGAACAGAACAGAATAGATTCGAACAGAATAGAATAGAATAGAACAGAAGAGAATAAAATAGAATAGAATATAATACAATAGAACAGAACAGGGTAGAACAGAAAAGAATATAATAAAATAGAATAGAATAGAATAGAATAGAATAGAATAGAATAGAATAGAACAGAATAGAATAGAATAGAATAGAATAAAACAGGACAGAATGTAACGGAATAGAATACAATAGAATAGAATAGAATAGAACAGAACAGAACAGAATAGAATAGAATAGAATAGAATAGAACAGAACAGAACAGAACAGAACAGAATAGAATAGAATAGAATAGAATAGAATACAATAGAATAGAAGAGAACAGAACAGAATAGAATCGAAGAGAATAGCATAGAATAGAACAGAACAAAACAGAGTAGAATAGAATAGAATACAAGAGAAGAGAAGAGAATAGTATAGAACAGAACAGAATAGAACAGAACAGAACACAATAGAACAGAATAGAGTAGAACAGAATAGAAAAGAACAGAAAAGAATAGAATAGAACAGAAGAGAATAGAACAGAACAGAACAGAACAGAATAGAATAGAATAGAATAGAACAGAACAGAATAAAGTAGAACAGAATTGAATAGAATAGAACAGAAGAAAATAGAATAGAATAGAATAGAATATAACAGAATAGAATAGAATAGAATAGAATAGAGTAGAATAGAATAGAAGAGAATAGAATAGAACAGAAGAGAATAGAATAGAATAGAATACAACGGAATAGAATAGAATAGAATTGAATAGAACAGAATAGAATAGAATACAACAGAACAGAATAGAATAGAATAGAACAGAATAGAGTAGAATAGAATAAAATAGAATAGAATAGAATGGAATAGAATAGAACATAACATAACAGAACAGAACAGAATAGAATACAATAGAACAGAATAGAATAGAATAGAATAGAAAAGAATAGAACAGAATAGAATAGAATAGAACAGAACAGAATAGAATAGAATAGAACAGAACAGAATAGAACAGAACAGAATAGAATCGAACAGAATAGAATAGAACAGAATAGAATAGAATAGAATAGAATAGAGTAGAAGAGAACAGAATAGAATAGAATAGATTACAACAGAACAGAATAGAATAAAACAGAACAGAATAGAATAGAACAGAACAGAATAGAATAGAATAGAACAGAACAGAATAGAGTAGAACAGAATTGAATATAATAGAACAGAACAGAATAGAATAGAATAGAATAGAATAGAACAGAACAGAATAGAATATAATAGAATAGAATAGAACAGAATAGAACAGAACAGAACAGAATAGAATAGAATAGAACAGAATAATATAGAATAGAATAGAATAAAATAGAATAGAATAGTATAGAAAAGTATAGAATAGAATAGAATAAAATAGAACAGAATAGAATAGAATATAATAGAATAGAATAGAATAGAACAGAACAGAATAGATTAGAATAGAATAGAATAGAACAGAATAGAACAGAACAGAACAGAATAGAATAGAATAGAACAGAATAGAATAGAATAGAATAGAATAAAATAGAATAGAATAGTACAGAAAAGAATAGACTAGAATAGAGTAAAATAGAACAGAATAGAATAGAGTAGAATAGAATAGATTAGAACAGAACAGAACAGAATAGAATAGAATAGAATAGAATAGAATAGAAAAGAACAGAATAGAATAGAATAGAACAGAATAGAATACAACAGAACAGAAAGAATAGAATAGAACAGAACAGAATAGAATAGAATAGAATAGAATAGAATAGAACAGAATAGAACAGAACAGAATAGAATAGAAGAGAATAGAATAGAATAGAACAGAACAGAACTGAATAGAATAGAATAGAATAGAATAGAATAGAATAGAACAGAATAGAACAGAACAGAATAGAATAGAATACAATACAATAAAATACAATAGAATATTATAGAAAAGAATAGAATAGAAGAGAATAGAATAGAACAGAACAGAATAGAATAGAATAAAACAGAACAGAATAGAATAGAATAGAACAGAACAGAATAGAGTAGAACAGAATTGAATATAATAGAACAGAACAGAATAGAATAGAATAGAACAGAACAGAATAGAGTAGAACAGAATTGAATATAATAGAACAGAACAGAATAGAATAGAATAGAATAGAATAGAACAGAACAGAAGAGAATAGAATAGAATAGAATACAACGGAATATAATAGAATAGAAGAGAATAGAACAGAATAGAATAGAATAGATTAGAACAGAACAGAATGTAACGGAATAGAATACAATAAAATAGAATAGAACAGAATAGAATAGAATAGAATAGAATAGAATAGAATAGAATAGAATAGAATAGAACAGAACAGAACAGAATAGAATAGAATAAAACAGAACAGAATAGAACAGAACAGAATAGAATAGAATAGAACAGAACAGAATAGAGTAGAACAGAATTGAATATAATAGAACAGAACAGAATAGAATAGAATAGAATAGAACAGAATAGACCAGAATAGAACAGAACAGAATTGAATAGTATAGAACAGAATAGAACAGAACAGAATAGAATAGAATAGACAGAACAGAACAGAATAGAATCGAACAGAATAGAATAGAACAGAATAGAATAGAATAGAATAGAATAGAGTAGAAGAGAACAGAATAGAATAGAATAGATTACAACAGAACAGAATAGAATAAAACAGAACAGAATAGAATAGAACAGAACAGAATAGAATAGAATAGAACAGAACAGAATAGAGTAGAACAGAATTGAATATAATAGAACAGAACAGAATAGAATAGAATAGAATAGAATAGAACAGAACAGAAGAGAATAGAATAGAATAGAATACAACGGAATATAATAGAATAGAAGAGAATAGAACAGAATAGAATAGAATAGATTAGAACAGAACAGAATGTAACGGAATAGAATACAATAAAATAGAATAGAACAGAATAGAATAGAATAGAATAGAATAGAATAGAACAGAACAGAATAGAATATAATAGAATAGAATAGAACAGAATAGAACAGAACAGAACAGAATAGAATAGAATAGAACAGAATAATATAGAATAGAATAGAATAAAATAGAATAGAATAGTATAGAAAAGTATAGAATAGAATAGAATAATATAGAACAGAATAGAATAGAATAGAATAGAATAGAATAGAATAGAACAGAACAGAATAGATTAGAATAGAATAGAATAGAACAGAATAGAACAGAACAGAACAGAATAGAATAGAATAGAACAGAATAGAATAGAATAGAATAGAATAAAATAGAATAGAATAGTACAGAAAAGAATAGACTAGAATAGAGTAAAATAGAACAGAATAGAATGTAGTAGAATAGAATAGATTAGAACAGAACAGAACAGAATAGAATAGAATAGAATAGAATAGAATAGAAAAGAACAGAATAGAATAGAATAGAACAGAATAGAATACAACAGAACAGAAAGAATAGAATAGAACAGAACAGAATAGAATAGAATAGAATAGAATAGAATAGAACAGAATAGAACAGAACAGAATAGAATAGAAGAGAATAGAATAGAATAGAACAGAACAGAACAGAATAGAATAGAATAGAATAGAATAGAACAGAATAGAACAGAACAGAATAGAATAGAATACAATACAATAAAATACAATAGAATATTATAGAAAAGAATAGAATAGAATAGAATAGAATAGAACAGAACAGAATAGAATAGAATAAAACAGAACAGAATAGAATAGAATAGAACAGAACAGAATAGAGTAGAACAGAATTGAATATAATAGAACAGAACAGAATAGAATAGAATAGAACAGAACAGAATAGAGTAGAACAGAATTGAATATAATAGAACAGAACAGAATAGAATAGAATAGAATAGAATAGAACAGAACAGAAGAGAATAGAATAGAATAGAATACAACGGAATATAATAGAATAGAAGATAATAGAACAGAATAGAATAGAATAGATTAGAACAGAACAGAATGTAACGGAATAGAATACAATAAAATAGAATAGAACAGAATAGAATAGAATAGAATAGAATAGAATAGAATAGAATAGAATAGAATAGAATAGAACAGAACAGAATAGAATATAATAGAATAGAATAGAACAGAATAGAACAGAACAGAACAGAATAGAATAGAATAGAACAGAATAATATAGAATAGAATAGAATAAAATAGAATAGAATAGTATAGAAAAGTATAGAATAGAATAGAATAAAATAGAACAGAATAGAATAGAATAGAATAGAATAGAATAGAATAGAACAGAACAGAATAGATTAGAATAGAATAGAATAGAACAGAATAGAACAGAACAGAACAGAATAGAATAGAATAGAACAGAATAGAATAGAATAGAATAGAATAAAATAGAATAGAATAGTACAGAAAAGAATAGACTAGAATAGAGTAAAATAGAACAGAATAGAATAGAGTAGAATAGAATAGATTAGAACAGAACAGAACAGAATAGAATAGAATAGAATAGAATAGAATAGAATAGAAAAGAACAGAATAGAATAGAATAGAACAGAATAGAATACAACAGAACAGAAAGAATAGAATAGAACAGAACAGAATAGAATAGAATAGAATAGAATAGAATAGAATAGAATAGAACAGAATAGAACAGAACAGAATAGAATAGAAGAGAATAGAATAGAATAGAACAGAACAGAACAGAATAGAATAGAATAGAATAGAATAGAATAGAACAGAATAGAACAGAACAGAATAGAATAGAATACAATACAATAAAATACAATAGAATATTATAGAAAAGAATAGAATAGAATAGAATAGAATAGAACAGAACAGAATAGAATAGAATAAAACAGAACAGAATAGAACAGAACAGAATAGAATAGAATAGAACAGAACAGAATAGAGTAGAACAGAATTGAATATAATAGAACAGAACAGAATAGAATAGAATAGAATAGAATAGAATAGAATAGAATAGAATAGAACACAACAGAATAGAACAGAACAGAATAGAATAGAATAGAATAGAATAGAATAGAATAGAAAAGAATGAATAGTATAGAACAGAATAGAATAGAATAGAATAGAATGGAACAGAACAGAATAGAATAGAATAGAATAGAACAGAGTAGAGTAGAATAGAAATGAATAGAATAGAATAGAATAGAATAGAATAGAATAGAATAGAATAGAATAGAATAGAACAGAATAGAACAGAACAGAATTGAATAGAATAGAACAGAATAGAACAGAACAGAATAGAATAGAATAGACAGAACAGAACAGAATAGAATCGAACAGAATAGAATAGAACAGAATAGAATAGAATAGAATAGACAGAACAGAACAGAATAGAATCGAACAGAATAGAAGAGAACAGAATAGAATGGAATAGATTACAACAGAAAAGAATAGAATAAAACAGAAAAGAATAGAATAGAATAGAACAGAACAGAATAGAATAGAATAGAACAGAACAGAATAGAACAGAACAGAATAGAATAGAATAGAACAGAACAGAATAGAGTAGAACAGAATTGAATATAATAGAACAGAACAGAATAGAATAGAATAGAACAGAGCAGAAGAGAATAGAATAGAATAGAATACAACGGAATATAATAGAATAGAAGAGAATAGAACAGAATAGAATAGAATAGAATAGAACAGAACAGAATGTAACGGAATAGAATACAATAGAATAGAATAGAATAGAACAGAATAGAATAGAATAGAATAGAACAGAACAGAACAGAATAGAATAGAATAGAATAGAATAGAACAGAATAGAATAGAATAGAATAGAATAAAATAGAATAGAATAGTATAGAAAAGAATAGAATAGAATAGAATAAAATAGAACAGAATAGAATACAACCGAACAGAAAGAATAGAATAGATCAGAACAGAATAGTATAGAATAGAATAGAATAGAATAGAACAGAATAGAACAGAACAGAATAGAATAGAATAGAATAGAATAGAATAGAATAGAATAGAATAGAATAGAACAGAACAGAACAGAATAGAATAGAATAGAATAGAATAGAATAGAATAGAACAGAATAGAACAGAACAGAGCAGAATAGAATAGTATACAATACAATACAATAGAATAGAATAGTATAGAAAAGAATAGAATAGAATAGAATAAAATAGAACAGAACAGAATAGAATAGAATAGAATAGAATAAAATAGAATAGAATAGAACAGAACAGAATGGAATGGAATAGAATAGAATAGAATAGAATAGAATAGTATAGGAAAGAACAGAATAGAATAGAATAGAAAAGAATAGAATAGAAGAGAACAGAATAGATTAGAATAGAACAGAATAGAATAGAATAGAATAGAATAGAATAGAATAGAATAGAATAGAATAGAACAGAACAGAATAGAATAGAATAGAACAGAATAGAATAGAATAGAATATAACAGAATAGAATAGAATGGAACGGAACAGAACAGAATAGAATAGAATAGAACAGAACAGCATAGAATAGAATAGAATAGAATAGAACAAAACAGAATGTAACGGAATAGAATACAATAGAATAGAATAGAATACAACAGAATAGAATAGAATAGAATTGAATAGAACAGAATAGAATAGAATACAACAGAACAGAATAGAACAGAATAGAACAGAATAGAGTAGAATAGAATAAAATAGAATAGAATAGAGTGGAATAGAATAGAACATAACAGAACAGAACAGAACAGAACAGAATAGAATAGAATAGAACAGAATAGAATAGAATAGAATAGAAAAGAACAGAACAGAATAGAATAGAACCGAAAGAATAGAATAAAACAGAATAGAATAGAATAGAATAGAACAGAACAGAATAGAATAGAATAAAACAGAACAGAATAGAACAGAACAGAATAGAATAGAATAGAACAGAACAGAATAGAGTAGAACAGAATTGAATATAATAGAACAGAACACAATAGAATAGAATAGAATAGAAGAGAATGAAACAGAATAGAACAGAACAGAAGAGAATAGAGTAGAATAGAATAGAATAGAATAGAACAGAACAGAATAGAACAGAACAGAATAGAATAGAATAGAATAGAATAGAACAGAAAAGAATGAATAGTATAGAACAGAATAGAATAGAATAGAATAGAATGGAACAGAACAGAATAGAATAGAATAGAATAGAACAGAGTAGAGTAGAATAGAAATGAATAGAATAGAATAAAATAGAATAGAATAGCATAGAATAGAATAGAATAGAACAGAATAGAACAGAACAGAATTGAATAGAATAGAACAGAATAGAACAGAACAGAATAGAATAGAATAGACAGAACAGAACAGAATAGAATCGAACAGAATAGAATAGAACAGAATAGTATAGAATAGAATAGACAGAACAGAACAGAATAGAATCGAACAGAATAGAAGAGAACAGAATAGAATGGAATAGATTACAACAGAACAGAATAGAATAAAACAGAACAGAATAGAATAGAATAGAACAGAACAGAATAGAATAGAATAGAACAGAACAGAATAGAACAGAACAGAATAGAATAGAATAGAACAGAACAGAATAGAGTAGAACAGAATTGAATATAATAGAACAGAACAGAATAGAAAAGAATAGAATAGAATAGAACAGAACAGAAGAGAATAGAATAGAATAGAATACAACGGAATATAATAGAATAGAAGAGAATAGAACAGAATAGAATAGAATAGAATAGAACAGAACAGAATGTAACGGAATAGAATAGAATAGAATAGAATAGAATAGAATAGAATAGAATAGAATAGAAAAGAATAGAATAGAATAGAATAGAACAGAACAGAACAGAATAGAATAGAATAGAATAGAATAGAACAGAATAGAATAGAATAGAATAAAATAGAATAAAATAGTATAGAAAAGAATAGAATAGAATAGAATAAAATAGAACAGAATAGAATAGAATAGAAAAGAATAGAATAGAATAGAACAGAACAGAATAGAATAGAATAGAATAGAATAGAATAGAATAGAAAAGAATAGAATAGAATAGAACAGAATAGAATACAACAGAACAGAAAGAATAGAATAGATCAGAACAGAATAGTATAGAATAGAATAGAATACAATAGAATAGAATAGAACAGAATAGAACAGAACAGAATAGAATAGAATAGAATAGAATAGAATAGAATAGAATAGAATAGAATAGAATAGAACAGAACAGAACAGAATAGAATAGAATAGAATAGAATAGAATAGAACAGAATAGAACAGAACAGAGCAGAATAGAATAGAATACAATACAATACAATAGAATAGAATAGTATAGAAAAGAATAGAATAGAATAGAATAGAATAGAACAGAACAGAACAGAATAGAATAGAATAGAATAGAATGGAACGGAACAGAACAGAATAGAATAGAATAGAACAGAACAGCATAGAATAGAATAGAATAGAATAGAACAGAACAGAACAGAATTGATTCGAACAGAATAGAATAGAATAGAACAGAAGAGAATAAAATAGAATAGAATAGAATAAAATAGAACAGAACAGGATAGAACAGAAAATAATATAATAAAATAGAATAGAATAGAATAGAATAGAATAGAATAGAATAGAATAGAATAGAACAGAATAGCATAGAATAGAATAGAATAAAACAGGACAGAATGTAACGGAATAGAATACAATAGAATAGAATAGAATAGAACAGAATAGAATAGAATAGAATAGAATAGAATAGAACAGAACAGAATAGAATAGAATAGAATAGAATAGAATAGAATAGAATAGAATAGAACAGAACAGAACAGAATAGAATCGAAGAGAATAGCATAGAATAGAACAGAACAAAACAGAGTAGAATAGAATAGAATACAAGAGAAGAGAATAGAATAGAATAGAACAGAACAGAATAGAACAGAACAGAACACAATAGAACAGAATAGAGTAGAACAGAATAGAAAAGAACAGAAAAGAATAGAATAGAACAGAAGAGAATAGAACAGAACAGAACAGAACAGAATAGAATAGAATAGAATAGAACAGAACAGAATAGAGTAGAACAGAATTGAATAGAATATAACAGAACAAAATAGAATAGAATAGAATAGAATAGAACAGAATAGAATAGAATAGAATAGAATAGAACAGAACAGAATGTAACGGAATAGAATACAATAGAATAGAATAGAATACAACAGAATAGAATAGAATAGAATAGAATAGAATAGAATAGAATAGAATACAACAGAACAGAATAGAACAGAATAGAACAGAATAGAGTAGAATAGAATAGAACAGAACAGAATAGAATAGAATAGAACAGAATAGAATAGAATAGAATAGAATACAATAGAATAGAATAGTATAGAACAGAATAGAATAGAATAGAACAGAATAGAACAGAACAGAACAGAATAGAATCGAACAGAATAGAATAGAATACAACATAACATAATAGAATAGAATAGAATAGAATTGAACAGAACAGAATATAATAGAATAGAACAGAACAGAATAGAGTAGAACAGAATAGAAGAGAATAGAACAGAATAGAATAGAATAGAACAGAACAGAACAGAATAGAATAGAATAGAACAGAAGAGAATAGAATAGAATAGAATACCACAGAATAGGACAGAATAGAAGAATAGAACAGAATAGAATAGAATGGAATTGAACAGAATAGAATGTAAGTGAATAGAAAACAATAGAATAGAATAGAATAGAATAGAACAGAATAGAATAGAATAGAATAGAATAGAATAGAATAGAATTGAATAGAACAGAACAGAACAGAACAGAATAGAGTAGAATAGAATAGAATAGAATAGAATAGAATAGAATAGAATAGAATAGAATAGAATAGATTAGAATAGAATAGAATAGAACAGAACAGAATAGATCAGAACAGAATAGAACAGAACGGAATAGAATAGAATAGAATAGAATAGAATAGAATAGAATAGAATAGAATAGAATAGAATAGAATAGAATAGAGTAGAGTAGAATAGAGTAGAGTAGAACAGAACAGAATACAATAGAATAGAATAGAATAGAACAGAATAGAATAGAATAGAATAGAACAGAACAGAATAGAATAGAATAGAATAGAAAAGAATAGAATAAAACAGAACAGAATAGAATAGAATAGACACAACAGAACACAATAGAATAGAGTAGAAGAGAAGAGAAGAGAATAGAATAGAATAGAACAGAATAGAATGGAATAGAACAGAATAGAATAGAATAGAACCGAACACAACAGAATAGAATAGAATAGAATAGAACAGAATAGAACAGAATAGAATAGAATAGAATAGAACAGAACAGAACAGAATAGAATCGAAGAGAATAGATTAGAATAGAAGAGAACAAAACAGACTAGAATAGAGTAGAATAGATTAGAATAGAATAGAATACAATAGAATAGAACAGAATAGAACAGAACGGAAAAGAATAGAATAGAATAGAATAGAATAGAATAGAATAGAATAGAATAGAACAGAACAGAATAAAATCGAACAGAATAGAATAAAATAGAACAGAACAGAACAGAAAAGAATAGAATAGAATACAAGAGAAGAGAATAAAATAGAATAGAACAGAACAGAATAGAACAGAACAGAACACAATAGAACAGAATAGAGTAGAACAGAATAGTAAAGAACAGAAAAGAATAGAATAGAACAGAACAGAATAGAACAGAACAGAACAGAACAGAACAGAATAGAATAGAATAGAATAGAATAGAACAGAACAGAATAAAGTAGAACAGAATTGAATAGAATAGAACAGAAGAAAATAGAATAGAATAGAATAGAATAGAACAGAACAGAATAGAATAGAATAGAATAGAACAATACAGAATATAACGGAATAGAATACAATAGAATAGAATAGAAAACAACAGAATAGAATAGAATAGAATTGAATAGAACAGAATAGAATAGAATACAACAGAACAGAATAGAACAGAATAGAACAGAATAGAGTAGAATAGAATAAAATAGAATAGAATAGAATAGAATAGAACATAACAGAACAGAACAGAACAGAATAGAATAGAATAGAACAGAATAGAATAGAATAGAATAGAATACAATAGAATAGAATAGTATAGAACAGAATAGCACAGAACAGAACAGAATAGAATCGAACAGAATAGAATAGAATAGAATAGAATTGAACAGAACAGAATAGAACAGAACAGAATAGAATAGAATAGAATAGAATAGAACAGAATAGAATAGAATAGAATAGAAAAGAACAGAACAGAATAGAATAGACCCGAATAGAACAGAATAAAACAGAACAGAATAGAATAGAATAGAACAGAACAGAATAAAATAGAATAGAACAGAACAGAATAGAACAGAACAGAATAGAATAGAATACAACAGAACAGAATAGAGTAGAAAAGAATTGAATATAATAGAACAGAACAGAATAGAATAGAATAGAATAGAATAGAATAGAACAGAATAGAACAGAACAGGTCAGAATAGAGTAGAATAGAATAGAATAGAATAGAATAGAATAGAATAGAATAGAATAGAACAGAACAGAATGTAACGGAATAGAATACAATAGAATAGAATAGAATACAACAGAATAGAATAGAATAGAATAGAACAGAATAGAATAGAATAGAATAGAATAGAACAGAACAGAACAGAATAGAATAGAATAGAATAGAATAGAATAGAATAGAATAGAATAGAATAGAATAGAATAGAATAGAACAGAACAGAATAGAATCGAAGAGAATAGCATAGAATAGAACAGAACAAAACAGAGTAGAATAGAATAGAATACAAGAGAAGAGAATAGAATAGAATAGAACAGAACAGAATAGAACAGAACAGAACACAATAGAACAGAATAGAGTAGAACAGAATAGAAAAGAACAGAAAAGAATAGAATAGAACAGAAGAGAATAGAACAGAACAGAACAGAACAGAATAGAATAGAATAGAATAGAACAGAACAGAATAGAGTAGAACAGAATTGAATAGAATATAACAGAAGAAAATAGAATAGAATAGAATAGAATAGAACAGAATAGAATAGAATAGAATAGAATAGAACAGAACAGAATGTAACGGAATAGAATACAATAGAATAGAATAGAATACAACAGAATAGAATAGAATAGAATAGAATAGAATAGAATAGAATAGAATAGAATACAACAGAATAGAATAGAACAGAATAGAGTAGAATAGAATAGAACAGAACAGAATAGAATAGAATAGAACAGAATAGAATAGAATAGAATAGAATACAATAGAATAGAATAGTATAGAACAGAATAGAATAGAATAGAACAGAATAGAACAGAACAGAACAGAATAGAATCGAACAGAATAGAATAGAATACAACATAACATAATAGAATAGAATAGAATAGAATAGAATAGAATAGAATAGAATAGAACAGAACAGAACAGAATAGAATAGAATAGAATAGAATAGAACAGAATAGAATAGAATAGAATAAAATAGAATAGAATAGTATAGAAAAGAATAGAATAGAATAGAATAAAATAGAACAGAATAGAATAGAATAGAAAAGAATAGAATAGAATAGAACAGAACAGAATAGAATAGAATAGAATAGAATAGAATAGAATAGAAAAGAATAGAATAGAATAGAACAGAATAGAATACAACAGAACAGAAAGAATAGAATAGATCAGAACAGAATAGTATAGAATAGAATAGAATACAATAGAATAGAATAGAACAGAATAGAACAGAACAGAATAGAATAGAATAGAATAGAATAGAATAGAATAGAATAGAATAGAACAGAACAGAACAGAATAGAATAGAATAGAATAGAATAGAATAGAACAGAATAGAACAGAACAGAGCAGAATAGAATAGAATACAATACAATACAATAGAATAGAATAGTATAGAAAAGAATAGAATAGAATAGAATAGAATAGAACAGAACAGAACAGAATAGAATAGAATAGAATAGAATGGAACGGAACAGAACAGAATAGAATAGAATAGAACAGAACAGCATAGAATAGAATAGAATAGAATAGAACAGAACAGAACAGAATTGATTCGAACAGAATAGAATAGAATAGAACAGAAGAGAATAAAATAGAATAGAATAGAATAAAATAGAACAGAACAGGATAGAACAGAAAAGAATATAATAAAATAGAATAGAATAGAATAGAATAGAATAGAATAGAATAGAATAGAACAGAATAGCATAGAATAGAATAGAATAAAACAGGACAGAATGTAACGGAATAGAATACAATAGAATAGAATAGAATAGAACAGAATAGAATAGAATAGAATAGAATAGAATAGAACAGAACAGAATAGAATAGAATAGAATAGAATAGAATAGAATAGAATAGAACAGAACAGAACAGAATAGAATCGAAGAGAATAGCATAGAATAGAACAGAACAAAACAGAGTAGAATAGAATAGAATACAAGAGAAGAGAATAGAATAGAATAGAACAGAACAGAATAGAACAGAACAGAACACAATAGAACAGAATAGAGTAGAACAGAATAGAAAAGAACAGAAAAGAATAGAATAGAACAGAAGAGAATAGAACAGAACAGAACAGAACAGAATAGAATAGAATAGAATAGAACAGAACAGAATAGAGTAGAACAGAATTGAATAGAATATAACAGAACAAAATAGAATAGAATAGAATAGAATAGAACAGAATAGAATAGAATAGAATAGAATAGAACAGAACAGAATGTAACGGAATAGAATACAATAGAATAGAATAGAATACAACAGAATAGAATAGAATAGAATAGAATAGAATAGAATAGAATAGAATAGAATACAACAGAACAGAATAGAACAGAATAGAACAGAATAGAGTAGAATAGAATAGAACAGAACAGAATAGAATAGAATAGAACAGAATAGAATAGAATAGAATAGAATACAATAGAATAGAATAGTATAGAACAGAATAGAATAGAATAGAACAGAATAGAACAGAACAGAACAGAATAGAATCGAACAGAATAGAATAGAATACAACATAACATAATAGAATAGAATAGAATAGAATTGAACATAACAGAATATAATAGAATAGAACAGAACAGAATAGAGTAGAACAGAATAGAATAGAATAGAACAGAATAGAATAGAATAGAACAGAACAGAACAGAATAGAATAGAATAGAACAGAAGAGAATAGAATAGAATAGAATACCACAGAATAGGACAGAATAGAAGAATAGAACAGAATAGAATAAAATGGAATTGAACAGAATAGAATGTAAGTGAATAGAAAACAATAGAATAGAGTAGAATAGAATAGAACAGAATAGAATAGAATAGAATAGAATAGAATAGAACAGAACAGAACAGAACAGAATAGAGTAGAATAGAATAGAATAGAATAGAATAGAATAGAATAGAATAGAATAGAATAGATTAGAATAGAATAGAATAGAACAGAACAGAATAGATCAGAACAGAATAGAACAGAACGGAATAGAATAGAATAGAATAGAATAGAATAGAATAGAATAGAATAGAATAGAATAGAATAGAATAGAATAGAATAGAATAGAGTAGAGTAGAATAGAGTAGAGTAGAACAGAACAGAATACAATAGAATAGAATAGAATAGAACAGAATAGAATAGAATAGAATAGAACAGAACAGAATAGAATAGAATAGAATAGAAAAGAATAGAATAAAACAGAACAGAATAGAATAGAATAGACACAACAGAACACATTAGAATAGAGTAGAAGAGAAGAGAAGAGAATAGAATAGAATAGAACAGAATAGAATGGAATAGAACAGAATAGAATAGAATAGAACCGAACACAACAGAATAGAATAGAATAGAATAGAACAGAATAGAACAGAATAGAATAGAATAGAATAGAACAGAACAGAACAGAACAGAATAGAATCGAAGAGAATAGATTAGAATAGAAGAGAACAAAACAGACTAGAATAGAGTAGAATAGATTAGAATAGAATAGAATACAATAGAATAGAACAGAATAGAACAGAACGGAATAGAATAGAATAGAATAGAATAGAATAGAATAGAATAGAATAGAATAGAATAGAATAGAACAGAACAGAATAAAATCGAACAGAATAGAATAAAATAGAACAGAACAGAACAGAAAAGAATAGAATAGAATACAAGAGAAGAGAATAAAATAGAATAGAACAGAACAGAATAGAACAGAACAGAACACAATAGAACAGAATAGAGTAGAACAGAATAGTAAAGAACAGAAAAGAATAGAATAGAACAGAACAGAATAGAACAGAACAGAACAGAACAGAACAGAATAGAATAGAATAGAATAGAATAGAACAGAACAGAATAAAGTAGAACAGAATTGAATAGAATAGAACAGAAGAAAATAGAATAGAATAGAATAGAATAGAACAGAACAGAATAGAATAGAATAGAATAGAACAATACAGAATATAACGGAATAGAATACAATAGAATAGAATAGAAAACAACAGAATAGAATAGAATAGAATTGAATAGAACAGAATAGAATAGAATACAACAGAACAGAATAGAACAGAATAGAACAGAATAGAGTAGAATAGAATAAAATAGAATAGAATAGAATAGAATAGAACATAACAGAACAGAACAGAACAGAATAGAATAGAATAGAACAGAATAGAATAGTATAGAATAGAATACAATAGAATAGAATAGTATAGAACAGAATAGCACAGAACAGAACAGAATAGAATCGAACAGAATAGAATAGAATAGAATAGAATTGAACAGAACAGAATAGAACAGAACAGAATAGAATAGAATAGAATAGAATAGAATAGAACAGAATAGAATAGAATAGAATAGAAAAGAACAGAACAGAATAGAATAGACCCGAATAGAACAGAATAAAACAGAACAGAATAGAATAGAATAGAACAGAACAGAATAAAATAGAATAGAACAGAACAGAATAGAACAGAACAGAATAGAATAGAATACAACAGAACAGAATAGAGTAGAAAAGAATTGAATATAATAGAACAGAACAGAATAGAATAGAATAGAATAGAACAGAACAGAACAGAACAGAATAGAATCGAAGAGAATAGATTAGAATAGAAGAGAACAAAACAGACTAGAATAGAGTAGAATAGATTAGAATAGAATAGAACAGAATAGAACAGAACGGAAAAGAATAGAATAGAATAGAATAGAATAGAATAGAATAGAATAGAATAGAACAGAACAGAATAAAATCGAACAGAATAGAATAAAATAGAACAGAACAGAACAGAAAAGAATAGAATAGAATACAAGAGAAGAGAATAAAATAGAATAGAACAGAACAGAATAGAACAGAACAGAACACAATAGAACAGAATAGAGTAGAACAGAATAGTAAAGAACAGAAAAGAATAGAATAGAACAGAACAGAATAGAACAGAACAGAACAGAACAGAACAGAATAGAATAGAATAGAATAGAATAGAACAGAACAGAATAAAGTAGAACAGAATTGAATAGAATAGAACAGAAGAAAATAGAATAGAATAGAATAGAATAGAACAGAACAGAATAGAATAGAATAGAATAGAACAATACAGAATATAACGGAATAGAATACAATAGAATAGAATAGAAAACAACAGAATAGAATAGAATAGAATTGAATAGAACAGAATAGAATAGAATACAACAGAACAGAATAGAACAGAATAGAGTAGAATAGAATAAAATAGAATAGAATAGAATAGTATAGAACAGAATAGCACAGAACAGAACAGAATAGAATCGAACAGAATAGAATAGAATAGAATAGAATTGAACAGAACAGAATAGAACAGAACAGAATAGAATAGAATAGAATAGAATAGAATAGAATAGAATAGAACAGAATAGAATAGAATAGAATAGAAAAGAACAGAACAGAATAGAATAGACCCGAATAGAACAGAATAAAACAGAACAGAATAGAATAGAATAGAACAGAACAGAATAAAATAGAATAGAACAGAACAGAATAGAACAGAACAGAATAGAATAGAATACAACAGAACAGAATAGAGTAGAAAAGAATTGAATATAATAGAACAGAACAGAATAGAATAGAATAGAATAGAATAGAATAGAACAGAATAGAACAGAACAGGTCAGAATAGAGTAGAATAGAATAGAATAGAATAGAATAGAATAGAATAGAATAGAATAGAATAGAATAGAATAGAATAGAACAGAACAGAATGTAACGGAATAGAATACAATAGAATAGAATAGAATACAACAGAATAGAATAGAATAGAATAGAACAGAATAGAATAGAATAGAATAGAATAGAACAGAACAGAATAGAATAGAATAGAATAGAATAGAATAGAATAGAATAGAATAGAATAGAATAGAACAGAACAGAACAGAATAGAATCGAAGAGAATAGCATAGAATAGAACAGAACAAAACAGAGTAGAATAGAATAGAATACAAGAGAAGAGAATAGAATAGAATAGAACAGAACAGAATAGAACAGAACAGAACACAATAGAACAGAATAGAGTAGAACAGAATAGAAAAGAACAGAAAAGAATAGAATAGAACAGAAGAGAATAGAACAGAACAGAACAGAACAGAATAGAATAGAATAGAATAGAACAGAACAGAATAGAGTAGAACAGAATTGAATAGAATATAACAGAACAAAATAGAATAGAATAGAATAGAATAGAACAGAATAGAATAGAATAGAATAGAATAGAACAGAACAGAATGTAACGGAATAGAATACAATAGAATAGAATAGAATACAACAGAATAGAATAGAATAGAATAGAATAGAATAGAATAGAATAGAATAGAATAGAATACAACAGAACAGAATAGAACAGAATAGAGTAGAATAGAATAGAACAGAACAGAATAGAATAGAATAGAACAGAATAGAATAGAATAGAATAGAATACAACAGAACAGAATAGAATAGAATAGAATAGAATAGAATAGAATAGAATAGAATAGAATAGAACAGAACAGAACAGAATAAAATCGAAGAGAATAGCATAGAATAGAACAGAACAAAACAGAGTAGAATAGAATAGAATACAAGAGAAGAGAAAAGAATAGAATAGAACAGAACAGAATAGAACAGAACAGAACACAATAGAACAGAATAGAGTAGAACAGAATAGAAAAGAACAGAAAAGAATAGAATAGAACAGAAGAGAATAGAACAGAACAGAACAGAACAGAATAGAATAGAATACAATAGAACAGAACAGAATAGAGTAGAACAGAATTGAATAGAATATAACAGAACAAAATAGAATAGAATAGAATAGAATAGAACAGAATAGAATAGAATAGAATAGAATAGAACAGAACAGAATGTAACGGAATAGAATACAATAGAATAGAATAGAATACAACAGAATAGAATAGAATAGAATAGAATAGAATAGAATAGAATAGAATAGAATAGAATAGAATACAACAGAACAGAATAGAACAGAATAGAGTAGAATAGAATAGAACAGAACAGAATAGAATAGAATAGAACAGAATAGAATAGAATAGAATAGAATACAATAGAATAGAATAGTATAGAACAGAATAGAATAGAATAGAACAGAATAGAACAGAACAGAACAGAATAGAATCGAACAGAATAGAATAGAATACAACATAACATAATAGAATAGAATAGAATAGAATAGAATAGAATAGAATAGAATAGAACAGAACAGAACAGAATAGAATAGAATAGAATAGAATAGAACAGAATAGAATAGAATAGAATAAAATAGAATAGAATAGTATAGAAAAGAATAGAATAGAATAGAATAAAATAGAACAGAATAGAATAGAATAGAAAAGAATAGAATAGAATAGAACAGAACAGAATAGAATAGAATAGAATAGAATAGAATAGAATAGAATAGAAAAGAATAGAATAGAATAGAACAGAATAGAATACAACAGAACAGAAAGAATAGAATAGATCAGAACAGAATAGTATAGAATAGAATAGAATACAATAGAATAGAATAGAACAGAATAGAACAGAACAGAATAGAATAGAATAGAATAGAATAGAATAGAATAGAATAGAATAGAATAGAATAGAACAGAACAGAACAGAATAGAATAGAATAGAATAGAATAGAATAGAACAGAATAGAACAGAACAGAGCAGAATAGAATAGAATACAATACAATACAATAGAATAGAATAGTATAGAAAAGAATAGAATAGAATAGAATAGAATAGAACAGAACAGAACAGAATAGAATAGAATAGAATAGAATGGAACGGAACAGAACAGAATAGAATAGAATAGAACAGAACAGCATAGAATAGAATAGAATAGAATAGAACAGAACAGAACAGAATTGATTCGAACAGAATAGAATAGAATAGAACAGAAGAGAATAAAATAGAATAGAATAGAATAAAATAGAACAGAACAGGATAGAACAGAAAAGAATATAATAAAATAGAATAGAATAGAATAGAATAGAATAGAATAGAATAGAATAGAATAGAATAGAACAGAATAGCATAGAATAGAATAGAATAAAACAGGACAGAATGTAACGGAATAGAATACAATAGAATAGAATAGAATAGAACAGAATAGAATAGAATAGAATAGAATAGAATAGAACAGAACAGAATAGAATAGAATAGAATAGAATAGAATAGAATAGAATAGAATAGAATAGAATAGAACAGAACAGAATAGAATCGAAGAGAATAGCATAGAATAGAACAGAACAAAACAGAGTAGAATAGAATAGAATACAAGAGAAGAGAATAGAATAGAATAGAACAGAACAGAATAGAACAGAACAGAACACAATAGAACAGAATAGAGTAGAACAGAATAGAAAAGAACAGAAAAGAATAGAATAGAACAGAAGAGAATAGAACAGAACAGAACAGAACAGAATAGAATAGAATAGAATAGAACAGAACAGAATAGAGTAGAACAGAATTGAGTAGAATATAACAGAACAAAATAGAATAGAATAGAATAGAATAGAACATAATAGAATAGAATAGAATAGAATAGAACAGAACAGAATGTAACGGAATAGAATACAATAGAATAGAATAGAATACAACAGAATAGAATAGAATAGAATAGAATAGAATAGAATAGAATAGAATAGAATAGAATAGAATACAACAGAACAGAATAGAACAGAATAGAACAGAATAGAGTAGAATAGAATAGAACAGAACAGAATAGAATAGAATAGAACAGAATAGAATAGAATAGAATAGAATACAATAGAATAGAATAGTATAGAACAGAATAGAATAGAATAGAACAGAATAGAACAGAACAGAACAGAATAGAATCGAACAGAATAGAATAGAATACAACATAACATAATAGAATAGAATAGAATAGAATTGAACAGAACAGAATATAATAGAATAGAACAGAACAGAATAGAGTAGAACAGAATAGAAGAGAATAGAACAGAATAGAATAGAATAGAACAGAACAGAACAGAATAGAATAGAATAGAACAGAAGAGAATAGAATAGAATAGAATACCACAGAATAGGACAGAATAGAAGAATAGAACAGAATAGAATAGAATGGAATTGAACAGAATAGAATGTAAGTGAATAGAAAACAATAGAATAGAGTAGAATAGAATAGAACAGAATAGAATAGAATAGAATAGAATAGAATAGAACAGAACAGAACAGAACAGAATAGAGTAGAATAGAATAGAATAGAATAGAATAGAATAGAATAGAATAGAATAGAATAGAATAGAATAGATTAGAATAGAATAGAATAGAACAGAACAGAATAGATCAGAACAGAATAGAACAGAACGGAATAGAATAGAATAGAATAGAATAGAATAGAATAGAATAGAATAGAATAGAATAGAATAGAATAGAATAGAGTAGAGTAGAATAGAGTAGAGTAGAACAGAACAGAATACAATAGAATAGAATAGAATAGAACAGAATAGAATAGAATAGAATAGAACAGAACAGAATAGAATAGAATAGAATAGAAAAGAATAGAATAAAACAGAACAGAATAGAATAGAATAGACACAACAGAACACAATAGAATAGAGTAGAAGAGAAGAGAAGAGAATAGAATAGAATAGAACAGAATAGAATGGAATAGAACAGAATAGAATAGAATAGAACCGAACACAACAGAATAGAATAGAATAGAATAGAACAGAATAGAACAGAATAGAATAGAATAGAATAGAACAGAACAGAACAGAACAGAATAGAATCGAAGAGAATAGATTAGAATAGAAGAGAACAAAAAAGACTAGAATAGAGTAGAATAGATTAGAATAGAATAGAATACAATAGAATAGAACAGAATAGAATAGAACGGAATAGAATAGAATAGAATAGAATAGAATAGAATAGAATAGAATAGAATAGAACAGAACAGAATAAAATCGAACAGAATAGAATAAAATAGAACAGAACAGAACAGAAAAGAATAGAATAGAATACAAGAGAAGAGAATAAAATAGAATAGAACAGAACAGAATAGAACAGAACAGAACACAATAGAACAGAATAGAGTAGAACAGAATAGTAAAGAACAGAAAAGAATAGAATAGAACAGAACAGAATAGAACAGAACAGAACAGAACAGAACAGAATAGAATAGAATAGAATAGAATAGAACAGAACAGAATAAAGTAGAACAGAATTGAATAGAATAGAACAGAAGAAAATAGAATAGAATAGAATAGAATAGAACAGAACAGAATAGAATAGAATAGAATAGAACAATACAGAATATAACGGAATAGAATACAATAGAATAGAATAGAAAACAACAGAATAGAATAGAATAGAATTGAATAGAACAGAATAGAATAGAATACAACAGAACAGAATAGAACAGAATAGAACAGAATAGAGTAGAATAGAATAAAATAGAATAGAATAGAATAGAATAGAACATAACAGAACAGAACAGAACAGAATAGAATAGAATAGAACAGAATAGAATAGAATAGAATAGAATACAATAGAATAGAATAGTATAGAACAGAATAGCACAGAACAGAACAGAATAGAATCGAACAGAATAGAATAGAATAGAATAGAATTGAACAGAACAGAATAGAACAGAACAGAATAGAATAGAATAGAATAGAATAGAATAGAATAGAATAGAACAGAATAGAATAGAATAGAATAGAAAAGAACAGAACAGAATAGAATAGACCCGAATAGAACAGAATAAAACAGAACAGAATAGAATAGAATAGAACAGAACAGAATAAAATAGAATAGAACAGAACAGAATAGAACAGAACAGAATAGAATAGAATACAACAGAACAGAATAGAGTAGAAAAGAATTGAATATAATAGAACAGAACAGAATAGAATAGAATAGAATAGAACAGAATAGAACAGAACAGGTCAGAATAGAGTAGAATAGAATAGAATAGAATAGAATAGAATAGAATAGAATAGAACAGAACAGAATGTAACGGAATAGAATACAATAGAATAGAATAGAATACAACAGAATAGAATAGAATAGAATAGAACAGAATAGAATAGAATAGAATAGAATAGAACAGAACAGAATAGAATAGAATAGAATAGAATAGAATAGAATAGAATAGAATAGAATAGAATAGAACAGAACAGAACAGAATAGAATCGAAGAGAATAGCATAGAATAGAACAGAACAAAACAGAGTAGAATAGAATAGAATACAAGAGAAGAGAATAGAATAGAATAGAACAGAACAGAATAGAACAGAACAGAACACAATAGAACAGAATAGAGTAGAACAGAATAGAAAAGAACAGAAAAGAATAGAATAGAACAGAAGAGAATAGAACAGAACAGAACAGAACAGAATAGAATAGAATAGAATAGAACAGAACAGAATAGAGTAGAACAGAATTGAATGGAATATAACAGAACAAAATAGAATAGAATAGAATAGAATAGAACAGAATAGAATAGAATAGAATAGAATAGAACAGAACAGAATGTAACGGAATAGAATACAATAGAATAGAATAGAATACAACAGAATAGAATAGAATAGAATAGAATAGAATAGAATAGAATAGAATACAACAGAACAGAATAGAACAGAATAGAGTAGAATAGAATAGAACAGAACAGAATAGAATAGAATAGAACAGAATAGAATAGAATAGAATAGAATAGAATACAATAGAATAGAATAGTATAGAACAGAATAGAATAGAATAGAACAGAATAGAACAGAACAGAACAGAATAGAATCGAACAGAATAGAATAGAATACAACATAACATAATAGAATAGAATAGAATAGAATTGAACAGAACAGAATATAATAGAATAGAACAGAACAGAATAGAGTAGAACAGAATAGAAGAGAATAGAACAGAATAGAATAGAATAGAACAGAACAGAACAGAATAGAATAGAATAGAACAGAAGAGAATAGAATAGAATAGAATACCACAGAATAGGACATAATAGAAGAATAGAACAGAATAGAATAGAATGGAATTGAACAGAATAGAATGTAAGTGAATAGAAAACAATAGAATAGAATAGAATAGAATAGAACAGAATAGAATAGAATAGAATAGAATAGAATAGAATAGAACAGAACAGAACAGAACAGAATAGAGTAGAATAGAATAGAATAGAATAGAATAGAATAGAATAGAATAGAATAGAATAGAATAGAATAGAATAGAATAGAATAGAACAGAACAGAATAGATCAGAACAGAATAGAACAGAACGGAATAGAATAGAATAGAATAGAATAGAATAGAAGAGAATAGAATAGAATAGAATAGAATAGAATAGAATAGAATAGAATAGAGTAGAGTAGAATATAGTAGAGTAGAACAGAACAGAATACAATAGAATAGAATAGAATAGAACAGAATAGAATAGAATAGAATAGAACAGAACAGAATAGAATAGAATAGAATAGAAAAGAATAGAATAAAACAGAACAGAATAGAATAGAATAGACACAACAGAACACAATAGAATAGAGTAGAAGAGAAGAGAAGAGAATAGAATAGAATAGAACAGAATAGAATGGAATAGAACAGAATAGAATAGAATAGAACCGAACACAACAGAATAGAATAGAATAGAATAGAACAGAATAGAACAGAATAGAATAGAATAGAATAAAATAGAATAGAATAGTATAGAAAAGAATAGAATAGAATAGAATAAAATAGAACAGAATAGAATAGAATAGAAAAGAATAGAATAGAATAGAACAGAACAGAATAGAATAGAATAGAATAGAATAGAATAGAATAGAATAGAAAAGAATAGAATAGAATAGAACAGAATAGAATACAACAGAACAGAAAGAATAGAATAGATCAGAACAGAATAGTATAGAATAGAATAGAATACAATAGAATAGAATAGAACAGAATAGAACAGAACAGAATAGAATAGAATAGAATAGAATAGAATAGAATAGAATAGAATAGAATAGAACAGAACAGAACAGAATAGAATAGAATAGAATAGAATAGAATAGAATAGAACAGAATAGAACAGAACAGAGCAGAATAGAATAGAATACAATACAATACAATAGAATAGAATAGTATAGAAAAGAATAGAATAGAATAGAATAGAATAGAACAGAACAGAACAGAATAGAATAGAATAGAATAGAATGGAACGGAACAGAACAGAATAGAATAGAATAGAACAGAACAGCATAGAATAGAATAGAATAGAATAGAACAGAACAGAACAGAATTGATTCGAACAGAATAGAATAGAATAGAACAGAAGAGAATAAAATAGAATAGAATAGAATAAAATAGAACAGAACAGGATAGAACAGAAAAGAATATAATAAAATAGAATAGAATAGAATAGAATAGAATAGAGTAGAATAGAATAGAATAGAACAGAATAGCATAGAATAGAATAGAATAAAACAGGACAGAATGTAACGGAATAGAATACAATAGAATAGAATAGAATAGAACAGAATAGAATAGAATAGAATAGAATAGAATAGAACAGAACAGAATAGAATAGAATAGAATAGAATAGAATAGAATAGAATAGAATAGAATAGAATAGAACAGAACAGAACAGAATAGAATCGAAGAGAATAGCATAGAATAGAACAGAACAAAACAGAGTAGAATAGAATAGAATACAAGAGAAGAGAATAGAATAGAATAGAACAGAACAGAATAGAACAGAACAGAACACAATAGAACAGAATAGAGTAGAACAGAATAGAAAAGAACAGAAAAGAATAGAATAGAACAGAAGAGAATAGAACAGAACAGAACAGAACAGAATAGAATAGAATAGAATAGAACAGAACAGAATAGAGTAGAACAGAATTGAATAGAATATAACAGAACAAAATAGAATAGAATAGAATAGAATAGAACAGAATAGAATAGAATAGAATAGAATAGAACAGAACAGAATGTAACGGAATAGAATACAATAGAATAGAATAGAATACAACAGAATAGAATAGAATAGAATAGAATAGAATAGAATAGAATACAACAGAACAGAATAGAACAGAATAGAACAGAATAGAGTAGAATAGAATAGAACAGAACAGAATAGAATAGAATAGAACAGAATAGAATAGAATAGAATAGAATACAATAGAATAGAATAGTATAGAACAGAATAGAATAGAATAGAACAGAATAGAACAGAACAGAACAGAATAGAATCGAACAGAATAGAATAGAATACAACATAACATAATAGAATAGAATAGAATAGAATTGAACAGAACAGAATATAATAGAATAGAACAGAACAGAATAGAGTAGAACAGAATAGAAGAGAATAGAACAGAATAGAATAGAATAGAACAGAACAGAACAGAATAGAATAGAATAGAACAGAAGAGAATAGAATAGAATAGAATACCACAGAATAGGACAGAATAGAAGAATAGAACAGAATAGAATAGAATGGAATTGAACAGAATAGAATGTAAGTGAATAGAAAACAATAGAATAGAGTAGAATAAAATAGAACAGAATAGAATAGAATAGAATAGAATAGAATAGAACAGAACAGAACAGAACAGAATAGAGTAGAATAGAATAGAATAGAATAGAATAGAATAGAATAGAATAGAATAGAATAGAATAGATTAGAATAGAATAGAATAGAACAGAACAGAATAGATCAGAACAGAATAGAACAGAACGGAATAGAATAGAATAGAATAGAATAGAATAGAATAGAATAGAATAGAATAGAATAGAGTAGAGTAGAATAGAGTAGAGTAGAACAGAACAGAATACAATAGAATAGAATAGAATAGAACAGAACAGAATAGAATAGAATAGAATAGAACAGAATAGAATGGAATAGAACAGAAGAGAATAGAATAGAACCGAACACAACAGAATAGAATAGAATAGAATAGAACAGAATAGAACAGAATAGAATAGAATAGAATAGAACAGAACAGAACAGAACAGAATAGAATCGAAGAGAATAGATTAGAATAGAAGAGAACAAAACAGACTAGAATAGAGTAGAATAGATTAGAATAGAATAGAATACAATAGAATAGAACAGAATAGAACAGAACGGAATAGAATAGAATAGAATAGAATAGAATAGAATAGAATAGAATAGAATAGAACAGAACAGAATAAAATCGAACAGAATAGAATAAAATAGAACAGAACAGAACAGAAAAGAATAGAATAGAATACAAGAGAAGAGAATAAAATAGAATAGAACAGAACAGAATAGAACAGAACAGAACACAATAGAACAGAATAGAGTAGAACAGAATAGTAAAGAACAGAAAAGAATAGAATAGAACAGAACAGAATAGAACAGAACAGAACAGAACAGAACAGAATAGAATAGAATAGAATAGAATAGAACAGAACAGAATAAAGTAGAACAGAATTGAATAGAATAGAACAGAAGAAAATAGAATAGAATAGAATAGAATAGAACAGAACAGAATAGAATAGAATAGAATAGAACAATACAGAATATAACGGAATAGAATACAATAGAATAGAATAGAAAACAACAGAATAGAATAGAATAGAATTGAATAGAACAGAATAGAATAGAATACAACAGAACAGAATAGAACAGAATAGAACAGAATAGAGTAGAATAGAATAAAATAGAATAGAATAGAATAGAATAGAACATAACAGAACAGAACAGAACAGAATAGAATAGAATAGAACAGAATAGAATAGAATAGAATAGAATACAATAGAATAGAATAGTATAGAACAGAATAGCACAGAACAGAACAGAATAGAATCGAACAGAATAGAATAGAATAGAATAGAATTGAACAGAACAGAATAGAACAGAACAGAATAGAATAGAATAGAATAGAATAGAATAGAATAGAATAGAATAGAACAGAATAGAATAGAATAGAATAGAAAAGAACAGAACAGAATAGAATAGACCCGAATAGAACAGAATAAAACAGAACAGAATAGAATAGAATAGAACAGAACAGAATAAAATAGAATAGAACAGAACAGAATAGAACAGAACAGAATAGAATAGAATACAACAGAACAGAATAGAGTAGAAAAGAATTGAATATAATAGAACAGAACAGAAGAGAATAGAATAGAATAGAATAGAATAGAATAGAACAGAATAGAACAGAACAGGTCAGAATAGAGTAGAATAGAATAGAATAGAATAGAATAGAATAGAATAGAATAGAATAGAATAGAACAGAACAGAATGTAACGGAATAGAATACAATAGAATAGAATAGAATACAACAGAATAGAATAGAATAGAATAGAACAGAATAGAATAGAATAGAATAGAATAGAACAGAACAGAACAGAATAGAATAGAATAGAATAGAATAGAATAGAATAGAATAGAACAGAACAGAACAGAATAGAATCGAAGAGAATAGCATAGAATAGAACAGAACAAAACAGAGTAGAATAGAATAGAATACAAGAGAAGAGAATAGAATAGAATAGAACAGAACAGAATAGAACAGAACAGAACACAATAGAACAGAATAGAGTAGAACAGAATAGAAAAGAACAGAAAAGAATAGAATAGAACAGAAGAGAATAGAACAGAACAGAACAGAACAGAATAGAATAGAATAGAATAGAACAGAACAGAATAGAGTAGAACAGAATTGAATAGAATATAACAGAACAAAATAGAATAGAATAGAATAGAATAGAACAGAATAGAATAGAATAGAATAGAATAGAACAGAACAGAATGTAACGGAATAGAATACAATAGAATAGAATAGAATACAACAGAATAGAATAGAATAGAATAGAATAGAATAGAATAGAATAGAATAGAATAGAATAGAATACAACAGAACAGAATAGAACAGAATAGAGTAGAATAGAATAGAACAGAACAGAATAGAATAGAATAGAACAGAATAGAATAGAATAGAATAGAATACAATAGAATAGAATAGTATAGAACAGAATAGAATAGAATAGAACATAACATAATAGAATAGAATAGAATAGAATTGAACAGAACAGAATATAATAGAATAGAACAGAACAGAATAGAGTAGAACAGAATAGAAGAGAATAGAACAGAATAGAATAGAATAGAACAGAACAGAACAGAATAGAATAGAATAGAACAGAAGAGAATAGAATAGAATAGAATACCACAGAATAGGACATAATAGAAGAATAGAACAGAATAGAATAGAATGGAATTGAACAGAATAGAATGTAAGTGAATAGAAAACAATAGAATAGAATAGAATAGAATAGAACAGAATAGAATAGAATAGAATAGAATAGAATAGAACAGAACAGAACAGAACAGAATAGAGTAGAATAGAATAGAATAGAATAGAATAGAATAGAATAGAATAGATTAGAATAGAATAGAATAGAACAGAACAGAATAGATCAGAACAGAATAGAACAGAACGGAATAGAATAGAATAGAATAGAATAGAATAGAAGAGAATAGAATAGAATAGAATAGAATAGAATAGAATAGAATAGAATAGAGTAGAGTAGAATAGAGTAGAGTAGAACAGAACAGAATACAATAGAATAGAATAGAATAGAACAGAATAGAATAGAATAGAATAGAACAGAACAGAATAGAATAGAATAGAATAGAAAAGAATAGAATAAAACAGAACAGAATAGAATAGAATAGACACAACAGAACACAATAGAATAGAGTAGAAGAGAAGAGAAGAGAATAGAATAGAATAGAACAGAATAGAATGGAATAGAACAGAATAGAATAGAATAGAACCGAACACAACAGAATAGAATAGAATAGAATAGAACAGAATAGAACAGAATAGAATAGAATAGAATAGAACAGAACAGAACAGAACAGAATAGAATCGAAGAGAATAGATTAGAATAGAACAGAACAAAACAGACTAGAATAGAGTAGAATAGATTAGAATAGAATAGAATACAATAGAATAGAACAGAATAGAACAGAACGGAATAGAATAGAATAGAATAGAATAGAATAGAATAGAATAGAATAGAATAGAACAGAACAGAATAAAATCGAACAGAATAGAATAAAATAGAACAGAACAGAACAGAAAAGAATAGAATAGAATACAAGAGAAGAGAATAAAATAGAATAGAACAGAACAGAATAGAACAGAACAGAACACAATAGAACAGAATAGAGTAGAACAGAATAGTAAAGAACAGAAAAGAATAGAATAGAACAGAACAGAATAGAACAGAACAGAACAGAACAGAACAGAATAGAATAGAATAGAATAGAATAGAACAGAACAGAATAAAGTAGAACAGAATTGAATAGAATAGAACAGAAGAAAATAGAATAGAATAGAATAAAATAGAATAGAATAGTACAGAAAAGAATAGACTAGAATAGAGTAAAATAGAACAGAATAGAATAGAATAGAATAGAATAGAATAGAATAGAATAGATTAGAATAGAATAGAATAGAACAGAACAGAATAGATCAGAACAGAATAGAACAGAACGGAATAGAATAGAATAGATTAGAATAGAATAGAATAGAATAGAATAGAATAGAATAGAACAGAACAGAACAGAACAGAATAGAGTAGAATAGAATAGAATAGAATAGAATAGAATAGAATAGAATAGAATAGAATAGATTAGAATAGAATAGAATAGAACAGAACAGAATAGATCAGAACAGAATAGAACAGAACGGAATAGAATAGAATAGAATAGAATAGAATAGAAGAGAATAGAATAGAATAGAATAGAATAGAATAGAATAGAATAGAATAGAATAGAATAGAGTAGAGTAGAATAGAGTAGAGTAGAACAGAACAGAATACAATAGAATAGAATAGAATAGAACAGAATAGAATAGAATAGAATAGAACAGAACAGAATAGAATAGAATAGAATAGAAAAGAATAGAATAAAACAGAACAGAATAGAATAGAATAGACACAACAGAACACAATAGAATAGAGTAGAAGAGAAGAGAAGAGAATAGAATAGAATAGAACAGAATAGAATGGAATAGAACAGAATAGAATAGAATAGAACCGAACACAACAGAATAGAATAGAATAGAATAGAACAGAATAGAACAGAATAGAATAGAATAGAATAGAACAGAACAGAACAGAACAGAATAGAATCGAAGAGAATAGATTAGAATAGAACAGAACAAAACAGACTAGAATAGAGTAGAATAGATTAGAATAGAATAGAATACAATAGAATAGAACAGAATAGAACAGAACGGAATAGAATAGAATAGAATAGAATAGAATAGAATAGAATAGAATAGAATAGAACAGAACAGAATAAAATCGAACAGAATAGAATAAAATAGAACAGAACAGAACAGAAAAGAATAGAATAGAATACAAGAGAAGAGAATAAAATAGAATAGAACAGAACAGAATAGAACAGAACAGAACACAATAGAACAGAATAGAGTAGAACAGAATAGTAAAGAACAGAAAAGAATAGAATAGAACAGAACAGAATAGAACAGAACAGAACAGAACAGAACAGAATAGAATAGAATAGAATAGAATAGAACAGAACAGAATAAAGTAGAACAGAATTGAATAGAATAGAACAGAAGAAAATAGAATAGAATAGAATAGAATAGAACAGAACAGAATAGAATAGAATAGAATAGAACAATACAGAATATAACGGAATAGAATACAATAGAATAGAATAGAAAACAACAGAATAGAATAGAATAGAATTGAATAGAACAGAATAGAATAGAATACAACAGAACAGAATAGAACAGAATAGAACAGAATAGAGTAGAATAGAATAAAATAGAATAGAATAGAATAGAATAGAACATAACAGAACAGAACAGAACAGAATAGAATAGAATAGAACAGAATAGAATAGAATAGAATAGAATACAATAGAATAGAATAGTATAGAACAGAATAGCACAGAACAGAACAGAATAGAATCGAACAGAATAGAATAGAATAGAATAGAATTGAACAGAACAGAATAGAACAGAACAGAATAGAATAGAATAGAATAGAATAGAATAGAATAGAATAGAATAGAATAGAACAGAATAGAATAGAATAGAATAGAAAAGAACAGAACAGAATAGAATAGACCCGAATAGAACAGAATAAAACAGAACAGAATAGAATAGAATAGAACAGAACAGAATAAAATAGAATAGAACAGAACAGAATAGAACAGAACAGAATAGAATAGAATACAACAGAACAGAATAGAGTAGAAAAGAATTGAATATAATAGAACAGAACAGAATAGAATAGAATAGAATAGAATAGAATAGAACAGAATAGAACAGAACAGGTCAGAATAGAGTAGAATAGAATAGAATAGAATAGAATAGAATAGAATAGAATAGAACAGAACAGAACAGAATAGAATAGAACAGAATAGAATAGAATAGAATAGAATAGATTAGAATAGAATAGAATAGAATAGAAGAGAATAGAACAGAACAGAATTGAATAGTATAGAACAGAATAGAACAGAACAGAATAGAATAGAATAGACAGAACAGAACAGAATAGAATCGAACAGAATAGAATAGAACAGAATAGAATAGAATAGAATAGAATAGAATAGAATAGAATAGAATAGAATAGAGTAGAAGAGAACAGAATAGAATAGAATAGATTACAACAGAACAGAATTGAATAAAACAGAACAGAATAGAATAGAACATAACAGAATAGAAAAGAATAGAACAGAACAGAATAGAGTAGAACAGAATTGAATATAATAGAACAGAACAGAATAGAATAGAATAGAATAGAATAGAACAGAGCAGAAGAGAAGAGAATAGAATAGAATACAACGGAATATAATAGAAGAGAAGAGAATAGAACAGAATAGAAAAGAATAGAATAGAACAGAACAGAATGTAACGGAATAGAATACAATAGAATAGAATAGAACAGAATAGAATAGAATAGAATAGAATAGAATAGAATAGAATAGAATAGAATAGAATAGAACAGAACAGAATAGAATAGAATAGAATAGAAGAGAATACAACAGAACAGAACAGAATAGAATAGAATAGAACAGAATAGAATAGAATAGAATAGAATAAAATAGAATAGAATAGTATAGAAATGTATAGAATAGAATAGAATAGAATAGAACAGAATAGAACAGAATAGAATAGAATAGAATAGAACAGAACAGAACAGAACAGAATAGAATCGAAGAGAATAGATTAGAATAGAAGAGAACAAAACAGACTAGAATAGAGTAGAATAGATTAGAATAGAATAGAATACAATAGAATAGAACAGAATAGAACAGAACGGAATAGAATAGAATAGAATAGAATAGAATAGAATAGAATAGAATAGAATAGAATAGAATAGAACAGAACAGAATAAAATCGAACAGAATAGAATAAAATAGAACAGAACAGAACAGAAAAGAATAGAATAGAAAACAAGAGAAGAGAATAAAATAGAATAGAACAGAACAGAATAGAACAGAACAGAACACAATAGAACAGAATAGAGTAGAACAGAATAGTAAAGAACAGAAAAGAATAGAATAGAACAGAACAGAATAGAACAGAACAGAACAGAACAGAACAGAATAGAATAGAATAGAATAGAATAGAACAGAACAGAATAAAGTAAAACAGAATTGAATAGAATAGAACAGAAGAAAATAGAATAGAATAGAATAGAATAGAACAGAACAGAATAGAATAGACTAGAATAGAACAATACAGAATATAACGGAATAGAATACAATAGAATAGAATAGAAAACAACAGAATAGAATAGAATAGAATTGAATAGAACAGAATAGAATAGAATACAACAGAACAGAATAGAACAGAATAGAACAGAATAGAGTAGAATAGAATAAAATAGAATAGAATAGAATAGAATAGAACATAACAGAACAGAACAGAACAGAATAGAATAGAATAGAACAGAATAGAATAGAATAGAATAGAATAAAATAGAATAGAATAGTATAGAACAGAATAGCACAGAACAGAACAGAATAGAATCGAACAGAATAGAATAGAATAGAATAGAATTGAACAGAACAGAATAGAACAGAACAGAATAGAATAGAATAGAATAGAATAGAATAGAATAGAATAGAACAGAATAGAATAGAATAGAATAGAAAAGAACAGAACAGAATAGAATAGACCCGAATAGAACAGAATAAAACAGAACAGAATAGAATAGAATAGAACAGAACAGAATAAAATAGAATAGAACAGAACAGAATAGAACAGAACAGAATAGAATAGAATACAACAGAACAGAATAGAGTAGAAAAGAATTGAATATAATAGAACAGAACAGAATAGAATAGAATAGAATAGAATAGAATAGAACAGAATAGAACAGAACAGGTCAGAATAGAGTAGAATAGAATAGAATAGAATAGAATAGAATAGAATAGAATAGAATAGAACAGAACAGAATGTAACGGAATAGAATACAATAGAATAGAATAGAATACAACAGAATAGAAGAGAATAGAATAGAACAGAATAGAATAGAATAGAATAGAATAGAACAGAACAGAACAGAATAGAATAGAATAGAATAGAATAGAATAGAATAGAATAGAACAGAACAGAACAGAATAGAGTCGAAGAGAATAGCATAGAATAGAACAGAACAAAACAGAGTAGAATAGAATAGAATACAAGAGAAGAGAATAGAATAGAATAGAACAGAACAGAATAGAACAGAACAGAACACAATAGAACAGAATAGAGTAGAACAGAATAGAAAAGAACAGAAAAGAATAGAATAGAACAGAAGAGAATAGAACAGAACAGAACAGAACAGAATAGAATAGAATAGAATAGAACAGAACAGAATAGAGTAGAACAGAATTGAATAGAATATAACAGAACAAAATAGAATAGAATAGAATAGAATAGAACAGAATAGAATAGAATAGAATAGAATAGAACAGAACAGAATGTAACGGAATAGAATACAATAGAATAGAATAGAATACAACAGAATAGAATAGAATAGAATAGAATAGAATAGAATAGAATAGAATAGAATACAACAGAACAGAATAGAACAGAATAGAGTAGAATAGAATAGAACAGAACAGAATAGAATAGAATAGAACAGAATAGAATAGAATAGAATAGAATACAATAGAATAGAATAGTATAGAACAGAATAGAATAGAATAGAACAGAATAGAACAGAACAGAACAGAATAGAATCGAACAGAATAGAATAGAATACAACATAACATAATAGAATAGAATAGAATAGAATTGAACAGAACAGAATATAATAGAATAGAACAGAACAGAATAGAGTAGAACAGAATAGAAGAGAATAGAACAGAATAGAATAGAATAGAACAGAACAGAACAGAATAGAATAGAATAGAACAGAAGAGAATAGAATAGAATAGAATACCACAGAATAGGACATAATAGAAGAATAGAACAGAATAGAATAGAATGGAATTGAACAGAATAGAATGTAAGTGAATAGAAAACAATAGAATAGAATAGAATAGAATAGAACAGAATAGAATAGAATAGAATAGAATAGAATAGAATAGAATAGAATAGAATAGAACAGAACAGAACAGAACAGAATAGAGTAGAATAGAATAGAATAGAATAGAATAGAATAGAATAGAATAGAATAGAATAGAATAGAATAGATTAGAATAGAATAGAATAGAACAGAACAGAATAGATCAGAACAGAATAGAACAGAACGGAATAGAATAGAATAGAATAGAATAGAATAGAATAGAATAGAATAGAATAGAATAGAATAGAATAGAATAGAATAGAATAGAATAGAATAGAGTAGAGTAGAATAGAGTAGAGTAGAACAGAACAGAATACAATAGAATAGAATAGAATAGAACAGAATAGAATAGAATAGAATAGAACAGAACAGAATAGAATAGAATAGAATAGAAAAGAATAGAATAAAACAGAACAGAATAGAATAGAATAGACACAACAGAACACAATAGAATAGAGTAGAAGAGAAGAGAAGAGAATAGAATAGAATAGAACAGAATAGAATGGAATAGAACAGAATAGAATAGAATAGAACCGAACACAACAGAATAGAATAGAATAGAATAGAACAGAATAGAACAGAATAGAATAGAATAGAATAGAACAGAACAGAACAGAACAGAATAGAATCGAAGAGAATAGATTAGAATAGAACAGAACAAAACAGACTAGAATAGAGTAGAATAGATTAGAATAGAATAGAATACAATAGAATAGAACAGAATAGAACAGAACGGAATAGAATAGAATAGAATAGAATAGAATAGAATAGAATAGAATAGAATAGAATAGAACAGAACAGAATAAAATCGAACAGAATAGAATAAAATAGAACAGAACAGAACAGAAAAGAATAGAATAGAAAACAAGAGAAGAGAATAAAATAGAATAGAACAGAACAGAATAGAACAGAACAGAACACAATAGAACAGAATAGAGTAGAACAGAATAGTAAAGAACAGAAAAGAATAGAATAGAACAGAACAGAATAGAACAGAACAGAACAGAACAGAACAGAATAGAATAGAATAGAATAGAATAGAACAGAACAGAATAAAGTAGAACAGAATTGAATAGAATAGAACAGAAGAAAATAGAATAGAATAGAATAGAATAGAACAGAACAGAATAGAATAGAATAGAATAGAACAATACAGAATATAACGGAATAGAATACAATAGAATAGAATAGAAAACAACAGAATAGAATAGAATAGAATTGAATAGAACAGAATAGAATAGAATACAACAGAACAGAATAGAACAGAATAGAACAGAATAGAGTAGAATAGAATAAAATAGAATAGAATAGAATAGAATAGAACATAACAGAACAGAACAGAACAGAATAGAATAGAATAGAACAGAATAGAATAGAATAGAATAGAATAAAATAGAATAGAATAGTATAGAACAGAATAGCACAGAACAGAACAGAATAGAATCGAACAGAATAGAATAGAATAGAATAGAATTGAACAGAACAGAATAGAACAGAACAGAATAGAATAGAATAGAACAGAATAGAATAGAATAGAATAGAATAGAACAGAATAGAATAGAATAGAATAGAAAAGAACAGAACAGAATAGAATAGACCCGAATAGAACAGAATAAAACAGAACAGAATAGAATAGAATAGAACAGAACAGAATAAAATAGAATAGAACAGAACAGAATAGAACAGAACAGAATAGAATAGAATACAACAGAACAGAATAGAGTAGAAAAGAATTGAATATAATAGAACAGAACAGAATAGAATAGAATAGAATAGAATAGAATAGAACAGAATAGAACAGAACAGGTCAGAATAGAGTAGAATAGAATAGAATAGAATAGAATAGAATAGAATAGAATAGAATAGAACAGAACAGAATGTAACGGAATAGAATACAATAGAATAGAATAGAATACAACAGAATAGAATAGAATAGAATAGAACAGAATAGAATAGAATAGAATAGAATAGAACAGAACAGAACAGAATAGAATAGAATAGAATAGAATAGAATAGAATAGAATAGAACAGAACAGAACAGAATAGAATCGAAGAGAATAGCATAGAATAGAACAGAACAAAACAGAGTAGAATAGAATAGAATACAAGAGAAGAGAATAGAATAGAATAGAACAGAACAGAATAGAACAGAACAGAACACAATAGAACAGAATAGAGTAGAACAGAATAGAAAAGAACAGAAAAGAATAGAATAGAACAGAAGAGAATAGAACAGAACAGAACAGAACAGAATAGAATAGAATAGAATAGAACAGAACAGAATAGAGTAGAACAGAATTGAATAGAATATAACAGAACAAAATAGAATAGAATAGAATAGAATAGAACAGAATAGAATAGAATAGAATAGAATAGAACAGAACAGAATGTAACGGAATAGAATACAATAGAATAGAATAGAATACAACAGAATAGAATAGAATAGAATAGAATAGAATAGAATAGAATAGAATAGAATACAACAGAACAGAATAGAACAGAATAGAGTAGAATAGAATAGAACAGAACAGAATAGAATAGAATAGAACAGAATAGAATAGAATAGAATAGAATACAATAGAATAGAATAGTATAGACCAGAATAGAATAGAATAGAACAGAATAGAACAGAACAGAACAGAATAGAATCGAACAGAATAGAATAGAATACAACATAAAATAATAGAATAGAATAGAATAGAATTGAACAGAACAGAATATAATAGAATAGAACAGAACAGAATAGAGTAGAACAGAATAGAAGAGAATAGAACAGAAGAGAATAGAATAGAACAGAACAGAACAGAATAGAATAGAATAGAACAGAAGAGAATAGAATAGAATAGAATACCACAGAATAGGACATAATAGAAGAATAGAACAGAATAGAATAGAATGGAATTGAACAGAATAGAATGTAAGTGAATAGAAAACAATAGAATAGAATAGAATAGAATAGAACAGAATAGAATAGAATAGAATAGAATAGAATAGAATAGAATAGAACAGAACAGAACAGAACAGAATAGAGTAGAATAGAATAGAATAGAATAGAATAGAATAGAATAGAATAGAATAGAATAGAATAGAATAGATTAGAATAGAATAGAATAGAACAGAACAGAATAGATCAGAACAGAATAGAACAGAACGGAATAGAATAGAATAGAATAGAATAGAATAGAATAGAAGAGAATAGAATAGAATAGAATAGAATAGAATAGAATAGAATAGAATAGAATAGAGTAGAGTAGAATAGAGTAGAGTAGAACAGAACAGAATACAATAGAATAGAATAGAATAGAACAGAATAGAATAGAATAGAATAGAACAGAACAGAATAGAATAGAATAGAATAGAAAAGAATAGAATAAAACAGAACAGAATAGAATAGAATAGACACAACAGAACACAATAGAATAGAGTAGAAGAGAAGAGAAGAGAATAGAATAGAATAGAACAGAATAGAATGGAATAGAACAGAATAGAATAGAATAGAACCGAACACAACAGAATAGAATAGAATAGAATAGAACAGAATAGAACAGAATAGAATAGAATAGAATAGAACAGAACAGAACAGAACAGAATAGAATCGAAGAGAATAGATTAGAATAGAACAGAACAAAACAGACTAGAATAGAGTAGAATAGATTAGAAAATAATAGAATACAATAGAATAGAACAGAATAGAACAGAACGGAATAGAATAGAATAGAATAGAATAGAATAGAATAGAATAGAATAGAATAGAATAGAACAGAACAGAATAAAATCGAACAGAATAGAATAAAATAGAACAGAACAGAACAGAAAAGAATAGAATAGAATACAAGAGAAGAGAATAAAATAGAATAGAACAGAACAGAATAGAACAGAACAGAACACAATAGAACAGAATAGAGTAGAACAGAATAGTAAAGAACAGAAAAGAATAGAATAGAACAGAACAGAATAGAACAGAACAGAACAGAACAGAACAGAATAGAATAGAATAGAATAGAATAGAATAGAACAGAACAGAATAAAGTAGAACAGAATTGAATAGAATAGAACAGAAGAAAATAGAATAGAATAGAATAAAATAGAATAGAATAGTACAGAAAAGAATAGACTAGAATAGAGTAAAATAGAACAGAATAGAATAGAATAGAATAGAATAGAATAGAATAGAATAGATTAGAATAGAATAGAATAGAACAGAACAGAATAGATCAGAACAGAATAGAACAGAACGGAATAGAATAGAATAGAATAGAATAGAATAGAATAGAATAGAATAGAATAGAATAGAACAGAACAGAACAGAACAGAATAGAGTAGAATAGAATAGAATAGAATAGAATAGAATAGAATAGAATAGAATAGAATAGAATAGAATAGAATAGATTAGAATAGAATAGAATAGAACAGAACAGAATAGATCAGAACAGAATAGAACAGAACGGAATAGAATAGAATAGAATAGAATAGAATAGAAGAGAATAGAATAGAATAGAATAGAATAGAATAGAATAGAATTGAATAGAATAGAATAGAATAGAATAGAGTAGAGTAGAGTAGAATAGAGTAGAGTAGAACAGAACAGAATACAATAGAATAGAATAGAATAGAACAGAATAGAATAGAATAGAATAGAACAGAACAGAATAGAATAGAATAGAATAGAAAAGAATAGAATAAAACAGAACAGAATAGAATAGAATAGACACAACAGAACACAATAGAATAGAGTAGAAGAGAAGAGAAGAGAATAGAATAGAATAGAACAGAATAGAATGGAATAGAACAGAATAGAATAGAATAGAACCGAACACAACAGAATAGAATAGAATAGAATAGAACAGAATAGAACAGAATAGAATAGAATAGAATAGAACAGAACAGAACAGAACAGAATAGAATCGAAGAGAATAGATTAGAATAGAACAGAACAAAACAGACTAGAATAGAGTAGAATAGATTAGAATAGAATAGAATACAATAGAATAGAACAGAATAGAACAGAACGGAATAGAATAGAATAGAATAGAATAGAATAGAATAGAATAGAATAGAATAGAACAGAACAGAATAAAATCGAACAGAATAGAATAAAATAGAACAGAACAGAACAGAAAAGAATAGAATAGAATACAAGAGAAGAGAATAAAATAGAATAGAACAGAACAGAATAGAACAGAACAGAACACAATAGAACAGAATAGAGTAGAACAGAATAGTAAAGAACAGAAAAGAATAGAATAGAACAGAACAGAATAGAACAGAACAGAACAGAACAGAACAGAATAGAATAGAATAGAATAGAATAGAACAGAACAGAATAAAGTAGAACAGAATTGAATAGAATAGAACAGAAGAAAATAGAATAGAATAGAATAGAATAGAACAGAACAGAATAGAATAGAATAGAATAGAACAATACAGAATATAACGGAATAGAATACAATAGAATAGAATAGAAAACAACAGAATAGAATAGAATAGAATTGAATAGAACAGAATAGAATAGAATACAACAGAACAGAATAGAACAGAATAGAACAGAATAGAGTAGAATAGAATAAAATAGAATAGAATAGAATAGAATAGAACATAACAGAACAGAACAGAACAGAATAGAATAGAATAGAACAGAATAGAATAGAATAGAATAGAATACAATAGAATAGAATAGTATAGAACAGAATAGCACAGAACAGAACAGAATAGAATCGAACAGAATAGAATAGAATAGAATAGAATTGAACAGAACAGAATAGAACAGAACAGAATAGAATAGAATAGAATAGAATAGAATAGAATAGAATAGAATAGAATAGAATAGAATAGAACAGAATAGAATAGAATAGAATAGAAAAGAACAGAACAGAATAGAATAGACCCGAATAGAACAGAATAAAACAGAACAGAATAGAATAGAATAGAACAGAACAGAATAAAATAGAATAGAACAGAACAGAATAGAACAGAACAGAATAGAATAGAATACAACAGAACAGAATAGAGTAGAAAAGAATTGAATATAATAGAACAGAACAGAATAGAATAGAATAGAATAGAATAGAATAGAACAGAATAGAACAGAACAGGTCAGAATAGAGTAGAATAGAATAGAATAGAATAGAATAGAATAGAATAGAATAGAATAGAATAGAACAGAACAGAACAGAATAGAATAGAACAGAATAGAATAGAATAGAATAGAATAGATTAGAATAGAATAGAATAGAATAGAACAGAATAGAACAGAACAGAATTGAATAGAATAGAACAGAATAGAACAGAACAGAATAGAATAGAATAGACAGAACAGAACAGAATAGAATCGAACAGAATAGAATAGAACAGAATAGAATAGAATAGAATAGAATAGAATAGAATAGAATAGAATAGAATAGAGTAGAAGAGAACAGAATAGAATAGAATAGATTACAACAGAACAGAATTGAATAAAACAGAACAGAATAGAATAGAACATAACAGAATAGAATAGAATAGAACAGAACAGAATAGAGTAGAACAGAATTGAATATAATAGAACAGAACAGAATAGAATAGAATAGAATAGAATAGAACAGAGCAGAAGAGAAGAGAATAGAATAGAATACAACGGAATATAATAGAAGAGAAGAGAATAGAACAGAATAGAAAAGAATAGAATAGAACAGAACAGAATGTAACGGAATAGAATACAATAGAATAGAATAGAACAGAATAGAATAGAATAGAATAGAATAGAATAGAATAGAATAGAATAGAATAGAATAGAATAGAATAGAATAGAACAGAACAGAATAGAATAGAATAGAATAGAAGAGAATACAACAGAACAGAACAGAATAGAATAGAATAGAACAGAATAGAATAGAATAGAATAGAATAAAATAGAATAGAATAGTATAGAAATGTATAGAATAGAATAGAATAGAATAGAACAGAATAGAATAGAATAGAATAGAATAGAATAGAATAGAATAGAACAGAACAGAACAGAACAGAATAGAATAGAATAGAATAGAATAGAATAGAATAGAATAGAATAGAATAGAATAGAAACGAACAGAATAAAATAGAATAGAACAGAATAGAATACAACAGAACAGAATAGAACAGAATAGAGTAGAATTGAATAGAACAGAACAGAATAGAATAGAATAGAACAGAATAGAATAGAATAGAATAGAATACAATAGAATAGAATAGTATAGAACAGAATAGAATAGAATAGAACAGAATAGAACAGAACAGAACAGAATAGAATCGAACAGAATAGAATAGAATAGAACATAACAGAATAGAATAGAATAGAATACAATTGAACAGAACAGAATAGAACAGAACAGAATATAATAGAATACAACAGAACAGAATAGAGTAGAACAGAATAGAAGAGAATAGAACAGAATAGAATAGAATAGAACAGAACAGAACAGAATAGAATTGAACAGAATAGAATGTAATGGAATAGAAAACAATAGAATAGAATAGAATAGAATAGAATAGAATAGAATAGAATAGAATAGAATAGAATAGAATAGAATAGAACAGAACAGAACAGAACAGAATAGAGTAGAATAGAATAGAATAGAATAGAATAGAATAGAATAGAATAGAATAGAATAAAATAGAATAGAACAGAACAGAACAGAACAGAACAGAATAGAACAGAACGGAATAGAATAGAATAGAATAGAATAGAGTAGAGTAGAACAGAACAGAATACAATAGAATAGAATAGAATAGAATAGAACAGAATAGAATAGAATAGAACAGAACAGAATAGAATAGAATAGATTAGAAATGAATAGAATAAAACAGAACAGAATAGAATAGAATAGAACAGAACAGAACACAATAGAATAGAATAGAAGAGAAGAGAATAGAAGAGAATAGAATAGAACAGTATAGAATGGAATAGAACAGAATAGAATAGAATAGAACAGAACACAACAGAATAGAATAGAATAGAATAGATCAGAATAGAACAGAATAGAATCGAAGAGAGTAGAATAGAACAGAACAGAACAGAACAGAATAGAATCGAAGAGAATAGAATAGAATAGAACAGAACAAAACAGACTAGAATAGAGTAGAATAGATTAGAACAGAATAGAATACAATAGAATAGAATAGAATAGAACGGAACAGAATAGAATCGAACAGAATAGAATAAAATAGAACAGAACAGAACAGAAAAGAATAGAATAGAATACAAGAGAAGAGAATAGAGTAGAATAGAACAGGACTGAAGAACAGAACAGAACACAATAGAACAGAATAGAGTAGAACAGAATAGTAAAGAACAGAAAAGAATAGAATAGAACAGAACAGAATAGAACAGAACAGAACAGAACAGAACAGAACAGAATAGAATAGAATAGAATAGAACAGAACAGAATAAAGTAGAACAGAATTGAATAGAATAGAACAGAAGAAAATAGAATAGAATAGAACAGAATAGAATAGAATAGAATAGAATAGAACAGAACAGAATGTAACGGAATAGAATACAATAGAATAGAATAGAATACAACAGAATAGAATAGAATAGAATTGAATAGAACAGAATAGAATAGAATACAACAGAACAGAATAGAACAGAATAGAACAGAATAGAGTAGAATAGAATAAAATAGAATAGAATAGAATAGAATAGAATAGAACAGAACAGAACAGAACAGAACAGAATAGAATAGAATAGAACAGAATAGAATAGAATAGAATAGTATAGAACAGAATAGAATAGAATACAACAGAATAGAACAGAACAGAAGAGAATAGAATCGAACAAAATAGAATAGAATAGAACATAACAGAATAGAATAGAATAGAACAGAATTGAACAGAACAGAATAGACCAGAACAGAATAGAATAGAATAGAATAGAATAGAATAGAATAGAATAGAACAGAATAGAATAGAATAGAATAGAAAAGAACAGAACAGAATAGAATAGAACCGAATAGAATAGAATAAAACAGAACAGAATTGAATAGAATAGAACAGAACAGAATAAAATAGAATAGAAGAGAACAGAATAGAACAGAACAGAATAGAATAGAGAGAACAGAACAGAATAGAGTAGAACAGAATTGAATATAATAGAACAGAATAGAATAGAATAGAATAGAATAGAATAGAATAGAATAGAATAGAATAGAATAGAAAAGAATGAATAGTATAGAACAGAATAGAATAGAATAGAATAGAATGGAACAGAGTAGAGTAGAATAGAAAAGAATAGAATAGAATAGAATAGAATAGAATAGAACAGAATAGAACAGAACAGAACAGAATAGAGTAGAATAGAATAGAATAGAATAGAATAGAATAGAATAGAATAGAATAGAATAGAATAGAATAGAACAGAACAGAATAGAACAGAACAGAATAGAATAGAATAGAATAGAATAGAAAAGAATGAATAGTATAGAACAGAATAGAATAGAATAGAATAGAATGGAACAGAGTAGAGTAGAATAGAAAGAATAGAATAGAATAGAATAGAATAGAATAGAATAGAATAGAATAGAATAGAATAGAATAGAACAGAACAGAATAGAATAGAATAGAATAGAACAGAATAGAATAGAATAGAATAGAATAGAATAGAATAGAACAGAATAGAACAGAACAGAATTGAATAGAATAGAACAGAATAGAACAGAACAGAATAGAATAGAATAGACAGAACAGAACAGAATAGAATCGAACAGAATAGAAAAGAACAGAATAGAATAGAATAGAATAGAATAGAGTAGAAGAGAACAGAATAGAATAGAATACAACAGAACAGAATAGAACAGAATAGAACAGAATAGAGTAGAATAGAATAAAATAGAATAGAATAGAATAGAATAGAATAGAACAGAACAGAACACAACAGAACAGAATAGAATAGAATAGAACAGAATAGAATAGAATAGAATAGAATACAATAGAATAGAATAGTATAGAACAGAATAGAATAGAATAGAACAGTATAGAACAGAACAGAACAGAATAGAATCGAACAGAATAGAATAGAATAGAACATAACAGAATAGAATAGAATAGAATAGAATTGAACAGAACAGAACAGAACAGAATAGAATAGAATAGAACAGAATAGAATAGAATAGAATAGAATACAATAGAATAGAATAGTATAGAACAGAATAGAATAGAATAGAACAGAGTAGAACAGAACAGAACAGAATAAAATCGAACAGAATAGAATAGAATAGAACATAACAGAATAGAATAGAATAGAATAGAGTTGAACAGAACAGAATAGAATAGAATAGAATAGAACAGAATAGAATAGAATAGAATAGAAAAGAACAGAACAGAATAGAATAGAACCGAATAGAATAGAATAAAACAGAACAGAATAGAATAGAATAGAACAGAACAGAATAGAATAGAATAGAACAGAACAGAATAGAACAGAACAGAATAGAATAGAATAGAACAGAACAGAATAGAGTAGAACAGAATTGAATATAATAGAACAGAACAGAATAGAATAGAATAGAATAGAATAGAACAGAATAGAACAGAACAGAACAGAATAGAGTAGAATAGAATAGAATAGAATAGAATAGAACAGAACAGAATAGAATAGAACAGAACAGAATAGAATAGAATAGAATAGAATAGAATAGAATAGAATAGAATAGAAAAGAATGAATAGTATAGAACAGAATAGAATAGAATAGAATAGAATGGAACAGAGTAGAGTAGAATAGAAAAGAATAGAATAGAATAGAATAGAATAGAATAGAATAGAATAGAATAGAATAGAATAGAATAGAATAGAATAGAACAGAACAGAACAGAATAGAATAGAATAGAATAGAATAGAATAGAATAGAATAGAATAGCACAGAATAGAACAGAACAGAATTGAATAGAATAGAACAGAATAGAACAGAACAGAAGAGAATAGAATAGAATAGAATACAACGGAATATAATAGAATAGAAGAGAATAGAACAGAATAGAATAGAATAGAATAGAACAGAACAGAATGTAACGGAATAGAATACAATAGAATAGAATAGAACAGAATAGAATAGAATAGAATAGAATAGAATAGAATAGAATAGAATAGAATAGAATAGAATAGAAAAGAATGAATAGTATAGAACAGAATAGAATAGAATAGAATAGAATGGAACAGAGTAGAGTAGAATAGAAAAGAATAGAATAGAATAGAATAGAATAGAATAGAACAGAATAGAACAGAACAGAACAGAATAGAGTAGAATAGAATAGAATAGAATAGAATAGAATAGAATAGAATAGAATAGAATAGAATAGAATAGAACAGAACAGAATAGAACAGAACAGAATAGAATAGAATAGAATAGAATAGAAAAGAATGAATAGTATAGAACAGAATAGAATAGAATAGAATAGAATGGAACAGAGTAGAGTAGAATAGAAAGAATAGAATAGAATAGAATAGAATAGAATAGAATAGAATAGAATAGAATAGAATAGAACAGAACAGAATAGAATAGAATAGAATAGAACAGAATAGAATAGAATAGAATAGAATAGAATAGAATAGAACAGAATAGAACAGAACAGAATTGAATAGAATAGAACAGAATAGAACAGAACAGAATAGAATAGAATAGACAGAACAGAACAGAATAGAATCGAACAGAATAGAAAAGAACAGAATAGAATAGAATAGAATAGAGTAGAAGAGAACAGAATAGAATAGAATACAACAGAACAGAATAGAACAGAATAGAACAGAATAGAGTAGAATAGAATAAAATAGAATAGAATAGAATAGAATAGAATAGAACAGAACAGAACACAACAGAACAGAATAGAATAGAATAGAACAGAATAGAATAGAATAGAATAGAATACAATAGAATAGAATAGTATAGAACAGAATAGAATAGAATAGAACAGTATAGAACAGAACAGAACAGAATAGAATCGAACAGAATAGAATAGAATAGAACATAACAGAATAGAATAGAATAGAATAGAATTGAACAGAACAGAACAGAACAGAATAGAATAGAATAGAACAGAATAGAATAGAATAGAATAGAATACAATAGAATAGAATAGTATAGAACAGAATAGAATAGAATAGAACAGAGTAGAACAGAACAGAACAGAATAAAATCGAACAGAATAGAATAGAATAGAACATAACAGAATAGAATAGAATAGAATAGAGTTGAACAGAACAGAATAGAATAGAATAGAATAGAACAGAATAGAATAGAATAGAATAGAAAAGAACAGAACAGAATAGAATAGAACCGAATAGAATAGAATAAAACAGAACAGAATAGAATAGAATAGAACAGAACAGAATAGAATAGAATAGAACAGAACAGAATAGAACAGAACAGAATAGAATAGAATAGAACAGAACAGAATAGAGTAGAACAGAATTGAATATAATAGAACAGAACAGAATAGAATAGAATAGAATAGAATAGAATAGAACAGAATAGAACAGAACAGAACAGAATAGAGTAGAATAGAATAGAATAGAATAGAACAGAACAGAGCAGAATAGAATAGAACAGAACAGAATAGAATAGAATAGAATAGAATAGAATAGAATAGAATAGAATAGAATAGAATAGAAAAGAATGAATAGTATAGAACAGAATAGAATAGAATAGAATAGAATGGAACAGAGTAGAGTAGAATAGAAAAGAATAGAATAGAATAGAATAGAATAGAATAGAATAGAATAGAATAGAATAGAATAGAATAGAACAGAACAGAACAGAACAGAATAGAATAGAATAGAATAGAATAGAATAGAATAGAATAGCACAGAATAGAACAGAACAGAATTGAATAGAATAGAGCAGAATAGAACAGAACAGAAGAGAATAGAATAGAATAGAATACAACGGAATATAATAGAATAGAAGAGAATAGAACAGAATAGAATAGAATAGAATAGAACAGAACAGAATGTAACGGAATAGAATACAATAGAATAGAATAGAACAGAATAGAATAGAATAGAATAGAATAGAATACAATAGAATAGAATAGTATAGAACAGAATAGAATAGAATAGAACAGAATAGAACAGTTCAGAACAGAAGAATCGAACAGAATAGAATAGAATAGAACATAACAGAATAGAATAGAATAGAATAGAATTGAACAGAACAGAATAGAACATAATAGAATAGAATAGAATAGAATAGAATAGAATAGAATAGAACAGAATAGAATAGAATAGAATAGAATAGAACAGAATAGAACAGAACAGAACAGAATAGAGTAGAATAGAATAGAATAGAATAGAATAGAATAGAATAGAATAGAACAGAACAGAATAGAATAGAATAGAACAGAACAGAATAGAACAGAACAGAATATAATAGAATAGAACAGAACAGAAGAGAATAGAATAGAATAGAATACAACGGAATATAATAGAATAGAAGAGAATAGAACAGAATAGAATAGAATAGAACAGAACAGAATGTAACGGAATAGAATACAATAGAATAGAATAGAACAAAATAGAATAGAATAGAATAGAATAGAATAGAATAGAATAGAACAGAACAGAATAGAATAGAATAGAATAGAACAGAACAGAATAGAACAGAACAGAACAGAACAGAATAGAATAGAACAGAATAGAATAGAATAGAATAGAATAAAATAGAATAGAATAGTATAGTAAAGTATAGAATAGAATAGAATAAAATAGAACAGAATAGAATAGAATAGAATAGAATAGAATAGAATAGAATAGAACAGAACAGCATAGAATAGAATAGAATAGAATAAAATAGAATAGAATAGAATAGAAAAGAACAGAATAGAATAGAATAGAACAGATTAGAATACAACAGAACAGAAAGAATAGAATAGAACAGAACAGAATAGAACAGAACAGAATAGAATAGAATAGAATAGAATAGAAAAGAATGAATAGTATAGAACAGAATAGAATAGAATAGAATAGAATGGAACAGAGTAGAGTAGAATAGAAAAGAAAAGAATAGAATAGAATAGAATAGAATAGAATAGAATAGAATAGAATAGAATAGAATAGAACAGAACAGAATAGAATAGAATAGAATAGAACAGAATAGAATAGAATAGAATAGAATAGAATAGAATAGAACAGAATAGAACAGAACAGAATTGAATAGAATAGAACAGAATAGAACAGAACAGAATAGAATAGAATAGACAGAACAGAACAGAATAGAATCGAACAGAATAGAAAAGAACAGAATAGAATAGAATAGAATTGAATAGAGTAGAAGAGAACAGAATAGAATAGAATACAACAGAACAGAATAGAACAGAATAGAACAGAACAGAATACAATAGAATACAACAGAATAGAACAGAACAGAAGAGAATAGAATCGAACAAAATAGAATAGAATAGAACATAACAGATAGAATAGAATAGAATAGAATTGAACAGAACAGAATAGACCAGAACAGAATAGAATAGAATAGAATAGAATAGAATAGAATAGAATAGAACAGAATAGAATAGAATAGAATAGAAAAGAACAGAACAGAATAGAATAGAACCGAATAGAATAGAATAAAACAGAACATAATAGAATAGAATAGAACAGAACAGAATAAAATAGAATAGAAGAGAACAGAATAGAACAGAACAGAATAGAATAGAGAGAACAGAACAGAATAGAGTAGAACAGAATTGAATATAATAGAACAGAACAGAATAGAATAGAATAGAATAGAATAGAACAGAATAGAACAGAACAGAACAGAATAGAGTAGAATAGAATAGAATAGAATAGAATAGAATAGAATAGAATAGAATAGAATAGAATAGAAAAGACTGAATAGTATAGAACAGAATAGAATAGAATGGAACAGAGTAGAGTAGAATAGAAAAGAATAGAATAGAATAGAATAGAATAGAATAGAATAGAACAGAATAGAACAGAACAGAACAGAATAGAGTAGAATAGAATAGAATAGAATAGAATAGAATAGAATAGAATAGAACAGAACAGAATAGAACAGAACAGAATAGAATAGAATAGAATAGAATAGAAAAGAATGAATAGTATAGAACAGAATAGAATAGAATAGAATAGAATGGAACAGAGTAGAGTAGAATAGAAAGAATAGAATAGAATAGAATAGAATAGAATAGAATAGAATAGAATAGAATAGAACAGAACAGAATAGAATAGAATAGAATAGAACAGAATAGAATAGAATAGAATAGAATAGAATAGAACAGAATAGAACAGAACAGAATTGAATAGAATAGAACAGAATAGAACAGAACAGAATAGAATAGAATAGACAGAACAGAACAGAATAGAATCGAACAGAATAGAAAAGAACAGAATAGAATAGAATAGAATAGAATAGAGTAGAAGAGAACAGAATAGAATAGAATACAACAGAACAGAATAGAACAGAATAGAACAGAATAGAGTAGAATAGAATAAAATAGAATAGAATAGAATAGAATAGAATAGAACAGAACAGAACACAACAGAACAGAATAGAATAGAATAGAACAGAATAGAATAGAATAGAATAGAATACAATAGAATAGAGTAGTAAAGAACAGAATAGAATAGAATAGAACAGTATAGAACAGAACAGAACAGAATAGAATCGAACAGAATAGAATAGAATAGAACATAACAGAATAGAATAGAATAGAATAGAATTGAACAGAACAGAACAGAACAGAATAGAATAGAATAGAACAGAATAGAATAGAATAGAATAGAATACAATAGAATAGAATAGTATAGAACAGAATAGAATAGAATAGAACAGAGTAGAACAGAACAGAACAGAATAAAATCGAACAGAATAGAATAGAATAGAACATAACAGAATAGAATAGAATAGAATAGAATTGAACAGAACAGAATAGAATAGAATAGAATAGAACAGAATAGAATAGAATAGAATAGAATAGAAAAGAACAGAACAGAATAGAATAGAACCGAATAGAATAGAATAAAACAGAACAGAATAGAATAGAATAGAACAGAACAGAATAGAATAGAATAGAACAGAACAGAATAGAACAGAACAGAATAGAATAGAATAGAACAGAACAGAATAGAGTAGAACAGAATAGAATAGAATAGAACAGAACAGAATAGAATGGAATAGAATAGAATAGAACAGAATAGAACAGAACAGAACAGAATAGAGTAGAATAGAATAGAATAGAATAGAATAGAACAGAACAGAACAGAACAGAACAGAACAGAATAGAATAGAATAGAATAGAATAGAATAGAATAGAATAGAATAGAATAGAAAAGAATGAATAGTATAGAACAGAATAGAATAGAATAGAATAGAATGGAACAGAGTAGAGTAGAATGGAAAAGAATAGAATAGAATAGAATAGAATAGAATAGAATAGAATAGAATAGAATAGAACAGAACAGAACAGAACAGAACAGAACAGAATAGAATAGAATAGAATAGAATAGAATAGAATAGAACAGAATAGAACAGAACAGAATTGAATAGAATAGAACAGAATAGAACAGAACAGAAGGGAATAGAATAGAATAGAATACAACGGAATATAATAGAATAGAAGAGAATAGAACAGAATAGAATAGAATAGAATAGAACAGAACAGAATGTAACGGAATAGAATACAATAGAATAGAATAGAACAGAATAGAATAGAATAGAATAGAATAGAATAGAAAAGAATGAATAGTATAGAACAGAATAGAATAGAATAGAATAGAATGGAACAGAGTAGAGTAGAATAGAAAAGAAAAGAATAGAATAGAATAGAATAGAATAGAATAGAATAGAATAGAATAGAATAGAATAGAACAGAACAGAATAGAATAGAATAGAATAGAACAGAATAGAATAGAATAGAATAGAATAGAATAGAACAGAATAGAACAGAACAGAATTGAATAGAATAGAACAGAATAGAACAGAACAGAATAGAATAGAATAGACAGAACAGAACAGAATAGAATCGAACAGAATAGAAAAGAACAGAATAGAATAGAATAGAATTGAATAGAGTAGAAGAGAACAGAATAGAATAGAATACAACAGAACAGAATAGAACAGAATAGAACAGAACAGAATACAATAGAATACAACAGAATAGAACAGAACAGAAGAGAATAGAATCGAACAAAATAGAATAGAATAGAACATAACAGATAGAATAGAATAGAATAGAATTGAACAGAACAGAATAGACCAGAACAGAATAGAATAGAATTGAATAGAATAGAATAGAATAGAATAGAATAGAATAGAATAGAATAGAACAGAATAGAATAGAATAGAATAGAAAAGAACAGAACAGAATAGAATAGAACCGAATAGAATAGAATAAAACAGAACAGAATAGAATAGAATAGAACAGAACAGAATAAAATAGAATAGAAGAGAACAGAATAGAACAGAACAGAATAGAATAGAGAGAACAGAACAGAATAGAGTAGAACAGAATTGAATATAATAGAACAGAACAGAATAGAATAGAATAGAATAGAATAGAACAGAATAGAACAGAACAGAACAGAATAGAGTAGAATAGAATAGAATAGAATAGAATAGAATAGAATAGAATAGAATAGAATAGAATAGAAAAGACTGAATAGTATAGAACAGAATAGAATAGAATAGAATAGAATGGAACAGAGTAGAGTAGAATAGAAAAGAATAGAATAGAATAGAATAGAATAGAATAGAATAGAACAGAATAGAACAGAACAGAACAGAATAGAGTAGAATAGAATAGAATAGAATAGAATAGAATAGAATAGAATAGAACAGAACAGAATAGAACAGAACAGAATAGAATAGAATAGAATAGAATAGAAAAGAATGAATAGTATAGAACAGAATAGAATAGAATAGAATAGAATGGAACAGAGTAGAGTAGAATAGAAAGAATAGAATAGAATAGAATAGAATAGAATAGAATAGAATAGAATAGAACAGAACAGAATAGAATAGAATAGAATAGAACAGAATAGAATAGAATAGAATAGAATAGAATAGAACAGAATAGAACAGAACAGAATTGAATAGAATAGAACAGAATAGAACAGAACAGAATAGAATAGAATAGACAGAACAGAACAGAATAGAATCGAACAGAATAGAAAAGAACAGAATAGAATAGAATAGAATAGAATAGAGTAGAAGAGAACAGAATAGAATAGAATACAACAGAACAGAATAGAACAGAATAGAACAGAATAGAGTAGAATAGAATAAAATAGAATAGAATAGAATAGAATAGAATAGAACAGAACAGAACACAACAGAACAGAATAGAATAGAATAGAACAGAATAGAATAGAATAGAATAGAATACAATAGAATAGAGTAGTATAGAACAGAATAGAATAGAATAGAACAATATAGAACAGAACAGAACAGAATAGAATCGAACAGAATAGAATAGAATAGAACATAACAGAATAGAATAGAATAGAATAGAATTGAACAGAACAGAACAGAACAGAATAGAATAGAATAGAACAGAATAGAATAGAATAGAATAGAATACAATAGAATAGAATAGTATAGAACAGAATAGAATAGAATAGAACAGAGTAGAACAGAACAGAACAGAATAAAATCGAACAGAATAGAATAGAATAGAACATAACAGAATAGAATAGAATAGAATAGAAATGAACAGAACAGAATAGAATAGAATAGAATAGAACAGAATAGAATAGAATAGAATAGAAAAGAACAGAACAGAATAGAATAGAACCGAATAGAATAGAATAAAACAGAACAGAATAGAATAGAATAGAACAGAACAGAATAGAATAGAATAGAACAGAACAGAATAGAACAGAACAGAATAGAATAGAATAGAACAGAACAGAATAGAGTAGAACAGAATTGAATATAATAGAACAGAACAGAATAGAATAGAATAGAATAGAATAGAACAGAATAGAACAGAACAGAACAGAATAGAGTAGAATAGAATAGAATAGAATAGAATAGAACAGAACAGAACAGAACAGAACAGAACAGAATAGAATAGAATAGAATAGAATAGAATAGAATAGAACAGAATAGAATAGAAAAGAATGAATAGTATAGAACAGAATAGAATAGAATAGAATAGAATGGAACAGAGTAGAGTAGAATAGAAAAGAATAGAATAGAATAGAATAGAATAGAATAGAATAGAATAGAATAGAATAGAACAGAACAGAACAGAACAGAACAGAACAGAATAGAATAGAATAGAATAGAATAGAATAGAATAGAATAGAACAGAATAGAACAGAACAGAATTGAATAGAATAGAACAGAATAGAACAGAACAGAAGAGAATAGAATAGAATAGAATACAACGGAATATAATAGAATAGAAGAGAATAGAACAGAATAGAATAGAATAGAATAGAACAGAGCAGAATGTAACGGAATAGAATACAATAGAATAGAATAGAACAGAATAGAATAGAATAGAATAGAATAGAATAGAATAGAATAGAATAGAATAGAATAGTATAGAACAGAATAGAATAGAATAGAACAGAATAGAACAGTTCAGAACAGAAGAATCGAACAGAATACAATAGAATAGAACATAACAGAATAGAATAGAATAGAATAGAATTGAACAGAACAGAATAGAACAGAATAGAATAGAATAGAATAGAATAGAATAGAATAGAATAGAATAGAATAGAACAGAATAGAATAGAATAGAATAGAATAGAACAGAATAGAACAGAACAGAACAGAATAGAGTAGAATAGAATAGAATAGAATAGAATAGAATAGAATAGAATAGAACAGAACAGAATAGAACAGAACAGAATAGAATAGAATAGAATAGAATAGAAAAGAATGAATAGTATAGAACAGAATAGAATAGAATAGAATAGAATGGAACAGAGTAGAGTAGAATAGAAAGAATAGAATAGAATAGAATAGAATAGAATAGAATAGAATAGAATAGAATAGAACAGAACAGAATAGAATAGAATAGAATAGAACAGAATAGAATAGAATAGAATAGAATAGAATAGAACAGAATAGAACAGAACAGAATTGAATAGAATAGAACAGAATAGAACAGAACAGAATAGAATAGAATAGACAGAACAGAACAGAATAGAATAGAACAGAATAGAAAAGAACAGAATAGAATAGAATAGAATAGAATAGAGTAGAAGAGAACAGAATAGAATAGAATACAACAGAACAGAATAGAACAGAATAGAACAGAATAGAGTAGAATAGAATAAAATAGAATAGAATAGAATAGAATAGAATAGAACAGAACAGAACACAACAGAACAGAATAGAATAGAATAGAACAGAATAGAATAGAATAGAATAGAATACAATAGAATAGAGTAGTAAAGAACAGAATAGAATAGAATAGAACAGTATAGAACAGAACAGAACAGAATAGAATCGAACAGAATAGAATAGAATAGAACATAACAGAATAGAATAGAATAGAATAGAATTGAACAGAACAGAACAGAACAGAATAGAATAGAATAGAACAGAATAGAATAGAATAGAATAGAATACAATACAATAGAATAGTATAGAACAGAATAGAATAGAATAGAACAGAGTAGAACAGAACAGAACAGAATAAAATCGAACAGAATAGAATAGAATAGAACATAACAGAATAGAATAGAATAGAATAGAATTGAACAGAACAGAATAGAATAGAATAGAATAGAACAGAATAGAATAGAATAGAATAGAATAGAAAAGAACAGAACAGAATAGAATAGAACCGAATAGAATAGAATAAAACAGAACAGAATAGAATAGAATAGAACAGAACAGAATAGAATAGAATAGAACAGAACAGAATAGAACAGAACAGAATAGAATAGAATAGAACAGAACAGAATAGAGTAGAACAGAATAGAATAGAATAGAACAGAACAGAATAGAATGGAATAGAATAGAATAGAACAGAATAGAACAGAACAGAACAGAATAGAGTAGAATAGAATAGAATAGAATAGAATAGAACAGAACAGAACAGAACAGAACAGAACAGAATAGAATAGAATAGAATAGAATAGAATAGAATAGAATAGAATAGAATAGAAAAGAATGAATAGTATAGAACAGAATAGAATAGAATAGAATAGAATGGAACAGAGTAGAGTAGAATGGAAAAGAATAGAATAGAATAGAATAGAATAGAATAGAATAGAATAGAATAGAATAGAACAGAACAGAACAGAACAGAACAGAACAGAATAGAATAGAATAGAATAGAATAGAATAGAATAGAACAGAATAGAACAGAACAGAATTGAATAGAATAGAACAGAATAGAACAGAACAGAAGGGAATAGAATAGAATAGAATACAACGGAATATAATAGAATAGAAGAGAATAGAACAGAATAGAATAGAATAGAATAGAACAGAACAGAATGTAACGGAATAGAATACAATAGAATAGAATAGAACAGAATAGAATAGAATAGAATAGAATAGAATAGAAAAGAATGAATAGTATAGAACAGAATAGAATAGAATAGAATAGAATGGAACAGAGTAGAGTAGAATAGAAAAGAAAAGAATAGAATAGAATAGAATAGAATAGAATAGAATAGAATAGAATAGAATAGAATAGAACAGAACAGAATAGAATAGAATAGAATAGAACAGAATAGAATAGAATAGAATAGAATAGAATAGAACAGAATAGAACAGAACAGAATTGAATAGAATAGAACAGAATAGAACAGAACAGAATAGAATAGAATAGACAGAACAGAACAGAATAGAATCGAACAGAATAGAAAAGAACAGAATAGAATAGAATAGAATTGAATAGAGTAGAAGAGAACAGAATAGAATAGAATACAACAGAACAGAATAGAACAGAATAGAACAGAACAGAATACAATAGAATACAACAGAATAGAACAGAACAGAAGAGAATAGAATCGAACAAAATAGAATAGAATAGAACATAACAGATAGAATAGAATAGAATAGAATTGAACAGAACAGAATAGACCAGAACAGAATAGAATAGAATTGAATAGAATAGAATAGAATAGAATAGAATAGAATAGAATAGAATAGAACAGAATAGAATAGAATAGAATAGAAAAGAACAGAACAGAATAGAATAGAACCGAATAGAATAGAATAAAACAGAACAGAATAGAATAGAATAGAACAGAACAGAATAAAATAGAATAGAAGAGAACAGAATAGAACAGAACAGAATAGAATAGAGAGAACAGAACAGAATAGAGTAGAACAGAATTGAATATAATAGAACAGAACAGAATAGAATAGAATAGAATAGAATAGAACAGAATAGAACAGAACAGAACAGAATAGAGTAGAATAGAATAGAATAGAATAGAATAGAATAGAATAGAATAGAATAGAATAGAATAGAAAAGACTGAATAGTATAGAACAGAATAGAATAGAATAGAATAGAATGGAACAGAGTAGAGTAGAATAGAAAAGAATAGAATAGAATAGAATAGAATAGAATAGAATAGAACAGAATAGAACAGAACAGAACAGAATAGAGTAGAATAGAATAGAATAGAATAGAATAGAATAGAATAGAATAGAATAGAACAGAACAGAATAGAACAGAACAGAATAGAATAGAATAGAATAGAATAGAAAAGAATGAATAGTATAGAACAGAATAGAATAGAATAGAATAGAATGGAACAGAGTAGAGTAGAATAGAAAGAATAGAATAGAATAGAATAGAATAGAATAGAATAGAATAGAATAGAACAGAACAGAATAGAATAGAATAGAATAGAACAGAATAGAATAGAATAGAATAGAATAGAATAGAACAGAATAGAACAGAACAGAATTGAATAGAATAGAACAGAATAGAACAGAACAGAATAGAATAGAATAGACAGAACAGAACAGAATAGAATCGAACAGAATAGAAAAGAACAGAATAGAATAGAATAGAATAGAATAGAGTAGAAGAGAACAGAATAGAATAGAATACAACAGAACAGAATAGAACAGAATAGAACAGAATAGAGTAGAATAGAATAAAATAGAATAGAATAGAATAGAATAGAATAGAACAGAACAGAACACAACAGAACAGAATAGAATAGAATAGAACAGAATAGAATAGAATAGAATAGAATACAATAGAATAGAGTAGTATAGAACAGAATAGAATAGAATAGAACAATATAGAACAGAACAGAACAGAATAGAATCGAACAGAATAGAATAGAATAGAACATAACAGAATAGAATAGAATAGAATAGAATTGAACAGAACAGAACAGAACAGAATAGAATAGAATAGAACAGAATAGAATAGAATAGAATAGAATACAATAGAATAGAATAGTATAGAACAGAATAGAATAGAATAGAACAGAGTAGAACAGAACAGAACAGAATAAAATCGAACAGAATAGAATAGAATAGAACATAACAGAATAGAATAGAATAGAATAGAAATGAACAGAACAGAATAGAATAGAATAGAATAGAACAGAATAGAATAGAATAGAATAGAAAAGAACAGAACAGAATAGAATAGAACCGAATAGAATAGAATAAAACAGAACAGAATAGAATAGAATAGAACAGAACAGAATAGAATAGAATAGAACAGAACAGAATAGAACAGAACAGAATAGAATAGAATAGAACAGAACAGAATAGAGTAGAACAGAATTGAATATAATAGAACAGAACAGAATAGAATAGAATAGAATAGAATAGAACAGAATAGAACAGAACAGAACAGAATAGAGTAGAATAGAATAGAATAGAATAGAATAGAACAGAACAGAACAGAACAGAACAGAACAGAATAGAATAGAATAGAATAGAATAGAATAGAATAGAACAGAATAGAATAGAAAAGAATGAATAGTATAGAACAGAATAGAATAGAATAGAATAGAATGGAACAGAGTAGAGTAGAATAGAAAAGAATAGAATAGAATAGAATAGAATAGAATAGAATAGAATAGAATAGAATAGAACAGAACAGAACAGAACAGAACAGAACAGAATAGAATAGAATAGAATAGAATAGAATAGAATAGAATAGAACAGAATAGAACAGAACAGAATTGAATAGAATAGAACAGAATAGAACAGAACAGAAGAGAATAGAATAGAATAGAATACAACGGAATATAATAGAATAGAAGAGAATAGAACAGAATAGAATAGAATAGAATAGAACAGAGCAGAATGTAACGGAATAGAATACAATAGAATAGAATAGAACAGAATAGAATAGAATAGAATAGAATAGAATAGAATAGAATAGAATAGAATAGTATAGAACAGAATAGAATAGAATAGAACAGAATAGAACAGTTCAGAACAGAAGAATCGAACAGAATACAATAGAATAGAACATAACAGAATAGAATAGAATAGAATAGAATTGAACAGAACAGAATAGAACAGAATAGAATAGAATAGAATAGAATAGAATAGAATAGAATAGAATAGAATAGAACAGAATAGAATAGAATAGAATAGAATAGAACAGAATAGAACAGAACAGAACAGAATAGAGTAGAATAGAATAGAATAGAATAGAATAGAATAGAATAGAACAGAACAGAATAGAACAGAATAGAATAGAATAGAATAGAATAGAATAGAACAGAATAGAATAGAATAGAATAGAATAGAATAGAATAGAATAGAATAGAATTGAACAGAACAGAATAGAACAGAATAGAATAGAATAGAATAGAATAGAATAGAACAGAATAGAATAGAATAGAATAGAATAGAACAGAATAGAACAGAACAGAACAGAATAGAGTAGAATAGAACAGAATAGAATAGAATAGAATAGAATACAATAGAATAGAATAGTATAAAACAGAATAGAATAGAACAGAGTAGAACAGAACAGAATAGAATCGAACAGAATAGAATAGAATAGAACATAACAGAATAGAATAGAATAGAATAGAATTGAAAAGAACAGAATAGAATAGAATAGAATAGAATAGAATAGAATAGAACAGAATAGAATAGAATAGAATAGAAAAGAACAGAACAGAATAGAATAGAACCGAATAGAATAGAATAAAACAGAACAGAATAGAATAGAATAGAACAGAACAGAATAGAATAGAATAGAACAGAACAGAATAGAACAGAACAGAATAGAATAGAATAGAACAGAACAGAATAGAGTAGAACAGAATTGAATATAATAGAACAGAACAGAATAGAATAGAATAGAATAGAATAGAATAGAATAGAATAGAATAGAATAGAACAGAATAGAATAGAACGGAACGGAACAGAACAGAACAGAACAGAATAGAATAGAATAGAACAGAACAGAACAGAACAGAGAGAATAGAATAGAATAGAACAGAATAGAACAGAACAGAAAAGGACAGAACAGAATAGAATAGAATAGAACAGAACAGAATAGAATAGAACAGAACAGAACAGAATAGAATAGAATAGAACAGAACAGAACAGAACAGAACAGAATAGAATAGAATAGAATAGAACAGAATAGAACAGAACAGAAAAGGACAGAACAGAATAGAATAGATTAGAACAGAATAGAACAGAACAGAATAGAATAGAATAGAATAGAATGGAACAGAGTAGAGTAGAATAGAAAAGAATAGAATAGAATAGAATAGAATAGAATAGAAAAGAATAGAATAGAATAGAATAGAACAGAACAGAACAGAACAGAACAGAATAGAATAGAATAGAATAGAATAGAATAGAATAGAACAGAATAGAACAGAACAGAATTGAATAGAATAGAACAGAATAGAACAGAACAGAAGAGAATAGAATAGAATAGAATACAACGGAATATAATAGAATAGAAGAGAATAGAACAGAATAGAATAGAATAGAATAGAACAGAACAGAATGTAACGGAATAGAATACAATAGAATAGAATAGAACAGAATAGAATAGAATAGAATAGAATAGAATACAATAGAATAGAATAGTATAGAATAGAATAGAATAGAATAGAACAGAACAGAAAAGAACAGAATAGAATAGAATAGAATAGAATAGAATAGAATAGAATAGAATAGAATAGAATAGAAAAGAATGAATAGTATAGAACAGAATAGAATAGAATAGAATAGAATGGAACAGAGTAGAGTAGAATAGAAAAGAATAGAATAGAATAGAATAGAATAGAATAGAATAGAATAGAATAGAATAGAACAGAACAGAATAGAATAGAATAGAACAGAATAGAAAAGAACAGAATAGAATAGAATAGACAGAACAGAACAGAATAGAATCGAACAGAATAGAAAAGAACAGAATAGAATAGAATAGAATAGAATAGAGTACAAGAGAACAGAACAGAATAGAATAGAATAGAATAGAATAGAACAGAACAGAATAGAATAGAACAGAATAGAACAGAACAGAATAGAATAGAATAGACAGAACAGAACAGAATAGAATCGAACAGAATAGAGAAGAACAGAATAGAATAGAATAGAATAGAATAGAATAGAGTAGAAGAGAACAGAATAGAATAGAATACAACAGAACAGAATAGAACAGAATAGAACAGAATAGAGTAGAATAGAATAAAATTGAATAGAATAGAATAGAATAGAATAGAACAGAACAGAACAGAACAGAACAGAATAGAATAGAATAGAATAGAATACAATAGAATAGAATAGTATAGAACAGAATAGAATAGAATAGAACAGAATAGAACAGAACAGAACAGAATAGAATAGAATACAATACAATACAATAGAATAGAATAGTATAGAAAAGAATAGAATAGAATAGAATAAAATAGAACAGAACAGAATAGAATAGAATAGAATAGAACAGAATAGAATAGAACAGAACAGAATAGAATAGAATAGAACAGAATAGAATAGAATAGAATAGAATAGAATAGAATAGAACAGAATAGAATCGAACAGAATAAAATAGAATACAACAGAACAGAATAGAACAGAATAGAACAGAATAGAGTAGAATAGAATAAAATAGAATAGAATAGAATAGAACAGAACAGAACAGAACAGAATAGAATAGAATAGAATAGAATAGAATAGAATAGAATAGAATAGAACAGAATAGAATAGAATAGAACAGAATAGAACAGAACAGAACAGAATAGAGTAGAATAGAATAGAATAGAATAGAATAGAATAGAATAGAATAGAATAGAATAGAACAGAACAGAATAGAATAGAATAGAACAGAACAGAATAGAACAGAACAGAATAGAATAGAATAGAACAGAACAGAAGAGAATAGAATAGAATAGAATACAGCGGAATATAATAGAATAGAAGAGAATAGAACAGAATAGAATAGAATAGAATAGAACAGAACAGAATGTAACGGAATAGAATACAATAGAATAGAATAGAACAGAATAGAATAGAATAGAATAGAATAGAATAGAATAGAATAGAATAGAATAGAATAGAATAGAATAGAATAGAACAGAACAGAATAGAATAGAATAGAATAGAATAGAACAGAACAGAATAGAACAGAACAGAACAGAACAGAATAGAATAGAACAGAATAGAATAGAATAGAATAGAATAAAATAGAATAGAATAGTATAGTAAAGTATAGAATAGAATAGAATAAAATAGAACAGAATAGAATAGAATAGAATAGAATAGAACAGAACAGAAGAGAATAGAATAGAATAGAATAGAATAGAATAGAATAGAATAGAAAAGAACAGAATAGAATAGAATAGAACAGATTAGAATACTACAGAACAGAAAGAATAGAATAGAACAGAACAGAATAGAATAGAATAGAATAGACCATAATAGAACAGAACAGAATAGAATAGAATAGAATAGAATAGAATAGAATAGAATAGAATAGAATAGAATAGAACAGAACAGAATAGAATAGAATAGAATAGAATAGAATAGAATAGAATAGAACAGAATAGAACAGAACAGAACAGAATAGAATAGAATACAATACAATACAATAGAATAGAATAGTATAGAAAATAATAGAATAGAATAGAATAAAATAGAACAGAACAGAATAGAATAGAATAGAATAGAACAGAATAGAATAGAACAGAACAGAATAGAATAGAATAGAACAGAATAGAATAGAATAGAATAGAATAGAATAGAATAGAATAGAATAGAACAGAATAGAATCGAACAGAATAAAATAGAACAGAATAGAATAGAATAGTATAGAATAGAATAGAGGTGAAGAGAACAGAATAGAATAGAATACAACAGAACAGAATAGAACAGAATAGAACAGAATAGAGTAGAATAGAATAAAATAGAATAGAATAGAATAGAATAGAATAGAACAGAACAGAACAGAACAGAAAGGAACAGAATAGAATAGAATAGAATAGAATACAATAGAATAGAATAGTATAGAACAGAATAGAATAGAATAGAACAGAGTAGAACAGAACAGAACAGAATAGAATCGAACAGAATAGAATAGAATAGAACATAACAGAATAAAATAGAATAGAATAGAATTGAACAGAATAGAATAGAATAGAATAGAATAGAATAGAATAGAACAGAATAGAATAGAATAGAATAGAAAAGAACAGAACAGAATAGAATAGAACCGAATAGAATAGAATAGAACAGAACAGAATAGAGTAGAACAGAATTGAATATAATAGAACAGAACAGAATAGAATAGAATAGAATAGAATAGAACAGAATAGAACAGAACAGAACAGAATAGAATAGAATACAATACAATACAATAGAATAGAATAGTATAGAAAAGAATAGAATAGAATAGAATAAAATAGAACAGAACAGAATAGAATAGAATAGAATAGAATAGAATAGAACAGAACAGAATAGAACGGAATAGAATAGAATAGAATAGTATAGGAAAGAACAGAATAGAATAGAATAGAACAGAATAGAATAGAATAGAATAGAATAGAATAGAATAGAATAGAATAGAATAGAATAGAATATAACAGAACAGAACAGAACAGAACAGAACAGAATAGAATAGAATAGAATAGAATACAATAGAATAGAATAGTATAGAACAGAATAGAATAGAATAGAACAGAGTAGAACAGAACAGAACAGAATAGAAACGAACAAAATAGAATAGAATAGAACATAACAGAATAAAATAGAATAGAATAGAATTGAACAGAACAGAATAGAATAGAATAGAATAGAATAGAATAGAATAGAATAGAACAGAATAGAATAGAATAGAATAGAAAAGAACAGAACAGAATAGAATAGAACCGAATAGAATAAAATAAAACAGAACAGAATAGAATAGAATAGAACAGAACAGAATAGAATAGAATAGAACAGAACAGAATAGAACAGAACAGAATAGAATAGAATAGAACAGAACAGAACAGAGTAGAACAGAATTGAATATAATAGAACAGAAGAGAATAGAATAGAATAGAATAGAATAGAACAGAATAGAACAGAACAGAACAGAACAGAATAGAGTAGAATAGAATAGAATAGAATAGAATAGAAAAGAATGAATAGTATAGAACAGAATAGAATAGAATAGAATAGAATGGAACAGAGTAGAGTAGAATAGAAAAGAATAGAATAGAATAGAATAGAATAGAATAGAATAGAATAGAATAGAATAGAATAGAATAGAATAGAATAGAGTAGAACAGAACAGAATAGAATAGAATAGAATAGAACAGAATAGAAGAGAACAGAATAGAATAGAATAGACAGAACAGAACAGAATAGAATCGAACAGAATAGAAAAGAACAGAATAGAATAGAATAGAATAGAATAGAATAGAATAGAGTACAAGAGAACAGAACAGAATAGAATAGAATAGAATAGAATAGAATAGAACAGAACAGAATAGAATAGAATAGAATAGAACAGAATAGAATAGAATAGAATAGAATAGAATAGAATAGAATAGAATAGAACAGAATAGAACAGAACAGAATTGAATAGAATAGAACAGAATAGAACAGAACAGAATAGAATAGAATAGACAGAACAGAACAGAATAGAATCGAACAGAATAGAATAGAATAGAATAGAATAGAATAGAATAGAGTAGAAGAGAACAGAATAGAATAGAATACAACAGAACAGAATAGAACAGAATAGAACAGAATAGAGTAGAATAGAATAAAATTGAATAGAATAGAATAGAATAGAATAGAACAGAACAGAATAGAACAGAACAGAACAGAATAGAATAGAATAGAATAGAATACAATAGAATAGAATAGTATAGAACAGAATAGAATAGAATAGAACAGAATAGAACAGAACAGAACAGAATAGAATCGAACAGAATAGAATAGAATAGAACATAACAGAATAGAATAGAATAGAATAGAATTGAACAGAACAGAACAGAACAGAATAGAATAGAATAGAACAGAATAGAATAGAATAGAATAGTATAGAACAGAATAGAATAGTATAGAACAGAATAGAATAGAATAGAACAGAGTAGAACAGAACAGAACAGAATAGAATCGAACAGAATAGAATAGAATAGAACATAACAGAATAGAATAGAATAGAATAGAATTGAACAGAACAGAATAGAATAGAATAGAATAGAATAGAATAGAATAGAACAGAATAGAAGAGAATAGAATAGAATAGAAAAGAACAGAACATAATAGAATAGAACCGAATAGAATAGAATAAAACAGAACAGAATAGAATAGAATAGAACAGAACAGAATAGAATAGAATAGAACAGAACAGAATAGAACAGCACAGAATAGAATAGAATAGAGCAGAACAGAATAGAGTAGAACAGAATTGAATATAATAGAACAGAAGAGAATAGAATAGAATAGAATAGAATAGAACAGAATAGAACAGAACAGAACAGAATAGAGTAGAATAGAATAGAATAGAATAGAATAGAATAGAACAGAACAGAATAGAACAGAACAGAATAGAATAGAATAGAATAGAATAGAATAGAATAGAATAGAAAAGAATGAATAGTATAGAACAGAATAGAATAGAATCGAATAGAATGGAACAGAGTAGAGTAGAATAGAAAAGAAAAGAATAGAATAGAATAGAATAGAATAGAATAGAATAGAATAGAATAGAATAGAACAGAACAGAATAGAATAGAACAGAACAGAATAGAGTAGAACAGAATTGAATATAATAGAACAGAAGAGAATAGAATAGAATGTTATAGAATAGAACAGAATATATCAGAACAGAACAGAATAGAGTAGAATAGAATAGAATAGAATAGAATAGAATAGAACAGAACAGAATAGAACAGAACAGAATAGAATAGAATAGAATAGAATAGAATAGAATAGAATAGAATAGAATAGAAAAGAATGAATAGTATAGAACAGAATAGAATAGAATCGAATAGAATGGAACAGAGTAGAGTAGAATAGAAAAGAAAAGAATAGAATAGAATAGAATAGAATAGAATAGAATAGAATAGAATAGAATAGAATAGAATAGAATAGAATAGAATAGAACAGAACAGAACAGAACATAATAGAATAGAACAGAACAGAATAGAATAGAATAGAATAGAATAAATAGAATAGAATAGAATAGAACAGAATAGAACAGAACAGAATTGAATAGAATAGAACAGAATAGAACAGAACAGAAGAGAATAGAATAGAATAGAATAAAACGGAATATAATAGAATAGAAGAGAATAGAACAGAATAGAATAGAATAGAATAGAACAGAACAGAATGTAACGGAATAGAATACAATAGAATAGAATAGAACAGAATAGAATAGAATAGAATAGAATAGAATAGAATAGAATACAATAGAATAGAATAGTATAGAACAGAATAGAATAGAATAGAACAGAATAGAACAGAACAGAACAGAATAGAATCGAACAGAATAGAATAGAATAGAACATAACAGAATAGAATAGAATAGAATAGAATTGAACAGAACAGAATAGAACAGAATAGAATAGAATAGAATAGAATAGAATAGAACAGAATAGAATAGAATAGAATAGAAAAGAACAGAACAGAATAGAATAGAACCGAATAGAATAGAATAAAACAGAACAGAATAGAATAGAATAGAACAGAACAGAATAGAATAGCATAGAACAGAACAGAATAGAACAGAACAGAATAGAATAGAATAGAACAGAACAGAATAGAGTAGAACAGAATTGAATATAATAGAACAGAACAGAATAGAATAGAATAGAATAGAACAGAATAGAACAGAATAGAATAGAAGAATAGAAGAGAAGAGAATAAAATAGAATAGAACAGAACAGAATAGAACAGAACAGAACACAAAAGAACAGAATAGAACAGAACAGAATAGAATAGAATTGAATAGAATAGAATAGAATAGAATAGAATAGAATAGAATAGAACAGAATAGAACAGAATAGAACAGAACAGAATAGAGTAGAAGTGAATTGAATAGTATAGAACAGAACAGAATAGAATAGAATAGAATAGAAGAGAAGAGAATAGAATAGAATGAAATACAACAGAATAGAACAGAATAGAAGAGAATAGAAGAGAATAGAATAGAATAGAATAGAACAGAACAGAATGTAACAGAATAGAATACAATAGAATAGAATAGAACAGAACAGAATAGAATAGAATGGAATAGAACAGAACAGAATAAAATAGAATAGAATAGAATAGAAAAGAATAGAATAGAATAGAATAGAACAGAATAGAATACAATAGAATAGAATAGAATAGAACAGAATACTATAGAATACAACAGAAGAGAATAGAATAGAACAAAACAGAACAGAACACAATAGAATAGAATAGAATAGAACAGAACAGAACAGAACAAAACAAAACAGAATAGAATAGAATACAGCAGAACAGAATAGAATAGAATAGAATAGAATAGAATAGAATAGAATAGAATACAATAGAATACAATAGAATAGAATAGAATGGAATAGAACAAATCAGAACAGAATAGAACAGAACAGAACAGAATAGAACAGAATAGTATAAAACAGAATAGAATAGAATGGAACAGAACAAAATAGAATAGAATAGATTAGAACAGAATAGAATAGAATAGAACAGAATAGAATAAAATAGAACAGAACAGAATAGAATAGAAGAGAATAGAATAGAATAGAACAGAATAGAATAGAATAGAATAAAACAGAATAGAATAGAATAGAACAGAATAGAGTAGAATAGAATAGACAAGAATAGAATAGAATAGAACAGAACAGAACAGAACAGAATAGAGTAGAATAGAATAGAATAGAATAGAATAGAATAGAATAGAATAGAATAGAATAGAATAGAATAGAATAGAACAGAACAGAACAGAACAGAGCAGAGCAGAGCAGAATAGAATAGAATAGAATAGAATAGAATAGAATAGAATAGAATAGAATAGAATAGAATAGAATAGTATAGAACAGAATAGAATAGAATAGAATAGAACAGAACAGAATAGAATAGAATAGAACAGAACAGAATAGAATAGAATAGAACAGAACAGAATAGAATAGAATAGAATAGAAGAGAATACAATGGAAAAGAACAGAATAGAATAGAATAGAACAGAACAGATCAGAATAGAATAGAATAGAACAGAATAGAACAGAATAGAATAGAATAGAATAGAAGAGAAAAGAAGAGAACAGAACAGAACAGAATAGAATAGAATAGAATAGAAGAGAAGAGAATAGAATAGAATAGAACAGAACAGAATAGAACAGAACAGAACAGAACAGAATAGAATAAAATAGAATATAATAGAACAGAATAGAATAGAATAGAATAGAACAGAAGAGAATAAAGTAGAATAGAATACAACTGCTTAGAACAGAATAGAAGAGAGTAGAACTGAATAGAATAGAATAGAATAGAACAGAACAGAATGTAACGGAATAGAAAACAAAAAATAGAATAGAAAACAACAAACAGAATAGAATATAATTGAATAGAACAGAATAGAATAGAATAGAATAGAACAGAATAGAAGAGAATAGAATAGAATAGAAGAAAATAGAATAGAATAGAATAGAAAAAAAAAACAGAATAGAATAGAAAAGAACAGAACAGAATAGAATAGAACCGAATAGAATAGAATAAAACAGAACAGAATAGAATAGAATAGAACAGAACAGAATAGAGTAGAACAGAATTGAATAGAATAGAACAGAACAGAATAGAATAGAATAGAATAGAGTAGAATAGAATAGAATAGAACAGAAGAGAATAGAATAGAATAGAATACAACAGAATATAATAGAATAGAAGAGAATAGAACAGAATAGAATGGAATAGAATAGAACAGAACAGAATGTAACGGAATAGAACAAAATAGAACAGAACAGAATAGAATAGAATAGAATAGGATAGAACAGAACAGAGCTGAAAAAAACAAAACAGAATAGAATACAATACAATAGAACAGAAAAGAATAGAATAGAATATAACAGAATACAACAGAATAGAATGGAATAGAATAAAATAGAAAAGAATAGAATAGAATAGAATAGAATGGAATAGAACAGAGCAGAACAGAATAGAATCGAACAGAATCGAATAGAATAGAATAGAAAAAAACAGAACAGAATAGAAGAGAAAATAATAGAATAAAATAAAACATAACAGAATAGAATAGAGTAAAACACTACAGAATAGGTTAGAATAGAACAGAAGAGAATAGAACAGAACAGAATAGAGTAGAACAGAATTGAATAGAAAAGAACAGAACAGTCCAGAATAGAATAGAATAGAACAGAAGAGAATAGAATAGAATAGAATACAACAGAAGAGAACAGAATAGAAGAGAATAAAACAGAATAGAATAGAATAGAATAGAATAGAATAGAATAGAATAGAATAGAATAGAATAGAATAGAATAGAACAGAACCGAATAGAACAGAACACAACACAACAGAACAGAATAGAATAGAATAGAATAGAACAGAACCGAATAGAACAGAACAGACTGAATAGAACAGAATAGAATAGAATAGAATAGAATGGAATAGAATAGAATAGAAAAGAACCGAATAGAACAGAACCGAATAGAACAGATCACAACACAACAGAACAGAATAGAATAGAATAGAATAGAAAAGAACCGAATAGAACAGAACAGACTGAATAGAACAGAATAGAATAGAATAGAATAGAACACAATAGAATAGAATAGAAAAAATAAAACAGAAATGAATAGAATAGAATAGAACAAAACCGAATAGACAGAATAAAATAGAATAAAATAGAACAGAAGAGAACAGAATAGAATAGAACCGAATAGAATAGAATACAACAGAAGAGAATAGAATAGAACAGAACAGAACAGAACAGAATAGAATAGAATAGAATAGAAAAGAACAGAACAAAACAAAACAGAATAGAATAGAATACATCAGAACAGAACGGAATAGAATAGAATATAACAGAATAGAACAGAATAGAATGGAATAGAATAAAATAGAAAAGAATAGAATAGAATAGAATAGAAAAGAAGAGAACAAAATAGAATAGAACAGAATAGAATAGAATAAAACAGAAAAGAATAGAATAGAATAGAACAGAACAGAATAGAATAGGATACAACAGGACAGAATAGAACAGTACAGAATAAAATAGAATAGAACAGAACAGAATAGAGTAGAAGAGAATTGAATAGTATAGAACAGAACAGAATAGAATAGAATAGAATAGAACAGAAGAGAATAGAATAGAATGAAATACAACAGAATAGAACAGATTAGAAGAGAATAGAATAGAATAGAATAGAATAGAATAGAATAGAACAGAACAGAATGTAACAGAATAGAATACAATAGAATTGAATAGAACAGAACAGAATAGAATAGAATAGAATAGGATAGAACAGAACAGAACTGAAAAAAACAAAACAGAATAGAATACAATACAATAGAACAGAAAAGAATAGAATAGAATATAACAGAATACAACAGAATAGAATGGAATAGAATAAAATAGAAAAGAATAGAATAGAATAGAATAGAATGGAATAGAACAGAGCAGAACAGAATAGAATCGAACAGAATCGAATAGAATAGAATAGAAAAAAACAGAACAGAATAGAATAGAAAATAATAGAATAAAATAAAACATAACAGAATAGAATAGAGTAAAACACTACAGAATAGGTTAGAATAGAACAGAACAGAATAGAACAGAACAGAATAGAGTAGAACAGAATTGAATAGAAAAGAACAGAACAGTCCAGAATAGAATAGAATAGAACAGAAGAGAATAGAATAGAATGGAATACAACAGAAGAGAACAGAATAGAAGAGAATAAAACAGAATAGAATAGAATAGAATAGAATAGAATAGAATAGAACAGAGTAGAATAGAATAGAACAGAACCGAATAGAACAGAACACAACACAACAGAACAGAATAGAATAGAATAGAATAGAACAGAACCGAATAGAACAGAACAGAATAGAATAGAATTGAATGGAATAGAATAGAATAGAGAAGAACCGAATAGAACAGAACCGAATAGAACAGATCACAACACAACAGAACAAAATAGAATAGAATAGAATAGAACAGAACCGAATAGAACAGAACAGACTGAATAGAACAGAATAGAATAGAATAGAATAGAACACAATAGAATAGAATAGAAAAGAATAAAACAGAAAAGAATAGAATAGAATAGAACAAAACAGAATAGACAGAATAAAATAGAATACAATAGAACAGAAGAGAACAGAATAGAATAGAACCGAATAGAATAGAATACAACAGAAGAGAATAGAATAGAACAGAACAGAACAGAACAGAATAGAATAGAATAGAATAGAATAGAATAGAATAGAATAGAATAGAATAGAATAGAATAGAACAGAACAAACAAAACAGAATAGAATAGAATACATCAGAACAGAACGGAATAGAATAGAATATAACAGAATAGAACAGAATAGAATGGAATAGAATAAAATAGAAAAGAATAGAATAGAATAGAATAGAAAAGAAGAGAACAAAATAGAATAGAACAGAATAAAATAGAATAAAACAGAAAAAAATAGAATAGAATAGAACATAACAGAATAGAATAGAATACAACAGGACAGAATAGAACAGTACAGAATAAAATAGAATAGAACAGAACAGAATAGAGTAGAAGAGAATTGAATAGTATAGAACAGAACAGAATAGAATAGAATAGAATAGAACAGAAGAGAATAGAATAGAATGAAATACAACAGAATAGAACAGAATAGAAGAGAATAGAAGAGAATAGAATAGAATAGAATAGAACAGAACAGAATGTAACAGAATAGAATACAATAGAATAGAATAGAACAGAACAGAATAGAATAGAATGGAATAGAACAGAACAGAATAAAATAGAATACAATAGAATTGAATAGAATAGAATAGAATAGAATAGAATAGAATAGAATAGAATAGAATAGAACAGAATAGAATACAATAGAATAGAATAGAATTGAACAGAATACTATAGAATACAACAGAAGAGGATAGAATAGAACAAAACAGAACAGAACACAATAGAATAGAATAGAATAGAACAGAACAGAACAGAACAAAACAAAACAGAATAGAATAGAATACAACAGAACAGAATAGAATAGAATAGAATAGAATAGAATAGAATAGAATAGAATAGAATAGAATGGAATAGAACAGAGCAGAACAGAATAGAATAGAACAGAAAAGAACGGAACACAGTAGAATAGAATAGAATAGAACAGAATAGAATAGAATAGAACAGAATAGAATAGAATAGAACATAACAGAATAGAATAGAATAGAATAGAATAGAATAGAATAGAATAGAATAGAATAGAATAGAATAGAATAGAATAGAATAGAATAGAGTAGAGTAGAATAGAACAGAACAGAACAGAACAGAATAGAATAGAATACAATAGACAGGACAGAACAGAATAGAATAGAACAGAACAGAACAGAATAGAATAGAATAGAAGAGAAAAGAACAGAACAGAATAGAATAGAATAGAATAGAACAGAACAGAATAGAACAGAATAAAATAGAATAGAATAGAATAGAATAGAATAGAATAGAATAGAATAGAATAGAACAGAACAGAAGAGAATAGAATACAATAGAATAGAATAGAATAGAATAGATTAGAATAGAATAGAATAGAATAGAATAGAACAGAACAGAATAGAACAGAGCACAACACAATAATACAGAATGGAATAGAATAGAATAGAACACAATAGAATAGAATAGAACAGAATAAACAGAATAAAATAGAATAGAATAGAACAGAAGAGAACGGAACAGAATAGAAACGAATAGAATAGAATACAACAGAACAGAATAGAATAGAATAGAAGAGAACAGAATAGAACAGAACAAAACAAAACAGAATAGATAGAATACATCAGAACAGAACGGAATAGAATAGAATATAAAAGAATAGAACAGAATAGAAAGGAATAAAATAAAATAGAAAAGAATAGAAAAGAATAGAACAGAAAAGAACAGAACAGAATAGAATAGAACAGAATAGAATAGACTAAAACAGAAAAGAATAGAATAGAATAGAACAGAACAGACTAGAATAGAATAGAACAGAACAGAATAGAGTAGAAGAGAATTGAATAGTATAGAACAGAACAGAATAGAATAGAATAGAATAGAACAGAAGAGAATAGAATAGAATGAAATACAACAGAATAGAACAGAATAGAAGAGAATAGAAGAGAATAGAATAGAATAGAATAGAACAGAACAGAATGTAACAGAATAGAATAGAATAGAATAGAATAGAATAGAATAGAATAGAATAGAATAGAACAGAATAGAATACAATAGAATAGAATAGAATTGAACAGAATACTATAGAATACAACAGAAGAGGATAGAATAGAACAAAACAGAACAGAACACAATAGAATAGAATAGAATAGAACAGAACAGAACAGAACAAAACAAAACAGAATAGAATAGAATACAACAGAACAGAATAGAATAGAATAGAATAGAATAGAATAGAATAGAATAGAATAGAATAGAATAGAATAGAATGGAATAGAACAGAGCAGAACAGAATAGAATAGAACAGAAAAGAACGGAACACAGTAGAATAGAATAGAATAGAACAGAATAGAATAGAATAGAACAGAATAGAATAGAATAGAACATAACAGAATAGAATAGAATAGAATAGAATAGAATAGAATAGAATAGAATAGAATAGAATAGAGTAGAATAGAACAGAACAGAACAGAACAGAATAGAATAGAATACAATAGACAGGACAGAACAGAATAGAATAGAACAGAACAGAACAGAATAGAATAGAATAGAAGAGAAAAGAACAGAACAGAATAGAATAGAACAGAACAGAATAGAACAGAATACAATAGAATAGAATAGAATAGAATAGAATAGAATAGAATAGAATAGAATAGAATAGAACAGAACAGAAGAGAATACAATAGAATAGAATAGAATAGAATAGAATAGATTAGAATAGAATAGAATAGAATAGAACAGAACAGAATAGAACAGAGCACAACACAATAATACAGAATGGAATAGAATAGAATAGAACACAATAGAATAGAACAGAACAGAATAAACAGAATAAAAAAGAATAGAATAGAACAGAAGAGAACGGAACAGAATAGAAACGAATAGAATAGAATACAACAGAACAGAATAGAATAGAATAGAAGAGAACAGAATAGAACAGAACAAAACAAAACAGAATAGATAGAATACATCAGAACAGAACGGAATAGAATAGAATATAAAAGAATAGAACAGAATAGAAAGGAATAAAATAAAATAGAAAAGAATAGAAAAGAATAGAACAGAAAAGAACAGAACAGAATAGAATAGAACAGAATAGAATAGACTAAAACAGAAAAGAATAGAATAGAATAGAACAGAACAGAATAGAATAGAATAGAACAGAACAGAATAGAACAGAACAGAATAGAATAGGATAGAACAGAACAGAATAGAGTAGAAGAGTATTGAATAGAATAGAACAGAACAGAATAGAATAAAATAGAATAGAATAGTACAGAAGAGAATAGAATAGAATGGAATACAACAGAATAGAACAGAATAGAAGAGAATAGAAAAGAATAGAATACAATAGAATAGAACAGAACAGAATGTAACAGAATAGAATACAATAGAATAGAATAGAACAGAACAGAATAGACTAGAATAGAATAGAACAGAATAGAATAGAATAGAACAGAACAAAACAGAACAGAACAGAACAGAATAGAACAGAACAGAATAGAACAGAGTAGAATAAAACAGAATAGAATAGAACAGAACAGAACAGAACAGAACAGAATAGAATAGAATAGAATAGAACACAACAGAACAGAATAGAACCGAATAGAATAGAATAGAACAGAATAGAATAGAACAGAACAGAATAGAATAGAATGGAATAGAACAGAATAGAATAGAATAGAATAGAATAGAATAGAATAGAATAGAATAGAATAGAATAGAACAGAACAGAATACAATAGAATAGAATAGAATAGAATAGTACAGAATACAACAGAAGAGAATAGAATAGAACAGAATAGAACAGAACAGAATAGAATAGAATAGAATAGAACAGAACAGAACAGAACAAAAAATACAGAATAGAATAGAATACAACAGAACAGAATAGAATCGAACAGAATAGAAAAAATAGAATAGAAAAGAACAGAACAGAATAAAAGAGAACAGAATAGAATAGAATAAAACAGAACAGAATAGAATAGAATAAAACAGAAAAGAATAGATTAGAATAGAACAGAACAGAATAGAAAAGAACAGAATAGAGTAGAACAGAATTGAATAGAAGAGAACAGAACAGACTAGAATAGAATAGAATAGAACAGAAGAGAATAGAATAGTATAGAATACAACAGAATAGAACAGAATAGAAGAGAATAGAACAGAATAGAATAGAATAGAATAGAATAGAATAGAATAGAATAGAATAGAATAGAATAGAACAGAACAGAACAGAACAGAATAGAATAGAATAGAATAGAACAGAACAGAACAGAACAGAATAGAATAGAACAGAATAGAATAGAATAGAATAGAATAGAATAGAATAGAATAGAATAGAATAGAATAGAACAGAATAGAATAGAATAGAATAGAATAGAATAGAATAGAATAGAAAAGAACAGAATAGAATAGAATAGAACAGATTAGAATACAACAGAACAGAAAGAATAGAATAGAACAGAACAGAATAGAATAGAATAGAATAGAATAGAATAGACCAGAATAGAACAGAACAGAATAGAATAGAATACAATAGAATAGAATAGAACAGAACAGAATAGAATAGAATAGAATAGAATAGAATAGAATAGAACACAATAGAACAGAACAGAACAGAATAGAATACAATACAATACAATACAATACAATAGAATAGTTTAGAAAAGAATAGAATAGAATAGAATAAAATAGAACAGAACAGAATAGAATAGAATAGAATAGAATAGAATAGAATAGAATAAAATAGAATAGAATAGAACAGAACAGAATAGAACGGAATAGAATAGAATAGAATAGAATAGTATAGGAAAGAACAGAATAGAATAGAATAGAACAGAATAGAATAGAACAGAACAGAATAGAATAGAATAGAACAGAAGAGAATAGAATAGAATAGAATAGAATAGAATAGAATAGAATAGAATAGAATAGAATAGAATAGAACAGAACAGAACAGAACAGAATAGAATAGAATAGAATAGAATAGAATAGAATAGAATAGAACAGAATAGAATAGAACAGAACAGAGTAGAGTAGAATAGAATAGAATAGAAGAGAATAGAATAGAACAGAACAGAACAGAATAGAACAGAACAGAACAGAATAGAATAGAATACTATAAAACAGAATAGAATAGAATGGAACAGAACAGAATAGAATAGAATAGATTAGAACAGAATAGAATAGAATAGAACAGAACAGAATAGAATAGAATAGAAGAGAAGAGAAGAGAAGAGAAGAGAATAGAACAGAATAGAATAGAATAGAATAAAAAAGAATAGAATAGAATAGAACAGAATAGAATAGACTAGAATAGAAAAGAATAGAATAGAATAGAATAGAATAGAAAAGAACAGAACAGAACTGAATATTGTAGAATAGAATAGAATAGAATAGAATAGAATAGAACAGAACAGAACAGAACAGAACAGAACAGAACAGAACAGAATAGAACAGAACAGAACAGAACAGAACAGAATAGAATAGAACAGAACAGAACAGAATAGAATAGAATAGAACAGAACAGAATAGAATAGAATAGATTAGAACAGAATAGAATGTAATAGAACAGAATAGAATAGAATAGAACAGAACAGAACAGAATAGAATAGAATAGAACAGAATAGAACAGAATAGAATAGAATAGAAGGGAAGAGAACAGAACAGAACAGAATAGAACAGAACAGAACACAATAGAACAGAATAGAATAGAACAGATTAGAATAGAAAATAAAAGAATAAAGTAGAATAGAATAGAACAGAACAGGATTGAACAGAACAGAACAGAACAGAACAGAATAGAATAAACAGAATAGAATAGAATAGAATAGAATACAACTGCTTAGAACAGAATAGAAGAGAGTAGAGCAGAATAGAATAGAATAGAATAGAACAGAACAGAATGTAACGGAATAGAAAACAAAAAATAGAATAGAATACAACAAACAGAATAGAATATAATTGAATAGAACAGAATAGAATAGAATAGAATAGAACAGAATAGAACAGAATAGAATAGAATAGAATAAAATAGAATAGAATAGAATAGAAAAGAATAGAACAGAATAGAATAGAATAGAATAGAAAAGAACAGAACAGAATAGAATAGAACCGAATAGATTAGAATAAAACAGAACAGAATAGAATAGAATAGAACAGAACAGAATAGAGTAGAACAGAATTGAATAGAATAGAACATAACAGAATAGAATAAAATAGAATAGAATAGAATAGAATAGAATAGAATAGAATAGAATAGAATAGAATAGAATAGAATAGAATAGAACAGAAGAGAATAGAATAGAATAGAATACAACAGAATATAATAGAATGGAAGAGAATAGAACAGAACCGAATGTAACGGAGAGAATAAAATAGAACAGAACAGAATAGAATAGAATAGAATAGGATAGAACAGAACAGAACTGTAAAAAACAAAACAGAATAGAATACAATACAATAGAACAGAACAGAATAGAATAGAATATAACAGAATACAACAGAATAGAATGGAGTAGAATAAAATAGAAAAGAATAGAATAGAATAGAATAGAATAGAATAGAATAGAATAGAATAGAATAGAATAGAATAGAATAGAATGGAATGGAATAGAACAGAGCAGAACAGAATAGAATCGAACAGAATCGAATACGATAGAATGGAAAAAAACAGAAGAGAATAGAAGAGAAAATAATAGAATAAAATAAAACATAACAGAATAGAATAGAGTAAAACACTACAGAATAGAATAGAATAGAACAGAACAGAATAGAACAGAACAGAATAGAGTAGAACAGAATTGAATAGAAAAGAACAGAACAGACCAGAATAGAATAGAATAGAACAGAAGAGAATAGAATAGAATAGAATACAACAGAAGAGAACAGAATAGAAGAGAATAAAACAGAATAGAATAGAATAGAATAGAATAGAATAGAATAGAATAGAATAGAATAGAATAGAATAGAACAGAACCGAATAGAACAGAACACAACACAACAGAACAGAATAGAATAGAATAGAATAGAACAGAACCGAATAGAACAGAACAGACTGAATAGAACAGAATAGAATAGAATAAAATAGAATGGAATAGAATAGAATAGAGAAGAACCGAATAGAACAGAACCGAATAGAACAGATCACAACACAACAGAACAGAATAGAATAGAATAGAATAGAATAGAACAGAACCGAATAGAACAGAACAGACTGAATAGAACAGAATAGAATAGAATAAAATAGAATGGAATAGAATAGAATAGAAAAGAACCGAATAGAACAGAACCGAATAGAACAGATCACAACACAAGAGAACAGAATAGAATAGAATAGAATAGAACAGAACCGAATAGAACAGAACAGACTGAATAGAACAGAATAGAATAGAATAGAAAAGAATAAAACAGAAAAGAATAGAATAGAATAGAACAAAACAGAATAGAATAGAATAGAACAAAACAGCATAGACCGAATAAAACAGAATAGAATAGAACAGAAGAGAACAGAACAGAATAGAACCGAATAGAATAGAATACAACAGAAGAGAATAGAATAGAACAGAACAGAACAGAACAGAATAGAATAGAATAGAATAGAATACAATAGAACAGAACAAAACAAAACAGAATAGAATAGAATACATCAGAACAGAACGGAATAGAATAGAATATAACAGAATAGAACAGAATAGAATGGAATAGAATAAAATAGAAAAGAATAGAATAGAATAGAATAGAAAAGAAGAGAACAAAATAGAATAGAACAGAATAGAATAGAATAGAATAGAATAGAACAGAATAGAACAGAACAGAACAGAGTAGAGTAGAATAGAATAGAATAGAAGAGAATAGAATAGAACAGAACAGAACAGAATAGAACAGAACAGAACAGAATAGAATAGAATAGTATAAAATAGAATAGAATAGAATAGTACAGAACAGAATAGAATAGAATAGAATAGAAGAGAATAGAATAGAATAGAATAGAATAGAATAGAATAGAATAGAATAAAACAGAATAGAATAGAATAGAACAGAATAGAATAGAATAGAATAGAAAAGAATAGAATAGAATAGAATAGAACAGAACAGAACAGAATAGAGTAGAATAGAATAGAATAGAATATAATAGAATAGAATAGAATAGAACAGAACAGAACAGAATAGAACAGAACAGAACAGAACAGAATAGAATAGAATAGAATAGAATAGAATAGAATAGAATAGAATAGAACAGAATAGAATAGAATAGAATAGAACAGAACAGAATAGAATAGAATAGAACAGAACTGAATAGAATAGAATACAACAGAACAGAATAGAATAGAACAGAATAGAATGGAATAGAACAGAATAGAATAGAATAGAACAGAACAGAACAGAATAGAATAGAATAGAACAGAATAGAACAGAATAGAATAGAATAGAATACAAGGGAAGAGAACAGAACAGAACAGAATAGAATAGAATAGAATAGAAGAGAAGAGAATGGAATAGAACAGAATAGAACAGAACAGAATAGAACAGAACAGAACACAATAGAACAGAATAAAATAGAACAGATTAGAATAGAAAAGAAAAGAATAAAGTAGAATAGAATAGAACAGAACAGGATAGAACAGAACAGAACAGAACAGAACAGAATAGAATAAAATAGAATAGAATAGAACAGAATAGAATAGAATAGAATAGAATAGAACAGAAGAGAATAGAATACAATTGAATAGAATAAACAGAATAGAATAGAATAGAATAGAATACAACTGCTTAGAACAGAATAGAAGAGAGTAGAACAGAATAGAATAGAATAGAATAGAATAGAACAGAACAGAATGTAACGGAATAGAAAACAAAAAATAGGATAGAATACAACAAACAGAATAGAATATAATTGAATAGAACAGAATAGAAGAGAATAGAATAGAACAGAATAGAACAGAATAGAATAGAATAGAAGAAAATAGAAGAGAATAGAATAGAAAAAAATAAAACAGAATAGAATAGAATAGAATAGAAAAGAACAGAACAGAATAGAATAGAACCGAATAGAATAGAATAAAACAGAACAGAATAGAATAGAAGAGAACAGAACAGAATAGAGTAGAACAGAATTGAATAGAATAGAACAGAACAGAATATAATAAAATAGAATAGAATAGAATAGAATAGAACAGAAGAGAATAGAATAGAATAGAATACAACAGAATATAACAGAATAGAAGAGAATAGAAAAGAATAGAATGGAATAGAATAGAACAGAACAGAATGTAACGGAATAGAATAATATAGAACAGAACAGAATAGAATAGAATAGAATAGGATAGAACAGAACAGAACTGAAAAAAACAAAACAGAATAGAATACAATACAATAGAACAGAACAGAATAGAATAGAATATAACAGAATACAACAGAATAGAATGGAATAGAGTAGAACAGAACAGAACAGAATAGAATCGAACAGAATAGAATAGAATAGAATAGATTAGAACAGAATAGAACACAATAGAATAGAACAGAATAGAATAGAACAGAACAGAAGAGAAGAGAACAGAACAGAATAGAATAGAATAGAATAGAATAGAACAGAATAGAATAGAATCGAACAGAATAGAATAGAATAGAACAGAATAGAACAGAATAGAATGGAATAGAATAGATTAGAACAGAACAGAATAGAATAAATAGAAAGATTAGAATACAATAGAATAGAACAGATTAGAACAGAATATTACAGAACAAAATAGAATACAATTGAATAGAAGTACAGAACAGAATAGAACACAATAGAATTGAATAGAATAGAATAGAACAGAACAGAATAGAATAGAATAGAACAGAACAGAACAGAATAGAAAAAATAGAGGAAAATAGAACAGAACAGAACAGAACAGAATAGAATAGAACAGGACAGAACAGAATAGAATAGATTAGAACAGAATAGAACAGAATAGAATAGAATAGAATAGAGTAGAATAGAATAGAATAGAATAGAATAGAATTGAACAGAACAGAACAGAATAGAATCGAACAGAATAGAATAGAATAGAACAGAACAGAACTGAATAGAATAGAACAGAATAGATTAGAATAGTACAGAATAAATAGAATAGAATAGAACAGAATAGAACAGAACAGAACAGAATAGAGTAGAATAGAATAGATTAGAACAGAATAGAACACAATAGAATAGAATAGAATAGATTAGAACAGAATAGAATAGAATAGAATAGAATAGAATAGAATAGAATAGAATAGAATAGAACAGAATAGAACAGAATAGAATAGAATAGAATAGAATAGAATAGAACAGAACAAAATAGAATACAATTGAATAGAAGTACAGAACAGAATAGAATAGATTAGAATAGAATAGAGTAGAATAGAACAGAACAGAATAGAATAGAATAGAACAGAACAGAATAGAATAGAACAGAATAGAATAGAATAGAACAGAATAGAATAGAATAGAACAGAACAGAACAGAATAGAATAGAATAGAAGAAAATAGAACAGAACAGAATAGAATAGAATAGAATAGAATAGAATAGAATAGAATAGAACAGAACAGAACAGAATAGAATAGAACAGAATAGAATAGAATGGAACAGAACAGAACTGAATAGAATAGAACAGAATAGAATAGAATAGTACAGAATAAATAGAATAGAATAGAACAGAACAGAACAGAATAGAGTAGAATAGAATAGAATAGAATAGAATAGAATAGAATAGAATAGCACAGAATAGAATAGAATATAACAGAATAGAATAGAATAGAACAGAACAGAACAGAATAGAATAGAATAGAGGAAAATAGAACAGAACAGAACAGAACAGAACAGAATAGAATAGAACAGGACAGAACAGAATAGAATAGATTAGAACAGAATAGAACAGAATAGAATAGAATAGAATAGAATAGAATAGAATAGAATAGAATAGAATTGAACAGAACAGAACAGATTAGAATCGAACAGAATAGAATAGAATAGAACAGAATAGAACAGGATAGAATAGAAGAACAGAATAGAACAGAAGAGAATAGAATAGAATAGAATAGAATAGAATAGAATAGAATAGAATAGAATAGAATAGAATAGAACAGAACAGAACAGAGTAGAATAGAATAGAATAGAATAGAATAGAATAGAATAGAATAGAATAGAATAGAATAGAATAGAATAGAATAGAATAGAACAGAACAGAATAGAACAGAATAGAACAGAAGAGAACAGAATAGAATAGAATAGAATAGAAAAGAACAGAATAGAATAGAATAGAACAGAACAGAATAGAATCGAACAGAATAGAATAATATAGAATAGAATAGAACAGAACAGAAGAGAATAGAATAGAATAGAACAGAACAGAATAGAACAGAATAGAACAGAGCTGAATAGAACAGAACACAACACAACAGAACAGAATAGAATAGAATAGAATAGAACAGAACCGAATAGAACAGAACAGAACTGAACAGAACAGAATAGAATAGAATGGAATAGAACAGAAGAGAAGAGAACAGAACAGAATAGAGTAGAATAGAATAGAACAGAATAGAATAGAATAGAATACAACAGAATAGAATAGAATAGAACAGAACAGAACTGAATAGAATAGAACAGAATAGATTAGAATAGTACAGAATAAATAGAATAGAATAGAACAGAATAGAGTAGAATAGAATAGATTAGAACAGAATAGAACACAATAGAATAGAATAGAATAGAGTAGAACAGAACAGAACAGAATAGAATCGAACAGAATAGAATAGAATAGAATAGATTAGAACAGAATAGAACACAATAGAATAGAATAGAATAGAATAGAGCAGAACAGAAGAGAAGAGAACAGAACAGAATAGAATAGAATAGAATAGAACAGAATAGAATAGAATCGAACAGAATAGAATAGAATAGAACAGAATAGAACAGAATAGAATAGAATAGAATAGATTAGAACAGAACAGAATAGAATAAATAGAAAGATTAGAATACAATAGAATAGAACAGATTAGAACAGAATAGAACAGAACAAAATAGAATACAATTGAATAGAAGTACAGAACAGAATAGAATAGATTAGAATAGAATAGTGTAGAATAGAACAGAACAGAATAGAATAGAATAGAACAGAACAGAACAGAACAGAACAGAATAGAATAGAACAGGACAGAACAGAATAGAATAGATTAGAACAGAATAGAACAGAATAGAATAGAATAGAATAGAATAGAATAGAATAGAATAGAATAGAATAGAATAGAATAGAATAGAATAGAACAGAACAGAACTGAATAGAATAGAACAGAACAGATCTGAATAGAATAGAACAGAATAGAATAGAATAGTACAGAATAAATAGAATAGAATAGAACAGAACAGAACAGAATAGAGTAGAATAGAATAGAATAGAATAGAATAGAATAGAATAGAACAGAACAGAACAGAACTGAATAGAATAGAACAGAATAGAATAGAATAGTACAGAATAAATAGAATCGAATAGAACAGAACAGAACAGAATAGAGTAGAATAGAATAGAATAGAATAGAATAGAATAGCACAGAATAGAATAGAATATAACAGAATAGAATAGAATAGAACAGGACAGAACAGAATAGAATAGATTGGAACAGAATAGAACACAATAGAATAGAATAGAATAGAATAGAACAGAACAGAACAGCATAGAATCGAACAGAATAGAATAGAATAGAACAGAATAGAACAGAATAGAATAGAATAGAATAGCATAGAACAGAACAGAACAGAATAAATAGAATAGATTAGAATACAATAGAATAGAACAGATTAGAACAGAATAGAACAGAACAGAATAGAATAAAATTGAATAGAAGTACAGAACAGAATAGAATAGATTAGAATAGAATAGAGTTGAATAGAACAGAACAGAATAGAATAGAATAGAATAGAACAGAACAGAATAGAATAGAATAGAACAGAACTGAATAGAATAGAATACAACAGAACAGAATAGAATAGAACAGAATAGAATGGAATAGAACAGAATAGAATAGAATAGAACAGAACAGAACAGAATAGAATAGAATAGAACAGAATAGAACAGAATAGAATAGAATAGAATACAAGGGAAGAGAACAGAACAGAACAGAATAGAATAGAATAGAATAGAAGAGAAGAGAATGGAATAGAACAGAATAGAACAGAACAGAATAGAACAGAACAGAACACAATAGAACAGAATAAAATAGAACAGATTAGAATAGAAAAGAAAAGAATAAAGTAGAATAGAATAGAACAGAACAGGATAGAACAGAACAGAACAGAACAGAACAGAATAGAATAAAATAGAATAGAATAGAACAGAATAGAATAGAATAGAATAGAATAGAACAGAAGAGAATAGAATACAATTGAATAGAATAAACAGAATAGAATAGAATAGAATAGAATACAACTGCTTAGAACAGAATAGAAGAGAGTAGAACAGAATAGAATAGAATAGAATAGAATAGAACAGAACAGAATGTAACGGAATAGAAAACAAAAAATAGGATAGAATACAACAAACAGAATAGAATATAATTGAATAGAACAGAATAGAAGAGAATAGAATAGAACAGAATAGAACAGAATAGAATAGAATAGAAGAAAATAGAAGAGAATAGAATAGAAAAAAATAAAACAGAATAGAATAGAATAGAATAGAAAAGAACAGAACAGAATAGAATAGAACCGAATAGAATAGAATAAAACAGAACAGAATAGAATAGAAGAGAACAGAACAGAATAGAGTAGAACAGAATTGAATAGAATAGAACAGAACAGAATATAATAAAATAGAATAGAATAGAATAGAATAGAACAGAAGAGAATAGAATAGAATAGAATACAACAGAATATAACAGAATAGAAGAGAATAGAAAAGAATAGAATGGAATAGAATAGAACAGAACAGAATGTAACGGAATAGAATAATATAGAACAGAACAGAATAGAATAGAATAGAATAGGATAGAACAGAACAGAACTGAAAAAAACAAAACAGAATAGAATACAATACAATAGAACAGAACAGAATAGAATAGAATATAACAGAATACAACAGAATAGAATGGAATAGAGTAGAACAGAACAGAACAGAATAGAATCGAACAGAATAGAATAGAATAGAATAGATTAGAACAGAATAGAACACAATAGAATAGAACAGAATAGAATAGAACAGAACAGAAGAGAAGAGAACAGAACAGAATAGAATAGAATAGAATAGAACAGAATAGAATAGAATCGAACAGAATAGAATAGAATAGAACAGAATAGAACAGAATAGAATGGAATAGAATAGATTAGAACAGAACAGAATAGAATAAATAGAAAGATTAGAATACAATAGAATAGAACAGATTAGAACAGAATATTACAGAACAAAATAGAATACAATTGAATAGAAGTACAGAACAGAATAGAACACAATAGAATTGAATAGAATAGAATAGAACAGAACAGAATAGAATAGAATAGAACAGAACAGAACAGAATAGAAAAAATAGAGGAAAATAGAACAGAACAGAACAGAACAGAACAGAATAGAATAGAACAGGACAGAACAGAATAGAATAGATTAGAACAGAATAGAACAGAATAGAATAGAATAGAATAGAGTAGAATAGAATAGAATAGAATAGAATAGAATTGAACAGAACAGAACAGAATAGAATCGAACAGAATAGAATAGAATAGAACAGAACAGAACTGAATAGAATAGAACAGAATAGATTAGAATAGTACAGAATAAATAGAATAGAATAGAACAGAATAGAACAGAACAGAACAGAATAGAGTAGAATAGAATAGATTAGAACAGAATAGAACACAATAGAATAGAATAGAATAGATTAGAACAGAATAGAATAGAATAGAATAGAATAGAATAGAATAGAATAGAATAGAATAGAACAGAATAGAACAGAATAGAATAGAATAGAATAGAATAGAATAGAACAGAACAAAATAGAATACAATTGAATAGAAGTACAGAACAGAATAGAATAGATTAGAATAGAATAGAGTAGAATAGAACAGAACAGAATAGAATAGAATAGAACAGAACAGAATAGAATAGAACAGAATAGAATAGAATAGAACAGAATAGAATAGAATAGAACAGAACAGAACAGAATAGAATAGAATAGAAGAAAATAGAACAGAACAGAATAGAATAGAATAGAATAGAATAGAATAGAATAGAATAGAACAGAACAGAACAGAATAGAATAGAACAGAATAGAATAGAATGGAACAGAACAGAACTGAATAGAATAGAACAGAATAGAATAGAATAGTACAGAATAAATAGAATAGAATAGAACAGAACAGAACAGAATAGAGTAGAATAGAATAGAATAGAATAGAATAGAATAGAATAGAATAGAATAGCACAGAATAGAATAGAATATAACAGAATAGAATAGAATAGAACAGAACAGAACAGAATAGAATAGAATAGAGGAAAATAGAACAGAACAGAACAGAACAGAACAGAATAGAATAGAACAGGACAGAACAGAATAGAATAGATTAGAACAGAATAGAACAGAATAGAATAGAATAGAATAGAATAGAATAGAATAGAATAGAATAGAATAGAATTGAACAGAACAGAACAGATTAGAATCGAACAGAATAGAATAGAATAGAACAGAATAGAACAGGATAGAATAGAAGAACAGAATAGAACAGAAGAGAATAGAATAGAATAGAATAGAATAGAATAGAATAGAATAGAATAGAATAGAATAGAACAGAACAGAACAGAGTAGAATAGAATAGAATAGAATAGAATAGAATAGAATAGAATAGAATAGAATAGAATAGAATAGAATAGAATAGAATAGAATAGAACAGAACAGAATAGAACAGAATAGAACAGAAGAGAACAGAATAGAATAGAATAGAATAGAATAGAACAGAATAGAATAGAATAGAACAGAACAGAATAGAATCGAACAGAATAGAATAATATAGAATAGAATAGAACAGAACAGAAGAGAATAGAATAGAATAGAACAGAACAGAATACAACAGAATAGAACAGAGCTGAATAGAGCAGAACACAACACAACAGAACAGAATAGAATAGAATAGAATAGAACAGAACCGAATAGAACAGAACAGAACTGAACAGAACAGAATAGAATAGAATGGAATAGAACAGAAGAGAAGAGAACAGAACAGAATAGAGTAGAATAGAATAGAACAGAATAGAATAGAATAGAATACAACAGAATAGAATAGAATAGAACAGAACAGAACTGAATAGAATAGAACAGAATAGATTAGAATAGTACAGAATAAATAGAATAGAATAGAACAGAATAGAGTAGAATAGAATAGATTAGAACAGAATAGAACACAATAGAATAGAATAGAATAGAGTAGAACAGAACAGAACAGAATAGAATCGAACAGAATAGAATAGAATAGAATAGATTAGAACAGAATAGAACACAATAGAATAGAATAGAATAGAATAGAGCAGAACAGAAGAGAAGAGAACAGAACAGAATAGAATAGAATAGAATAGAACAGAATAGAATAGAATCGAACAGAATAGAATAGAATAGAACAGAATAGAACAGAATAGAATAGAATAGAATAGATTAGAACAGAACAGAATAGAATAAATAGAAAGATTAGAATACAATAGAATAGAACAGATTAGAACAGAATAGAACAGAACAAAATAGAATACAATTGAATAGAAGTACAGAACAGAATAGAATAGATTAGAATAGAATAGTGTAGAATAGAACAGAACAGAATAGAATAGAATAGAACAGAACAGAACAGAACAGAACAGAATAGAATAGAACAGGACAGAACAGAATAGAATAGATTAGAACAGAATAGAACAGAATAGAATAGAATAGAATAGAATAGAATAGAATAGAATAGAATAGAATAGAATAGAATAGAATAGAACAGAACAGAACTGAATAGAATAGAACAGAACAGAACTGAATAGAATAGAACAGAATAGAATAGAATAGTACAGAATAAATAGAATAGAATAGAACAGAACAGAACAGAATAGAGTAGAATAGAATAGAATAGAATAGAATAGAATAGAATAGAACAGAACAGAACAGAACTGAATAGAATAGAACAGAATAGAATAGAATAGTACAGAATAAATAGAATCGAATAGAACAGAACAGAACAGAATAGAGTAGAATAGAATAGAATAGAATAGAATAGAATAGCACAGAATAGAATAGAATATAACAGAATAGAATAGAATAGAACAGGACAGAACAGAATAGAATAGATTAGAACAGAATAGAACAGAATAGAATAGAATAGAATAGAATAGAACAGAACAGAACAGCATAGAATCGAACAGAATAGAATAGAATAGAACAGAATAGAACAGAATAGAATAGAATAGAATAGCATAGAACAGAACAGAACAGAATAAATAGAATAGATTAGAATACAATAGAATAGAACAGATTAGAACAGAATAGAACAGAACAAAATAGAATAAAATTGAATAGAAGTACAGAACAGAATAGAATAGATTAGAATAGAATAGAGTTGAATAGAACAGAACAGAATAGAATAGAATAGAATAGAACAGAACAGAATAGAATAGAATAGAACAGAACTGAATAGAATAGAATACAACAGAACAGAATAGAATAGAACAGAATAGAATGGAATAGAACAGAATAGAATAGAATAGAACAGAACAGAACAGAATAGAATAGAATAGAACAGAATAGAACAGAATAGAATAGAATAGAATACAAGGGAAGAGAACAGAACAGAACAGAATAGAATAGAATAGAATAGAAGAGAAGAGAATGGAATAGAACAGAATAGAACAGAACAGAATAGAACAGAACAGAACACAATAGAACAGAATAAAATAGAACAGATTAGAATAGAAAAGAAAAGAATAAAGTAGAATAGAATAGAACAGAACAGGATAGAACAGAACAGAACAGAACAGAACAGAATAGAATAAAATAGAATAGAATAGAACAGAATAGAATAGAATAGAATAGAATAGAACAGAAGAGAATAGAATACAATTGAATAGAATAAACAGAATAGAATAGAATAGAATAGAATACAACTGCTTAGAACAGAATAGAAGAGAGTAGAACAGAATAGAATAGAATAGAATAGAATAGAACAGAACAGAATGTAACGGAATAGAAAACAAAAAATAGGATAGAATACAACAAACAGAATAGAATATAATTGAATAGAACAGAATAGAAGAGAATAGAATAGAACAGAATAGAACAGAATAGAATAGAATAGAAGAAAATAGAAGAGAATAGAATAGAAAAAAATAAAACAGAATAGAATAGAATAGAATAGAAAAGAACAGAACAGAATAGAATAGAACCGAATAGAATAGAATAAAACAGAACAGAATAGAATAGAAGAGAACAGAACAGAATAGAGTAGAACAGAATTGAATAGAATAGAACAGAACAGAATATAATAAAATAGAATAGAATAGAATAGAATAGAACAGAAGAGAATAGAATAGAATAGAATACAACAGAATATAACAGAATAGAAGAGAATAGAAAAGAATAGAATGGAATAGAATAGAACAGAACAGAATGTAACGGAATAGAATAATATAGAACAGAACAGAATAGAATAGAATAGAATAGGATAGAACAGAACAGAACTGAAAAAAACAAAACAGAATAGAATACAATACAATAGAACAGAACAGAATAGAATAGAATATAACAGAATACAACAGAATAGAATGGAATAGAGTAGAACAGAACAGAACAGAATAGAATCGAACAGAATAGAATAGAATAGAATAGATTAGAACAGAATAGAACACAATAGAATAGAACAGAATAGAATAGAACAGAACAGAAGAGAAGAGAACAGAACAGAATAGAATAGAATAGAATAGAACAGAATAGAATAGAATCGAACAGAATAGAATAGAATAGAACAGAATAGAACAGAATAGAATGGAATAGAATAGATTAGAACAGAACAGAATAGAATAAATAGAAAGATTAGAATACAATAGAATAGAACAGATTAGAACAGAATATTACAGAACAAAATAGAATACAATTGAATAGAAGTACAGAACAGAATAGAACACAATAGAATTGAATAGAATAGAATAGAACAGAACAGAATAGAATAGAATAGAACAGAACAGAACAGAATAGAAAAAATAGAGGAAAATAGAACAGAACAGAACAGAACAGAACAGAATAGAATAGAACAGGACAGAACAGAATAGAATAGATTAGAACAGAATAGAACAGAATAGAATAGAATAGAATAGAGTAGAATAGAATAGAATAGAATAGAATAGAATTGAACAGAACAGAACAGAATAGAATCGAACAGAATAGAATAGAATAGAACAGAACAGAACTGAATAGAATAGAACAGAATAGATTAGAATAGTACAGAATAAATAGAATAGAATAGAACAGAATAGAACAGAACAGAACAGAATAGAGTAGAATAGAATAGATTAGAACAGAATAGAACACAATAGAATAGAATAGAATAGATTAGAACAGAATAGAATAGAATAGAATAGAATAGAATAGAATAGAATAGAATAGAACAGAATAGAACAGAATAGAATAGAATAGAATAGAATAGAATAGAACAGAACAAAATAGAATACAATTGAATAGAAGTACAGAACAGAATAGAATAGATTAGAATAGAATAGAGTAGAATAGAACAGAACAGAATAGAATAGAATAGAACAGAACAGAATAGAATAGAACAGAATAGAATAGAATAGAACAGAATAGAATAGAATAGAACAGAACAGAACAGAATAGAATAGAATAGAAGAAAATAGAACAGAACAGAATAGAATAGAATAGAATAGAATAGAATAGAATAGAACAGAACAGAACAGAATAGAATAGAACAGAATAGAATAGAATGGAACAGAACAGAACTGAATAGAATAGAACAGAATAGAATAGAATAGTACAGAATAAATAGAATAGAATAGAACAGAACAGAACAGAATAGAGTAGAATAGAATAGAATAGAATAGAATAGAATAGAATAGAATAGAATAGCACAGAATAGAATAGAATATAACAGAATAGAATAGAATAGAACAGAACAGAACAGAATAGAATAGAATAGAGGAAAATAGAACAGAACAGAACAGAACAGAACAGAATAGAATAGAACAGGACAGAACAGAATAGAATAGATTAGAACAGAATAGAACAGAATAGAATAGAATAGAATAGAATAGAATAGAATAGAATAGAATAGAATTGAACAGAACAGAACAGATTAGAATCGAACAGAATAGAATAGAATAGAACAGAATAGAACAGGATAGAATAGAAGAACAGAATAGAACAGAAGAGAATAGAATAGAATAGAATAGAATAGAATAGAATAGAATAGAATAGAATAGAATAGAATAGAACAGAACAGAACAGAGTAGAATAGAATAGAATAGAATAGAATAGAATAGAATAGAATAGAATAGAATAGAATAGAATAGAATAGAATAGAACAGAACAGAATAGAACAGAATAGAACAGAAGAGAACAGAATAGAATAGAATAGAATAGAATAGAACAGAATAGAATAGAATAGAACAGAACAGAATAGAATCGAACAGAATAGAATAATATAGAATAGAATAGAACAGAACAGAAGAGAATAGAATAGAATAGAACAGAACAGAATAGAACAGAATAGAACAGAGCTGAATAGAACAGAACACAACACAACAGAACAGAATAGATTAGAATAGAATAGAACAGAACCGAATAGAACAGAACAGAACTGAACAGAACAGAATAGAATAGAATGGAATAGAACAGAAGAGAAGAGAACAGAACAGAATAGAGTAGAATAGAATAGAACAGAATAGAATAGAATAGAATACAACAGAATAGAATAGAATAGAACAGAACAGAACTGAATAGAATAGAACAGAATAGATTAGAATAGTACAGAATAAATAGAATAGAATAGAACAGAATAGAGTAGAATAGAATAGATTAGAACAGAATAGAACACAATAGAATAGAATAGAATAGAGTAGAACAGAACAGAACAGAATAGAATCGAACAGAATAGAATAGAATAGAATAGATTAGAACAGAATAGAACACAATAGAATAGAATAGAATAGAATAGAGCAGAACAGAAGAGAAGAGAACAGAACAGAATAGAATAGAATAGAATAGAACAGAATAGAATAGAATCGAACAGAATAGAATAGAATAGAACAGAATAGAACAGAATAGAATAGAATAGAATAGATTAGAACAGAACAGAATAGAATAAATAGAAAGATTAGAATACAATAGAATAGAACAGATTAGAACAGAATAGAACAGAACAAAATAGAATACAATTGAATAGAAGTACAGAACAGAATAGAATAGATTAGAATAGAATAGTGTAGAATAGAACAGAACAGAATAGAATAGAATAGAACAGAACAGAACAGAACAGAACAGAATAGAATAGAACAGGACAGAACAGAATAGAATAGATTAGAACAGAATAGAACAGAATAGAATAGAATAGAATAGAATAGAATAGAATAGAATAGAATAGAATAGAATAGAATAGAATAGAATAGAACAGAACAGAACTGAATAGAATAGAACAGAACAGAACTGAATAGAATAGAACAGAATAGAATAGAATAGTACAGAATAAATAGAATAGAATAGAACAGAACAGAACAGAATAGAGTAGAATAGAATAGAATAGAATAGAATAGAATAGAACAGAACAGAACAGAACTGAATAGAATAGAACAGAATAGAATAGAATAGTACAGAATAAATAGAATAGAATAGAACAGAACAGAACAGAATAGAGTAGAATAGAATAGAATAGAATAGAATAGAATAGCACAGAATAGAATAGAATATAACAGAATAGAATAGAATAGAACAGGACAGAACAGAATAGAATAGATTAGAACAGAATAGAACACAATAGAATAGAATAGAATAGAATAGAACAGAACAGAACAGCATAGAATCGAACAGAATAGAATAGAATAGAACAGAATAGAACAGAATAGAATAGAATAGAATAGCATAGAACAGAACAGAACAGAATAAATAGAATAGATTAGAATACAATAGAATAGAACAGATTAGAACAGAATAGAACAGAACAGAATAGAATAAAATTGAATAGAAGTACAGAACAGAATAGAATAGATTAGAATAGAATAGAGTTGAATAGAACAGAACAGAATAGAATAGAATAGAACAGAACAGAACAGAATAGAAAAAATAGAGGAAAATAGAACAGAACAGAACAGAACAGAATAGAATAGAACAGGACAGAACAGAATAGAATAGATTAGAACAGAATAGAACAGAATAGAATAGAATAGAATAGAGTAGAATAGAATAGAATAGAATAGAATAGAATTGAACAGAACAGAACAGAATAGAATCGAACAGAATAGAATAGAATAGAACAGAATAGAACAGAATAGAATAGAAGAACAGAATAGAATAAAATAGAACAGGACAGAACAGAATAGAATAGATTAGAACAGAATAGAACAGAATAGAATAGAATAGAATTGAATAGAATAGAATAGAATAGAATAGAATAGAATAGAATAGAATAGAATAGAATAGAATAGAACAGAAGAGAACAGAATAGAATCGAACATAATAGAATAGAATAGAAAAGAATAGAACATAACAGAATAGAATCGAACAGAATAGAATCGAACAGAATAGAATAGAATAGAATAGAATAGAACAGAACAGAATAGAATAGAATAGAATAGAACAGAACAGAATAGAACAGAATAGAACAGAGCTGAATAGAACAGAACACAACACAACAGAACAGAATAGAATAGAATACAATAGAATAGAACAGAACCGAATAGAACAGAACAGAACTGAACAGAACAGAATAGAATAGAATGGAATAGAACAGAATAGAAGAGAACAGAACAGAATAGAGTAGAATAGAATAGAACAGAATAGAATAGAATAGAATAGAATAGAATAGAATAGAATAGAACAGAATAGAATAGAATAGAACAAAACAGAACTGAATAGAATACAACAGAATAGAATAGAATAGTACAGAATAAATAGAATAGAATAGAACAGAATAGAACAGAACAGAACAAAATAGAGTAGAATAGAATAGATTAGAACAGAATAGAACACAATAGAATAGAATAGAATAGAATAGAACAGAACAGAACAGAATAGAATCGAACAGAATAGAATAGAATAGAACAGAATAGAATAGAATAGAATAGAATAGAATAGAACAGAACAAAATAGAATACAATTGAATAGAAGTACAGAACAGAATAGAATAGATTAGAATAGAATAGAGTAGAATAGAACAGAACAGAATAGAATAGAACAGAACAGAACAGAATAGAATAGCATAGAACAGAATAGAATAGAATAGAACAGATCAGAACAGAATAGAATAGAATAGAAGAAAATAGAACAGAACAGAATAGAATAGAATAGAATAGAATAGAATAGAATAGAATAGAATAGAACAGAACAGAACAGAATAGAATAGAACAGAATAGAATAGAATGGAACAGAACAGAACTGAATAGAATAGAGCAGAATAGAATAGAATAGTACAGAATAAATAGAATAGAATAGAACAGATCAGAACAGAATAGAGTAGAATAGAATAGAATAGAATAGAATAGAATAGAATACAATAGCACAGAATAGAATAGAATATAACAGAATAGAATAGAAGAGAACAGAACAGAACAGAATAGAATAGAATAGAGGAAAATAGAACAGAACAGAACAGAATAGAATAGAACAGGACAGAACAGAATAGAATAGATTAGAACAGAATAGAACAGAATAGAATAGAGTAGAATAGAATAGAATAGAATAGAATAGAATAGAATAGAATAGAATAGAATAGAATTGAACAGAACAGAACAGATTAGAATCGAACAGAATAGAATAGAATAGAACAGAATAGAACAGAATAGAATAGAAGAACAGAATAGAACAGAAGAGAATAGAATAGAATAGAATATAACAGAATAGAATAGAATAGAACAGAACAGAACAGAGTAGAATAGAATAGAATAGAATAGAATAGAATAGAATAGAATAGAATAGAATAGAACAGAACAGAATAGAACAGAATAGAACAGAATAGAACAGAATAGAATAGAATAGAATAGAATAGAATAGAATAGAACAGAATAGAATAGAATAGAACAGAACAGAATAGAATCGAACAGAATAGAATAGAATAGAATAGAATAGAACAGAACAGAAGAGAATAGAATAGAATAGAACAGAACAGAATATAACAGAATAGAACAGAGCTGAATAGAACAGAACACAACACAACAGAACAGAATAGAATAGAATAGAACAGAACAGAACCGAATAGAACAGAACAGAACTGAACAGAACAGAATAGAATAGAATGGAATAGAACAGAAGAGAAGAGAACAGAACAGAATAGAGTAGAATAGAATAGAACAGAATAGAATAGAATAGAATAGAACAGAATAGAATAGAATAGAACAGAACAGAACTGAATAGAATAGAACAGAATAGATTAGAATAGTACAGAATAAATAGAATAGAATAGAACAGAATAGAACAGAACAGAGCAGAATAGAGTAGAACAGAATAGATTAGAAAAAAATAGAACACAATAGAATAGAATAGAATAGAATAGAACAGAACAGAAGAGAAGAGAACAGAACAGAATAGAATAGAATAGAATAGAACAGAATAGAATAGAATCGAACAGAATAGAATAGAATATAACAGAATAGAACAGAATAGAATAGAATAGAATAGAATAGAACAGAACACAAGAGAATAAATAGAAAGATTAGAATACAATAGAATAGAACAGATTAGAACAGAATTGAACAGAACAAAATAGAATACAATTGAATAGAAGTACAGAACAGAATAGAACACAATAGAATTGAATAGAATAGAATAGAACAGAACAGAATAGAATAGAATAGAACAGAACAGAACAGAACAGAACAGAATAGAATAGAACAGGACAGAACAGAATAGAATAGATTAGAACAGAATAGAACAGAATAGAATAGAATAGAATAGAATAAAATAGAATAGAATAGAATAGAACAGAACAGAATAGAATAGAACAGAATAGAATAGAATAGAACAGAACAGAACTGAATAGAATAGAACAGAATAGAATAGAATAGTACAGAATAAATAGAATAGAATAGAACAGAACAGAACAGAATACAGTAGAATAGAATAGAATAGAATAGAATAGAACAGAACAGAACTGAATAGAATAGAACAGAATAGAATAGAATAGTACAGAATAAATAGAATAGAATAGAACAGAACAGAACAGAATAGAGTAGAATAGAATAGAATGGAATAGAAGAGAATAGAATAGAATAGCACAGAATAGAATAGAATATAACAGAATAGAATAGAATAGAACAGGACAGAACAGAATAGAATAGATTAGAACAGAATAGAACACAATAGAATACAATAGAATAGAATAGAACAGAACAGAACAGCATAGAATCGAACAGAATAGAATAGAATAGAACAGAGTAGAACAGAATAGAATAGAATAGAATAGCATAGAACAGAACAGAACAGAATAAATAGAATAGATTAGAATACAATAGAATAGAACAGATTAGAACAGAATAGAACAGAACAGAATAGAAGAAAATTGAATAGAAGTACAGAACAGAATAGAATAGATTAGAATAGAATAGAATAGAATAGAACAGAACAGAATAGAATAGAATAGAACAGAACAGAACAGAATAGAAAAAATAGAGGAAATTTGAACAGAACAGAACAGAACAGAACAGAATAGAATAGAACAGGACAGAACAGAATAGAATAGATTAGAAGAGAATAGAACAGAATAGAATAGAATAGAATAGAATAGAATAGAATAGAATAGAATAGAATAGAATAGAATAGAATAGAATAGAATAGAATAGAATTGAACAGAACAGAACAGAATAGAATCGAACAGAATAGAATAGAATAGAACAGAATAGAACAGAATAGAATAGAAGAACAGAATAGAATAAAATAGAACAGGACAGAACAGAATATAATAGATTAGAACAGAACAGAATAGAATAGAATAGAACAGAATAGAATAGAATAGAATAGAACAGAACAGAACAGAATAGAATAGAATAGAACAGAATAAAACAGAACAGAACAGAAGAGAACAGAATAGAATAAAATAGAACAGGACAGAACAGAATAGAATAGATTAGAACAGAACAGAATAGAATAGAATAGAATAGAATAGAATAGAATAGAATAGAATAGAATAGAACAGAAGAGAACAGAATAGAATCGAACAGAATAGAATAGAATAGAAAAGAATAGAACAGAACATAATAGAATCGAACAGAATAGAATAGAACAGAATAGAATAGAATAGAATAGAATAGAATAGAACAGAACAGAAGAGAATAGAATAGAATAGAACAGAACAGAATAGAACAGAATAGAACAGAGCTGAATAGAACAGAACACAACACAACAGAACAGAATAGAATAGAATAGAATAGAACAGAACCGAATAGAACAGAACAGAACTGAACAGAACAGAATAGAATAGAATGGAATAGAACAGAAGAGAATAGAACAGAACAGAATAGAGTAGAATAGAATAGAACAGAATAGAATAGAATAGAATAGAACAGAATAGAATAGAATAGAACGGAACAGAACTGAATAGAATAGAACAGAATAGAATAGAATAGTACAGAATAAATAGAGTAGAATAGAACAGAATAGAACAGAACAGAACAGAATAGAGTAGAATAGAATAGATTAGAACAGAATAGAACAGAATAGAATAGAATAGAATAGAATAGAATAGAACAGAAAGGAACAGAATAGAATCGAACAGAATAGAATAGAATAGAACAGAATAGAACAGAATAGAATAGAATAGAATAGAATAGAACAGAACAGAAGAGAATAAATAGAAAGATTAGAATACAATAGAATAGAACAGATTAGAACAGAATAGAACAGAACAAAATAGAATACAATTGAATAGAAATACCGAACAGAATAGAATAGATTAGAATAGAATAGAGTAGAATAGAACAGAACAGAACAGAATAGAATAGAATAGAGGAAAATAGAACAGAACAGAACAGAACAGAACAGAATAGAATAGAACAGGACAGAACTGAATAAAATAGATTAGAACAGAATAGAACAGAATAGAATAGAATAGAATAGAATAGAATAGAATAGAATAGAATAGAATAGAATAGAACAGAACAGAACAGAATAGAATAGAATAGAACAAAATAGAACAGAACAGAACAGAACAGAACAGAATAGAATAGAATAGAACAGGACAGAACAGAATAGAATAGAATAGAACAGAACAGTACAGAATAGAATCGAACAGAATAGAAGAGAATATAACAGAATAGAATAGAATAGAAAAGAATAGAATAGAACAGAACAGAATCGAACAGAACACAACACAGCAGAACAGAATAGAATAGAATAGATTAGAACAGAACCGAATAGAACATAACAGAACTGAATAGAACAGAATAGAATAGAATAGAACAGAATAGAACAGAATAGAATAGAACAGGACAGAACAGAATAGAATAGATTAGAACAGAATAGAACAGAATAGAATAGAATAGAATAGAATAGAATAGAACAGAACAGAATAGAATAGAACAGAATAGAATACAATAGAACAGAACAGAACTGAATAGAATAGAACAGAATAGAATACAATAGTACAGAATAAATAGAATAGAATAGAACAGAACAGAACAGAATAGAGTAGAATAGAATAGAATAGAATAGAATAGAATAGAATAGAATAGAATACAATAGAATAGAATAGAATAGAATAGAATAGCAGAGAATAGAATAGAATATAACAGAATACAATAGAATAGAACAGGACAGAACAGAATAGAATAGATTAGAACAGAATAGAACACAATAGAATAGAATAGAACAGAACAGAACAGAATAGAATCGAACAGAATAGAATAGAATAGAATAGAATAGAATAGAACAGAACAGAACAGAATAAATAGAATAGATTAGAATACAATAGAATAGAACAGATTAGCACAGAATAGAACAGAACAGAATAGAATAAAATTGAATAGAAGTACAGAAGAGAATAGAATAGATTAGAATAGAATAGAGTAGAATAGAACAGAACAGAATAGAATAGAATAGAACAGAACAGAATAGAATAGAACAGAATAGAATAGAATAGAAGAGAATAGAATAGAATAGAACAGAACAGAACAGAATAGAAAAGAATAGAGGAAAATAGAACAGAACAGAACAGAACAGAACAGAACAGAATAGAATAGAACAGGACAGAACAGAATAGAATAGATTAGAACATAATAGAACAGAATAGAATAGAATAGAATAGAATAGAATAGAATAGAATTGAATTGAACACAACAGAACAGAATAGAATCGAACAGAAAAGAATAGAATAGAACAGAATAGAACAGAATAGAATAGAAAAACAGAATAGAACAGAAGAGAATAGAATAGAATAGAATAGAATAGAATAGAATAGAACAGAACAGAACAGAACAGAATAGAATAGAATAGAACAGAACAGAACAGAATAGAACAGAATAGAATAGAATAGAATAGAACAGAATAGAATAGAATAGAACAGAACAGAACTGAATAGAATAGAACAGAATAGAATAGAATAGTACAGAATAAATAGAATTGAGTAGAACAGAATATAACAGAACAGAACAGAATAGAGTAGAATAGAATAGATTAGAACAGAATAGAACACAATAGAATAGAATAGAATAGAATAGAACAGAACAGAACAGAATACAATCGAACAGAATAGAATAGAATAGAATAGATTAGAACAGAATAGAACACAATAGAATAGAATAGAATAGAATAAAACAGAACAGAAGAGAAGAGAACAGAACAGAATAGAATAGAATAGAATAAAACAGAATAGAATAGAATCGAACAGAATAGAATAGAATAGAACAGAATAGAACAGAATAGAATAGAATAGAATAGAATAGAACAGAACAGAAGAGAATAAATAGAAAGATTAGAATACAATAGAATAGAACAGATTAGAACACAATAGAACAGAACAAAATAGAATACAATTGAATAGAAGTACAGAACAGAATAGAATAGATTAGAATAGAATAGAGTAGAATAGAACAGAACAGAATAGAATAGAATAGAACAGAACAGAACAGAACAGAACAGAATAGAATAGAACAGGACAGAACAGAATAGAATAGATTAGAACAGAATAGAATAGAATAGATTAGAACAGAATAGAATAGAATAGAATAGAATAGAATAGAATAGAAGAGAATAGAATAGAATAGAACAGAACAGAATAGAATAGAACAGAATAGAATAGAATAGAATAGAACAGAACAGAACTGAATAGAATAGAACAGAATAGACTAGAATAGTACAGAATAAATAGAATAGAAGAGAACAGAACAGAACAGAATAGAGTTGAATAGAATAGAATAGAATAGAATAGAATAGAATAGAATAGAATAGCAGAGAATAGAATAGAATATAACAGAATAGAATAGAATAGAACAGGACAGAACAGAATAGAATAGATTAGAACAGAATAGAACACAATAGAATAGAATAGAATAGAATAGAATAGAACAGAACAGAACAGAATAGAATCGAACAGAATAGAATAGAATAGAACAGAATAGAACAGAATAGAATAGAATAGAATAGAATAGAACAGAACAGAACAGAATAAATAGAATAGATTAGAATACAATAGAAAAGAACAGATTAGAACAGAATAGAACAGAACAGAATAGAATAAAATTGAATAGAAGTACAGAACAGAATAGAATAGATTAGAATAGAATAAAGTAGAATAGAACAGAACAGAATAGAATAGAATAGTACAGAACAGAATAGAATAGAACAGAATAGAATAGAATAGAAGAGAATAGAATAGAATAGAATAGAACAGAACAGAACAGAATAGAATAGAATAGAGGAAAATAGAACAGAACAGAACAGAACAGAACAGAATAGAATAGAACAGGACAGAACAGAATAGAATAGATTAGAACAGAATAGAACAGAATAGAATAGAATAGAATAGAATAGAATAGAATAGAATAGAATAGAATAGAACAGAATAGAATAGAATAGAACAGAACAGAATAGAATCGAACAGAATAGAATAGAATAGAACAGAATAGAACAGAATAGAATAGAATAGAATAGAATAGAATAGAATAGAATAGAACAGAACAGAATAGAATAGAACAGAATAGAATAGAACAGAATAGAATAGAATAGAACAGAATAGAATAGAATTGAATAGAACAGAACAGAACAGAATAGAATAGAATAGAACAGAATAAAACAGAACAGAACAGAACAGAACAGAATAGAATAAAATAGAACAGGACAGAACAGAATAGAATAGATTAGAACAGAACAGAATAGAACAGAATAGAATAGAATAGAATAGAATAGAATAGAACAGAAGAGAACAGAATAAAATCGAACAGAATAGAATAGAATAGAAAAGAATAGAACAGAACAGAATAGAATCGAACAGAATAGATTAGAACAGAATAGAATAGAATAGAATAGAATAGAACAGAACAGAAGAGAATAGAATAGAATAGAACAGAACAGAATAGAACAGAATAGAACAGAGCTGAATAGAACAGAACACAACACAACAGAACAGAATAGAATATAATAGAATAGAACAGAACCGAATAGAACAGAACAGAACTGAACAGAACAGAGTAGAATAGAATGGAATAGAACAGAAGAGAATAGAACAGAACAGAATAGAGTAGAATAGAATAGAACAGAATAGAATAGAATAGAATAGAACAGAATAGAATAGAATAGAACAGAACAGAACTGAATAGAATAGAACAGAATAGAATAGTATAGTACAGAATAAATAGAATAGAATAGAACAGAATAGAACAGAACAGAACAGAATAGAGTAGAATAGAATAGATTAGAACAGAATAGAACACAATAGAATAGAATAGAATAGAATAGAATAGAACAGAACAGAACAGAATAGAATCGAACAGAATAGAATAGAATAGAACAGAATAGAACAGAATAGAATAGAATAGAATAGAATAGAACAGAACAGAAGAGAATAAATAGAAAGATTAGAATACAATAGAATAGAACAGATTAGAACAGAATAGAACAGAACAAAATAGAATACAATTGAATAGAAGTACAGAACAGAATAGAATAGATTAGAATAGAATAGAGTAGAATAGAACAGAACAGAATAGAATAGAATAGAACAGAACAGAACAGAACAGAACAGAATAGAATAGAACAGGACAGAACAGAATAGAATAGATTAGAACAGAATAGAATAGAATAGAATAGAATAGAATAGAATAGAATAGAATAGAATAGAACAGAACAGAATAGAATAGAACAGAATAGAATAGAATAGAACAGAACAGAACTGAATAGAATAGAACAGAATAGACTAGAATAGAACAGAATAAATAGAATAGAATAGAACAGAACAGAACAGAATAGAGTAGAATAGAATAGAATAGAATAGAATAGAATAGAATAGAATAGAATAGAATAGAATAGCAGAGAATAGAATAGAATATAACAGAATAGAATAGAATAGAACAGGACAGAACAGAATAGAATAGATTAGAACAGAATAGAACACAATAGAATAGAATAGAATAGAATAGAACAGAACAGAACAGAATAGAATCGAACAGAATAGAATAGAATAGAACAGAATAGAACAGAATAGAATAGAATAGAATAGAATAGAACAGAACAGAAGAGAATAAATAGAAAGATTAGAATACAATAGAATAGAACAGATTAGAACAGAATAGAACAGAACAAAATAGAATACAATTGAATAGAAATACAGAACAGAATAGAATAGATTAGAATAGAATAGAGTAGAATAGAACAGAACAGAACAGAATAGAATAGAATAGAGGAAAATAGAACAGAACAGAACAGAACAGAACAGAATAGAATAGAACAGGACAGAACAGAATAAAATAGATTAGAACAGAATAGAACAGAATAGAATAGAATAGAATAGAATAGAATAGAATAGAACAGAACAGAACAGAATAGAATAGAATAGAACAAAATAGAACAGAACAGAACAGAACAGAACAGAATAGAATAGAATAGAACAGGACAGAACAGAATAGAATAGAATAGAACAGAACAGTACAGAATAGAATCGAACAGAATAGAAGAGAATATAACAGAATAGAATAGAATAGAATAGAATAGAATAGAACAGAACAGAATCGAACAGAACACAACACAGCAGAACAGAATAGAATAGAATAGATTAGAACAGAACCGAATAGAACATAACAGAACTGAATAGAACAGAATAGAATAGAATAGAACAGAATAGAACAGAATAGAATAGAACAGGACAGAACAGAATAGAATAGATTAGAACAGAATAGAACAGAATAGAATAGAATAGAATAGAATAGAATAGAATACAATAGAACAGAACAGAACTGAATAGAATAGAACAGAATAGAATACAATAGTACAGAACAGAACTGAATAGAATAGAACAGAATAGAATACAATAGTACAGAATAAATAGAATAGAATAGAACAGAACAGAACAGAATAGAGTAGAATAGAATAGAATAGAATAGAATAGAATAGAATAGAATAGAATAGCAGAGAATAGAATAGAATATAACAGAATACAATAGAATAGAACAGGACAGAACAGAATAGAATATATTAGAACAGAATAGAACACAATAGAATAGAATAGAATAGAATAGAACAGAACAGAACAGAATAGAATCGAACAGAATAGAATAGAATAGAATAGAATAGAATAGAATAGAATAGAATAGAACAGAACAGAACAGAATAAATAGAATAGATTAGAATACAATAGAATAGAACAGATTAGAATAAAATTGAATAGAAGTACAGAACAGAATAGAATAGATTAGAATAGAATAGAGTAGAATAGAAAAGAACAGAATAGAATAGAATAGAACAGAACAGAATAGAATAGAACAGAATAGAATAGAATAGAAGAGAATAGAATAGAATAGAACAGAACAGAACAGAATAGAATAGAATAGAGGAAAATAGAACACAACAGAACAGAACAGAACAGAATAGAATAGAACAGGACAGAACAGAATAGAATAGATTAGAACATAATAGAACAGAATAGAATAGAATAGAATAGAATAGAATTGAATTGAACACAACAGAACAGAATAGAATCGAACAGAATAGAATAGAATAGAACAGAATAGAACAGAATAGAATAGAAAAACAGAATAGAACAGAATAGAATAGAATAGAATAGAATAGAATAGAATAGAATAGAATAGAATAGAATAGAACAGAACAGAACAGAACAGAATAGAATAGAATAGAACAGAACAGAACAGAATAGAATAGAATAGAATTGAATTGAATAGAACAGAATAGAACAGAATAGAATAGAACAGAATAGAATAGAACAGAATAGAACAGAACAGAACAAAATAGAATAGAATAGAATAGAATAGAATAGAATAGAATAGAACAGAATAGAATAGAATAGAACAGAACAGAATAGAATCGAACAGAATAGAATAGAATAGAATAGAATAGAACAGAACAGAAGAGAATAGAATAGAATAGAACAGAACCGAATAGAACAGAACAGAACTGAACAGAACAGAATAGAATAGAATGGAATAGAACAGAAGTGAAGAGAACAGAACAGAACAGAGTAGAATAGAATAGAACAGAATAGAATAGAATAGAATAGAACAGAATAGAATAGAATAGAACAGAACAGAACTGAATAGAATAGAACACAATAGAATAGAATAGTACAGAATAAATAGAATAGAGTAGAACAGAATATAACAGAACAGAACAGAATAGAGTAGAATAGAATAGATTAGAACAGAATAGAACACAATAGAATAGAATAGAATAGAATAGAACAGAACAGAACAGAATAGAATCGAACAGAATAGAATAGAATAGAATAGATTAGAACAGAATAGAACACAATAGAATAGAATAGAATAGAATAAAACAGAACAGAAGAGAAGAGAACAGAACAGAATAGAATAGAATAGAATAGAACAGAATAGAATAGAATCGAACAGAATAGAATAGAATAGAACAGAATAGAACAGAATAGAATAGAATAGAATAGAATAGAACAGAACAGAAGAGAATAAATAGAAAGATTAGAATACAATAGAATAGAACAGATTAGAACAGAATAGAACAGAACAAAATAGAATACAATTGAATAGAAGTACAGAACAGAATAGAATAGATTAGAATAGAATAGAGTAGAATAGAACAGAACAGAATAGAATAGAATAGAACAGAACAGAACAGAACAGAACAGAATAGAATAGAACAGGACAGAACAGAATAGAATAGATTAGAACAGAATAGAATAGAATAGATTAGAACAGAATAGAATAGAATAGAATAGAATAGAATAGAATAGAATAGAATAGAATAGAATAGAATAGAATAGAATAGAATAGAAGAGAATAGAATAGAATAGAACAGAACAGAATAGAATAGAACAGAATAGAATAGAATAGAACAGAACAGAACTGAATAGAATAGAACAGAATAGACTAGAATAGTACAGAATAAATAGAATAGAAGAGAACAGAACAGAACAGAATAGAGTAGAATAGAATAGAATAGAATAGAATAGAATAGAATAGCAGAGAATAGAATAGAATATAACAGAATAGAATAGAATAGAACAGGACAGAACAAAATAGAATAGATTAGAACAGAATAGAACACAATAGAATAGAATAGAATAGAATAGAACAGAACAGAACAGAATAGAATCGAACAGAATAGAATAGAATAGAACATAATAGAACAGAATAGAATAGATTAGAATAGAATAGAGTAGAATAGAAAAGAACAGAATAGAATAGAATAGAACAGAACAGAATAGAATAGAACAGAATAGAATAGAATAGAAGAGAATAGAATAGAATAGAACAGAACAGAACAGAATAGAATAGAATAGAGGAAAATAGAACACAACAGAACAGAACAGAACAGAATAGAATAGAACAGGACAGAACAGAATAGAATAGATTAGAACATAATAGAACAGAATAGAATAGAATAGAATAGAATAGAATTGAATTGAACACAACAGAACAGAATAGAATCGAACAGAATAGAATAGAATAGAACAGAATAGAACAGAATAGAATAGAAAAACAGAATAGAACAGAAGAGAATAGAATAGAATAGAATAGAATAGAATAGAATAGAATAGAATAGAATAGAACAGAACAGAACAGAACAGAACAGAATAGAATAGAATAGAACAGAACAGAACAGAATAGAATAGAATAGAATTGAATTGAATAGAACAGAATAGAACAGAATAGAATAGAACAGAATAGAATAGAACAGAATAGAACAGAACAGAACAAAATAGAATAGAATAGAATAGAATAGAATAGAATAGAACAGAATAGAATAGAATAGAACAGAACAGAATAGAATCGAACAGAATAGAATAGAATAGAATAGAATAGAACAGAACAGAAGAGAATAGAATAGAATAGAACAGAACCGAATAGAACAGAACAGAACTGAACAGAACAGAATAGAATAGAATGGAATAGAACAGAAGTGAAGAGAACAGAACAGAACAGAGTAGAATAGAATAGAACAGAATAGAATAGAATAGAATAGAACAGAATAGAATAGAATAGAACAGAACAGAACTGAATAGAATAGAACACAATAGAATAGAATAGTACAGAATAAATAGAATAGAGTAGAACAGAATATAACAGAACAGAACAGAATAGAGTAGAATAGAATAGATTAGAACAGAATAGAACACAATAGAATAGAATAGAATAGAATAGAACAGAACAGAACAGAATAGAATCGAACAGAATAGAATAGAATAGAATAGATTAGAACAGAATAGAACACAATAGAATAGAATAGAATAGAATAAAACAGAACAGAAGAGAAGAGAACAGAACAGAATAGAATAGAATAGAATAGAACAGAATAGAATAGAATCGAACAGAATAGAATAGAATAGAACAGAATAGAACAGAATAGAATAGAATAGAATAGAACAGAACAGAAGAGAATAAATAGAAAGATTAGAATACAATTGAATAGAACAGATTAGAACAGAATAGAACAGAACAAAATAGAATACAATTGAATAGAAGTACAGAACAGAATAGAATAGATTAGAATAGAATAGAGTAGAATAGAACAGAACAGAATAGAATAGAATAGAACAGAACAGAACAGAACAGAACAGAACAGAATAGAATAGAACAGGACAGAACAGAATAGAATAGATTAGAACAGAATAGAATAGAATAGATTAGAACAGAATAGAATAGAATAGAATAGAATAGAATAGAATAGAATAGAATAGAATAGAATAGAATAGAATAGAATAGAAGAGAATAGAATAGAATAGAACAGAACAGAATAGAATAGAACAGAATAGAATAGAATAGAACAGAACAGAACTGAATAGAATAGAACAGAATAGACTAGAATAGTACAGAATAAATAGAATAGAAGAGAACAGAACAGAACAGAATAGAGTAGAATAGAATAGAATAGAATAGAATAGAATAGAATAGAATAGCAGAGAATAGAATAGAATATAACAGAATAGAATAGAATAGAACAGGACAGAACAGAATAGAATAGATTAGAACAGAATAGAACACAATAGAATAGAATAGAATAGAATAGAACAGAACAGAACAGAATAGAATCGAACAGAATAGAATAGAATAGAACATAATAGAACAGAATAGAATAGAATAGAATAGAATAGAACAGAACAGAACAGAATAAATAGAATAGATTAGAATACAATAGAAAAGAACAGATTAGAACAGAATAGAACAGGAGTTCCCATCGTGGTGCAGTGGTTAACGAATCCGACTAGGAACCATGAGGTTGCAGGTTCGGTCCCTGCCCTTGCTCAGTGGGTTAACGATCCGGCGTTGCCGTGAGCTGTGATGTAGGTTGCAGACGCGGCTCGGATCCCACGTTGCTGCAGTTCTGGTGTAGGCCGGCAGCTACAGCTCCGATTCGACCCCTAGCCTGGGAACCTCCATATGCCGCAGGAGCGGCCAAAGAAATAGCAAAAAAAAGACAAAAAAAAAAAAAAAAAAAAAGAACAGAATACAACAGAACAGAATAGAATAAAATTGAATAGAAGTACAGAACAGAATAGAATAGATTAGAAGAGAATAGAGTAGAATAGAACAGAACAGAATAGAATAGAATAGAACAGAACAGAATAGAATAGAACAGAATAGAATAGAATAGAAGAGAATAGAATAGAATAGAATAGAACAGAACAGAACAGAATAGAATAGAATAGAGGAAAATAGAACAGAACAGAACAGAATAGAATAGAACAGGACAGAACAGAATAGAATAGATTAGAACAGAATAGAATAGAATTGAATAGAATAGAATAGAATAGAATAGAATAGAATAGAACAGAATAGAATAGAATAGAACAGAACAGAATAGAATCGAACAGAATAGAATAGAATAGAACAGAATAGAACAGAATAGAATAGAATAGAATAGAATAGAATAGAATAGAATAGAACAGAACAGAATAGAATAGAACAGAATAGAATAGAACAGAATAGAATAGAATAGAACAGAATAGAATAGAATTGAATAGAACAGAACAGAACAGAACAGAATAGAATAGAATAGAACAGAATAAAACAGAACAGAACAGAATAGAATAAAATAGAACAGGACAGAACAGAATAGAATAGATTAGAACAGAACAGAATAGAACAGAATAGAATAGAATAGAATAGAATAGAATAGAATAGAATAGAATAGAATAGAATAGAATAGAACAGAAGAGAAGAGAATAGAATCGAACAGAATAGAATAGAATAGAACAAAATAGAACAGAACAGAACAGAACAGAACAGAATAGAATAGAATAGAACAGGACAGAACAGAATAGAATAGAATAGAACAGAACAGTACAGAATAGAATCGAACAGAATAGAAGAGAATATAACAGAATAGAATAGAATAGAATAGAATAGAACAGAACAGAATCGAACAGAACACAACACAGCAGAACAGAATAGAATAGAATAGATTAGAACAGAACCGAATAGAACATAACAGAACTGAATAGAACAGAATAGAATAGAATAGAACAGAATAGAATAGAATAGAATAGAACAGAACAGAACAGAATAGAATAGAATAGAACAGAATAAAACAGAACAGAACAGAACAGAACAGAATAGAATAAAATAGAACAGGACAGAACAGAATAGAATAGATTAGAACAGAATAGAACAGAATAGAATAGAATAGAATAGAATAGAATAGAATAGAATAGAATAGAATAGAATAGAACAGAAGAGAACAGAATAGAATCGAACAGAATAGAATAGAATAGAAAAAATAGAACAGAACAGAATAGAATCGAACAGAATAGAATAGAACAGAATAGAATAGAATACAACAGAACAGAAGAGAATAGAATAGAATAGCATAGAACAGAATAGAACAGAGCTGAATAGAACAGAACACAACACAACAGAATAGAATAGAATAGAATAGAATAGAATAGAACAGAACCGAATAGAACAGAACAGAACTGAACAGAACAGAATAGAATAGAATGGAATAGAACAGAAGAGAAGAGAACAGAACAGAATAGAGTAGAATAGAATAGAACAGAATAGAATAGAATAGAATAGAACAGAATAAAATAGAATAGAACAGAACAGAACTGAATAGAATAGAACAGAATAGAATAGAATAGTACAGAATAAATAGAATAGAAAAGAACAGAATAGAACAGAACAGAACAGAATAGAGTAGAATAGAATAGATTAGAACAGAATAGAACACAATAGAATAGAATAGAATAAAATAGAACAGAACAGAACAGATTAGAATCGAACAGAATAGAATAGAATAGAACAGAATAGAACAGAATAGAATAGAATAGAATAGAACAGAACAGAAGAGAATAAATAGAAAGATTAGAATACAATAGAATAGAACAGATTAGAACAGAATAGAACAGAACAAAATAGAATACAATTGAATAGAAGTACAGAACAGAATAGAATAGATTAGAATAGAATAGAGTAGAATAGAACAGAACAGAATAGAATAGAATAGAACAGAACAGAACAGAACAGAACAGAATAGAATAGAACAGGACAGAACAGAATAGAATAGATTAGAACAGAATAGAATAGAATAGAATAGAATAGAATAGAATAGAATAGAATAGAATAGAATAGAATAGAATAGAACAAAACAGAATAGAATAGAACAGAATAGAATAGAATAGAACAGAACAGAACTGAATAGAATAGAACAGAATAGACTAGAATAGTACAGAATAAATAGAATAGAATAGAACAGAATAGAACAGAATAGAGTAGAATAGAATAGAATAGAATAGAATAGAATAGAATAGAATAGAATAGAATAGAATAGAATAGCAGAGAATAGAATAGAATATAACAGAATAGAATAGAATAGAACAGGACAGAACAGAATAGAATAGATTAGAACAGAATAGAACACAATAGAATAGAATAGAATAGAATAGAACAGAACAGAACAGAATAGAATCGAACAGAATAGAATAGAATAGAACAGAATAGAACAGAATAGAATAGAATAGAATAGAATAGAACAGAACAGAACAGAATAAATAGAATAGATTAGAATACAATAGAAAAGAACAGATTAGAACAGAATAGAACAGAACAGAATAGAATAAAATTGAATAGAAGTACAGAACAGAATAGAATAGATTAGAATAGAATAGAGTAGAGTAGAACAGAACAGAATAGAATAGAATAGAACAGAACAGAATAGAATAGAACAGAATAGAATAGAATAGAAGAGAATAGAATAGAATAGAATAGAATAGAACAGAACAGAAGAGAATAGAATAGAATAGAACAGAACAGAATAGAACAGAATAGAACAGAGCTGAATAGAACAGAACATAACACAACAGAACAAAATAGAATAGAATAGAATAGAACAGAACCGAATAGAACAGAACAGAACTGAACAGATCAGAATAGAATAGAATGGAATAGAACAGAAGAGAATAGAACAGAACAGAATAGAGTAGAATAGAATAGAACAGAATAGAATAGAATAGAATAGAACAGAATAGAATAGAATAGAACAGAACAGAACTGAATAGAATAGAACAGAATAGAATAGAATAGTACAGTATAAATAGAATAGAATAGAACAGAACAGAACAGAATAGAGTAGAATAGAATAGATTAGAACAGATTAGAACAGAATAGAACAGAATAGAATAGAATAGAATAAAATAGAACAGAACAGAACAGAATAGAATCGAACAGAATAGAATAGAATAGAACAGAATAGAACAGAATAGAATAGAATAGAATAGAATAGAACAGAACAGAAGAGAATAAATAGAAAGATTAGAATACAATAGAATAGAACAGATTAGAACAGAATAGAACAGAACAAAATAGAATACAATTGAATAGAAGTACAGAACAGAATAGAATAGATTAGAATAGAATAGAGTAGAATAGAACAGAACAGAACAGAATAGAATAGAATAGAGGAAAATAGAACAGAACAGAACAGAACAGAACAGAATAGAATAGAACAGGACAGAACAGAATAGAATAGATTAGAACAGAATAGAACAGAATAGAATAGAATAGAATAGAATAGAACAGAACAGAACAGAATAGAATAGAATAGAACAAAATAGAACAGAACAGAACAGAACAGAACAGAATAGAATAGAATAGAACAGGACAGAAAAGAATAGAATAGAATAGAACAGAACAGTACAGAATAGAATCGAACAGAATAGAAGAGAATATAACAGAATAGAATAGAATAGAATAGAATAGAAAAGAACAGAATCGAACAGAATAGAACAGAGCTGAATAGAACAGAACACAACACAACAGAACAGAATAGAATAGAATAGAATAGAACAGAACGGAATAGAACAGAACAGAACTGAACAGAACAGAATAGAATAGAATGGAATAGAACAGAAGAGAAGAGAACAGAACAGAATAGGGTAGAATAGAATAGAACAGAATAGAATAGAATAGAATAGAACAGAATAGAATAGAATAGAACAGAACAGAACTGAATAGAATAGAACAGAATAGAATAGAATAGTACAGAATAAATAGAATAGAATAGAACAGAATAGAACAGAACAGAACAGAATAGAGTAGAATAGAATAGATTAGAACAGAATAGAACACAATAGAATAGAATAGAATAGAATAGAACAGAACAGAACAGAATAGAATCGAACAGAATAGAATAGAATAGAACAGAATAGAACAGAATAGAATAGAATAGAATAGAATAGAACAGAACAGAAGAGAATAAATAGAAAGATTAAAATACAATAGAATAGAACAGATTAGAACAGAATAGAACAGAACAAAATAGAATACAATTGAATAGAAGTACAGAACAGAATAGAATAGATTAGAATAGAATAGAGTAGAATAGAACAGAACAGAACAGAATAGAATCAAACAGAATAGCATAGAATAGAACAGAATAGAACAGAATAGAATAGAATAGAATAGAATAGAACAGAACAGAAGAGAATAAATAGAAAGATTAGAATACAATAGAATAGAACAGATTAGAACAGAATAGAACAGAACAAAATAGAATACAATTGAATAGAAGTACAGAACAGAATAGAATAGATTAGAATAGAATAGAGTAGAATAGAACAGAACAGAACAGAATAGAATAGAATAGAGGAAAATAGAACAGAACAGAACAGAACAGAACAGAATAGAATAGAACAGGACAGAACAGAATAGAATAGATTAGAACAGAATAGAACAGAATAGAATAGAATAGAATAGAATAGAACAGAACAGAACAGAATAGAATAGAATAGAACAAAATAGAACAGAACAGAACAGAACAGAACAGAATAGAATAGAATAGAACAGGACAGAAAAGAATAGAATAGAATAGAACAGAACAGTACAGAATAGAATCGAACAGAATAGAAGAGAATATAACAGAATAGAATAGAATAGAATAGAATAGAACAGAACAGAATCGAACAGAACACAACACAGCAGAACAGAATAGAATAGAATAGATTAGAACAGAACCGAATAGAACATAACAGAACTGAATAGAACAGAATAGAATAGAATAGAACAGAATAGAATAGAATAGAATAGAACAGAACAGAACAGAACAGAATAGAATAGAACAGAATAAAACAGAACAGAATAGAACAGAACAGAATAGAATAAAATAGAACAGGACAGAACAGAATAGAATAGATTAGAACAGAATAGAACAGAATAGAATAGAATAGAATAGAATAGAATAGAATAGAATAGAATAGAATAGAATAGAATAGAATAGAACAGAAGAGAACAGAATAGAATCGAACAGAATAGAATAGAATAGAAAATAATAGATCAGAACAGAATAGAATCGAACAGAATAGAATAGAACAGAATAGAATAGAATACAACAGAACAGAAGAGAATAGAATAGAATAGCATAGAACAGAATAGAACAGAATAGAACAGAGCTGAATAGAACAGAACACAACACAACAGAACAGAATAGAATAGAATAGAATAGAACAGAACGGAATAGAACAGAACAGAACTGAACAGAACAGAATAGAATAGAATGGAATAGAACAGAAGAGAAGAGAACAGAACAGAATAGGGTAGAATAGAATAGAACAGAATAGAATAGAATAGAATAGAACAGAATAGAATAGAATAGAACAGAACAGAACTGAATAGAATAGAACAGAATAGAATAGAATAGTACAGAATAAATAGAATAGAATAGAACAGAATAGAACAGAACAGAACAGAATAAAGTAGAATAGAATAGATTAGAACAGAATAGAACACAATAGAATAGAATAGAATAGAATAGAATAGAACAGAACAGAACAGAATAGAATCGAACAGAATAGAATAGAATAGAACAGAATAGAACAGAATAGAATAGAATAGAATAGAATAGAACAGAACAGAAGAGAATAAATAGAAAGATTAGAATACAATAGAATAGAACAGATTAGAACAGAATAGAACAGAACAAAATAGAATACAATTGAATAGAAGTACAGAACAGAATAGAATAGATTAGAATAGAATAGAGTAGAATAGAACAGAACAGAATAGAATAGAATAGAACAGAACAGAACACAATAGAATAGAACAGGACAGAACAGAATAGAATAGATTAGAACAGAATAGAATAGAATAGAATAGAATAGAATAGAAGAGAATAGAATAGAATAGAACAGACCAGAATAGAATAGAACAGAATAGAATAGAAAAGAACAGAACAGAACTGAATAGAATAGAACAGAATAGACTAGAATAGTACAGAATAAATAGAATAGAATAGAACAGAACAGAACAGAATAGAGTAGAATAGAATAGAATAGAATAGAATAGAATAGAATAGAATAGAATAGAATAGAATAGAATAGAATAGAATAGAATATAACAGAATAGAATAGAATAGAACAGGACAGAACAGAATAGAATAGATTAGAACTGAATAGAACACAATAGAATAGAATAGAATAGAATAAACAGAACAGAACAGAATAGAATCGAACAGAATAGAATAGAATAGAACAGAATAGAACAGAATAGAATAGAATAGAATAGAATAGAACAGAACAGAACAGAATAAATAGAATAGATTAGAATACAATAGAAAAGTACAGATTAGAACAGAATAGAACAGAACAGAATAGAATAAAATTGAATAGAAGTACAGAACAGAATAGAATAGATTAGAATAGAATAGAGTAGAATAGAACAGAACAGAATAGAATAGAATAGAACAGAACAGAATAGAATAGAACAGAATAGAATAGAATAGAATAGAATAGAATAGAATAGAATAGAACAGAACAGAACAGAATAGAATAGAATAGACTAAAATAGAACAGAACTGAACAGAACAGAACAGGATAGAATAGAACAGGACAGAACAGAATAGAATAGATTAGAACAGAATAGAACAGAATAGAATAGAATAGAATAGAATAGAATAGAATAGAATAGAATAGAATAGAACAGAATAGAATAGAATAGAACATAACAGAATAGAATCGAACAGAATAGAATAGAATAGAACAGAATAGAACAGAATAGAAAGAATAGAATAGAATAGAATAGAATAGAACAGAACAGAAGAATAGAACAGAATAGAAGAGAACAGAATAGAATAGAATAGAACAGAATAGAATAGAATAGAATAGAACAGAACAGAACAGAATAGAATAGAATAGAACAGAATAAAACAGAACAGAACAGAACTGAACAGAATAGAATAAAATAGAACAGGACAGAACAGAATAGAATAGATTAGAACAGAATAGAACAGAATAGAATAGAATAGAATAGAATAGAATAGAATAGAATAGAATAGAATAGAATAGAATAGAATAGAATAGAGTAGAATAGAACAGAAGAGAACAGAATAGAATCGAACAGAATAGAATAGAATAGAAAAGAATAGAACAGAAGAGAATAGAATCGAACAGAATAGAATAGAACAGAATAGAATAGAATACAACAGAACAGAATAGAATAGAATAGAATAGAATAGAACAGAATAGAACAGAATAGAACAGAGCTGAATAGAACAGAACACAACACAACAGAACAGAATAGAATAGAATAGAATAGAACAGAACCGAATAGAACAGAACAGAACTGAACAGAACAGAATAGAATAGAATGGAATAGAACAGAAGAGAAGAGAACAGAACAGAATAGAGTAGAATAGAATAGAACAGAATAGAATAGAATAGAATAGAACAGAATAGAATAGAATAGAATAGAATAGAATAGAACAGAACAGAACAGAATAGAATAGAACAGAATAGAATAGAATAGAACAGAACAGAACTGAATAGAATAGAACAGAATAGAATAGAATAGTACAGAATAAATAGAATAGAATAGAACAGAACAGAACAGAATAGAGTAGAATAGAATAGAATAGAATAGAATAGAATAGCAGAGAATAGAATAGAATATAACAGAATAGAATAGAATAGAACAGGACAGAACAGAATAGAATAGATTAGAACAGAATAGAACACAATAGAATAGAATAGAATAGAATAGAACAGAACAGAACAGAATAGAATCGAACACAATAGAATAGAATAGAACAGAATAGAACAGAATAGAATAGAATAGAATAGAATAGAACAGAACAGAACAGAATAAATAGAATAGATTAGAATACAATAGAAAAGAACAGATTAGAACAGAATAGAACAGAACAGAATAGAATAAAATTGAATAGAAGTACAGAACAGAATAGAATAGATTAGAATAGAATAGAGTAGAATAGAACAGAACAGAATAGAATAGAATAGAAGAGAATAGAATAGAATAGAATAGAATAGAACAGAACAGAAGAGAATAGAATAGAATAGAACAGAACAGAATAGAACAGAATAGAACAGAGCTGAATAGAACAGAACACAACACAACAGAACAGAATAGAATAGAATAGAATAGAACAGAACCGAATAGAACAGAACAGAACTGAACAGATCAGAATAGAATAGAATGGAATAGAACAGAAGAGAATAGAACAGAACAGAATAGAGTAGAATAGAATAGAACAGAATAGAATAGAATAGAATAGAACAGAATAGAATAGAATAGAACAGAACAGAACTGAATAGAATAGAACAGAATAGAATAGAATAGAATAGAATAGAACAGAACAGAAGAGAAAAGAATAGAATAGAACAGAACAGAATAGAACAGAATAGAACAGAACAGAACTGAACAGAACAGAATAGAATAGAATGGAATAGAATAGAACAGAACAGAAGAGAATAAATAGAAAGATTAGAATACAATAGAATAGAACAGATTAGAACAGAATAAACAGAATAGAATCGAACAGAATAGAATAGAATAGAACAAAACAGAACTGAATAGAATAGAACAGAATAGAATAGAATAGTACAGAAAAAATAGAATAGAATAGAACAGAATAGAACAGAACAGAACAAAATAGAGTAGAATAGAATAGATTAGAACCGAATAGAACACAATAGAATAGAATAGAATAGAATAGAACAGAACAGAACAGACTAGAATCGAACAGAATAGAATAGAATAGAACAGAATAGAACAGAATAGAATAGAATAGAATAGAATAGAACAGAACAGAAGAGAATAAATAGAAAGATTAGAATACAATAGAATAGAACAGATTAGAACAGAATTGAACAGAACAAAATAGAATACAACTGAATAGAAGTACAGAACAGAATAGAATAGATTAGAATAGAATAGAGTAGAATAGAACAGAACAGAATAGAATAGAATAAAACAGAACAGAATAGAATAGAACAGGACAGAACAGAATAGAATAGAATAGAACAGAACAGAACAGAATAGAATAGAATAGAAGTAAATAGAATAGAATAGAATAGAATAGAATAGAATAGAACAGAACAGAACAGAATAGAATCGAACAGAATAGAATAGAATAGAACAGAACAGAACTGAATAGAATAGAACAGAATAGAATAGAATAGTACAGAATAAATAGAATAGAATAGAACAGATCAGAACAGAATAGAGTAGAATAGAATAGAATAGAATAGAATAGAATAGAATAGAATAGCACAGAATAGAATAGAATATAACAGAATAGAATAGAATAGAACAGGACAGAACAGAATAGAATAGATTAGAACAGAATAGAACACAATAGAATAGAATAGAACAGAACAGAACAGAATAGAATCGAACAGAATATAATAGAATAGAACAGAATAGAACAGAATAGAATAGAATAGAACAGAACAGAACAGAATAAATAGAATAGATTAGAATACAATAGAATAGAACAGATTAGAACAGAATAGAACAGAACAGAATAGAATAAAATTGAATAGAAGTACAGAACAGAATAGAATAGATTAGAATAGAATAGAGTAGAATAGAACAGAACAGAACAGAATAGAATAGAACAGAATAGAATAGAATAGAACAGAACAGAACAGAACAGAATAGAATAGAATAGAGGAAAATAGAACAGAACAGAACAGAACAGAACAGAATAGAATAGAACAGGACAGAACAGAATAGAATAGATTAGAACAGAATAGAACAGATTAGAATAGAATAGAATAGAATAGAATAGAATAGAAGTGAACAGAACAGAACAGAATAGAATCGATCAGAATAGAATAGAATAGAACAGAATAGAACAGAATAGAATAGAATAGAATCGATCAGAATAGAATAGAATAGAACAGAATAGAACAGAATAGAATAGATGAACAGAATAGAACATAAGAAAATAGAATAGAATAGAATAGAATAGAATAGAATAGAATAGAATAGAATAGAATCCAACAGAATAGAATAGAATAGAACAGAATAGAACAGAATAGAATAGATGAACAGAATAGAACATAAGAAAATAGAATAGAATAGAATAGAATAGAATAGAATAGAATAGAACAGAACAGAACAGAGTAGAATAGAATAGAATAGAATAGAATAGAATAGAATAGAATAGAATAGAATAGAATAGAATAGAAAAGAATAGAATAGAATAGAACAGAACAGAATAGAACAGAATAGAACAGAACAGAACAGAATAGAATAGAATAGAATAGAATAGAACAGAATAGAATAGAATAGAAGAGAACAGAATAGAATCGAACAGAATAGAATATAATAGAACAGAATAGAATAGAATAGAATAGAATAGAATAGAATAGAGTTGAATAGAACAGAACAGAATAGAATAGAACAGAACAGAACTGAATAGAATAGAACAGAATAGAATAGAATAGTACAGAATAAATAGAATAGAATAGAACAGAACAGAAGAGAAGAGAACAGAACAGAATAGAATAGAATAGAATAGAATAGAAGAGAATAGAATAGAATAGAATAGAACAGAATAGAATAGAATAGAACAGAACAGAACTGAATAGAATAGAACAGAACAGAATAGAATAGAACAGGACAGAACAGAATAGAATAGAATAGAACAGAACAGAACAGAATAGAATAGAATAGAAGTAAATAGAATAGAATAGAATAGAATAGAATAGAATAGAACAGAACAGAACAGAATAGAATCGAACAGAATAGAATAGAATAGAACAGAACAGAACTGAATAGAATAGAACAGAATAGAATAGAATAGTACAGAATAAATAGAATAGAATAGAACAGATCAGAACAGAATAGAGTAGAATAGAATAGAATAGAATAGAATAGAATAGAATAGAATAGCACAGAATAGAATAGAATAAAACAGAATAGAATAGAATAGAACAGGACAGAACAGAATAGAATAGATTAGAACAGAATAGAACACAATAGAATAGAATAGAACAGAACAGAACAGAATAGAATCGAACAGAATATAATAGAATAGAACAGAATAGAACAGAATAGAATAGAATAGAACAGAACAGAACAGAATAAATAGAATAGATTAGAATACAATAGAATAGAACAGATTAGAACAGAATAGAACAGAACAGAATAGAATAAAATTGAATAGAAGTACAGAACAGAATAGAATAGATTAGAATAGAATAGAGTAGAATAGAACAGAACAGAACAGAATAGAATAGAACAGAATAGAATAGAATAGAACAAAACAGAACAGAATAGAATAGAATAGAGGAAAATAGAACAGAACAGAACAGAACAGAACAGAATAGAATAGAACAGGACAGAACAGAATAGAATAGATTAGAACAGAATAGAACAGATTAGAATAGAATAGAATAGAATAGAATAGAATAGAAGTGAACAGAACAGAACAGAATAGAATCGATCAGAATAGAATAGAATAGAACAGAATAGAACAGAATAGAATAGAATAGAATCAATCAGAATAGAATAGAATAGAACAGAATAGAACAGAATAGAATAGAAAAACAGAATAGAACAGAAGAAAATAGAATAGAATAGAATAGAATAGAATAGAATAGAATAGAATAGAATCCAACAGAATAGAATAGAATAGAACAGAATAGAACAGAATAGAATAGATGAACAGAATAGAACATAAGAAAATAGAATAGAATAGAATAGAATAGAATAGAATAGAATAGAATAGAACAGAACAGAACAGAGTAGAATAGAATAGAATAGAATAGAATAGAATAGAATAGAATAGAATAGAATAGAATAGAATAGAATAGAATAGAAAAGAATAGAATAGAATAGAACAGAACAGAATAGAACAGAATAGAACAGAACAGAACAGAATAGAATAGAATAGAATAGAATAGAACAGAATAGAATAGAATAGAAGAGAACAGAATAGAATCGAACAGAATAGAATATAATAGAACAGAATAGAATAGAATAGAATAGAATAGAATAGAATAGAATAGAGTTGAATAGAACAGAACAGAATAGAATAGAACAGAACAGAACTGAATAGAATAGAACAGAATAGAATAGAATAGTACAGAATAAATAGAATAGAATAGAACAGAACAGAAGAGAACAGAACAGAAGAGAATAGAATAGAATAGAATAGAATAGAAGAGAATAGAATAGAATAGAATAGAACAGAATAGAATAGAATAGAACAGAACAGAACTGAATAGAATAGAACAGAATAGAATAGAATAGTACAGAATAAATAGAATAGAATAGAACAGAACAGAACAGAATAGAGTAGAATAGAATAGAATAGAATAGAATAGAATAGAATAGAATAGCACAGAATAGAATAGAATATAACAGAATAGAATAGAATAGAACAGGACAGAATAGAATAGAATAGATTAGAACAGAATAGAACACAATAGAATAGAATAGAATAGAATAGAACAGAACAGAACAGAATAGAATCGAACAGAATAGAATAGAATAGAACAGAATAGAACAGAATAGAATAGAATAGAATAGCATAGAACAGAACAGAACAGAACAGAACAGAATAAATAGAATAGATTAGAATACAATAGAATAGAACAGATTAGAACAGAATAGAACAGAACAGAATAGAATAAAATTGAATAGAAGTACAGAACAGAATAGAATAGATTAGAATAGAATAGAGTAGAATAGAACAGAACAGAATAGAATAGAATAGAACAGAACAGAACAGAATAGAAAAAATAGAGGAAAATAGAACAGAACAGAACAGAACAGAACAGAATAGAATAGAACAGGACAGAACAGAGTAGAATAGATTAGAACAGAATAGAACAGAATAGAATAGAATAGAATAGAATAGAATAGAATAGAATAGAATAGAATAGAATTGAACAGAACAGAACAGAATAGAATCGAACAGAATAGAATAGAATAGAACAGAATAGAACAGAATAGAATAGAAGAACAGAATAGAATAAAATAGAACAGGACAGAACAGAATAGAATAGATTAGAACAGAAGAGAACAGAATAGAATAGAATAGAACAGAACAGAAGAGAATAGAATAGAATAGAACAGAACAGAATAGAACAGAATAGAACAGAACTGAATAGAACAGAACACAACACAATAGAACAGAATAGAATAGAATAGAATAGAACAGAACCGAATAGAACAGAACAGAACTGAACAGAACAGAATAGAATAGAATGGAATAGAACAGAATAGAAGAGAACAGAACAGAATAGAGTAGAATAGAATAGAACAGAATAGAATAGAATAGAACAGAATAGAATAGAATAGAACAAAACAGAACTGAATAGAATAGAACAGAATAGAATAGAATAGTACAGAATAAATAGAATAGAATAGAACAGAATAGAACAGAACAGAACAAAATAGAGTAGAATAGAATAGATTAGAACAGAATAGAACACAATAGAATAGAATAGAATAGAATAGAACAGAACAGAACAGAATAGAATCGAACAGAATAGAATAGAATAGAACAGAATAGAACAGAATAAAATAGAATAGAATAGAACAGAACAGAACAGAATAGAATAGAATAGAAGAAAATAGAACAGAACAGAATAGAATAGAATAGAATAGAATAGAATAGAATAGAACAGAACAGAACAGAATAGAATAGAACAGAATAGAATAGAATGGAACAGAACAGAACTGAATAGAATAGAACAGAATAGAATAGAATAGTACAGAATAAATAGAATAGAATAGAACAGATCAGAACAGAATAGAGTAGAATAGAATAGAATAGAATAGAATAGAATAGAATAGAATAGCACAGAATAGAATAGAATATAACAGAATAGAATAGAATAGAACAGAACAGAACAGAATAGAATAGAATAGAGGAAAATAGAACAGAACAGAAGAGAACAGAACAGAATAGAATAGAACAGGACAGAACAGAATAGAATAGATTAGAACAGAATAGAACAGAATAGAATAGAATAGAATAGAATAGAATAGAATTGAACAGAACAGAACAGATTAGAATCGAACAGAATAGAATAGAATAGAACAGAATAGAACAGAAGAACAGAATAGAACAGAAGAGAATAGAATAGAATAGAATAGAATAGAATAGAATAGAATAGAACAGAACAGAACAGAGTAGAATAGAATAGAATAGAATAGAATAGAATAGAATAGAATAGAATAGAATAGAATAGAACAGAATAGAATAGAACAGAATAGAACAGAACAGAAGAGAATAGAATAGAATAGAAAAGAATAGAACAGAATAGAATAGAATAGAACAGAACAGAATAGAATCGAACAGAATAGAATAGAATAGAATAGAATAGAACAGAACAGAAGAGAATAGAATAGAATTGAACAGAACAGAATAGAACAGAATAGAACAGAGCTGAATAGAACATAACACAACACAACAGAACAGAAGAGAATAGAATAGAATAGAACAGAACCGAATAGAACAGAACAGAACTGAACAGAACAGAATAGAATTGAATGGAATAGAACAGAAGAGAAGAGAACAGAACAGAATAGAGTAGAATAGAATAGAACAGAATAGAATAGAATAGAACAGAATAGAATAGAATAGAACAGAACAGAACTGAATAGAATAGAACAGAATAGATTAGAATAGTACAGAATAAATAGAATAGAATAGAACAGAATAGAACAGAACAGAACAGAATAGAGTAGAATAGAATAGATTAGAACAGAATAGAACACAATGGAATAGAATAGAATAGAATAGAACAGAACAGAACAGAATAGAATCGAACAGAATAGAATAGAATAGAATAGATTAGAACAGAATAGAACACAACAGAATAGAATAGAATAGAATAGAACAGAATAGAATAGAATCGAACAGAATAGAATAGAATAGAACAGAATAGAACAGAATAGAATAGAATAGAATAGATTAGAACAGAACAGAAGAGAATAAATAGAAAGATTAGAATACAATAGAATAGAACAGATTAAAAAAAAATAGAACAGAACAAAATAGAATACAATTGAATAGAAGTACAGAACAGAATAGAATAGATTAGAATAGAATAGAGTAGAATAGAACAGAACAGAATAGAATAGAATAGAACAGAACAGAACAGAACAGAACAGAATAGAATAGAACAGGACAGAACAGAATAGAATAGATTAGAACAGAATAGAACAGAATAGAATAGAATAGAATAGAATAGAATAGAATAGAATAGAATAGAATAGAATAGAATAGAATAGAACAGGACAGAACAGAAAAAATAGATTAGAACAGAATAGAACACAATAGAATAGAATAGAATAGAATAGAATAGAATAGAACAGAACAGAACAGAATAGAATCGAATAGAATAGAATAGAATAGAACAGAATAGAACAGAATAGAATAGAATAGAATAGCATAGAACAGAACAGAACAGAATAAATAGAATAGATTAGAATACAATAGAATAGAACAGATTAGAACAGAATAGAACAGAACAGAATAGAATAAAATTGAATAGAAGTACAGAACAGAATAGAATAGATTAGAATAGAATAGAGTAGAATAGAACAGAACAGAATAGAATAGAATAGAACAGAACAGAACAGAATAGAAAAAATAGAGGAAAATAGAACAGAACAGAACAGAACAGAACAGAATAGAATAGAACAGGACAGAAGAGAATAGAATAGATTAGAACAGAATAGAACAGAATAGAATAGAATAGAATAGAATAGAATAGAATAGAATAGAATAGAATAGAATAGAATAGAATAGAATAGAATTGAACAGAACAGAACAGAATAGAATCGAACAGAATAGAATAGAATAGAACAGAATAGAACAGAATAGAATAGAAGAACAGAATAGAATAAAATAGAACAGGACAGAACAGAATAGAATAGATTAGAACAGAATAGAACAGAATAGAATAGAATAGAATACAATAGAATAGAATAGAATAGAATAGAATAGAATAGAACCGAAGAGAACAGAATAGAATCGAACAGAATAGAATAGAATAGAAAAGAATAGAACAGAACAGAATAGAATCGAACAGAATAGAATAGAACAGAATAGAATAGAATAGAATAGAATAGAACAGAACAGAAGAGAATAGAATAGAATAGAACAGAACAGAATAGAACAGAATAGAACAGAACTGAATAGAACAGAACACAACACAACAGAACAGAATAGAATAGAATAGAATAGAACAGAACCGAATAGAACAGAACAGAACTGAACAGAACAGAATAGAATAGAATGGAATAGAACAGAATAGAAGAGAACAGAAGAGAATAGAGTAGAATAGAATAGAACAGAATAGAATAGAATAGAATAGAATAGAATAGAACAGAATAGAATAGAATAGAACAAAACAGAACTGAATAGAATAGAACAGAATAGAATAGAATAGTACAGAATAAATAGAATAGAATAGAACAGAATAGAACAGAACAGAACAAAATAGAGTAGAATAGAATAGATTAGAACAGAATAGAACACAATAGAATAGAATAGAATAGAATAGAACAGAATAGAACAGAATAGAATAGAATAGAATAGAACAGAACAAAATAGAATACAATTGAATAGAAGTACAGAACAGAATAGAATGGATTAGAATAGAATAGTGTAGAATAGAAGAGAACAGAATAGTATAGAATAAAACAGAACAGAATAGAATAGAACAGAATAGAATAGAATAGAACAGAATAGAATAGAATAGAACAGAACAGAACAGAATAGAATAGAATAGAATAGAATAGAACAGAACAGAACAGAATAAATAGAATAGATTGGAATACAATAGAATAGAACAGATTAGAACAGAATAGAACAGAACAGAATAGAATAAAATTGAATAGAAGTACAGAACAGAATAGAATAGATTAGAATAGAATAGAGTAGAATAGAACAGAACAGAACGGAATAGAATAGAACAGAACAGAATAGATAGAACAGAATAGAATAGAATAGAACAGAATAGAACAGAATAGAACAGAATAGAATAGAATAGAATAGAATAGAATAGAATAGAATTGAACAGAACAGAACAGAATAGAATCGAACAGAATAGAATAGAATAGAACAGAATAGAACAGAATAGAATAGAAGAACAGAATAGAACAGAAGAGAATAGAATAGAATATAATAGAATAGAATAGAACAGAATAGAATAGAATAGAACAGAACAGAACAGAGTAGAATAGAATAGAATAGAATAGAATAGAATAGAATAGAATAGAATAGAATAGAACAGAACAGATTAGAACAGAATAGAACAGAACAGAACAGAACAGAATAGAATAGAATAGAATAGAACAGAATAGAATAGAATAAAACAGAACAGAATAGAATCGAACAGAATAGAATAGAATAGAATAGAATAGAACAGAACAGAAGAGAATAGAATAGAATAGAACAGAACAGAATAGAACATAATAGAACAGAGCTGAATAGAACAGAACAGAACTGAACAGAACAGAATAGAATAGAATGGAATAGAACAGAAGAAAAGAGAACAGAACAGAATAGAGTAGAATAGAATAGAACAGAATAGAATAGAATAGAATAGAACAGAACAGAACTGAATAGAATAGAACAGAATAGAATAGAATAGTACAGAATAAATAGAATAGAATAGAACAGAATAGAACAGAACAGAACAGAATAGAGTAGAATAGAATGGATTAGAACAGAATAGAACACAATAGAATAGAATAGAATAGAATAGAACAGAACAGAAGAGAAGAGAACAGAAAAGAATAGAATAGAATAGAATAGAACAGAATAGAATAGAATCGAACGGAATAGAATAGAATAGAACAGAACAGAACAGAATAGAATAGAATAGAATAGAATAGAACAGAACAGAAGAGAATAAATAGAAAGATTAGAATACAATTGAATAGAACAGATTAGAACAGAATAGAATAGAACAAAATAGAATACAATTGAATAGAAGTACAGAACAGAATAGAATAGATTAGAATAGAATAGAGTAGAATAGAACAGAACAGAATAGAATAGAATAGAATAGAACAGAACAGAACAGAACAGAATAAAATAGAACAGGACAGAACAGAATAGAATAGATTAGAAGAGAATAGAACAGAATAGAATAGAATATAATAGAATAGAATAGACTAGAATAGAATAGAACAGAACAGAATAGAATAGAACAGAATAGAATAGAATACAACAGAACAGAACTGAATAGAATAGAACAGAATAGAATAGAATAGTACAGAATAAATAGAATAGAATAGAACAGAACAGAACAGAATAGAGTAGAATAGAATAGAATAGAATAGAATAGAATAGAATAGAATAGCAGAGAATAGAATAGAATATAACAGAATAGAATAGAATAGAACAGGACAGAACAGAATAGAATAGATTAGAACAGAATAGAACACAATAGAATAGAATAGAATAGAATAGAACAGAACAGAACAGAATAGAATCGAACAGAATAGAATAGAATAGAACAGAATAGAACAGAATAGAATAGAATAGACTAGAATAGAATAGAACAGAACAGAACAGAATAAATAGAATAGATTAGAATACAATAGAATAGAACAGATTAGAACAGAATAGAACAGAACAGAATAGAATAAAATTGAATAGAAGTACAGAACAGAATAGAATAGATTAGAATAGAATAGAGTAGAATAGAACAGAACAGAATAGAATAGAATAGAACAGAACAGAATAGAATAGAATAGAATAGAATAGAATAGAATAGAATAGAATAGAACAGAATAGAATAGAATAGAACAGAATAGAATAGAATAGAACAGAATAGAATAGAATAGAACAGAATAGAACAGAGTAGAATAGAATAGAATAGAATAGAACAGAATAGAACAGAATAGAACAGAACAGAACAGAACAGAACAGAATAGAATAGAACAGGACAGAACAGAATAGAATAGATTAGAACAGAATAGAATAGAATAGAATAGAATAGAATAGAATAGAATAGAATAGAATAGAATAGAATAGAATAGAACAGAATAGAATAGAATAGAACAGAATAGAATAGAATAGAACAGAATAGAACAGAGTAGAATAGAATAGAATAGAATAGAACAGAACAGAAGAGAATAAATAGAAAGATTAGAATACAATAGAATAGAACAGGTTAGAACAGAATAGAACAGAACAAAATAGAATACAATTGAATAGAAGTACAGAACAGAATAGAATAGATTAGAATAGAATAGAGTAGAATAGAACAGAACAGAATAGAATAGAATAGAACAGAACAGAACAGAATAGAATAGAACAGGACAGAACAGAATAGAATAGATTAGAACAGAATAGAATAGAATAGAATAGAATAGAATAGAATAGAATAGAATAGAATAGAATAGAATAGAACAGAACAGAATAGAATAGAACAGAATAGAATAGAATAGAACAGAACAGAACTGAATAGAATAGAACAGAATAGACTAGAATAGTACAGAATAAATAGAATAGAATAGAACAGAACAGAACAGAATAGAGTAGAATAGAATAGAATAGAATAGAATAGAATAGCAGAGAATAGAATAGAATATAACAGAATAGAATAGAATAGAACAGGACAGAACAGAATAGAATAGATTAGAACAGAATAGAACACAATAGAATAGAATAGAATAGAATAGAACAGAACAGAATAGAATAGAATCGAACAGAATAGAATAGAATAGAACAGAATAGAACAGAATAGAATAGAATAGAATAGAATAGAACAGAACAGAACAGAATAAATAGAATAGATTAGAATACAATAGAATAGAGCAGATTAGAACAGAATAGAACAGAACAGAATAGAATAAAATTGAATAGAAGTACAGAACAGAATAGAATATATTAGAATAGAATAGAGTAGAATTTAACAGAACAGAATAGAATAGAATAGAACAGAACAGAATAGAATAGAACAGAATAGAATAGAATAGAAGAGAATAGAATAGAATCGAACAGAACAGAACAGAATAGAATAGAATAGAGGAAAATAGAACAGAACAGAACAGAACAGAACAGAATAGAATAGAACAGGACAGAACAGAATAGAATAGATTAGAACAGAATAGAACAGAATAGAATAGAATAGAATAGAATAGAATAGAATAGAATTGAATTGAACACAACAGAACAGAATAGGATCGAACAGAATAGAATAGAAATGAACAGAATAGAACAGAATAGAATAGAAAAACAGAAAAGAACAGAAGAGAATAGAATAGAATAGAATAGAATAGAATAGAATAGAATAGAATAGAACAGAACAGAACAGAACAGAACAGAACAGAATAGAATAGAACAGAACAGAACAGAACAGAATAGAATAGAATAGAATAGAATAGAATAGAACAGAATAGAACAGAATAGAATAGAACAGAATAGAATAGAACAGAATATAACAGAACAGAACAGAATAGAATAGAATAGAATAGAATAGAACAGAATAGAATAGAATAGAACAGAACAGAATAGAATCGAACAGAATAGAATAGAATAGAATAGAATAGAACAGAACAGAAGAGAATAGAATAGAATAGAACAGAACCGAATAGAACAGAACAGAACTGAACAGAACAGAATAGAATAGAATGGAATAGAACAGAAGTGAAGAGAACAGAACAGAACAGAGTAGAATAGAATAGAACAGAATAGAATAGAATAGAATAGAACAGAATAGAATAGAATAGAACAGAACAGAACTGAATAGAATAGAACAGAATAGAATAGAATTGTACAGAATAAATAGAATAGAGTAGAACAGAATATAACAGAACAGAACAGAATAGAGTAGAATAGAATAGATTAGAACAGAATAGAACACAATAGAATAGAATAGAATAGAATAGAACAGAAGAGAACAGAATAGAATCGAACAGAATCGAATAGAATAGAATAGATTAGAACAGAATAGAACACAATAGAATAGAATAGAATAGAACAGAACAGAATAGAAGACAACACAACACAGCAGAACAGATCAGAATAGAATAGATTAGAACAGAACCGAATAGAACAGAACAGAATAGAACAGAATAGAACAGAACAGAACAGAACAGAACAGAACAGAACAGAACAGAATAGAATAGAACAGGACAGAACAGAATAGAATAGATTAGAACAGAATAGAATAGAATAGAACAGAACAGAACTGAATAGAATAGAACAGAATAGAATAGAATAGTACAGAATAAATAGCATAGAATAGAACAGAACAGAACAGAATAGAGTAGAATAGAATAGAATAGAATAGAATAGAATAGAATAGAATAGAATAGCAGAGAATAGAATAGAATATAACAGAATAGAATAGAATAGAACAGGACAGAACAGAATTGAATAGATTAGAACAGAATAGAACACAATAGAATAGAATAGAATAGAATAGAACAGAACAGAACAGAATAGAATCGAACAGAATAGAATAGAATAGAACAGAATAGTACAGAATAGAATAGAATAGACTAGAATAGAATAGAACAGAACAGAACAGAATAAATAGAATAGATTAGAATACAATAGAATAGAACAGATTAGAACAGAATAGAACAGAACAGAATAGAATAAAATTGAATAGAAGTACAGAACAGAATAGAATAGATTAGAATAGAATAGAGTAGAATAGAACAGAACAGAATAGAATAGAATAGAACAGAACAGAATAGAATAGAATAGAATAGAATAGAATAGAACAAAATAGAATAGAATAGAACAGAATAGAATAGAATAGAACAGAATAGAATAGAATAGAACAGAATAGAACAGAGTAGAAAAGAATAGAATAGAATAGAACAGAATAGAACAGAATAGAACAGAACAGAACAGAACAGAACAGAATAGAATAGAACAGGACAGAACAGAATAGAATAGATTAGAACAGAATAGAATAGAATAGAATAGAATAGAATAGAATAGAATAGAATAGAATAGAATAGAATAGAATAGAATAGAATAGAATAGAACAGAATAGAATAGAATAGAACAGAATAGAATAGAATAGAACAGAATAGAACAGAGTAGAATAGAATAGAATAGAATAGAACAGAACAGAAGAGAATAAATAGAAAGATTAGAATACAATAGAATAGAACAGGTTAGAACAGAATAGAACAGAACAAAATAGAATACAATTGAATAGAAGTACAGAACAGAATAGAATAGATTAGAATAGAATAGAGTAGAATAGAACAGAACAGAATAGAATAGAATAGAACAGAACAGAACAGAATAGAATAGAACAGGACAGAACAGAATAGAATAGATTAGAACAGAATAGAATAGAATAGAATAGAATAGAATAGAATAGAATAGAATAGAATAGAATAGAATAGAACAGAACAGAATAGAATAGAACAGAATAGAATAGAATAGAACAGAACAGAACTGAATAGAATAGAACAGAATAGACTAGAATAGTACAGAATAAATAGAATAGAATAGAACAGAACAGAACAGAATAGAGTAGAATAGAATAGAATAGAATAGAATAGAATAGCAGAGAATAGAATAGAATATAACAGAATAGAATAGAATAGAACAGGACAGAACAGAATAGAATAGATTAGAACAGAATAGAACACAATAGAATAGAATAGAATAGAATAGAATAGAACAGAACAGAATAGAATAGAATCGAACAGAATAGAATAGAATAGAACAGAATAGAACAGAATAGAATAGAATAGAATAGAATAGAACAGAACAGAACAGAATAAATAGAATAGATTAGAATACAATAGAATAGAGCAGATTAGAACAGAATAGAACAGAACAGAATAGAATAAAATTGAATAGAAGTACAGAACAGAATAGAATAGATTAGAATAGAATAGAGTAGAATAGAACAGAACAGAATAGAATAGAATAGAACAGAACAGAATAGAATAGAACAGAATAGAATAGAATAGAAGAGAATAGAATAGAATCGAACAGAACAGAACAGAATAGAATAGAATAGAGGAAAATAGAACAGAACAGAACAGAACAGAACAGAATAGAATAGAACAGGACAGAACAGAATAGAATAGATTAGAACAGAATAGAACAGAATAGAATAGAATAGAATAGAATAGAATAGAATAGAATAGAATAGAATAGAATTGAACAGAACAGAACAGAATAGAATCGAACAGAATAGAATAGAATAGAACAGAATAGAACAGAATAGAATAGAAGAACAGAATAGAATAAAATAGAACAGGACAGAACAGAATTGAATAGATTAGAACAGAATAGAACAGAACAGAATAGAATAGAATAGAATAGAATAGAATAGAATAGAATAGAATTGAATTGAACACAACAGAACAGAATAGAATCGAACAGAATAGAATAGAAATGAACAGAATAGAACAGAATAGAATAGAAAAACAGAAAAGAAGAGAAGAGAATAGAATAGAATAGAATAGAGTAGAATAGAATAGAATAGAATAGAATAGAACAGAACAGAACAGAACAGAATAGAATAGAATAGAACAGAACAGAACAGAACAGAATAGAATAGAATAGAATAGAATAGAATAGAACAGAATAGAACAGAATAGATTAGAACAGAATAGAATAGAACAGAATATAACAGAACAGAACAGAATAGAATAGAATAGAATAGAATAGAACAGAATAGAATAGAATAGAACAGAACAGAATAGAATCGAACAGAATAAAATAGAATAGAATAGAATAGAACAGAACAGAAGAGAATAGAATAGAATAGAACAGAACCGAATAGAACAGAACAGAACTGAACAGAACAGAATAGAATAGAATGGAATAGAACAGAAGTGAAGAGAACAGAACAGAACAGAGTAGAATAGAATAGAACAGAATAGAATAGAATAGAATAGAACAGAATAGAATAGAATAGAACAGAACAGAACTGAATAGAATAGAACAGAATAGAATAGAATTGTACAGAATAAATAGAATAGAGTAGAACAGAATATAACAGAACAGAACAGAATAGAGTAGAATAGAATAGATTAGAACAGAATAGAACACAATAGAATAGAATAGAATAGAATAGAACAGAAGAGAACAGAATAGAATCGAACAGAATCGAATAGAATAGAATAGATTAGAACAGAATAGAACACAATAGAATAGAATAGAATAGAATAGAACAGAACAGAATAGAAGACAACACAACACAGCAGAACAGATCAGAATAGAATAGATTAGAACAGAACCGAATAGAACAGAACAGAACAGAACAGAACAGAATAGAATAGAACAGGACAGAACAGAATAGAATAGATTAGAACAGAATAGAATAGAATAGAATAGAATAGAATAGAATAGAATAGAATAGAATAGAATAGAATAGAATAGAATAGAATAGAACAGAATAGAATAGAATAGAACAGAATAGAATAGAATAGAACAGAATAGAACAGAATAGAATAGAATAGAATAGAATAGAACAGAACAGAAGAGAATAAATAGAAAGATTAGAATACAATAGAATAGAACAGGTTAGAACAGAATAGAACAGAACAAAATAGAATACAATTGAATAGAAGTACAGAACAGAATAGAATAGATTAGAATAGAATAGAGTAGAATAGAACAGAACAGAATAGAATAGAATAGAACAGAACAGAACAGAACAGAACAGAATAGAATAGAACAGGACAGAACAGAATAGAATAGATTAGAATAGAATAGAATAGAATAGAATAGAATAGAATAGAATAGAATAGAATAGAACAGAACAGAATAGAATAGAACAGAATAGAATAGAATAGAACAGAACAGAACTGAATAGAATAGAACAGAATAGACTAGAATAGTACAGAATAAATAGAATAGAAAGGAACAGAACAGAACAGAATAGAGTAGAATAGAATAGAATAGAATAGAATAGAATAGCAGAGAATAGAATAGAATATAACAGAATAGAATAGAATAGAACAGGACAGAACAGAATAGAATAGATTAGAACAGAATAGAACACAATAGAATAGAATAGAATAGAATAGAACAGAACAGAATAGAATAGAATCGAACAGAATAGAATAGAATAGAACAGAATAGAACAGAATAGAATAGAATAGAATAGAATAGAACAGAACAGAACAGAATAAATAGAATAGATTAGAATACAATAGAATAGAGCAGATTAGAACAGAATAGAACAGAACAGAATAGAATAAAATTGAATAGAAGTACAGAACAGAATAGAATAGATTAGAATAGAATAGAGTAGAATAGAAGAGAACAGAATAGAATAGAATAGAACAGAACAGAATAGAATAGAACAGAATAGAATAGAATAGAAGAGAATAGAATAGAATCGAACAGAACAGAACAGAATAGAATAGAATAGAGGAAAATAGAACAGAACAGAACAGAACAGAACAGAACAGGACAGAACAGAATAGAATAGAGTAGAATAGAACAGAACAGAATAGAATAGAATAGAACAGAACAGAACAGAACAGAACAGAATAGAATAGAACAGGACAGAACAGAATAGAATAGATTAGAACAGAATAGAATAGAATAGAATAGAATAGAATAGAATAGAATAGAATAGAATAGAATAGAATAGAAGAGAATAGAATAGAATAGAACAGAACAGAATAGAATAGAACAGAATAGAATAGAATTGAACAGAAAAGAACTGAATAGAATAGAACAGAATAGACTAGAATAGTACAGAATAAATAGAATAGAAGAGAACAGAACAGAACAGAATAGAGTAGAATAGAATAGAATAGAGTAGAATAGCAGAGAATAGAATAGAATATAACAGAATAGAATAGAATAGAACAGGACAGAACAGAATAGAATAGATTTGAACAGAATAGAACACAATAGAATAGAATAGAATAGAATAGAATAGAATAGAATAGAACAGAACAGAACAGAATAGAATCGAACAGAATAGAATAGAATAGAACAGAATAGAACAGAACAGAATAGAATAAAATTGAATAGAAGTACAGAACAGAATAGAATAGATTAGAATAGAATAGAGTAGAATAGAACAGAACAGAATAGAATAGAATAGAACAGAACAGAATAGAATAGAACAAAATAGAATAGAATAGAAGAGAATAGAATAGAATAGAATAGAACAGAACAGAACAGAATAGAATAGAATAGAGGAAAATAGAACAGAACAGAACAGAACAGAACAGAATAGAATAGAACAGGGCAGAACAGAATAGAATAGATTAGAACAGAATAGAACAGAATAGAATAGAATAGAATAGAATAGAAGAGAATAGAATAGAATAGAATAGAACAGAATAGAATAGAATAGAACAGAACAGAATAGAATCGAACAGAATAGAATAGAATAGAACAGAATAGAACAGAATAGAATAGAATAGAATAGAATAGAATAGAATAGAACAGAACAGAATAGAATAGAACAGAATAGAATAGAACAGAATAGAATAGAATAGAACAGAATAGAATAGAATAGAATAGAACAGAACAGAACAGAATAGAATAGAATAGAATAGAACAGAATAAGACAGAACAGAACAGAACAGAACAGAATAGAATAAAATAGAACAGGAGAGAACAGAATAGAATAGATTAGAACAGAACAGAATAGAACAGAACAGAATAGAATAGAATAGAATAGAATAGAATAGAATAGAAAAGAAGAGAACAGAATAGAATCGAACAGAATAGAATAGAATAGAAAAGAATAGAACAGAACAGAATAGAATCGAACAGAATAGAATAGAACAGAATAGAATAGAATAGAATAGAATAGAACAGAACAGAAGAGAATAGAATAGAATAGAACAGAACAGAATAGAACAGAATAAAACAGAGCTGAATAGAACAGAACACAACACAACAGAACAGAATAGAATAGAATAGAATAGAACAGAACCGAATAGAACAGAACAGAACTGAACAGAACAGAATAGAATAGAATGGAATAGAACAGAAGAGAATAGAACAGAACAGAATAGAGTAGAATAGAATAGAGCAGAATAGAATAGAATAGAATAGAACAGAATAGAATAGAATAGAACAGAATAGAACTGAATAGAATAGAACAGAATAGAATAGAATAGTACAGAATAAATAGAATAGAATAGAACAGAATAGAACAGAACAGAACAGAATAGAGTAGAATAGAATAGATTAGAACAGAATAGAACACAATAGAATAGAATAGAATAGAATAGAATAGAATAGAACAGAACAGAACAGAATAGAATCGAACAGAATAGAATAGAATAGAACAGAATAGAACAGAATAGAATAGAATAGAATAGAATAGAACAGAACAGAAGAGAATAAATAGAAAGATTAGAATACAATAGAATAGAACAGATTAGAACAGAATAGAACAGAACAAAATAGAATACAATTGAATAGAAGTACAGAACAGAATAGAATAGATTAGAATAGAATAGAGTAGAATAGAACAGAACAGAATAGAATAGAATAGAACAGAACAGAACAGAACAGAACAGAGTAGAATAGAACAGGACAGAACAGAATAGAATAGATTAGAACAGAATAGAATAGAATAGAATAGAATAGAATAGAATAGAATAGAATAGAATAGAACAGAACAGAATAGAATAGAACAGAATAGAATAGAATAGAACAGAACAGAACTGAATAGAATAGAACAGAATAGACTAGAAGAGTACAGAATAAATAGAATAGAATAGAACAGAACAGAACAGAATAGAGTAGAATAGAATAGAATATAATAGATTAGAATAGAATAGAATAGAATAGAATAGCAGAGAATAGAATAGAATATAACAGAATAGAATAGAATATAACAGGACAGAACAGAATAGAATAGATTAGAACAGAATAGAACACAATAGAATAGAATAGAATAGAATAGAATAGAACAGAACAGAACAGAATAGAATCGAACAGAATAGAATAGAATAGAACAGAATAGAACAGAATAGAATAGAATAGAATAGAATAGAATAGAATAGAATAGAATAGAACAGAACAGAACAGAATAAATAGAATAGATTAGAATACAATAGAAAAGAACAGATTAGAACAGAATAGAACAGAACAGAATAGAATAAAATTGAATAGAAGTACAGAACAGAATAGAATAGATTAGAATAGAATAGAGTAGAATAGAAGAGAACAGAATAGAATAGAATAGAACAGAACAGAATAGAATAGAACAGAATAGAATAGAATAGAAGAGAATAGAATAGAATAGAATAGAACAGAACAGAACAGAATAGAATAGAATAGAGGAAAATAGAACAGAACAGAACAGAACAGAACAGAATAGAATAGAACAGGACAGAACAGAATAGAATAGATTAGAACAGAATAGAATAGAATAGAATAGAATAGAATAGAATAGAATAGAATAGAATAGAATAGAATAGAATAGAATAGAATAGAACAGAATAGAATAGAATAGAACAGAACAGAATAGAATCGAACAGAATAGAACAGAACAGAATAGAATAGAATAGAACAGAATTAAACAGAACAGAACAGAACAGAACAGAATAGAATAAAATAGAACAGGACAGAAAGAATAGAATAGATTAGAAGAGAACAGAATAGAATAGAATAAAATAGAATAGAATAGAATAGAATAGAATAGAATAGAATAGAATAGAACAGAAGAGAACAGAATAGAATCGAACAGAATAGAATAGAATAGAAAAGAATAGAACAGAACAGAATAGAATCGAACAGAATAGAATAGAACAGAATAGAATAGAATAGAATAGAATAGAACAGAACAGAAGAGAATAGAATAGAATAGAACAGAACAGAATAGAACAGAATAGAACAGAGCGGAATAGAACAGAACACAACACAACAGAACAGAATAGAATAGAATAGAATAGAACAGAACCGAATAGAACAGAACAGAACTGAACAGAACAGAATAGAATAGAATGAATAGAACAGAAGAGAATAGAACAGAACAGAATAGAGTAGAATAGAATAGAACAGAATAGAATAGAATAGAATAGAACAGAATAGAATAGAATCGAACAGAACAGAACTGAATAGAATAGAAAAGAATAGAATAGAATAGTACAGAATAAATAGAATAGAATAGAACAGAATAGAACAGAACAGAACAGAATAGAGTAGAATAGAATAGATTAGAACAGAATAGAACACAATAGAATAGAAGATAATAGAATAGAATAGAACAGAACAGAACAGAATAGAATCGAACAGAATAGAATAGAATAGAACAGAATAGAACAGAATAGAATAGAATAGAATAGAATAGAATAGAATAGAACAGAACAGAAGAGAATAAATAGAAAGATTAGAATACAATAGAATAGAACAGATTAGAACAGAATAGAACAGAACAAAATAGAATACAATTGAATAGAAGTACAGAACAGAATAGAATAGATTAGAATAGAGGAAAATAGAACAGAACAGAACAGAACAGAACAGAATAGAATAGAACAGGACAGAACAGAATAGAATAGCTTAGAACAGAATAGAACAGAATAGAATAGAATAGAATAGAATAGAATAGAATAGAATAGAATAGAACAGAACAGAACAGAATAGAATAGAATAGAACAAAATAGAACAGAACAGAACAGAACAGAACAGAATAGAATAGAATAGAACAGGACAGAACAGAATAGAATAGAATAGAACAGAACAGTACAGAATAGAATCGAACAGAATAGAAGAGAATATAACAGAATAGAATAGAATAGAATAGAATAGAATAGAATAGAATAGAATAGAATAGAATAGAATAGAATAGAATAGAACAGAACAGAATCGAACAGAACACAACACAGCAGAACAGAACAGAATAGAATAGAATAGAACAGAACAGAACAGAATAGAATAGAATAGAGGAAAATAGAACAGAACAGAACAGAACAGAACAGAATAGAATAGAACAGGACAGAACAGAATAGAATAGATTAGAACAGAATAGAACAGAATAGAATAGAATAGAATAGAATAGAATAGAATAGAACAGAACAGAATAGAATAGAATAGAACAGAACAGAATAGAATCGAACAGAATAGAATAGAATAGAACAGAATAGAATAGAATAGAATAGAATAGAATAGAATAGAATAGAATAGAATAGAACAGAACAGAGTAGAATAGAACAGAATAGAATAGAACAGAATAGAATAGAATAGAACAGAATAGAATAGAATAGAATAGAACAGAACAGAACAGAAGAATAGAATAGAACAGAATAAGACAGAACAGAACAGAACAGAACAGAATAGAATAAAATAGAACAGGACAGAACAGAATAGAATAGATTAGAACAGAACAGAATAGAATAGAATAGAATAGAATAGAATAGAATAGAATAGAATAGAACAGAAGAGAACAGAATAGAATCGAACAGAATAGAATAGAATAGAAAAGAATAGAACAGAACAGAATAGAATCGAACAGAATAGAATAGAACAGAATAGAATAGAATAGAATAGAATAGAACAGAACAGAAGAGAATAGAATAGAATAGAACAGAACAGAATAGAACAGAATAGAACAGAGCTGAATAGAACAGAACACAACAGAACAGAATAGAATAGAGTAGAATAGAACAGAACCGAATAGAACAGAACAGAACTGAACAGAACAGAATAGAATAGAATGGAATAGAACAGAAGAGAAGAGAACAGAACAGAATAGAGTAGAATAGAATAGAACAGAATAGAATAGAATAGAATAGAACAGAATAGAATAGAATAGAACAGAACAGAACTGAATAGAATAGAACAGAATAGAATAGAATAGTACAGAATAAATAGAATAGAATAGAACAGAATAGAACAGAACAGAACAGAATAGAGTAGAATAGAATAGATTAGAACAGAATAGAACACAATAGAATAGAATAGAATAGAATAGAATAGAATAGAACAGAACAGAACAGAATAGAATCGAACAGAATAGAATAGAATAGAACAGAATAGAACAGAATAGAATAGAATAGAATAGAATAGAATAGAACAGAACAGAAGAGAATAAATAGAAAGATTAGAATACAATAGAATAGAACAGATTAGAACAGAATAGAACAGAACAAAATAGAATACAATTGAATAGAAGTACAGAACAGAATAGAATAGATTAGAATAGAATAGAGTAGAATAGAACAGAATAGAATAGAATAGAATAGAATAGAACAGAACAGAACAGAATAAATAGAATAGATTAGAATACAATAGAAAAGAACAGATTAGAACAGAATAGAACAGAACAGAATAGAATAAAATTGATTAGAAGTACAGAACAGAATAGAATAGATTAGAATAGAATAGAATAGAATAGAATAGAACAGAACAGAACTGAATAGAATAGAACAGAATAGACTAGAATAGTACAGAATAAATAGAATAGAATAGAACAGAACAAAACAGAATAGAGTAGAATAGAATAGAATAGAATAGAATAGAATAGAATAGAATAGAATAGATTAGAATAGAATAGAATAGAATAGAATAGCAGAGAATAGAATAGAATATAACAGAATAGAATAGAATATAACAGGACAGAACAGAATAGAATAGATTAGAACACAATAGAACACAATAGAATAGAATAGAATAGAATAGAACAGAACAGAACAGAATAGAATCGAACAGAATAGAATAGAATAGAACAGAATAAAACAGAATAGAATAGAATAGAATAGAATAGAACAGAACAGAACAGAATAAATAGAATAGATTAGAATACAATAGAAAAGAACAGATTAGAACAGAATAGAACAGAACAGAATAGAATAAAATTGATTAGAAGTACAGAACAGAATAGAATAGATTAGAATAGAATAGAGTAGAATAGAACAGAACAGAACTGAATAGAATAGAACAGAACAGAATAGAATAGAACAGAATAGAATAGAATAGAAGAGAATAGAATAGAATAGAATAGAACAGAACAGAACAGAATAGAATAGAATAGAGGAAAATAGAACAGAACAGAACAGAACAGAACAGAATGGAATAGAACAGGACAGAAGAGAATAGAATAGATTAGAACAGAATAGAACAGAATAGAATAGAATAGAACAGAACAGAATAGAATCGAACAGAATAGAATAGAATAGAACAGAATAGAACAGAATAGAATAGAATAGAATAGAATAGAATAGAATAGAATAGAATAGAATAGAACAGAACAGAATAGAATAGAACAGAATAGAATAGAACAGAATAGAATAGAATAGAACAGAATAGAATAGAATAGAATAGATTAGAACAGAACACAATAGAATAGAATAGAATAGAATAGAATAGAACAGAACAGAACAGAATAGAATCGAACAGAATAGAATAGAATAGAACAGAATAGAACAGAATAGAATAGAATAGAATAGAATAGAACAGAACAGAAGAGAATAAATAGAAAGATTAGAATACAATAGAATAGAACAGATTAGAACAGAATAGAACAGAACACAATAGAATACAATTGAATAGAAGTACAGAACAGAAAAGAATAGATTAGAATAGAATAGAGTAGAATAGAACAGAACAGAATAGAATAGAATAGAACAGAACAGAACAGAACAGAACAGAGTAGAATAGAACAGGACAGAACAGAATAGAATAGATTAGAACAGAATAGAATAGAATAGAATAGAATAGAATAGAATAGAATAGAATAGAATAGAATAGAATAGAACAGAACAGAATAGAATAGAACAGAATAGAATAGAATAGAACAGAACAGAACTGAATAGAATAGAACAGAATAGACTAGAAGAGTACAGAATAAATAGAATAGAATAGAACAGAACAGAACAGAATAGAGTAGAATAGAATAGAATAGAATAGATTAGAATAGAATAGAATAGAATAGAATAGCAGAGAATAGAATAGAATATAACAGAATAGAATAGAATATAACAGGACAGAACAGAATAGAATAGATTAGAACAGAATAGAACACAATAGAATAGAATAGAATAGAATAGAATAGAATAGAACAGAACAGAATAGAATCGAACAGAATAGAATAGAATAGAACAGAATAGAACAGAATAGAATAGAATAGAATAGAATAGAATAGAACAGAACAGAACAGAATAAATAGAATAGATTAGAATACAATAGAAAAGAACAGATTAGAACAGAATAGAACAGAACAGAATAGAATAAAATTGAATAGAAGTACAGAACAGAATAGAATAGATTAGAATAGAATAGAGTAGAATAGAACAGAACAGAATAGAATAGAATAGAGCAGAACAGAATAGAATCGAACAGAATAGAATAGAATAGAACAGAATAGAACAGAATAGAATAGAATAGAATAGAATAGAATAGAATAGAATAGAATAGAACAGAACAGAGTAGAATAGAACAGAATAGAATAGAACAGAATAGAATAGAATAGAACAGAATAGAATAGAATAGAATAGAACAGAACAGAACAGAAGAATACAATAGAACAGAATAAGACAGAACAGAACAGAACAGAACAGAATAGAATAAAATAGAACAGGACAGAACAGAATAGAATAGATTAGAACAGAATAGAATAGAATAGAATAGAATAGAATAGAATAGAATAGAATAGAATAGAATAGAATAGAATAGAATAGAATAGAACAGAAGAGAACAGAATAGAATCGAACAGAATAGAATAGAATAGAAAAGAATAGAACAGAACAGAATAGAATCGAACAGAATAGAATAGAACAGAATAGAATAGAATAGAATAGAATAGAACAGAACAGAAGAGAATAGAATAGAATAGAACAGAACAGAATAGAACAGAATAGAACAGAGCTGAATAGAACAGAACACAACACAACAGAACAGAATAGAATAGAGTAGAATAGAACAGAACCGAATAGAACAGAACAGAACTGAACAGAACAGAATAGAATAGAACGGAATAGAACAGAAGAGAAGAGAACAGAACAGAATAGAGTAGAATAGAATAGAACAGAATAGAATAGAATTGAATAGAACAGAATAGAATAGAATAGAACAGAACAGAACTGAATAGAATAGAACAGAATAGAATAGAATAGTACAGAATAAATAGAATAGAATAGAACAGAATAGGACAGAACAGAACAGAATAGAGTAGAATAGAATAGATTAGAACAGAATAGAACACAATAGAATAGAATAGAATAGAATAGAATAGAATAGAATAGAATAGAACAGAACAGAACAGAATAGAATCGAACAGAATAGAATAGAATAGAACAGAATAGAACAGAATAGAATAGAATAGAATAGAATAGAACAGAACAGAAGAGAATAAATAGAAAGATTAGAATACAATAGAATAGAACAGATTAGAACAGAATAGAACAGAACAAAATAGAATACAATTGAATAGAAGTACAGAACAGAATAGAATAGATTAGAATAGAATAGAGTAGAATAGAACAGAATAGAATAGAATAGAATAGAATAGAACAGAACAGAACAGAATAAATAGAATAGATTAGAATACAATAGAAAAGAACAGATTAGAACAGAATAGAACAGAACAGAATAGAATAAAATTGATTAGAAGTACAGAACAGAATAGAATAGATTAGAATAGAATAGAATAGAATAGAACAGAACAGAACTGAATAGAATAGAACAGAATAGACTAGAATAGTACAGAATAAATAGAATAGAATAGAACAGAACAAAACAGAATAGAGTAGAATAGAATAGAATAGAATAGAATAGAATAGATTAGAATAGAATAGAATAGAATAGAATAGCAGAGAATAGAATAGATTATAACAGAATAGAATAGAATATAACAGGAGAGAACAGAATAGAATAGATTAGAACAGAATAGAACACAATAGAATAGAATAGAATAGAATAGAACAGAACAGAACAGAATAGAATCGAACAGAATAGAATAGAATAGAACAGAATAAAATAGAATAGAATAGAATAGAATAGAATAGAACAGAACAGAACAGAATAAATAGAATAGATTAGAATACAATAGAAAAGAACAGATTAGAACAGAATAGAACAGAACAGAATAGAATAAAATTGATTAGAAGTACAGAACAGAATAGAATAGATTAGAATAGAATAGAGTAGAATAGAACAGAACAGAACTGAATAGAATAGAACAGAACAGAATAGAATAGAACAGAATAGAATAGAATAGAAGAGAATAGAATAGAATAGAATAGAACAGAACAGAACAGAATAGAATAGAATAGAGGAAAATAGAACAGAACAGAACAGAACAGAACAGAATGGAATAGAACAGGACAGAAGAGAATAGAATAGATTAGAACAGAATAGAACAGAATAGAATAGAATAGAACAGAACAGAATAGAATCGAACAGAATAGAATAGAACAGAATAGAATAGAATAGAACAGAATAGAACAGAATAGAATAGAATAGAATAGAATAGAATAGAATAGAATAGAATAGAATAGAATAGAATAGAACAGAACAGAATAGAATAGAACAGAATAGAATAGAACAGAATAGAATAGAATAGAACAGAATAGAATAGAATAGAATAGATTAGAACAGAACACAATAGAATAGAATAGAATAGAATAGAATAGAACAGAACAGAACAGAATAGAATCGAACAGAATAGAATAGAATAGAACAGAATAGAACAGAATAGAATAGAATAGAATAGAATAGAACAGAACAGAAGAGAATAAATAGAAAGATTAGAATACAATAGAATAGAACAGATTAGAACAGAATAGAACAGAACAAAATAGAATACAATTGAATAGAAGTACAGAACAGAATAGAATAGATTAGAATAGAATAGAGTAGAATAGAACAGAACAGAATAGAATAGAATAGAACAGAACAGAACAGAACAGAACAGAGTAGAATAGAACAGGACAGAACAGAATAGAATAGATTAGAACAGAATAGAATAGAATAGAATAGAATAGAATAGAATAGAATAGAACAGAACAGAATAGAATAGAACAGAATAGAATAGAATAGAACAGAACAGAACTGAATAGAATAGAACAGAATAGACTAGAAGAGTACAGAATAAATAGAATAGAATAGAACAGAACAGAAGAGAATAGAGTAGAATAGAATAGAATAGAATAGATTAGAATAGAATAGAATAGAATAGAATAGCAGAGAATAGAATAGAATATAACAGAATAGAATAGAATATAACAGGACAGAACAGAATAGAATAGATTAGAACAGAATAGAACACAATAGAATAGAATAGAATAGAACAGAACAGAACAGAATAGAATCGAACAGAATAGAATAGAATAGAACAGAATAGAACAGAATAGAATAGAATAGAATAGAATAGAATAGAACAGAACAGAACAGAATAAATAGAATAGATTATAATACAATAGAAAAGAACAGATTAGAACAGAATAGAACAGAACAGAATAGAATAAAATTGAATAGAAGTACAGAACAGAATAGAATAGATTAGAATAGAATAGAGTCGAAAAGAACAGAACAGAATAGAATAGAATAGAACAGAACAGAATAGAATAGAACAGAATAGAATAGAATAGAAGAGAATAGAATAGAATAGAATAGAACAGAACAGAACAGAATAGAATAGAATAGAGGAAAATAGAACAGAACAGAACAGAACAGAACAGAATAGAATAGAACAGGACAGAACAGAATAGAATAGATTAGAACAGAATAGAATAGAATAGAATAGAATAGAATAGAATAGAATAGAATAGAATAGAATAGAATAGAATAGAACAGAATAAAATAGAATAGAAGAGAACAGAATAGAATCGAACAGAATAGAACAGAACAGAATAGAATAGAATAGAACAGAATTAAACAGAACAGAACAGAACAGAACAGAATAGAATAAAATAGAACAGGACAGAACAGAATAGAATAGATTAGAACAGAATAGAACACAATAGAATAGAATAGAATAGAATAGAACAGAACAGAACAGAATAGAATCGAACAGAATAGAATAGAATAGAATAGAATAGAATAGAATAGAACAGAACAGAACAGAATAAATAGAATATATTAGAATACAATAGAATAGAACAGATTAGAACAGAATAGAACAGAACAGAATAGAATAAAATTGAATAGAAGTACAGAACAGAATAGAATAGATTAGAATAGAATAGAGTAGAATAGAACAGAACAGAATAGAATAGAATAGAACAGAACAGAATAGAATAGAACAGAATAGAATAGAATAGAAGAGAATAGAATAGAATAGAACAGAACAGAACAGAATAGAATAGAATAGAGGAAAATAGAACAGAACAGAACAGAACAGAACAGAACAGAATAGAATAGAACAGGACAGAACAGAATAGAATAGATTAGAACATAATAGAACAGAATAGAATAGAATAGAATAGAATAGAATAGAATAGAATTGAATTGAACACAACAGAACAGAATAGAATCGAACAGAATAGAATAGAATAGAACAGAATAGAACAGAATAGAATAGAAAAACAGAATAGAACAGAAGAGAATAGAATAGAATAGAATAGAATAGAATAGAATAGAACAGAACAGAACAGAACAGAATAGAATAGAATAGAAGAGAACAGAACAGAATAGAATAGAATAGAATAGAATAGAATAGAACAGAATAGAACAGAATAGAATAGAACAGAATAGAATAGAACAGAATAGAACCGAACAGAACAGAATAGAATAGAATAGAATAGAATAGAACAGAATAGAATAGAATAGAACAGAACAGAATAGAATCGAACAGAATAGAATAGAATAGAATAGAATAGAACAGAACAGAACAGAAGAGAATAGAATAGAATAGAACAGAACCGAATAGAACAGAACAGAACTGAACAGAACAGAATAGAATAGAATGGAATAGAACAGAAGTGAAGAGAACAGAACAGAACAGAGTAGAATAGAATAGAACAGAATAGAATAGAATAGAATAGAACAGAATAGAATAGAATAGAACAGAACAGAACTGAATAGAATAGAACAGAATAGAATAGAATAGTACAGAATATATAGAATAGAGTAGAACAGAATATAACAGAACAGAACAGAATAGAGTAGAATAGAATAGATTAGAACAGAATAGAACACAATAGAATAGAATAGAATAGAATAGAACAGAACAGAACAGAGTAGAATCGAACAGAATAGAATAGAATAGAATAGATTAGAACAGAATAGAACACAATAGAATAGAATAGAATAGAATAGAACAGAACAGAAGAGAAGAGAACAGAACAGAATAGAATAGAATAGAATAGAATATAACAGAATAGAACAGAATAGAATAGAATAGAATAGAATAGAACAGAACAGAAGAGAATAAATAGAAAGATTAGAATAAAATAGAATAGAACAGATTAGAACAGAATAGAACAGAACAAAATAGAATACAATTGAATAGAAGTACAGAACACAATAGAATAGATTAGAATAGAATAGAGTAGAATAGAACAGAACAGAACAGAACAGAACAGAATAGAATAGAACAGGACAGAACAGAATAGAATAGATTAGAACAGAATAGAATAGAATAGAATAGAATAGAATAGAATAGAATAGAAGAGAATAGAATAGAATAGAACAGAACAGAATAGAATAGAACAGAATAGAATAGAATAGAACAGAACAGAACTGAATAGAATAGAACAGAATAGACTAGAATAGTACAGAATAAATAGACTAGAAGAGAACAGAACAGAACAGAATAGAGTAGAATAGAATAGAATAGAATAGAATAGAATAGAATAGAATAGAATAGCAGAGAATAGAATAGAATATAACAGAATAGAATAGAATAGAACAGGACAGAACAGAATAGAATAAATTTGAACAGAATAGAACACAATAGAATAGAATAGAATAGAATAGAATAGAATAGAACAGAACAGAACAGAATAGAATCGAAAAGAATAGAATAGAATAGAATAGAATAGAACAGAACAGAATAGAATAAAATTGAATAGAAGTACAGAACAGAATAGAATAGATTAGAATAGAATAGAGTAGAATAGAACAGAACAGAATAGAATAGAATAGAACAGAACAGAATAGAATAGAACAAAATAGAATAGAATAGAAGAGAATAGAATAGAATAGAACAGAACAGAACAGAATAGAATAGAATAGAGGAAAATAGAACAGAACAGAACAGAATAGAATAGAACAGGACAGAACAGAATAGAATAGAGTAGAATAGAACAGAACAGAATAGAATAGAATAGAATAGAATAGAATAGAATAGAATAGAATAGAATAGAACAGAATAGAATAGAATAGAACAGAACAGAATAGAATCGAACAGAATAGAATAGAACAGAATAGAATAGAATAGAACAGAATAGAATAGAATAGAACAGAATAAGACAGAACAGAACAGAACAGAACAGAATAGAATAAAATAGAACAGGACAGAACAGAATAGAATAGATTAGAACAGAACAGAATAGAACAGAACAGAATAGAATAGAATAGAATAGAATAGAATAGAACAGAAGAGAACAGAATAGAATCGAACAGAATAGAATAGAATAGAAAAGAATAGAACAGAACAGAATAGAATCAAACAGAATAGAATAGAACAGAATAGAATAGAATAGAATAGAATAGAACAGAACAGAAGAGAATAGAATAGAATAGAACAGAACAGAATAGAACAAAATAGAACAGAGCTGAATAGAACAGAACACAACACAACAGAACAGAATAGAATAGAATAGAATATAACAGAACCGAATAGAACAGAACAGAACTGAACAGAACAGAATAGAATAGAATGGAATAGAACAGAAGAGAATAGAACAGAACAGAATAGAGTAGAATAGAATAGAACAGAATGGAATAGAATAGAATAGAACAGAATAGAATAGAATAGAACAGAACAGAACTGAATAGAATAGAACAGAATAGAATAGAATAGTACAGAATAAATAGAATAGAATAGAACAGAATAGAACAGAACAGAACAGAATAGAGTAGAATAGAATAGATTAGAACAGAATAGAACACAATAGAATAGAATAGAATAGAATAGAATAGAACAGAACAGAACAGAATAGAATCGAACAGAATAGAATAGAATAGAACAGAATCGAACAGAATAGAATAGAATAGAATAGAATAGAACAGAACAGAAGAGAATAAATAGAAAGATTAGAATACAATAGAATAGAACAGATTAGAACAGAATAGAACAGAACAAAATAGAATACAATTGAATAGAAGTACAGAACAGAATAGAATAGATTAGAATAGAATAGAGTAGAATAGAACAGAACAGAATAGAATAGAATAGAACAGAACAGAACAGAACAGAACAGAATAGAATAGAACAGGACAGAACAGAATAAAATAGATTAGAACAGAATAGAATAGAATAGAATAGAATAGAATAGAATAGAATAGAATAGAATAGAACAGAACAGAATAGAATAGAACAGAATAGAATAGAATAGAACAGAACAGAACTGAATAGAATAGAACAGAATAGACTAGAAGAGTACAGAATAAATAGAATAGAATAGAACAGAACAGAACAGAATAGAGTAGAATAGAATAGAATAGAATAGAATAGAATAGATTAGAATAGAATAGAATAGAATAGAATAGCGGAGAATAGAATAGAATATAACAGAATAGAATAGAATATAACAGGACAGAACAGAATAGAATAGATTAGAACAGAATAGAACACAATAGAATAGAATAGAATAGAATAGAACAGAACAGAACAGAATAGAATCGAACAGAATAGAATAGAATAGAATAGAATAGAATAGAACAGAACAGAACAGAATAAATAGAATATATTAGAATACAATAGAATAGAACAGATTAGAACAGAATAGAACAGAACAGAATAGAATAAAATTGAATAGAAGTACAGAACAGAATAGAATAGATTAGAATAGAATAGAGTAGAATAGAACAGAACAGAATAGAATAGAATAGAACAGAACAGAATAGAATAGAACAGAATAGAATAGAATAGAAGAGAATAGAATAGAATAGAACAGAACAGAACAGAATAGAATAGAATAGAGGAAAATAGAACAGAACAGAACAGAACAGAACAGAATAGAATAGAACAGGACAGAACAGAATAGAATAGATTAGAACATAATAGAACAGAATAGAATAGAATAGAATAGAATAGAATAGAATAGAATTGAATTGAACACAACAGAACAGAATAGAATCGAACAGAATAGAATAGAATAGAACAGAATAGAACAGAATAGAATAGAAAAACAGAATAGAACAGAAGAGAATAGAATAGAATAGAATAGAATAGAATAGAATAGAATAGAATAGAATAGAACAGAACAGAACAGAATAGAATAGAATAGAAGAGAACAGAACAGAATAGAATAGAATAGAATAGAATAGAATAGAACAGAATAGAACAGAATAGAATAGAACAGAATAGAATAGAACAGAATAGAACCGAACAGAACAGAATAGAATAGAATAGAATAGAATAGAACAGAATAGAATAGAATAGAACAGAACAGAATAGAATCGAACAGAATAGAATAGAATAGAATAGAATAGAACAGAACAGAACAGAAGAGAATAGAATAGAATAGAACAGAACCGAATAGAACAGAACAGAACTGAACAGAACAGAATAGAATAGAATGGAATAGAACAGAAGTGAAGAGAACAGAACAGAACAGAGTAGAATAGAATAGAACAGAATAGAATAGAATAGAATAGAACAGAATAGAATAGAATAGAACAGAACAGAACTGAATAGAATAGAACAGAATAGAATAGAATAGTACAGAATATATTGAATAGAGTAGAACAGAATATAACAGAACAGAACAGAATAGAGTAGAATAGAATAGATTAGAACAGAATAGAACACAATAGAATAGAATAGAATAGAATAGAACAGAACAGAACAGAGTAGAATCGAACAGAATAGAATAGAATAGAATAGATTAGAACAGAATAGAACACAATAGAATAGAATAGAATAGAATAGAACAGAACAGAAGAGAAGAGAACAGAACAGAATAGAATAGAATAGAATAGAATAGAACAGAACAGAAGAGAATAAATAGAAAGATTAGAATAAAATAGAATAGAACAGATTAGAACAGAATAGAACAGAACAAAATAGAATACAATTGAATAGAAGTACAGAACACAATAGAATAGATTAGAATAGAATAGAGTAGAATAGAACAGAACAGAATAGAATAGAATAGAACAGAACAGAACAGAACAGAACAGAATAGAATAGAACAGGACAGAACAGAATAGAATAGATTAGAACAGAATAGAATAGTATAGAATAGAATAGAATAGAATAGAAGAGAATAGAATAGAATAGAACAGAACAGAATAGAATAGAACAGAATAGAATAGAATAGAACAGAACAGAACTGAATAGAATAGAACAGAATAGACTAGAATAGTACAGAATAAATAGACTAGAAGAGAACAGAACAGAACAGAATAGAGTAGAATAGAATAGAATAGAATAGAATAGAATAGAATAGCAGAGAATAGAATAGAATATAACAGAATAGAATAGAATAGAACATGACAGAACAGAATAGAATAGATTTGAACAGAATAGAACACAATAGATTAGAATAGAATAGAATAGAATAGAATAGAACAGAACAGAACAGAATAGAATCGAACAGAATAGAATAGAATAGAATAGAATAGAACAGAACAGAATAGAATAAAATTGAATAGAAGTACAGAACAGAATAGAATAGATTAGAATAGAATAGAGTAGAATAGAACAGAACAGAATAGAATAGAATAGAACAGAACAGAATAGAATAGAACAAAATAGAATAGAATAGAAGAGAATAGAATAGAATAGAACAGAACAGAACAGAATAGAATAGAATAGAGGAAAATAGAACAGAACAGAACAGAATAGAATAGAACAGGACAGAACAGAATAGAATAGAGTAGAATAGAACAGAACAGAATAGAATAGAATAGAATAGAATAGAATAGAACAGAATAGAATAGAATAGAACAGAACAGAATAGAATCGAACAGAATAGAATAGAACAGAATAGAATAGAATAGAACAGAATAGAATAGAATAGAACAGAATAAGACAGAACAGAACAGAACAGAACAGAATAGAATAAAATAGAACAGGACAGAACAGAATAGAATAGATTAGAACAGAACAGAATAGAACAGAACAGAATAGAATAGAATAGAATAGAATAGAATAGAACAGAAGAGAACAGAATAGAATCGAACAGAATAGAATAGAATAGAATAGAAAAGAATAGAACAGAACAGAATAGAATCGAACAGAATAGAATAGAACAGAATAGAATAGAATAGAATAGAATAGAACAGAACAGAAGAGAATAGAATAGAATAGAACAGAACAGAATAGAACAAAATAGAACAGAGCTGAATAGAACAGAACACAACACAACAGAACAGAATAGAATAGAATAGAATATAACAGAACCGAATAGAACAGAACAGAACTGAACAGAACAGAATAGAATAGAATGGAATAGAACAGAAGAGAATAGAACAGAACAGAATAGAGTAGAATAGAATAGAACAGAATAGAATAGAATAGAATAGAACAGAATAGAATAGAATAGAACAGAACAGAACTGAATAGAATAGAACAGAATAGAATAGAATAGTACAGAATAAATAGAATAGAATAGAACAGAATAGAACAGAACAGAACAGAATAGAGTAGAATAGAATAGATTAGAACAGAATAGAACACAATAGAATAGAATAGAATAGAATAGAATAGAACAGAACAGAACAGAATAGAATCGAACAGAATAGAATAGAATACAACAGAATAGAACAGAATAGAATAGAATAGAATAGAATAGAACAGAACAGAAGAGAATAAATAGAAAGATTAGAATACAATAGAATAGAACAGATTAGAACAGAATAGAACAGAACAAAATAGAATACAATTGAATAGAAGTACAGAACAGAATAGAATAGATTAGAATAGAATAGAGTAGAATAGAACAGAACAGAATAGAATAGAATAGAACAGAACAGAACAGAACAGAACAGAATAGAATAGAACAGGACAGAACAGAATAGAATAGATTAGAACAGAATAGAATAGAATAGAATAGAATAGAATAGAATAGAACAGAACAGAATAGAATAGAACAGAATAGAATAGAATAGAACAGAACAGAACTGAATAGAATAGAACAGAATAGACTAGAAGAGTACAGAATAAATAGAATAGAATAGAACAGAACAGAACAGAATAGAGTAGAATAGAATAGAATAGAATAGAATAGAATAGAATAGATTAGAATAGAATAGAATAGAATAGAATAGCAGAGAATAGAATAGAATATAACAGAATAGAATAGAATATAACAGGACAGAACAGAATAGAATAGATTAGAACAGAATAGAACACAATAGAATAGAATAGAATAGAATAGAACAGAACAGAACAGAATAGAATCGAACAGAATAGAATAGAATAGAACAGAATAGAACAGAATAGAATAGAATAGAATAGAATAGAATAGAATAGAACAGAACAGAACAGAATAAATAGAATAGATTAGAATACAATAGAAAAGAACAGATTAGAACAGAATAGAACAGAACAGAATAGAATAAAATTGAATAGAAGTACAGAACAGAATAGAATAGATTAGAATAGAATAGAGTAGAATAGAACAGAACAGAATAGAATAGAATAGAACAGAACAGAATAGAATAGAAGAGAATAGAATAGAATAGAAGAGAATAGAATAGAATAGAATAGAACAGAACAGAACAGAATAGAATAGAATAGAGGAAAATAGAACAGAACAGAACAGAACAGAACAGAATAGAATAGAACAGGACAGAACAGAATAGAATAGATTAGAACAGAATAGAATAGAATAGAATAGAATAGAATAGAATAGAATAGAATAGAATAGAATAGAATAGAATAGAATAGAATAGAATAGAATAGAACAGAATAGAATAGAATAGAACAGAACAGAATAGAATCGAACAGAATAGAATAGAATAGAACAGAATAGAACAGAATAGAATAGAATAGAATAGAATAGAATAGAATAGAATAGAACAGAACAGAATAGAATAGAACAGAATAGAATAGAACAGAATAGAATAGAATAGAACAGAATAGAATAGAATAGAATAGAACAGAACAGAACAGAATAGAATAGAATAGAACAGAATTAAACAGAACAGAACAGAACAGAACATAATAGAATAAAATAGAACAGGACAGAACAGAATAGAATAGATTAGAAGAGAACAGAATAGAATAGAATAAAATAGAATAGAATAGAATAGAATAGAATAGCATAGAACAGAAGAGAACAGAATAGAATCGAACAGAATAGAATAGAATAGAAAAGAATAGAACAGAACAGAATAGAATCGAACAGAATAGAATAGAACAGAATAGAATAGAATAGAATAGAATAGAACAGAACAGAAGAGAATAGAATAGAATAGAACAGAACAGAATAGAACAGAATAGAACAGAGCTGAATAGAACAGAACACAACACAACAGAACAGAATAGAATAGAATAGAATAGAACAGAACCGAATAGAACAGAACAGAACTGAACAGAACAGAATAGAATAGAATGAATAGAACAGAAGAGAATAGAACAGAACAGAATAGAGTAGAATAGAATAGAACAGAATAGAATAGAATAGAATAGAACAGAATAGAATAGAATAGAACAGAACAGAACTGAATAGAATAGAACAGAATAGAATAGAATAGTACAGAATAAATAGAATAGAATAGAACAGGATAGAACAGAACAGAACAGAATAGAGTAGAATAGAATAGATTAGAACAGAATAGAACACAATAGAATAGAAGATAATAGAATAGAATAGAACAGAACAGAACAGAATAGAATCGAACAGAATAGAATAGAATAGAACAGAATAGAACAGGATAGAATAGAATAGAATAGAATAGAATAGAACAGAACAGAAGAGAATAAATAGAAAGATTAGAATACAATAGAATAGAACAGATTAGAACAGAATAGAACAGAACAAAATAGAATACAATTGAATAGAAGTACAGAACAGAATAGAATAGAATAGAATAGAATAGAATAGAACAGAACAGAACAGAACAGAACAGAATAGAATAGAACAGGACAGAACAGAATAAAATAGATTAGAACAGAATAGAATAGAATAGAATAGAATAGAATAGAATAGAATAGAATAGAATAGAATAGAAGAGAACAGAACAGAATAGAATAGAATAGAACAAAATAGAACAGAACAGAACAGAACAGAACAGAATAGAATAGAATAGAACAGAACAGAACAGAATAGAATAGAATAGAACAGAACAGTACAGAATAGAATCGAACAGAATAGAAGAGAATATAACAGAATAGAATAGAATAGAATAGAATAGAATAGAATAGAATAGAACAGAATAGAACAGAACAGAATCGAACAGAACACAACACAGCAGAACAGAATAGAATAGAATAGAATAGAACAGAACAGAACAGAATAGAATAGAATAGAGGAAAATAGAACAGAACAGAACAGAACAGAACAGAATAGAATAGAACAGGACAGAACAGAATAGAATAGATTAGAACAGAATAGAACAGAATAGAATAGAATAGAATAGAATAGAATAGAACAGAACAGAATAGAATAGAATAGAACAGAACAGAATAGAATCGAACAGAATAGAATAGAATAGAATAGAATAGAATAGAATAGAATAGAATAGAATAGAATAGAATAGAACAGAACAGAATAGAATAGAACAGAATAGAATAGAACAGAATAGAATAGAATAGAACAGAATAGAATAGAATAGAATAGAACAGAACAGAACAGAAGAATAGAATAGAACAGAATAAGACAGAACAGAACAGAACAGAACAGAATAGAATAAAATAGAACAGGACAGAACAGAATAGAATAGATTAGAACAGAACAGAATAGAATAGAATAGAATAGAATAGAATAGAATAGAATAGAATAGAATAGAATAGAATAGAATAGAACAGAAGAGAACAGAATAGAATCGAACAGAATAGAATAGAATAGAAAAGAATAGAACAGAACAGAATAGAATCGAACAGAATAGAATAGAACAGAATAGAATAGAATAGAATAGAATAGAATAGAATAGAACAGAACAGAAGAGAATAGAATAGAATAGAACAGAGCAGAATAGAACAGAATAGAACAGAGCTGAATAGAACAGAACACAACACAACAGAACAGAATAGAATAGAATAGAATAGAACAGAACCGAATAGAACAGAACAGAACTGAACAGAATAGAATAGAATAGACCAGAACAGAATAGAATAGAAGAGAACAGAACAGAATAGAGTAGAATAGAATAGAACAGAATAGAATAGAATAGAATAGAACAGAATAGAATAGAATAGAACAGAACAGAACTGAATAGAATAGAACAGAATAGAATAGAATAGTACAGAATAAATAGAATAGAATAGAACAGAATAGAACAGAACAGAACAGAATAGAGTAGAATAGAATAGATTAGAACAGAATAGAACACAATAGAATAGAATAGAATAGAATAGAATAGAACAGAACAGAACAGAATAGAATCGAACAGAATAGAATAGAATAGAACAGAAAAGAACAGAATAGAATAGAATAGAATAGAACAGAACAGAAGAGAATAAATAGAAAGATTAGAATACAATAGAATAGAACAGATTAGAACAGAATAGAACAGAACAAAATAGAATACAATTGAATAGAAGTACAGAACAGAATAGAATAGATTAGAATAGAATAGAGTAGAATAGAACAGAACAGAATAGAATAGAATAGAACAGAACAGAACAGAACAGAACAGAATAGAATAGAACAGGACAGAACAGAATAGAATAGATTAGAACAGAATAGAATAGAATAGAATAGAATAGAATAGAATAGAATAGAATAGAATAGAATAGAATAGAATAGAACAGAACAGAATAGAATAGAACAGAATAGAATAGAATAGAACAGAACAGAACTGAATAGAATAGAACAGAATAGACTAGAAGAGTACAGAATAAATAGAATAGAATAGAACAGAACAGAACAGAATAGAGTAGAATAGAATAGAATAGAATAGATTAGAATAGAATAGAATAGAATAGAATAGCAGAGAATAGAATAGAATATAACAGAATAGAATAGAATATAACAGGACAGAACAGAATAGAATAGATTAGAACAGAATAGAACACAATAGAATAGAATAGAATAGAATAGAATAGAATAGAACAGAACAGAATAGAATCGAACAGAATAGAATAGAATAGAACAGAATAGAACAGAATAGAATAGAATAGAATAGAATAGAATAGAACAGAACAGAACAGAATAAATAGAATAGATTAGAATACAATAGAAAAGAACAGATTAGAACAGAATAGAACAGAACAGAATAGAATAAAATTGAATAGAAGTACAGAACAGAATAGAATAGATTAGAATAGAATAGAGTAGAATAGAACAGAACAGAATAGAATAGAATAGAGCAGAACAGAATAGAATCGAACAGAATAGAATAGAATAGAACAGAATAGAACAGAATAGAATAGAATAGAATAGAATAGAATAGAATAGAATAGAATAGAACAGAACAGAGTAGAATAGAACAGAATAGAATAGAACAGAATAGAATAGAATAGAACAGAATAGAATAGAATAGAATAGAACAGAACAGAACAGAAGAATACAATAGAACAGAATAAGACAGAACAGAACAGAACAGAACAGAATAGAATAAAATAGAACAGGACAGAACAGAATAGAATAGATTAGAACAGAATAGAATAGAATAGAATAGAATAGAATAGAATAGAATAGAATAGAATAGAATAGAATAGAATAGAATAGAATAGAACAGAAGAGAACAGAATAGAATCGAACAGAATAGAATAGAATAGAAAAGAATAGAACAGAACAGAATAGAATCGAACAGAATAGAATAGAACAGAATAGAATAGAATAGAATAGAATAGAACAGAACAGAAGAGAATAGAATAGAATAGAACAGAACAGAATAGAACAGAATAGAACAGAGCTGAATAGAACAGAACACAACACAACAGAACAGAATAGAATAGAGTAGAATAGAACAGAACCGAATAGAACAGAACAGAACTGAACAGAACAGAATAGAATAGAACGGAATAGAACAGAAGAGAAGAGAACAGAACAGAATAGAGTAGAATAGAATAGAACAGAATAGAATAGAATTGAATAGAACAGAATAGAATAGAATAGAACAGAACAGAACTGAATAGAATAGAACAGAATAGAATAGAATAGTACAGAATAAATAGAATAGAATAGAACAGAATAGGACAGAACAGAACAGAATAGAGTAGAATAGAATAGATTAGAACAGAATAGATCACAATAGAATAGAATAGAATAGAATAGAATAGAATAGAATAGAATAGAACAGAACAGAACAGAATAGAATCGAACAGAATAGAATAGAATAGAACAGAATAGAACAGAATAGAATAGAATAGAATAGAATAGAACAGAACAGAAGAGAATAAATAGAAAGATTAGAATACAATAGAATAGAACAGATTAGAACAGATTAGAACAGAACAAAATAGAATACAATTGAATAGAAGTACAGAACAGAATAGAATAGATTAGAATAGAATAGAGTAGAATAGAACAGAATAGAATAGAATAGAATAGAATAGAACAGAACAGAACAGAATAAATAGAATAGATTAGAATACAATAGAAAAGAACAGATTAGAACAGAATAGAACAGAACAGAATAGAATAAAATTGATTAGAAGTACAGAACAGAATAGAATAGATTAGAATAGAATAGAATAGAATAGAACAGAACAGAACTGAATAGAATAGAACAGAATAGACTAGAATAGTACAGAATAAATAGAATAGAATAGAACAGAACAAAACAGAATAGAGTAGAATAGAATAGAATAGAATAGAATAGAATAGATTAGAATAGAATAGAATAGAATAGAATAGCAGAGAATAGAATAGATTATAACAGAATAGAATAGAATATAACAGGAGAGAACAGAATAGAATAGATTAGAACAGAATAGAACACAATAGAATAGAATAGAATAGAATAGAACAGAACAGAACAGAATAGAATCGAACAGAATAGAATAGAATAGAACAGAATAAAATAGAATAGAATAGAATAGAATAGAATAGAACAGAACAGAACAGAATAAATAGAATAGATTAGAATACAATAGAAAAGAACAGATTAGAACAGAATAGAACAGAACAGAATAGAATAAAATTGATTAGAAGTACAGAACAGAATAGAATAGATTAGAATAGAATAGAGTAGAATAGAACAGAACAGAACTGAATAGAATAGAACAGAACAGAATAGAATAGAACAGAATAGAATAGAATAGAAGAGAATAGAATAGAATAGAATAGAACAGAACAGAACAGAATAGAATAGAATAGAGGAAAATAGAACAGAACAGAACAGAACAGAACAGAATGGAATAGAACAGGACAGAAGAGAATAGAATAGATTAGAACAGAATAGAACAGAATAGAATAGAATAGAACAGAACAGAATAGAATCGAACAGAATAGAATAGAACAGAATAGAATAGAATAGAACAGAATAGAACAGAATAGAATAGAATAGAATAGAATAGAATAGAATAGAATAGAATAGAATAGAACAGAACAGAATAGAATAGAACAGAATAGAATAGAACAGAATAGAATAGAATAGAACAGAATAGAATAGAATAGAATAGATTAGAACAGAACACAATAGAATAGAATAGAATAGAATAGAATAGAACAGAACAGAACAGAATAGAATCGAACAGAATAGAATAGAATAGAACAGAATAGAACAGAATAGAATAGAATAGAATAGAATAGAACAGAACAGAAGAGAATAAATAGAAAGATTAGAATACAATAGAATAGAACAGATTAGAACAGAATAGAACAGAACAAAATAGAATACAATTGAATAGAAGTACAGAACAGAATAGAATAGATTAGAATAGAATAGAGTAGAATAGAACAGAAGAGAATAGAATAGAATAGAACAGAACAGAACAGAACAGAACAGAGTAGAATAGAACAGGACAGAACAGAATAGAATAGATTAGAACAGAATAGAATAGAATAGAATAGAATAGAATAGAATAGAATAGAACAGAACAGAATAGAATAGAACAGAATAGAATAGAATAGAACAGAACAGAACTGAATAGAATAGAACAGAATAGACTAGAAGAGTACAGAATAAATAGAATAGAATAGAACAGAACAGAAGAGAATAGAGTAGAATAGAATAGAATAGAATAGATTAGAATAGAATAGAATAGAATAGAATAGCAGAGAATAGAATAGAATATAACAGAATAGAATAGAATATAACAGGACAGAACAGAATAGAATAGATTAGAACAGAATAGAACACAATAGAATAGAATAGAATAGAACAGAACAGAACAGAATAGAATCGAACAGAATAGAATAGAATAGAACAGAATAGAACAGAATAGAATAGAATAGAATAGAATAGAACAGAACAGAACAGAACAGAATAAATAGAATAGATTATAATACAATAGAAAAGAACAGATTAGAACAGAATAGAACAGAACAGAATAGAATAAAATTGAATAGAAGTACAGAACAGAATAGAATAGATTAGAATAGAATAGAGTCGAAAAGAACAGAACAGAATAGAATAGAATAGAACAGAACAGAATAGAATAGAACAGAATAGAATAGAATAGAAGAGAATAGAATAGAATAGAATAGAACAGAACAGAACAGAATAGAATAGAATAGAGGAAAATAGAACAGAACAGAACAGAACAGAACAGAATAGAATAGAACAGGACAGAACAGAATAGAATAGATTAGAACAGAATAGAATAGAATAGAATAGAATAGAATAGAATAGAATAGAATAGAATAGAATAGAATAGAACAGAATAAAATAGAATAGAAGAGAACAGAATAGAATCGAACAGAATAGAACAGAACAGAATAGAATAGAATAGAACAGAATTAAACAGAACAGAACAGAACAGAACAGAATAGAATAAAATAGAACAGGACAGAACAGAATAGAATAGATTAGAACAGAATAGAACACAATAGAATAGAATAGAATAGAATAGAACAGAACAGAACAGAATAGAATCGAACAGAATAGAATAGAATAGAATAGAATAGAATAGAATAGAACAGAACAGAACAGAATAAATAGAATATATTAGAATACAATAGAATAGAACAGATTAGAACAGAATAGAACAGAACAGAATAGAATAAAATTGAATAGAAGTACAGAACAGAATAGAATAGATTAGAATAGAATAGAGTAGAATAGAACAGAACAGAATAGAATAGAATAGAACAGAACAGAATAGAATAGAACAGAATAGAATAGAATAGAAGAGAATAGAATAGAATAGAACAGAACAGAACAGAATAGAATAGAATAGAGGAAAATAGAACAGAACAGAACAGAACAGAACAGAACAGAATAGAATAGAACAGGACAGAACAGAATAGAATAGATTAGAACATAATAGAACAGAATAGAATAGAATAGAATAGAATAGAATAGAATAGAATTGAATTGAACACAACAGAACAGAATAGAATCGAACAGAATAGAATAGAATAGAACAGAATAGAACAGAATAGAATAGAAAAACAGAATAGAACAGAAGAGAATAGAATAGAATAGAATAGAATAGAATAGAATAGAACAGAACAGAACAGAACAGAATAGAATAGAATAGAAGAGAACAGAACAGAATAGAATAGAATAGAATAGAATAGAATAGAACAGAATAGAACAGAATAGAATAGAACAGAATAGAATAGAACAGAATAGAACCGAACAGAACAGAATAGAATAGAATAGAATAGAATAGAACAGAATAGAATAGAATAGAACAGAACAGAATAGAATCGAACAGAATAGAATAGAATAGAATAGAATAGAACAGAACAGAACAGAAGAGAATAGAATAGAATAGAACAGAACCGAATAGAACAGAACAGAACTGAACAGAACAGAATAGAATAGAATGGAATAGAACAGAAGTGAAGAGAACAGAACAGAACAGAGTAGAATAGAATAGAACAGAATAGAATAGAATAGAATAGAACAGAATAGAATAGAATAGAACAGAACAGAACTGAATAGAATAGAACAGAATAGAATAGAATAGTACAGAATATATAGAATAGAGTAGAACAGAATATAACAGAACAGAACAGAATAGAGTAGAATAGAATAGATTAGAACAGAATAGAACACAATAGAATAGAATAGAATAGAATAGAACAGAACAGAACAGAGTAGAATCGAACAGAATAGAATAGAATAGAATAGATTAGAACAGAATAGAACACAATAGAATAGAATAGAATAGAATAGAACAGAACAGAAGAGAAGAGAACAGAACAGAATAGAATAGAATAGAATAGAATATAACAGAATAGAACAGAATAGAATAGAATAGAATAGAATAGAACAGAACAGAAGAGAATAAATAGAAAGATTAGAATAAAATAGAATAGAACAGATTAGAACAGAATAGAACAGAACAAAATAGAATACAATTGAATAGAAGTACAGAACACAATAGAATAGATTAGAATAGAATAGAGTAGAATAGAACAGAACAGAACAGAACAGAACAGAATAGAATAGAACAGGACAGAACAGAATAGAATAGATTAGAACAGAATAGAATAGAATAGAATAGAATAGAATAGAATAGAATAGAAGAGAATAGAATAGAATAGAACAGAACAGAATAGAATAGAACAGAATAGAATAGAATAGAACAGAACAGAACTGAATAGAATAGAACAGAATAGACTAGAATAGTACAGAATAAATAGACTAGAAGAGAACAGAACAGAACAGAATAGAGTAGAATAGAATAGAATAGAATAGAATAGAATAGAATAGAATAGCAGAGAATAGAATAGAATATAACAGAATAGAATAGAATAGAACAGGACAGAACAGAATAGAATAAATTTGAACAGAATAGAACACAATAGAATAGAATAGAATAGAATAGAATAGAATAGAACAGAACAGAACAGAATAGAATCGAAAAGAATAGAATAGAATAGAATAGAATAGAACAGAACAGAATAGAATAAAATTGAATAGAAGTACAGAACAGAATAGAATAGATTAGAATAGAATAGAGTAGAATAGAACAGAACAGAATAGAATAGAATAGAACAGAACAGAATAGAATAGAACAAAATAGAATAGAATAGAAGAGAATAGAATAGAATAGAACAGAACAGAACAGAATAGAATAGAATAGAGGAAAATAGAACAGAACAGAACAGAATAGAATAGAACAGGACAGAACAGAATAGAATAGAGTAGAATAGAACAGAACAGAATAGAATAGAATAGAATAGAATAGAATAGAATAGAATAGAATAGAACAGAATAGAATAGAATAGAACAGAACAGAATAGAATCGAACAGAATAGAATAGAACAGAATAGAATAGAATAGAACAGAATAGAATAGAATAGAACAGAATAAGACAGAACAGAACAGAACAGAACAGAATAGAATAAAATAGAACAGGACAGAACAGAATAGAATAGATTAGAACAGAACAGAATAGAACAGAACAGAATAGAATAGAATAGAATAGAATAGAATAGAACAGAAGAGAACAGAATAGAATCGAACAGAATAGAATAGAATAGAAAAGAATAGAACAGAACAGAATAGAATCAAACAGAATAGAATAGAACAGAATAGAATAGAATAGAATAGAATAGAACAGAACAGAAGAGAATAGAATAGAATAGAACAGAACAGAATAGAACAAAATAGAACAGAGCTGAATAGAACAGAACACAACACAACAGAACAGAATAGAATAGAATAGAAGATAACAGAACCGAATAGAACAGAACAGAACTGAACAGAACAGAATAGAATAGAATGGAATAGAACAGAAGAGAATAGAACAGAACAGAATAGAGTAGAATAGAATAGAACAGAATGGAATAGAATAGAATAGAACAGAATAGAATAGAATAGAACAGAACAGAACTGAATAGAATAGAACAGAATAGAATAGAATAGTACAGAATAAATAGAATAGAATAGAACAGAATAGAACAGAACAGAACAGAATAGAGTAGAATAGAATAGATTAGAACAGAATAGAACACAATAGAATAGAATAGAATAGAATAGAATAGAACAGAACAGAACAGAATAGAATCGAACAGAATAGAATAGAATAGAACAGAATCGAACAGAATAGAATAGAATAGAATAGAATAGAACAGAACAGAAGAGAATAAATAGAAAGATTAGAATACAATAGAATAGAACAGATTAGAACAGAATAGAACAGAACAAAATAGAATACAATTGAATAGAAGTACAGAACAGAATAGAATAGATTAGAATAGAATAGAGTAGAATAGAACAGAACAGAATAGAATAGAATAGAACAGAACAGAACAGAACAGAACAGAATAGAATAGAACAGGACAGAACAGAATAAAATAGATTAGAACAGAATAGAATAGAATAGAATAGAATAGAATAGAATAGAATAGAATAGAATAGAATAGAACAGAACAGAATAGAATAGAACAGAATAGAATAGAATAGAACAGAACAGAACTGAATAGAATAGAACAGAATAGACTAGAAGAGTACAGAATAAATAGAATAGAATAGAACAGAACAGAACAGAATAGAGTAGAATAGAATAGAATAGAATAGAATAGAATAGATTAGAATAGAATAGAATAGAATAGAATAGCGGAGAATAGAATAGAATATAACAGAATAGAATAGAATATAACAGGACAGAACAGAATAGAATAGATTAGAACAGAATAGAACACAATAGAATAGAATAGAATAGAATAGAACAGAACAGAACAGAATAGAATCGAACAGAATAGAATAGAATAGAATAGAATAGAATAGAACAGAACAGAACAGAATAAATAGAATATATTAGAATACAATAGAATAGAACAGATTAGAACAGAATAGAACAGAACAGAATAGAATAAAATTGAATAGAAGTACAGAACAGAATAGAATAGATTAGAATAGAATAGAGTAGAATAGAACAGAACAGAATAGAATAGAATAGAACAGAACAGAATAGAATAGAACAGAATAGAATAGAATAGAAGAGAATAGAATAGAATAGAACAGAACAGAACAGAATAGAATAGAATAGAGGAAAATAGAACAGAACAGAACAGAACAGAACAGAATAGAATAGAACAGGACAGAACAGAATAGAATAGATTAGAACATAATAGAACAGAATAGAATAGAATAGAATAGAATAGAATAGAATAGAATTGAATTGAACACAACAGAACAGAATAGAATCGAACAGAATAGAATAGAATAGAACAGAATAGAACAGAATAGAATAGAAAAACAGAATAGAACAGAAGAGAATAGAATAGAATAGAATAGAATAGAATAGAATAGAATAGAATAGAATAGAACAGAACAGAACAGAATAGAATAGAATAGAAGAGAACAGAACAGAATAGAATAGAATAGAATAGAATAGAATAGAACAGAATAGAACAGAATAGAATAGAACAGAATAGAATAGAACAGAATAGAACCGAACAGAACAGAATAGAATAGAATAGAATAGAATAGAACAGAATAGAATAGAATAGAACAGAACAGAATAGAATCGAACAGAATAGAATAGAATAGAATAGAATAGAACAGAACAGAACAGAAGAGAATAGAATAGAATAGAACAGAACCGAATAGAACAGAACAGAACTGAACAGAACAGAATAGAATAGAATGGAATAGAACAGAAGTGAAGAGAACAGAACAGAACAGAGTAGAATAGAATAGAACAGAATAGAATAGAATAGAATAGAACAGAATAGAATAGAATAGAACAGAACAGAACTGAATAGAATAGAACAGAATAGAATAGAATAGTACAGAATATATTGAATAGAGTAGAACAGAATATAACAGAACAGAACAGAATAGAGTAGAATAGAATAGATTAGAACAGAATAGAACACAATAGAATAGAATAGAATAGAATAGAACAGAACAGAACAGAGTAGAATCGAACAGAATAGAATAGAATAGAATAGATTAGAACAGAATAGAACACAATAGAATAGAATAGAATAGAATAGAACAGAACAGAAGAGAAGAGAACAGAACAGAATAGAATAGAATAGAATAGAATAGAACAGAACAGAAGAGAATAAATAGAAAGATTAGAATAAAATAGAATAGAACAGATTAGAACAGAATAGAACAGAACAAAATAGAATACAATTGAATAGAAGTACAGAACACAATAGAATAGATTAGAATAGAATAGAGTAGAATAGAACAGAACAGAATAGAATAGAATAGAACAGAACAGAACAGAACAGAACAGAATAGAATAGAACAGGACAGAACAGAATAGAATAGATTAGAACAGAATAGAATAGTATAGAATAGAATAGAATAGAATAGAAGAGAATAGAATAGAATAGAACAGAACAGAATAGAATAGAACAGAATAGAATAGAATAGAACAGAACAGAACTGAATAGAATAGAACAGAATAGACTAGAATAGTACAGAATAAATAGACTAGAAGAGAACAGAACAGAACAGAATAGAGTAGAATAGAATAGAATAGAATAGAATAGAATAGAATAGCAGAGAATAGAATAGAATATAACAGAATAGAATAGAATAGAACATGACAGAACAGAATAGAATAGATTTGAACAGAATAGAACACAATAGATTAGAATAGAATAGAATAGAATAGAATAGAACAGAACAGAACAGAATAGAATCGAACAGAATAGAATAGAATAGAATAGAATAGAACAGAACAGAATAGAATAAAATTGAATAGAAGTACAGAACAGAATAGAATAGATTAGAATAGAATAGAGTAGAATAGAACAGAACAGAATAGAATAGAATAGAACAGAACAGAATAGAATAGAACAAAATAGAATAGAATAGAAGAGAATAGAATAGAATAGAACAGAACAGAACAGAATAGAATAGAATAGAGGAAAATAGAACAGAACAGAACAGAATAGAATAGAACAGGACAGAACAGAATAGAATAGAGTAGAATAGAACAGAACAGAATAGAATAGAATAGAATAGAATAGAATAGAACAGAATAGAATAGAATAGAACAGAACAGAATAGAATCGAACAGAATAGAATAGAACAGAATAGAATAGAATAGAACAGAATAGAATAGAATAGAACAGAATAAGACAGAACAGAACAGAACAGAACAGAATAGAATAAAATAGAACAGGACAGAACAGAATAGAATAGATTAGAACAGAACAGAATAGAACAGAACAGAATAGAATAGAATAGAATAGAATAGAATAGAACAGAAGAGAACAGAATAGAATCGAACAGAATAGAATAGAATAGAATAGAAAAGAATAGAACAGAACAGAATAGAATCGAACAGAATAGAATAGAACAGAATAGAATAGAATAGAATAGAATAGAACAGAACAGAAGAGAATAGAATAGAATAGAACAGAACAGAATAGAACAAAATAGAACAGAGCTGAATAGAACAGAACACAACACAACAGAACAGAATAGAATAGAATAGAATATAACAGAACCGAATAGAACAGAACAGAACTGAACAGAACAGAATAGAATAGAATGGAATAGAACAGAAGAGAATAGAACAGAACAGAATAGAGTAGAATAGAATAGAACAGAATAGAATAGAATAGAATAGAACAGAATAGAATAGAATAGAACAGAACAGAACTGAATAGAATAGAACAGAATAGAATAGAATAGTACAGAATAAATAGAATAGAATAGAACAGAATAGAACAGAACAGAACAGAATAGAGTAGAATAGAATAGATTAGAACAGAATAGAACACAATAGAATAGAATAGAATAGAATAGAATAGAACAGAACAGAACAGAATAGAATCGAACAGAATAGAATAGAATACAACAGAATAGAACAGAATAGAATAGAATAGAATAGAATAGAACAGAACAGAAGAGAATAAATAGAAAGATTAGAATACAATAGAATAGAACAGATTAGAACAGAATAGAACAGAACAAAATAGAATACAATTGAATAGAAGTACAGAACAGAATAGAATAGATTAGAATAGAATAGAGTAGAATAGAACAGAACAGAATAGAATAGAATAGAACAGAACAGAACAGAACAGAACAGAATAGAATAGAACAGGACAGAACAGAATAGAATAGATTAGAACAGAATAGAATAGAATAGAATAGAATAGAATAGAATAGAACAGAACAGAATAGAATAGAACAGAATAGAATAGAATAGAACAGAACAGAACTGAATAGAATAGAACAGAATAGACTAGAAGAGTACAGAATAAATAGAATAGAATAGAACAGAACAGAACAGAATAGAGTAGAATAGAATAGAATAGAATAGAATAGAATAGAATAGATTAGAATAGAATAGAATAGAATAGAATAGCAGAGAATAGAATAGAATATAACAGAATAGAATAGAATATAACAGGACAGAACAGAATAGAATAGATTAGAACAGAATAGAACACAATAGAATAGAATAGAATAGAATAGAACAGAACAGAACAGAATAGAATCGAACAGAATAGAATAGAATAGAACAGAATAGAACAGAATAGAATAGAATAGAATAGAATAGAATAGAATAGAATAGAACAGAACAGAACAGAATAAATAGAATAGATTAGAATACAATAGAAAAGAACAGATTAGAACAGAATAGAACAGAACAGAATAGAATAAAATTGAATAGAAGTACAGAACAGAATAGAATAGATTAGAATAGAATAGAGTAGAATAGAACAGAACAGAATAGAATAGAATAGAACAGAACAGAATAGAATAGAAGAGAATAGAATAGAATAGAAGAGAATAGAATAGAATAGAATAGAACAGAACAGAACAGAATAGAATAGAATAGAGGAAAATAGAACAGAACAGAACAGAACAGAACAGAATAGAATAGAACAGGACAGAACAGAATAGAATAGATTAGAACAGAATAGAATAGAATAGAATAGAATAGAATAGAATAGAATAGAATAGAATAGAATAGAATAGAATAGAATAGAACAGAATAGAATAGAATAGAACAGAACAGAATAGAATCGAACAGAATAGAATAGAATAGAACAGAATAGAACAGAATAGAATAGAATAGAATAGAATAGAATAGAATAGAATAGAACAGAACAGAATAGAATAGAACAGAATAGAATAGAACAGAATAGAATAGAATAGAACAGAATAGAATAGAATAGAATAGAACAGAACAGAACAGAATAGAATAGAATAGAACAGAATTAAACAGAACAGAACAGAACAGAACATAATAGAATAAAATAGAACAGGACAGAACAGAATAGAATAGATTAGAAGAGAACAGAATAGAATAGAATAAAATAGAATAGAATAGAATAGAATAGAATAGCATAGAACAGAGGAGAACAGAATAGAATCGAACAGAATAGAATAGAATAGAAAAGAATAGAACAGAACAGAATAGAATCGAACAGAATAGAATAGAACAGAATAGAATAGAATAGAATAGAATAGAACAGAACAGAAGAGAATAGAATAGAATAGAACAGAACAGAATAGAACAGAATAGAACAGAGCTGAATAGAACAGAACACAACACAACAGAACAGAATAGAATAGAATAGAATAGAACAGAACCGAATAGAACAGAACAGAACTGAACAGAACAGAATAGAATAGAATGAATAGAACAGAAGAGAATAGAACAGAACAGAATAGAGTAGAATAGAATAGAACAGAATAGAATAGAATAGAATAGAACAGAATAGAATAGAATAGAACAGAACAGAACTGAATAGAATAGAACAGAATAGAATAGAATAGTACAGAATAAATAGAATAGAATAGAACAGGATAGAACAGAACAGAACAGAATAGAGTAGAATAGAATAGATTAGAACAGAATAGAACACAATAGAATAGAAGATAATAGAATAGAATAGAACAGAACAGAACAGAATAGAATCGAACAGAATAGAATAGAATAGAACAGAATAGAACAGGATAGAATAGAATAGAATAGAATAGAATAGAACAGAACAGAAGAGAATAAATAGAAAGATTAGAATACAATAGAATAGAACAGATTAGAACAGAATAGAACAGAACAAAATAGAATACAATTGAATAGAAGTACAGAACAGAATAGAATAGAATAGAATAGAATAGAATAGAACAGAACAGAACAGAACAGAACAGAATAGAATAGAACAGGACAGAACAGAATAAAATAGATTAGAACAGAATAGAATAGAATAGAATAGAATAGAATAGAATAGAATAGAATAGAATAGAATAGAATAGAAGAGAACAGAACAGAATAGAATAGAATAGAACAAAATAGAACAGAACAGAACAGAACAGAACAGAATAGAATAGAATAGAACAGGACAGAACAGAATAGAATAGAATAGAACAGAACAGTACAGAATAGAATCGAACAGAATAGAAGAGAATATAACAGAATAGAATAGAATAGAATAGAATAGAATAGAATAGAATAGAATAGAATAGAACAGAATAGAACAGAACAGAATCGAACAGAACACAACACAGCAGAACAGAATAGAATAGAATAGAATAGAACAGAACAGAACAGAATAGAATAGAATAGAGGAAAATAGAACAGAACAGAACAGAACAGAACAGAATAGAATAGAACAGGACAGAACAGAATAGAATAGATTAGAACAGAATAGAACAGAATAGAATAGAATAGAATAGAATAGAATAGAACAGAACAGAATAGAATAGAATAGAACAGAACAGAATAGAATCTTACAGAATAGAATAGAATAGAATAGAATAGAATAGAATAGAATAGAATAGAATAGAATAGAATAGAATAGAACAGAACAGAATAGAATAGAACAGAATAGAATAGAACAGAATAGAATAGAATAGAACAGAATAGAATAGAATAGAATAGAACAGAACAGAACAGAAGAATAGAATAGAACAGAATAAGACAGAACAGAACAGAACAGAACAGAATAGAATAAAATAGAACAGGACAGAACAGAATAGAATAGATTAGAACAGAACAGAATAGAATAGAATAGAATAGAATAGAATAGAATAGAATAGAATAGAATAGAATAGAACAGAAGAGAACAGAATAGAATCGAACAGAATAGAATAGAATAGAAAAGAATAGAACAGAACAGAATAGAATCGAACAGAATAGAATAGAACAGAATAGAATAGAATAGAATAGAATAGAATAGAATAGAACAGAACAGAAGAGAATAGAATAGAATAGAACAGAGCAGAATAGAACAGAATAGAACAGAGCTGAATAGAACAGAACACAACACAACAGAACAGAATAGAATAGAATAGAATAGAACAGAACCGAATAGAACAGAACAGAACTGAACAGAATAGAATAGAATAGAACAGAACAGAATAGAATAGAAGAGAACAGAACAGAATAGAGTAGAATAGAATAGAACAGAATAGAATAGAATAGAATAGAACAGAATAGAATAGAATAGAACAGAACAGAACTGAATAGAATAGAACAGAATAGAATAGAATAGTACAGAATAAATAGAATAGAATAGAACAGAATAGAACAGAACAGAACAGAATAGAGTAGAATAGAATAGATTAGAACAGAATAGAACACAATAGAATAGAATAGAATAGAATAGAATAGAACAGAACAGAACAGAATAGAATCGAACAGAATAGAATAGAATAGAACAGAAAAGAACAGAATAGAATAGAATAGAATAGAATAGAACAGAACAGAAGAGAATAAATAGAAAGATTAGAATACAATAGAATAGAACAGATTAGAACAGAATAGAACAGAACAAAATAGAATACAATTGAATAGAAGTACAGAACAGAATAGAATAGATTAGAATAGAATAGAGTAGAATAGAACAGAACAGAATAGAATAGAATAGAACAGAACAGAACAGAACAGAACAGAATAGAATAGAACAGGACAGAACAGAATAGAATAGATTAGAACAGAATAGAATAGAATAGAATAGAATAGAATAGAATAGAATAGAATAGAATAGAATAGAATAGAATAGAATAGAACAGAACAGAATAGAATAGAACAGAATAGAATAGAATAGAACAGAACAGAACTGAATAGAATAGAACAGAATAGACTAGAATAGTACAGAATAAATAGAATAGAATAGAACAGAACAAAACAGAATAGAGTAGAATAGAATAGAATAGAATAGAATAGAATAGAATAGAATAGAATAGAATAGAATAGAATAGCAGAGAATAGAATAGAATATAACAGAATAGAATAGAATATAACAGGACAGAACAGAATAGAATAGATTAGAACAGAATAGAACACAATAGAATAGAATAGAATAGAATAGAGCAGAACAGAACAGAATAGAATCGAACAGAATAGAATAGAATAGAACAGAATAAAACAGAATAGAATAGAATAGAATAGAATAGAACAGAACAGAACAGAATAAATAGAATAGATTAGAATACAATAGAATAGAACAGATTAGAACAGAATAGAACAGAACAGAATAGAATAAAATTGAATAGAAGTACAGAGCAGAATAGAATAGATTAGAATAGAATAGAGTAGAATAGAATAGAATAGAATAGAATAGAATAGAATAGAACAGAATAGAATAGAATAGAACAGAACAGAATAGAATCGAACAGAATAGAATAGAACAGAATAGAATAGAATAGAACAGAATAGAATAGAATAGAACAGAATAAGACAGAACAGAACAGAACAGAACAGAATAGAATAAAATAGAACAGGACAGAACAGAATAGAATAGATTAGAACAGAACAGAATAGAACAGAACAGAATAGAATAGAATAGAATAGAATAGAATAGAACAGAAGAGAACAGAATAGAATCGAACAGAATAGAATAGAATAGAAAAGAATAGAACAGAACAGAATAGAATCGAACAGAATAGAATAGAACAGAATAGAATAGAATAGAATAGAATAGAACAGAACAGAAGAGAATAGAATAGAATAGAACAGAACAGAATAGAACAAAATAGAACAGAGCTGAATAGAACAGAACACAACACAACAGAACAGAATAGAATAGAATAGAATATAACAGAACCGAATAGAACAGAACAGAACTGAACAGAACAGAATAGAATAGAATGGAATAGAACAGAAGAGAATAGAACAGAACAGAATAGAGTAGAATAGAATAGAACAGAATAGAATAGAATAGAATAGAACAGAATAGAATAGAATAGAACAGAACAGAACTGAATAGAATAGAACAGAATAGAATAGAATAGTACAGAATAAATAGAATAGAATAGAACAGAATAGAACAGAACAGAACAGAATAGAGTAGAATAGAATAGATTAGAACAGAATAGAACACAATAGAATAGAATAGAATAGAATAGAATAGAACAGAACAGAACAGAATAGAATCGAACAGAATAGAATAGAATAGAACAGAATAGAACAGAATAGAATAGAATAGAATAGAATAGAACAGAACAGAAGAGAATAAATAGAAAGATTAGAATACAATAGAATAGAACAGATTAGAACAGAATAGAACAGAACAAAATAGAATACAATTGAATAGAAGTACAGAACAGAATAGAATAGATTAGAATAGAATAGAGTAGAATAGAACAGAACAGAATAGAATAGAATAGAACAGAACAGAACAGAACAGAACAGAATAGAATAGAACAGGACAGAACAGAATAGAATAGATTAGAACAGAATAGAATAGAATAGAATAGAATAGAATAGAATAGAATAGAACAGAACAGAATAGAATAGAACAGAATAGAATAGAATAGAACAGAACAGAACTGAATAGAATAGAACAGAATAGACTAGAAGAGTACAGAATAAATAGAATAGAATAGAACAGAACAGAACAGAATAGAGTAGAATAGAATGGAATAGAATAGAATAGAATAGTATAGATTAGAATAGAATAGAATAGAATAGAATAGCAGAGAATAGAATAGAATATAACAGAATAGAATAGAATATAACAGGACAGAACAGAATAGAATAGATTAGAACAGAATAGAACACAATAGAATAGAATAGAATAGAATAGAACAGAACAGAACAGAATAGAATCGAACAGAATAGAATAGAATAGAACAGAATAGAACAGAATAGAATAGAATAGAATAGAATAGAATAGAATAGAATAGAACAGAACAGAACAGAATAAATAGAATAGATTAGAATACAATAGAAAAGAACAGATTAGAACAGAACAGAACAGAACAGAATAGAATAGAATAGAACAGAATTAAACAGAACAGAACAGAACAGAACATAATAGAATAAAATAGAACAGGACAGAACAGAATAGAATAGATTAGAAGAGAACAGAATAGAATAGAATAAAATAGAATAGAATAGAATAGAATAGAATAGCATAGAACAGAAGAGAACAGAATAGAATCGAACAGAATAGAATAGAATAGAAAAGAATAGAACAGAACAGAATAGAATCGAACAGAATAGAATAGAACAGAATAGAATAGAATAGAATAGAATAGAACAGAACAGAAGAGAATAGAATAGAATAGAACAGAACAGAATAGAACAGAATAGAACAGAGCTGAATAGAACAGAACACAACACAACAGAACAGAATAGAATAGAATAGAATAGAACAGAACCGAATAGAACAGAACAGAACTGAACAGAACAGAATAGAATAGAATGAATAGAACAGAAGAGAATAGAACAGAACAGAATAGAGTAGAATAGAATAGAACAGAATAGAATAGAATAGAATAGAACAGAATAGAATAGAATAGAACAGAACAGAACTGAATAGAATAGAACAGAATAGAATAGAATAGTACAGAATAAATAGAATAGAATAGAACAGGATAGAACAGAACAGAACAGAATAGAGTAGAATAGAATAGATTAGAACAGAATAGAACACAATAGAATAGAAGATAATAGAATAGAATAGAACAGAACAGAACAGAATAGAATCGAACAGAATAGAATAGAATAGAACAGAATAGAACAGGATAGAATAGAATAGAATAGAATAGAATAGAACAGAACAGAAGAGAATAAATAGAAAGATTAGAATACAATAGAATAGAACAGATTAGAACAGAATAGAACAGAACAAAATAGAATACAATTGAATAGAAGTACAGAACAGAATAGAATAGATTAGAATAGAGGAAAATAGAACAGAACAGAACATAACAGAACAGAATAAAATAGAACAGGACAGAACAGAATAGAATAGATTAGAACAGAATAGAATAGAATAGAATAGAATAGAATAGAATAGAATAGAATAGAAGAGAACAGAACAGAATAGAATAGAATAGAACAAAATAGAACAGAACAGAACAGAACAGAACAGAATAGAATAGAATAGAACAGGACAGAACAGAATAGAATAGAATAGAACAGAACAGTACAGAATAGAATCGAACAGAATAGAAGAGAATATAACAGAATAGAATAGAATAGAATAGAATAGAATAGAATAGAATAGAATAGAACAGAATAGAACAGAACAGAATCGAACAGAACACAACACAGCAGAACAGAATAGAATAGAATAGAATAGAACAGAACAGAACAGAATAGAATAGAATAGAGGAAAATAGAACAGAACAGAACAGAACAGAACAGAATAGAATAGAACAGGACAGAACAGAATAGAATAGATTAGAACAGAATAGAACAGAATAGAATAGAATAGAATAGAATAGAATAGAACAGAACAGAATAGAATAGAATAGAACAGAACAGAATAGAATCGAACAGAATAGAATAGAATAGAACAGAATAGAATAGAATAGAATAGAATAGAATAGAATAGAATAGAATAGAATAGAACAGAACAGAATAGAATAGAACAGAATAGAATAGAACAGAATAGAATAGAATAGAACAGAATAGAATAGAATAGAATAGAACAGAACAGAACAGAAGAATAGAATAGAACAGAATAAGACAGAACAGAACAGAACAGAACAGAATAGAATAAAATAGAACAGGACAGAACAGAATAGAATAGATTAGAACAGAACAGAATAGAACAGAACAGAATAGAATAGAATAGAATAGAATAGAATAGAACAGAAGAGAACAGAATAGAATCGAACAGAATAGAATAGAATAGAAAAGAATAGAACAGAACAGAATAGAATCGAACAGAATAGAATAGAACAGAATAGAATAGAATAGAATAGAATAGAACAGAACAGAAGAGAATAGAATAGAATAGAACAGAACAGAATAGAACAAAATAGAACAGAGCTGAATAGAACAGAACACAACACAACAGAACAGAATAGAATAGAATAGAATATAACAGAACCGAATAGAACAGAACAGAACTGAACAGAACAGAATAGAATAGAATGGAATAGAACAGAAGAGAATAGAACAGAACAGAATAGAGTAGAATAGAATAGAACAGAATAGAATAGAATAGAATAGAACAGAATAGAATAGAATAGAACAGAACAGAACTGAATAGAATAGAACAGAATAGAATAGAATAGTACAGAATAAATAGAATAGAATAGAACAGAATAGAACAGAACAGAACAGAATAGAGTAGAATAGAATAGATTAGAACAGAATAGAACACAATAGAATAGAATAGAATAGAATAGAATAGAACAGAACAGAACAGAATAGAATCGAACAGAATAGAATAGAATAGAACAGAATAGAACAGAATAGAATAGAATAGAATAGAATAGAACAGAACAGAAGAGAATAAATAGAAAGATTAGAATACAATAGAATAGAACAGATTAGAACAGAATAGAACAGAACAAAATAGAATACAATTGAATAGAAGTACAGAACAGAATAGAATAGATTAGAATAGAATAGAGTAGAATAGAACAGAACAGAATAGAATAGAATAGAACAGAACAGAACAGAACAGAACAGAATAGAATAGAACAGGACAGAACAGAATAGAATAGATTAGAACAGAATAGAATAGAATAGAATAGAATAGAATAGAATAGAATAGAATAGAACAGAACAGAATAGAATAGAACAGAATAGAATAGAATAGAACAGAACAGAACTGAATAGAATAGAACAGAATAGACTAGAAGAGTACAGAATAAATAGAATAGAATAGAACAGAACAGAACAGAATAGAGTAGAATAGAATAGAATAGAATAGAATAGAATAGAATAGATTAGAATAGAATAGAATAGAATAGAATAGCAGAGAATAGAATAGAATATAACAGAATAGAATAGAATATAACAGGACAGAACAGAATAGAATAGATTAGAACAGAATAGAACACAATAGAATAGAATAGAATAGAATAGAACAGAACAGAACAGAATAGAATCGAACAGAATAGAATAGAATAGAACAGAATAGAACAGAATAGAATAGAATAGAATAGAATAGAATAGAATAGAATAGAATAGAATAGAACAGAACAGAACAGAATAAATAGAATAGATTAGAATACAATAGAAAAGAACAGATTAGAACAGAATAGAACAGAACAGAATAGAATAAAATTGAATAGAAATACAGAACAGAATAGAATAGATTAGAATAGAATAGAGTAGAATAGAACAGAACAGAATAGAATAGAATAGAACAGAACAGAATAGAATAGAAGAGAATAGAATAGAATAGAAGAGAATAGAATAGAATAGAACAGAACAGAACAGAACAGAATAGAATAGAACAGGACAGAACAGAATAGAATAGATTAGAACAGAATAGAATAGAATAGAATAGAATAGAATAGAATAGAATAGAATAGAATAGAATAGAACAGAATAGAATAGAATAGAACAGAACAGAATAGAATCGAACAGAATAGAATAGAATAGAACAGAATAGAACAGAATAGAATAGAATAGAATAGAATAGAATAGAATAGAATAGAATAGAACAGAACAGAATAGAATAGAACAGAATAGAATAGAACAGAATAGAATAGAATAGAACAGAATAGAATAGAATAGAATAGAACAGAACAGAACAGAATAGAATAGAATAGAACAGAATTAAACAGAACAGAACAGAACAGAACATAATAGAATAAAATAGAACAGGACAGAACAGAATAGAATAGATTAGAAGAGAACAGAATAGAATAGAATAAAATAGAATAGAATAGAATAGAATAGAATAGCATAGAACAGAAGAGAACAGAATAGAATCGAACAGAATAGAATAGAATAGAAAAGAATAGAACAGAACAGAATAGAATCGAACAGAATAGAATAGAACAGAATAGAATAGAATAGAATAGAATAGAACAGAACAGAAGAGAATAGAATAGAATAGAACAGAACAGAATAGAACAGAATAGAACAGAGCTGAATAGAACAGAACACAACACAACAGAACAGAATAGAATAGAATAGAATAGAACAGAACCGAATAGAACAGAACAGAACTGAACAGAACAGAATAGAATAGAATGAATAGAACAGAAGAGAATAGAACAGAACAGAATAGAGTAGAATAGAATAGAACAGAATAGAATAGAATAGAATAGAACAGAATAGAATAGAATAGAACAGAACAGAACTGAATAGAATAGAACAGAATAGAATAGAATAGTACAGAATAAATAGAATAGAATAGAACAGGATAGAACAGAACAGAACAGAATAGAGTAGAATAGAATAGATTAGAACAGAATAGAACACAATAGAATAGAAGATAATAGAATAGAATAGAACAGAACAGAACAGAATAGAATCGAACAGAATAGAATAGAATAGAACAGAATAGAACAGGATAGAATAGAATAGAATAGAATAGAATAGAACAGAACAGAAGAGAATAAATAGAAAGATTAGAATACAATAGAATAGAACAGATTAGAACAGAATAGAACAGAACAAAATAGAATAAAATTGAATAGAAGTACAGAACAGAATAGAATAGATTAGAATAGAGGAAAATAGAACAGAACAGAACAGAACAGAACAGAATAGAATAGAACAGGACAGAACAGAATAGAATAGATTAGAACAGAATAGAATAGAATAGAATAGAATAGAATAGAAGAGAACAGAACAGAATAGAATAGAATAGAACAAAATAGAACAGAACAGAACAGAACAGAACAGAATAGAATAGAATAGAACAGGACAGAACAGAATAGAATAGAATAGAACAGAACAGTACAGAATAGAATCGAACAGAATAGAAGAGAATATAACAGAATAGAATAGAATAGAATAGAATAGAATAGAATAGAATAGAACAGAATAGAACAGAACAGAATCGAACAGAACACAACACAGCAGAACAGAATAGAATAGAATAGAATAGAACAGAACAGAACAGAATAGAATAGAATAGAGGAAAATAGAACAGAACAGAACAGAACAGAACAGAATAGAATAGAACAGGACAGAACAGAATAGAATAGATTAGAACAGAATAGAACAGAATAGAATAGAATAGAATAGAATAGAATAGAACAGAACAGAATAGAATAGAATAGAACAGAACAGAATAGAATCGAACAGAATAGAATAGAATAGAACAGAATAGAATAGAATAGAATAGAATAGAATAGAATAGAATAGAATAGAACAGAACAGAATAGAATAGAACAGAATAGAATAGAACAGAATAGAATAGAATAGAACAGAATAGAATAGAATAGAATAGAACAGAACAGAACAGAAGAATAGAATAGAACAGAATAAGACAGAACAGAACAGAACAGAACAGAATAGAATAAAATAGAACAGGACAGAACAGAATAGAATAGATTAGAACAGAACAGAATAGAACAGAACAGAATAGAATAGAATAGAATAGAATAGAATAGAATAGAACAGAAGAGAACAGAATAGAATCGAACAGAATAGAATAGAATAGAAAAGAATAGAACAGAACAGAATAGAATCGAACAGAATAGAATAGAACAGAATAGAATAGAATAGAATAGAATAGAACAGAACAGAAGAGAATAGAATAGAATAGAACAGAACAGAATAGAACAAAATAGAACAGAGCTGAATAGAACAGAACACAACACAACAGAACAGAATAGAATAGAATAGAATATAACAGAACCGAATAGAACAGAACAGAACTGAACAGAACAGAATAGAATAGAATGGAATAGAACAGAAGAGAATAGAACAGAACAGAATAGAGTAGAATAGAATAGAACAGAATAGAATAGAATAGAATAGAACAGAATAGAATAGAATAGAACAGAACAGAACTGAATAGAATAGAACAGAATAGAATAGAATAGTACAGAATAAATAGAATAGAATAGAACAGAATAGAACAGAACAGAACAGAATAGAGTAGAATAGAATAGATTAGAACAGAATAGAACACAATAGAATAGAATAGAATAGAATAGAATAGAACAGAACAGAACAGAATAGAATCGAACAGAATAGAATAGAACAGAACCGAATAGAACAGAACAGAACTGAACAGAATAGAATAGAATAGAACAGAACAGAAGAGAATAAATAGAAAGATTAGAATACAATAGAATAGAACAGATTAGAACAGAATAGAACAGAACAAAATAGAATACAATTGAATAGAAGTACAGAACAGAATAGAATAGATTAGAATAGAATAGAGTAGAATAGAACAGAACAGAATAGAATAGAATAGAACAGAACAGAACAGAACAGAACAGAATAGAATAGAACAGGACAGAACAGAATAGAATAGATTAGAACAGAATAGAATAGAATAGAATAGAATAGAATAGAATAGAATAGAACAGAACAGAATAGAATAGAACAGAATAGAATAGAATAGAACAGAACAGAACTGAATAGAATAGAACAGAATAGACTAGAAGAGTACAGAATAAATAGAATAGAATAGAACAGAACAGAACAGAATAGAGTAGAATAGAATAGAATAGAATAGAATAGAATAGAATAGATTAGAATAGAATAGAATAGAATAGAATAGCAGAGAATAGAATAGAATATAACAGAATAGAATAGAATATAACAGGACAGAACAGAATAGAATAGATTAGAACAGAATAGAACACAATAGAATAGAATAGAATAGAATAGAACAGAACAGAACAGAATAGAATCGAACAGAATAGAATAGAATAGAACAGAATAGAACAGAATAGAATAGAATAGAATAGAATAGAATAGAATAGAATAGAATAGAATAGAATAGAACAGAACAGAACAGAATAAATAGAATAGATTAGAATACAATAGAAAAGAACAGATTAGAACAGAATAGAACAGAACAGAATAGAATAAAATTGAATAGAAATACAGAACAGAATAGAATAGATTAGAATAGAATAGAGTAGAATAGAACAGAACAGAATAGAATAGAATAGAACAGAACAGAATAGAATAGAAGAGAATAGAATAGAATAGAAGAGAATAGAATAGAATAGAATAGAACAGAACAGAACAGAATAGAATAGAATAGAGGAAAATAGAACAGAACAGAACAGAACAGAACAGAATAGAATAGAACAGGACAGAACAGAATAGAATAGATTAGAACAGAATAGAATAGAATAGAATAGAATAGAATAGAATAGAATAGAATAGAATAGAATAGAATAGAACAGAATAGAATAGAATAGAACAGTACAGAATAGAATCGAACAGAATAGAATAGAATAGAACAGAATAGAACAGAATAGAATAGAATAGAATAGAATAGAATAGAATAGAATAGAATAGAACAGAACAGAATAGAATAGAATAGAATAGAACAGAACAGAATAGAATAGAACAGAATAGAATAGAACAGAATAGAATAGAATAGAACAGAATAGAATAGAATAGAATAGAACAGAACAGAACAGAATAGAATAGAATAGAACAGAATTAAACAGAACAGAACAGAACAGAACATAATAGAATAAAATAGAACAGGACAGAACAGAATAGAATAGATTAGAAGAGAACAGAATAGAATAGAATAAAATAGAATAGAATAGAATAGAATAGAATAGCATAGAACAGAAGAGAACAGAATAGAATCGAACAGAATAGAATAGAATAGAAAAGAATAGAACAGAACAGAATAGAATCGAACAGAATAGAATAGAACAGAATAGAATAGAATAGAATAGAATAGAACAGAACAGAAGAGAATAGAATAGAATAGAACAGAACAGAATAGAACAGAATAGAACAGAGCTGAATAGAACAGAACACAACACAACAGAACAGAATAGAATAGAATAGAATAGAACAGAACCGAATAGAACAGAACAGAACTGAACAGAACAGAATAGAATAGAATGAATAGAACAGAAGAGAATAGAACAGAACAGAATAGAGTAGAATAGAATAGAACAGAATAGAATAGAATAGAATAGAACAGAATAGAATAGAATAGAACAGAACAGAACTGAATAGAATAGAACAGAATAGAATAGAATAGTACAGAATAAATAGAATAGAATAGAACAGGATAGAACAGAACAGAACAGAATAGAGTAGAATAGAATAGATTAGAACAGAATAGAACACAATAGAATAGAAGATAATAGAATAGAATAGAACAGAACAGAACAGAATAGAATCGAACAGAATAGAATAGAATAGAACAGAATAGAACAGGATAGAATAGAATAGAATAGAATAGAATAGAACAGAACAGAAGAGAATAAATAGAAAGATTAGAATACAATAGAATAGAACAGATTAGAACAGAATAGAACAGAACAAAATAGAATACAATTGAATAGAAGTACAGAACAGAATAGAATAGATTAGAATAGAGGAAAATAGAACAGAACAGAACAGAACAGAACAGAATAGAATAGAACAGGACAGAACAGAATAGAATAGATTAGAACAGAATAGAATAGAATAGAATAGAATAGAATAGAATAGAATAGAATAGAATAGAAGAGAACAGAACAGAATAGAATAGAATAGAACAAAATAGAACAGAACAGAACAGAACAGAACAGAATAGAATAGAATAGAACAGGACAGAACAGAATAGAATAGAATAGAACAGAACAGTACAGAATAGAATCGAACAGAATAGAAGAGAATATAACAGAATAGAATAGAATAGAATAGAATAGAATAGAATAGAATAGAATAGAACAGAATAGAACAGAACAGAATCGAACAGAACACAACACAGCAGAACAGAATAGAATAGAATAGAATAGAACAGAACAGAACAGAATAGAATAGAATAGAGGAAAATAGAACAGAACAGAACAGAACAGAACAGAATAGAATAGAACAGGACAGAACAGAATAGAATAGATTAGAACAGAATAGAACAGAATAGAATAGAATAGAATAGAATAGAATAGAACAGAACAGAATAGAATAGAATAGAACAGAACAGAATAGAATCGAACAGAATAGAATAGAATAGAACAGAATAGAATAGAATAGAATAGAATAGAATAGAATAGAATAGAATAGAACAGAACAGAATAGAATAGAACAGAATAGAATAGAACAGAATAGAATAGAATAGAACAGAATAGAATAGAATAGAATAGAACAGAACAGAACAGAAGAATAGAATAGAACAGAATAAGACAGAACAGAACAGAACAGAACAGAATAGAATAAAATAGAACAGGACAGAACAGAATAGAATAGATTAGAACAGAACAGAATAGAATAGAATAGAATAGAATAGAATAGAATAGAATAGAATAGAATAGAATAGAATAGAACAGAAGAGAACAGAATAGAATCGAACAGAATAGAATAGAATAGAAAAGAATAGAACAGAACAGAATAGAATCGAACAGAATAGAATAGAACAGAATAGAATAGAATAGAATAGAATAGAATAGAACAGAACAGAAGAGAATAGAATAGAATAGAACAGAACAGAATAGAACAGAATAGAACAGAGCTGAATAGAACAGAACACAACACAACAGAACAGAATAGAATAGAATAGAATAGAACAGAACCGAATAGAACAGAACAGAACTGAACAGAATAGAATAGAATAGAACAGAACAGAAGAGAATAAATAGAAAGATTAGAATACAATAGAATAGAACAGATTAGAACAGAATAGAACAGAACAAAATAGAATACAATTGAATAGAAGTACAGAACAGAATAGAATAGATTAGAATAGAATAGAGTAGAATAGAACAGAACAGAATAGAATAGAATAGAACAGAACAGAACAGAACAGAACAGAATAGAATAGAACAGGACAGAACAGAATAGAATAGATTAGAACAGAATAGAATAGAATAGAATAGAATAGAATAGAATAGAATAGAACAGAACAGAATAGAATAGAACAGAATAGAATAGAATAGAACAGAACAGAACTGAATAGAATAGAACAGAATAGACTAGAAGAGTACAGAATAAATAGAATAGAATAGAACAGAACAGAACAGAATAGAGTAGAATAGAATAGAATAGAATAGAATAGAATAGAATAGATTAGAATAGAATAGAATAGAATAGAATAGAATAGCAGAGAATAGAATAGAATATAACAGAATAGAATAGAATATAACAGGACAGAACAGAATAGAATAGATTAGAACAGAATAGAACACAATAGAATAGAATAGAATAGAATAGAACAGAACAGAACAGAATAGAATCGAACAGAATAGAATAGAATAGAACAGAATAGAACAGAATAGAATAGAATAGAATAGAATAGAATAGAATAGAATAGAATAGAATAGAACAGAACAGAACAGAATAAATAGAATAGATTAGAATACAATAGAAAAGAACAGATTAGAACAGAATAGAACAGAACAGAATAGAATAAAATTGAATAGAAATACAGAACAGAATAGAATAGATTAGAATAGAATAGAGTAGAATAGAACAGAACAGAATAGAATAGAATAGAACAGAACAGAATAGAATAGAAGAGAATAGAATAGAATAGAAGAGAATAGAATAGAATAGAATAGAACAGAACAGAACAGAATAGAATAGAATAGAGGAAAATAGAACAGAACAGAACAGAACAGAACAGAATAGAATAGAACAGGACAGAACAGAATAGAATAGATTAGAACAGAATAGAAATGAATAGAATAGAATAGAATAGAATAGAATAGAATAGAATAGAATAGAATAGAATAGAATAGAACAGAATAGAATAGAATAGAACAGAACAGAATAGAATCGAACAGAATAGAATAGAATAGAACAGAATAGAACAGAATAGAATAGAATAGAATAGAATAGAATAGAATAGAATAGAATAGAACAGAACAGAATAGAATAGAACAGAATAGAATAGAACAGAATAGAATAGAATAGAACAGAATAGAATAGAATAGAATAGAACAGAACAGAACAGAATAGAATAGAATAGAACAGAATTAAACAGAACAGAACAGAACAGAACATAATAGAATAAAATAGAACAGGACAGAACAGAATAGAATAGATTAGAAGAGAACAGAATAGAATAGAATAAAATAGAATAGAATAGAATAGAATAGAATAGCATAGAACAGAAGAGAACAGAATAGAATCGAACAGAATAGAATAGAATAGAAAAGAATAGAACAGAACAGAATAGAATCGAACAGAATAGAATAGAACAGAATAGAATAGAATAGAATAGAATAGAACAGAACAGAAGAGAATAGAATAGAATAGAACAGAACAGAATAGAACAGAATAGAACAGAGCTGAATAGAACAGAACACAACACAACAGAACAGAATAGAATAGAATAGAATAGAACAGAACCGAATAGAACAGAACAGAACTGAACAGAACAGAATAGAATAGAATGAATAGAACAGAAGAGAATAGAACAGAACAGAATAGAGTAGAATAGAATAGAACAGAATAGAATAGAATAGAATAGAACAGAATAGAATAGAATAGAACAGAACAGAACTGAATAGAATAGAACAGAATAGAATAGAATAGTACAGAATAAATAGAATAGAATAGAACAGGATAGAACAGAACAGAACAGAATAGAGTAGAATAGAATAGATTAGAACAGAATAGAACACAATAGAATAGAAGATAATAGAATAGAATAGAACAGAACAGAACAGAATAGAATCGAACAGAATAGAATAGAATAGAACAGAATAGAACAGGATAGAATAGAATAGAATAGAATAGAATAGAACAGAACAGAAGAGAATAAATAGAAAGATTAGAATACAATAGAATAGAACAGATTAGAACAGAATAGAACAGAACAAAATAGAATACAATTGAATAGAAGTACAGAACAGAATAGAATAGATTAGAATAGAGGAAAATAGAACAGAACAGAACAGAACAGAACAGAATAGAATAGAACAGGACAGAACAGAATAGAATAGATTAGAACAGAATAGAATAGAATAGAATAGAATAGAATAGAATAGAATAGAAGAGAACAGAACAGAATAGAATAGAATAGAACAAAATAGAACAGAACAGAACAGAACAGAACAGAATAGAATAGAATAGAACAGGACAGAACAGAATAGAATAGAATAGAACAGAACAGTACAGAATAGAATCGAACAGAATAGAAGAGAATATAACAGAATAGAATAGAATAGAATAGAATAGAATAGAATAGAATAGAATAGAACAGAATAGAACAGAACAGAATCGAACAGAACACAACACAGCAGAACAGAATAGAATAGAATAGATTAGAACAGAACAGAACAGAATAGAATAGAATAGAGGAAAATAGAACAGAACAGAACAGAACAGAACAGAATAGAATAGAACAGGACAGAACAGAATAGAATAGATTAGAACAGAATAGAACAGAATAGAATAGAATAGAATAGAATAGAATAGAACAGAACAGAATAGAATAGAATAGAACAGAACAGAATAGAATCGAACAGAATAGAATAGAATAGAAGAGAATAGAATAGAATAGAATAGAATAGAATAGAATAGAATAGAATAGAATAGAATAGAACAGAACAGAATAGAATAGAACAGAATAGAATAGAACAGAATAGAATAGAATAGAACAGAATAGAATAGAATAAAATAGAACAGAACAGAACAGAAGAATAGAATAGAACAGAATAAGACAGAACAGAACAGAACAGAACAGAATAGAATAAAATAGAACAGGACAGAACAGAATAGAATAGATTAGAACAGAACAGAATAGAATAGAATAGAATAGAATAGAATAGAATAGAATAGAATAGAATAGAACAGAAGAGAACAGAATAGAATCGAACAGAATAGAATAGAATAGAAAAGAATAGAACAGAACAGAATAGAATCGAACAGAATAGAATAGAACAGAATAGAATAGAATAGAATAGAATAGAATAGAACAGAACAGAAGAGAATAGAATAGAATAGAACAGAACAGAATAGAACAGAATAGAACAGAGCTGAATAGAACAGAACACAACACAACAGAACAGAATAGAATAGAATAGAATAGAACAGAACCGAATAGAACAGAACAGAACTGAACAGAATAGAATAGAATAGAACAGAACAGAATAGAATAGAAGAGAACAGAACAGAATAGAGTAGAATAGAATAGAACAGAATAGAATAGAATAGAATAGAACAGAATAGAATAGAATAGAACAGAACAGAACTGAATAGAATAGAACAGAATAGAATAGAATAGTACAGAATAAATAGAATAGAATAGAACAGAATAGAACAGAACAGAACAGAATAGAGTAGAATAGAATAGATTAGAACAGAATAGAACACAATAGAATAGAATAGAATAGAATAGAATAGAACAGAACAGAACAGAATAGAATCGAACAGAATAGAATAGAATAGAATAGAAAAGAACAGAATAGAATAGAATAGAATAGAATAGAACAGAACAGAAGAGAATAAATAGAAAGATTAGAATACAATAGAATAGAACAGATTAGAACAGAATAGAACAGAACAAAATAGAATACAATTGAATAGAAGTACAGAACAGAATAGAATAGATTAGAATAGAATAGAGTAGAATAGAACAGAACAGAATAGAATAGAATAGAACAGAACAGAACAGAACAGAACAGAATAGAATAGAACAGGACAGAACAGAATAGAATAGATTAGAACAGAATAGAATAGAATAGAATAGAATAGAATAGAATAGAATAGAATAGAATAGAATAGAATAGAATAGAACAGAACAGAATAGAATAGAACAGAATAGAATAGAATAGAACAGAACAGAACTGAATAGAATAGAACAGAATAGACTAGAATAGTACAGAATAAATAGAATAGAATAGAACAGAACAAAACAGAATAGAGTAGAATAGAATAGAATAGAATAGAATAGAATAGAATAGATTAGAATAGAATAGAATAGAATAGAATAGAATAGCAGAGAATAGAATAGAATATAACAGAATAGAATAGAATATAACAGGACAGAACAGAATAGAATAGATTAGAACAGAATAGAACACAATAGAATAGAATAGAATAGAATAGAGCAGAACAGAACAGAATAGAATCGAACAGAATAGAATAGAATAGAACAGAATAAAACAGAATAGAATAGAATAGAATAGAATAGAACAGAACAGAACAGAATAAATAGAATAGATTAGAATACAATAGAATAGAACAGATTAGAACAGAATAGAACAGAACAGAATAGAATAAAATTGAATAGAAGTACAGAGCAGAATAGAATAGATTAGAATAGAATAGAGTAGAATAGAACAGAACAGAATAGAATAGAATAGAACAGAACAGAATAGAATAGAACAGAATAGAATAGAATAGAAGAGAATAGAATAGAATAGAATACAACAGAACAGAACAGAATAGAATAGAATAGAGGAAAATAGAACAGAACAGAACAGAATGGAATAGAACAGGACAGAAGAGAATAGAATAGATTAGAACAGAATAGAATAGAATAGAATAGAATAGAATAGAATAGAATAGAATAGAATTGAATAGAATAGAATAGAACAGAATAGAATAGAATAGAACAGAACAGAATAGAATCGAACAGAATAGAATAGAATAGAACAGAATAGAACAGAATAGAATAGAATAGAATAGAATAGAATAGAATAGAACAGAACAGAATAGAATAGAACAGAATAGAATAGAACAGAATAGAATAGAATAGAACAGAATAGAATAGAATAGAATAGATTAGAACAGAACAGAATAGAATAGAATAGAATAGAATAGAATAAAATAGAATAGAACAGAAGAGAACAGAATAGAATCGAACAGAATAGAGTAGAATAGAAAAGAATAGAACAGAACAGAATAGAATCGAACAGAATAGAATAGAACAGAGTAGAATAGAATAGAATAGAATAGAACAGAACAGAAGAGAATAGAATAGAATAGAACAGAACAGAATAGAACAGAATAGAACAGAGCTGAATAGAACAGAACACAACACAACAGAACAGAATAGAATAGAATAGAATAGAACAGAACCGAATAGAACAGAACAGAACTGAACAGAACAGAATAGAATAGAATGAATAGAACAGAAGAGAATAGAACAGAACAGAATAGAGTAGAATAGAATAGAACAGAATAGAATAGAATAGAATAGAACAGAATAGAATAGAATAGAACAGAACAGAACTTAATAGAATAGAACAGAATAGAATAGAATAGTACAGAATAAATAGAATAGAATAGAATAGAATAGAAAAGAACAGAACAGAATAGAGTAGAATAGAATAGATTAGAACAGAATAGAACACAATAGAATAGAAGATAATAGAATAGAATAGAACAGAACAGAACAGAATAGAATCGAACAGAATAGAATAGAATAGAACAGAATAAAACAGAATAGAATAGAATAGAATAGAATAGAACAGAACAGAACAGAATAAATAGAATAGATTAGAATACAATAGAAAAGAACAGATTAGAACAGAATAGAACAGAACAGAATAGAATAAAATTGAATAGAAGTACAGAACAGAATAGAATAGATTAGAATAGAATAGAGTAGAATAGAACAGAACAGAATAGAATAGAATAGAACATAACAGAATAGAATAGAACAGAATAGAATAGAATAGAAGAGAAGAGAATAGAATAGAATAGAACAGAACAGAACAGAATAGAATAGAATAGAGGAAAATAGAACAGAACAGAACAGAACAGAACAGAATAGAATAGAACAGGACAGAAGAGAATAGAATAGATTAGAATAGAATAGAATAGAATAGAATAGAATAGAATAGAACAGAATAGAATAGAATAGAATAGAATAGAACAGAATAGAATAGAATAGAACAGAACAGAATAGAATCGAACAGAATAGAATAGAATAGAACAGAATAGAACAGAATAGAATAGAATAGAATAGAATAGAATAGAACAGAACAGAATAGAATAGAACAGAATAGAATAGAACAGAATAGAATAGAACAGAACAGAATAGAATAGAACAGGACAGAACAGAATAGAATAGATTAGAACAGAATAGAATAGAATAGAATAGAATAGAATAGAATAGAATAGAATAGAATAGAATAGAATAGAACAGAACAGAATAGAATAGAACAGAATAGAATAGAACAGAATAGAATAGAATAGAACAGAATAGAATAGAATAGAATAGATTAGAACAGAACAGAATAGAATAGAATAGAATAGAATAGAATAGAATAGAACAGAAGAGAACAGAATAGAATCGAACAGAATAGAGTAGAATAGAAAAGAATAGAACAGAACAGAATAGAATCGAACAGAATAGAATAGAACAGAATAGAATAGAATAGAATAGAATAGAACAGAACAGAAGAGAATAGAATAGAATAGAACAGAAGAGAATAGAACAGAATAGAACAGAGCTGAATAGAACAGAACACAACACAACAGAACAGAATAGAATAGAATAGAATAGAACAGAACCGAACTGAACAGAACAGAATAGAATAGAATGAATAGAACAGAAGAGAATAGAACAGAACAGAATAGAGTAGAATAGAATAGAACAGAATAGAATAGAATAGAATAGAACAGAATAGAATAGAATAGAACAGAACAGAACTGAATAGAATAGAACAGAATAGAATAGAATAGTACAGAATAAATAGAATAGAATAGAACAGAATAGAACAGAACAGAACAGAATAGAGTAGAATAGAATAGATTAGAACAGAATAGAACACAATAGAATAGAAGATAATAGAATAGAATAGAACAGAACAGAACAGAATAGAATCGAACAGAATAGAATAGAATAGAACAGAATAGAACAGAATAGAATAGAATAGAATAGAATAGAATAGAACAGAACAGAAGAGAATAAATAGAAAGATTAGAATACAATAGAATAGAACAGATTAGAACAGAATAGAACAGAACAAAATAGAATACAATTGAATAGAAGTACAGAACAGAATAGAATAGATTAGAATATAGGAAAATAAAACAGAACAGAACAGAACAGAACAGAATAGAATAGAACAGGACAGAACAGAATAGAATAGATTAGAACAGAATAGAACAGAATATAATATAATAGAATAGAATAGAATAGAATAGAATAGAATAGAACAGAACAGAACAGAATAGAATAGAATAGAACAAAATAGAACAGAACAGAACAGAACAGAACAGAATAGAATAGAATAGAACAGGACAGAACAGAATAGAATAGAATAGAACAGAACAGTACAGAATAGAATCGAACAGAATAGAAGAGAATATAACAGAATAGAATAGAATAGAATAGAATAGAATAGAATAGAATAGAATAGAATAGAATAGAATAGAATAGAACAGAACAGAATCGAACAGAACACAACACAGCAGAACAGAATAGAATAGAATAGATTAGAACAGAACCGAATAGAACATAACAGAACTGAATAGAACAGAATAGAATAGAAGAGAACAGAATAGAATAGAATAGAATAGAACAGAACAGAACAGAACAGAATAGAATAAAATAGAACAGGACAGAACAGAATAGAATAGATTAGAACAGAATAGAACAGAATAGAATAGAATAGAATAGAATAGAATAGAATAGAACAGAAGAGAACAGAATAGAATCGAACAGAATAGAATAGAATAGAAAAGAATAGAACAGAACAGAATAGAATCGAACAGAATAGAATAGAACAGAATAGAATAGAATAGAATAGAATACAACAGAACAGAAGAGAATAGAATAGAATAGAACAGAACAGAATAGAACAGAATAGAACAGAGCTGAATAGAACAGAACACAACACAACAGAACAGAATAGAATAGAATAGAATAGAACAGAACCGAATAGAACAGAACAGAACTGAACAGAACAGAATAGAATAGAATGGAATAGAACAGAAGAGAAGCGAACAGAACAGAATAGAGTAGAATAGAATAGAACAGAATAGAATAGAATAGAATAGAACAGAATAGAATAGAATAGAACAGAACAGAACTGAATAGAATAGAACAGAATAGAATAGAATAGTACAGAATAAATAGAATAGAATAGAACAGAACAGAACAGAATAGAACAGAATAGAGTAGAATAGAATAGATTAGAACAGAATAGAACACAATAGAATAGAATAGAATAGAATAGAACAGAACAGAACAGAATAGAATCGAACAGAATAGAATAGAATAGAACAGAGTAGAACAGAATAGAATAGAATAGAATAGAACAGAACAGAAGAGAATAAATAGAAAGATTTGAATACAATAGAATAGAACAGATTAGAACAGAATAGAACAGACCAAAATAGAATACAATTGAAATACAGAACAGAATAGAATAGATTAGAATAGAATAGAGTAGAATAGAACAGAAGAGAATAGAAAGGAATAGAACAGAATAGAACACAATAGAATAGAATAGAATAGAATAGAACAGAATAGAACAGGATAGAATAGAATAGAATAGAATAGAATAGATCAGAACAGAAGAGAATAAATAGAAAGATTAGAATACAATAGAATAGAACAGATTAGAACAGAATAGAACAGAACAAAATAGAATACAATTGAATAGAAGTACAGAACAGAATAGAATAGATTAGAATAGAGGAAAATAGAACAGAACAGAACAGAACAGAACAGAATAGAATAGAACAGGACAGAACAGAATAGAATAGATTAGAACAGAATAGAATAGAATAGAATAGAATAGAATAGAATAGAATTGAAGAGAACAGAACAGAATAGAATAGAATAGAACAAAATAGAACAGAACAGAACAGAACAGAACAGAATAGAATAGAATAGAACAGGACAGAACAGAATAGAATAGAATAGAACAGAACAGTACAGAATAGAATCGAACAGAATAGAAGAGAATATAACAGAATAGAATAGAATAGAATAGAATAGAATAGAATAGAATAGAATAGAATAGAACAGAATAGAACAGAACAGAATCGAACAGAACACAACACAGCAGAACAGAATAGAATAGAATAGAATAGAACAGAACAGAACAGAATAGAATAGAATAGAGGAAAATAGAACAGAACAGAACAGAACAGAACAGAATAGAATAGAACAGGACAGAACAGAATAGAATAGATTAGAACAGAATAGAACAGAATAGAATAGAATAGAATAGAATAGAATAGAACAGAACAGAATAGAATAGAATAGAACAGAACAGAATAGAATCGAACAGAATAGAATAGAATAGAACAGAATAGAATAGAATAGAATAGAATAGAATAGAATAGAATAGAATAGAATAGAACAGAACAGAATAGAATAGAACAGAATAGAATAGAACAGAATAGAATAGAATAGAACAGAATAGAATAGAATAGAATAGAACAGAACAGAACAGAAGAATAGAATAGAACAGAATAAGACAGAACAGAACAGAACAGAACAGAATAGAATAAAATAGAACAGGACAGAACAGAATAGAATAGATTAGAACAGAACAGAATAGAATAGAATAGAATAGAATAGAATAGAATAGAATAGAATAGAATAGAACAGAAGAGAACAGAATAGAATCGAACAGAATAGAATAGAATAGAAAAGAATAGAACAGAACAGAATAGAATCGAACAGAATAGAATAGAATAGAATAGAATAGAATAGAACAGAACAGAAGAGAATAGAATAGAATAGAACAGAGCAGAATAGAACAGAATAGAACAGAGCTGAATAGAACAGAACACAACACAACAGAACAGAATAGAATAGAATAGAATAGAACAGAACCGAATAGAACAGAACAGAACTGAACAGAATAGAATAGAATAGAACAGAACAGAATAGAATAGAAGAGAACAGAACAGAATAGAGTAGAATAGAATAGAACAGAATAGAATAGAATAGAATAGAACAGAATAGAATAGAATAGAACAGAACAGAACTGAATAGAATAGAACAGAATAGAATAGAATAGTACAGAATAAATAGAATAGAATAGAACAGAATAGAACAGAACAGAACAGAATAGAGTAGAATAGAATAGATTAGAACAGAATAGAACACAATAGAATAGAATAGAATAGAATAGAATAGAACAGAACAGAACAGAATAGAATCGAACAGAATAGAATAGAATAGAATAGAATAGAACAGAATAGAATAGAATAGAATAGAATAGAACAGAACAGAAGAGAATAAATAGAAAGATTAGAATACAATAGAATAGAACAGATTAGAAGAGAATAGAACAGAACAAAATAGAATACAATTGAATAGAAGTACAGAACAGAATAGAATAGATTAGAATAGAATAGAGTAGAATAGAACAGAACAGAATAGAATAGAATAGAACAGTACAGAACAGAACAGAACAGAATAGAATAGAACAGGACAGAACAGAATAGAATAGATTAGAACAGAATAGAATAGAATAGAATAGAATAGAATAGAATAGAATAGAATAGAATAGAACAGAACAGAATAGAATAGAACAGAATAGAATAGAATAGAACAGAACAGAACTGAATAGAATAGAACAGAATAGACTAGAATAGTACAGAATAAATAGAATAGAATAGAACAGAACAAAACAGAATAGAGTAGAATAGAATAGAATAGAATAGAATAGAATAGAATAGATTAGAATAGAATAGAATAGAATAGAATAGAATAGCAGAGAATAGAATAGAATATAACAGAATAGAATAGAATATAACAGGACAGAACAGAATAGAATAGATTAGAACAGAATAGAACACAATAGAATAGAATAGAATAGAATAGAGCAGAACAGAACAGAATAGAATCGAACAGAATAGAATAGAATAGAACAGAATAAAACAGAATAGAATAGAATAGAATAGAATAGAACAGAACAGAACAGAATAAATAGAATAGATTAGAATACAATAGAATAGAACAGATTAGAACAGAATAGAACAGAACAGAATAGAATAAAATTGAATAGAAGTACAGAGCAGAATAGAATAGATTAGAATAGAATAGAGTAGAATAGAACAGAACAGAATAGAATAGAATAGAACAGAACAGAATAGAATAGAACAGAATAGAATAGAATAGAAGAGAATAGAATAGAATAGAATAGAACAGAACAGAACAGAATAGAATAGAATAGAGGAAAATAGAACAGAACAGAACAGAATGGAATAGAACAGGACAGAAGAGAATAGAATAGATTAGAACAGAATAGAATAGAATAGAATAGAATAGAATAGAATAGAATAGAATAGAATTGAATAGAATAGAATAGAACAGAATAGAATAGAATAGAACAGAACAGAATAGAATCGAACAGAATAGAATAGAATAGAACAGAATAGAACAGAATAGAATAGAATAGAATAGAATAGAATAGAATAGAACAGAACAGAATAGAATAGAACAGAATAGAATAGAACAGAATAGAATAGAATAGAACAGAATAGAATAGAATAGAATAGATTAGAACAGAACAGAATAGAATAGAATAGAATAGAATAGAATAAAATAGAATAGAACAGAAGAGAACAGAATAGAATCGAACAGAATAGAGTAGAATAGAAAAGAATAGAACAGAACAGAATAGAATCGAACAGAATAGAATAGAACAGAGTAGAATAGAATAGAATAGAATAGAACAGAACAGAAGAGAATAGAATAGAATAGAACAGAACAGAATAGAACAGAATAGAACAGAGCTGAATAGAACAGAACACAACACAACAGAACAGAATAGAATAGAATAGAATAGAACAGAACCGAATAGAACAGAACAGAACTGAACAGAACAGAATAGAATAGAATGAATAGAACAGAAGAGAATAGAACAGAACAGAATAGAGTAGAATAGAATAGAACAGAATAGAATAGAATAGAATAGAACAGAATAGAATAGAATAGAACAGAACAGAACTTAATAGAATAGAACAGAATAGAATAGAATAGTACAGAATAAATAGAATAGAATAGAATAGAATAGAACAGAACAGAACAGAATAGAGTAGAATAGAATAGATTAGAACAGAATAGAACACAATAGAATAGAATAGAATAGAATAGAATAGAACAGAACAGAACAGAATAGAATCGAACAGAATAGAATAGAATAGAACAGAATAAAACAGAATAGAATAGAATAGAATAGAATAGAACAGAACAGAACAGAATAAATAGAATAGATTAGAATACAATAGAAAAGAACAGATTAGAACAGAATAGAACAGAACAGAATAGAATAAAATTGAATAGAAGTACAGAACAGAATAGAATAGATTAGAATAGAATAGAGTAGAATAGAACAGAACAGAATAGAATAGAATAGAACATAACAGAATAGAATAGAACAGAATAGAATAGAATAGAAGAGAAGAGAATAGAATAGAATAGAACAGAACAGAACAGAATAGAATAGAATAGAGGAAAATAGAACAGAACAGAACAGAACAGAACAGAATAGAATAGAACAGGACAGAAGAGAATAGAATAGATTAGAATAGAATAGAATAGAATAGAATAGAATAGAATAGAATAGAATAGAACAGAATAGAATAGAATAGAATAGAATAGAACAGAATAGAATAGAATAGAACAGAACAGAATAGAATCGAACAGAATAGAATAGAATAGAACAGAATAGAACAGAATAGAATAGAATAGAATAGAATAGAATAGAACAGAACAGAATAGAATAGAACAGAATAGAATAGAACAGAATAGAATAGAATAGAACAGAATAGAATAGAATAGAATAGATTAGAACAGAACAGAATAGAATAGAATAGAATAGAATAGAATAGAATAGAACAGAAGAGAACAGAATAGAATCGAACAGAATAGAGTAGAATAGAAAAGAATAGAACAGAACAGAATAGAATCGAACAGAATAGAATAGAACAGAATAGAATAGAATAGAATAGAATAGAACAGAACAGAAGAGAATAGAATAGAATAGAACAGAAGAGAATAGAACAGAATAGAACAGAGCTGAATAGAACAGAACACAACACAACAGAACAGAATAGAATAGAATAGAATAGAACAGAACCGAACTGAACAGAACAGAATAGAATAGAATGAATAGAACAGAAGAGAATAGAACAGAACAGAATAGAGTAGAATAGAATAGAACAGAATAGAATAGAATAGAATAGAACAGAATAGAATAGAATAGAACAGAACAGAACTGAATAGAATAGAACAGAATAGAATAGAATAGTACAGAATAAATAGAATAGAATAGAACAGAATAGAACAGAACAGAACAGAATAGAGTAGAATAGAATAGATTAGAACAGAATAGAACACAATAGAATAGAAGATAATAGAATAGAATAGAACAGAACAGAACAGAATAGAATCGAACAGAATAGAATAGAATAGAACAGAATAGAACAGAATAGAATAGAATAGAATAGAATAGAATAGAACAGAACAGAAGAGAATAAATAGAAAGATTAGAATACAATAGAATAGAACAGATTAGAACAGAATAGAACAGAACAAAATAGAATACAATTGAATAGAAGTACAGAACAGAATAGAATAGATTAGAATATAGGAAAATAAAACAGAACAGAACAGAACAGAACAGAATAGAATAGAACAGGACAGAACAGAATAGAATAGATTAGAACAGAATAGAACAGAATATAATATAATAGAATAGAATAGAATAGAATAGAATAGAATAGAACAGAACAGAACAGAATAGAATAGAATAGAACAAAATAGAACAGAACAGAACAGAACAGAACAGAATAGAATAGAATAGAACAGGACAGAACAGAATAGAATAGAATAGAACAGAACAGTACAGAATAGAATCGAACAGAATAGAAGAGAATATAACAGAATAGAATAGAATAGAATAGAATAGAATAGAATAGAATAGAATAGAATAGAATAGAATAGAATAGAATAGAACAGAACAGAATCGAACAGAACACAACACAGCAGAACAGAATAGAATAGAATAGATTAGAACAGAACCGAATAGAACATAACAGAACTGAATAGAACAGAATAGAATAGAAGAGAACAGAATAGAATAGAATAGAATAGAACAGAACAGAACAGAACAGAATAGAATAAAATAGAACAGGACAGAACAGAATAGAATAGATTAGAACAGAATAGAACAGAATAGAATAGAATAGAATAGAATAGAATAGAATAGAATAGAATAGAATAGAATAGAACAGAAGAGAACAGAATAGAATCGAACAGAATAGAATAGAATAGAAAAGAATAGAACAGAACAGAATAGAATCGAACAGAATAGAATAGAACAGAATAGAATAGAATAGAATAGAATACAACAGAACAGAAGAGAATAGAATAGAATAGAACAGAACAGAATAGAACAGAATAGAACAGAGCTGAATAGAACAGAACACAACACAACAGAACAGAATAGAATAGAATAGAATAGAACAGAACCGAATAGAACAGAACAGAACTGAACAGAACAGAATAGAATAGAATGGAATAGAACAGAAGAGAAGCGAACAGAACAGAATAGAGTAGAATAGAATAGAACAGAATAAAATAGAATAGAATAGAACAGAATAGAATAGAATAGAACAGAACAGAACTGAATAGAATAGAACAGAATAGAATAGAATAGTACAGAATAAATAGAATAGAATAGAACAGAACAGAACAGAATAGAACAGAATAGAGTAGAATAGAATAGATTAGAACAGAATAGAACACAATAGAATAGAATAGAATAGAATAGAACAGAACAGAACAGAATAGAATCGAACAGAATAGAATAGAATAGAACAGAGTAGAACAGAATAGAATAGAATAGAATAGAACAGAACAGAAGAGAATAAATAGAAAGATTTGAATACAATAGAATAGAACAGATTAGAACAGAATAGAACAGACCAAAATAGAATACAATTGAAATACAGAACAGAATAGAATAGATTAGAATAGAATAGAGTAGAATAGAACAGAAGAGAATAGAAAGGAATAGAACAGAATAGAATAGAATAGAACAGAATAGAATAGAATAGAATAGATTAGAACAGAACAGAATAGAATAGAATAGAATAGAATAGAACAGAAGAGAACAGAATAGAATCGAACAGAATAGAGTAGAATAGAAAAGAATAGAACAGAACAGAATAGAATCGAACAGAATAGAATAGAACAGAATAGAATAGAATAGAATAGAATAGAATAGAACAGAACAGAAGAGAATAGAATAGAATAGAACAGAACAGAATAGAACAGAATAGAACAGAGCTGAATAGAACAGAACACAACACAACCGAACAGAATAGAATAGAATAGAATAGAATAGAACAGAACCGAACTGAACAGAACAGAATAGAATAGAATGAATAGAACAGAAGAGAATAGAACAGAACAGAATAGAGTAGAATAGAATAGAACAGAATAGAATAGAATAGAATAGAACAGAATAGAATAGAATAGAACAGAACAGAACTGAATAGAATAGAACAGAATAGAATAGAATAGTACAGAATAAATAGAATAGAATAGAACAGAATAGAACAGAACAGAACAGAATAGAGTAGAATAGAATAGATTAGAACAGAATAGAACACAATAGAATAGAAGATAATAGAATAGAATAGAACAGAACAGAACAGAATAGAATCGAACAGAATAGAATAGAATAGAACAGAATAGAACAGAATAGAATAGAATAGAATAGAATAGAATAGAACAGAACAGAAGAGAATAAATAGAAAGATTAGAATACAATAGAATAGAACAGATTAGAACAGAATAGAACAGAACAAAATAGAATACAATTGAATAGAAGTACAGAACAGAATAGAATAGATTAGAATAGAGGAAAATAGAACAGAACAGAACAGAACAGAACAGAATAGAATAGAACAGGACAGAACAGAATAGAATAGATTAGAACAGAATAGAACAGAATAGAATAGAATAGAATAGAATAGAATAGAATAGAATAGAACAGAACAGAACAGAATAGAATAGAATAGAACAAAATAGAACAGAACAGAACAGAACAGAACAGAATAGAATAGAATAGAACAGAACAGTACAGAATAGAATCGAACAGAATAGAAGAGAATATAACAGAATAGAATAGAATAGAATAGAATAGAATAGAATAGAATAGAATAGAATAGAATAGAATAGAATAGAATAGAATAGAATAGAACAGAACAGAATCGAACAGAACACAACACAGCAGAACAGAATAGAATAGAATAGATTAGAACAGAACCGAATAGAACAGAACAGAACTGAATAGAACAGAATAGAATAGAATAGAACAGAATAGAATAGAATAGAATAGAACAGAACAGAACAGAATAGAATAGAATAGAACAGAATAAAACAGAACAGAACAGAACAGAACAGAATAGAATAAAATAGAACAGGACAGAACAGAATAGAATAGATTAGAACAGAATAGAACAGAATAGAATGGAATAGAATAGAATAGAATAGAATAGAATAGATTAGAACAGAAGAGAACAGAATAGAATCGAACAGAATAGAATAGAATAGAAAAGAATAGAACAGAACAGAATAGAATCGAACAGAATAGAATAGAACAGAATAGAATAGAATAGAATAGAATACAACAGAACAGAAGAGAATAGAATAGAATAGAACAGAACAGAATAGAACAGAATAGAACAGAGCTGAATAGAACAGAACACAACACAACAGAACAGAATAGAATAGAATAGAATAGAACAGAACCGAATAGAACAGAACAGAACTGAACAGAACAGAATAGAATAGAATGGAATAGAACAGAAGAGAAGAGAACAGAACAGAATAGAGTAGAATAGAATAGAACAGAATAGAATAGAATAGAATAGAACAGAATAGAATAGAATAGAACAGAACAGAACTGAATAGAATAGAACAGAATAGAATAGAATAGTACAGAATAAATAGAATAGAATAGAACAGAACAGAACAGAATAGAACAGAATAGAGTAGAATAGAATAGATTAGAACAGAATAGAACACAATAGAATAGAATAGAATAGAATAGAACAGAACAGAACAGAATAGATTCGAACAGAATAGAATAGAATAGAACAGAATAGAACAGAATAGAATAGAATAGAATAGAATAGAACAGAACAGAAGAGAATAAATAGAAAGATTAGAATACAATAGAATAGAACAGATTAGAACAGAATAGAACAGACCAAAATAGAATACAATTGAAGTACAGAACAGAATAGAATAGATTAGAATAGAATAGAGTAGAATAGAACAGAAGAGAATAGAAAGGAATAGAACAGAACAGAATAGAATAGAACAGAATAGAATAGAATAGACCAGAATAGAATAGAATAGAACAGAACAGAACAGAATAGAATAGAATAGAAGAAAATAGAACAGAACAGAACAGAACAGAACAGAATAGAATAGAACAGGACAGAACAGAATAGAATAGATTAGAACAGAATAGAACAGAATAGAATAGAATAGAATAGAATAGAATAGAATAGAATAGAACAGAACAGAACAGAATAGAATAGAACAGAATAGAATAGAATAGAACAGAACAGAACTGAATAGAATAGAACAGAATAGAATAGAATAGTACAGAATAAATAGAATAGAACAGAACAGAACAGAATAGAGTAGAATAGAATAGAATAGAATAGAATAGAATAGAATAGAATAGAATAGCAGAGAATAGAATAGAATATAACAGAATAGAATAGAATAGAACAGGACAGAACAGAATAGAATAGATTAGAACAGAATAGAACACAATAGAATAGAATACAATAGAATAGAACAGATTAGAACAGAATAGAACAGAACAGAATAGAATAAAATTGAATAGAAGTACAGAACAGAATAGAATAGTTTAGAATAGAATAGAGTAGAATAGAACAGAACAGAATAGAATAGAATAGAACAGAACAGAATAGAATAGAACAGAATAGAATAGAATAGAAGAGAATAGAATAGAATAGAATAGAGCAGAACAGAACAGAATAGAATAGAATAGAGGAAAATAGAACAGAACAGAACAGAACAGAACAGAATGGAATAGAACAGGACAGAGGAGAATAGAATAGATTAGAACAGAATAGAATAGAATAGAATAGAATAGAATAGAATAGAATAGAATAGAATAGAATAGAATAGAATAGAATAGAATAGAACAGAATATAATAGAATAGAACAGAACAGAATAGAATCGAACAGAATAGAATAGAATAGAACAGAATAGAACAGAATAGAATAGAATAGAATAGAATAGAATAGAATAGAACAGAACAGAATAGAATAGAACAGAATAGAATAGAACAGAATAGAATAGAATAGAACAGAATAGAATAGAATAGAATAGATTAGAACAGAACAGAATAGAATAGAATAGAATAGAAGAGAAGAGAACAGAATAGAATCGAACAGAATAGAGTAGAATAGAAAAGAATAGAACAGAACAGAATAGAATCGAACAGAATAGAATAGAACAGAATAGAATAGAATAGAATAGAATAGAACAGAACAGAAGAGAATAGAATAGAATAGAACAGAAGAGAATAGAACAGAATAGAACAGAGCTGAATAGAACAGAACACAACACAACAGAACAGAATAGAATAGAATAGAATAGAACAGAACCGAATAGAACAGAACAGAACTGAACAGAACAGAATAGAATAGAATGAATAGAACAGAAGAGAATAGAACAGAACAGAATAGAGTAGAATAGAATAGAACAGAATAGAATAGAATAGAATAGAACAGAATAGAATAGAATAGAACAGAACAGAACTGAATAGAATAGAACAGAATAGAATAGAATAGTACAGAATAAATAGAATAGAATAGAACAGAATAGAACAGAACAGAACAGAATAGAGTAGAATAGAATAGATTAGAACAGAATAGAACACAATAGAATAGAAGATAATAGAATAGAATAGAACAGAACAGAACAGAATAGAATCGAACAGAATAGAATAGAATAGAACAGAATAGAACAGAATAGAATAGAATAGAATAGAATAGAATAGAACAGAACAGAAGAGAATAAATAGAAAGATTAGAATACAATAGAATAGAACAGATTAGAACAGAATAGAACAGAACAAAATAGAATACAATTGAATAGAAGTACAGAACAGAATAGAATAGATTAGAATAGAGGAAAATAGAACAGAACAGAACAGAACAGAACAGAATAGAATAGAATAGAACAGGACAGAACAGAATAGAATAGAATAGAACAGAACAGTACAGAATAGAATCGAACAGAATAGAAGAGAATATAACAGAATAGAATAGAATAGAATAGAATAGAATAGAATAGAATAGAATAGAACAGAACAGAATCGAACAGAACACAACACAGCAGAACAGAATAGAATAGAATAGATTAGAACAGAACCGAATAGAACATAACAGAACTGAATAGAACAGAATAGAATAGAAGAGATCAGAATAGAATAGAATAGAATAGAACAGAACAGATCAGAATAGAATAGAATAGAACAGAATAAAACAGAACAGAACAGAACAGAACAGAATAGAATAAAATAGAACAGGACAGAACAGAATAGAATAGATTAGAACAGAATAGAACAGAATAGAATAGAATAGAATAGAACAGAATAGAATAGAATAGAACAGAACAGAACTGAATAGAATAGAACAGAATAGAATAGAATAGTACAGAATAAATAGAATAGAATAGAACAGAACAGAACAGAATAGAACAGAATAGAGTAGAATAGAATAGATTAGAACAGAATAGAACACAATAGAATAGAATAGAATAGAATAAAACAGAACAGAACAGAATAGAATCGAACAGAATAGAATAGAATAGAACAGAATAGAACAGAATAGAATAGAATAGAATAGAACAGAACAGAAGAGAATAAATAGAAAGATTAGAATACAATAGAATAGAACAGATTAGAACAGAATAGAACAGACCAAAATAGAATACAATTGAAGTACAGAACAGAATAGAATAGATTAGAATAGAATAGAGTAGAATAGAACAGAAGAGAATAGAAAGGAATAGAACAGAATAGAATAGAATAGAACAGAATAGAATAGAATAGAATAGATTAGAACAGGACAGAATAGAATAGAATAGAATAGAATAGAATAGAATAGAATAGAATAGAACAGAAGAGAACAGAATAGAATCGAACAGAATAGAGTAGAATAGAAAAGAATAGAACAGAACAGAATATAATCGAACAGAATAGAATAGAACAGAATAGAATAGAATAGAATAGAATAGAACAGAACAGAAGAGAATAGAATAGAATAGAACAGAACAGAATAGAACAGAATAGAACAGAGCTGAATAGAACAGAACACAACACAACAGAACAGAATAGAATAGAATAGAATAGAACAGAACCGAACTGAACAGAACAGAATAGAATACAATGAGTAGAACAGAAGAGAATAGAACAGAACAGAATAGAGTAGAATAGAATAGAACAGAATAGAATAGAATAGAATAGAACAGAATAGAATAGAATAGAACAGAACAGAACTGAATAGAATAGAACAGAATAGAATAGAATAGTACAGAATAAATAGAATAGAATAGAACAGAATAGAACAGAACAGAACAGAATAGAGTAGAATAGAATAGATTAGAACAGAATAGAACACAATAGAATAGAAGATAATAGAATAGAATAGAACAGAACAGAAGAGAAGAGAACAGAATAGAATAGAATAGAACAGAATAGAACAGAATAGAATAGAATAGAATAGAATAGAATAGAACAGAACAGAAGAGAATAAATAGAAAGATTAGAATACAATAGAATAGAACAGATTAGAACAGAATAGAACAGAACAAAATAGAATACAATTGAATAGAAGTACAGAACAGAATAGAATAGATTAGAATAGAGGAAAATAGAACAGAACAGAACAGAACAGAACAGAATAGAATAGAACAGGACAGAACAGAATAGAATAGATTAGAACAGAATAGAACAGAATATAATAGAATAGAATAGAATAGAATAGAATAGAACAGAACAGAACAGAATAGAATAGAATAGAACAAAATAGAACAGAACAGAACAGAACAGAACAGAATAGAATAGAATAGAACAGGACAGAACAGAATAGAATAGAATAGAACAGAACAGTACAGAATAGAATCGAACAGAATAGAAGAGAATATAACAGAATAGAATAGAATAGAATAGAATAGAATAGAATAGAATAGAATAGAATAGAATAGAACAGAACAGAATCGAACAGAACACAACACAGCAGAACAGAATAGAATAGAATAGATTAGAACAGAACCGAATAGAACATAACAGAACTGAATAGAACAGAATAGAATAGAATAGAACAGAATAGAATAGAATAGAATAGAACAGAACAGAACAGAATAGAATAGAATAGAACAGAATAAAACAGAACAGAACCGAACAGAACAGAATAGAATAAAATAGAACAGGACAGAACAGAATAGAATAGATTAGAACAGAATAGAACAGAATAGAATAGAATAGAATAGAATAGAATAGAATAGAATAGAATAGAATAGAATAGAATAGAATAGAATAGAATAGAATAGAACAGAAGAGAACAGAATAGAATCGAACAGAATAGAATAGAATAGAAAAGAATAGAACAGAACAGAATAGAATCGAACAGAATAGAATAGAACAGAATAGAATAGAATAGAATAGAATACAACAGAACAGAAGATAATAGAATAGAATAGAACAGAACAGAATAGAACAGAGCTGAATAGAACAGAACACAACACAACAGAACAGAATAGAATAGAATAGAATAGAACAGAACCGAATAGAACAGAACAGAACTGAACAGAACAGAATAGAATAGAATGGAATAGAACAGAAGAGAAGAGAACAGAACAGAATAGAGTAGAATAGAATAGAACAGAATAGAATAGAATAGAATAGAACAGAATAGAATAGAATAGAACAGAACAGAACTGAATAGAATAGAACAGAATAGAATAGAATAATACAGAATAAATAGAATAGAATAGAACAGAACAGAACAGAATAGAACAGAATAGAGTAGAATAGAATAGATTAGAACAGAATAGAACACAATAGAATAGAATAGAATAGAATAGAACAGAACAGAACAGAATAGAATCGAACAGAATAGAATAGAATAGAACAGAATAGAACAGAATAGAATAGAATAGAATAGAACAGAACAGAAGAGAATAAATAGAAAGATTAGAATACAATAGAATAGAACAGATTAGAACAGAATAGAACAGACCAAAATAGAATAAAATTGAAGTACAGAACAGAATAGAATAGATTAGAATAGAATAGAGTAGAATAGAACAGAAGAGAATAGAAAGGAATAGAACAGAACAGAATAGAATAGAACAGAATAGAATAGAATAGAACAGAATAGAATAGAATAGAACAGAACAGAACAGAATAGAATAGAATAGAAGAAAATAGAACAGAACAGAACAGAACAGAACAGAATAGAATAGAACAGGACAGAACAGAATAGAATAGATTAGAACAGAATAGAACAGAATAGAATAGAATAGAATAGAATAGAATAGAATAGAATAGAATAGAATAGAATAGAATAGAACAGAACAGAACAGAATAGAATAGAACAGAATAGAATAGAATAGAACAGAACAGAACTGAATAGAATAGAACAGAATAGAATAGAATAGTACAGAATAAATAGAATAGAATAGAACAGAACAGAACAGAATAGAGTAGAATAGAATAGAATAGAATAGAATAGAATAGAATAGAATAGAATAGAATAGAATAGAATAGAATAGAATAGAATAGAATAGAATAGCAGAGAATAGAATAGAATATAACAGAATAGAATAGAATAGAACAGGACAGAACAGAATAGAATAGATTAGAACAGAATAGAACACAATAGAATAGAATACAATAGAATAGAACAGATTAGAACAGAATAGAACAGAACAGAATAGAATAAAATTGAATAGAAGTACAGAACAGAATATAATAGATTAGAATAGAATAGAGTAGAATAGAACAGAACAGAATAGAATAGAATAGAACAGAACAGAATAGAATAGAACAGAATAGAATAGATTAGAAGAGAATAGAATAGAATAGAACAGAACAGAACAGAATAGAATAGAAGAGAGGAAAATAGAACAGAACAGAACAGAACAGAACAGAATAGAATAGAACAGGACAGAACATAATAGAATAGATTAGAACAGAATAGAACAGAATAGAATAGAATAGAATAGAATAGAATAGAATAGAATAGAATAGAGTAGAATAGAATAGAATTGAACAGAACAGAACAGAATAGAATCGAACAGAATAGAATAGAATAGAACAGAATAGAACAGAATAGAATAGAAGAACAGAATAGTACAGAAGAGAATAGAATAGAATAGAATAGAATAGAATAGAATAGAATAGAACAGAACAGAACAGAACAGAACAGAACAGAACAGAATAGAATAGAATAGAATAGAATAGAACAGAATAGAATAGAATAGAATAGAACAGAACTGAACAGAATAGAATAGAATAGAACAGAATAGAAGAGAATATAACAGAATAGAATAGAATAGAATAGAATAGAGTAGAATAGAATAGAACAGAACAGAATAGAACAGAACACAACACAGCAGAACAGAATAGAATAGAATAGATTAGAACAGAACCGAATAGAACATAACAGAACTGAATAGAACAGAATAGAATAGAATAGAACAGAACAGAAAAGAAGAGAACAGAACAGAACAGAATAGAATAGAATAAAATAGAACAGAATAGAATAGAATAGAATAGAACAGAATAGAATAGAATAGAACAGAACAGAACTGAATAGAATAGAACAGAATAGAATAGAATAGTACAGAATAAATAGAATAGAATAGAACAGTACAGAACAGAATAGAATAGAATAGAATAGAATAGAATAGAATAGAACAGCACAGAATAGAATAGAATATAACAGAATAGAATAGAATAGAACAGGACAGAACAGAATAGAATAGATTAGAACAGAATAGAACACAATAGAATAGAATAGAATAGAATAGAACAGAACACAACAGAATAGAATCGAACAGAATAGAATAGAATAGAACAGAATAGAACAGAATAGAATAGAATAGAATAGAATAGAATAGAACAGAACAGAACAGAATAAAGAGAATATATTAGAATACAATAGAATAGAACAGATTAGAACAGAATAGAACAGAACAGAATAGAATAAAATTGATTAGAAGTACAGAACACAATAGAATAGATTAGAATAGAATAGAGTAGAATAGAACAGAACAGAATAGAATAGAATAGAACAGAACAGAATAGAATAGAACAGAATAGAATAGAATAGAATAGAATAGAATAGAATAGAATAGAATAGAATAGAACAGAACAGAACAGAATAGAATAGAATAGAGGAAAATAGAACAGAACAGAACAGAACAGAATAGAATAGAACAGGGCAGAACAGAATAGAATAGATTAGAACAGAATAGAAAAGAATAGAATAGAATAGAACAGAATAGAATATAATAGAACAGGACAGAAGAGAATAGAATAGATTAGAACAGAATAGAACAGAACAGAATAGAACAGAATAGAATAGAATAGAATAGAATAGAATAGAATAGAATAGAATAGAATAGAATAGAATAGAATAGAACAGAAGAGAACAGAATAGAATCGAACATAATAGAATAGAATAGAAAAGAATAGAACAGAACAGAATAGAATCGAACAGAATAGAATAGAACAGAATAGAATAGAATAGAATAGAATAGAATAGAACAGAACAGAATAGAATAGAACAGAATAGAATAGAACAGATTAGAATAGAATAGAACAGAATAGAATATAATAGAACAGGACAGAAGAGAGTAGAATAGATTAGAACAGAATAGAACAGAACAGAATAGAACAGAATAGAATAGAATAGAATAGAATATAATAGAATAGAATAGAATAGAATAGAATAGAACAGAAGAGAACAGAATAGAATCGAACAAAATAGAATAGAATAGAAAAGAATAGAACAGAACAGAATAGAATCGAACAGAATAGAATAGAACAGAATAGAATAGAATAGAATAGAATAGAACAGAACAGAAGAGAATAGAATAGAATAGAACAGAACAGAATATAACAGAAAAGAACAGAGCTGAATAGAACAGAACACAACACAACAGAACAGAATAGAATAGAATAGAATAGAATAGAGTAGAATAGAACAGAACAGAATAGAATAGAATATAACAGAACAGAGTAGAATAGAACAGAATAGAATAGAATAGAAGAGAATAGAATAGAATAGAATAGAACAGAACAGAACAGAATAGAATAGAATAGAGGAAAATAGAACAGAACAGAACAGAACAGAATAGAATAGAACAGGACAGAACAGAATAGAATAAATTAGAACAGAATAGAACAGAATAGAATAGAATAGAATAGAATAGAATAGAACAGAACAGAACAGAATAGAATAGAATAGAATAGAATAGAACAGAATAAAACAGAACAGAACAGAACAGAATAGAATAAAATAGAACAGGACAGAACAGATTAGAATAGATTAGAACAGAATAGAATAGAATAGAATAGAATAGAATAGAATAGAATAGAATAGAATAGAATAGAATAGAATAGAATAGAATAGAACAGAAGAGAACAGAATAGAATCGAACAGAATAGAATAGAATAGAAAAGAATAGAACAGAACAGAATAGAATCGAACAGAATAGAATAGAACAGAATAGAATAGAATAGAATAGAATAGAACAGAACAGAAGAGAATAGAATAGAATAGATCAGAACAGAATAGAACAGACCTGAATAGACAGAACACAACACAACAGAACAGAATAGAATAGAATAGAATAGAACAGAACCGAATAGAACAGAACAGAACTGAACAGAACAGAATAGAATAGAATGGAATAGAACAGAAGAGAAGAGAACATAACAGAATAGAGTAGAATAGAATAGAACAGAATAGAATAGAATAGAATAGAACAGAATAGAATAGAATAGAACAGAACAGAACTGAATAGACTAGAACAGAATAGAATAGAATAGTACAGAATAAATAGAATAGAATAGAATAGAATAGAACAGAACAGAACAGAATAGAGTAGAATAGAATAGAATAGAATAAAATAGAACAGAATAGAATAGAATAGAATAGAACAGAACAGAACATAATAGAATCGAACAGAATAGAATAGAATACAACAGGACAGAACAGAATTTAATAGATTAGAACAGAATAGAACACAATAGAATAGAATAGAATAGAACAGAACAGAACAGAACAGAATAGAATCGAACAGAATAGAATAGAATAGAACAGAATAGAACAGAATAGAATAGAATAGAATAGAAAAGAACAGAACAGAACAGAATAAATAGAATAGATTAGAATACAATAGAATAGAACAGATTAGAACAGAATAGAACAGAACAGAATACAATAAAATTTAATAGAAGTACAGAACAGAATAGAATAGATTAGAATAGAATAGAGTAGAATAGAACAGAACAGAATAGAATAGAATAGAACAGAACAGAATAGAATAGAACAGAATCGAACAGAATAGAACAGAATAGAATAGAATAGAACAGAACAGAACAGAATAGAATAGAATAAAAGAAAATAGAACAGAACAGAACAGAACAGAACAGAATATAATAGAACAGGACAGAACAGAATAGAATAGATTAGAACAGAACAGAACAGAATAGAATAAAATAGAACAGGACAGAACAGAATAGAATAGATTAGAACAGAATAGATTAGAACAGAATAGAACAGAATAGAATAGAATAGAATAGAATAGAATAGAATAGAACAGAATAGAATAGAAGAGAACAGAACAGAATAGAATCGAACAGAATAGAATAGAATAGAAAAGAATAGACCAGAATAGAATAGAATCGAACAGAATAGAATAGAACAGAATAGAATAGAATAGAATAGAATAGAATAGAATAGAATAGAATAGAATAGAATAGAATAGAACAAAATAGAACAGAACAGAACAGAACAGAACAGAATAGAATAGAATAGAATAGGACAGAACAGAATAGAATAGAATAGAATAGAATAGAATAGAATAGAATAGAACAGAACAGAACAGAATAGAACAGAACACAACACAGCAGAACAGAATAGAATAGAATAGATTAGAACAGAACCGAATAGAACATAACAGAACTGAAAAGAACAGAATAGAATAGAATAGAACAGAACAGAAAAGAAGAGAACAGAACAGAATAGAATAGAATAGAATAGAATAGAACAGAATAGAATAGAATAGAATAGAACAGAATAGAATAGAATAGAACAGAACAGAACTGAATAGAATAGAACAGAATAGAATAGAATAGTACAGAATAAATGGAATAGAATAGTACAGAACAGAACAGAATAGAGTAGAATAGAATAGAACAGGACAGAAGAGAATAGAACAGAACAGAATAGAATAGAATAGAATATAACAGAATAGAATAGAATAGAACAGGACAGAACAGAATAGAATAGATTAGAACAGAATAGAACACAATAGAATAGAATAGAATAGAACAGAACAGAACAGAATAGAATCGAACAGAATAGAATAGAATAGAACAGAATAGAACAGAATAGAATAGAATAGAATAGAATAGAAAAGAACAGAACAGAATAAATAGAATAGATTAGAATACAATAGAATAGAACAGATTAGAACAGAATAGAACAGAACAGAATAGAATAAAATTGAATAGAAGTACAGAACAAAATAGAATAAATTAGAATAGAATAGAGTAGAATAGAAGAGAACAGAATAGAATAGAATAGAACAGAACAGAATAGAATAGAACAGAAGAGAATAGAATAGACAGAATAGAATAGAATAGAACAGAACAGAACAGAATAGAATAGAATAGAGCAAAATAGAACAGAACAGAACAGAATAGAATAGAACAGGACAGAACAGAATAGAATAGATTAGAATAGAATAGAATAGAATAGAATAGAATAGAATAGAATTGAACAGAAGAGAACAGAATAGAATCGAACAGAATAGAATAGAATAGAACAGAATAGAACAGAATAGAATAGAATAGAATAGAATAGAATAGAATAGAATAGAATAGAATAGAATAGAATAGAACAGAATAGAATAGAACAGAATAGAATAGAACAGATTAGAATAGAACAGAACAGAACAGAATAGAATAGAATAGATCAGAATAAAACAGATCAGAACAGAACAGAACAGAATAGAATAAAATAGAACAGGACAGAACAGAATAGAATAGATTAGAACAGAATAGAACAGAACAGAATAGAATAGAATAGAATAGAATAGAATAGAACAGAAGAGAACAGAATAGAATCGAACAGAATAGAATAGAATAGAAAAGAATAGAACAGAACAGAATAGAATCGAACGGAATAGAATAGAACAGAATAGAATAGAATAGAAAAGAATAGAATAGAACAGAACAGAAGAGAATAGAATAGAATAGAACAGAACAGAATAGAACAGAATAGAACAGAACTGAATAGAACAGAACACATCACAACAGAACAGAATAGAATAGAATGGAATGGAACAGAAGAGAAGAGAACAGAACAGAATAGAGTAGAATAGAATAGAACAGAATAGAATAGAATAGAATAGAACAGAATAGAATAGAACAGAACAGAACTGAATAGAATAGAACAGAATAGAATAGAATAGTACAGAATAAATAGAATAGAATAGAACAGAACAGAATAGAACAGAACACAACACAGCAGAACAGAATAGAATAGAATAGATTAGAACAGAACCGAATAGAACATAACAGAACTGAATAGAACAGAATAGAATAGAATAGAACAGAACAGAAAAGAAGAGAACAGAACAGAACAGAATAGAATAGAATAGAATAGAACAGAATAGAATAGAATAGAATAGAACAGAATAGAATAGAATAGAACAGAACAGAACTGAATAGAATAGAACAGAATAGAATAGAATAGTACAGAATAAATAGAATAGAATAGAACAGTACAGAACAGAATAGAGTAGAATAGAATAGAATAGAATAGAATAGAATAGCACAGAATAGAATAGAATATAACAGAATAGAATAGAATAGAACAGGACAGAACAGAATAGAATAGATTAGAACAGAATAGAACACAATAGAATAGAATAGAATAGAATAGAACAGAACAGAACAGAATAGAATCGAACAGAATAGAATAGAATAGAACAGAATAGAACAGAATAGAATAGAATAGAATAGAATAGAACAGAACAGAACAGAATAAATAGAATAGATTAGAATACAATAGAATAGAACAGATTAGAACAGAATAGAACAGAACAGAATAGAATAAAATTGAATAGAAGTACAGAACAGAATAGAATAGATTAGAATAGAATAGAGTAGAATAGAACAGAACAGAATAGAATAGAATATAACAGAACAGAATAGAATAGAACAGAATAGAATAGAATAGAAGAGAATAGAATAGAATAGAATAGAACAGAACAGAACAGAATAGAATAGAATAGAGGAAAATAGAACAGAACAGAACAGAACAGAATAGAATAGAACAGGACAGAACAGAATAGAATAGATTAGAACAGAATAGAACAGAATAGAATAGAATAGAATAGAACAGAACAGAACAGAATAGAATAGAATAGAATAGAACAGAATAAAACAGAACAGAACAGAACAGAACAGAATAGAATAAAATAGAACAGGACAGAACAGAATAGAATAGATTAGAACAGAATAGAACAGAACAGAATAGAATAGAATAGAATAGAATAGAATAGAATAGAATAGAATAGAATAGAACAGAAGAGAACAGAATAGAATCGAACAGAATAGAATAGAATAGAAAAGAATAGAACAGAACAGAATAGAACAGAATAGAACAGAACTGAATAGAACAGAACACAACACAACAGAACAGAATAGAATAGAATAGAATAGAACAGAACCGAATAGAACAGAACAGAACTGAACAGAACAGAATAGAATAGAATGGAATAGAACAGAAGAGAAGAGAACAGAACAGAATAGAATAGAATAGAATAGAACAGAATAGAATAGAATAGAATAGAACAGAATAGAATAGAATAGAACAGAACAGAACTGAATAGAATAGAACAGAATAGAATAGAATAGTACAGAATAAATAGAATAGAATAGAACAGAACAGAACAAAATAGAGTAGAATAGAATAGAATAGAATAGAATAGAATAGAATAGAATAGAATAGAATAGAATAGAATAGAATAGAATAGAACAGAACAGAACAGAATAGAATCGAACAGAATAGAATAGAATAGAACAGGACAGAACAGAATAGAATAGATTAGAACAGAATAGAACACAATAGAATAGAATAGAATAGAACAGAACAGAACAGAACAGAATAGAATCGAACAGAATAGAATAGAATAGAACAGAATAGAACAGAATAGAATAGAATGGAATAGAAAAGAACAGAACAGAACAGAATAAATAGAATAGATTAGAATACAATAGAATAGAACAGATTAGAAAAGAAAAGAACAGAACAGAATACAATAAAATTGAATAGAAGTACAGAACAGAATACAATAGATTAGAATAGAATAGAGTAAAATAGAACAGAACAGAATAGAATAGAATAGAACAGAACAGAATAGAATTGAACAGAATCGAACAGAACAGAACAGAAAAGAATAGAATAGAACAGAACAGAACAGAATAGAATAGAATAGAGGAAAATAGAACAGAACAGAACAGAACAGAACAGAATATAATAGAACAGGACAGAACAGAATAGAATAGATTAGAACAGAACAGAACAGAATAGAATAAAATAGAACAGGACAGAACAGAATAGAATAGATTAGAACAGAATAGATTAGAACAGAATAGAACAGAATAGAATAGCATAGAATAGAATAGAATAGAATAGAATAGAATAGAATAGAACAGAATAGAATAGAACAGAACAGAACAGAATAGAATCGAACAGAATAGAATAGAATAGAAAAGAATAGAACAGAATAGAATAGAATCGAACAGAATAGAATAGAACAGAATAGAATAGAATAGAATAGAATAGAATAGAATAGAATAGAATAGAATAGAATAGAATAGAACAAAATAGAACAGAACAGAACAGAACAGAACAGAATAGAATAGAATAGAACAGGACAGAACAGAATAGAATAGAATAGAACAGAATAGAACAGAACAGAATAGAATAGATTAGAATAGAATAGAATAGAATAGAACAGAACAGAACAGAATAGAATCGAACAGAATAGAAGAGAATATAACAGAATAGAATAGAATAGAATAGAATAGAACAGAACAGAATAGAACAGAACACAACACAGCAGAACAGAATAGAATAGAATAGATTAGAACAGAACCGAATAGAACATAACAGAACTGAAAAGAACAGAATAGAATAGAATAGAACAGAACAGAAAAGAAGAGAACAGAACAGAATAGAATAGAATAGAATAGAATAGAACAGAATAGAATAGAATAGAACAGAAAAGAACTGAATAGAATAGAACAGAATAGAATAGAATAGTACAGAATAAATGGAATAGAATAGTACAGAACAGAACAGAATAGAGTAGAATAGAATAGAACAGGACAAAAGAGAATAGAACAGAACAGAATAGAATAGAATAGAATATAACAGAATAGAATAGAATAGAACAGGACAGAACAGAATAGAATAGATTAGAACAGAATAGAATAGAATAGAATAGAATAGAACAGAACAGAACAGAATAGAATCGAACAGAATAGAATAGAATAGAACAGAATAAAACAGAATAGAATAGAATAGAATAGAATAGAACAGAACAGAACAGAATAAATAGAATAGATTAGAATACAATAGAATAGAACAGATTAGAACAGAATAGAACAGAACAGAATAGAATAAAATTGAATAGAAGTACAGAACAGAATAGAATAGATTAGAATAGAATAGAGTAGAATAGAAGAGAACAGAATAGAATAGAATAGAACAGAACAGAATAGAGTAGAACAGAATAGAATAGAATAGACAGAATAGAATAGAATAGAACAGAACAGAACAGAATAGAATAGAATAGAGGAAAATAGAACAGAACAGAACAGAATAGAATAGAATAAAATAGAACAGGACAGAACAGAATAGAATAGATTAGAACAGAATAGAACAGAACAGAATAGAATAGAATAGAATAGAATAGAATAGAATAGAATAGAATAGAACAGAAGAGAACAGAATAGAATCGAACAGAATAGAACAGAATAGAATAGAATAGAACAGAACAGAATAGAATCGAACAGAATAGAATAGAACAGAATAGAATAGAATAGAATAGAATAGAACAGAACAGAAGAGAATAGAATAGAATAGAACAGAACAGAATAGAACAGAATAGAACAGAACTGAATAGAACAGAACACAACACAACAGAACAGAATAGAATAGAACAGAACCGAATAGAACAGAACAGAACTGAACAGAACAGAATAGAATAGAATGGAATGGAACAGAAGAGAAGAGAACAGAACAGAATAGAGTAGAATAGAATAGAACAGAATAGAATAGAATAGAATAGAACAGAATAGAATAGAATAGAACAGAACAGAACTGAATAGAATAGAACAGAATAGAATAGAATAGTACAGAATAAATAGAATAGAACAGAACAGAACAGAATAGAGTAGAATAGAATAGAATAGAATAGAATAGAATAGAATAGAATAGCACAGAATAGAATAGAATATAACAGAATGGAAAAGAATAGAACAGGACAGAACAGAATAGAATAGATTAGAACAGAATAGAACACAATAGAATAGAATAGAATAGAATAGAACAGAACAGAACCGAATAGAATCGAACAGAATAGAATAGAATAGAACAGAATAGAACAGAATAGAATAGAATAGAATAGAATAGAACAGAACAGAAGAGAATAAATAGAATAGATTAGAATACAATAGAATAGAACAGATTAGAACAGAATAGAGAGAACAGAATAGAATAAAATTGAATAGAAATACAGAACAGAATAGAATCGATTAGAATAGAATAGAGTAGAATAGAACAGAACAGAATAGAAGAGAACAGAATAGAATACAATAGAACAGAATAGAATAGAATAGAACAGAACAGAACAGATTAGAATAGAAAAGAGGAAAATAGAACAGAACAGAACAGAACAGAACAGAATAGAATAGAACAGGACAGAACAGAATAGAATAGATTAGAACAGAATAGAACAGAATAGAATAGAATAGAATAGAATAGAATTGAATAGAACAGAAAGAATAGAATAGAACAGAACAGAATCGAATCGAACAGAATAGAATAGAATAGAACAGAATAGAACAGAATAGAATAGAATAGAATAGAATTGAATAGAATAGAATAGAATAGAATAGAATAGAATAGAACAGAACAGAATAGAATAGAACAGAATAGAATAGAACAGAATAGAATAGAATAGAACAGAATAGAATAGAATAGAACAGAACAGAACAGAATAGAATAGAATAGAATAGAACAGAATAAAACAGAACAGAACAGAACAGAACAGAATAGAATAAAATAGAACAGGACAGAACAGAATAGAATAGATTAGAACAGAATAGAACAGAACATAATAGATTAGAATAGAATAGAATGGAATAGAATAGAATAGAATAGAATAGAATAGAATAGAACAGAACAGAACAGAATAGAATCGAACATAATAGAATAGAATAGAAAAGAATAGAACAGAATAGAATAGAATCGAACAGAATAGAATAGAACAGAATAGAATAGAATAGAATAGAATAGAAGAGAACAGAAGAAAATAGAATAGAATAGAACAGAACAGAATAGAACAGAATAGAACAGAACTGAATAGAACAGAACACAACACAACAGAACAGAATTGAATAGAATAGAATAGAACAGAACCGAATAGAACAGAACAGAACTGAATAGAACAGAATAGAATAGAATGGAATAGAACACAATAGATTAGAATAGAACAGAATAGAACAGATTAGAATAGAATAGAATAGAACAGAACAGAACAGAAAAATTAGAACAGAAGAGAACAGAATAGAATAGAACAGAATAGAATAGAACAGAACAGAACAAAACAGAATGGAATAGAATAGAATAGAATAGAAGAGAACAGAATAGAATAGAATAGAACAGAATAGAATAGAACAGAACTTAACAGAATATAATCGAAAAGAATAGAATAGAATAGAAAAGAATAGAACAGAATAGAATAGAATCGAAAAGAATACAATAGAATAGAACAGAATAGAATAGAATAGAATAGAATAGAATAGAACAGAACAGAACAGAACAGAATAGAATCGAACAGAATAGAATAGAATAGAATAGAATAGAATAGAATAGAATAGAATAGAATAGAATACAACAGAACAATAAGAACTGAAGAGAATAGAACAGAACAGAACAGAACAGAAGAGATCAGAATAGAATAGAAAAGAACAGGACAGAACAGAATAGAATAGAATAGATTAGAACAGAACCGAATAGAACAGAACAAAACAAAACAGAATAGAATAGAATGCAACAGAACAGAACAGAATAGTATAGAATATAGAAGAATACAACAGAATAGAATAGAATAGAATAGAATAGAATAGAATAGAACAGAACAGAATAGAACAGAACACAACACAGCAGAACAGAATAGAATAGAATAGATTAGAACAGAACCGAATAGAACAGAACAGAACTGAATAGAACAGAATAGAATAGAATAGAACACGACAGAAGAGAATAGAACAGAACAGAATAGAATAGAATAAACTAGAACAGAATAGAATAGAATAGAACAGAATAGAATAGAATAGAACAGAACAGAACAGAATAGAATAGAACAGAATAGAATAGAATAGAAGAGAATAAATAGAATAGAATAGAACAGAATAGAACAGAACAGAAGAGAATAGAATAGAATAGAACAGAACAGAACTGAATAGAACAGAATAGAATAGAATGGAATAGAACACAATAGAATAGAATAGAACAGAATAGAACAGATTAGAATAGAATAGAATAGAACAGAACAGAACAGAAAAAAGTAGATCAGAAGAGAACAGAATAGAATAGAAGAGAATAGAACAGAACAGAACAGAACAGAACAGAATAGAATAGAATAGAACAGAATAGAAGAGAACAGAATAGAATAGAATAGAACAGAATAGAATAGAACCGAACTTAACAGAATATAATCGAACAGAATAGAATAGAATAGAAAAGAATAGAACAGAATAGAATAGAATCGAAAAGAATAGAATAGAATAGAACAGAATAGAATAGAATAGAATAGAATAGAACAGAACAGAACAGAACAGAATAGAATCGAACAGAATAGAATAGAATAGAATAGAATAGAATAGAATAGAATAGAATAGAATAGAATACAACAGAACAATTAGAACTGAAGAGAATAGAACAGAACAGAACAGAACAGAAGAGAACAGAATAGAATGGAAAAGAACAGGACAGAACAGAATAGAATAGAATAGATTAGAACAGAACCGAATAGAACAGAACAAAACAAAACAGAATAGAATACAATTCAACAGAACAAAACAGAATAGAATAGAATATAACAGAATAAAACAGAATAGAATAGAATAGAATAGAATAGAATAGAATAGAATAGAATAGAATAGAATAGAATAGAACAGAACAGAATAGAACAGAACACAACACAGCAGAACAGAATAGAATAGAATAGATTAGAACAGAACCGAATAGAACAGAACAGAACTGAATAGAACAGAATAGAATAGAATAGAACAGGACAGAAGAGAATAGAACAGAACAGAATAGAATAGAATAGAATAGAACAGAATAGAATAGAATAGAATAGAACAGAATAGAATAGAATAGAACAGAACAGAACAGAATAGAATAGAACAGAATAGAACAGAACAGAACAGAATAGAGTAGAATAGAATACAATAGAATAGAATAGAATAGGACAGAATAGAATAGAATAGAACAGAATAGAATGGAATAGAACTGGACAGAACAGAATAGAATAGATTAGAACAGAATAGAACACAATAGAATAGAATAAAATAGAACAGAACAGAACAGAAAAAAGTAGAACAGAAGAGAACAGAATAGAATAGAAGAGAATAGAATAGAACAGAACAGAACAGAACAGAATAGAATAGAATAGAACAGAATAGAATAGAATAGAACAGAATAGAATAGAACAGAACTTAACAGAATATAATCGAACAGAATAGAATAGAATAGAAAAGAATAGAACAAAATAGAATAGAATCGAAAAGAATAGAATAGAATAGAACAGAATAGAATAGAATAGACCAGAACAGAACAGAACAGAATAGAAACGAACAGAATAGAATAGAATAGAATAGAATAGAATAGAATAGAATAGAATAGAATAGAATAGAATAGAATACAACAGAACAATTAGAACTGAAGAGAATATAATAGAACAGAACAGAACAGAAGAGAACAGAATAGAATAGAAAAGAACAGGACAGAACAGAAGAGAATAGAATAGATTAGAACAGAACCGAATAGAACAGAACAAAACAAAACAGAATAGAATACAATTCAACAGAACAGAACAGAATAGAATAGAATATAACAGAATACAACAGAATAGAATAGAATAGAATACAATAGAATAGAATACAATAGAATAGAATAGAATAGAATAGAATAGAATAGAACAGAACAGAATAGAACAGAACACAACACAGCAGAACAGAATAGAATAGAATAGATTAGAACAGAACCGAATAGAACAGAACAGAACTGAATAGAACAGAATAGAATAGAATATAACAGAACAGAAGAGAATAGAACAGAACAGAATAGAATAGAATAGAATAGAACAGAATAGATTTGAATAGAATAGAACAGAATAGAATAGAATAGAACAGAACAGAACAGAATAGAATCGAACAGAATAGAATAGAATAGAACACAATAGAACAGAATAGAATAGAATAGAACAGGACAGAACAGAATAGAATAGATTAGAACTGAATAGAACAGAACAAAATAGAATACAATTGAATAGAATTACAGAACAGAATAGAATAGTTTAGAATAGAATAGAGTAGAATAGAACAGAACAGAATAGAATAGAGTAGAACAGAACAGAATAGAATAGAACAGAATAGAATAGAATAGAACAGACTAGAATAGAATAGAACAGAACAGAACAGAATAGAATAGAATATAAGAAAATAGAACAGAACAGAACAGAACAGAACAGAATAGAATAGAACAGGACAGAACAGAATAGAATCGAAAAGAATAGAATAGAATAGAATAGAATAGAATAGAATAGAATAGAATAGAATAGAATAGAATAGAATAGAATAGGATAGAATAGAATAGAATAGAATACAACAGAACAATTAGAACTGAAGAGAATAGAATAGAACAGAACAGAACAGAATAGAAAAGAACAGAATAGAATAGAATAGAATAGAATAGAATAGAATAGAATAGAATAGAATAGAATAGAATAGAATAGGATAGAATAGAATAGAATAGAATACAACAGAACAATTAGAACTGAAGAGAATAGTACAGAACAGAACAGAACAGAAGAGATCAGAATAGAATAGAAAAGAACAGGACAGAACAGAATAGAATAGAATAGATTAGAACAGAACCGAATAGAACAGAACAAAACAAAACAGAATAGAATAGAATGCAACAGAACAGAACAGAATAGTATAGAATATAGCAGAATACAACAGAATAGAATAGAATAGAATAGAATAGAATAGAATAGAATAGAATAGAATAGATTAGAACAGAACAGAATAGAAGAGAACACAACACAGCAGAACAGAATAGAATAGAATAGATTAGAACAGAACCGAATAGAACAGAACAGAACTGAATAGAACAGAATAGAATAGAATAGAACACGACAGAAGAGAATAGAACAGAACAGAATAGAATAGAATAGAATAGAACAGAATAGAATAGAATAGAATAGAATAGAACAGAATAGAATAGAATAGAACAGAACAGAACAGAATAGAATAGAACAGAATAGAATAGAATAGAAGAGAATAAATAGAATAGAATAGAACAGAATAGAACAGAACAGAAGAGAATAGAATAGAATAGAACAGAACAGAACCGAATAGAACAGAACAGAACTGAATAGAACAGAATAGAATAGAATGGAATAGAACACAATAGAATAGAATAGAACAGAATAGAACAGATTAGAATAGAATAGAATAGAACAGAACAGAACAGAAAAAAGTAGAACAGAAGAGAACAGAATAGAATAGAAGAGAATAGAATAGAACAGAACAGAACAGAACAGAATAGAATAGAATAGAACAGAATAGAAGAGAACAGAATAGAATAGAATAGAACAGAATAGAATAGAACCGAACTTAACAGAATATAATCGAACAGAATAGAATAGAATAGAAAAGAATAGAACAGAATAGAATAGAATCGAAAAGAATAGAATAGAATAGAACAGAATAGAATAGAATAGAATAGAATAGAACAGAACAGAACAGAACAGAAGAGAATCGAACAGAATAGAATAGAATAGAATAGAATAGAATAGAATAGAATAGAATAGAATAGAATACAACAGAACAATTAGAACTGAAGAGAATAGAACAGAACAGAACAGAACAGAAGAGAACAGAATAGAATAGAAAAGAACAGGACAGAACAGAATAGAATAGAATAGATTAGAACAGAACCGAATAGAACAGAACAAAACAAAACAGAATAGAATAAAATTCAACAGAACAGAACAGAATAGAATAGAATATAACAGAATACAACAGAATAGAATAGAATAGAATAGAATAGAATAGATTAGAACAGAACCGAATAGAATAGAATAGAATAGAATAGAATAGAATAGAATAGAATAGAATAGAATAGAATAAAATAGAACAGAACAGAATAGAACAAACACAACACAGCAGAACAGAATAGAATAGAATAGATTAGAACAGAACCGAATAGAAAAGAACAGAACTGAATAGAACAGAATAGAATAGAATAGAACAGGACAGAAGAGAATAGAACAGAACAGAATAGAATAGAATAGAATAGAACAGAATAGAATAGAATAGAATAGAACAGAATAGAATAGAATAGAACAGAACAGAACAGAATAGAATAGAACAGAATAGAACAGAACAGAACAGAATAGAGTAGAATAGAATACAATAGAATAGAATAGAATAGGACAGAATAAAATAGAATAGAACAGAATAGAATGGAATAGAACTGGACAGAACAGAATAGAATAGATTAGAACAGAATAGAACACAATAGAATAGAATAGAATAGAATAGAACAGAACAGAACAGAATAGAATCGAACAGAATAGAATAGAATAGAACAGAATAGAACAGAATAGAATAGAATAGAACAGGACAGAACAGAGTAGAATAGATTAGAACAGAATAGAACAGAACAAAATAGAATACAATTGAATAGAAGTACAGAACAGAATAGAATAGATTAGAATAGAATAGAGTAGAATAGAACAGAACAGATTAGAATAGAATAGAACAGAACAGAATAGAATAGAACAGAATAGAATAGAATAGAACAGAATAGAATAGAATAGAACAGAACAGAACAGAATAGAATAGAATAGAAGAAAATAGAACAGAACCGAACAGAACAGAACAGAATAGAATAGAACAGGACAGAACAGAATAGAATAGATTAGAATAGAACAGAATAAAACAGAACAGAACAGAATAGAATAAAATAGAACAGGACAGAACAGAATAGAATAGATTAGAACAGAATAGAACAGAACAGAATAGAATAGAATAGAATAGAATAGGATAGGATAGAATAGAATAGAATAGAACAGAACAGAACAGAATAGAATCGAACAGAATAGAATAGAATAGAAAAGAATAGAACAGAATAGAATAGAATCGAACAGAATAGAATACAACAGAATAGAATCGAATAGAAGAGAATAGAACAGAACAGAAGAGAATAGAATAGAATAGAACAGAACAGAATAGAACAGAATAGAACAGAACTGAATAGAACAGAACACAACACAACAGAACAGAATTGAATAGAATAGAATAGAACAGAACCGAATAGAACAGAACAGAACTGAATAGAACAGAATAGAATAGAATGGAAAAGAACACAACAGAATAGAATAGAACAGAATAGAACAGATTAGAATAGAATAGAATAGAACAGAACAGAACAGAAAAAAGTAGAACAGAAGAGAACAGAATAGAAGAGAATAGAATAGAATAGAACAGAACAGAACAGAACAGAATAGAATAGAATAGAACAGAATAGAATAGAATAGAACAGAATAGAATAGAACAGAACTTAACAGAATATAATCGAACAGAATAGAATAGAATAGAACAGAATAGAATAGAATAGAACAGAACAGAACAGAACAGAATAGAAACGAACAGAATAGAATAGAATAGAATAGAATAGAATAGAATAGAATAGAATAGAATAGAATAGAATAGAATAGAATACAACAGAACAATTAGAACTGAAGAGAATAGAATAGAACAGAACTGAACAGAAGAGAACAGAATAGAATAGTAAAGAACAGGACAGAACAGAACAGAATAGAATAGATTAGAACAGAACCGAATAGAACAGAACAAAACAAAACAGAATAGAATACAATTCAACAGAACAGAACAGAATAGAATAGAAAATAACAGAATACAACAGAATAGAATAGAATAGAATAGAATAGAATAGAATAGAACAGAACAGAATAGAACAGAACACAACACAGCAGAACAGAATAGATTAGAACAGAACCGAATAGAACAGAACAGAACTGAATAGAACAGAATAGAATAGAATATAACAGAACAGAAGAGAATAGAACAGAACAGAATAGAATAGAATAGAATAGAACAGATTAGATTTGAATAGAATAGAACAGAATAGAATAGAATAGAACAGAACAGAACAGAATAGAATCGAACAGAATAGAATAGAATAGAACACAATAGAACAGAATAGAATAGAATAGAACAGGACAGAACAGAATAGAATAGATTAGAACAGAGTAGAACAGAACAAAATAGAATACAATTGAATAGAATTACAGAACAGAATAGAATAGATTAAAATAGAATAGAGTAGAATAGAACAGAACAGAATAGAATAGAGTAGAACAGAACAGAATAGAATAGAACAGAATAGAATAGAATAGAACAGACTAGAATAGAATAGAACAGAACAGAACAGAATAGAATAGAATATAAGAAAATAGAACAGAACAGGACAGAACAGAACAGAATAGAATAGAACAGGACAGAACAGAATAGAATAGATTAGAACAGAATAGAATAGAATAGAATAGAATAGAATAGAATAGAATAGAATAGAATAGAATAGAATAGAATAGAACAGAACAGAACAGAATAGAATCGAACAGAATAGAATAGAATAGAACAGAATAGAACAGAATAGAATAGAAGAACAGAATAGAATAGAATAGAATAGAATAGAATAGAATAGAATAGAATAGAACAGAACAGAACAGAACAGAACAGAATAGAATAGAATAGAGTTGAATAGAACAGAACAGAATAGAATAGAACAGAATAGAATAGAACAGAATAGAATAGAATAGAACAGAATAGAATGGAATAGAACAGAACAGAACAGAATAGAATAGAATAGAACAGAACAGAATTGAATCGAACAGAATAGAATAGAATAGAACAGAATAGAACAGAATAGAATAGAATAGAATTGAATAGAATAGAATAGAATAGAATAGAATAGAATAGAATAGAATAGAACAGAACAGAATAGAATAGAACAGAATAGAATAGAACAGAATAGAATAGAATAGAACAGAATAGAATAGAATAGAATAGAACAGAATAGAATAGAATAGAATAGAATAGAATAGAATAGAATAGAATAGAACAGAACAGAATAGAACAGAACACAACACAGCAGAACAGAATAGAATAGAATAGATTAGAACAGAACCGAATAGAACAGAACAGAACTGAATAGAACAGAATAGAATAGAATAGAACACGACAGAAGAGAATAGAACAGAACAGAATAGAATTGAATTGAATAGAACAGAATAGAATAGAATAGAATAGAACAGAATAAATAGAATAGAATAGAACAGAATAGAACAGAACAGAACAGAATAGAGTAGAATAGAATACAATAGAATAGAATAGAATAGGACAGAATAGAATAGAATAGAACAGAATAGAATAGAATAGAACTGGACAGAACAGAATAGAATAGATTAGAACAGAATAGAACACAATAGAATAGAATAGAATAGAATAGAACAGAACAGAACAGAATAGAATCGAACAGAATAGAATAGAATAGAACAGAATAGAACAGAATAGAATAGAATAGAACAGGACAGAACAGAATAGAATAGATTAGAACAGAATAGAACAGAACAAAATTGAATAAAATTGAATAGAAGTACAGAACAGAATAGAATAGATTAGAATAGAATAGAGTAGAATAGAACAGAACAGATTAGAATAGAATAGAACAGAACAGAATAGAATAGAACAGAATAGAATAGAATAGAACAGAATAGAATAGAATAGAACAGAACAGAACAGAATAGAATAGAATAGAAGAAAATGGAACAGAACCGAACCGAACAGAACAGAACAGAATAGAATAGAACAGGACAGAACAGAATAGAATAGATTAGAATAGAACAGAATAAAACAGAACAGAACAGAACAGAATAGAATAAAATAGAACAGGACAGAACAGAATAGAATAGATTAGAACAGAATAGAACAGAACAGAATAGAATAGAATAGAATAGAATAGGATAGGATAGAATAGAATAGAATAGAACAGAACAGAACAGAATAGAATCGAACAGAATAGAATAGAATAGAAAAGAATAGAACAGAATAGAATAGAATCGAACAGAATAGAATACAACAGAATAGAATCGAATAGAATAGAATAGAACAGAACAGAATAGAATAGAATAGAATAGAACAGAACAGAATAGAACAGAATAGAACAGAACTGAATAGAACAGAACACAACACAACAGAACAGAATAGAATAGAATAGAATAGAACAGAACCGAATAGAACACAACAGAACTGAATAGAACAGAATAGATAGAATGGAATAGAACACAATAGAATAGAATAGAACAGAATAGAACAGATTAGAATAGAATAGAATAGAACAGAACAGAACAGAAAAAAGTAGAACAGAAGAGAACAGAATAGAATAGAAAAGAATAGAATAGAACAGAACAGAACAGAACAGAATAGAATAGAATAGAACAGAATAGAATAGAATAGAACAGAATTGAATAGAATAGAACAGAACTTAACAGAATATAATCGAACAGAATAGAATAGAATAGAAAAGAATAGAACAAAATAGAATAGAATCGAAAAGAATAGAATAGAATAGAACAGAATAGAATAGAATAGAATAAAATAGAACAGAACAGAACAGAACAGAATAGAAACGAACAGAATAGAATAGAATAGAATAGAATAGAATAGAATAGAATAGAATAGAATAGAATAGGATAGAATAGAATAGAATAGAATACAACAGAACAATTAGAACTGAAGAGAATAGAATAGAACAGAACAGAACAGAAGAGAACAGAATAGAATAGAAAAGAACAGGACAGAACAGAACAGAATAGAATAGATTAGAACAGAACCGAATAGAACAGAACAAAACAAAACAGAATAGAATACAATTCAACAGAACAGAACAGAATAGAATAGAATATAACAGAATACAACAGAATAGAATAGAATAGAATAGAATAGAATAGAATAGAATAGAATAGAATAGAATAGAATAGAATAGAACAGAACAGAATAGAACAGAACACAACACAGCAGAACAGAATAGAATAGAATAGATTAGAACAGAACCGAATAGAACAGAACAGAACTGAATAGAACAGAATAGAATAGAATAGAACACGACAGAAGAGAATAGAACAGAACAGAATAGAATAGAATAGAATAGAACAGAACCGAATAGAACACAACAGAACTGAATAGAACAGAATAGATAGAATGGAATAGAACACAATAGAATAGAATAGAACAGAATAGAACAGATTAGAATAGAATAGAATAGAACAGAACAGAACAGAAAAAAGTAGAACAGAAGAGAACAGAATAGAATAGAAGAGAATAGAATAGAACAGAACAGAACAGAACAGAATAGAATAGAATAGAACAGAATAGAATAGAATAGAACAGAATTGAATAGAATAGAACAGATCTTAACAGAATATAATCGAACAGAATAGAATAGAATAGAAAAGAATAGAACAAAATAGAATAGAATCGAAAAGAATAGAATAGAATAGAACAGAATAGAATAGAATAGAATAAAATAGAACAGAACAGAACAGAACAGAATAGAAACGAACAGAATAGAATAGAATAGAATAGAATAGAATAGAATAGAATAGAATAGAATAGAATAGAATAGAATAGGATAGAATAGAATAGAATAGAATACAACAGAACAATTAGAACTGAAGAGAATAGAATAGAACAGAACAGAACAGAAGAGAACAGAATAGAATAGAAAAGAACAGGACAGAACAGAACAGAATAGAATAGATTAGAACAGAACCGAATAGAACAGAACAAAACAAAACAGAATAGAATACAATTCAACAGAACAGAACAGAATAGAATAGAATATAACAGAATACAACAGAATAGAATAGAATAGAATAGAATAGAATAGAATAGAATAGAATAGAATAGAATAGAATAGAATAGAACAGAACAGAATAGAACAGAACACAACACAGCAGAACAGAATAGAATAGAATAGATTAGAACAGAACCGAATAGAACAGAACAGAACTGAATAGAACAGAATAGAATAGAATAGAACACGACAGAAGAGAATAGAACAGAACAGAATAGAATAGAATTGAATAGAACAGAATAGAATAGAATAGAATAGAACAGAATAGAATAGAATAGAACAGAACAGAACAGAATAGAATAGAACAGAATAGAATACAATAGAACAGAATAAATAGAATAGAATAGAACAGAATAGAACAGAACAGAACAGAATAGAATAGAATAGAATAGAATACAATAGAATAGAATAGAATAGGACAGAATAGAATAGAATAGAAGAGAATAGAATAGAATAGAACTGGACAGAACAGAATAGAATAGATTAGAACAGAATAGAACACAATAGAATAGAATAGAATAGAATAGAACAGAACAGAACAGAATAGAATCGAACAGAATAGAATAGAATAGAACAGAATAGAACAGAATAGAATAGAATAGAACAGGACAGAACAGAATAGAATAGATTAGAACAGAATAGAACAGAACAAAATTGAATACAATTGAATTGAAGTACAGAACAGAATAGAATAGATTAGAATAGAATAGAGTAGAATAGAACAGAACAGATTAAAATAGAATAGAACAGAACAGAATAGAATAGAACAGAGTAGAATAGAATAGAAGAAAATAGAACAGAACCGAACCGAACAGAACAGAACAGAATAGAATAGAACAGGACAGAACAGAATAGAATAGATTAGAATAGAACAGAATAAAACAGAACAGAACAGAACAGAATAGAATAAAATAGAACAGGACAGAACAGAATAGAATAGATTAGAACAGAATAGAACAGAACAGAATACAATAGAATAGAATAGAATAGGATAGGATAGAATAGAATAGAATAGAACAGAACAGAACAGAATAGAATCGAATAGAGTTGAATAGAACAGAACAGAATAGAATAGAACAGAATAGAATAGAACAGAATAGAATAGAATAGAACAGAATAGAATGGAATAGAATAGAACAGAACAGAAGAGAATAGAATAGAATAGAACAGAACAGAATAGAACAGAATAGAACAGAACTGAATAGAACAGAACACAACACAACAGAACAGAATAGAATAGAATAGAATAGAACAGAACCGAATAGAACAGAACAGAACTGAATAGAACAGAATAGAATACAATGGAATAGAACACAATAGAATAGAATAGAACAGAATAGGACAGATTAGAATAGAATAGAATAGAACAGAACAGAACAGAAAAAAGTAGAACAGAAGAGAACAGAATAGAATAGAAGAGAATAGAATAGAACAGAACAGAACAGAACAGAATAGAATAGAATAGAACAGAATAGAAGAGAACAGAATAGAATAGAATACAAAAGAATAGAACAGAATAGAATAGAATCGAAATGAATAGAATAGAATAGAACAGAATAGAATAGAATAGAATAGAATAGAACAGAACAGAACAGAACAGAATAGAATCGAACAGAATAGAATAGAATAGAATAGAATAGAATAGAATAGAATAGAATAGAATAGAATAGAATAGAATAGAATAGAATACAACAGAACAATTAGAACTGAAGAGAATAGAACAGAACAGAACAGAACAGAAGAGAACAGAATAGAATAGAAAAGAACAGGACAGAACAGAATAGAATCGAATAGATTAGAACAGAACCGAATAGAACAGAACAAAACAAAACAGAATAGAATACAATTCAACAGAACAGAAGAGAATAGAATAGAATATAACAGAATACAACAGAATAGAATAGAATAGAATAGAATAGAATAGAATAGAATAGAATAGAATAGAATAGAATAGAATAGAATAGAATAGAATAGAATAGAACAGAACAGAATAGAACAGAACACAACACAGCAGAACAGAATAGAATAGAATAGATTAGAACAGAACCTAATAGAACAGAACAGAACTGAATAGAACAGAATAGAATAGAATATACAGAACAGAAGAGAATAGAACAGAACAGAATAGAATAGAATAGAATAGAACAGAACAGATTTTAATAGAATAGAACAGAATAGAATAGAATAGAACAGAACAGAACAGAATAGAATCGAACAGAATAGAATAGAATAGAACAGAATAGAACAGAATAGAATAGAATAGAACAGGACAGAACAGAATAGAATAGATTAAAAGAGAATAGAACAGAACAAAATAGAATACATTTGAATAGAATTACAGAACAGATTAGAATAGATTAGAATAGAATAGAGGAGAATAGAACAGAACAGAATAGAATAGAATAGAACAGAACAGAATAGAATAGAACAGAATAGAATAGAATAGAACAGACTAGAATAGAATAGAACAGAACAGAACAGAATAGAATAGAATATAAGAAAATAGAACAGAACAGAACAGAACAGAACAGAATAGAATAGAACAGGACAGAACAGAATAGAATAGATTAGAACAGAATAGAACAGAATAGAATAGAATAGAATAGAATAGAATAGAATAGAACAGAACAGAACAGAATAGAATCGAACAGAATAGAACAGAATAGAACAGAATAGAACAGAATAGAATAGAAGAACAGAATAGAATAGAAGAGAATAGAATAGAATAGAATAGAATAGAATAGAATAGAATAGAACAGAACAGAACAGAATAGAATAGAATAGAATAGAATTGAATAGAATAGAATAGAATAGAATAGAACAGAACAGAATAGAATAGAACAGAATAGAATAGAACAGAATAGAATAGAATAGAACAGAATAGAATAGAATAGAACAGAACAGAACAGAATAGAATAGAATAGAATAGAACAGAATAAAACAGAACAGAACAGAACAGAATAGAAAAAAATAGAACAGGACAGAACAGAATAGAATAGATTAGAACAGAATAGAACAGAATAGAATAGAATAGAATAGAATAGAATAGAATAGAATAGAATAGAATAGAATAGAATAGAATAGAACAGAACAGAATAGAATAGATTCGAACAGAAGAGAATAGAATAGAAAAGAATAGAACAGAATAGAATAGAATCGAACAGAATAGAATAGAACAGAATAGAATAGAATAGAATAGAATAGAAGAGAATAGAAGAGAATAGAATAGAATAGAACAGAACAGAATAGAACAGAATGGAACAGAACTGAATAGAACAGAACACAACACAACAGAACGAATAGAATAGAATAGAATAGAACAGAACCGAATAGAACAGAACAGAACTGAATAGAACAGAATAGAATAGAATGGAATAGAACACAATAGAATAGAATAGAACAGAATAGAACAGATTAGAATAGAATAGAATAGAACAAAACAGAACAGAACAGAAAAAAGTAGAACAGAAGAGAACAGAAGAGAATAGAAGAGAATAGAATAGAACAGAACAGAACAGAACAGAATAGAATAGAATAGAACAGAATAGAAGAGAACAGAATAGAATAGAATAGAACAGAATAGAATAGAACAGAACTTAACAGAATATAATCGAACAGAATAGAATAGAATAGAAAAGAATAGAACAGAATAGAATAGAATCGAAAAGAATAGAATAGAATAGAACAGAATAGAATAGAATAGAATAGAATAGAACAGAACAGAACAGAACAGAATAGAATCGAACAGAATAGAATAGAATAGAATAGAATAGAATAGAATAGAATAGAATAGAATAGAATAGAATAGAATACAACAGAACAATTAGAACTGAAGAGAATAGAACAGAAGAGAACAGAACAGAAGAGAACAGAATAGAATAGAAAAGAACAAGACAGAACAGAACAGAATAGAATAGATTAGAACAGAACCGAATAGAACAGAACAAAACAAAACAGAATAGAATACAATTCAACAGAACAGAACAGAATAGAATAGAATAGAATAGAATAGAATAGAATAGAATAGAATAGAATAGAATAGAACAGAACAGAATAGAACAGAACACAACACAGCAGAACAGAATAGAATAGAATAGATTAGAACAGAACCGAATAGAACAGAACAGAACTGAATAGAACAGAATAGAATAGAATATAACAGAACAGAAGAGAATAGAACAGAACATAATAGAATAGAATAGAATAGAACAGAATAGATTTGAATAGAATAGAACAGAATAGAATAGAATAGAACAGAACAGAACAGAATAGAATCGAACAGAATAGAATAGAATAGAACAGAATAGAACAGAATAGAATAGAATCGAACAGAACAGAAGAGAATAGACTCGAACAGAATAGAATAGAATAGAAAAGAATAGAACAGAATAGAATAGAATCGAACAGAATAGAATAGAACAGAATAGAATAGAATAGAATAGAATAGAAGAGAATAGAAGAGAATAGAATAGAATAGAACAGAACAGAATAGAACAGAATGGAACAGAACTGAATAGAACAGAACACAACACAACAGAACGAATAGAATAGAATAGAATAGAACAGAACCGAATAGAACAGAACAGAACTGAATAGAACAGAATAGAATAGAATGGAATAGAACACAATAGAATAGAATAGAAAAGAATAGAACAGAATAGAATAGAATCGAACAGAATAGAATAGAACAGAATAGAATAGAATAGAATAGAATAGAAGAGAATAGAAGAGAATAGAATAGAATAGAACAGAACAGAATAGAACAGAATGGAACAGAACTGAATAGAACAGAACACAACACAACAGAACGAATAGAATAGAATAGAATAGAACAGAACCGAATAGAACAGAACAGAACTGAATAGAACAGAATAGAATAGAATGGAATAGAACACAATAGAATAGAATAGAACAGAATAGAACAGATTAGAATAGAATAGAATAGAACAGAACAGAACAGAACAGAAAAAAGTAGAACAGAAGAGAACAGAAGAGAATAGAAGAGAATAGAATAGAACAGAACAGAACAGAACAGAATAGAATAGATTAGAACAGAATAGAATAGAACAGAACTTAACAGAATATAATCGAACAGAATAGAAAAGAATAGAACAGAATAGAATAGAATCGAACAGAATAGAATAGAATAGAACAGAATAGAATAGAATAGAATAGAATAGAACAGAACAGAACAGAACAGAATAGAATCGAACAGAATAGAATAGAATAGAATAGAATAGAATAGAATAGAATAGAACACAACAGAACAATTAGAACTGAAGAGAATAGAACAGAACAGAACCGAACAGAAGAGAACAGAATAGAATAGAAAAGAACAAGACAGAACAGAACAGAATAGAAAAGATTGGAACAGAACCGAATAGAACAGAACAAAACAAAACAGAATAGAATACAATTCAACAGAACAGAACAGAATAGAATAGAATATAACAGAATACAACAGAATAGAATAGAATAGAATAGAATAGAATAGAATAGAATAGAATAAAATAGAATAGAATAGAATAGAATAAAATAGAATAGAATAGAACAGAACAGAATAGAACAGAACACAACACAGCAGAACAGAATAGAATAGAATAGATTAGAAGAGAACCGAATAGAACAGAACAGAACTGAATAGATCAGAATAGAATAGAATATAACAGAACAGAAGAGAATAGAACAGAACAGAATAGAATAGAATAGAATAGAACAGAATAGATTTGAATAGAATAGAACAGAATAGAATAGAATAGAACAGAATAGAACAGAATAGAATCGAACAGAATAGAATAGAATAGAACAGAATAGAACAGAATAGAATAGAATAGAACAGGACAGAACAGAATAGAATAGATTAGAACAGAATAGAATAGAATAGAACAGAACAGAACAGAATAGAATAAAATATAAGAAAATAGAACGGAACAGAACAGAACAGAATAGAATAGATTAGAACAGAATAGAACAGAATAGAATAGAATAGAATAGAATAGAATAGAACAGAACACAACAGAATAGAATCGAACAGAATAGAATAGAATAGAACAGAATAGAACAGAATAGAATAGAAGAACAGAATAGAACAGAATAGAATAGAATAGAATAGAATAGAATAGAATAGAATAGAATAGAATAGAACAGAACAGATTAGAATAGAATAGAATAGAATAGAATAGAATAGAATAGAATAGAATAGAATAGAATAGAATCGAATCGATCAGAATAGAATAGAATAGAACAGAATAGAACAGAATAGAATAGAATAGAATAGAATTGAATAGAATAGAATAGAATAGAGTAGAATAGAACAGAACAGAATAGAATAGAACAGAATAGAATAGAACAGAATAGAATAGAATAGAACAGAATAGAATAGAATAGAACAGAACAGAACAGAATAGAATAGAATAGAATAGAACAGAATAAAACAGAACAGAACAGAACAGAACAGAATAGAATAAAATAGAACAGGACAGAACAGAATAGAATAGATTAGAAGAGAATAGAACAGAACAGAATAGAATAGAATAGAATAGAATAGAATAGAATAGAATAGAACAGAACAGAAGAGAATAGAATCGAACAGAATAGAATAGAATAGAATAAAAAGAATCGAACAGAATAGAATAGAACAGAACAGAATAGAACAGAATGGAACAGAACTGAATAGAACAGAACACAACACAACAGAACAGAATAGAATAGAATAGAATAGAACAGAACCGAATAGAATAGAACAGAACTGAATAGAACAGAATAGAATAGAATGGAATAGAACACAATAGAATAGAATAGAACAGAATAGAACAGATTAGAATAGAATAGAACAGAACAGAACAGAACAGAATAGAATAGAATAGAACAGAATAGAAGAGAACAGAATAGAATAGAATAGAACAGAATAGAATAGAATAGAATAGAATACAACAGAACAATTAGAACTGAAGAGAATAGAACAGAACAGAACAGAAGAGAAGAGAACAGAATAGAATAAAAAGAACAGGACAGAACAGAATAGAATAGAATAGATTAGAACAGAACCGAATAGAACAGAACAAAACAAAACAGAATAGAATACAATTCAACAGAACAGAACAGAATAGAATAGAATATAACAGAATACAACAGAATAGAATAGAATAGAATAGAATAGAATAGAATAGAATAGAATAGAATAGAATAGAATAGAACAGAACAGAATAGAACAGAACACAACACAGCAGAACAGAATAGAATAGAATAGATTAGAACAGAACCGAATAGAACAGAACAGAACTGAATAGAACAGAATAGAATAGAATATAACAGAACAGAAGAGAATAGAACAGAACAGAATAGAATAGAATGGAATAGAATAGAACAGAATAGATTTGAATAGAATAGAACAGAATAGAATAGAATAGAACAGAACAGAACAGAATAGAATCGAACAGAATAGAATACAATAGAACAGAATAGAACAGAATAGAATAGAATAGAACAGGACAGAACAGAATAGAATAGATTAGAACAGAATAGAACAGAACAAAATAGAATACAATTGAATAGAAGTACAGAACAGAATAGAATAGATTAGAATAGAATAGAGTAGAATAGAACAGAACAGAATAGAATAGAATAGAACAGAACAGAATAGAATAGAACAGAATAGAATAGAATAGAACAGAATAGAATAGAATAGAACAGAACAGAACAGAATAGAATAGAATATAAAAAAATAGAACAGAACAAAACAGAACAGAATAGAATAGAACAGAACAGAAGAGAATAGATTCGAACAGAATAGAACAGAATAGAAAAGAATAGAACAGAATAGAATAGAATCGAACAGAATAGAATAGAACAGAATAGAATAGAATAGAATAGAATAGAAGAGAATAGAAGAGAATAGAATAGAATACAGCAGAACAGAATAGAACAGAATGGAACAGAACTGAATAGAACAGAACACAACACAACAGAACGAATAGAATATAATAGAATAGAACAGAACATAATAGAACAGAACAGAACTGAATAGAACAGAATAGAATAGAATGGAATAGAACACAATAGAATAGAATAGAACAGAATAGAACAGATTAGAATAGAATAGAATAGAACAGAACAGAACAGGAAAAAGTAGAACAGAAGAGAACAGAATAGAATAGAAGAGAATAGAATACAACAGAACAGAACAGAACAGAATAGAATAGAATAGAACAGAATAGAAGAGAACAGAATAGAATAGAATAGAACAGAATAGAATAGAACAGAACTTAACAGAATGTAATCGAACAGAATAGAATAGAATAGAACAGAATAGATCAGAATAGAATAGAAGAACAGAATAGAACAGAATAGAATAGAATAGAATAGAATAGAATAGAATAGAATAGAATAGAATAGAACAGAACAGAACAGAATAGAATAGAATAGAATAGAATAGAATAGAATAGAATAGAATAGAACAGAACAGAATAGAACAGAATAGAACATAACAGAACAGAATAGAATAGAATAGAATTGAATAGAACAGAATAGAATAGAATAGAACAGAACAGACTCGAATCGAACAGAATAGAATAGAATAGAACAGAATAGAACAGAATAGAATAGAATTGAATAGAATAGAATAGAATAGAGTAGAATAGAACAGAACAGAATAGAATAGAACAGAATAGAATAGAACAGAATAGAATAGAATAGAACAGAACAGAACAGAATAGAATAGAATAGAATAGAACAGAATAAAACAGAACAGAACAGAACAGAACAGAATAGAAAAAAATAGAACAGGACAGAACAGAATAGAATAGATTAGAAGAGAATAGAACAGAACAGAACAGAATAGAATAGAATAGAATAGAATAGAATAGAATAGAATAGAATAGAATAGAATAGAATAGAACAGAACAGAAGAGAATAGAAACGAACAGAATAGAATAGAATAGAAAAGAATAGAACAGAATAGAATAGAATCGAACAGAATAGAATAGAACAGAATAGAATAGAATAGAATAGAATAGAATAGAAGAGAACAGAAGAGAATAGAATAGAATAGAACAGAACAGAATAGAACAGAATGGAACAGAACTGAATAGAACAGAACACAACACAACAGAACAGAATAGAATAGAATAGAATAGAACAGAACCGAATAGAACAGAACAGAACTGAATAGAACAGAATAGAATAGAATGGAATAGAACACAATAGAATAGAATAGAACAGAATAGAACAGATTAGAATAGAATAGAATAGAACAGAACAGAACAGAACAGAAAAAAGTAGAACAGAAGAGAACAGAAGAGAATAGAAGAGAATAGAATAGAACAGAACAGAACAGAATAGAATAGAACAGGACAGAACAGAATAGAATAGATTAGAACAGAATAGAACAGATTAGAATAGAATAGAACTGGAGAGAACAGAATAGATTAGAACAGAATAGAACAGTATAGAATAGAATAGAATAGAATAGAACAGAACAGAACAGAATAGAATCGAACACAATAGAATAGAATAGAACAGAATAGAACAGAATAGAATAGAATAGAACAGGACAGAACAGAATAGAATAGATTAGAACAGAATAGAACAGAACAAAATAGAATACAATTGAATAGAAGTAAAGAACAAAATAAAATAGATTAGAATAGAATAGAGTAGAATAGAACAGAACAGATTAGAATAGAATAGAACAGAACAGAATAGAATAGAACAGAATAGAATAGAATAGATCAGAATAGAATAGAATAGAACAGAACAGAACAGAATAGAATAGAATAGAACAGAAGAAAATAGAACAGAACAGAACAGAACAGAACAGAATAGAATAGAACAGGACAGAACAGAATAGAATAGATTAGAACAGAATAGAACAGAATAGAATAGAATAGAACAGAACAGAACAGAATAGAATCGAACAGAATAGAATAGAATAGAACAGAATAGAATAGAATAGATTAGAATAGAACAGAATAGAATAGAATAGAACAGAACAGAACAGAATAGAATAGAACAAAATAGAACAGAACAGAACAGAACAGAACAGAATAGAATAGAATAGAACAGGACAGAACAGAATAGAATAGAATAGAACAGAATAGAACAGAACAGAATAGAATAGATTAGAATAGAATAGAATAGAATAGAACAGAAAAGAACAGAATAGAATCGAACAGAATAGAAGAGAATATAACAGAATAGAATAGAATAGAATAGAATAGAATAGAATAGAATAGAATAGAATAGAATAGAATAGAATAGAACAGAACAGAATAGAACAGAACACAACACAGCAGAACAGAATAGAATAGAATAGATTAGAACAGAAACGAATAGAACATAACAGAACTGAATAGAACAGAATAGAATAGAATAGAACAGAACAGAAGAAAATAGAACAGAACAGAATAGAATAGAATAGAATAGAATAGAATAGAACAGAAGAGAATAGAATAGAATAGAACAGAACAGAATAGAACAGAATTGAACAGAACAGAACAGAATAGAATCGAACAGAATAGAATAGAATAGAACAGAATAGAACAGAATAGAATAGAAGAACAGAATAAAATAAAATAGAACAGGACAGAACAGAATTGAATAGATTAGAACAGAATAGAACAGAACAGAATAGAATAGAATAGAATAGAATAGAATAGAATAGAATAGAATAGAACAGAAGAGAACAGAATAGAATCGAACAGAATAGAATAGAATAGAAAAGAATAGAACAGAACAGAATAGAATCGAACAGAATAGAATAGAACAGAATAGAATAGAATAGAATAGAATAGAATAGAATAGAATAGAATAGAACAGAACAGAAGAGTATAGAATAGAATAGAACAGAACAGAATAGAACAGAATAGAACAGAACAGAAGAAAAGAGAACAGAAGAGAATAGAATAGAATAGAATAGAATAGAACAGAATAGAATAGAATAGAATAGAACAGAATAGAATAGAATAGAACAGAACAGAACTGAATAGAATAGAACAGAATAGAATAGAATAGTACAGAATAAATAGAATAGAATTGAACAGAACAGGACAGAATAGTGAAGAATAGAATAGAATAGAATAGAATAGAATAGCACAGAATAGAATAGAATATAACAGAATAGAATAGAATAGAAAAGGACAGAACAGAATAGAATAGATTAGAACAGAATAGAACACAATAGAATAGAATAGAATAGAATAGAATAGAATAGAACAGAACAGAACAGAACAGAATCGAACAAAATAGAATAGAATAGAACAGAATAGAACAGAATAGAATAGAATAGAATAGAATAGAATAGAACAGAACAGAACAGAATAAATAGAATAGATTAGAATACAATAGAATAGAACAGATTAGAACAGAATAGAACAGAATAGAATAGAATAAAATTGAATAGAAGTACAGAACCGAATAGAATAGATTAGAATAAATAGAGTAGAATAGAACAGAACATAATAGAATAGAATAGAACAGAACAGAACAGAATAGAATAGAATAGAGGAAAATAGAACAGAACAGAACAGAACAGAACAGAATAGAATAGAACAGGACAGAACAGCATAGAATAGATTAGAACAGAATAGAATAGAATAGAATAGAATAGAATAGAATAGAATAGAATAGAATAGAATAGAATAGAATTGAACAGAACAGAACAGAATAGAATCGAACAGAATAGAATAGAATAGAACAGAATAGAACAGAATAGAATAGAAGAACAGAATAGAATAAAATAGAACAGGACAGAACAGAATTGAATAGATTAGAACAGAATAGAACAGAACAGAATAGAATAGAATAGAATAGAATAGAATAGAATAGAATAGAATAGAATAGAATAGAATAGAACAGAAGAGAACAGAATAGAATCGAACAGAATAGAATAGAATAGAAAAGAATAGAACAGAACAGAATAGAATCGAACAGAATAGAATAGAACAGAATAGAATAGAATAGAATAGAATAGAATAGAATAGAATAGAACAGAACAGAAGAGAAAAGAATAGAATAGAACAGAACAGAATAGAACAGAATAGAACAGAACTGAATAAAACAGAACACAACACAACAGAACAGAATAGAATAGAATAGAATAGAACAGAACCGAATAGAACAGAACAGAATAGAATAGAACAGAACAGAAGAGAATAAATAGAAGGATTAGAATACAATAGAATAGAACAGATTAGAACAGAATAGAATCGAACAGAATAGAATAGAATAGAACAAAACAGAACTGAATAGAATAGAACAGAATAGAATAGAACAGTACAGAATAAATAGAATAGAATAGAACAGAATAGAACAGAACAGAACAAAATAGAGTAGAATAGAATAGATTAGAACAGAATAGAACACAATAGAATAGAATAGAATAGAATAGAACAGAACGGAACAGAATAGAATAGAATAGAATAGAATAGAACAGAATAGAATAGAATAGAACAGAACAGAGTAGAATCGAACAGAATAGAATAGAATAGAATAGAATAGAAGAGAATAGAATAGAATAGAATAGAATAGAGTTGAATAGAACAGAACAGAATAGAATAGAACAGAATAGAATAGAACAGAATAGAATAGAATAGAACAGAATAGAATGGAATAGAACAGAACAGAACAGAATAGAATAGAATAGAACAGAATAAAACAGAACAGAACAGAACAGAACAGAATAGAATAAAATAGAACAGGACAGAACAGAATAGAATAGATTAGAACAGAATCGAACAGAATAGAATAGAATAGAATAGAATAGAATAGAATAGAATAGAATAGAACAGAAGAGAACAGAATAGAATCGAACAGAATAGAATAGAATAGAATAGAATAGAACAGAACAGAAGAGAATAGAATAGAATAGAACAGAACAGAATAGAACAGAATAGAATAGAATAGAACAGAACAGAAGAGAATAGAATAGAATAGAACAGAACAGAATAGAACAGAATAGAACAGAGCTGAATAGAACAGAACACAACACAACAGAACGGAATAGAATAGAATAGAATAGAACAGAACCGAATAGAACAGAACAGAACTGAACAGAACAGAATAGAATAGAATGGAGTAGAACAGAAGAGAAGAGAACAGAACAGAATAGAGTAGAATAGAGTAGAACAGAATAGAATAGAATAGAATAGAACAGAATAGAATAGAATAGAACAGAACAGAACTGAATAGAATAGAACAGAATAGAATAGAATAGTACAGAATAAATAGAATAGAATAGAACAGAATAGAACAGAACAGAACAGAATAGAGTAGAATAGAATAGATTAGAACAGAATAGAACACAATAGAATAGAATAGAATAGAACAGAACAGAACAGAATAGAATCGAACATAATAGAATAGAATAGAATAGATTAGAACAGAATAGAACAGAATAGAATGGAATAGAACAGAACAGAACAGAATAGAATAGAATAGAACAGAATAAAACAGAACAGAACAGAACAGAACAGAATAGAATAAAATAGAATAGGACAGAGCAGAATAGAATAGATTAGAACAGAATAGAACAGAATAGAATAGAATAGAATAGAATAGAATAGAATAGAATAGAATAGAATAGAATAGAATAGAATAGAATAGAATAGAACAGAAGAGAACAGAATAGAATCGAACAGAATAGAATAGAATAGAAAAGAATAGAACAGAACAGAATAGAATCGAACAGAATAGAATAGAACAGAATAGAATAGAATAGTACAGAATAAATAGAATAGAATTGAACAGAACAGGACAGAATAGTGTAGAATAGAATAGAATAGAATAGAATAGCACAGAATAGAATAGAATATAACAGAATAGAATAGAATAGAAAAGGACAGAACAGAATAGAATAGATTAGAACAGAATAGAACACAATAGAATAGAATAGAATAGAATAGAATAGAACAGAACAGAACAGAACAGAATCGAACAAAATAGAATAGAATAGAACAGAATAGAACAGAATAGAATAGAATAGAATAAAATAGAACAGAACAGAACAGAATAAATAGAATAGATTAGAATACAATAGAATAGAACAGATTAGAACAGAAAATAACAGAACAGAATAGAATAAAATTGAATAGAAGTACAGAACCGAATAGAATAGATTAGAATAGAATAGAGTAGAATAGAACAGAACATAATAGAATAGAATAGAACAGAACAGAACAGAATAGAATAGAATAGAGGAAAATAGAACAGAACAGAACAGAACAGAACAGAATAGAATAGAACAGGACAGAACAAAATAGAATAGATTAGAACAGAATAGAATAGAATAGAATAGAATAGAATAGAATAGAATAGAATAGAATAGAATAGAATTGAACAGAACAGAACAGAATAGAATCGAACAGAATAGAATAGAATAGAACAGAATAGAACAGAATAGAATAGAAGAACAGAATAAAATAAAATAGAACAGGACAGAACAGAATTGAATAGATTAGAACAGAATAGAACAGAACAGAATAGAATAGAATAGAATAGAATAGAATAGAATAGAATAGAATAGAATAGAATAGAATAGAATAGAACAGAAGAGAACAGAATAGAATCGAACAGAATAGAATAGAATAGAAAAGAATAGAACAGAACAGAATAGAATCGAACAGAATAGAATAGAACCGAATAGAATAGAATAGAATAGAATAGAATAGAATAGAATAGAACAGAACAGAAGAGAATAGAATAGAATAGAACAGAACAGAATAGAACAGAATAGAACAGAACAGAAGAAAAGAGAACAGAAGAGAATAGAATAGAATAGAATAGAATAGAACAGAATAGAATAGAATAGAATAGAACAGAATAGAATAGAATAGAACAGAACAGAACTGAATAGAATAGAACAGAATAGAATAGAATAGTACAGAATAAATAGAATAGAATTGAACAGAACAGGACAGAATAGTGAAGAATAGAATAGAATAGAATAGAATAGAATAGCACAGAATAGAATAGAATATAACAGAATAGAATAGAATAGAAAAGGACAGAACAGAATAGAATAGATTAGAACAGAATAGAACACAATAGAATAGAATAGAATAGAATAGAATAGAATAGAACAGAACAGAACAGAACAGAATCGAACAAAATAGAATAGAATAGAACAGAATAGAACAGAATAGAATAGAATAGAATAGAATAGAATAGAACAGAACAGAACAGAATAAATAGAATAGATTAGAATACAATAGAATAGAACAGATTAGAACAGAATAGAACAGAACAGAATAGAATAAAATTGAATAGAAGTACAGAACCGAATAGAATAGATTAGAATAAATAGAGTAGAATAGAACAGAACATAATAGTATAGAATAGAACAGAACAGAACAGAATAGAATAGAATAGAGGAAAATAGAACAGAACAGAACAGAACAGAACAGAATAGAATAGAACAGGACAGAACAGAATAGAATAGATTAGAACAGAATAGAATAGAATAGAATAGAATAGAATAGAATAGAATAGAATAGAATAGAATAGAATAGAATAGAATAGAATTGAACAGAACAGAACAGAATAGAATCGAACAGAATAGAATAGAATAGAACAGAATAGAACAGAATAGAATAGAAGAACAGAATAGAATAAAATAGAACAGGACAGAACAGAATTGAATAGATTAGAACAGAATAGAACAGAACAGAATAGAATAGAATAGAATAGAATAGAATAGAATAGAATAGAATAGAATAGAATAGAATAGAACAGAAGAGAACAGAATAGAATCGAACAGAATAGAATAGAATAGAAAAGAATAGAACAGAACAGAATAGAATCGAACAGAATAGAATAGAACAGAATAGAATAGAATAGAATAGAATAGAATAGAATAGAATAGAACAGAACAGAAGAGAAAAGAATAGAATAGAACAGAACAGAATAGAACAGAATAGAACAGAACTGAATAAAACAGAACACAACACAACAGAACAGAATAGAATAGAATAGAATAGAACAGAACCGAATAGAACAGAACAGAATAGAACAGAACAGAATAGAATAGAACAGAACAGAAGAGAATAAATAGAAAGATTAGAATACAATAGAATAGAACAGATTAGAACAGAATAGAATCGAACAGAATAGAATAGAATAGAACAAAACAGAACTGAATAGAATAGAACAGAATAGAATAGAACAGTACAGAATAAATAGAATAGAATAGAACAGAATAGAACAGAACAGAACAAAATAGAGTAGAATAGAATAGATTAGAACAGAATAGAACACAATAGAATAGAACACAATAGAATAGAATAGAATAGAATAGAACAGAACGGAACAGAATAGAATAGAATAGAATAGAATAGAACAGAATAGAATAGAATAGAACAGAACAGAGTAGAATCGAACAGAATAGAATAGAATAGAATAGAATAGAATAGAATAGAATAGAATAGAATAGAATAGAATAGAATAGAATAGAATAGAATAGAGTTGAATAGAACAGAACAGAATAGAATAGAACAGAATAGAATAGAACAGAATAGAATAGAATAGAACAGAATAGAATGGAATAGAACAGAACAGAATAAAACAGAACAGAACAGAACAGAACAGAATAGAATAAAATAGAACAGGACAGAACAGAATAGAATAGATTAGAACAGAATAGAACAGAACAGATTAGAATAGAATAGAATAGAATAGAATAGAATAGAATAGAACAGAAGAGAACAGAATAGAATCGAACAGAATAGAATAGAATAGAAAAGAATAGAACAGAACAGAATAGAATCGAACAGAATAGAATAGAACAGAATAGAATAGAATCGAATAGAATAGAACAGAACAGAAGAGAATAGAATAGAATAGAACAGAAGAGAATAGAACAGAATAGAACAGAGCTGAATAGAACAGAACACAACACAACAGAACGGAATAGAATAGAATAGAATAGAACAGAACCGAATAGAACAGAACAGAACTGAACAGAACAGAATAGAATAGAATGGAGTAGAACAGAAGAGAAGAGAACAGAACAGAATAGAGTAGAATAGAATAGAACAGAATAGAATAGAATAGAATAGAACAGAATAGAATAGAATAGAACAGAACAGAACTGAATAGAATAGAACAGAATAGAATAGAATAGTACAGAATAAATAGAATAGAATAGAACAGAATAGAACAGAACAGAACAGAATAGAGTAGAATAGAATAGATTAGAACAGAATAGAACACAATAGAATAGAATAGAATAGAACAGAACAGAACAGAATAGAATCGAACAGAATAGAATAGAATAGAATAGATTAGAACAGAATAGAACAGAATAGAGTGGAATAGAACAGAACAGAACAGAATAGAATAGAATAGAACAGAATAAAACAGAACAGAACAGAACAGAACAGAATAGAATAAAATAGAATAGGACAGAGCAGAATAGAATAGATTAGAACAGAATAGAACAGAATAGAATAGAATAGAATAGAATAGAATAGAATAGAATAGAATAGAATAGAATAGAATAGAATAGAACAGAAGAGAACAGAATAGAATCGAACAGAATAGAATAGAATAGAAAAGAATAGAACAGAACAGAATAGAATCGAACAGAATAGAATAGAACAGAATAGAATAGAATAGAATAGAATAGAATAGAATAGAATAGAACAGAACAGAAGAGAATAGAATAGAATAGAACAGAACAGAATAGAACAGAATAGAAGAGAACAGAAGAAAAGAGAACAGAACAGAATAGAATAGAATAGATTAGAATAGAATAGAATAGAACAGAATAGAATAGAATAGAATAGAACAGAATAGAATAGAATAGAACAGAACAGAACTGAATAGAATAGAACAGAATAGAATAGAATAGTACAGAATAAATAGAATAGAATTGAACAGAACAGGACAGAATAGTGTAGAATAGAATAGAATAGAATAGAATAGAATAGAATAGAATATAACAGAATAGAATAGAATAGAAAAGGACAGAACAGAATAGAATAGATTAGAACAGAATAGAACACAATAGAATAGAATAGAATAGAATAGAACAGAACATATCAGAACAGAATCGAACAAAATAGAATAGAATAGAACAGAATCGAACAGAATAGAATAGAATAGAATAGAATAGAACACAACAGAACAGAATAAATAGAATAGATTAGAATACAATAGAATAGAGCAGATTAGAACAGAATAGAACAGAACAGAATAGAATAAAATTGAATAGACGTACAGAACCGAATAGAATAGATTAGAATAGAATAGAGTAGAATAGAACAGAACATAATAGAATAGAATAGAACAGAACAGAACAGAATAGAATAGAATAGAGGAAAATAGAACAGAACAGAACAGAACAGAACCGAATAGAATAGAACAGGACAGAACAGAATAGAATAGATTAGAACACAATAGAATAGAATAGAATAGAATAGAATAGATTAGAATAGAATAGAATAGAATAGAATAGAATAGAATTGAACAGAACAGAACAGAATAGAATCGAACAGAATAGAATAGAATAGAACAGAATAGAACAGAATAGAATAGAAGAACAGAATAGAATAAAATAGAACAGGACAGAACAGAATTGAATAGATTAGAACAGATTAGAACAGAACAGAATAGAATAGAATAGAATAGAATAGAATAGAATAGAATAGAACAGAAGAGAACAGAATAGAATCGAACAGAATAGAATAGAATAGAAAAGAATAGAACAGAACAGAATAGAATCGAACAGAATAGAATAGAACAGAACAGAACAGAACAGAATAGAATAGAATAGAACAGAACAGAAGAGAAAAGAATAGAATAGATCAGAACAGAATAGAACAGAATAGAACAGAACTGAATAAAACAGAACACAACACAACAGAACAGAATAGAATAGAATAGAATAGAACAGAACCGAATAGAACAGAACAGAATAGAACAGAACAGAATAGAATAGAACAGAACAGAAGAGAATAAATAGAAAGATTAGAATACAATAGAATAGAACAGATTAGAACAGAATAGAACAGAATAGAATCGAACAGAATAGAATAGAATAGTACAGAATAAATAGAATAGAATAGAACAGAATAGAACAGAACAGAACAAAATAGAGTAGAATAGAATAGATGAGAACAGAATAGAACACAATAGAATAGAATAGAATAGAATAGAACAGAACAGAAGAGAATAGAATAGAATAGAATAGAACACAATAGAATAGAATAGAACAGAACAGAGTAGAATCGAACAGAATAGAATAGAATAGAACAGAATAGAATAGAATAGAATAGAATAGAATAGAATAGAATAGAGTTGAATAGAACAGAACAGGATAGAATAGAACAGAATAGAATAGAACAGAATAGAATAGAATAGAACAGAATAGAATGGAATAGAACAGAACAGAACAGAATAGAATAGAATAGAACAGAATGAAACAGAAAAGAACAGAACAGAACAGAATAGAATAAAATAGAACAGGACAGAACAGAATAGAATAGATTAGAACAGAATAGAACAGAACAGATTAGAATAGAATAGAATAGAATAGAATAGAATAGAATAGAATAGAATAGAATAGAATAGAACAGAAGAGAACAGAATAGAATCGAACAGAATAGAATAGAATAGAAAAGAATAGAACAGAACAGAATAGAATCGAACAGAATAGAATAGAACAGAATAGAATAGAAGAACAGAATAGAATAAAATAGAACAGGACAGAACAGAATTGAATAGATTAGAACAGATTAGAACAGAACAGAATAGAATAGAATAGAATAGAATAGAATAGAATAGAATAGAATAGAACAGAAGAGAACAGAATAGAATCGAACAGAATAGAATAGAATAGAAAAGAATAGAACAGAACAGAATAGAATCGAACAGAATAGAATAGAACAGAATAGAATAGAATAGAATAGAATAGAATAGAACAGAACAGAAGAGAAAAGAATAGAATAGAACAGAACAGAATAGAACAGAATAGAACAGAACTGAATAAAACAGAACACAACACAACAGAACAGAATAGAATAGAATAGAATAGAACAGAACCGAATAGAACAGAACAGAATAGAACAGAACAGAATAGAATAGAACAGAACAGAAGAGAATAAATAGAAAGATTAGAATACAATAGAATAGAACAGATTAGAACAGAATAGAACAGAATAGAATCGAACAGAATAGAATAGAATAGAACAAAACAGAACTGAATACAATAGAACAGAATAGAATAGAATAGTACAGAATAAATAGAATAGAATAGAACAGAATAGAACAGAACAGAACAAAATAGAGTAGAATAGAATAGATTAGAACAGAATAGAACACAATAGAATAGAATAGAATAGAATAGAATAGAACAGAACAGAACAGAATAGAATAGAATAGAATAGAATAGAATAGAACACAATAGAATAGAATAGAACAGAACAGAGTAGAATCGAACAGAATAGAATAGAATAGAACAGAATAGAATAGAATAGAAAAGAATAGAATAGAATAGAATAGAATAGAGTTGAATAGAACAGAACAGAATAGAATAGAACAGAATAGAATAGAACAGAATAGAATAGAATAGAACAGAATAGAATGGAATAGAACAGAACAGAACAGAATAGAATAGAATAGAACAGAATAAAACAGAAAAGAACAGAACAGAACAGAATAGAATAAAATAGAACAGGACAGAACAGAATAGAATAGATTAGAACAGAATAGAACAGAACAGATTAGAATAGAATAGAATAGAATAGAATAGAATAGAATAGAATAGAATAGAATAGAACAGAAGAGAACAGAATAGAATCGAACAGAATAGAATAGAATGGAAAAGAATAGAACAGAACAGAATAGAATCGAACAGAATAGAATAGAACAGAATAGAATAGAATAGAATAGAATAGAATAGAACAGAACAGAAGAGAATAGAATAGAATAGAACAGAACAGAATAGAACAGAATAGAACAGAGCTGAATAGAACAGAACACAACACAACAGAACGGAATAGAATAGAATAGAATAGAACAGAACCGAATAGAACAGAACAGAACTGAACAGAACAGAATAGAATAGAATGGAGTAGAACAGAAGAGAAGAGAACAGAACAGAATAGAGTAGAATAGAATAGAACAGAATAGAATAGAATAGAATAGAACAGAATAGAATAGAATAGAACAGAACAGAACTGAATAGAATAGAACAGAATAGAATAGAATAGAATAGAATAGAACAGAACAGAACAGAATAAATAGAATAGATTAGAATACAATAGAATAGAGCAGATTAGAACAGAATAGAACAGAACAGAATAGAATAAAATTGAATAGACGTACAGAACCGAATAGAATAGATTAGAATATAATAGAGTAGAATAGAACAGAACATAATAGAATAGAATAGAACAGAACAGAACAGAATAGAATAGAATAGAGGAAAATAGAACAGAACAGAACAGAACAGAACAGAATAGAATAGAATAGAATAGAACAGAACAGAATAGAATAGAACAGAATAGAATAGAACAGAATAGAATAGAATAGAACAGAATAGAATAGAACAGAACAGAACAGAACAGAACAGAACAGAATAGAATAGAATAGAATAGAACAGAAGAGAACAGAATAGAATCGAACAGAATAGAATAGAATAGAAAAGAATAGAACAGAACAGAATAGAATCGAACAGAATAGAATAGAACAGAATAGAATAGAATAGAATAGAATAGAATAGAATAGAACAGAACAGAAGAGAAAAGAATAGAATAGAACAGAACAGAATAGAACAGAATAGAACAGAACTGAATAAAACAGAACACAACACAACAGAACAGAATAGAATAGAATAGAATAGAACAGAACCGAATAGAACAGAACAGAATAGAACAGAACAGAATAGAATAGAACAGAACAGAAGAGAATAAATAGAAAGATTAGAATACAATAGAATAGAACAGATTAGAACAGAATAGAACAGAATAGAATCGAACAGAATAGAATAGAATAGAACAAAACAGAACTGAATAGAATAGAACAGAGTAGAATAGAATAGTACAGAATAAATAGAATAGAATAGAACAGAATAGAACAGAACAGAACAAAATAGAGTAGAATAGAATAGATTAGAACAGAATAGAACACAATAGAATAGAATAGAATAGAATAGAACAGAACAGAACAGAATAGAATAGAATAGAATAGAATAGAACAGAATAGAATAGAATAGAACAGAACAGAGTAGAATCGAACAGAATAGAATAGAATAGAACAGAATAGAATAGAATAGAAAAGAATAGAATAGAATAGAATAGAATAGAGTTGAATAGAACAGAACAGAATAGAATAGAACAGAATAGAATAGAACAGAATAGAATAGAATAGAACAGAATAGAATGGAATAGAACAGAACAGAACAGAATAGAATAGAATAGAACAGAATAAAACAGAACAGAACAGAACAGAATAGAATAAAATAGAACAGGACAGAACAGAATAGAATAGATTAGAACAGAATAGAATAGAATAGAATAGAATAGAATAGAATAGAATAGAATAGAATAGAATAGAATAGAACAGAAGAGAACAGAATAGAATCGAACAGAATAGAATAGAATAGAAAAGAATAGAACAGAACAGAATAGAATCGAACAGAATAGAATAGAACAGAATAGAATAGAATAGAATAGAATAGAACAGAACAGAAGAGAATAGAATAGAATAGAACAGAACAGAATAGAACAGAATAGAACAGAGCTGAATAGAACAGAACACAACACAACAGAACGGAATAGAATAGAATAGAATAGAACAGAACCGAATAGAACAGAACAGAACTGAACAGAACAGAATAGAATAGAATGGAATAGAACAGAAGAGAAGAGAACAGAACAGAATAGAGTAGAATAGAATAGAACAGAATAGAATAGAATAGAATAGAACAGAATAGAATAGAATAGAACAGAACAGAACTGAATAGAATAGAACAGAATAGAATAGAATAGTACAGAATAAATAGAATAGAATAGAACAGAATAGAACAGAACAGAACAGAATAGAGTAGAATAGAATAGATTAGAACAGAATAGAACACAATAGAATAGAATAGAATAGAACAGAACAGAACAGAATAGAATCGAACAGAATAGAATAGAATAGAATAGATTAGAACAGAATAGAACACAATAGAATAGAATAGAATAAAATAGAACAGAACAGAAGAGAAGAGAACAGAACAGAATAGAATAGAATAGAATAGAACAGAATAGAATAGAATCGAACAGAATAGAATAGAATAGAACAGAATAGAACAGAATAGAATAGAATAGAATAGAATAGAACAGAACAGAAGAGAATAAATAGAAAGATTAGAATACAATAGAATAGAACAGATTAGAACAGAATAGAACAGAACAAAATAGAATACAATTGAATAGAAGTACAGAACAGAATAGAATATAGTAGAATAGAACAGAACAGAATAGAATAGAATAGAACAGAACAGAACAGAACAGAACAGAATAGAATAGAACAGGACAGAACAGAATAGAATAGATTAGAAGAGAATAGAACAGAATAGAATAGAATAGAATAGAATAGAATAGAATAGAATAGAATAGAATAGAATAGAATAGAATAGAACAGAAGAGAACAGAATAGAATCGAACAGAATAGAATAGAATAGAAAAGAATAGAACAGAACAGAATAGAATCGAACAGAATAGAATAGAACAGAATAGAATAGAATAGAATAGAATAGAATAGAACAGAACAGAAGAGAATAGAATAGAATAGAACAGAACAGAATAGAACAGAATAGAACAGAGCTGAATAGAACAGAACACAACACAACAGAACGGAATAGAATAGAATAGAATAGAACAGAACCGAATAGAACAGAACAGAACTGAACAGAACAGAATAGAATAGAATGGAGTAGAACAGAAGAGAAGAGAACAGAACAGAATAGAGTAGAATAGAATAGAACAGAATAGAATAGAATAGAATAGAACAGAATAGAATAGAATAGAACAGAACAGAACTGAATAGAATAGAACAGAATAGAATAGAATAGAATAGAATAGAACAGAACAGAACAGAATAAATAGAATAGATTAGAATACAATAGAATAGAGCAGATTAGAACAGAATAGAACAGAACAGAATAGAATAAAATTGAATAGACGTACAGAACCGAATAGAATAGATTAGAATATAATAGAGTAGAATAGAACAGAACATAATAGAATAGAATAGAACAGAACAGAACAGAATAGAATAGAATAGAGGAAAATAGAACAGAACAGAACAGAACAGAACAGAATAGAATAGAATAGAATAGAACAGAACAGAATAGAATAGAACAGAATAGAATAGAACAGAATAGAATAGAATAGAACAGAATAGAATAGAACAGAACAGAACAGAACAGAACAGAACAGAATAGAATAGAATAGAATAGAACAGAAGAGAACAGAATAGAATCGAACAGAATAGAATAGAATAGAAAAGAATAGAACAGAACAGAATAGAATCGAACAGAATAGAATAGAACAGAATAGAATAGAATAGAATAGAATAGAATAGAATAGAACAGAACAGAAGAGAAAAGAATAGAATAGAACAGAACAGAATAGAACAGAATAGAACAGAACTGAATAAAACAGAACACAACACAACAGAACAGAATAGAATAGAATAGAATAGAACAGAACCGAATAGAACAGAACAGAATAGAACAGAACAGAATAGAATAGAACAGAACAGAAGAGAATAAATAGAAAGATTAGAATACAATAGAATAGAACAGATTAGAACAGAATAGAACAGAATAGAATCGAACAGAATAGAATAGAATAGAACAAAACAGAACTGAATAGAATAGAACAGAATAGAATAGAATAGTACAGAATAAATAGAATAGAATAGAACAGAATAGAACAGAACAGAACAAAATAGAGTAGAATAGAATAGATTAGAACAGAATAGAACACAATAGAATAGAATAGAATAGAATAGAACAGAACAGAACAGAATAGAATAGAATAGAATAGAATAGAACAGAATAGAATAGAATAGAACAGAACAGAGTAGAATCGAACAGAATAGAATAGAATAGAACAGAATAGAATAGAATAGAAAAGAATAGAATAGAATAGAATAGAATAGAATAGAGTTGAATAGAACAGAACAGAATAGAATAGAACAGAATAGAATAGAACAGAATAGAATAGAATAGAACAGAATAGAATGGAATAGAACAGAACAGAACAGAATAGAATAGAATAGAACAGAATAAAACAGAACAGAACAGAACAGAATAGAATAAAATAGAACAGGACAGAACAGAATAGAATAGATTAGAACAGAATAGAATAGAATAGAATAGAATAGAATAGAATAGAATAGAATAGAACAGAAGAGAACAGAATAGAATCGAACAGAATAGAATAGAATAGAAAAGAATAGAACAGAACAGAATAGAATCGAACAGAATAGAATAGAACAGAATAGAATAGAATAGAATAGAATAGAACAGAACAGAAGAGAATAGAATAGAATAGAACAGAACAGAATAGAACAGAATAGAACAGAGCTGAATAGAACAGAACACAACACAACAGAACGGAATAGAATAGAATAGAATAGAACAGAACCGAATAGAACAGAACAGAACTGAACAGAACAGAATAGAATAGAATGGAATAGAACAGAAGAGAAGAGAACAGAACAGAATAGAGTAGAATAGAATAGAACAGAATAGAATAGAATAGAATAGAACAGAATAGAATAGAATAGAACAGAACAGAACTGAATAGAATAGAACAGAATAGAATAGAATAGTACAGAATAAATAGAATAGAATAGAACAGAATAGAACAGAACAGAACAGAATAGAGTAGAATAGAATAGATTAGAACAGAATAGAACACAATAGAATAGAATAGAATAGAACAGAACAGAACAGAATAGAATCGAACAGAATAGAATAGAATAGAATAGATTAGAACAGAATAGAACACAATAGAATAGAATAGAATAAAATAGAACAGAACAGAAGAGAAGAGAACAGAACAGAATAGAATAGAATCGAATAGAACAGAATAGAATAGAATCGAACAGAATAGAATAGAATAGAACAGAATAGAACAGAATAGAATAGAATAGAATAGAATAGAACAGAACAGAAGAGAATAAATAGAAAGATTAGAATACAATAGAATAGAACAGATTAGAACAGAATAGAACAGAACAAAATAGAATACAATTGAATAGAAGTACAGAACAGAATAGAATAGAGTAGAATAGAACAGAACAGAATAGAATAGAATAGAACAGAACAGAACAGAACAGAACAGAATAGAATAGAACAGGACAGAACAGAATAGAATAGATTAGAAGAGAATAGAACAGAATAGAATAGAATAGAATAGAATAGAATAGAATAGAATAGAATAGAATAGAATAGAACAGAACAGAATAGAATAGAACAGAATAGAATAGAATAGAACAGAACAGAACTGAATAGAATAGAACAGAATAGAATAGAATAGTACAGAATAAATAGAATAGAATAGAACAGAACAGAACAGAATAGAGTAGAATAGAATAGAATAGAATAGAATAGAATAGAATAGAATAGAATAGAATAGAATAGAATAGAATAGAATAGCAGAGAATAGAATAGAATATAACAGAATAGAATAGAATAGAACAGGACAGAACAGAATAGAATAGATTGGAACAGAATAGAACACAATAGAATAGAATAGAATAGAATAGAACAGAACAGAACAGAACAGAATAAATAGAATAGATTAGAATACAATAGAATAGAACAGATTAGAACAGAATAGAACAGAACAGAATAGAATACAATTGAATAGAAGTACAGAACAGAATAGAATAGATTAGAACAGAATAGAACAGAATAGAACAGAACAGAATAGAATAGAATAGAACAGAACAGAATAGAATAGAACAGAATAGAATAGAATAGAAGAGAATAGAATAGAATAGAACAGAACAGAACAGAATAGAATAGAATAGAGGAAAATAGAACAGAACAGAACAGAACAGAACAGAATAGAATAGAACAGGATAGAACAGAATAGAATAGATTAGAACAGAATACAACAGAATAGAATAAAATAAAATAGAATAGAATAGAATAGAATTGAACAGACCAGAACAGAATAGAATCGAACAGAATAGAATAGAATAGAATAGAATAGAATAGAATAGAATAGAATAGAATAGAATAGAACAGAACAGAACTGAATAGAATCGAACAGAATAGAATAGAATAGAAAAGAATAGAACAGAACAGAATAGAATCGAACAGAATAGAATAGAACAGAATAGAATAGAATAGAATAGAATAGAACAGAACAGAAGAGAATGGAAGAGAATAGAACAGAACAGAATAGAACAGAATAGAACAGAGCTGAATAGAACAGAACACAACACAACAGAACGGAATAGAATAGAATAGAATAGAACAGAACCGAATAGAACAGAACAGAACTGAACAGAACAGAATAGAATAGAATGGAATAGAACAGAAGAGAAGAGAACAGAACAGAATAGAGTAGAATAGAATAGAACAGAATAGAATAGAATAGAATAGAACAGAATAGAATAGAATAGAACAGAACAGAACTGAATAGAATAGAACAGAATAGAATAGAATAGTACAGAATAAATAGAATAGAATAGAACAGAATAGAACAGAACAGAACAGAATAGAGTAGAATAGAATAGATTAGAACAGAATAGAACACAATAGAATAGAATAGAATAGAACAGAACAGAACAGAATAGAATCGAACAGAATAGAATAGAATAGAATAGATTAGAACAGAATAGAACACAATAGAATAGAATAGAATAAAATAGAACAGAACAGAAGAGAAGAGAACAGAACAGAATAGAATAGAATAGAATAGAACAGAATAGAATAGAATCGAACAGAATAGAATAGAATAGAACAGAATAGAACAGAATAGAATAGAATAGAATAGAATAGAACAGAACAGAAGAGAATAAATAGAAAGATTAGAATACAATAGAATAGAACAGATTAGAACAGAATAGAACAGAACAAAATAGAATACAATTGAATAGAAGTACAGAACAGAATAGAATAGAGTAGAATAGAACAGAACAGAATAGAATAGAATAGAACAGAACAGAACAGAACAGAACAGAATAGAATAGAACAGGACAGAACAGAATAGAATAGATTAGAAGAGAATAGAACAGAATAGAATAGAATAGAATAGAATAGAATAGAATAGAATAGAATAGAATAGAATAGAATAGAACAGAACAGAATAGAATAGAACAGAATAGAATAGAATAGAACAGAACAGAACTGAATAGAATAGAACAGAATAGAATAGAATAGTACAGAATAAATAGAATAGAATAGAACAGAACAGAACAGAATAGAGTAGAATAGAATAGAATAGAATAGAATAGAATAGAATAGAATAGAATAGAATAGAATAGAATAGAATAGAATAGCAGAGAATAGAATAGAATATAACAGAATAGAATAGAATAGAACAGGACAGAACAGAATAGAATAGATTGGAACAGAATAGAACACAATAGAATAGAATAGAATAGAATAGAACAGAACAGAACAGAACAGAATAAATAGAATAGATTAGAATACAATAGAATAGAACAGATTAGAACAGAATAGAACAGAACAGAATAGAATACAATTGAATAGAAGTACAGAACAGAATAGAATAGATTAGAACAGAATAGAACAGAATAGAACAGAACAGAATAGAATAGAATAGAACAGAACAGAATAGAATAGAACAGAATAGAATAGAATAGAAGAGAATAGAATAGAATAGAACAGAACAGAACAGAATAGAATAGAATAGAGGAAAATAGAACAGAACAGAACATAACAGAACAGAATAGAATAGAACAGGATAGAACAGAATAGAATAGATTAGAACAGAATACAACAGAATAGAATAAAATAGAATAGAATAGAATAGAATAGAATTGAACAGACCAGAACAGAATAGAATCGAACAGAATAGAATAGAATAGAATAGAATAGAATAGAACAGAACAGAATAGAATAGAATAGAACAGAACAGAACAGAATAAATAGAATAGATTAGAATACAATAGAATAGAACAGATTAGAACAGAATAGAACAGAACAGAATAGAATAAAATTGAATAGAAGTACAGAACCCAATAGAATAGATTAGAATAGAATAGAGTAGAATAGAACAGAACATAATAGAATAGAATAGAACAGAACAGAACAGAATAGAATAGAATAGAGGAAAATAGAACAGAACAGAACAGAACAGAACAGAATAGAATGGAACACGACAGAACAGAATAGAATAGATTAGAACAGAATAGAATAGAATAGAATAGAATAGAATAGAATAGAATAGAATAGAATAGAATAGAATAGAATAGAATTTAATTGAACAGAACAGAACAGAATAGAATCGAACAGAATAGAATAGAATAGAACAGAATAGAACAGAATAGAATAGAAGAACAGAATAGAATAAAATAGAACAGGACAGAACACAATAGAATAGAATAGAATAGAATAGAATAGAATAGAATAGAATCGAACAGAATAGAATAGAATAGAACAGAATAGAATAGAATAGAATAGAAAAGAAGAGAACAGAATAGAATCGAACAGAATAGAATAGAATAGAAAAGAATAGAAAAGAACAGAATAGAATCGAACAGAATAGAATAGAACAGAATAGAATAGAATAGAATAGAATAGAACAGAACAGAAGAGAATAGAATAGATTAGAACAGAACAGAATAGAACAGAATAGAACAGAACTGAATAAAACAGAACACAACACAACAGAACAGAATAGAATAGAATAGAATAGAACAGAACCGAATAGAACAGAACAGAACTGAACAGAACAGAATAGAATAGAATGGAATAGAATAGAACAGAACAGAAGAGAGTTAATAGAAAGATTAGAATACAATAGAATAGAACAGATTAGAACAGAATAGAACAGAATAGAATCGAACAGAATAGAATAGAATAGAACAAAATAGAACTGAATAGATAGAACAGAATAGAATAGAATAGAACAGAACACAACAGAATAGAATAGAATAGAAGAAAATAGAACAGAATAGAATAGAATAGAATAGAATAGAATAGAATAGAATAGAATAGAATAGAATAGAACAGAACAGAACAGAATAGAATAGAACAGAATAGAATAGAATAGAACAGAACAGAACTGAATAGAATAGAACAGAATAGAATAGAATAGTACAGAATAAATAGAATAGAATAGAACATATCAGAACAGAATAGAGTAGAATAGAATAGAATAGAATAGAATAGAATAGAATAGAATAGAATAGCACAGAATAGAATAGAATATAACAGAATAGAATAGAATAGAACAGGACAGAACAGAATAGAAAAGATTAGAACAGAATAGAACACAATAGAATAGAATAGAACAAAACAGAACAGAATAGAATCGAACAGAATAGAATAGAATACAACAGAATAGAACAGAATAGAATAGAATAGAATAGAACAGAACAGAACAGAATAAATAGAATAGATTAGAATACAATAGAATAGAACAGATTAGAACAGAATAGAACAGAACAGAATAGAATAAAATTGAATAGTAGTACAGAACAGAATAGAATAGATTAGAATAGAATAGAGTAGAATAGAACAGAACAGAATAGAATAGATAAGAACAGAACAGAATAGAATAGAACAGAATAGAATAGAATAGAACAGAATAGAATAGAATAGAACAGAACAGAACAGAATAGAATAGAATAGAGGAAAATAGAACAGAACAGAACAGAACAGAATAGAATAGAACAGGACAGAACAGAACAGAATAGAATAGAACAGGACAGAACAGAATAGAATAGATTAGAACAGAATAGAACAGAATAGAATAGAATAGAATAGAATAGAATTGAACAGAACAGAACAGAATAAATAGAATAGATTAGAATACAATAGAATAGAGCAGATTAGAACAGAATAGAACAGAACAGAATAGAATAAAATTGAATAGACGTACAGAACCGAATAGAATAGATTAGAATAGAATAGAGTAGAATAGAACAGAACATAATAGAATAGAATAGAACAGAACAGAACAGAATAGAATAGAATAGAGGAAAATAGAACAGAACAGAACAGAACAGAACAGAATAGAATAGAACAGGACAGAACAGAATAGAATAGATTAGAACAGAATAGAATAGAATAGAATAGAATAGAATAGAATAGAATAGAATAGAATAGAATAGAATAGAATAGAATAGAATTGAACAGAACAGAACAGAATAGAATCGAACAGAATAGAATAGAATAGAACAGAATAGAACAGAATAGAATTGAAGAACAGAATAGAATAAAATAGAACAGGACAGAACAGAATTGAATAGATTAGAACAGATTAGAACAGAACAGAATAGAATAGAATAGAATAGAATAGAATAGAATAGAATAGAATAGAACAGAAGAGAACAGAATAGAATCGAACAGAATAGAATAGAATAGAAAAGAATAGAACAGAACAGAATAGAATCGAACAGAATAGAATAGAACAGAATAGAATAGAATAGAATAGAATAGAATAGAACAGAACAGAAGAGAAAAGAATAGAATAGAACAGAACAGAATAGAACAGAATAGAACAGAACAGAACAGAATAGAATAGAACAGAACAGAAGAGAATAAATAGAAAGATTAGAATACAATAGAATAGAACAGATTAGAACAGAATAGAACAGAATAGAATCGAACAGAATAGAATAGAATAGAACAAAACAGAACTGAATAGAATAGAACAGAATAGAATAGAATAGTACAGAATAAATACAATAGAATAGAACAGAATAGAACAGAACAGAACAAAATAGAGTAGAATAGAATAGATTAGAACAGAATAGAACACAATAGAATAGAATAGAATAGAATAGAACAGAACAGAACAGAATAGAATAGAATAGAATAGAATAGAATAGAACACAATAGAATAGAATAGAACAGAACAGAGTAGAATCGAACAGAATAGAATAGAATAGAACAGAATAGAATAGAATAGAATAGAATAGAATAGAATAGAGTTGAATAGAACAGAACAGAATAGAATAGAACAGAATAGAATAGAACAGAATAGAATAGAATAGAACAGAATAGAATGGAATAGAACAGAACAGAACAGAATAGAATAGAATAGAACAGAATAAAACAGAACAGAACAGAACAGAATAGAATAAAATAGAACAGGACAGAACAGAATAGAATAGATTAGAACAGAATAGAATAGAATAGAATAGAATAGAATAGAATAGAATAGAATAGAACAGAAGAGAACAGAATAGAATCGAACAGAATAGAATAGAATAGAAAAGAATAGAACAGAACAGAATAGAATCGAACAGAATAGAATAGAACAGAATAGAATAGAATAGAATAGAATAGAACAGAACAGAAGAGAATAGAATAGAATAGAACAGAACAGAATAGAACAGAATAGAACAGAGCTGAATAGAACAGAACACAACACAACAGAACGGAATAGAATAGAATAGAATAGAACAGAACCGAATAGAACAGAACAGAACTGAACAGAACAGAATAGAATAGAATGGAATAGAACAGAAGAGAAGAGAACAGAACAGAATAGAGTAGAATAGAATAGAACAGAATAGAATAGAATAGAATAGAACAGAATAGAATAGAATAGAACAGAACAGAACTGAATAGAATAGAACAGAATAGAATAGAATAGTACAGAATAAATAGAATAGAATAGAACAGAATAGAACAGAACAGAACAGAATAGAGTAGAATAGAATAGATTAGAACAGAATAGAACACAATAGAATAGAATAGAATAGAACAGAACAGAACAGAATAGAATCGAACAGAATAGAATAGAATAGAAAAGATTAGAACAGAATAGAACACAATAGAATAGAATAGAATAAAATAGAACAGAACAGAAGAGAAGAGAACAGAACAGAATAGAATAGAATAGAATAGAACAGAATAGAATAGAATCGAACAGAATAGAATAGAATAGAACAGAATAGAACAGAATAGAATAGAATAGAATAGAATAGAACAGAACAGAAGAGAATAAATAGAAAGATTAGAATACAATAGAATAGAACAGATTAGAACAGAATAGAATAGAACAAAATAGAATACAATTGAATAGAAGTACAGAACAGAATAGAATAGAGTAGAATAGAACAGAACAGAATAGAATAGAATAGAACAGAACAGAACAGAACAGAACAGAATAGAATAGAACAGGACAGAACAGAATAGAATACATTAGAAGAGAATAGAACAGAATAGAATAGAATAGAATAGAATAGAATAGAATAGAACAGAACAGAATAGAATAGAACAGAATAGAATAGAATAGAACAGAACAGAACTGAATAGAATAGAACAGAATAGAATAGAATAGTACAGAATAAATAGAATAGAATAGAACAGAACAGAACAGAATAGAGTAGAATAGAATAGAATAGAATAGAATAGAATAGAATAGAATAGAATAGAATAGCAGAGAATAGAATAGAATATAACAGAATAGAATAGAATAGAACAGGACAGAACAGAATAGAATAGATTAGAACAGAATAGAACACAATAGAATAGAATAGAATAGAATAGAACAGAACAGAACAGAACAGAATAAATAGAATAGATTAGAATACAATAGAATAGAACAGATTAGAACAGAATAGAACAGAACAGAATAGAATACAATTGAATAGAAGTACAGAACAGAATAGAATAGATTAGAACAGAATAGAACAGAATAGAACAGAACAGAATAGAATAGAATAGAACAGAACAGAATAGAATAGAACAGAATAGAATAGAATAGAAGAGAATAGAATAGAATAGAACAGAACAGAACAGAATAGAATAGAATAGAGGAAAATAGAACAGAACAGAACAGAACAGAACAGAATAGAATAGAACAGGACAGAACAGAATAGAATAGATTAGAACAGAATACAACAGAATAGAATAAAATAGAATAGAATAGAATAGAATAGAATTGAACAGACCAGAACAGAATAGAATCGAACAGAATAGAATAGAATAGAATAGAATAGAATAGAACAGAACAGAACAGAATAAATAGAATAGATTAGAATACAATAGAATAGAACAGATTAGAACAGAATAGAACAGAACAGAATAGAATAAAATTGAATAGAAGTACAGAACCCAATAGAATAGATTATAATAGAATAGAGTAGAATAGAACAGAACATAATAGAATAGAATAGAACAGAACAGAACAGAATAGAATAGAATATAGGAAAACAGAACAGAACAGAACAGAACAGAACAGAATAGAATAGAACACGACAGAACAGAATAGAATAGATTAGAACAGAATAGAATAGAATAGAATAGAATAGAATAGAATAGAATAGAATAGAATAGAATAGAATAGAATTGAACAGAACAGAACAGAATAGAGTCGAACAGAATAGAATAGAATAGAACATAATAGAACAGAATAGAATAGAAGAACAGAATAGAATAAAATAGAACAGGACGGAACACAATAGAATAGAATAGAATAGAATAGAATAGAATAGAATAGAATAGAATCGAACAGAATAGAATAGAATAGAACAGAATAGAATAGAATAGAATAGAAAAGAAGAGAACAGAATAGAATCGAACAGAATAGAATAGAATAGAAAAGAATAGAAAAGAACAGAATAGAATCGAACAGAATAGAATAGAACAGAATAGAATAGAATAGAATAGAATAGAACAGAACAGAAGAGAATAGAATAGAACAGAACAGAACAGAATAGAACAGAATAGAACAGAACTGAATAAAACAGAACACAACACAACAGAACAGAATAGAATAGAATAGAATAGAACAGAACCGAATAGAACAGAACAGAACTGAACAGAACAGAATAGAATAGAATGGAATAGAATAGAACAGAACAGAAGAGAGTAAATAGAAAGATTAGAATACAATAGAATAGAACAGATTAGAACAGAATAGAACAGAATAGAATCGAACAGAATAGAATAAAATAGAACAAAAAAGAACTGAATAGAATAGAACAGAATAGAATAGAATAGAACAGAACAGAACAGAATAGAATAGAAAAGAAGAAAATAGAACAGAATAGAATAGAATAGAATAGAATAGAATAGAATAGAATAGAATAGAATAGAACAGAACTGAACAGAATAGAATAGAACAGAATAGAATAGAATAGAACAGAACAGAACTGAATAGAATAGAACAGAATAGAATAGAATAGTACAGAATAAATAGAATAGAATAGAACATATCAGAACAGAATAGAGTAGAATAGAATAGAATAGAATAGAATAGAATAGAATAGCACAGAATAGAATAGAATATAACAGAATAGAATAGAATAGAACAGGACAGAACAGAATAGAAGAGATTAGAACATAATAGAACACAATAGAATAGAATAGAACAAAACAGAACAGAATAGAATCGAACAGAATAGAATAGAATACAACAGAATAGAACAGAATAGAATAGAATAGAATAGAACAGAACAGAACAGAATAAATAGAATAGATTAGAATACAATAGAATAGAACAGATTAGAACAGAATAGAACAGAACAGAATAGAATAAAATTGAATAGTAGTACAGAACAGAATAGAATAGATTAGAATAGAATAGAGTAGAATAGAACAGAACAGAATAGAATAGATAAGAACAGAACAGAATAGAATAGAACAGAATAGAATAGAATAGAACAGAATAGAATAGAATAGAACAGAACAGAACAGAATAGAATAGAATAGAGGAAAATAGAACAGAACAGAACAGAACAGAATAGAATAGAACAGGACAGAACAGAACAGAATAGAATAGAACAGGACAGAACAGAATAGAATAGATTAGAACAGAATAGAACAGAATAGAATAGAATAGAATAGAATAGAATAGAATTGAACAGAACAGAACAGAGTAGAATCGAACAGAATAGAATAGAATAGAACAGAATAGAACAGAATAGAATAGAACAGAACAGAATAGAACAGAATAGAACAGAACAGAACAGAACAGAATAGAATAGAATAGAATAGAATAGAACAGATTAGAATAGAATAGAAGAGAACAGAATAGAATCGAACAGAATAGAATAGAATAGAACAGAATAGAATAGAATAGAATAGAGTTGAATAGAACAGAACAGAACAGAATAGAACAGAATAGAATAGAACAGAATAGAATAGAATAGAACAGAATAGAATGGAATAGAACAGAACAGAATAGAATAGAATAGAATAGAACAGAATAAAACAGAACAGAACAGAACAGAACAGAATAGAATAAAATAGATCAGGACAGAACAGAATAGAATAGATTAGAACAGAATAGAACAGAACAGAATAGAATAGAATAGAATAGAATAGAACAGAACAGAATAGAACAGAATAGAACAGAGCTGAATAGAACAGAACACAACACAACAGAACAGAAGAGAATAGAATAGAATAGAACAGAACCGAATAGAACAGAACAGAACTGAACAGAACAGAATAGAATAGACTGGAATAGAACAGAAGTGAAGAGAACAGAACAGAACAGAGTAGAATAGAATAGAACAGAATAGAATAGAATAGAATAGAACAGAATAGAATAGAATAGAACAGAACAGAACTGAATAGAATAGAACAGAATAGAATAGAATAGTACAGAATAAATAGAATAGAATAGAACAGAACAGAACAGAATAGAGTAGAATAGAATAGAATAGAATAGAATAGAATAGCAGAGAATAGAATAGAATATAACAGAATAGAATAGAATAGAACAGGACAGAACAGAATAGAATAGATTAGAACAGAATAGAACACAATAGAATAGAATAGAATAGAATAGAACAGAACAGAACAGAATAGAATCGAACAGAATAGAAGAGAATAGAACAGAAGAGAACAGAATAGAATAGAATAGAATAGAACAGAACAGAACAGAGTAAATAGAAAAGATTAGAATACAATAGAATAGAACAGATTAGAACAGAATAGAACAGAACAGAATAGAATAAAATTGAATAGAAGTACAGAACAGAATAGAATAGATTAGAATAGAATAGAGTAGAATAGAACAGAACAGAATAGAATAGAATAGAACAGAACAGAATAGAATAGAACAGAACAGAATAGAATAGAACAGAGCAGAATAGAATAGAATAGAATAGAATAGAATAGAATAGAATAGAATAGAATAGAATAGAATAGAATAAAATAGAATAGAATAGAATAGAACAGAACAGAGTAGAATAGAATAGAATAGAATAGAATAGAATAGAACAGGACAGAACAGAATAGAATAGATTAGAACAGAATAGAACACAATAGAATAGAATAGAATAGAACAGAACAGAATAGAATCGAACAGAATAGAATAGAATAGAATAAACAGAATAGAATAGAACAGAATAGAACAGAATAGAATAGAATAGAATAGAATAGGACAGAACAGAACAGAATAAATAGAATAGATTAGAATACAATAGAATAGAACAGATTAGAACAGAATAGAACAGAACAGAATAGAATAAAATTGAATAGAAGTACAGAACAGAATAGAATAGATTAGAATAGAATAGAGTAGAATAGAACAGAACAGAATAGAATAGAATAGAACACAACAGAATAGAATAGAACAGAACAGAATAGAATAGAACAAAACAGAATAGAATAGAATAGAATAGAATAGAATAGAATAGAATAGAATAGAATAGAATAGAATAGAACAGAACAGAACAGAGTAGAATAGAATAGAATAGAATAGAATAGAATAGAATAGAATAGAACAGGACAGAACAGAATAGAATAGATTAGAACAGAATAGAACACAATAGAATAGAATAGAATAGAACAGAACAGAATAGAATCGAACAGAATAGAATAGAATAGAATAGAATAGAATAGAACAGAATAGAACAGAATAGAATAGAATAGAATAGAATAGAACAGAACAGAACAGAATAAATAGAATAGATTAGAATACAATAGAATAGAACAGATTAGAACAGAATAGAACAGAACAGAATAGAATAAAATTGAATAGAAGTACAGAACAGAATAGAATAGATTAGAATAGAATAGAGTAGAATAGAACAGAACAGAATAGAATAGAATAGAACAGAACAGAATAGAATATAACAGAATAGAATAGAATAGAAGAGAATAGAATAGAATAGAACAGAACAGAACAGAATAGAATAGAATAGAGGAAAATAGAACAGAACAGAACAGAACAGAACAGAATAGAATGGAACAGGACAGAACAGAATAGAATAGATTAGAACAGAATAGAACAGTATAGAAGAATAGAATAGAATAGAATAGAATTGAACACAACAGAACAGAATAGAATCGAACAGAATAGAATAGAATAGAACAGAATAGAACAGAATAGAATAGAAAAACAGAATATAACAGAAGAGAATAGAATAGAATAGAATAGAATAGAATAGAACAGAACAGAACAGAACAGAATAGAATAGAATAGAACAGAACAGTACAGAATAGAATAGAATAGAATAGAAGAGAACAGAATAGAACAGAATAGAATAGAACAGAATAGAATAGAACAGAATAGAACAGAACAGAACAGTACAGAATAGAATAGAATAGAATAGAATAGAACAGAATATAACAGAACAGAACAGAATAGAGTAGATTAGAATAGATTAGAACAGAATAGAACACAATAGAATAGAATAGAATAGAATAGAACAGAACAGAACAGAATAGAATCGAACAGAATAGAATAGATTAGAACAGAATAGAACACAATAGAATAGAATAGAATAGAATAGAACAGAACAGAAGAGAAGAGAACAGAACAGAATAGAATAGAATAGAATAGAACAGAATAGAATAGAATCGAACAGAATAGAATAGAATAGAACAGAATAGAACAGAATAGAATAGAATAGAATAGAATAGAACAGAACAGAACAGAATAAATAGAATAGATTAGAATACAATAGAATAGAACAGATTAGAACAGAATAGAACAGAACAGAATAGAATAAAATTGAATAGAAGTACAGAACAGAATAGAATAGATTAGAATAGAATAGAGTAGAATAGAACAGAACAGAATAGAATAGAATAGAACACAACAGAATAGAATAGAACAGAACAGAATAGAATAGAACAGAACAGAATAGAATAGAATAGAATAGAATAGAATAGAATAGAATAGAATAGAATAGAATAGAATAGAATAGAATAGAACAGAACAGAACAGAGTAGAATAGAATAGAATAGAATAGAATAGAATAGCACAGGACAGAACAGAATAGAATAGATTAGAACAGAATAGAACACAATAGAATAGAATAGAATAGAACAGAACAGAATAGAATCGAACAGAATAGAATAGAATAGAATAGAATAGAATAGAACAGAATAGAACAGAATAGAATAGAATAGAATAGAATAGAACAGAACAGAACAGAATAAATAGAATAGATTAGAATACAATAGAATAGAACAGATTAGAACAGAATAGAACAGAACAGAATAGAATAAAATTGAATAGAAGTACAGAACAGAATAGAATAGATTAGAATAGAATAGAGTAGAATAGAACAGAACAGAATAGAATAGAATAGAACAGAACAGAATAGAATATAACAGAATAGAATAGAATAGAAGAGAATAGAATAGAATAGAACAGAACAGAACAGAATAGAATAGAATAGAGGAAAATAGAACAGAACAGAACAGAACAGAACAGAATAGAATGGAACAGGACAGAACAGAATAGAATAGATTAGAACAGAATAGAACAGTATAGAAGAATAGAATAGAATAGAATAGAATTGAACACAACAGAACAGAATAGAATCGAACAGAATAGAATAGAATAGAACAGAATAGAACAGAATAGAATAGAAAAACAGAATATAACAGAAGAGAATAGAATAGAATAGAATAGAATAGAATAGAACAGAACAGAACAGAACAGAATAGAATAGAATAGAACAGAACAGTACAGAATAGAATAGAATAGAATAGAAGAGAACAGAATAGAACAGAATAGAATAGAACAGAATAGAATAGAACAGAATAGAACAGAACAGAACAGTACAGAATAGAATAGAATAGAATAGAATAGAACAGAATATAACAGAACAGAACAGAATAGAGTAGAATAGAATAGATTAGAACAGAATAGAACACAATAGAATAGAATAGAATAGAATAGAACAGAACAGAACAGAATAGAATCGAACAGAATAGAATAGATTAGAACAGAATAGAACACAATAGAATAGAATAGAATAGAATAGAACAGAACAGAAGAGAAGAGAACAGAACAGAATAGAATAGAATAGAATAGAACAGAATAGAATAGAATCGAACAGAATAGAATAGAATAGAACAGAATAGAACAGAATAGAATAGAATAGAACAGAACAGAAGAGAATAAATAGAAAGATTAGAATACAATAGAATAGAACAGATTAGAACAGAATAGAACAGAACAAAATAGAATACAATTGAATAGAAGTACAGAACAGAATAGAATAGATTAGAATAGAATAGAGTAGAATAGAACAGAACAGAATAGAATAGAATAGAACAGAACAGAACAGAACAGAACAGAATAGAATAGAACAGGACAGAACAGAATAGAATAGATTAGAACAGAATAGAATAGAATAGAATAGAATAGAATAGAATAGAATAGAATAGAATAGAATAGAATAGAATAGAACAGAACAGAATAGAATAGAACAGAACAGAATAGAATAGAACAGAACAGAACTGAATAGAATAGAACAGAATAGAATAGAATAGTACAGAATAAATAGAATAGAATAGAACAGAACAGAACAGAATAGAGTAGAATAGAATAGAATAGAATAGAATAGAATAGAATAGAATAGAATAGCAGAGAATAGAAGAGAATAGAATAGAATATAACAGAATAGAATAGAATAGAAAAGGACAGAACAGAATAGAATAGATTAGAACAGAATAGAACACAATAGAATAGAATAGAATAGAATAGAACAGAACAGAACAGAATAGAATCGAACAGAATAGAATAGAATAGAACAGAATAGAACAGAATAGAATAGAATAGAATAGAATAGAACAGAACAGAACAAAATAAATAGAATAGATTAGAATACAATAGAATAGAACAGATTAGAACAGAATAGAACAGAACAGAATAGAATAAAATTGAATAGAAGTACAGAACAGAATAGAATAGATTAGAATAGAATAGAGTAGAATAGAACAGAACAGAATAGAATAGAATAGAACAGAACACAATAGAATAGAACAGAATAGAATAGAATAGAAGAGAATAGAATAGAATAGAACAGAACAGAACAGAATAGAATAGAATAGAGGAAAATAGAACAGAACAGAACAGAACATAACAGAATAGAATAGAACAGGACAGAACAGAATAGAATAGATTAGAACAGAATAGAACAGAATAGAATAGAATAGAATAGAATAGAATGGAATAGAATAGAATAGAATAGAATTGAACACAACAGAACAGAATAGTATCGAACAGAATAGAATAGAATAGAACAGAATAGAACAGAATAGAATAGAAAAACAGAATAGAACAGAAGAGAATAGAATAGAATAGAATAGAATAGAATAGAATAGAATAGAATAGAATAGAACAGAACAGAACAGAACAGAATAGAATAGAATAGAACAGAGCAGAACAGAATAGAATAGAATAGAATAGAATAGAACAGAATAGAATAGAATAGAACAGAACAGAATAGAATCGAACAGAATAGAATAGAATAGAACAGAATAGAAGAGAATAGAATAGAATAGAATAGAATAGAATAGAATAGAACAGAATAGAATAGAACAGAATAGAATAGAACAGAATAGAATAGAATAGAACAGAATAGAATAGAATAGAATAGAACAGAACAGAACAGAATAGAATAGAATAGAACAGAATAAAACAGAACAGAACAGAACAGAACAGAATAGAATAAAATAGAACAGGACAGAACAGAATAGAATAGATTAGAACAGAATAGAATAGAATAGAATAGAATAGAATAGAATAGAATAGAATAGAATAGAATAGAATAGAATAGAACAGAAGAGAACAGAATAGAATCGAACAGAATAGAATAGAATAGAAAAGAATAGAACAGAACAGAATAGAATCGAACAGAATAGAATAGAACAGAATAGAATAGAATAGAATAGAATAGAACAGAACAGAAGAGAATAGAATAGAATAGAACAGAACAGAATAGAACAGAATAGAACAGAGCTGAATAGAACAGAACACAACACAACAGAACATAATAGAATAGAATAGAATAGAACAGAACCGAATAGAACAGAACAGAACTGAACAGAACAGAATAGAATAGAATGGAATAGAACAGAAGAGAATAGAACAGAACAGAATAGAGTAGAATAGAATAGAACAGAATAGAATAGAATAGAATAGAACAGAATAGAATAGAATAGAACAGAACAGAACTGAATAGAATAGAACAGAATAGAATAGAATAGTACAGAATAAATAGAATAGAATAGAACAGAATAGAACAGAACAGAACAGAATAGAGTAGAATAGAATAGATTAGAACAGAATAGAACACAATAGAATAGAATAGAATAGAATAGAACAGAACAGAACAGAATAGAATCGAACAGAATAGAATAGAATAGAACAGAATAGAACAGAATAGAATAGAATAGAATAGAATAGAATAGAACAGAACAGAAGAGAATAAATAGAAAGATTAGAATACAATAGAATAGAACAGATTAGAACAGAATAGAACAGAACAGAATAGAATAAAATTGAATAGAATACAGAACAGAATAGAATAGATTAGAATAGAATAGAGTAGAATAGAACAGAACAGAATAGAATAGAATAGAACAGAACAGAATAGAATAGAACAGATTAGAATAGAATAGGAGAGAATAGAATAGAATAGAACAGAACAGAACAGAATAGAATAGAATAGAGGAAAATAGAACAGAACAGAACAGAACAGAACAGAATAGAATAGAACAGGACAGAACAGAATAGAATAGATTAGAACAGAATAAAATAGAATAGAATAGAATAGAATAGAATAGAATAGAATAGAATAGAATAGAATAGAATAGAATAGAATAGAATTGAACAGAACAGAACAGAATAGAATCGAACAGAATAGAATAGAACAGAACAAAATAGAACAGAATAGAATAGAAAAACAGAATAGAACAGAAGAGAATAGAATAGAATAGAATAGAATAGAACAGAATAGAATAGAATAGAACAGAACAGAATAGAATCGAACAGAATAGAATAGAATAGAACAGAATAGTACAGAATAGAATAGAATAGAATAGAGTAGAATAGAATAGAATTGAACAGAACAGAATAGAATAGAACAGAATAGAATACAACAGAATAGAATAGAATAGAACAGAATAGAATAGAATAGAATAGAACAGAACAGAACAGAATAGAATAGAATAGAACAGAATAAAACAGAACAGAACAGAACAGAACAGAATAGAATAAAATAGAACAGGACAGAACAGAATAGACTAGATTAGAACAGAACAGAATAGAATAGAATAGAATTGAATAGAATAGAATAGAATAGAATAGAATAGAACAGAAGAGAACAGAATAGAATCGAACAGAATAGAATAGAATAGAAAAGAATAGAACAGAACAGAATAGAATCGAACAGAATAGAATAGAACAGAATAGAATAGAATAGAATAGAATAGAATAGAATAGAACAGAACAGAACAGAATAGAATAGAATAGAACAGAACAGAATAGAACAGAATAGAACAGAGCTGAATACAACAGAACACAACACAACAGAACAGAATAGAGTAGAATAGAATAGAACAGAACCGAATAGAACAGAACAGAACTGAACAGAACAGAATAGAATAGAATGGAATAGAACAGAAGAGAATAGAACAGAACAGAATAGACTAGAATAGAATAGAACAGAATAGAATAGAATAGAATAGAACAGAATAGAACAGAATAGAACAGAACAGAACTGAATAGAATAGAACAGAATAGAATAGAATAGAATAGTACAGAATAAATAGAATAGAATAGAACAGAATAGAACAGAACAGAACAGAATAGAGTAGAATAGAATAGATTAGAACAGAATAGAACACAATAGAATAGAATTGAATAGAATAGAACAGAACAGAACAGAATAGAATCGAACAGAATAGAATAGAATAGAACAGAATAGAACAGAATAGAACAGAATAGAATAAAATAGAATAGAATAGAACAGAACAGAAGAGAATAAATAGAAAGATTAGAATACAATAGAATAGAACAGATTAGAACAGAATAGAACAGAACAAAATAGAATACAATTGAATAGAAGTACAGAACAGAATAGAATAGATTAGAATAGAATAGAGTAGAATAGAACAGAAAAGAACAGAATAGAATAGAATAGAGGAAAATAGAACAGAACAGAACAGAACAGAACAGAATAGAATAGAACAGGACAGAACAGAATAGAATAGATTAGAACAGAATAGAACAGAATAGAATAGAATAGAATAGAATAGAACAGAACAGAACAGAATAGAATAGAATAGAACAAAATAGAACAGAACAGAACAGAACAGAACAGAATAGAATAGAATAGAAAAGGACAGAACAGAATAGAAAGAATAAAACAGAATAGAACAGAACAGAATAGAATAGATTAGAATAGAATAGAATAGAATAGAATAGAACAGAACAGAACAGAATAGAATCGAACAGAATAGAAGAGAATATAACAGAATAGAATAGAATAGAATAGAATAGAATAGAATAGAATAGAATAGAATAGAATAGAATAGAATAGAATAGAACAGAACAGAATAGAACAGAACACAACACAGCAGAACAGAATAGAATATAATAGATTGGAACAGAACCGAATAGAACATAACAGAACTGAATAGAACAGAATAGAATAGAATAGAACAGAATAGAATAGAATAGAATAGAACAGAACAGAACAGAATAGAATAGAATAGAACAGAATAAAACAGAACAGAACAGAACAGAATAGAATAAAATAGAACAGGACAGAACAGAATAGAATAGATTAGAACAGAATAGACCAGAATAGAATAGAATAGAATAGAATAGAATAGAATAGAATAGAATAGAACAGAAGAGAACAGAATAGAATCGAACAGAATAGAATAGAATAGAAAAGAATAGAACAGAACAGAATAGAATCGAACAGAATAGAATAGAACAGAATAGAATAGAATAGAATAGAATACAACAGAACAGAAGAGAATAGAATAGAATAGAACAGAACAGAATAGAACAGAATAGAACAGAGCTGAATAGAATAGAACAAAACACAACAGAACAGAATACAATAGAATAGAATAGAACAGAACCGAATAGAACAGAACAGAACTGAACAGAACAGAATAGAATAGAATGGAATAGAACAGAAGAGATGAGAACAGAACAGAATAGAGTAGAATAGAATAGAACAGAATAGAATAAAATAGAATAGAACAGAATAGAATAGAATAGAACAGAACAGAACTGAATAGAATAGAACAGAATAGAATAGAATAGTACAGAATAAATAGAATAGAATAGAACAGAATAGAACAGAACAGAACAGAATAGAGTAGAATAGAATAGATTAGAACAGAATAGAACACAATAGAATAGAATAGAATTGAATAGAACAGAACAGAACAGAATAGAATCGAACAGAATAGAATAGAATAGAACAGAATAGAACAGAATAGAATAGAATAGAATAGAATAGAACAGAACAGAAGAGAATAAATAGAAAGATTAGAATACAATAGAATAGAACAGATTAGAACAGAATAGAGCAGAAGAAAATAGAATACAATTGAAGTACAGAACAGAATAGAATAGATTAGAATAGAATAGAGTAGAATAGAACAGAACAGAATAGAATAGAATAGAACAGAACAGAATAGAATAGAACAGAATAGAATAGAATAGAACAGAATAGAATAGAATAAAACAGAACAGAACAGAATAGAATAGAATAGAAGAAAATAAAACAGAACAGAAGAGAACAGAACAGAATAGAATAGAACAGGACAGAACAGAATAGAATAGAATAGAATAGAACAGAAGAGAACAGAATAGAATCGAACAGAATAGAATAGAATAGAAAAGAATAGAACAGAACAGAATAGAATCGAACAGAATAGAATAGAACAGAATAGAATAGAATAGAATAGAATACAACAGAACAGAAGAGAAGAGAATAGAATAGAACAGAACAGAATAGAACAGAATAGAACAGAGCTGAATAGAATAGAACACAACACAACAGAACAGAATAGAATAGAATAGAATGGAACAGAACCGAATAGAACAGAACAGAACTGAACAGAACAGAATAGAATAGAATGGAATAGAACAGAAGAGAATAGAACAGAACAGAATAGACTAGAATAGAATAGAACAGAATAGAATAGAATAGAATAGAACAGAATAGAACAGAATAGAACAGAACAGAACTGAATAGAATAGAACAGAATAGAATAGAATAGAATAGTACAGAATAAATAGAATAGAATAGAACAGAATAGAATAGAATAGAATAGTACAGAATAAATAGAATAGAATAGAACAGAATAGAACAGAACAGAACAGAATAGAGTAGAATAGAATAGATTAGAACAGAATAGAACACAATAGAATAGAATTGAATAGAATAGAACAGAACAGAACAGAATAGAATCGAACAGAATAGAATAGAATAGAACAGAATAGAACAGAATAGAACAGAATAGAATAAAATAGAATAGAATAGAACAGAACAGAAGAGAATAAGTAGAAAGATTAGAATACAATAGAATAGAACAGATTAGAACAGAATAGAACAGAACAAAATAGAATACAATTGAATAGAAGTACAGAACAGAATAGAATAGATTAGAATAGAATAGAGTAGAATAGAACAGAAAAGAACAGAATAGAATAGAATAGAGGAAAATAGAACAGAACAGAACAGAACAGAACAGAATAGAATAGAACAGGACAGAACAGAATAGAATAGATTAGAACAGAATAGAACAGAATAGAATAGAATAGAATAGAATAGAACAGAACAGAACAGAATAGAATAGAATAGAACAAAATAGAACAGAACAGAACAGAACAGAACAGAATAGAATAGAATAGAATAGAAAAGGACAGAACAGAATAGAAAGAATAAAACAGAATAGAACAGAACAGAATAGAATAGATTAGAATAGAATAGAATAGAATAGAATAGAACAGAACAGAACAGAATAGAATCGAACAGAATAGAAGAGAATATAACAGAATAGAATAGAATAGAATAGAATAGAATAGAATAGAATAGAATAGAATAGAATAGAATAGAATAGAACAGAACAGAATAGAACAGAACACAACACAGCAGAACAGAATAGAATATAATAGATTAGAACAGAACCGAATAGAACATAACAGAACTGAATAGAACAGAATAGAATAGAATAGAACAGAATAGAATAGAATAGAATAGAACAGAACAGAACAGAATAGAATAGAATAGAACAGAATAAAACAGAACAGAACAGAACAGAATAGAATAAAATAGAACAGGACAGAACAGAATAGAGTAGAATAGAATAGAACAGAATAGAATAGAATAGAATAGAACCGAATAGAATAGAAAGGAACAGAACAGAACTGAGTAGAATAGAACAGAATAGAATAGAATAGTACAGAATAAATAGAATAGAATAGAACAGAATAGAACAGAACAGAACAGAATAGAGTAGAATAGAATAGATTAGAACAGAGTAGAACACAATAGAATAGAATAGAATAGAATAGATCAGAACAGAACAAAATAGAATCGAACAGAATAGAATAGAATAGAACAGAATAGAACAGAATAGAATAGAATAGAATAGAATAGAACAGAACAGAAGAGAATAAATAGAAAGATTAGAATACAATAGAATGGAACAGATTAGAACAGAATAGAGCAGAAGAAAATAGAATACAATTGAAGTACAGAACAGAATAGAATAGATTTGAATAGAATAGAGTAGAATAGAACAGAACAGAATAGAATAGAATAGAACAGAACAGAATAGAATAGAACAGAATAGAATAGAATAGAACAGAATAGAATAGAAGAAAACAGAACAGAACAGAATAGAATAGAATAGAAGAAAATAGAACAGAACAGAACAGAACAGAACAGAATAGAATAAACAGGACAGAACAGAATAGAATAGAATAGAATAGAACAGAAGAGAACAGAATAGAATCGAACAGAATAGAATAGAATAGAAAAGAATAGAACAGAACAGAATAGAATCGAACAGAATAGAATAGAACAGAATAGAATAGAATAGAATAGAATACAACAGAATAGAAGAGAATAGAATAGAATAGAACAGAACAGAACAGAACAGAATAGAACAGAGCTGAATAGAATAGAACACAACACAACAGAACAGAATAGAATAGAATAGAATAGAACAGAACCGAATAGAACAGAACAGAACTGAACAGAACAGAATAGAATAGAATGGAATAGAACAGAAGAGAAGAGAACAGAACAGAATACAATAGAATAGAATAGAACAGAATAGAATAGAATAGAATAGAACAGAATAGAATAGAATAGAACAGAACAGAACTGAATAGAATAGAACAGAATAGAATAGAATAGTACAGAATAAATAGAATAGAATAGAACAGAATAGAACAGAACAGAACAGAATAGAGTAGAATAGAATAGATTAGAACAGAATAGAACACAATAGAATAGAATAGAATAGAATAGAATAGAATAGAACAGAACAGAACAGAATAGAATCGAACAGAATACAATAGAATAGAACAGAATAGAACAGAATAGAATAGAATAGAATAGAATAGAACAGAACAGAAGAGAATAAATAGAAAGATTAGAATACAATAGAATAGAACAGATTAGAACAGAATAGAGCAGAACAAAATAGAATACAATTGAAGTACAGAACAGAATAGAATAGATTAGAATAGAATAGAGTAGAATAGAACAGAACAGAATAGAATAGAATAGAACAGAATAGAACAGAATAGAACAGAATAGAATAGAAGAGAATAGAATAGAATAGAACAGAATAGAATAGAATAGAATAGAACAGAACAGAACAGAATAGAATAGAATAGAACAGAATAAAACAGAACAGAACAGAACAGAACAGAATAGAATAAAATAGAACAGGACAGAACAGAATAGAATAGATTAGAACAGAACAGAATAGAATAGAATAGAATTGAATAGAATAGAATAGAATAGAATAGAATAGAACAGAAGAGAACAGAATAGAATCGAACAGAATAGAATAGAATAGAAAAGAATAGAACAGAACAGAATAGAATCGAACAGAATAGAATAGAACAGAATTGAATAAAATAGAATAGAATAGAACAGGACAGAAGAGAATAGAATAGAGTAGAACAGAACAGAATAGAACAGAATAGAACAGAGCTGAATAGAACAGAACACAACACAACAGAACAGAATAGAATAGAATAGAATAGAACAGAACCGAATAGAACAGAACAGAACTGAACAGAACAGAATAGAATAGAATGGAATAGAACAGAATAGAATAGAACAGAACAGAATAGAGTAGAATAGAATAGAACAGAATAGAATAGAATAGAATAGAACAGAATAGAACAGAATAGAACAGAACAGAACTGAATAGAATAGAACAGAATAGAATAGAATAGTACAGAATAAATAGAATAGAATAGAACAGAATAGAACAGAACAGAACAGAATAGAGTAGAATAGAATAGATTAGAACAGAATAGAACACAATAGAATAGAATTGAATAGACTAGAATAGAATAGAACAGAACAGAATCGAACAGAATAGAATAGAATAGAACAGAATAGAACAGAATAGAATAGAATAGAATAGAATAGAATAGAACAGAACAGAAGAGAATAAATAGAAAGATTAGAATACAATAGAATAGAACAGATTAGAACAGAATAGAACAGAACAAAATAGAATACAATTGAATAGAAGTACAGAACAGATTAGAATAGATTAGAATAGAATAGAGTAGAATAGAACAGAACAGAACAGAATAGAATAGAATAGAGGAAAATAGAACAGAACAGAACAGAACAGAACAGAATAGAATAGAACAGGACAGAACAGAATAGAATAGATTAGAACAGAATAGAACAGAATAGAATAGAATAGAATAGAATAGGACAGAACAGAACAGAATAGAATAGAATAGAACAAAATAGAACAGAACAGAACAGAACAGAACAGAATAGAATAGAATAGAACAGGACAGAACAGAATAGAAAGAATAAAACAGAATAGAACAGAACAGAATAGAATAGATTAGAATAGAATAGAATAGAATAGAACAGAACAGAACAGAATAGAATCGAACAGAATAGAAGAGAATATAACAGAATAGAATAGAATAGAAAAGAATAGAATAGAATAGAATAGAATAGAATAGAATAGAATAGAACAGTACAGAATAGAACAGAACACAACACAGCAGAACAGAATAGAATAGAATAGATTAGAACAGAACCGAATAGAACATAACAGAACTGAATAGAACAGAATAGAATAGAATAGAACAGGACAGAACAGAATAGAATAGATTAGAACAGAATAGAAAAGAATAGAATAGCATTGAATACAACAGAATAGAATAGAATGGAACAGAATAGAATATAATAGAATAGAAGAGAACATAACAGAATAGAATAGAATAGAATAGAACAGAAGAGAATAGAACAGAATAGAATAGAACACAACAGAATAGAACAGAACAGAATAGAATAGAATAGAATAGAATAGAACAGAATAGAATAGAATAGAACAGAATAGAATAGAATAGAATACAACAGAACAGAAGAGAATAGAATAGAATAGAACAGAACAGAATAGAACAGAATAGAACAGAGCTGAATAGAATAGAACAAAACACAACAGAACAGAATACAATAGAATAGAATAGAACAGAACCGAATAGAACAGAACAGAACTGAACAGAACAGAATAGAATAGAATGGAATAGAACAGAAGAGATGAGAACAGAACAGAATAGAGTAGAATAGAATAGAACAGAATAGAATAGAATAGAAGAGAACAGAATAGAATAGAATAGAACAGAACAGAGCTGAATAGAATAGAACAGAATAGAATAGAATAGTACAGAATAAATAGAATAGAATAGAACAGAATAGAACAGAACAGAACAGAATAGAGTAGAATAGAATAGATTAGAACAGAATAGAACACAATAGAATAGAATAGAATTGAATAGAACAGAACAGAACAGAATAGAATCGAACAGAATAGAATAGAATAGAACAGAATAGAACAGAATAGAATAGAATAGAATAGAATAGAATAGAACAGAACAGAAGAGAATAAATAGAAAGATTAGAATACAATAGAATAGAACAGATTAGAACAGAATAGAGCAGAAGAAAATAGAATACAATTGAAGTACAGAACAGAATAGAATAGATTAGAATAGAATAGAGTAGAATAGAACAGAACAGAATAGAATAGAATAGAACAGAACAGAATAGAATAGAACAGAATAGAATAGAATAGAACAGAATAGAATAGAATAAAACAGAACAGAACAGAATAGAATAGAATAGAAGAAAATAGAACAGAACAGAAGAGAACAGAACAGAATAGAATAGAACAGGACAGAACAGAATAGAATAGAATAGAATAGAACAGAAGAGAACAGAATAGAATCGAACAGAATAGAATAGAATAGAAAAGAATAGAACAGAACAGAATAGAATCGAACAGAATAGAATAGAACAGAATAGAATAGAATAGAATAGAATACAACAGAACAGAAGAGAATAGAATAGAATAGAACAGAACAGAATAGAACAGAATAGAACAGAGCTGAATAGAATAGAACAAAACACAACAGAACAGAATACAATAGAATAGAATAGAACAGAACCGAATAGAACAGAACAGAACTGAACAGAACAGAATAGAATAGAATGGAATAGAACAGAAGAGATGAGAACAGAACAGAATAGAGTAGAATAGAATAGAACAGAATAGAATAGAATAGAATAGAACAGAATAGAATAGAATAGAACAGAACAGAGCTGAATAGAATAGAACAGAATAGAATAGAATAGTACAGAATAAATAGAATAGAATAGAACAGAATAGAACAGAACAGAACAGAATAGAGTAGAATAGAATAGATTAGAACAGAATAGAACACAATAGAATAGAATAGAATTGAATAGAACAGAACAGAACAGAATAGAATCGAACAGAATAGAATAGAATAGAACAGAATATAACAGAATAGAATAGAATAGAATAGAATAGAATAGAACAGAACAGAAGAGAATAAATAGAAAGATTAGAATACAATAGAATAGAACAGATTAGAACAGAATAGAGCAGAACAAAGTAGAATACAATTGAAGTACAGAACAGAATAGAATAGATTAGAATACAATAGAGTAGAATAGAACAGAACAGAATAGAATAGAATAGAACAGAACAGAATAGAATAGAACAGAATAGAATAGAATAGAACAGAATAGAATAGAATAAAACAGAACAGAACAGAATAGAATAGAATAGAAGAAAATAGAACAGAACAGAAGAGAACAGAACAGAATAGAATAGAACAGGACAGAACAGAATAGAATAGAATAGAATAGAACAGAAGAGAACAGAATAGAATCGAACAGAATAGAATAGAATAGAAAAGAATAGAACAGAACAGAATAGAATCGAACAGAATAGAATAGAACAGAATAGAATAGAATAGAATAGAATACAACAGAACAGAAGAGAAGAGAATAGAATAGAACAGAACAGAATAGAACAGAATAGAACAGAGCTGAATAGAATAGAACACAACACAACAGAACAGAATAGAATAGAATAGAATGGAACAGAACCGAATAGAACAGAACAGAACTGAACAGAACAGAATAGAATAGAATGGAATAGAACAGAAGAGAAGAGAACAGAACAGAATAGAGTAGAATAGAATAGAACAGAATAGAATAGAATAGAATAGAACAGAATAGAATAGAATAGAACAGAACAGAACTGAATAGAATAGAACAGAATAGAAAAGAATAGTACAGAATAAATAGAATAGAATAGAACAGAATAGAACAGAACAGAACAGAATAGAGTAGAATAGAATAGATTAGAACAGAATAGAACACAATAGAATAGAATAGAATAGAATAGAACAGAACAGAACAGAATAGAATCGAACAGAATAGAATAGAATAGAACAGAATAGAACAGAATAGAATAGAATAGAATAGAATAGAATAGAACAGAACAGAAGAGAATAAATAGAAAGATTAGAATACAATAGAATAGAACAGATTAGAACAGAATAGAGCAGAACAAAGTAGAATACAATTGAAGTACAGAACAGAATAGAATAGATTAGAATACAATAGAGTAGAATAGAACAGAACAGAATAGAATAGAATAGAACAGAACAGAATAGAATAGAACAGAATAGAATAGAATAGAACAGAATAGAATAGAAGAAAACAGAACAGAACGGAATAGAATAGAATAGAAGAAAATAGAACAGAACAGAACAGAACAGAACAGAATAGAATAGAACAGGACAGAACAGAATAGAATAGAATAGAATAGAACAGAAGAGAACAGAATAGAATCGAACAGAATAGAATAGAATAGAAAAGAATAGAACAGAACAGAATAGAATCGAACAGAATAGAATAGAACAGAATAGAATAGAATAGAATAGAATACAACAGAACAGAAGAGAATAGAATAGAATAGAACAGAACAGAACAGAACAGAATAGAACAGAGCTGAATAGAATAGAACACAACACAACAGAACAGAATAGAATAGAATAGAATAGAACAGAACCGAATAGAACAGAACAGAACTGAACAGAACAGAATAGAATAGAATGGAATAGAACAGAAGAGAAGAGAACAGAACAGAATAGAGTAGAATAGAATAGAACAGAATAGAATAGAATAGAATAGAACAGAATAGAATAGAATAGAACAGAACAGAACTGAATAGAATAGAACAGAATAGAATAGAATAGTACAGAATAAATAGAATAGAATAGAACAGAATAGAACAGAACAGAACAGAATAGAGTAGAATAGAATAGATTAGAACAGAATAGAACACAATAGAATAGAATAGAATAGAATAGAATAGAACAGAAAAGAACAGAATAGAATCGAACAGAATACAATAGAATAGAACAGAATAGAACAGAATAGAATAGAATAGAATAGAATAGAACAGAACAGAAGAGAATAAATAGAAAGATTAGAATACAATAGAATAGAACAGATTAGAACAGAATAGAGCTGAACAAAATAGAATACAATTGAAGTACAGAACAGAATAGAATAGATTAGAATAGAATAGAGTAGAATAGAACAGAACAGAATAGAATAGAATAGAACAGAATAGAACAGAATAGAACAGAATAGAATAGAATAGAATAGAATAGAATAGAACAGAATAGAATAGAATAGAATAGAACAGAACAGAACAGAATAGAATAGAATAGAACAGAATAAAACAGAACAGAACAGAACAGAACAGAATAGAATAAAATAGAACAGGACAGAACAGATTAGAACAGAATAAACAGAACAGAATAGAATAGAATAGAATAGAATAGAATAGAATAGAATAGAATAGAATAGAACAGAAGAGAACAGAATAGAATCGAACAGAATAGAATAGAATAGAAAAGAATAGAACAGAACAGAATAGAATCGAACAGAATAGAATAGAACAGAATAGAATAGAATAGAATAGAATAGAACAGAACAGAAGAGAATAGAATAGAATAGAACAGAACAGAATAGAACAGAATAGAACAGAGCTGAATAGAACAGAACACAACACAACAGAACAGAATAGAATAGAATAGAATAGAACAGAACCGAATAGAACAGAACAGAACTGAACAGAACAGAATAGAATAGAATGGAATAGAACAGAAGAGAATAGAACAGAACAGAATAGAGTAGAATAGAATAGAACAGAATAGAATAGAATAGAATAGAACAGAATAGAACAGAATAGAACAGAACAGAACTGAATAGAATAGAACAGAATAGAATAGAATAGTACAGAATAAATAGAATAGAATAGAACAGAATAGAACAGAACAGAACAGAATAGAGTAGAATAGAATAGATTAGAACAGAATAGAACACAATAGAATAGAATTGAATAGAATAGAACAGAACAGAACAGAATAGAATCGAACAGAATAGAATAGAATAGAACAGAATAGAACAGAATAGAATAGAATAGAATAGAACAGAACCGAATAGAACAGAACAGAACTGAACAGAACAGAATAGAATAGAATGGAATAGAACAGAAGAGAAGAGAACAGAACAGAATAGAGTAGAATAGAATAGAACAGAATAGAATAGAATAGAATAGAACAGAATAGAATAGAATAGAACAGAACAGAACTGAATAGAATAGAACAGAATAGAATAGAATAGTACAGAATAAATAGAATAGAATAGAACAGAATAGAACAGAACAGAACAGAATAGAGTAGAATAGAATAGATTAGAACAGAATAGAACACAATAGAATAGAATAGAATAGAATAGAATAGAATAGAACAGAAAAGAACAGAATAGAATCGAACAGAATACAATAGAATAGAACAGAATAGAACAGAATAGAATAGAATAGAATAGAATAGAACAGAACAGAAGAGAATAAATAGAAAGATTAGAATACAATAGAATAGAACAGATTAGAACAGAATAGAGCAGAACAAAATAGAATACAATTGAAGTACAGAACAGAATAGAATAGATTAGAATAGAATAGAGTAGAATAGAACAGAACAGAATAGAATAGAATAGAACAGAATAGAACAGAATAGAATATAATAGAATAGAATAGAATAGAACAGAATAGAATAGAATAGAATAGAACAGAACAGAACAGAATAGAATAGAATAGAACAGAATAAAACAGAACAGAACAGAACAGAACAGAATAGAATAAAATAGAACAGGACAGAACAGAATAGAATAGATTAGAACAGAATAGAATAGAATAGAATAGAATAGAATAGAATAGAATAGAATAGAATAGAACAGAAGAGAACAGAATAGAATCGAACAGAATAGAATAGAATAGAAAAGAATAGAACAGAACAGAATAGAATCGAACAGAATAGAATAGAACAGAATAGAATAGAATAGAATAGAATAGAACAGAACAGAAGAGAATAGAATAGAATAGAACAGAACAGAATAGAACAGAATAGAACAGAGCTGAATAGAACAGAACACAACACAACAGAACAGAATAGAATAGAATAGAATAGAACAGAACCGAATAGAACAGAACAGAACTGAACAGAACAGAATAGAATAGAATGGAATAGAACAGAAGAGAATAGAACAGAACAGAATAGAGTAGAATAGAATAGAACAGAATAGAATAGAATAGAATAGAACAGAATAGAACAGAATAGAACAGAACAGAACTGAATAGAATAGAACAGAATAGAATAGAATAGTACAGAATAAATAGAATAGAATAGAACAGAATAGAACAGAACAGAACAGAATAGAGTAGAATAGAATAGATTAGAACAGAATAGAACACAATAGAATAGAATTGAATAGAATAGAACAGAACAGAACAGAACAGAATCGAACAGAATAGAATAGAATAGAACAGAATAGAACAGAATAGAATAGAATAGAATAGAATAGAACAGAACAGAAGAGAATAAATAGAAAGATTAGAATACAATAGAATAGAACAGATTAGAACAGAATAGAACAGAACAAAATAGAATACAATTGAATAGAAGTACAGAACAGAATAGAATAGATTAGAATAGAATAGAGTAGAATAGAACAGAACAGAACAGAATAGAATAGAATAGAACAGAATAAAACAGAACAGAACAGAACAGAACAGAATAGAATAAAATAGAACAGGACAGAACAGAATAGAATAGATTAGAACAGAATAGAACAGAATAGAATAGAATAGAATAGAATAGAATAGAATAGAATAGAATAGAATAGAACAGAAGAGAACAGAATAGAATCGAACAGAATAGAATAGAATAGAAAAGAATAGAACAGAACAGAATAGAATCGAACAGAATAGAATAGAACAGAATAGAATAGAATAGAATAGAATACAACAGAACAGAAGAGAATAGAATAGAATAGAACAGAACAGAATAGAACAGAATAGAACAGAGCTGAATAGAATAGAACAAAACACAACAGAACAGAATACAATAGAATAGAATAGAACAGAACCGAATAGAACAGAACAGAACTGAACAGAACAGAATATAATAGAATGGAATAGAACAGAAGAGATGAGAACAGAACAGAATAGAGTAGAATAGAATAGAACAGAATAGAATAGAATAGAATAGAACAGAATAGAATAGAATAGAACAGAACAGAGCTGAATAGAATAGAACAGAATAGAATAGAATAGTACAGAATAAATAGAATAGAATAGAACAGAATAGAACAGAACAGAACAGAATAGAGTAGTATAGAATAGATTAGAACAGAATAGAACACAATAGAATAGAATAGAATTGAATAGAACAGAACAGAACAGAATAGAATCGAACAGAATAGAATAGAATAGAACAGAATAGAACAGAATAGAATAGAATAGAATAGAATAGAACAGAACAGAAGAGAATAAATAGAAAGATTAGAATACAATAGAATAGAACAGATTAGAACAGAATAGAGCAGAAGAAAATAGAATACAATTGAAGTACAGAACAGAATAGAATAGATTAGAATAGAATAGAGTAGAATAGAACAGAACAGAATAGAATAGAATAGAACAGAACAGAATAGAATAGAACAGAATAGAATAGAATAGAACAGAATAGAATAGAATAAAACAGAACAGAACAGAATAGAATAGAATAGAAGAAAATAGAACAGAACAGAAGAGAACAGAACAGAATAGAATAGAACAGGACAGAACAGAATAGAATAGAATAGAATAGAACAGAAGAGAACAGAATAGAATCGAACAGAATAGAATAGAATAGAAAAGAATAGAACAGAACAGAATAGAATCGAACAGAATAGAATAGAACAGAATAGAATAGAATAGAATAGAATACAACAGAACAGAAGAGAAGAGAATAGAATAGAACAGAACAGAATAGAACAGAATAGAACAGAGCTGAATAGAATAGAACACAACACAACAGAACAGAATAGAATAGAATAGAATGGAACAGAACCGAATAGAACAGAACAGAACTGAACAGAACAGAATAGAATAGAATGGAATAGAACAGAAGAGAAGAGAACAGAACAGAATAGAGTAGAATAGAATAGAACAGAATAGAATAGAATAGAATAGAACAGAATAGAATAGAATAGAACAGAACAGAACTGAATAGAATAGAACAGAATAGAAAAGAATAGTACAGAATAAATAGAATAGAATAGAACAGAATAGAACAGAACAGAACAGAATAGAGTAGAATAGAATAGATTAGAACAGAATAGAACACAATAGAATAGAATAGAATAGAATAGAACAGAACAGAACAGAATAGAATCGAACAGAATAGAATAGAATAGAACAGAATAGAACAGAATAGAATAGAATAGAATAGAATAGAATAGAATAGAACAGAACAGAAGAGAATAAATAGAAAGATTAGAATACAATAGAATAGAACAGATTAGAACAGAATAGAGCAGAACAAAATAGAATACAATTGAAGTACAGAACAGAATAGAATAGATTAGAATAGAATAGAGTAGAATAGAACAGAACAGAATAGAATAGAATAGAACAGAACAGAATAGAATAGAACAGAATAGAATAGAATAGAACAGAATAGAATAGAAGAAAACAGAACAGAACAGAATAGAATAGAATAGAAGAAAATAGAACAGAACAGAACAGAACAGAACAGATTAGAATAGAACAGGACAGAACAGAATAGAATAGAATAGAATAGAACAGAAGAGAACAGAATAGAATCGAACAGAATAGAATAGAATAGAAAAGAATAGAACAGAACAGAATAGAATCGAACAGAATAGAATAGAACAGAATAGAATAGAATAGAATAGAATACAACAGAACAGAAGAGAATAGAATAGAATAGAACAGAACAGAACAGAACAGAATAGAACAGAGCTGAACAGAATAGAACACAACACATCAGAACAGAATAGAATAGAATAGAATAGAACAGAACCGAATAGAACAGAACAGAACTGAACAGAACAGAATAGAATAGAATGGAATAGAAAAGAAGAGAAGAGAACAGAACAGAATAGAGTAGAATAGAATAGAACAGAATAGAATAGAATAGAATAGAATAGAACAGAATAGAATAGAATAGAACAGAACAGAACTGAATAGAATAGAACAGAATAGAATAGAATAGTACAGAATAAATAGAATAGAATAGAACAGAATAGAACAGAACAGAACAGAATAGAGTAGAATAGAACAGAAAAGAACACAATAGAATAGAATAGAACAGAGTAGAACAGAACAGAATAGAATACAACAGAACATAATAGAATAGAATGGAATACAACAGAACAGAATAAAATAGAATAGAGTAGAATAGAATAGAATAGAATAGAATAGAACAGAACAGAATAGAATAGAATAGAACAGAACAGAATAGAATAGAATAGAACAGAATAGAATAGATTAGAATAGAACAGAATAGAATAGAATAGAAATGAATAGTATAGAATAGAATAGAATAGAACAGAGCAGAATAGAATAGAGTAGAATAGAACAGAACAGAACAGAACAGAACAGAATAGAATAGAATAGAACAGGATAGAACAGAATAGAATAGAATAGAACAGAATAGAACTGAAAAGAATAGAATAGAACAGAATAGAATAGAACAGAACAGAATAGAAAAGAATAGAACAGAACAGAATAGAGTAGAACAGAATTGAATAGAATAGAAGAGAACAGAATAAAATAGAGTAGAATAGAATAGAATAGAATAGAATAGAACAGAAGAGAATAGAATAGAATAAAATAGAATAGAATAGAATAGAACAGAACAGAATACAATAGAATAGAATAGAACAGAATAGAATAGAATAGAACAGAAGAGAATAGAATAGAACAGAATAGAATAGAATATAATTGAATAGAATAGAATAGAATAGAACAGAACTGAATAGAATAGAATAGAATAGAACAGAATAGAATAGAATAGAACAGAATAGAACAGAACAGAATAGAATAGAACAGAATAGAATAGAACAGAACAGAATAGAATAGAATGGAATACAACAGAACAGAATAAAATAGAATAGAGTAGAATAGAATAGAATAGAATAGAATAGAATAGAACAGAACAGAATAGAATAGAATAGAACAGAACAGAATAGAATAGAATAGAACAGAATAGAATAGATTAGAATAGAACAGAATAGAATAGAATAGAAATGAATAGTATAGAATAGAATAGAATAGAACAGAACAGAATAGAATAGAGTAGAATAGAACAGAACAGAACAGAACAGAACAGAATAGAATAGAATAGCACAGGATAGAACAGAATAGAATAGAATAGAACAGAATAGAACTGAAAAGAATAGAATAGAACAGAATAGAATAGAACAGAACAGAATAGAATAGAATAGAATAGAACAGAACAGAATAAAATAGAATAGAATAGAATACAACAGAAGAGAATAGAATAGAACAGAACAGAATAGAATAGAAAGGAATAGAATTGAATAGAACAGAACAGAATAGAATAGAATACAATAGAACAGAATAGAATAGAATAGAACAGAACAGAAGAGAATAGAATAGAATAGAATAGAATAGAATAGAATAGAATAGAACAGATCAGAATAGAACAGAACACAACTCAAGAGAACAGAATAGAATAGAATTGAATAGAATAGAACAGAACAGAATAGAATAGAATAGAATAGAATAGAATAGAACAAAATAGAATAGAATAGAATAAAATAGAATAGATTAGAGTAGAACAGAACAGAATACAATAGAATAGAATAGAACAGAATAGAATAGAATACAACAGAAAGGAAAAAATTAGAACAGAACAAAACCGAATAGAATAGAATAGAATAGAACAGAATATAACAGAACAAATCAAAACAGAATAGAATAGGTTACAACAGAACAGAAGAGAATAGAATAGAATATAAGAGAATAGAGCAGAATAGAATGGAATAGAATAGAATAGAAAAGAATAGAATAGAATAGAATAGAAAAGAACAGAACAGAGTAGAATAGAACATAATAGAATAGGATACAAGAGAGGAGAATAGAATAGAACAGAACAGAACAGAACAGAATAGAATAGAATAGAATAGAACAGAATAGAACAGAACAGAACAAAACAAAACAGAATAGAATAGAATACAAGAGAACAGAACAGAATAGAATAGAATATAACAGAATAGAACATAATAGAATGGAATAGAATAGAATAGAAAAGAATAGAATAGAATAGAACAGAAAAGAACAGAAAAGAATAGAATAGAACAGAATAGAGTAGAATAAAACAGAACAGAATAGAATATAATAAAACAGAACAGAATAGAATAGAATAGAACAGAACAGAATAGAAAAGAATAGAACAGAACAGAATAGAGTAGAACAGAATTGAATAGAATAGAAGAGAACAGAATAAAATAGAGTAGAATAGAATAGAATAGAATAGAATAGAACAGAAGAGAATAGAATAGAATAAAATAGAATAGAATAGAACAGAACAGAACAGAATACAATAGAATAGAATAGAACAGAATAGAATAGAATAGAACAGAAGAGAATAGAATAGAACAGAATAGAATAGAATATAATTGAATAGAATAGAATAGAATAGAACAGAACTGAATAGAATAGAATAGAATAGAACAGAATAGAATAGAATAGAAGAGAATAGAATAGAATAGAATAGAATAGAATAGAATAGAATAGAATAGAATAGAACAGAACAGACTAAAATAGAATAGAATAGAATAGAATAGAATAGAATAGAATAGAATAGAACAGAACAGAATACAATAGAATAGACTAGAACAGAATAGAATAAAATTCAACAGAAGAGAATAGAATAGAACAGAACAGAACAGAATAGAATAGGATGGAATAGAATTGAATAGAACAGAACAGAATAGAATAGGATAGAATAGAACAGAATAGAATAGAATAGAACAGAATAGAATAGAATAGAATAGAACAGAACAGAATAAAATAGAATAGAATAGAATAGAATAGAATAGAATAGAATAGAATAGAATAGAATAGAACAGAATACAATAGAATAGACTAGAAAAGAATAGAATAGAATACAACAGAAGAGAATAGAATAGAACAGAACAGAACAGAATAGAATAGAAAGAAATAGAATTGAATAGAACAGAACAAATTAGAATAGAATACAATAGAACAGAATAGAATAGAATAGAACAGAATAGAATAGAATAGAATAGAATAGAACAGAACAGAATAGAATAGAATAGAATAGAATAGAACAGAACAAAACAGAACAGAACAGAATAGAACAGAATAGAACAGGATAGAACAGAATAGAATAGAATAGAACAGAATAGAACAGAACAGAGTAGAATAGAACAGAATAGCATAGAACAGAACAGAATAGAATAGAATGGAAAACAACAGAACCGAATAAAATAGAATAGAGTAGAATAGAATAGAATAGAATAGAGTAGAATAGAATAGAATAGAATAGAATAGAATAGAATAGAACAGAACAGAATAGAATAGAATAGAACAGAACAGAATAGATAGAATAGAATAAAATAGAATAGAATAGAATAGAACAGAACAAAATAGAATAGAATAGAATAGAATAGAATAGAATAGAACAGAATAGGATAGAATAGAATAGAATAGAATAGAATGGAATAGAATAGAACAGAATAGAATAGAATAGATCAGGAGAGAACAGAATAGAATATATTAGAACAGAATAGAACAGAATAGATTAGAATAGAATAGAACAGAATAGAATAGAATAGAACAGAATAGAATAGAACAGATCAGAATAGAATAGAATAAAATAGAACAGAACAGAATACAATAGAATAGAATAGAACAGAATAGAATAGAATACAACAGAAGAGATAGAATTGAACAGAACAGAACATAATAGAATAGAATGGAATTGAATTGAATAGAACAGAACAGAACAGAATAGAATAGAACAGAGTACAATAGAATAGAATAGAATAGAACAGAACAGAATAGAATAGGATAGAATAGAACAGAATAGAATAGAATAAAAAAGAATAGAATAGAATAGAACAGAACAGAACAGAATAGAATAGAATAGAACAGAATAGAACGGAACACAACAGAAGAACAGAATAGAACCGAATAGACCAGGATAGAACAGAATAGAAAGAATAGAACAGAATAGAATAGAAAGGAATAGAATAGAATAGAATAGAATAGAATAGAATAGAAGAGAACAAAACAGAATAGAATCGAACAGAATATATTAGAATAGAACAGAATAGAATAGAATAGAACAGAACAGAAGAGAATAGAATACAATAGAAGAGAATAGAATAGAATAGAATAGAATAGACTAGAATAGAACAAATCAGAATACAACAGAACACAACTCAACAGAACAGAATAGAATAGAATAGAATAGAAGAGAACAGAATAGTATAGAATGGAATAGAACAGAACAGAATAAAATAGAATAGAATAGAATAGAATAGAATAGAATAGAATAGAATAGAATAGAATAGAATAGAATAGAATGGAATAGAATAGAATAAAATAGAATAGAATAGAGTAGAATAGAACAGAATACAATAGAATAGAATAGAAGAGAATAGAATAGAATACAACAGAAAGGAAAAGAATAGAACAGAACGAAACCGAATAGAATAGAATAGAATAGATTACAACAGAACAGAAGAGAATAGAATAGAATATAAGAGAATAGAACAGAATAGAATGGAATAGAATAGAATAGAAAAGAATAGAATAGAATAGAATAGAAAAGAACAGAACAGAGTAGAATAGAACAGAATAGAATAGAATAGTACAGAACAGAATAGAATAGAACAGAATAGAATAGAACAGAACAGAATAGAATAGAATGGAATAGAACAGAACAGAATAAAATAGCATAGAATAGGAAAGAATAGAATAGAATAGAATAGAATAGAATAGAATAGAATAGAATAGAATAGAATAGAACAGAACAGAATAGAACAGAATAGAATAGAATAGAATAGAATAGAACAGAACAGAATAAAACAGAATAGAATTGAATAGAATAGAATAGAACAGAACAGAATACAATAGAATAGACAAGAACAGAATAGAATAGAATACAACAGAAGAGATTAGAATAGAAAAGAATAGAACAGAATAGAATAGAATGGAATAGAATTGAATAGAACAGAACACAATAGAATAGAATGGAACAGAATAGAACAGAACAGAACAGAACTGAACAGAACAGAATAGAATAGAACAGGACAGAACAGAATAGAATAGATTAGAACAGAATAGAACAGGACAGAATAGAATATAATGGAACAGAATATAACAGAACAGAATAGAATAGAATAGAATAGAATAGAATAGAATAGAATAGAATAGAATAGAATAGAATAGAACAGAACAGAATAGAATAGAATAGAACAGAATAGAACAGAACAGAATAGAATAGAATAGAACAGAACAGAATAGAATACAACAGAATAGAATAGAATAGAACAGAACAGAATAGAATAGAATAGAATAGAATAGAACACAATTGAATAGAATAGAACAGAATAGAATAGAATAGAACAGAACAGAACAGAATAGAGTAGAATGGAACAGAATAGAACAGAACAGAACAGAACAGAACAGAACAGAACAGAACAGAATAGAATAGAACAGGACAGAACCGTATTGAATAGATTAGAACAGAATAGCATAGAACAGAACAGAATAGAATATAATAGAACAGAATAGAACAGAATAGAATAGAATAGAATAGAATAGAATAGAATAGAATAGAATAGAACAGAACAGAACAGAATAGAACAGAATAGAACAGAATAGAATAGAATAGAATAGAATAGAATAGAATAGAATAGAATAGAATAGAATAGAACAGAACAGAACAGAATAGAATAGAATAGAATAGAATAGAATAGAATAGAATAGAAAAGAATAGAATAGAATACTACAGAAGAGAATAGAATAGAACAGAACAGAACTGAATAGAACAGAATAGAATAGAATGGAATAGAACACAATAGAATAGAATAGAACAGAATAGAACAGATTAGAATAGAATAGAATAGAACAGAACAGAACAGAAAAAAAGAACAGAAGAGAACAGAATAGAATAGAACAGAATATAATAGAACAGAACAGAATAGAGTAGAATAGAATAGAATAGAATAGAATAGAATAGAATAGAATAGAATAGAACAGAACAGAATAGAACAGAATAGAACAGAACAGAATAGAATAGAATAGAATAGAATAGAACAGAATAGAATTGAATAGAACAGAACAGAATAGAATCGAACAGAACAGAACTGAATAAAATAGAATAGAACAGAATAAAACAGAACAGAACAGAACAGAACAGAATAGAATAGAATAGAACAGAACAGAATAGAATAGAACAGAATAGAATAGAACAGAATAGAATAGAATAGAACAGAATAGAATAGAATAGAACAGAATAGAATAGAATAGAAGAGAACAGAACTGAATAAAATAGAATAGAACAGAATAAAACAGAACAGAACAGAACAGAACAGAATAGAATAAAATATAACAGGACAGAACAGAATAGAATAGATTAGAACAGAATAGAACAGAATAGAATAGCATAGAATAGAATAGAATAGAATAGAATAGAATAGAATAGAATAGAAAAGAATAGAATAGAATAGAACAGAATAGAATAGAATACAATAGAATAGAATAGAATAGAATAGAACAGAACAGAAGAGAATAGAATAGAATAGAACAGAACAAAATAGAACAGAATAGAACAGAACTGATTAGAACAGAACACAACACAACAGAACAGAATAGAATAGAATAGAATAGAACAGAACCGAATAGAACAGAACAGAACTCAATAGAACAGAATAGAATAGAATGGAATAGAACACAATAGAATAGAATCGAACAGAATAGAACAGATTAGAATAGAATAGAATAGAACAGAACAGAACAGAAAAAAATAGAACAGAAGAGAACAGAATAGAATAGAACAGAATAGAATAGAACAGAAGAGAACAGAACAGAACAGAATAGAATAGAATAGAATAGAATAGAACAGAACACAATAGAATAGAATACAACAGAATAGAATAGAACAGAACAGAACAGAATATAATCGATCAGAATAGAATAGAATAGAAAAGAATAGAACAGAATAGAATAGAATCGAACAGAATAGAATAGAATAGAACAGAATAGAATAGAATAGAATAGAATAGAACAGAACAGAACAGAAGAGAATAGAATCGAAGAGAATAGAATGGAATAGAATAGAATAGAATAGAACAGAATAGAATAGAATCGAACATAATAGAACAGAATAGAACAGAATAGAATAGAATAGAATAGAATAGAAGAGAACAGAATAGAACAGAACAGAATAGAATAGAATAGAACAGAACAGAATAGAGTAGAACAGAATGGAATAGAACAGAACAGAACAGAATATAATCGAACAGAATAGAATAGAATAGAAAAGAATAGAAAAGAATAGAATAGAATCGAACAGAATAGAATAGAATAGAACAGAATAGAATAGAATAGAATAGAATAGAATAGAATAGAACAGAACAGAACAGAACAGAATAGAATCGAACAGAATAGAATAGAATAGAATAGAATAGAACAAAATAGAATAGAATCGAACAGAATCCAACAGAATAGAATAGAATAGAATAGAATAGAATAGAATAGAATAGAATAGAACAGAAGAGAATAGAATAGAACAGAATAGAACAGAACAGAATAGAATAGAATAGAACAGAACAGAATAGAATACAACAGAATAGAATAGAATAGAACAGAACAGAATAGAATAGAATAGAATAGAATAGAACACAATTGAATAGAATAGAACAGAATAGAATAGAATAGAACAGAACAGAACAGAATAGAGTAGAATGGAACAGAATAGAACAGAACAGAACAGAACAGAACAGAACAGAACAGAACAGAATAGAATAGAACAGGACAGAACCGTATTGAATAGATTAGAACAGAATAGCATAGAACAGAACAGAATAGAATATAATAGAACAGAATAGAACAGAATAGAATAGAATAGAATAGAATAGAATAGAATAGAATAGAACAGAACAGAACAGAATAGAACAGAATAGAACAGAACAGAATAGAATAGAATAGAATAGAATAGAATAGAATAGAATAGAATAGAATAGAACAGAACAGAACAGAACAGAATAGAATAGAATAGAATAGAATAGAATAGAATAGAATAGAAAAGAATAGAATAGAATACTACAGAAGAGAATAGAATAGAACAGAACAGAACTGAATAGAACAGAATAGAATAGAATGGAATAGAACACAATAGAATAGAATAGAACAGAATAGAACAGATTAGAATAGAATAGAATAGAACAGAACAGAACAGAAAAAAAGAACAGAAGAGAACAGAATAGAATAGAACAGAATATAATAGAACAGAACAGAATAGAGTAGAATAGAATAGAATAGAATAGAATAGAATAGAATAGAATAGAATAGAATAGAACAGAACAGAATAGAACAGAATAGAACAGAACAGAATAGAATAGAATAGAATAGAATAGAACAGAATAGAATTGAATAGAACAGAACAGAATAGAATCGAACAGAACAGAACTGAATAAAATAGAATAGAACAGAATAAAACAGAACAGAACAGAACAGAACAGAATAGAATAGAATAGAGCAGAACAGAATAGAATAGAACAGAATAGAATAGAACAGAATAGAATAGAATAGAACAGAATAGAATAGAATAGAACAGAATAGAATAGAATAGAAGAGAACAGAACTGAATAAAATAGAATAGAACAGAATAAAACAGAACAGAACAGAACAGAACAGAATAGAATAAAATATAACAGGACAGAACAGAATAGAATAGATTAGAACAGAATAGAACAGAATAGAATAGCATAGAATAGAATAGAATAGAATAGAATAGAATAGATTAGAAAAGAATAGAATAGAATAGAACAGAATAGAATAGAATACAATAGAATAGAATAGAATAGAATAGAACAGAACAGAAGAGAATAGAATAGAATAGAACAGCACAAAATAGAACAGAATAGAACAGAACTGATTAGAACAGAACACAACACAACAGAACAGAATAGAATAGAATAGAATAGAACAGAACCGAATAGAACAGAACAGAACTCAATAGAACAGAATAGAATAGAATGGAATAGAACACAATAGAATAGAATCGAACAGAATAGAACAGATTAGAATAGAATAGAATAGAACAGAACAGAACAGAAAAAAATAGAACAGAAGAGAACAGAATAGAATAGAACAGAATAGCATAGAACAGAAGAGAACAGAACAGAACAGAATAGAATAGAATAGAATAGAATAGAACAGAACACAATAGAATAGAATACAACAGAATAGAATAGAACAGAACAGAACAGAATATAATCGATCAGAATAGAATAGAATAGAAAAGAATAGAACAGAATAGAATAGAATCGAACAGAGTAGAATAGAATAGAACAGAATAGAATAGAATAGAATAGAATAGAACAGAACAGAACAGAAGAGAATAGAATCGAAGAGAATAGAATGGAATAGAATAGAATAGAATAGAACAGAATAGAATAGAATCGAACATAATAGAACAGAATAGAACAGAATAGAATAGAATAGAATAGAATAGAAGAGAACAGAATAGAACAGAACAGAATAGAATAGAATAGAACAGAACAGAATAGAGTAGAACAGAATGGAATAGAACAGAACAGAACAGAATATAATCGAACAGAATAGAATAGAATAGAAAAGAATAGAAAAGAATAGAATAGAATCGAACAGAATAGAATAGAATAGAACAGAATAGAATAGAATAGAATAGAATAGAATAGAATAGAACAGAACAGAACAGAACAGAATAGAATCGAACAGAATAGAATAGAATAGAATAGAATAGAACAAAATAGAATAGAATCGAACAGAATCCAACAGAATAGAATAGAATAGAATAGAATAGAATAGAATAGAATAGAATAGAATAGAATAGAACAGAAGAGAATAGAATAGAACAGAATAGAATAGAACAGAATAGAATAGAATAGAACAGAATAGAATAGAATAGAACAGAACAGAACAGAATAGAATAGAATAGAACAGAATAAAACAGAACAGAACAGAACAGAACAGAATAGAATAAAATAGAACAGGACAGAACAGAATAGAATAGATTAGAACAGAATAGAACACAACAGATTAGAATAGAATAGAATAGAACAGAACAGAACAGAATAGAATCGAACTTATTAGAATAGAATTGAAAATAATAGAACAGAATAGAATAGAATCGAACAGAATAGAATAGAACAGAATAGAATAGAATAGAATAGAACAGAACAGAAGAGAATAGAATAGAATAGAACAAACAGAATAGAATAGAATCGAATCGAAAAGAATAGAACAGAACAGAACAGAATAGAATAGAATAGAAAATAATAGAACAGAATAGAATAGAACAGAACTGAATAGAACAGAACACAACACAACAGAACAGAATAGAATAGAATAGAACAGAATCTAATAGAACAGAACAGAACTGAATAGAACAGAATATAATAGAATGGAATAGAACACAATAGAATAGAATAGAACAGAATAGAACAGATTAGAATAGAATAGAATAGAACAGAACAGAACAGAAAAAAATAGAACAGAAGAGAACAGAATAGAACAGAACAGAATATAATAGAACAGAACAGAACAGAATAGAATAGAATAGAATAGAATAGAATAGAATAGAATAGAACAGAACAGAATAGAACAGAATAGAACAGAACAGAATAGAATAGAATAGAATAGAATAGAATAGAACAGAATAGAATAGAATAGAACAGAACAGAATAGAATCGAACAGAATAAAATAGAATAGAAGAGAATAGAAGAGAATAGAATAGAATAGAATAGAATAGAATAGAATAGAATAGAACAGAAGAGAATGGAATAGAACAGAATAGAATAGAACAGAATAGAATAGAATAAAACAGAATAGAATAGAATAGAACAGAACAGAACTGAATAGAATAGAATAGAACAGAATAAAACAGAACAGAACAGAACAGAATAGAATAAAATAGAAAAGGACAGAACAGAATAGAATAGATTAGAACAGAATAGAACAGAACAGAATAGAATAGAATAGAATAGAATAGAATAGAATAGAACAGAACTGAAGAGAATAGAATCGAACAGAATAGAATAGAATAGAAAAAAATAGAACAGAATAGAATAGAATCGAACAGAATAGAATAGAACAGAATAGAATAGAATAGAATAGAATAGAACAGAACAGAAGAGAATAGAATAGAATTGAACAGAACAGAACAGAACAGAATAGAATAGAATAGAACAGAACACAATAGAATAGAATAGAACAGAATAGAATAGAACAGAACAGAACAGAATATAATCGAACAAAATAGAATAGAATAGAAAAGAATAGAACAGAATAGAATAGAATCGAACAGAATACAATAGAATAGAACAGAATAGAATAGAATGGAATAGAACACAATAGAATAGAATAGAACATATTAGAATAGAAAAGAATAGAACAGAACAGAACAGAATAGAACAGATTAGAACAGATCACAACACAACAGAACAGAATAGAACAGAATAGAATAGAACAGAAGCGAAAAGAACAGAAGAGAACTGAATAGAACAGAATAGAATAAAATAGAATAGAACAGAAAATAACAGAATAGAATAGAATAGAACAGAATAGAATAGAATAGAACAGAACAGAACAGAATAGAATAGAATATATCAGAATAGAACAGAACAGAACAGAACAGTACAGAACAGAGTAGAATAGAATAGAACAGGACAGAACAGAATAGAATAGAATAGAATAGAAAAGAACAGAACAGAAGGAAATAGAATAGAATAGAATAGAATAGAATAGAATAGAATAGAATAGAATAGAATAGAATGGAATAGAATAGAATAGAATAGAATAGAATAGAACAGATCAAAATAGAACAGAACACAACACAACAGAATCGAATAGAATAGAATACAATAGAATAGAACGGAATAGAATAGAATCGAACAGAATAGAATTGAATAGAACAGAATAGAACAGAACAGAACAGAATAATATAGAATCGAATAGAACAGAACAGAATAGAATAGAATAGAATAGAATAGAACAGAATAAAATAGAATAGAACAGAACAGAATAGAATGGAATAGAATAGAACAGAATAAAACAGAACAGAACAGAACAGAACAGAATAGAATAAAATAGAACAGGACAGAACAGAATAGAATAGATTAGCACAGAATAGAACAGAATAGAATAGAATAGAATAGAATAGAATAGAATAGAATAGAATAGAATAGAATAGAACAGAACAGAACAGAACAAAATAGAATAGAATAGAAAAAAATAGAACAGAATAGAATAGAATCGAACAGAATAGAATAGAACAGAATAGAATAGAATAGAATAGAATAGAACAGAACAGAAGAGAATAGAATAGAATAGAACAGAACAGAATAGAACAGAATAGAACAGAACTGAATAGAACAGAACACAACACAACAGAACAGAATAGAATATAATAGAATAGAACAGAACCGAATAGAACAGAATAGAATAGAATGGAATAGAACACAATAGAATAGAATAGAACAGAATAGAACAGATTAGAATAGAATAGAATAGAACAGAACAGAACAGAAAAAAATAGAACAGAAGAGAACAGAATAGAATAGAACAGAATAGAATAGAACAGAACAGAACAGAAGAGAATAGAATAGAATAGAATTGAATAGAACAGAACAGAATCGAATCGAATTGAATCGAAGAGAATAGAACAGAACAGAACAGAATAGAATAGAATAGAAAAGAATAGAACAGAATAGAATAGAATCGAACAGAATAGAATAGAATAGAACAGAATAGATTAGAATAGAATAGAATAGAACAGAACAGAACAGAGCAGAATAGAATCGAACAGAATAGAATAGAATAGAATAGAATAGAACAGAATAGAATAGAATCGAACAGAATAGAATAGAATAGAACAGAACAGAATAGAATAGAATGGAATAGAATAGAATAGAATAGAACAGAACAGAATAGAACAGAATAGAACAGAACAGAATAAAACAGAACACAACACAACAGAACAGAATCGAATAGAATAGAATAGAACAGAACCGAATAGAACAGTACAGAACTGAATAGAACAGAATAGAATAGAATGGAATAGAAAACAATATATTAGAATAGAACAGATTAGAATAGAAAAGAATAGAACAGAACAGAACAGAATAGAACAGAATGGAACAGATCACAACACAACAGAACAGAATAGAATAGAATAGAATAGAACAGAAGCGAATAGAACAGAAGAGAACTGAATAGAACAGAATAGAATAGAATAGAATAGAACAGAAAAGAATAGAATAGAACAGAATAGAATAGAATAGAACATAACAAAGTAGAATAGGATAGAATAGCATAGAACAGAACAGAATAGAATAGAATAGAACAGAATAGAATAGAATAGAACAGAATAGAATAGAATAGAACAGAACAGAACAGAATAGAATAGAATATAACAGAATAGAACATAACATAACAGAACAGAACAGAACAGAGTAGAATAGAATAGAACAGGACAGAACAGAAAAGAATAGAATAGAACAGAAAAGAACAGAACAGAAGAGAATAGAATAGAATAGAATAGAATAGAATAGAATAGAACAGAATAGAATAGAATAGAATGGAATAGAATAGAATAGAATAGAATAGAACAGAAGAAAATAGAACAGAACACAACACAACAGAACAGAATAAAATAGAATAGAATAGAATAGAATAGAATAGAATAGAATAGAATAGAACAGAACAGAATAGAACAGAATAGAGTAGAATAGAATACAATAGAATAGAATAGAATAGCACAGAATAGTATAGAACAGAACCAAATAGAACACAACACAACACAACATAGCAGAATAGAATAGAATAGAATAGAATAGAATAGAACAAAACGGAATAGAACAGAACAGAACTGAATAGAACAGAATAGAATAGAATAGAATAGAACACAATAGAATAGAATAGAACAGAATAGAACAGATTAGAATAGAATAGAACAGAACAGAACAGAACAGAAAAGAATAGAATAGAATAGAACAGAATAAAACAGAACAGAACAGAACAGAACAGAATAGAATAAAATAGAACAGGACAGAACAGAATAGAATAGATTAGAACAGAATAGAACAGAACAGAATAGAATAGAATAGAATAGAATAGAATAGAACAGAACAGAACAGAATACAATCGAACAGAATAGAATAGAATAGAAAAGAATAGAACAGAATAGAATAGAATCGAACAGAATAGAATAGAACAGAACAGAATAGAATAGAATAGAATAGAACAGAACAGAAGAGAATGGAATAGAATAGAACAGAACAGAATAGAATAGAATCGAATCGAACAGAATGGAACAGAACAGAACAGAATAGAATAGAATAGAATAGAAAATAATAGAACAGAATAGAATAGAATCGAACAGAATAGAAAATAATAGAACAGAATAGAATAGAACAGAACTGAATAGAACAGAACACAACACAACAGAACAGAATAGAATAGAATAGAATAGAACAGAACCTAATAGAACAAAACAGAACTGAATAGAACAGAATAGAATAGAATGGAATAGAACACAATAGAATAGAATAGAACAGAATAGAACAGATTAGAATAGAATAGACTAGAACAGAACAGAAGAGAAAAAAATAAAACAGAAGAGAACAGAATAGAATAGAACAGAATATAATAGAACAGAACAGAATAGAATAGAATAGAATAGAATAGAATAGAATAGAATAGAATAGAATAGAACAGAACCGAAGAGAACAGAATAGAACAGAACAGAATAGAATAGAATAGAATAGAATAGAACAGAATAGAATTGAATAGAACAGAACAGAATAGAATCGAACAGAATAGAATAGAATAGAACAGAATAGAACAGAATAGAAGAGAATCGAACAGAATAGAATAGAACAGAATAGAATAGAATAGAATAGAATAGAACAGAACAGAAGAGAATAGAATAGAATAGAACAGAACAGAATAGAACAGAATAGAACAGAACTGAATAGAACAGAACACAACACAACAGAACAGAATAGAATATAATAGAATAGAACAGAACCGAATAGAACAGAATAGAATAGAATGGAATAGAACACAATAGAATAGAATAGAACAGAATAGAACAGATTAGAATAGAATAGAATAGAACAGAACAGAACAGAAAAAAATAGAACAGAAGAGAACAGAATAGAATAGAACAGAATAGAATAGAACAGAACAGAACAGAAGAGAATAGAATAGAATAGAATTGAATAGAACAGAACAGAATCGAATCGAATTGAATCGAAGAGAATAGAACAGAACAGAACAGAATAGAATAGAATAGAAAAGAATAGAACAGAATAGAATAGAATCGAACAGAATAGAATAGAATAGAACAGAATAGATTAGAATAGAATAGAATAGAACAGAACAGAACAGAGCAGAATAGAATCGAACAGAATAGAATAGAATAGAATAGAATAGAACAGAATAGAATAGAATCGAACAGAATAGAATAGAATAGAACAGAACAGAATAGAGTAGAATGGAATAGAATAGAATAGAATAGAACAGAACAGAATAGAACAGAATAGAACAGAACAGAATAAAACAGAACACAACACAACAGAACAGAATCGAATAGAATAGAATAGAACAGAACCGAATAGAACAGTACAGAACTGAATAGAACAGAATAGAATAGAATGGAATAGAAAACAATATATTAGAATAGAACAGATTAGAATAGAAAAGAATAGAACAGAACAGAACAGAATAGAACAGAATGGAACAGATCACAACACAACAGAACAGAATAGAATAGAATAGAATAGAACAGAAGCGAATAGAACAGAAGAGAACTGAATAGAACAGAATAGAATAGAATAGAATAGAACAGAAAAGAATAGAATAGAACAGAATAGAATAGAATAGAACATAACAAAGTAGAATAGAATAGAATAGCATAGAACAGAACAGAATAGAATAGAATAGAACAGAATAGAATAGAATAGAACAGAATAGAATAGAATAGAACAGAACAGAACAGAATAGAATAGAATATAACAGAATAGAACATAACATAACAGAACAGAACAGAACAGAGTAGAATAGAATAGAACAGGACAGAACAGAAAAGAATAGAATAGAACAGAAAAGAACAGAACAGAATAGAATAGAATAGAATAGAATAGAATAGAATAGAATAGAATAGAATAGAATAGAATAGAATAGAATAGAATAGAATGGAATAGAATAGAATAGAATAGAACAGAAGAAAATAGAACAGAACACAACACAACAGAACAGAATAAAATAGAATAGAATAGAATAGAATAGAATAGAATAGAATAGAATAGAATAGAATAGAATAGAACAGAACAGAATAGAACAGAATAGAGTAGAATAGAATACAATAGAATAGAATAGAATAGCACAGAATAGAATAGAACAGAACAAAATAGAACACAACACAACACAACACAGCAGAATAGAATAGAATAGAATAGAATAGAACAAAACGGAATAGAACAGAACAGAACTGAATAGAACAGAATAGAATAGAATAGAATAGAACACAATAGAATAGAATAGAACAGAATAGAACAGATTAGAATAGAATAGAACAGAACAGAACAGAAAAGAAAAGAATAGAATAGAATAGAACAGCATAAAACAGAACAGAACAGAACAGAACAGAATAGAATAAAATAGAACAGGACAGAACAGAATAGAATATATTAGAACAGAATAGAACAGAACAGAATAGAATAGAATAGAATAGAATAGAATAGAACAGAACAGAACAGAATACAATCGAACAGAATACAATAGAATAGAAAAGAATAGAACAGAATAGAATAGAATCGAACAGAATAGAATAGAACAGAACAGAATAGAATAGAATAGAATAGAACAGAACAGAAGAGAATGGAATAGAATAGAACAGAACAGAATAGAATAGAATCGAATCGAACAGAATGGAACAGAACAGAACAGAATAGAATAGAATAGAATAGAAAATAATAGAACAGAATAGAATAGAATCGAACAGAATAGAAAATAATAGAACAGAATAGAATAGAACAGAACTGAATAGAACAGAACACAACACAACAGAACAGAATAGAATAGAATAGAATAGAACAGAACCTAATAGAACAAAACAGAACTGAATAGAACAGAATAGAATAGAATGGAATAGAACACAATAGAATAGAATAGAACAGAATAGAACAGATTAGAATAGAATAGAATAGAACAGAACAGAACAGAAAAAAATAAAACAGAAGAGAACAGAATAGAATAGAACAGAATATAATAGAACAGAACAGAATAGAATAGAATAGAATAGAATAGAATAGAATAGAATAGAACAGAACCGAATAGAACAGAATAGAACAGAACAGAATAGAATAGAATAGAATAGAATAGAACAGAATAGAATTGAATAGAACAGAACAGATTAGAATCGAACAGAATAGAATAGAATAGAACAGAATAGAACAGAATAGAATAGAATAGAATAGAATAGAATAGAATAGAACAGAACAGAATAGAATAGAACAGAATAGAATAGAACAGAATAGATTAGAATAGAACAGAATAGAATAGAATAGAACAGAACAGAACTGAATAAAATAGAATAGAACAGAATAAAACAGAACAGAACAGAACAGAACAGAATAGAATAAAATAGAACAGGACAGAACAGAATAGAATAGATTAGAACAGAATAGAACAGAAGAGAATAGAATAGAATAGAATAGAATAGAATAGAATAGACAAAAATAGAACAGAATAGAAATGAATCGAACAGAATAGAATAGAATAGAAAAAAATAGAACAGAATAGAATAGAATCGAACAGAATAGAATAGAACAGAATAGAATAGAATAGAATAGAATAGAACAGAACAGAAGAGAATAGAATAGAATAGAACAGAACAGAATAGAACAGAATAGAACAGAACTGAATAGAACAGAACACAACACAACAGAACTGAATAGAATAGAATAGAATAGAACAGAACCGAATAGAACAGAACAGAACTGAATAGAAAAGAATAGAATAGAATGGAATAGAACACAATAGAATAGAATAGAACAGAATAGAACAGATTAGAATAGAATAGAATAGAACGGAACAGAACAGAAGAAAATAGAACAGAAGAGAACAGAATAGAATAGAACAGAAATAATAGAACAGAACAGAACAGAACAGAATAGAATAGAATAGAATAGAATAGAACAGAACACAATAGAATAGAATACAACAGAATAGAATAGAACAGAACAGAACAGAATATAATCGAACAGAATAGAATAGAATAGAAAAGAATAGAACAGAATAGAATAGAATCGAACAGAATAGAATAGAATAGAACAGAATAGAATAGAATAGAATAGAATAGAACAGAACAGAACAGAACAGAATAGAATCGAACAGAATAGAATAGAATAGAATAGAATAGAATAGAATAGAATAGAACAGAATAGAATAGAATCGAACAGAATCGAACAGAATAGAATAGAATAGAATAGAATAGAATAGAATAGAACAGAAGAGAATAGAATAGAACAGAATAGAATAGAATAGAACAGAATAGAATAGAATAGGACAGAACAGAATAGAATAGAATAAAACAGAATAAAACAGAACAGAACAGAACAGAACAGAATAGAATAAAATAGAACAGGACAGAACAGAATAGAATAGATTAGAACAGAATAGAACAGAACAGAATAGAATAGAATAGAGTAGAACAGAACAGAACAGAATAGAATCGAACAGAATAGAATAGAATTGAAAAGAATAGAACAGAATAGGATAGAATCGAACAGAATAGAATAGAATAGAACAGAATAGAATAGAATACAATAGAATAGAATAGAATAGAATAGAACAGAACAGAAGGGAATAGAATAGAATAGAACAGAACAGAATAGAACAGAATAGAACAGAACTGATTAGAACAGAACACAACACAACAGAACAGAATAGAATAGAATAGAGTAGAACAGAACCGAATAGAACAGAACAGAACTCAATAGAACGGAATAGAATAGAATGGAATAGAACACAATAGAATAGATTCGAATAGAATAGAACAGATTAGAATAGAATAGAATAGAACAGAACAGAACAGAAAAAAATAGAACAGAAGAGAACAGAATAGAATAGAACAGAATAGAATAGAACAGAACAGAACAGAACAGAATAGAATAGAATAGAATAGAATAGAATAGAACAGAACACAATAGAATAGAATACAACAGAATAGAATAGAACAGAACAGAACAGAGTGTAATCGAACAGAATAGAATAGAATAGAAAAGAATAGAACAGAATAGAATAGAATCGAACAGAATAGAATAGAATAGAACAGAATAGAATAGAATAGAATAGAATAGAACAGAACAGAACAGAACTGAATAGAATCGAACAGAATAGAATGGAATAGAATAGAATAGAATAGAACAGAATAGAATAGAATCGAACAGAATAGAACAGAACAGAACAGAACAGAATAGAATAGAATAGAATAGAATAGAATAGAATAGAATAGAAGAGAACAGAATAGAACAGAACAGAATAGAATAGAATAGAACAGAACAGAATAGAGTAGAACAGAATGTAATAGAACAGAACAGAACAGAATATAATCGAACAGAATAGAATAGAAAAGAAAAGAATAGAACAGAATAGAATAGAATCGAACAGAATAGAATAGAATAGAATAGAACAGAATAGAATAGAATAGAATAGAATAGAATAGAATAGAATAGAATAGAACAGAACAGAACAGAACAGAATAGAATCGAACAGAATAGAATAGAATAGAATAGAATAGAATAGAATAGAATAGAACAGAACAGAATAGAATCAAACAGAATCCAACAGAATAGAACAGAATAGAATAGAATAGAATAGAATAGAATAGAATAGAATAGAATAGAATAGAACAGAAGAGAATAGAATAGAACAGAATAGAATAGAACAGAATAGAATAGAATAGAACAGAATAGAATAGAATAGAACAGAACAGAACAGAATAGAATCGAACAGAATAGAATAGAATTGAAAATAATAGAACAGAATAGAATAGAATCGAACAGAATAGAATAGAACAGAATAGAATAGAACAGAACAGAACAGAACAGAATAGAATAGAATAGAATAGAATAGAACAGAACACAATAGAATAGAATACAACAGAATAGAATAGAACAGAACAGAACAGAGTATAATCGAACAGAATAGAATAGAATAGAAAAGAATAGAACAGAATAGAATAGAATCGAACAGAATAGAATAGAATAGAACAGAATAGAATAGAATAGAATAGAAAAAACAGAACAGAACAGAACAGAATAGAATCGAACAGAATAGAATGGAATAGAATAGAATAGAATAGAACAGAATAGAATAGAATCGAACAGAATAGAACAGAATAGAACAGAATAGAATAGAATAGAATAGAATAGAATAGAAGAGAACAGAATAGAACAGAACAGAATAGAATAGAATAGAACAGAACAGAATAGAGTAGAACAGAATGGAATAGAATAGAATAGAATAGAATAGAATAGAATAGAACAGAACAGAACAGAACAGAATAGAATCGAACAGAATAGAATAGAATAGAATAGAATAGAATAGAATAGAATAGAATAGAATAGAACAGAATAGAATAGAATCAAACAGAATCCAACAGAATAGAACAGAATAGAATAGAATAGAATAGAATAGAATAGAACAGAAGAGAATAGAATAGATCAGAATAGAATAGAACAGAATAGAATAGAATAGAACAGAATAGAATAGAATAGAACAGAACAGAACAGAATAGAATCGAACAGAATAGAATAGAATTGAAAATAATAGAACAGAATAGAATAGAATCGAACAGAATAGAATAGAACAGAATAGAATAGAATAGAATAGAATAGAACAGAACAGAAGAGAATAGAATAGAATAGAACAGAACAGAATAGAATAGAATCGAATCGAACAGAATAGAACAGAACAGAACAGAATAGAATAGAATAGAAAATAATAGAACAGAATAGAATAGAATCGAACAGAATAGAAAATAATAGAACAGAATAGAATAGAACAGAACTGAATAGAACAGAAGACAACACAACAGAACAGAATAGAATAGAATAGAATAGAACAGAATCTAATAGAACAGAACAGAACTGAATAAAACAGAATATAATAGAATGGAATAGAACACAATAGAATAGAATAGAACAGAATAGAACAGATTAGAATAGAATAGAATAGAACAGAACAGAACAGAAAAAAATAGAACAGAAGAGAACAGAATAGAACAGTACAGAATATAATAGAACAGAACAGAATAGAATAGAATAGAATAGAATAGAATAGAATAGAATAGAATAGAACAGAACAGAATAGAACAGAATAGAACAGAACAGAATAGAATAGAATAGAATAGAATAGAACAGAATAGAATAGAATAGAACAGAACAGAATAGAATCGAACAGAATAAAATAGAATAGAACAGAATAGAATAGAATAGAATAGAATAGAATAGAATAGAATAGAATAGAATAGAATAGAATAGAACAGAACAGAATGGAATAGAACAGAATAGAATAGAACAGAATAGAATAGAATAGAACAGAATAGAATAGAATAGAACAGAACAGAACTGAATAGAATAGAATAGAACAGAATAAAACAGAACAGAACAGAACAGAATAGAATAAAATAGAACAGGAGAGAACAGAATAGAATAGATTAGAACAGAATAGAACAGAACAGAATAGAATAGAATAGAATAGAATAGAATAGAATAGAATAGAATAGAATAGAATAGAACAGAACAGAACAGAATAGAACAGAACAGAATAGAAGAATAGAAAAAAATAGAACAGAATAGAATAGAATCGAACAGAATAGAATAGAACAGAATAGAATAGAATAGAATAGATTAGAACAGTTCAGAAGAGAATAGAATAAAATTGAACAGAACAGAATAGAACAGAATAGAACAGAACTGATTAGAACAGAACACAACACAACAGAACAGAATAGAATAGAATAGAATAGAACAGAACCGAATAGAACAGAACAGAACTGAATAGAACAGAATAGAATAGAATGGAATAGAACACAATAGAATAGAATAGAACAGTATAGAACAGATTAGAATAGAATAGAATAGAACAGAACAGAACAGAAAAAAATAGAACAGAAGAGAACAGAATAGAATAGAACAGAATAGAATAGAACAGAACAGAACAGAACAGAATAGAATAGAATAGAATAGAATAGAATAGAACAGAACACAATAGAATAGAATAGAACAGAATAGAATAGAACAGAACAGAACAGAATATAATCGAACAAAATAGAATAGAATAGAAAAGAATAGAACAGAATAGAATAGAATCGAACAGAATAGAATAGAATAGAACAGAATAGAATAGAATTGAACAGAATAGAATAGAATAGAACAGAATAGAATAGAATAGAATAGAATAGAACAGAACAGAATAGAATAGAATGGAATAGAATAGAATAGAATAGAACAGAACAGAATAGAACAGAACAGAATAGAACAGAACACAACACAACAGAACAGAATATAATAGAATAGAATAGAATAGAAAGGAACCGAATAGAACAGTACAGATCTGAATAGAACAGAATAGAATAGAATGGAATAGAACACAATAGAATAGAATAGAACAGATTAGAATAGAAAAGAATAGAACAGAACAGAACAGAATAGAACAGATTAGAACAGATCACAACACAACAGAACAGAATAGAACAGAATAGAATAGAACAAAGCGAAAAGAACAGAAGAGAACTGAATAGAACAGAATAGAATAGAATAGAATAGAACAGAAAAGAATAGAATAGGACAGAATAGAATAGAATAGAACATAACAAAGTAGAATAGAATAGAATAGAATAGAATAGAATGGAATAGAATAGAATAGAATAGAATAGAACTGATCAAAATAGAACAGAACACAACACAACAGAATAGAATAGAATAGAATACAATAGAATAGAACGGAATAGAATAGAATTGAACAGAATAGAATTGAATAGAACAGAATAGAACAGAACAGAACAGAATAATATAGAATAGAATAGAACAGAACAGAATAGAATAGAATAGACTAGAATAGAATAGAATAGATCAGAACAGAATAGAACAGAAGAGAACAGAACAGAATAGAACAGAACACAACACAACAGAACAGAATAGAATAGAACAGAATAGAATAGAATAGAACAGAATAGAATAGAATAGAACAGACGAGAATAGAGTAGAACAGAACAGAAGAGAATAGAATAGAATTTAACAGAATAGAACAGAACTGAACAGAACAGAACAGTATAGAATAGAATAGAATAGGACAGAACAGAACAGAATAGAATAGAACAGAATAGAATAGAATAGAACAGAAGCTAATAGAACAGAACAGAACTGAATAGAACAGAATAGAATAGAATGGAATAGAACACAATATAATAGAATAGAACAGAATAGAACAGATTAGAATAGAATAGAATAGAACAGAACAGAACAGAAAAAAATAGAACAGAAGAGAACAGAATACAATAGAACAGAATATAATAGAACAGAATAGAATAGAATAGAATAGAATAGAATAGAATAGAATAGAATAGAATAGAATAGAACAGAACAGAATAAAACAAAATAGAACAGAACAGAATAGAATAGAATAGAATAGAACAGAACCTAATACAACAGAACAGAACTGAATAGAACAGAATAGAATAGAATGGAATAGAACACAATAGAATAGAATAGAACAGAATAGAACAGATTAGAATAGAATAGAATAGAACAGAACAGAATACAAAAGAACAGAATAGAATAGAACAGAATAGAATAGAATAGAACAGAATAGAATAGAATAGAACAGAACAGAACAGAATAGAATAGAATAGAACAGAATAAAACAGAACAGAACAGAACAGAACAGAATAGAATAAAATAGAACAGGACAGAACTGAATAGAATAGATTAGAACAGAATAGAACAGAACAGAATAGAATAGAATAGAATAGAATAGAAAAGAACAGAACAGAAGAGAATAGAATAGAATATAATAGAATAGAATAGAATGGAATAGAATAGAATAGAATAGAATAGAACAGATCAAAATAGAACAGAACACAACACAACAGAATAGAATAGAATAGAATACAATAGAATAGAACGGAATAGAATAGAATCGAACAGAATAGAACAGAACAGAACAGAATAATATAGAATAGAATAGAACAGAACAGAATAGAATAGAATAGACTAGAATAGAATAGAATAGAATAGAATAGAATAGAATAGAACAGAACAGAATAGAACAGAATAGAACAGAACAGAATAGAACAGAACACAACACAACAGAATAGAATAGAATAGAATAGAACAGAATAGAATAGAATAGAACAGAACAGAACAGAACAGAACAGAGGAGAACAGAATAGAATAGAACAGTATAGAATAGAATAGAACAGGACAGAACAGAACAAAATAGAATAGAACAGAATAGAACAGAACAGAATAGAATAGAACAGAACAGAACAGAATAGAATAGAATAGAATAGAATAGAATAGAATAGAATAGAACAGAACAGAACAGAACAGAATAGAACAGAGGAGAACAGAATAGAATAGAACAGAATAGAATAGAATAGAACAGAAGCTAATAGAACAGAACAGAACTGAATAGAACAGAATAGAATAGAATGGAATAGAACACAATAGAATAGAATAGAACAGAATAGAACAGATTAGAATAGAATAGAATAGAACAGAACAGAACAGAAAAAAATAGAACAGAAGAGAACAGAATACAATAGAACAGAATATAATAGAACAGAATAGAATAGAATAGAATAGAATAGAATAGAATAGAATAGAATGGAATAGAACAGAACAGAACAGAACAGAACAGAAGAGAATAGAATAGAATAGAATAGAAAAGAACAGAACAGAAGAGAATAGAATAGAATATAATAGAATAGAATAGAATGGAATAGAATAGAATAGAATAGAATAGAACAGAACAGAATAGAAAAGAACAGAATAGAATAGAATAGAACAGAATAGAATAGAATAGAACAGAACAGAACAGAATAGAATAGAATAGAACAGAATAAAACAGAACAGAACAGAACAGAACAGAATAGAATAAAATAGAACAGGACAGAATAGAATAGAATAGATTAGAACAGAATAGAACAGAATAGAATAGAATAGAATAGAATAGAATAGAATAGAATAGAATAGAATAGAATAGAATAGAATAGAATAGAATAGAATCGAACAGAATAGAATAGAATAGAATAGAATAGAACAGAACAGAAGAGAATAGAATACAATAGAACAGAACAGAATAGAATAGAATCGAATCGAACAGAATAGAACAGAACAGAACAGAATAGAATAGAATAGAAAATAATAGAACAGAATAGAATAGAATCGAACAGAAGAGAAAATAATAGAACAGAATAGAATAGAACAGAACTGAATAGAACAGAACACAACACAACAGAACAGAATAGAATAGAATAGAATAGAACAGAACCGAATAGAACAGAACAGAACTGAATAGAACAGAATAGAATAGAATGGAAGAGAACACAATAGAATAGAATAGAACAGAATAGAACAGATTAGAATAGAATAGAATAGAACAGAACAGAAAAGAAAAAATTAGAACAGAAGAGAACAGAATAGAATAGAACAGAACCTAATAGAACAGAACAGAACTGAATAAAACAGAATATAATAGAATGGAATAGAACACAATAGAATAGAATAGAACAGAATAGAACAGATTAGAATAGAATAGAATAGAACAGAACAGAACAGAAAAAAATAGAACAGAAGAGAACAGAATAGAACAGTACAGAATATAATAGAACAGAACAGAATAGAATAGAATAGAATAGAATAGAATAGAATAGAATAGAATAGAACAGAACAGAATAGAACAGAATAGAACAGAACAGAATAGAATAGAATAGAATAGAATAGAACAGAATAGAATAGAATAGAACAGAACAGAATAGAATCGAACAGAATAAAATAGAATAGAACAGAATAGAATAGAATAGAATAGAATAGAATAGAATAGAATAGAATAGAATAGAATAGAATAGAACAGAACAGAATGGAATAGAACAGAATAGAATAGAACAGAATAGAATAGAATAGAACAGAATAGAATAGAATAGAACAGAACAGAACTGAATAGAATAGAATAGAACAGAATAAAACAGAACAGAACAGAACAGAATAGAATAAAATAGAACAGGAGAGAACAGAATAGAATAGATTAGAACAGAATAGAACAGAACAGAATAGAATAGAATAGAATAGAATAGAATAGAATAGAATAGAATAGAATAGAATAGAACAGAACAGAACAGAATAGAACAGAACAGAATAGAAGAATAGAAAAAAATAGAACAGAATAGAATAGAATCGAACAGAATAGAATAGAACAGAATAGAATAGAATAGAATAGATTAGAACAGTTCAGAAGAGAATAGAATAAAATTGAACAGAACAGAATAGAACAGAATAGAACAGAACTGATTAGAACAGAACACAACACAACAGAACAGAATAGAATAGAATAGAATAGAACAGAACCGAATAGAACAGAACAGAACTGAATAGAACAGAATAGAATAGAATGGAATAGAACACAATAGAATAGAATAGAACAGTATAGAACAGATTAGAATAGAATAGAATAGAACAGAACAGAACAGAAAAAAATAGAACAGAAGAGAACAGAATAGAATAGAACAGAATAGAATAGAACAGAACAGAACAGAACAGAATAGAATAGAATAGAATAGAATAGAATAGAACAGAACACAATAGAATAGAATAGAACAGAATAGAATAGAACAGAACAGAACAGAATATAATCGAACAAAATAGAATAGAATAGAAAAGAATAGAACAGAATAGAATAGAATCGAACAGAATAGAATAGAATAGAACAGAATAGAATAGAATTGAACAGAATAGAATAGAATAGAACAGAATAGAATAGAATAGAATAGAATAGAACAGAACAGAATAGAATAGAATGGAATAGAATAGAATAGAATAGAACAGAACAGAATAGAACAGAACAGAATAGAACAGAACACAACACAACAGAACAGAATATAATAGAATAGAATAGAATAGAAAGGAACCGAATAGAACAGTACAGATCTGAATAGAACAGAATAGAATAGAATGGAATAGAACACAATAGAATAGAATAGAACAGATTAGAATAGAAAAGAATAGAACAGAACAGAACAGAATAGAACAGATTAGAACAGATCACAACACAACAGAACAGAATAGAACAGAATAGAATAGAACAAAGCGAAAAGAACAGAAGAGAACTGAATAGAACAGAATAGAATAGAATAGAATAGAACAGAAAAGAATAGAATAGGACAGAATAGAATAGAATAGAACATAACAAAGTAGAATAGAATAGAATAGAATAGAATAGAATGGAATAGAATAGAATAGAATAGAATAGAACTGATCAAAATAGAACAGAACACAACACAACAGAATAGAATAGAATAGAATACAATAGAATAGAACGGAATAGAATAGAATTGAACAGAATAGAATTGAATAGAACAGAATAGAACAGAACAGAACAGAATAATATAGAATAGAATAGAACAGAACAGAATAGAATAGAATAGACTAGAATAGAATAGAATAGATCAGAACAGAATAGAACAGAAGAGAACAGAACAGAATAGAACAGAACACAACACAACAGAACAGAATAGAATAGAACAGAATAGAATAGAATAGAACAGAATAGAATAGAATAGAACAGACGAGAATAGAGTAGAACAGAACAGAAGAGAATAGAATAGAATTTAACAGAATAGAACAGAACTGAACAGAACAGAACAGTATAGAATAGAATAGAATAGGACAGAACAGAACAGAATAGAATAGAACAGAATAGAATAGAATAGAACAGAAGCTAATAGAACAGAACAGAACTGAATAGAACAGAATAGAATAGAATGGAATAGAACACAATATAATAGAATAGAACAGAATAGAACAGATTAGAATAGAATAGAATAGAACAGAACAGAACAGAAAAAAATAGAACAGAAGAGAACAGAATACAATAGAACAGAATATAATAGAACAGAATAGAATAGAATAGAATAGAATAGAATAGAATAGAATAGAATAGAATAGAATAGAACAGAACAGAATAAAACAAAATAGAACAGAACAGAATAGAATAGAATAGAATAGAACAGAACCTAATACAACAGAACAGAACTGAATAGAACAGAATAGAATAGAATGGAATAGAACACAATAGAATAGAATAGAACAGAATAGAACAGATTAGAATAGAATAGAATAGAACAGAACAGAATACAAAAGAACAGAATAGAATAGAACAGAATAGAATAGAATAGAACAGAATAGAATAGAATAGAACAGAACAGAACAGAATAGAATAGAATAGAACAGAATAAAACAGAACAGAACAGAACAGAACAGAATAGAATAAAATAGAACAGGACAGAACTGAATAGAATAGATTAGAACAGAATAGAACAGAACAGAATAGAATAGAATAGAATAGAATAGAAAAGAACAGAACAGAAGAGAATAGAATAGAATATAATAGAATAGAATAGAATGGAATAGAATAGAATAGAATAGAATAGAACAGATCAAAATAGAACAGAACACAACACAACAGAATAGAATAGAATAGAATACAATAGAATAGAACGGAATAGAATAGAATCGAACAGAATAGAACAGAACAGAACAGAATAATATAGAATAGAATAGAACAGAACAGAATAGAATAGAATAGACTAGAATAGAATAGAATAGAATAGAATAGAATAGAATAGAATAGAACAGAACAGAATAGAACAGAATAGAACAGAACAGAATAGAACAGAACACAACACAACAGAATAGAATAGAATAGAATAGAACAGAATAGAATAGAATAGAACAGAACAGAACAGAACAGAACAGAGGAGAACAGAATAGAATAGAACAGTATAGAATAGAATAGAACAGGACAGAACAGAACAAAATAGAATAGAACAGAATAGAACAGAACAGAATAGAATAGAACAGAACAGAACAGAATAGAATAGAATAGAATAGAATAGAATAGAATAGAATAGAACAGAACAGAACAGAACAGAATAGAACAGAGGAGAACAGAATAGAATAGAACAGAATAGAATAGAATAGAACAGAAGCTAATAGAACAGAACAGAACTGAATAGAACAGAATAGAATAGAATGGAATAGAACACAATAGAATAGAATAGAACAGAATAGAACAGATTAGAATAGAATAGAATAGAACAGAACAGAACAGAAAAAAATAGAACAGAAGAGAACAGAATACAATAGAACAGAATATAATAGAACAGAATAGAATAGAATAGAATAGAATAGAATAGAATAGAATAGAATAGAATGGAATAGAACAGAACAGAACAGAACAGAACAGAAGAGAATAGAATAGAATAGAATAGAAAAGAACAGAACAGAAGAGAATAGAATAGAATATAATAGAATAGAATAGAATGGAATAGAATAGAATAGAATAGAATAGAACAGAACAGAATAGAAAAGAACAGAATAGAATAGAATAGAACAGAATAGAATAGAATAGAACAGAACAGAACAGAATAGAATAGAATAGAACAGAATAAAACAGAACAGAACAGAACAGAACAGAATAGAATAAAATAGAACAGGACAGAATAGAATAGAATAGATTAGAACAGAATAGAACAGAATAGAATAGAATAGAATAGAATAGAATAGAATAGAATAGAATAGAATAGAATAGAATAGAATAGAATAGAATAGAATAGAATCGAACAGAATAGAATAGAATAGAATAGAATAGAACAGAACAGAAGAGAATAGAATACAATAGAACAGAACAGAATAGAATAGAATCGAATCGAACAGAATAGAACAGAACAGAACAGAATAGAATAGAATAGAAAATAATAGAACAGAATAGAATAGAATCGAACAGAAGAGAAAATAATAGAACAGAATAGAATAGAACAGAACTGAATAGAACAGAACACAACACAACAGAACAGAATAGAATAGAATAGAATAGAACAGAACCGAATAGAACAGAACAGAACTGAATAGAACAGAATAGAATAGAATGGAAGAGAACACAATAGAATAGAATAGAACAGAATAGAACAGATTAGAATAGAATAGAATAGAACAGAACAGAAAAGAAAAAATTAGAACAGAAGAGAACAGAATAGAATAGAACAGAACCTAATAGAACAGAACAGAACTGAATAGAACAGAATAGAATAGAACAGGACAGAACAGAATAGAATAGATTAGAACAGAATAGAAAAGAATAGAATAGAATAGAATAGAATAGAATAGAATTGAACACAACAGAACAGAATAGAATCGAACAGAATAGAATAGAATAGAACAGAATAGAACAGAATAGAATAGAAAAACAGAAGAGAACAGAATAGAATAGAATAGAATAGAATAGAATAGAATAGAATAGAATAGAATAGAACAGAACAGAACAGAATACAACAGAATAGAATAGAATAGAACAGAATAGAACAGAACAGAATAGAATAGAATAGAATAGAATAGAATAGAACAGAACAGAATAGAATAGAACAGAATAAAATAGAATAGAACAGAACAGAACAGAATAGAATAGAATAGAACAGAATAAAACAGAACAGAACAGAACAGAATAGAATAAAATAGAACAGGACAGAACAGAATAGAATAGATTAGCACAGAATAGAACAGAATAGAACAGAATAGAATAGAATAGAATAGAATAGAACAGAACAGAACAGAACAGAATAGAATAGAATAGAAAAAAATAGAACAGAATAGAATAGAATCGAACAGAATAGAATAGAACAGAATAGAATAGAATAGAATAGAATAGAATAGAATAGAACAGAACAGAAGAGAATAGAATAGAATAGAACAGAACAGAATAGAACAGAATAGAACAGAACTGAATAGAACAGAACACAACACAACAGAACAGAATAGAATAGAATAGAATAGAACAGAACCGAATAGAACAGAACAGAACTGAATAGAACAGAATAGAATAGAATGGAATAGAATAGAATAGAATAGAATAGAACAGAATAGAACAGATTAGAATAGAATAGAATAGAACAGAACAGAAAAGAAAAAAATAGAACAGAAGAGAACAGAATAGAATAGAATAGAATAGAATAGAACAGAACAGAACAGAACAGAATAGAATAGAATAGAATTGAATAGAACAGAACAGAATCGAATCGAATCGAATCGAACAGAATAGAACAGAACAGAACAGAATAGAATAGAATAGAAAAGAATAGAACAGAATAGAATAGAACCGAACAGAATAGAATAGAATAGAACAGAATAGATTAGAATAGAATAGAATAGACAGAACAGAACAGAACAGAATAGAATCGAACAGAATAGAATAGAATAGAATAGAATAGAACAGAATAGAATAGAATCGAACAGAAAAAATAGAATAGAACAGAATAGAAATGAATAGAATAGAATAGAACAGAACAGAATAGAATAGAATGGAATAGAATAGAATAGAATAGAACAGAACAGAATAGAACAGAATAGAACAGAACAGAATAAAACAGAACACAACACAACAGAACAGAATCGAATAGAATAGAATAGAACAGAACCGAATAGAACAGTACAGAACTGAATAGAACAGAATAGAATAGAATGGAATAGAAAACAATATATTAGAATAGAACAGATTAGAATAGAAAAGAATAGAACAGAACAGAACAGAATAGAACAGAATGGAACAGATTACAACACAACAGAACAGAATAGAATAGAATAGAATAGAACAGAAGCGAATAGAACAGAAGAGAACTGAATAGAACAGAATAGAATAGAATACAATAGAACAGAAAAGAATAGAATAGAACAGAATAGAATAGAATAGAACATAACAAAGTAGAATAGAATAGAATAGCATAGAACAGAACAGAATAGAATAGAATAGAACAGAATAGAATAGAATAGAACAGAACAGAACAGAATAGAATAGAATATAACAGAATAGAACATAACAGAACAGAACAGAACAGAACAGAGTAGAATAGAATAGAACAGGACAGAACAGAAAAGAATAGAATAGAACAGAAAAGAACAGAACAGAAGAGAATAGAATAGAATAGAATAGAATAGAATAGAATAGAATAGAATGGAATAGAATAGAATAGAATAGAACAGAAGAAAATAGAACAGAACACAACACAACAGAATAGAATAGAATAGAATAGAATAGAATAGAACAGAATAGAATAGAATCGAACAGAATAGAATAGAACAGAATAGAATAGAATAGAATAGAACAGAATAGAACAGATTAGAATAGAATAGAATAGAACAGAACAGAAAAGAAAAAATTAGAACAGAAGAGAACAGAATAGAATAGAACAGAATCTAATAGAACAGAACAGAACTGAATAGAACAGAATAGAATAGAACAGGACAGAACAGAATAGAATAGATTAGAACAGAATAGAAAAGAATAGAATATAATAGAATAGAATAGAATAGAATTGAACACAACAGAACAGAATAGAATCGAACAGAATAGAATAGAATAGAACAGAATAGAACAGAATAGAATAGAAAAACAGAATAGAACAGAAGAGAAAAGAATAGAATAGAATAGAATAGAATAGAATAGAATAGAATAGAACAGAACAGAATCCAACAGAATAGAATAGAATAGAACAGAATAGAACAGAATAGAACAGAACAGAATAGAATAGAATAGAATAGAATAGAATAGAATAGAATAGAACAGAACAGAATAGAATAGAACAGAATAGAATAGAACAGAATAAAATAGAATAGAACAGAACAGAACAGAATAGAATAGAATAGAACAGAATAAAACAGAACAGAACAGAACAGAACAGAATAGAATAAAATAGAACAGGACAGAACAGAATAGAATAGATTAGCACAGAATAGAACAGAATAGAATAGAATAGAATAGAATAGAATAGAATAGAATACAATAGAATAGAATAGAATAGAATAGAACAGAACAGAACAGAACAGAATAGAATAGAATAGAAAAAATTAGAACAGAATAGAATAGAATCGAACAGAATAGAATAGAACAGAATAGAATAGAATAGAATAGAATAGAACAGAATAGAATAGATTCGAACAGAATAGAATAGAATAGAACATAATAGAAATGAATAGAATAGAATAGAACAGAACAGAATAGAATAGAATGGAATAGAACAGAATAGAATAGAACAGAACAGAATAGAACAGAATAGAACAGAACAGAATAAAACAGAACACAACACAACAGAACAGAATCGAATAGAATAGAATAGAACAGAACGGAATAGAACAGTACAGAACTGAATAGAACAGAATAGAATAGAATGGAATAGAAAACAATATATTAGAATAGAACAGATTAGAATAGAAAAGAATAGAACAGAACAGAACAGAATAGAACAGAATGGAACAGATCACAACACAACAGAACAGAATAGAATAGAATAGAATAGAACAGAAGCGAATAGAACAGAAGAGAACTGAATAGAACAGAACAGAATAGAATAGAATAGAACAGAAAAGAATAGAATAGAACAGAATAGAATGGAATAGAACATAACAAAGTAAAATAGAATAGAAAGCATAGAACAGAACAGAATAGAATAGAATAGAACAGAATAGAATAGAATAGAACAGAATAGAATAGAATAGAACATAACAGAACAGAATAGAATAGAATATAACAGAATAGAACATAACAGAACAGAACAGAACAGAGTAGAATAGAATAGAACAGGACAGAACAGAAAAGAATAGAATAGAACAGAAAAGAACAGAACAGAAGAGAATAGAATAGAATAGAATAGAATAGAATAGAATAGAATAGAATAGAATAGAATAGAATAGAATAGAATAGAATAGAATGGAATAGAATAGAATAGAATAGAACAGAAGAAATTAGAACAGAACACAACACAACAGAATAGAATAGAATAGAATAGAATAGAATAGAATAGAACAGAATAGAATAGAATCGAACAGAATAGAATAGAACAGAATAGAATAGAATAGAATAGAATAGAACAGAACAGAAGAGAATAGAATACAATAGAACAGAACAGAATAGAATAGAATCGAATCGAACAGAATAGAACAGAACAGAACAGAATAGAATAGAATAGAAAATAATAGAACAGAATAGAATAGAATCGAACAGAATAGAAAATAATAGAACAGAATAGAATAGAACAGAACTGAATAGAACAGAACACAACACAACAGAACAGAATAGAATAGAATAGAATAGAACAGAACCTAATAGAACAGAACAGAACTGAATAGAACAGAATAGAATAAAATCGAATAGAACACAATAGAATAGAATAGAACAGAATAGAACAGATTAGAATATAATAGAATAGAACAGAACAGAAAAGAAAAAATTAGAACAGAAGAGAACAGAATAGAATAGAACAGAACCTAATAGAACAGAACAGAACTGAATAGAACAGAATAGAATAGAACAGGACAGAACAGAATAGAATAGATTAGAACAGAATAGAACAGAACAGAATAGAATAGAATAGAATAGAATAGAATAGAATAGAATAGAATAGAATAGAATAGAACAGAACAGAACAGAATCCAACAGAATAGAATAGAATAGAACAGAATAGAACAGAACAGAATAGAATAGAATAGAATAGAATAGAATAGAATAGAATAGAATAGAATAGAATAGAACAGAACAGAATAGAATAGAACAGAATAGAATAGAACAGAATAAAATAGAATAGAACAGAACAGAACAAAATAGAATAGAATAGAACAGAATAAAACAGAACAGAACAGAACAGAACAGAATAGAATAAAATACATCAGGACAGAACAGAATAGAATAGATTAGCACAGAATAGAACAGAATAGAATAGAATAGAATAGAATAGAATAGAATAGAATAGAATAGAACAGAACAGAACAGAACAGAATAGAATAGAAAAGAAAAAAATAGAACAGAATAGAATAGAATCGAACAGAATAGAATAGAACAGAATAGAATAGAATAGAATAGAATAGAATAGAATAGAACAGAACAGAAGAGAATAGAATAGAATAGAACAGAACAGAATAGAACAGAATAGAACAGAACTGAATAGAACAGAACACAACACAACAGAACAGAATAGAATAGAATAGAATAGAACAGAACCGAATAGAACAGAACAGAACTGAATAGAACAGAATAGAATAGAATGGAATAGAACACAATAGAATAGAATAGAACAGAATAGAACAGATTAGAATAGAATAGAATAGAACAGAACAGAACAGAAAAAAATAGAACAGAATACAACAGAATAGAATAGAACAGAATAGAATAGAACAGAACAGAACAGAACAGAATAGAATAGAATAGAATTGAATAGAACAGAACAGAATCGAATCGAATCGAATCGAACAGAATAGAACAGAACAGAACAGAATAGAATAGAATAGAAAAGAATAGAACAGAATAGAATAGAATCGAACAGAATAGAATAGAATAGAACAGAATAGATTAGAATAGAATAGAATAGAACAGAACAGAACAGAGCAGAATAGAATCGAACAGAATAGAATAGAATAGAATAGAATAGAACAGAATAGAATAGAATCGAACAGAATAGAATAGAATAGAACTGAATAGAAATGAATAGAATAGAATAGAACAGAACAGAATAGAATAGAATGGAATAGAATAGAATAGAATAGAACAGAACAGAATAGAACAGAATAGAACAGAACAGAATAAAACAGAACACAAAACAACAGAACAGAATCGAATAGAATAGAATAGAACAGAACCGAATAGAACAGTACAGAACTGAATAGAACAGAATAGAATAGAATGGAATAGAAAACAATATATTAGAATAAAACAGATTAGAATAGAAAAGAATAGAACAGAACAGAACAGAATAGAACAGAATGGAACAGATCACAACACAACAGAACAGAATAGAATAGAAAAGAATAGAACAGAAGCGAATAGAACAGAAGAGAACTGCATAGAACAGAATAGAATAGAATAGAATAGAACAGAAAAGAATAGAATAGAACAGAATAGAATAGAATAGAACATAACAAAGTAGAATAGAATAGAATAGCATAGAACAGAACAGAATAGAAAAGAATAGAACAGAATAGAATAGAATAGAACAGAATAGAATAGAATAGAACAGAACAGAACAGAATAGAATAGAATATAACAGAATAAAACATAACAGAACAGAACAGAACAGAACAGAGTAGAATAGAATAGAACAGGACAGAACAGAAAAGAATAGAATAGAACAGAAAAGAGCAGAACAGAATAGAATAGAATAGAATAGAATAGAATAGAATAGAATAGAATGGAATAGAATAGAATAGAATAGAACAGAAGAAAATAGAACAGAACACAACACAACAGAATAGAATAGAATAGAATAGAATAGAATAGAACAGAATAGAATAGAATCGAACAGAAGAGAATAGAATAGAACAGAATAAAAGAGAACAGAACAGAATAGAATAGAATAGAATAGAATAGAACAGAACAGAATAGAATAGAATATACTAGAATAGAATAGAATAGAAGAGAACAGAATACAAAAGAATAGAACAGAACAGAATAGAACAGAACACAACACAACAGAACAGAATAGAATAGAATAGAATAGAACAGAATAGAATAGAATTGAACAGAATAGAATAGAATAGAACAGAAGAGAATAGAATAGAACCGAACAGAACAGAATAGAATAGAATTTAACAGAACAGAACAGAACAGAACAGAACAGAACAGTATAGAATAGAATAGAACAGGACAGAACAGAACAGAATAGAATAGAACAGAATAGAACAGAACTGAATAGAATAGAATAGAATAGAACAGAACAGAATAGAACAGAATAGAACAGAACTGAATAGAACAGAACACAACAGAACAGAACAGAATAGAATAGAATAGAATAGAACAGAACCGAATAGAACAGAACAGAACTGAATAGAACAGAATAGAATAGAATGGAATAGAACACAATTGAATAGAATAGAACAGAATAGAACAGATTAGAATAGAATAGAATAGAACAGAACAGAACAGAAAAAAATAGAACAGAAGACAACAGAATAGAATAGAACAGAATAGAATAGAACAGAACAGAACAGAACAGAATAGAATAGAATAGAATTGAATAGAACAGAACAGAATCGAATCGAATCGAATCGAACAGAATAGAACAGAACAGAACAGAATAGAATAGAATAGAAAAGAATAGAACAGAATAGAATAGAATCGAACAGAATAGAATAGAATAGAACAGAATAGATTAGAATAGAATAGAATAGAACAGAACAGAACAGAACAGAATAGAATCGAACAGAATAGAATAGAATAGAATAGAATAGAACAGAATAGAATAGAATCGAACAGAATAGAATAGAATAGAACTGAATAGAAATGAATAGAATAGAATAGAACAGAACAGAATAGAATAGAATGGAATAGAATAGAATAGAATAGAACAGAACAGAATAGAACAGAATAGAACAGAACAGAATAAAACAGAACACAACACAACAGAACAGAATCGAATAGAATAGAATAGAACAGAACCGAATAGAACAGTACAGACCTGAATAGAACAGAATAGAATAGAATGGAATAGAAAACATTATATTAGAATAAAACAGATTAGAATAGAAAAGAATAGAACAGAACAGAACAGAATAGAACAGAATGGAACAGATCACAAAACAACAGAACAGAATAGAATAGAATAGAATAGAACAGAAGCGAATAGAACAGAAGAGAACTGAATAGAACAGAATAGAATAGAATAGAATAGAATAGAACAGAAAAGAATAGAATAGAACAGAATAGAATAGAATAGAACATAACAAAGTAGAATAGAATAGAATAGCATAGAACAGAACAGAATAGAAAAGAATAGAACAGAATAGAATAGAATAGAACAGAATAGAATAGAATAGAACAGAACAGAACAGAATAGAATAGAATATAACAGAATAAAACATAACAGAACAGAACAGAACAGAACAGAGTAGAATAGAATAGAACAGGACAGAACAGAAAAGAATAGAATAGAACAGAAAAGAACAGAACAGAAGAGAATAGAATAGAATAGAATAGAATAGAATAGAATAGAATAGAATGGAATAGAATAGAAGGGAATAGAACAGAAGAAAATAGAACAGAACACAACACAACAGAATAGAATAGAATAGAATAGAATAGAATAGAATAGAACAGAATAGAATAGAATCGAACAGACTAGAATAGAATAGAACAGAATAAAACAGAACAGAACAGAATAGAATAGAATAGAATAGAATAGAACAGAACAGAATAGAATAGAATATACTAGAATAGAATAGAATAGAAGAGAACAGAATAGAACAGAACAGAATAGAACAGAACACAACACAACAGAACAGAATAGAATAGAATAGAATAGAACAGAATAGAATAGAATTGAACAGAATAGAATAGAATAGAACAGAAGAGAATAGAATAGAACAGAACAGAACAGAATAGAATAGAATTTAACAGAATAGAACAGAACAGAACAGAACAGAACAGTATAGAATAGAATAGAACAGGACAGAACAGAACAGAATAGAATAGAACAGAATAGAACAGAACTGAATAGAATAGAATAGAATAGAATAGAACAGAATAGAATAGGATAGAATAGAATAGAATAGAACAGAACAGAACAGAACAGAATAGAACAGAGGAGAACAGAATAGAATAGAACAGAATAGAATAGAACAGAACAGAACAGAACAGAATAGAATAGAATAGAAGAGAAAAGAACAGAATAGAACAGAATAGAATAGAATAGAACAGAATAGAATAGAACAGAACAGAAGAGAATAGAATGGAATAGAACAGAACAGAATAAAATAGAATAGAATAGAATAGAATAGAATAGAATAGAATAGAATAGAATAGAACAGAACAGAATAGAACAGAATAGAATACAATAGAACAGAATAAACAGAATAGAATAGAACAGAATAGAACAGAATATAACAGAATAGAGTAGAATAGAATACAATAGAATAGAATAGAATAGCACAGAATAGAATAGAACAGAACAAAATAGAACACAACACAACACAACACAGCAGAATAGAATAGAATAGAATAGAATAGAATAGAACAAAACGGAGTAGAACAGAATAGAACTGAATAGAACAGAATAGAATAGAATAGAATAGAACACAATAGAATAGAATAGAACAGAATAGAACAGATTAGAATAGAATAGAACAGAACAGAACAGAACAGAATAGAATAGAATAGAACAGAATAAAACGGAACAGAACAGAACAGAACAGAATAGAATAAAATAGAACAGGACAGAACAGAATAGAATAGATTAGAACAGAATAGAACAGAATAGAATAGAATAGAATAGAATAGAATAGAATAGAATAGAATAGAATAGAATAGAACAGAACAGAACAGAATAGAATCGAACAGAATAGAATAGAATAGAAAAGAATAGAACAGAATAGAATAGAATCGAACAGAATAGAATAGAACAGAACAGAATAGAATAGAATCGAATCGAACAGAATGGAACAGAACAGAACAGAATAGAATAGAATAGAAAATAATAGAACAGAATAGAATAGAATCGAACAGAATAGAAAATAATAGAACAGAATAGAATAGAACAGAACTGAATAGAACAGAACACAACACAACAGAACAGAATAGAATAGAATAGAATAGAACAGAACCTAATAGAACAGAACAGAACTGAATAGAACAGAATAGAATAGAATGGAATAGAACACAATAGAATAGAATAGAACAGAATAGAACAGATTAGAATAGAATAGAATACAACAGAACAGAAAAAAAAATTTGAACAGAAGAGAACAGAATAGAATAGAACAGAATATAATAGAACAGAATAGAATAGAATAGAATAGAATAGAATAGAATAGAATAGAATAGAACAGAACAGAACAGAACAGAACAGAACAGAATAGAATAGAATAGAATAGAATAGAATAGAACAGAATAGAATAGAATAGAATAGAACAGAATAGAATCGAACAGAATAGAATAGAATAGAACAGAATAGAACAGAACAGAATAGAATAGAATAGAATAAAATAGAACAGAATAGAATAGAATAGAACAGAACAGAATAGAATCGAACAGAATAGAATAGAACAGAATAAAATAGAATAGAACAGAACAGAATAGAACAGAATAGAACAGAACTGAATAGAACAGAACACAACACAACAGAACAGAATAGAATAGAATAGAATAGAACAGAACCGAATAGAACAGAACAGAACTGAATAGAACAGAATAGAATAGAATGGAATAGAACACAATAGAATAGAATAGAACAGAATCGAACAGATTAGAATAGAATAGAATAGAACAGAACAGAACAGAATAGAATAGAATATAACAGAATAGAATAGAATAGAAGAGAACAGAATAGAACAGAACAGAATAGAACAGAACACAACACAACAGAACAGAATTGAATAGAATAGAATAGAACAGAATAGAATAGAATTGAACAGAATAGAATAGAATAGAACAGAAGAGAATAGAATAGAACAGAACAGAACAGAATAGAATAGAATTTAACAGAATAGAACAGAACAGAACAGAACAGAACAGTATAGAATAGAATAGAACAGGACAGAACAGAACAGAATAGAATAGAACAGAATAGAACAGAACTGAATAGAATAGAATAGAATAGAATAGAATAGAACAGAATAGAATAGGATAGAATAGAATAGAATAGAACAGAACAGAACAGAACAGAATAGAACAGAGGAGAACAGAATAGAATAGAACAGAATAGAATAGAACAGAACAGAACAGAACAGAATAGAATAGAATAGAAGAGAAAAGAACAGAATAGAACAGAATAGAATAGAATAGAACAGAATAGAATAGAACAGAACAGAAGAGAATAGAATGGAATAGAACAGAACAGAATAAAATAGAATAGAATAGAATAGAATAGAATAGAATAGAATAGAACAGAATAGAACAGAACAGAATAGAACAGAATAGAATACAATAGAACAGAATAAACAGAATAGAATAGAACAGAATAGAACAGAATAGAACAGAATAGAGTAGAATAGAATACAATAGAATAGAATAGAATAGCACAGAATAGAATAGAACAGAACAAAATAGAACACAACACAACACAACACAGCAGAATAGAATAGAATAGAATAGAATAGAACAAAACGGAGTAGAAGAGAATAGAACTGAATAGAACAGAATAGAATAGAATAGAATAGAACACAATAGAATAGAATAGAACAGAATAGAACAGATTAGAATAGAATAGAACAGAACAGAACAGAACAGAATAGAATAGAATAGAACAGAATAAAACGGAACAGAACAGAACAGAACAGAATAGAATAAAATAGAACAGGACAGAACAGAATAGAATAGATTAGAACAGAATAGAACAGAACAGAATAGAATAGAATAGAATAGAATAGAATAGAATAGAATAGAATAGAACAGAACAGAACAGAATAGAATCGAACAGAATAGAATAGAATAGAAAAGAATAGAACAGAATAGAATAGAATCGAACAGAATAGAATAGAACAGAACAGAATAGAATAGAATAGAATAGAACAGAACAGAAGAGAATGGAATAGAATAGAACAGAACAGAATAGAATAGAATCGAATCGAACAGAATGGAACAGAACAGAACAGAATAGAATAGAATAGAAAATAATAGAACAGAATAGAATAGAATCGAACAGAATAGAAAATAATAGAACAGAATAGAATAGAACAGAACTGAATAGAACAGAACACAACACAACAGAACAGAATAGAATAGAATAGAATAGAACAGAACCTAATAGAACAGAACAGAACTGAATAGAACAGAATAGAATAGAATGGAATAGAACACAATAGAATAGAATAGAACAGAATAGAACAGATTAGAATAGAATAGAATACAACAGAACAGAAAAAAAAATTAGAACAGAAGAGAACAGAATAGAATAGAACAGAATATAATAGAACAGAATAGAATAGAATAGAATAGAATAGAATAGAATAGAATAGAACAGAACAGAACAGAACAGAACAGAACAGAATAGAATAGAATAGAATAGAATAGAACAGAATAGAATAGAATAGAACAGAACAGAATAGAATCGAACAGAATAGAATAGAATAGAACAGAATAGAACAGAACAGAATAGAATAGAATAGAATAAAATAGAACAGAATAGAATAGAATAGAACAGAACAGAATAGAATCGAACAGAATAGAATAGAACAGAATAAAATAGAATAGAACAGAACAGAATAGAACAGAATAGAACAGAACTGAATAGAACAGAACACAACACAACAGAACAGAATAGAATAGAATAGAATAGAACAGAACCGAATAGAACAGAACAGAACTGAATAGAACAGAATAGAATAGAATGGAATAGAACACAATAGAATAGAATAGAACAGAATCGAACAGATTAGAATAGAATAGAATAGAACAGAACAGAACAGAAAAAAATAGAACAGAAGAGAACAGAATAGAATAGAACAGAATAGAATAGAACAGAACAGAACAGAACAGAATAGAATAGACTAGAATTGAATAGAACAGAAAAGAATCGAATCGAATCGAATCGAACAGAATAGAACAGAACAGAACAGAATAGAATAGAATAGAAAAGAATAGAACAGAATAGAATAGAATAGAACAGAATAGATTAGAATAGAATAGAATAGAACAATCAGAACAGAACAGAATAGAATCGAACAGAATAGAATAGAATAGAATAGAACAGAATAGAATAGAATCGAACAGAATAGAATAGAATAGAACAGAATAGAAATGAATAGAATAGAATAGAACAGAACAGAATAGAATAGAATGGAATAGAATAGAATAGAATAGAACAGAACAGAATAGAACAGAATAGAACAGAACAGAATAAAACAGAACACAACACAACAGAACAGAATCGAATAGAATAGAATAGAACAGAACCGAATAGAACACTACAGAACTGAATAGAACAGAATAGAATAGAATGGAATAGAAAACAATATATTAGAATAGAACAGATTAGAATAGAAAAGAATAGAACAGAACAGAACAGAATAGAACAGAATGGAACAGATCACAACACAACAGAACAGAATAGAATAGAATAGAATAGAATAGAAGCGAATAGAATAGAAGAGAACTGAATAGAACAGAATAGAATAGAATAGAATAGAACAGAAAAGAATAGAATAGAACAGAATAGAATAGAATAGAACATAACAAAGTAGAATAGAATAGAATAGCATAGAACAGAACAGAATAGAATAGAATAGAACAGAATAGAATAGAATAGAACAGAATAGAATAGAATAGAACAGAACAGAACAGAATAGAATAGAATATAACAGAATAGAACATAACAGAACAGAACAGAACAGAACAGAGTAGAATAGAATAGAACAGGACAGAACAGAAAAGAATAGAATAGAACAGAAAAGAACAGAACAGAATAGAATAGAATAGAATAGAATAGAATGGAATAGAATAGAATAGAATAGAACAGAAGAAAATAGAACAGAACACAACACAACAGAACAGAATAAAATAGAATAGAATAGAATAGAATAGAATAGAATAGAATAGAATAGAATAGAATAGAATAGAACAGAACAGAATAGAACAGAATAGAATAGAATAGAACAGAATAAACAGAATAGAATAGAACAGAATAGAACAGAATAGAACAGAATAGAGTAGAATAGAATACAATAGAATAGAATAGAATAGCACAGAATAGAATAGAACAGAACAAAATAGAACACAACACAACAAAACACAGCAGAATAGAATAGAATAGAATAGAATAGAACAAAACGGAATAGAACAGAACAGAACTGAATAGAACAGAATAGAATAGAATAGAATAGAACACAATAGAATAGAATAGAACAGAATAGAACAGAATAGAATAGAAACGAACAGAATAGAATAGAACAGAACAGAATAAAACAGAACAGAACAGAACAGAATTGAATAAAATAGAACAGGTCAGAACAGAATAGAATAGATTAGAACAGAATAGAACAGAACAGAATAGAATAGAACAGAACAGAACAGAATAGAATAGAATAGAATAGAACAGAACAGAAGAGAATGGAATAGAATAGAACAGAACAGAATAGAATAGAATCGAATCGAACAGAATGGAACAGAACAGAACAGAATAGAATAGAATAGAAAATAATAGAACAGAATAGAATAGAATCGAACAGAAATAAAAATAATAGAACAGAATAGAATAGAACAGAACTGAATAGAACAGAACACAACACAACAGAACAGAATAGAATAGAATAGAACAGAACGTAATAGAACAGAACAGAACTGAATAGAACAGAATAGAATAGAATAGAATAGAACACAATAGAATAGAATAGAACAGAATAGAACAGATTAGAATAGAATAGAATAGAACAGAACAGAACAGAAAAAAATAGAACAGAAGAGAACAGAATAGAATAGAACAGAATATAATAGAACAGAACAGAATAGAATAGAATAGAATAGAATAGAACAGAACCGAATAGAACAGAATAGAACAGAACAGAACAGAATAGAACAGATTAGAATAGAATAGAATAGAACGGAACAGAACAGAAAAAAATGGAACAGAATAGAACAGAATAGAATAGAACAGAATAGAATAGAATAGAATAGAACAGAACACAATAGAATAGAATAGAACAGAACAGAACAGAATATAATCGAACAGAATAGAATAGAATAGAAATGAATAGAACAGAATAGAATAGAATCGAACAGAATAGAATAGAATAGAACAGAATAGAATAGAATAGAATAGAATAGAACAGAACAGAACAGAACAGAATAGAATCGAACAGAATAGAATGGAATAGAATAGAATAGAATAGAACAGAATAGAATAGAATCGAACAGAATAGAACAGAATAGAACAGAATAGAATAGAATAGAATAGAATAGAAGAGAACAGAATAGAACAGAACAGAATAGAATAGAATAGAACAGAACAGAATAGAGTAGAACAGAATGGAATAGAACAGAATAGATTAGAATAGAATAGAATAGAACAGAACAGAACACAACGGAATAGAATCGAACAGAATAGAATAGAATAGAATAGAATAGAACAGAAGAAGAATAGAATCGAACAGAATAGAATAGAATAGAACAGAATAGAAATGAATAGAATAGAACAGAAAAGAACAGAACAGAAGAGAATAGAATAGAATAGAATAGAATAGAATAGAATAGAATAGAATAGAATGGAATAGAATAGAATAGAATAGAACAGAAGAAAATAGAACAGAACACAACACAACAGAACAGAATAAAATAGAATAGAATAGAATAGAATAGAATAGAATAGAATAGAATAGAACAGAACAGAATAGAACAGAATAGAATAGAATAGAACAGAATAAACAGAATAGAATAGAACAGAATAGAACAGAATAGAGTAGAATAGAATACAATACAATAGAATAGAATAGCACAGAATAGAATAGAACAGAACAAAATAGAACACAACACAACACAACACAGCAGAATAGAATAGAATAGAATAGAATAGAATAGAACAAAACGGAATAGAACAGAACAGAACTGAATAGAACAGAATAGAATAGAATAGAATAGAACACAATAGAATAGAATAGAACAGAATAGAACAGAATAGAATAGAATCGAACAGAATAGAATAGAACAATACAGAATAAAACAGAACAGAACAGAACAGAATTGAATAAAATAGAACAGGACAGAACAGAATAGAATAGATTAGAACAGAATAGAACAGAACAGAATAGAATAGAATAGAATAGAATAGAATAGAATAGAATAGAATAGAACAGAACAGAACAGAATAGAATAGAATATAACAGAATAGAACATAACAGAACAGAACAGAACAGAACAGAGTAGAATAGAATAGAACAGGACAGAACAGAAAAGAATAGAATAGAACAGAAAAGAACAGAACAGAATAGAATAGAATAGAATAGAATAGAATGGAATAGAATAGAATAGAATAGAACAGAAGAAAATAGAACAGAACACAACACAACAGAACAGAATAAAATAGAATAGAATAGAATAGAATAGAATAGAATAGAATAGAATAGAATAGAACAGAACAGAATAGAACAGAATAGAATAGAATAGAACAGAATAAACAGAATAGAATAGAACAGAATAGAACAGAATAGAGTAGAATAGAATACAATAGAATAGAATAGAATAGCACAGAATAGAATAGAACAGAACAAAATAGAACACAACACAACAAAACACAGCAGAATAGAATAGAATAGAATAGAATAGAATAGAACAAAACGGAATAGAACAGAACAGAACTGAATAGAACAGAATAGAATAGAATAGAATAGAACACAATAGAATAGAATAGAACAGAATAGAACAGAATAGAATAGAAACGAACAGAATAGAATAGAACAGAACAGAATAAAACAGAACAGAACAGAACAGAATTGAATAAAATAGAACAGGTCAGAACAGAATAGAATAGATTAGAACAGAATAGAACAGAACAGAATAGAATAGAACAGAACAGAACAGAATAGAATAGAATAGAATAGAACAGAACAGAAGAGAATGGAATAGAATAGAACAGAACAGAATAGAATAGAATCGAATCGAACAGAATGGAACAGAACAGAACAGAATAGAATAGAATAGAAAATAATAGAACAGAATAGAATAGAATCGAACAGAAATAAAAATAATAGAACAGAATAGAATAGAACAGAACTGAATAGAACAGAACACAACACAACAGAACAGAATAGAATAGAATAGAACAGAACGTAATAGAACAGAACAGAACTGAATAGAACAGAATAGAATAGAATGGAATAGAACACAATAGAATAGAATAGAACAGAATAGAACAGATTAGAATAGAATAGAATAGAACAGAACAGAACAGAAAAAAATAGAACAGAAGAGAACAGAATAGAATAGAACAGAATATAATAGAACAGAACAGAATAGAATAGAATAGAATAGAATAGAACAGAACCGAATAGAACAGAATAGAACAGAACAGAACAGAATAGAACAGATTAGAATAGAATAGAATAGAACGGAACAGAACAGAAAAAAATGGAACAGAATAGAACAGAATAGAATAGAACAGAATAGAATAGAATAGAATAGAACAGAACACAATAGAATAGAATAGAACAGAACAGAACAGAATATAATCGAACAGAATAGAATAGAATAGAAAAGAATAGAACAGAATAGAATAGAATCGAACAGAATAGAATAGAATAGAACAGAATAGAATAGAATAGAATAGAATAGAACAGAACAGAACAGAACAGAATAGAATCGAACAGAATAGAATGGAATAGAATAGAATAGAATAGAACAGAATAGAATAGAATCGAACAGAATAGAACAGAATAGAACAGAATAGAATAGAATAGAATAGAATAGAAGAGAACAGAATAGAACAGAACAGAATAGAATAGAATAGAACAGAACAGAATAGAGTAGAACAGAATGGAATAGAACAGAATAGATTAGAATAGAATAGAATAGAACAGAACAGAACACAACGGAATAGAATCGAACAGAATAGAATAGAATAGAATAGAATAGAACAGAAGAAGAATAGAATCGAACAGAATAGAATAGAATAGAACAGAATAGAAATGAATAGAATAGAACAGAAAAGAACAGAACAGAAGAGAATAGAATAGAATAGAATAGAATAGAATAGAATAGAATAGAATAGAATGGAATAGAATAGAATAGAATAGAACAGAAGAAAATAGAACAGAACACAACACAACAGAACAGAATAAAATAGAATAGAATAGAATAGAATAGAATAGAATAGAATAGAATAGAACAGAACAGAATAGAACAGAATAGAATAGAATAGAACAGAATAAACAGAATAGAATAGAACAGAATAGAACAGAATAGAGTAGAATAGAATACAATACAATAGAATAGAATAGCACAGAATAGAATAGAACAGAACAAAATAGAACACAACACAACACAACACAGCAGAATAGAATAGAATAGAATAGAATAGAATAGAACAAAACGGAATAGAACAGAACAGAACTGAATAGAACAGAATAGAATAGAATAGAATAGAACACAATAGAATAGAATAGAACAGAATAGAACAGAATAGAATAGAATCGAACAGAATAGAATAGAACAATACAGAATAAAACAGAACAGAACAGAACAGAATTGAATAAAATAGAACAGGACAGAACAGAATAGAATAGATTAGAACAGAATAGAACAGAACAGAATAGAATAGAATAGAATAGAATAGAATAGAATAGAATAGAATAGAACAGAACAGAACAGAATAGAATAGAATATAACAGAATAGAACATAACAGAACAGAACAGAACAGAACAGAGTAGAATAGAATAGAACAGGACAGAACAGAAAAGAATAGAATAGAACAGAAAAGAACAGAACAGAATAGAATAGAATAGAATAGAATAGAATGGAATAGAATAGAATAGAATAGAACAGAAGAAAATAGAACAGAACACAACACAACAGAACAGAATAAAATAGAATAGAATAGAATAGAATAGAATAGAATAGAATAGAATAGAATAGAACAGAACAGAATAGAACAGAATAGAATAGAATAGAACAGAATAAACAGAATAGAATAGAACAGAATAGAACAGAATAGAGTAGAATAGAATACAATAGAATAGAATAGAATAGCACAGAATAGAATAGAACAGAACAAAATAGAACACAACACAACAAAACACAGCAGAATAGAATAGAATAGAATAGAATAGAATAGAACAAAACGGAATAGAACAGAACAGAACTGAATAGAACAGAATAGAATAGAATAGAATAGAACACAATAGAATAGAATAGAACAGAATAGAACAGAATAGAATAGAAACGAACAGAATAGAATAGAACAGAACAGAATAAAACAGAACAGAACAGAACAGAATTGAATAAAATAGAACAGGTCAGAACAGAATAGAATAGATTAGAACAGAATAGAACAGAACAGAATAGAATAGAACAGAACAGAACAGAATAGAATAGAATAGAATAGAACAGAACAGAAGAGAATGGAATAGAATAGAACAGAACAGAATAGAATAGAATCGAATCGAACAGAATGGAACAGAACAGAACAGAATAGAATAGAATAGAAAATAATAGAACAGAATAGAATAGAATCGAACAGAAATAAAAATAATAGAACAGAATAGAATAGAACAGAACTGAATAGAACAGAACACAACACAACAGAACAGAATAGAATAGAATAGAACAGAACGTAATAGAACAGAACAGAACTGAATAGAACAGAATAGAATAGAATGGAATAGAACACAATAGAATAGAATAGAACAGAATAGAACAGATTAGAATAGAATAGAATAGAACAGAACAGAACAGAAAAAAATAGAACAGAAGAGAACAGAATAGAATAGAACAGAATATAATAGAACAGAACAGAATAGAATAGAATAGAATAGAATAGAACAGAACCGAATAGAACAGAATAGAACAGAACAGAACAGAATAGAACAGATTAGAATAGAATAGAATAGAACGGAACAGAACAGAAAAAAATGGAACAGAATAGAACAGAATAGAATAGAACAGAATAGAATAGAATAGAATAGAACAGAACACAATAGAATAGAATAGAACAGAACAGAACAGAATATAATCGAACAGAATAGAATAGAATAGAAAAGAATAGAACAGAATAGAATAGAATCGAACAGAATAGAATAGAATAGAACAGAATAGAATAGAATAGAATAGAATAGAACAGAACAGAACAGAACAGAATAGAATCGAACAGAATAGAATGGAATAGAATAGAATAGAATAGAACAGAATAGAATAGAATCGAACAGAATAGAACAGAATAGAACAGAATAGAATAGAATAGAATAGAATAGAAGAGAACAGAATAGAACAGAACAGAATAGAATAGAATAGAACAGAACAGAATAGAGTAGAACAGAATGGAATAGAACAGAATAGATTAGAATAGAATAGAATAGAACAGAACAGAACACAACGGAATAGAATCGAACAGAATAGAATAGAATAGAATAGAATAGAACAGAAGAAGAATAGAATCGAACAGAATAGAATAGAATAGAACAGAATAGAAATGAATAGAATAGAACAGAAAAGAACAGAACAGAAGAGAATAGAATAGAATAGAATAGAATAGAATAGAATAGAATAGAATAGAATGGAATAGAATAGAATAGAATAGAACAGAAGAAAATAGAACAGAACACAACACAACAGAACAGAATAAAATAGAATAGAATAGAATAGAATAGAATAGAATAGAATAGAATAGAACAGAACAGAATAGAACAGAATAGAATAGAATAGAACAGAATAAACAGAATAGAATAGAACAGAATAGAACAGAATAGAGTAGAATAGAATACAATACAATAGAATAGAATAGCACAGAATAGAATAGAACAGAACAAAATAGAACACAACACAACACAACACAGCAGAATAGAATAGAATAGAATAGAATAGAATAGAACAAAACGGAATAGAACAGAACAGAACTGAATAGAACAGAATAGAATAGAATAGAATAGAACACAATAGAATAGAATAGAACAGAATAGAACAGAATAGAATAGAATCGAACAGAATAGAATAGAACAATACAGAATAAAACAGAACAGAACAGAACAGAATTGAATAAAATAGAACAGGACAGAACAGAATAGAATAGATTAGAACAGAATAGAACAGAACAGAATAGAATAGAATAGAATAGAATAGAATAGAATAGAATAGAATAGAACAGAACAGAACAGAATAGAATAGAATATAACAGAATAGAACATAACAGAACAGAACAGAACAGAACAGAGTAGAATAGAATAGAACAGGACAGAACAGAAAAGAATAGAATAGAACAGAAAAGAACAGAACAGAATAGAATAGAATAGAATAGAATAGAATGGAATAGAATAGAATAGAATAGAACAGAAGAAAATAGAACAGAACACAACACAACAGAACAGAATAAAATAGAATAGAATAGAATAGAATAGAATAGAATAGAATAGAATAGAATAGAACAGAACAGAATAGAACAGAATAGAATAGAATAGAACAGAATAAACAGAATAGAATAGAACAGAATAGAACAGAATAGAGTAGAATAGAATACAATAGAATAGAATAGAATAGCACAGAATAGAATAGAACAGAACAAAATAGAACACAACACAACAAAACACAGCAGAATAGAATAGAATAGAATAGAATAGAATAGAACAAAACGGAATAGAACAGAACAGAACTGAATAGAACAGAATAGAATAGAATAGAATAGAACACAATAGAATAGAATAGAACAGAATAGAACAGAATAGAATAGAAACGATCAGAATAGAATAGAACAGAACAGAATAAAACAGAACAGAACAGAACAGAATTGAATAAAATAGAACAGGTCAGAACAGAATAGAATAGATTAGAACAGAATAGAACAGAACAGAATAGAATAGAATAGAATAGAATAGAATAGAATAGAATAGAATAGAATAGAATAGAATAGAATAGAACAGAACAGAACAGAATAGAATCGAACAGAATAGAATAGAATAGAAAAGAATAGAACAGAATAGAATAGAATCGAACAGAATAGAATAGAACAGAACAGAACAGAATAGAATAGAATAGAATAGAACAGAACAGAAGAGAATGGAATAGAATAGAACAGAACAGAATAGAATAGAATCGAATCGAACAGAATGGAACAGAACAGAACAGAATAGAATAGAATAGAAAACAATAGAACAGAATAGAATAGAATCGAACAGAATAGAAAATAATAGAACAGAATAGAATAGAACAGAACTGAATAGAACAGAACACAACACAACAGAACAGAATAGAATAGAATAGAATAGAACAGAACGTAATAGAACAGAACAGAACTGAATAGAACAGAATAGAATAGAAAGGAATAGAACACAATAGAATAGAATAGAACAGAATAGAACAGATTAGAATAGAATAGAATAGAACAGAACAGAACAGAAAAAAATAGAACAGAAGAGAACAGAATAGAATAGAAGAGAATATAATAGAACAGAACAGAATAGAATAGAATAGAATAGAATAGAACAGAACCGAATAGAACAGAATAGAACAGAACAGAACAGAATAGAACAGATTAGAATAGAATAGAATAGACGGAACAGAACAGAAAAAAATAGAACAGAATAGAACAGAATAGAATAGAACAGAATAGAATAGAATAGAATAGAACAAAACACAATAGAATAGAATAGAACAGAACAGAACAGAATATAATCGAACAGAATAGAATAGAATAGAAAAGAATAGAACAGAATAGAATAGAATCGAACAGAATAGAATAGAATAGAACAGAATAGAATAGAATAGAATAGAATAGAACAGAACAGAACAGAACAGAATAGAATCGAACAGAATAGAATGGAATAGAATAGAATAGAATAGAACAGAATAGAATAGAATCGAACAGAATAGAACAGAATAGAACAGAATAGAATAGAATAGAATAGAATAGAAGAGAACAGAATAGAACAGAACAGAATAGAATAGAATAGAACAGAACAGAATAGAGTAGAACAGAATGGAATAGAACAGAATAGAATAGAATCGAACAGAATAGAATAGAATAGAACAGAATAGATTAGAATAGAATAGAATAGAACAGAACAGAACAGAACGGAATAGAATCGAACAGAATAGAATAGAATAGAATAGAATAGAATAGAACAGAATAGAATAGAATCGAACAGAATAGAATAGAATAGAACAGAATAGAAATGAATAGAATAGAACAGAAAAGAACAGAACAGAAGAGAATAGAATAGAATAGAATAGAATAGAATAGAATAGAATAGAATAGAATGGAATAGAATAGAATAGAATAGAACAGAAGAAAATAGAACAGAACACAACACAACAGAACAGAATAAAATAGAATAGAATAGAATAGAATAGAATAGAATAGAATAGAATAGAATGAACAGAATAGAACAGAATAGAATAGAATAGAACAGAATAAACAGAATAGAATAGAACAGAATAGAACAGAATAGAGTAGAATAGAATACAATAGAATAGAATAGAATAGCACAGAATAGAATAGAACAGAACAAAATAGAACACAACACAACACAACACAGCAGAATAGAATAGAATAGAATAGAATAGAACAAAACGGAATAGAACAGAACAGAACTGAATAGAACAGAATAGAATAGAATAGAATAGAACACAATAGAATAGAATAGAACAGAATAGAACAGAATAGAATAGAATCGAACAGAATAGAATAGAACAATACAGAATAAATCAGAACAGAACAGAACAGAATTGAATAAAATAGAACAGGACAGAACAGAATAGAATAGATTAGAACAGAATAGAACAGAATAGAATAGAATAGAATAGAATAGAATAGAATAGAATAGAATAGAATAGAATAGAACAGAACAGAACAGAACAGAATAGAATCGAACAGAATAGAATAGAATAGAAAAGAATAGAACAGAATAGAATAGAATCGAACAGAATAGAATAGAACAGAACAGAACAGAATAGAATAGAATAGAATAGAACAGAACAGAAGAGAATGGAATAGAATAGAACAGAACAGAATAGAATAGAATCGAATCGAACAGAATGGAACAGAACAGAACAGAAAAAAATAGAACAGTAGAGAACAGAATAGATAGAACAGAATATAATAGAACAGAACAGAATAGAATAGAATAGAATAGAATAGAACAGAACCGAATAGAACAGAATAGAACAGAACAGAACAGAATAGAACAGATTAGAATAGAATAGAATAGAACGGAACAGAACAGAAAAAAATAGAACAGAATAGAACAGAATAGAATAGAATAGAATAGAACAGAACACAATAGAATAGAATAGAACAGAACAGAACAGAATATAATCGAACAGAATAGAATAGAATAGAAAAGAATAGAACAGAATAGAATAGAATCGAACAGAATAGAATAGAATAGAACAGAATAGAATAGAATAGAATAGAATAGAATAGAAAAGAACAGAACAGAACAGAATAGAATCGAACAGAATAGAATGGAATAGAGTAGAATAGAATAGAACAGAATAGAATAGAATCGAACAGAATAGAACAGAATAGAATAGAATAGAATAGAATAGAAGAGAACAGAATAGAACAGAACAGAATAGAATAGAATAGAACAGAACAGAATAGAGTAGAACAGAATGGAATAGAACAGAATAGAATAGAATCGAACAGAATAGAATAGAATAGAACAGAATAGATTAGAATAGAATAGAATAGAACAGAACAGAACAGAACGGAATAGAATCGAACAGAATAGAATAGAATAGAATAGAATAGAACAGAATAGAATAGAATCGAACAGAATAGAATAGAATAGAACAGAATAGAAATGAATAGAATAGAACAGAAAAGAACAGAACAGAAGAGAATAGAATAGAATAGAATAGAATAGAATAGAATAGAATAGAATAGAATGGAATAGAATAGAATAGAATAGAACAGAACCGAATAGAACAGAATAGAACAGAACAGAACAGAATAGAACAGAATAGAATAGAATAGAACAGAATAAACAGAATAGAATAGAACAGAATAGAACAGAATAGAGTAGAATAGAATACAATAGAATAGAATAGAATAGCACAGAATAGAATAGAACAGAACAAAATAGAACACAACACAACACAACACAGCAGAATAGAATAGAATAGAATAGAATAGAACAAAACGGAATAGAACAGAACAGAACTGAATAGAACAGAATAGAATAGAATAGAATAGAACACAATAGAATAGAATAGAACAGAATAGAACAGAATAGAATAGAATCGAACAGAATCGAATAGAACAATACAGAATAAAACAGAACAGAACAGAACAGAATTGAATAAAATAGAACAGGACAGAACAGAATAGAATAGATTAGAACAGAATAGAACAGAACAGAATAGAATAGAATAGAATAGAATAGAATAGAATAGAATAGAATAGAACAGAACAGAACAGAATAGAATCGAACAGAATAGAATAGAATAGAAAAGAATAGAACAGAATAGAATAGAATCGAACAGAATAGAATAGAACAGAACAGAACAGAATAGAATAGAATAGAATAGAACAGAACAGAAGAGAATGGAATAGAATAGAACAGAACAGAATAGAATAGAATCGAATCGAACAGAATGGAACAGAACAGAACAGAATAGAATAGAATAGAAAATAATAGAACAGAATAGAATAGAATCGAACAGAATAGAAAATAATAGAACAGAATAGAATAGAACAGAACTGAATAGAACAGAACACAACACAACAGAACAGAATAGAATAGAATAGAATAGAACAGAACCTAATAGAACAGAACAGAACTGAATAGAACAGAATAGAATAGAATGAATAGAACACAATAGAATAGAATAGAACAGAATAGAACAGATTAGAATAGAATAGAATAGAACAGAACAGAACAGAAAAAAATAGAACAGAAGACAACAGAATAGAATAGAACAGAATATAATAGAACAGAACAGAATAGAATAGAATAGAATAGAATAGAATAGAATAGAATAGAACAGAACCGAATAGAACAGAATAGAATAGAACAGAACAGAACAGAACAGAATAGAATAGAATAGAATAGAATAGAATAGAACAGAACCGAATAGAACAGAATAGAACAGAACAGAATAGAATCGAACAGAATAGAATAGAATAGAACAGAATAGAACAGAATAGAATAGAATAGAATAGAATAGAATAGAATAGAATAGAATAGAATAGAATAGAATAGAACAGAACAGAATAGAATAGAGCAGAATAGAATAGAACAGAATAGAATAGAATAGAACAGAATAGAATAGAATAGAACAGAACAGAACTGAATAAAATAGAATAGAACAGAATAAAACAGAACAGAACAGAACAGAACAGAATAGAATAAAATAGAACAGGACAGAACAGAATAGAATAGATTAGAACAGAATAGAACAGAATAGAATAGAATAGAATAGAATAGAATAGAATAGAATAGAATAGACAAAAATAGAACAGAATAGAATAGAATCGAACAGAATAGAATAGAATAGAAAAAAATAGAACAGAATAGAATAGAATCGAACAGAATAGAATAGAACAGAATAGAATAGAATAGAACAGAATAGAACAGAACAGAAGAGAATAGAATAGAATAGAACAGAACAGAATTGAACAGAATAGAACAGAACTGAATAGAACAGAACACAACACAACAGAACAGAATAGAATAGAATAGAATAGAATAGAACAGAACCGAATAGAACAGAACAAAACTGAATAGAAAAGAATAGAATAGAATGGAATAGAACACAATAGAATAGAATAGAACAGAATAGAACAGATTAGAATAGAATAGAATAGAACGGAACAGAACAGAAAAAAATAGAACAGAAGAGAACAGAATAGAATAGAACAGAATAGAATAGAACAGAACAGAACAGAATAGAATAGAATAGAATAGAATAGAATAGAACAGAACACAATAGAATAGAATAGAACAGAACAGAACAGAATATAATCGAACAGAATAGAATAGAATAGAAAAGAATAGAACAGAATAGAATAGAATCGAACAGAATAGAACAGAATAGAATAGAATAGAATAGAATAGAATAGAATAGAATAGAAGAGAACAGAATAGAACAGAACAGAATAGAATAGAATAGAACAGAACAGAATAGAGTAGAACAGAATGGAATAGAACAGAATAGAATAGAATCGAACAGAATAGAATAGAATAGAACAGAATAGATTAGAATAGAATAGAATAGAACAGAACAGAACAGAACAGAATAGAATCGAACAGAATAGAATAGAATAGAATAGAATAGAACAGAATAGAATAGAATCGAACAGAATAGAATAGAATAGAACAGAATAGAAATGAATAGAATAGAATAGAACAGAACAGAATAGAATAGAATGGAATAGAATAGAATAGAATAGAACAGAACAGAATAGAACAGAATAGAACAGAACAGAATAAAACAGAACACAACACAACAGAACAGAATCGAATAGAATAGAATAGAACAGAACCGAATAGAACAGTACAGAACTGAATAGAACAGAATAGAATAGAATGGAATAGAAAACAATATATTAGAATAGAACAGATTAGAATAGAAAAGAATAGAACAGAACAGAACAGAGTAGAACAGAATGGAACAGAACACAACACAACAGAACAGAATAGAATAGAATAGAATAGAACAGAAGCGAATAGAACAGAAGAGAACTGAATAGAACAGAATAGAATAGAATAGAATAGAACAGAAAAGAATAGAATAGAACAGAATAGATTAGAATAGAACATAACAAAGTAGAATAGAATAGAATAGCATAGAACAGAACAGAATAGAATAGAATAGAACAGAATAGAATAGAATAGAACAGAATAGAATAGAATAGAACAGAACAGAACAGAATAGAATAGAATATAACAGAATAGAACATAACAGAACAGAACAGAACAGAACAGAGTAGAATAGAATAGAACAGGACAGAACAGAAAAGAATAGAATAGAACAGAAAAGAACAGAACAGAAGAGAATAGAATAGAATAGAATAGAATAGAATAGAATAGAATAGAATAGAATGGAATAGAATAGAATAGAATAGAACAGAAGAAAATAGAACAGAACACAACACAACAGAACAGAATAAAATAGAATAGAATAGAATAGAATAGAATAGAATAGAATAGAATAGAATAGAATAGAACAGAACAGAATAGAACAGAATAGAATAGAATAGAACAGAATAAACAGAATAGAATAGAACAGAATAGAACAGAATAGAACAGAATAGAGTAGAATAGAATACAATAGAATAGAATAGAATAGCACAGAATAGAATAGAACAGAACAAAATAGAAAACAACACAACACAACACAGCAGAATAGAATAGAATAGAATAGAATAGAACAAAACGGAATAGAACAGAACAGAACTGAATAGAACAGAATAGAATAGAATAGAACAGAATAGAACAGAATAGAATAGAATCGAACAGAATAGAATAGAACAGAACAGAATAAAACAGAACAGAACAGAACAGAATAGAATAAAATAGAACAGGACAGAACAGAATAGAATAGATTAGAACAGAATAGAACAGAACAGAATAGAATAGAATAGAATAGAATAGAATAGAATAGAATAGAATAGAACAGAACAGAACAGAATAGAATCGAACAGAATAGAATAGAAAAGAATAGAACAGAATAGAATAGAATCGAACAGAATTGAATAGAACAGAACAGAATAGAATAGAATAGAATAGAACAGAACAGAAGAGAATGGAATAGAATAGAACAGAACAGAATAGAATAGAATCGAATCGAACAGAATGGAACAGAACAGAACAGAATAGAATAGAATAGAAAATAATAGAACAGAATAGAATAGAATCGAACAGAATAGAAAATAATAGAACAGAATAGAATAGAACAGAACTGAATAGAACAGAACACAACACAACAGAACAGAATAGAATAGAATAGAATAGAACAGAACTTAATAGAACAGAACAGAACTGAATAGAACAGAATAGAATAGAATGGAATAGAACACAATAGAATAGAATAGAACAGAATAGAACAGATTAGAATAGAATAGAATAGAACAGAACAGAACAGAAAAAAATAGAACAGAAGACAACAGAATAGAATAGAACAGAATATAATAGAACAGAACAGAATAGAATAGAATAGAATAGAATAGAATAGAATAGAACAGAACAGAACCGAATAGAACAGAATAGAACAGAACAGAATAGAATAGAATAGAATAGAATAGAACAGAATAGAATTGAATAGAACAGAACAGAATAGAATCGAACAGAATAGAATAGAATAGAACAGAATAGAACAGAATAGAATAGAATAGAATAGAATAGAATAGAATAGAATAGAACAGAACAGAATAGAATAGAACAGAATAGAATAGAACAGAATAGAATAGAATAGAACAGAATAGAATAGAATAGAACAGAACAGAACTGAATAAAATAGAATAGAACAGAATAAAACAGAACAGAACAGAACAGAACAGAATAGAATAAAATAGAACAGGACAGAACAGAATAGAATAGATTAGAACAGAATAGAACAGAATAGAATAGAATAGAATAGAATAGAATAGAATAGAATAGAATAGAATAGAATGAACAGAATAGAACAGAATAGAATAGAATAGAACAGAATAAACAGAATAGAATAGAACAGAATAGAACAGAATAGAGTAGAATAGAATACAATAGAATAGAATAGAATAGCACAGAATAGAATAGAACAGAACAAAATAGAACACAACACAACACAACACAGCAGAATAGAATAGAATAGAATAGAATAGAACAAAACGGAATAGAACAGAACAGAACTGAATAGAACAGAATAGAATAGAATAGAATAGAACACAATAGAATAGAATAGAACAGAATAGAACAGAATAGAATAGAATCGAACAGAATAGAATAGAACAATACAGAATAAATCAGAACAGAACAGAACAGAATTGAATAAAATAGAACAGGACAGAACAGAATAGAATAGATTAGAACAGAATAGAACAGAATAGAATAGAATAGAATAGAATAGAATAGAATAGAATAGAATAGAATAGAATAGAATAGAACAGAACAGAACAGAACAGAATAGAATCGAACAGAATAGAATAGAATAGAAAAGAATAGAACAGAATAGAATAGAATCGAACAGAATAGAATAGAACAGAACAGAACAGAATAGAATAGAATAGAATAGAACAGAACAGAAGAGAATGGAATAGAATAGAACAGAACAGAATAGAATAGAACCGAATCGAACAGAATGGAACAGAACAGAACAGAAAAAAATAGAACAGTAGAGAACAGAATAGATAGAACAGAATATAATAGAACAGAACAGAATAGAATAGAATAGAATAGAATAGAACAGAACCGAATAGAACAGAATAGAACAGAACAGAACAGAATAGAACAGATTAGAATAGAATAGAATAGAACGGAACAGAACAGAAAAAAATAGAACAGAATAGAACAGAATAGAATAGAATAGAATAGAACAGAACACAATAGAATAGAATAGAACAGAACAGAACAGAATATAATCGAACAGAATAGAATAGAATAGAAAAGAATAGAACAGAATAGAATAGAATCGAACAGAATAGAATAGAATAGAACAGAATAGAATAGAATAGAATAGAATAGAATAGAATAGAAAAGAACAGAACAGAACAGAATAGAATCGAACAGAATAGAATGGAATAGAATAGAATAGAATAGAACAGAATAGAATAGAATCGAACAGAATAGAACAGAATAGAACAGAATAGAATAGAATAGAATAGAATAGAAGAGAACAGAATAGAACAGAACAGAATAGAATAGAATAGAACAGAACAGAATAGAGTAGAACAGAATGGAATAGAACAGAATAGAATAGAATCGAACAGAATAGAATAGAATAGAACAGAATAGATTAGAATAGAATAGAATAGAACAGAACAGAACAGAACGGAATAGAATCGAACAGAATAGAATAGAATAGAATAGAATAGAACAGAATAGAATAGAATCGAACAGAATAGAATAGAATAGAACAGAATAGAAATGAATAGAATAGAACAGAAAAGAACAGAACAGAAGAGAATAGAATAGAATAGAATAGAATAGAATAGAATAGAATAGAATAGAATGGAATAGAATAGAATAGAATAGAACAGAACCGAATAGAACAGAATAGAACAGAACAGAACAGAATAGAACAGAATAGAATAGAATAGAACAGAATAAACAGAATAGAATAGAACAGAATAGAACAGAATAGAGTAGAATAGAATACAATAGAATAGAATAGAATAGCACAGAATAGAATAGAACAGAACAAAATAGAACACAACACAACACAACACAGCAGAATAGAATAGAATAGAATAGAATAGAACAAAACGGAATAGAACAGAACAGAACTGAATAGAACAGAATAGAATAGAATAGAATAGAACACAATAGAATAGAATAGAACAGAATAGAACAGAATAGAATAGAATCGAACAGAATCGAATAGAACAATACAGAATAAAACAGAACAGAACAGAACAGAATTGAATAAAATAGAACAGGACAGAACAGAATAGAATAGATTAGAACAGAATAGAACAGAACAGAATAGAATAGAATAGAATAGAATAGAATAGAATAGAATAGAACAGAACAGAACAGAATAGAATCGAACAGAATAGAATAGAATAGAAAAGAATAGAACAGAATAGAATAGAATCGAACAGAATAGAATAGAACAGAACAGAACAGAATAGAATAGAATAGAATAGAACAGAACAGAAGAGAATGGAATAGAATAGAACAGAACAGAATAGAATAGAATCGAATCGAACAGAATGGAACAGAACAGAACAGAATAGAATAGAATAGAAAATAATAGAACAGAATAGAATAGAATCGAACAGAATAGAAAATAATAGAACAGAATAGAATAGAACAGAACTGAATAGAACAGAACACAACACAACAGAACAGAATAGAATAGAATAGAATAGAACAGAACCTAATAGAACAGAACAGAACTGAATAGAACAGAATAGAATAGAATGAATAGAACACAACAGAATAGAATAGAACAGAATAGAACAGATTAGAATAGAATAGAATAGAACAGAACAGAACAGAAAAAAATAGAACAGAAGACAACAGAATAGAATAGAACAGAATATAATAGAACAGAACAGAATAGAATAGAATAGAATAGAATAGAATAGAATAGAATAGAACAGAACCGAATAGAACAGAATAGAATAGAACAGAACAGAACAGAACAGAATAGAATAGAATAGAATAGAATAGAATAGAACAGAACCGAATAGAACAGAATAGAACAGAACAGAATAGAATCGAACAGAATAGAATAGAATAGAACAGAATAGAACAGAATAGAATAGAATAGAATAGAATAGAATAGAATAGAATAGAATAGAATAGAATAGAATAGAATAGAACAGAACAGAATAGAATAGAGCAGAATAGAATAGAACAGAATAGAATAGAATAGAACAGAATAGAATAGAATAGAACAGAACAGAACTGAATAAAATAGAATAGAACAGAATAAAACAGAACAGAACAGAACAGAACAGAATAGAATAAAATAGAACAGGACAGAACAGAATAGAATAGATTAGAACAGAATAGAACAGAATAGAATAGAATAGAATAGAATAGAATAGAATAGAATAGAATAGACAAAAATAGAACAGAATAGAATAGAATCGAACAGAATAGAATAGAATAGAAAAAAATAGAACAGAATAGAATAGAATCGAACAGAATAGAATAGAACAGAATAGAATAGAATAGAACAGAATAGAACAGAACAGAAGAGAATAGAATAGTATAGAACAGAACAGAATTGAACAGAATAGAACAGAACTGAATAGAACAGAACACAACACAACAGAACAGAATAGAATAGAATAGAATAGAATAGAACAGAACCGAATAGAACAGAACAAAACTGAATAGAAAAGAATAGAATAGAATGGAATAGAACACAATAGAATAGAATAGAACAGAATAGAACAGATTAGAATAGAATAGAATAGAACGGAACAGAACAGAAAAAAATAGAACAGAAGAGAACAGAATAGAATAGAACAGAATAGAATAGAACAGAACAGAACAGAATAGAATAGAATAGAATAGAATAGAATAGAACAGAACACAATAGAATAGAATAGAACAGAACAGAACAGAATATAATCGAACAGAATAGAATAGAATAGAAAAGAATAGAACAGAATAGAATAGAATCGAACAGAATAGAACAGAATAGAATAGAATAGAATAGAATAGAATAGAATAGAATAGAATAGAAGAGAACAGAATAGAACAGAACAGAATAGAATAGAATAGAACAGAACAGAATAGAGTAGAACAGAATGGAATAGAACAGAATAGAATAGAATCGAACAGAATAGAATAGAATAGAACAGAATAGATTAGAATAGAATAGAATAGAACAGAACAGAACAGAACAGAATAGAATCGAACAGAATAGAATAGAATAGAATAGAATAGAACAGAATAGAATAGAATCGAACAGAATAGAATAGAATAGAACAGAATAGAAATGAATAGAATAGAATAGAACAGAACAGAATAGAATAGAATGGAATAGAATAGAATAGAATAGAACAGAACAGAATAGAACAGAATAGAACAGAACAGAATAAAACAGAACACAACACAACAGAACAGAATCGAATAGAATAGAATAGAACAGAACCGAATAGAACAGTACAGAACTGAATAGAACAGAATAGAATAGAATGGAATAGAAAACAATATATTAGAATAGAACAGATTAGAATAGAAAAGAATAGAACAGAACAGAACAGAGTAGAACAGAATGGAACAGAACACAACACAACAGAACAGAATAGAATAGAATAGAATAGAACAGAAGCGAATAGAACAGAAGAGAACTGAATAGAACAGAATAGAATAGAATAGAATAGAACAGAAAAGAATAGAATAGAACAGAATAGATTAGAATAGAACATAACAAAGTAGAATAGAATAGAATAGCATAGAACAGAACAGAATAGAATAGAATAGAACAGAATAGAATAGAATAGAACAGAATAGAATAGAATAGAACAGAACAGAACAGAATAGAATAGAATATAACAGAATAGAACATAACAGAACAGAACAGAACAGAACAGAGTAGAATAGAATAGAACAGGACAGAACAGAAAAGAATAGAATAGAACAGAAAAGAACAGAACAGAAGAGAATAGAATAGAATAGAATAGAATAGAATAGAATAGAATAGAATAGAATGGAATAGAATAGAATAGAATAGAACAGAAGAAAATAGAACAGAACACAACACAACAGAACAGAATAAAATAGAATAGAATAGAATAGAATAGAATAGAATAGAATAGAATAGAATAGAATAGAACAGAACAGAATAGAACAGAATAGAATAGAATAGAACAGAATAAACAGAATAGAATAGAACAGAATAGAACAGAATAGAACAGAATAGAGTAGAATAGAATACAATAGAATAGAATAGAATAGCACAGAATAGAATAGAACAGAACAAAATAGAAAACAACACAACACAACACAGCAGAATAGAATAGAATAGAATAGAATAGAACAAAACGGAATAGAACAGAACAGAACTGAATAGAACAGAATAGAATAGAATAGAATAGAACACAATAGAATAGAATAGAACAGAATAGAACAGAATAGAATAGAATCGAACAGAATAGAATAGAACAGAACAGAATAAAACAGAACAGAACAGAACAGAATAGAATAAAATAGAACAGGACAGAACAGAATAGAATAGATTAGAACAGAATAGAACAGAACAGAATAGAATAGAATAGAATAGAATAGAATAGAATAGAATAGAACAGAACAGAACAGAATAGAATCGAACAGAATAGAATAGAAAAGAATAGAACAGAATAGAATAGAATCGAACAGAATTGAATAGAACAGAACAGAATAGAATAGAATAGAATAGAACAGAACAGAAGAGAATGGAATAGAATAGAACAGAACAGAATAGAATAGAATCGAATCGAACAGAATGGAACAGAACAGAACAGAATAGAATAGAATAGAAAATAATAGAACAGAATAGAATAGAATCGAACAGAATAGAAAATAATAGAACAGAATAGAATAGAACAGAACTGAATAGAACAGAACACAACACAACAGAACAGAATAGAATAGAATAGAATAGAACAGAACTTAATAGAACAGAACAGAACTGAATAGAACAGAATAGAATAGAATGGAATAGAACACAATAGAATAGAATAGAACAGAATAGAACAGATTAGAATAGAATAGAATAGAACAGAACAGAACAGAAAAAAATAGAACAGAAGACAACAGAATAGAATAGAACAGAATATAATAGAACAGAACAGAATAGAATAGAATAGAATAGAATAGAATAGAATAGAACAGAACAGAACCGAATAGAACAGAATAGAACAGAACAGAATAGAATAGAATAGAATAGAATAGAACAGAATAGAATTGAATAGAACAGAACAGAATAGAATCGAACAGAATAGAATAGAATAGAACAGAATAGAACAGAATAGAATAGAATAGAATAGAATAGAATAGAATAGAATAGAACAGAACAGAATAGAATAGAACAGAATAGAATAGAACAGAATAGAATAGAATAGAACAGAATAGAATAGAATAGAACAGAACAGAACTGAATAAAATAGAATAGAACAGAATAAAACAGAACAGAACAGAACAGAACAGAATAGAATAAAATAGAACAGGACAGAACAGAATAGAATAGATTAGAACAGAATAGAACAGAATAGAATAGAATAGAATAGAATAGAATAGAATAGAATAGACAAAAATAGAACAGAATAGAATAGAATCGAACAGAATAGAATGGAATAGAATAGAATAGAATAGAACAGAATAGAATAGAATCGAACAGAATAGAACAGAATAGAATAGAATAGAATAGAATAGAATAGAATAGAAGAGAACAGAATAGAACAGAACAGAATAGAATAGAATAGAACAGAACAGAATAGAGTAGAACAGAATGGAATAGAACAGAATAGAATATAATCGAACAGAATAGAATAGAATAGAACAGAATAGATTAGAATAGAATAGAATAGAACAGAACAGAACAGAACAGAATAGAATCGAACAGAATAGAATAGAATAGAATAGAATAGAACAGAATAGAATAGAATCGAACAGAATAGAATAGAATAGAACAGAATAGAAATGAATAGAATAGAATAGAACAGAACAGAATAGAATAGAATGGAATAGAATAGAATAGAATAGAACAGAACAGAATAGAACAGAATAGAACAGAACAGAATAAAACAGAACACAACACAACAGAACAGAATCGAATAGAATAGAATAGAACAGAACCGAATAGAACAGTACAGAACTGAATAGAACAGAATAGAATAGAATGGAATAGAAAACAATATATTAGAATAGAACAGATTAGAATAGAAGAGAATAGAACAGAACAGAACAGAATAGAACAGAATGGAACAGAACACAACACAACAGAACAGAATAGAATAGAATAGAATAGAACAGAAGCGAATAGAACAGAAGAGAACTGAATAGAACAGAATAGAATAGAATAGAATAGAACAGAAAAGAATAGAATAGAACAGAATAGATTAGAATAGAACATAACAAAGTAGAATAGAATAGAATAGCATAGAACAGAACAGAATAGAATAGAATAGAACAGAATAGAATAGAATAGAACAGAATAGAATAGAATAGAACAGAACAGAACAGAATAGAATAGAATATAACAGAATAGAACATAACAGAACAGAACAGAACAGAACAGAGTAGAATAGAATAGAAAAGGACAGAACAGAAAAGAATAGAATAGAACAGAAAAGAACAGAACAGAAGAGAATAGAATAGAATAGAATAGAATAGAATAGAATAGAATGGAATAGAATAGAATAGAATAGAACAGAAGAAAATAGAACAGAACACAACACAACAGAACAGAATAAAATAGAATAGAAGAGAATAGAATAGAATAGAATAGAATAGAATAGAATAGAATAGAATAGAATAGAATAGAATAGAACAGAACAGAATAGAACAGAATAGAATAGAATAGAACAGAATAAACAGAATAGAATAGAACAGAATAGAACAGAATAGAGTAGAATAGAATACAATAGAATAGAATAGAATAGCACAGAATAGAATAGAACAGAACAAAATAGAACACAACACAACACAACACAGCAGAATAGAATAGAATAGAATAGAATAGAACAAAACGGAATAGAACAAAACAGAACTGAATAGAACAGAATAGAATAGAATAGAATAGAACAGAACAGAATAAAACAGAACAGAACAGAACAGAATAGAATAAAATAGAACAGGACAGAACAGAATAGAATAGATTAGAACAGAATAGAACAGAATAGAATAGAATAGAATAGAATAGAATAGAATAGAATAGAACAGAACAGAACAGAATAGAATCGAACAGAATAGAATAGAAAAGAATAGAACAGAATAGAATAGAATCGAACAGAATTGAATAGAACAGAACAGAATAGAATAGAATAGAATAGAACAGAACAGAAGAGAATGGAATAGAATAGAACAGAACAGAATAGAATAGAATCGAATCGAACAGAATGGAACAGAACAGAACAGAATAGAATAGAATAGAATAGAAAATAATAGAACAGAATAGAATAGAATCGAACAGAATAGAAAATAATAGAACAGAATAGAATAGAACAGAACTGAATAGAACAGAACACAACACAACAGAACAGAATAGAATAGAATAGAATAGAACAGAACGTAATAGAACAGAACAGAACTGAATAGAACAGAATAGAATAGAATGGAATAGAACACAATAGAATAGAATAGAACAGAATAGAACAGATTAGAATAGAATAGAATAGAACAGAACAGAACAGAAAAAAATAGAACAGAAGACAACAGAATAGAATAGAACAGAATATAATAGAACAGAACAGAATAGAATAGAATAGAATAGAATAGAATAGAATAGAATAGAACAGAACAGAACCGAATAGAACAGAATAGAACAGAACAGAATAGAATAGAATTGAATAGAATAGAACAGAATAGAATTGAATAGAACAGAACAGAATAGAATCGAACAGAATAGAATAGAATAGAACAGAATAGAACAGAATAGAATAGAATAGAATAGAATAGAATAGAATAGAATAGAATAGAATAGAATAGAATAGAATAGAACAGAACAGAATAGAATAGAACAGAATAGAATAGAACAGAATAGAATAGAATAGAACAGAATAGAATAGAATAGAACAGAACAGAACTGAATAAAATAGAATAGAACAGAATAAAACAGAACAGAACAGAACAGAACAGAATAGAATAAAATAGAACAGGACAGAACAGAATAGAATAGATTAGAACAGAATAGAACAGAATAGAATAGAATAGAATAGAATAGAATAGAATAGAATAGAATAGACAAAAATAGAACAGAATAGAATAGAATCGAACAGAATAGAATGGAATAGAATACAATAGAATAGAACAGAATAGAATAGAATCGAACAGAATAGAACAGAATAGAACAGAATAGAATAGAATAGAACAGAATAGAATAGAAGAGAACAGAATAGAACAGAACAGAATAGAATAGAATAGAACAGAACAGAATAGAGTAGAACAGAATGGAATAGAACAGAATAGAATAGAATCGAACAGAATAGAATAGAATAGAACAGAATAGATTAGAATAGAATAGAATAGAACAGAACAGAACAGAACAGAATAGAATCGAACAGAATAGAATAGAATAGAATAGAATAGAACAGAATAGAATAGAATCGAACAGAATAGAATAGAATAGAACAGAATAGAAATGAATAGAATAGAATAGAACAGAACAGAATAGAATAGAATGGAATAGAATAGAATAGAATAGAACAGAACAGAATAGAACAGAATAGAACAGAACAGAATAAAACAGAACACAACACAACAGAACAGAATCGAATAGAATAGAATAGAACAGAACCGAATAGAACAGTACAGAACTGAATAGAACAGAATAGAATAGAATGGAATAGAAAACAATATATTAGAATAGAACAGATTAGAATAGAAAAGAATAGAACAGAACAGAACAGAATAGAACAGAATGGAACAGAACACAACACAACAGAACAGAATAGAATAGAATAGAATAGAACAGAAGCGAATAGAACAGAAGAGAACTGAATAGAACAGAATAGAATAGAATAGAATAGAACAGAAAAGAATAGAATAGAACAGAATAGATTAGAATAGAACATAACAAAGTAGAATAGAATAGAATAGCATAGAACAGAACAGAATAGAATAGAATAGAACAGAATAGAATAGAATAGAACAGAATAGAATAGAATAGAACAGAACAGAACAGAATAGAATAGAATATAACAGAATAGAACATAACAGAACAGAACAGAACAGAACAGAGTAGAATAGAATAGAACAGGACAGAACAGAAAAGAATAGAATAGAACAGAAAAGAACAGAACAGAAGAGAATAGAATAGAATAGAATAGAATAGAATAGAATAGAATAGAATAGAATAGAATGGAATAGAATAGAATAGAATAGAACAGAAGAAAATAGAACAGAACACAACACAACAGAACAGAATAAAATAGAATAGAATAGAATAGAATAGAATAGAATAGAATAGAATAGAATAGAATAGAATAGAACAGAACAGAATAGAACAGAATAGAATACAATAGAACAGAATAAACAGAATAGAATAGAACAGAATAGAACAGAATAGAGTAGAATAGAATACAATAGAATAGAATAGAATAGCACAGAATAGAATAGAACAGAACAAAATAGAAAACAACACAACACAACACAGCAGAATAGAATAGAATAGAATAGAATAGAACATAACGGAATAGAACAGAACAGAACTGAATAGAACAGAATAGAATAGAATAGAATAGAACACAATAGAATAGAATAGAACAGAATAGAACAGAATAGAATAGAATCGAACAGAATAGAATAGAACAGAACAGAATAAAACAGAACAGAACAGAACAGAATAGAATAAAATAGAACAGGACAGAACAGAATAGAATAGATTAGAACAGAATAGAACAGAACAGAATAGAATAGAATAGAATAGAATAGAATAGAATAGAATAGAACAGAACAGAACAGAATAGAATCGAACAGAATAGAATAGAAAAGAATAGAACAGAATAGAATAGAATCGAACAGAATTGAATAGAACAGAACAGAATAGAATAGAATAGAATAGAACAGAACAGAAGAGAATGGAATAGAATAGAACAGAACAGAATAGAATAGAATCGAATCGAACAGAATGGAACAGAACAGAACAGAATAGAATAGAATAGAAAATAATAGAACAGAATAGAATAGAAACGAACAGAATAGAAAATAATAGAACAGAATAGAATAGAACAGAACTGAATAGAACAGAACACAACACAACAGAACAGAATAGAATAGAATAGAATAGAACAGAACCTAATAGAACAGAACAGAACTGAATAGAACAGAATAGAATAGAATGGAATAGAACACAATAGAATAGAATAGAACAGAATAGAACAGATTAGAATAGAATAGAATAGAACAGAACAGAACAGAAAAAAATAGAACAGAAGACAACAGAATAGAATAGAACAGAATATAATAGAACAGAATAGAATAGAATAGAATAGAATAGAATAGAATAGAATAGAACAGAACAGAACCGAATAGAACAGAATAGAACAGAACAGAATAGAATAGAATAGAATAGAATAGAACAGAATAGAATTGAATAGAACAGAACAGAATAGAATCGAACAGAATAGAATAGAATAGAACAGAATAGAACAGAATAGAATAGAATAGAATAGAATAGAATAGAATAGAATAGAACAGAACAGAATAGAATAGAACAGAATAGAATAGAACAGAATAGAATAGAATAGAACAGAATAGAATAGAATAGAACAGAACAGAACTGAATAAAATAGAATAGAACAGAATAAAACAGAACAGAACAGAACAGAACAGAATAGAATAAAATAGAACAGGACAGAACAGAATAGAATAGATTAGAACAGAATAGAACAGAATAGAATAGAATAGAATAGAATAGAATAGAATAGAATAGAATAGAATAGAATAGAATAGAATAGACAAAAATAGAACAGAATAGAATAGAATCGAACAGAATAGAATGGAATAGAATAGAATAGAATAGAACAGAATAGAATAGAATCGAACAGAATAGAACAGAATAGAACAGAATAGAATAGAATAGAATAGAATAGAATAGAAGAGAACAGAATAGAACAGAACAGAATAGAATAGAATAGAACAGAACAGAATAGAGTAGAACAGAATGGAATAGAACAGAATAGAATAGAATCGAACAGAATAGAATAGAATAGAACAGAATAGATTAGAATAGAATAGAATAGAACAGAACAGAACAGAACAGAATAGAATCGAACAGAATAGAATAGAATAGAATAGAACAGAATAGAATCGAATCGAACAGAATAGAATAGAATAGAACAGAATAGAAATGAATAGAATAGAATAGAACAGAACAGAATAGAATAGAATGGAATAGAATAGAATAGAATAGAACAGAACAGAATAGAACAGAATAGAACAGAACAGAATAAAACAGAACACAACACAACAGAACAGAATCGAATAGAATAGAATAGAACAGAACCGAATAGAACAGTACAGAACTGAATAGAACAGAATAGAATAGAATGGAATAGAAAACAATATATTAGAATAGAACAGATTAGAATAGAAAAGAATAGAACAGAACAGAACAAAATAGAAAAGATTAGAACAGATCACAACACAACAGAACAGAATAGAACAGAATAGAATAGAACAGAAGCAAAAAGAACAGAAGAGAACTGAATAGAACAGAATAGAATAGAATAGAATAGAACAGAAAAGAATAGAATAGAACAGAATAGAATAGAATAGAACATAACAAAGTAGAATAGAATAGAATAGCATAGAACAGAAGAGAATAGAATAGAATAGAACAGAATAGAATAGAATAGAACAGAATAGAATGGAATAGAACAGAACAGAACAGAATAGAATAGAATATATCAGAATAGAACAGAACAGAACAGAACAGTACAGAACAGAGTAGAATAGAATAGAACAGGACAGAACAGAATAGAATAGAGTAGAATAGAAAAGAACAGAACAGAAGAGAATAGAATAGAATAGAATAGAATAGATTAGAATAGAATGGAATAGAATAGAATAGAATAGAATAGAACTGATCAAAATAGAACAGAACACAACACAACAGAATAGAATAGAATAGAATACAATAGAATAGAACGGAATAGAATAGAATCGAACAGAATAGAATTGAATAGAACAGAATAGAACAGAACAGAACAGAATAATATAGAATAGAATAGAACAGATCAGAATAGAACAGAATAGACTAGAATAGAATAGAATAGAATAGAATAGAATAGAATAGAATAGAACAGAACAGAATAGAACAGAATAGAACAGAACAGAATAGAACAGAACACAACACAACAGAACAGAATAGAATAGAATAGAATAGAACAGAATAGAATAGAATAGAACAGAATAGAATAGAATAGAACAGAAGAGAATAGAGTAGAACAGAACAGAAGAGAATAGAATAGAATCGAACAGAATAGAACAGAACAGAACAGAATAGAATAGAATAGAAAAGAATAGAACAGAATAGAATAGAATCGAACAGAAGAGAATAGAATAGAACAGAATAGATTAGAATAGAATAGAATAGAACAATCAGAACAGAACAGAATAGAATCGAACAGAATAGAATAGAATAGAATAGAATAGAACAGAATAGAATAGAATCGAACAGAATAGAATAGAATAGAACAGAATAGAAATGAATAGAATAGAATAGAACAGAACAGAATAGAATAGAATGGAATAGAATAGAATAGAGTAGAATAGAATAGAATCGAACAGAATAGAACAGAATCGAATAGAATAGAATAGAACAGAACCGAATAGAACAGTACAGAACTGAATAGAACAGAATAGAATAGAATGGAATGGAAAACAATATATTAGAATAGAACAGAGTAGAATAGAAAAGAATAGAACAGAACAGAACAGAATAGAACAGAATGGAACAGATCACAACACAACAGAACAGAATAGAATAGAATAGAATAGAACAGAAGCGAATAGAACAGAAGAGAACTGAATAGAACAGAATAGAATAGAATAGAATAGAACAGAAAAGAATAGAATAGAACAGAATAGAATAGAATAGAACATAACAAAGTAGAATAGAATAGAATAGCATAGAACAGAACAGAATAGAATAGAATAGAACAGAATAGAAGAGAATAGAACAGAATAGAATAGAATAGAACAGAACAGAACAGAATAGAATAGAATATAACAGAATAGAACATAACAGAACAGAACAGAACAGAACAGAGTAGAATAGAATAGAACAGGACAGAACAGAAAAGAATAGAATAGAACAGAAAAGAACAGAACAGAAGAGAATAGAATAGAACAGAATAGAATATAATAGAATAGAATAGAATGGAATAGAATAGAATAGAATAGAACAGAAGAAAATAGAACAGAACACAACACAACAGAACAGAATAAAATAGAATAGAATAGAATAGAATAGAATAGAATAGAATAGAATAGAATAGAATAGAATAGAACAGAACAGAATAGAACAGAATAGAATAGAATAGAACAGAATAAACAGAATAGAATAGAACAGAATAGAACAGAATAGAACAGAATAGAGTAGAATAGAATACAATAGAATAGAATAGAATAGCACAGAATAGAATAGAACAGAACAAAATAGAACACAACACAACACAACACAGCAGAAGAATAGAATAGAATAGAATAGAACAAAACGGAATAGAACAGAACTGAATAGAACAGAATAGAATAGAATAGAATAGAACACAATAGAATAGAATAGAACAGAATAGAACAGAATAGAATAGAATCGAACAGAATAGAATAGAACAGAACAGAATAAAAGAGAACAGAACAGAACAGAATTGAATAAAATAGAACAGGTCAGAACAGAATAGAATAGATTAGAACAGAATAGAACAGAACAGAATAGAATAGAATAGAATAGAATAGAATAGAATAGAATAGAATAGAATAGAATAGAATGGAATAGAACAGAACAGAACAGAATAGAATCGAACAGAATAGAATAGAATAGAAAAGAATAGAACAGAATAGAATAGAATCGAACAGAATAGAATAGAACAGAACAGAACAGAATAGAATAGAATAGAATAGAATAGAACAGAACAGAAGAGAATGGAATAGAATAGAACAGAACAGAATAGAATAGAATCGAATCGAACAGAATGGAACAGAACAGAACAGAATAGAATAGAATAGAAAATAATAGAACAGAATAGAATAGAATCGAACAGAATAGAAAATAATAGAACAGAATAGAATAGAACAGAACTGAATAGAACAGAACACAACACAACAGAACAGAATAGAATAGAATAGAATAGAACAGAACGTAATAGAACAGAACAGAACTGAATAGAACAGAATAGAATAGAATGGAATAGAACACAATAGAATAGAATAGAACAGAATAGAACAGATTAGAATAGAATAGAATAGAACAGAACAGAACAGAATAGAACAGAATAGAACAGAACAGAACAGAATAGAACAGATTAGAATAGAATAGAATAGAACGGAACAGAAAAGAAAAAAATAGAACAGAATAGAACAGAATAGAATAGAACAGAATAGAATAGAACAGAACAGAACAGAACAGAATAGAATAGAATAGAATAGAATAGAATAGAATAGAACAGAACACAATAGAATAGAATAGAACAGAACAGAACAGAATATAATCGAACAGAATAGAATAGAATAGAAAAGAATAGAACAGAATAGAATAGAATCGAACAGAATAGAATAGAATAGAACAGAATAGAATAGAATAGAATAGAATAGAACAGAACAGAACAGAACAGAATAGAATCGAACAGAATAGAATGGAATAGAATAGAATAGAATAGAACAGAATAGAATAGAATCGAACAGAATAGAACAGAATAGAATAGAATAGAATAGAAAAGAAGAGAACAGAATAGAACAGAACAGAATAGAATAGAATAGAACAGAACAGAATAGAGTAGAACAGAATGGAATAGAACAGAATAGAATAGAATCGAACAGAATAGAATAGAATAGAACAGAATAGATTAGAATAGAATAGAATAGAACAGAACAGAACAGAACGGAATAGAATCGAACAGAATAGAATAGAATAGAATAGAATAGAACAGAATAGAATAGAATCGAACAGAATAGAATAGAATAGAACAGAATAGAAATGAATAGAATAGAACAGAAAAGAACAGAACAGAAGAGAATAGAATAGAATAGAATACAATAGAATAGAATAGAATAGAATGGAATAGAATAGAATAGAATAGAACAGAAGAAAATAGAACAGAACACAACACAACAGAACAGAATAAAATAGAATAGAATAGAATAGAATAGAATAGAATAGAATAGAACAGAACAGAATAGAACAGAATAGAATAGAATAGAACAGAATAAACAGAATAGAATAGAACAGAATAGAACAGAATAGAGTAGAATAGAATACAATAGAATAGAATAGAATAGCACAGAATAGAATAGAACAGAACAAAATAGAACACAACACAACACAACACAGCAGAATAGAATAGAATAGAATAGAATGGAATAGAACAGAACAGAACAGAATAGAATCGAACAGAATAGAATAGAATAGAAAAGAATAGAACAGAATAGAATAGAATCGAACAGAATAGAATAGAACAGAACAGAACAGAATAGAATAGAATAGAATAGAACAGAACAGAAGAGAATGGAATAGAATAGAACAGAACAGAATAGAATAGAATCGAATCGAACAGAATGGAACAGAACAGAACAGAATAGAATAGAATAGAAAATAATAGAACAGAATAGAATAGAATCGAACAGAATAGAAAATAATAGAACAGAATAGAATAGAACAGAACTGAATAGAACAGAACACAACACAACAGAACAGAATAGAATAGAATAGAATAGAACAGAACGTAATAGAACAGAACAGAACTGAATAGAACAGAATAGAATAGAATGGAATAGAACACAATAGAATAGAATAGAACAGAATAGAACAGATTAGAATAGAATAGAATAGAACAGAACAGAACAGAATAGAACAGAATAGAACAGAACAGAACAGAATAGAACAGATTAGAATAGAATAGAATAGAACGGAACAGAACAGAAAAAAATAGAACAGAATAGAACAGAATAGAATAGAACAGAATAGAATAGAACAGAACAGAACAGAAAAGAATAGAATAGAATAGAATAGAATAGAATAGAATAGAACAGAACACAATAGAATAGAATAGAACAGAACAGAACAGAATATAATCGAACAGAATAGAATAGAATAGAAAAGAATAGAACAGAATAGAATAGAATCGAACAGAATAGAATAGAATAGAACAGAATAGAATAGAATAGAATAGAATAGAACAGAACAGAACAGAACAGAATAGAATCGAACAGAATAGAATGGAATAGAATAGAATAGAATAGAACAGAATAGAATAGAATCGAACAGAATAGAACAGAATAGAATAGAATAGAATAGAAAAGAAGAGAACAGAATAGAACAGAACAGAATAGAATAGAATAGAACAGAACAGAATAGAGTAGAACAGAATGGAATAGAACAGAATAGAATAGAATCGAACAGAATAGAATAGAATAGAACAGAATAGATTAGAATAGAATAGAATAGAACAGAACAGAACAGAACGGAATAGAATCGAACAGAATAGAATAGAATAGAATAGAATAGAACAGAATAGAATAGAATCGAACAGAATAGAATAGAATAGAACAGAATAGAAATGAATAGAATAGAACAGAAAAGAACAGAACAGAAGAGAATAGAATAGAATAGAATAGAATAGAATAGAATAGAATAGAATGGAATAGAATAGAATAGAATAGAACAGAAGAAAATAGAACAGAACACAACACAACAGAACAGAATAAAATAGAATAGAATAGAATAGAATAGAATAGAATAGAATAGAATAGAATAGAATAGAACAGAACAGAATAGAACAGAATAGAATAGAATAGAACAGAATAAACAGAATAGAATAGAACAGAATAGAACAGAATAGAGTAGAATAGAATACAATAGAATAGAATAGAATAGCACAGAATAGAATAGAACAGAACAAAATAGAACACAACACAACACAACACAGCAGAATAGAATAGAATAGAATAGAATAGAACAAAACGGAATAGAACAGAACAGAACTGAATAGAACAGAATAGAATAGAATAGAATAGAACACAATAGAATAGAATAGAACAGAATAGAATAGAATCGAACAGAATAGAATAGAACAGTACAGAATAAAACAGAACAGAACAGAACAGAATTGAATAAAATAGAACAGGACAGAACAGAATAGAATAGATTAGAACAGAATAGAACAGAACAGAATAGAATAGAATAGAATAGAATAGAATAGAATAGAATAGAATAGAATAGAATAGAACAGAACAGAACAGAATAGAATCGAACAGAATAGAATAGAATAGAAAAGAATAGAACAGAATAGAATAGAATCGAACAGAATAGAATAGAACAGAACAGAACAGAATAGAATAGAATAGAATAGAACAGAACAGAAGAGAATGGAATAGAATAGAACAGAACAGAATAGAATAGAATCGAATCGAACAGAATGGAACAGAACAGAACAGAATAGAATAGAATAGAAAATAATAGAACAGAATAGAATAGAATCGAACAGAATAGAAAATAATAGAACAGAATAGAATAGAACAGAACTGAATAGAACAGAACACAACACAACAGAACAGAATAGAATAGAATAGAATAGAACAGAACGTAATAGAACAGAACAGAACTGAATAGAACAGAATAGAATAGAATGGAATAGAACACAATAGAATAGAATAGAACAGAATAGAACAGATAAGAATAGAATAGAATAGAACAGAACAGAACAGAAAAAAATAGAACAGAAGAGAACAGAATAGAATAGAACAGAATATAATAGAACAGAACAGAATAGAATAGAATAGAATAGAATAGAACAGAACCGAATAGAACAGAATAGAACAGAACAGAACAGAATAGAACAGATTAGAATAGAATAGAATAGACGGAACAGAACAGAAAAAAATAGAACAGAATAGAACAGAATAGAATAGAACAGAATAGAATAGAATAGAATAGAACAAAACACAATAGAATAGAATAGAACAGAACAGAACAGAATATAATCGAACAGAATAGAATAGAATAGAAAAGAATAGAACAGAATAGAATAGAATCGAACAGAATAGAATAGAATAGAACAGAATAGAATAGAATAGAATAGAATAGAACAGAACAGAACAGAACAGAATAGAATCGAACAGAATAGAATGGAATAGAATAGAATAGAATAGAACAGAATAGAATAGAATCGAACAGAATAGAACAGAATAGAACAGAATAGAATAGAACAGAACTGAATAGAACAGAACACAACACAACAGAACAGAATAGAATAGAATAGAATAGAACAGAACCTAATAGAACAGAACAGAACTGAATAGAACAGAATAGAATAGAATGGAATAGAACACAATAGAATAGAATAGAACAGAATAGAACAGATTAGAATAGAATAGAATAGAACAGAACAGAACAGAAAAAAATAGAACAGAAGAGAACAGAATAGAATAGAACAGAATATAATAGAACAGAACAGAATAGAATAGAATAGAATAGAATAGAATAGAACAGAACCGAATAGAACAGAATAGAACAGAATAGAATAGAATAGAATAGAATAGAATAGAATAGAATAGAATAGAATAGAACAGAACCGAATAGAACAGAATAGAACAGAACAGAATAGAATCGAACAGAATAGAATAGAATAGAACAGAATAGAACAGAATAGAATAGAATAGAACAGAATAGAATAGAATAGAACAGAACAGAACTGAATAAAATAGAATAGAACAGAATAAAACAGAACAGAACAGAACAGAACAGAATAGAATAAAATAGAACAGGACAGAACAGAATAGAATAGATTAGAACAGAATAGAACAGAATAGAATAGAATAGAATAGAATAGAATAGAATAGAATAGAATAGAATAGAATAGACAAAAATAGAACAGAATAGAATAGAATCGAACATAATAGAATAGAATAGAAAAAAATAGAACAGAATAGAATAGAATCGAACAGAATAGAATAGAACAGAATAGAATAGAATAGAATAGAATAGAACAGAACAGAAGAGAATAGAATAGAATAGAACAGAACAGAATAGAACAGAATAGAACAGAACTGAATAGAACAGAACACAACACAACAGAACAGAATAGAATAGAATAGAATAGAACAGAACCGAATAGAACAGAACAGAACTGAATAGAAAAGAATAGAATAGAATGGAATAGAACACAATAGAATAGAATAGAACAGAATAGAACAGATTAGAATAGAATAGAATAGAACGGAACAGAACAGAAAAAAATAGAACAGAAGAGAACAGAATAGAATAGAACAGAATAGAATAGAACAGAACAGAACAGAACAGAATAGAATAGAATAGAATAGAATAGAATAGAACAGAACACAATAGAATAGAATAGAACAGAACAGAACAGAATATAATCGAACAGAATAGAATAGAATAGAAAAGAATAGAACAGAATAGAATAGAATCGAACAGAATAGAATAGAATAGAACAGAATAGAATAGAATAGAATAGAATAGAACAGAACAGAACAGAACAGAATAGAATCGAACAGAATAGAATGGAATAGAATAGAATAGAATAGAACAGAATAGAATAGAATCGAAGAGAATAAAACAGAATAGAACAGAATAGAAAAGAATAGAATAGAATAGAAGAGAACAGAATAGAACAGAACAGAATAGAATAGAATAGAACAGAACAGAATAGAGTAGAACAGAATGGAATAGAACAGAATAGAATAGAATCGAACAGAATAGAATAGAATAGAACAGAATAGATTAGAATAGAATAGAATAGAACAAAACAGAACAGAACAGAATAGAATCGAACAGAATAGAATAGAATAGAATAGAATAGAACAGAATAGAATAGAATCGAACAGAATAGAATAGAATAGAACAGAATAGAAATGAATAGAATAGAATAGAACAGAACAGAATAGAATAGAATGGAATAGAATAGAATAGAATAGAACAGAACAGAATAGAACAGAATAGAACAGAACAGAATAAAACAGAACACAACACAACAGAACAGAATCGAATAGAATAGAATAGAACAGAACCGAATAGAACAGTACAGAACTAAATAGAACAGAATAGAATAGAATGGAATAGAAAACAATATATTAGAATAGAACAGATTAGAATAGAAAAGAATAGAACAGAACAGAACAGAATAGAACAGAATGGAACAGAACACAACACAACAGAACAGAATAGAATAGAATAGAATAGAACAGAAGCGAATAGAACAGAAGAGAACTGAATAGAACAGAATAGAATAGAATAGAATAGAACAGAAAAGAATAGAATAGAACAGAATAGATTAGAATAGAACATAACAAAGTAGAATAGAATAGAATAGCATAGAACAGAACAGAATAGAATAGAATAGAACAGAATAGAATAGAATAGAACAGAATAGAATAGAATAGAACAGAACAGAACAGAATAGAATAGAATATAACAGAATAGAACATAACAGAACAGAACAGAACAGAACAGAGTAGAATAGAATAGAACAGGACAGAACAGAAAAGAATAGAATAGAACAGAAAAGAACAGAACAGAATAGAATAGAATAGAATAGAATAGAATAGAATAGAATAGAATAGAATGGAATAGAATAGAATAGAATAGAACAGAAGAAAATAGAACAGAACACAACACAACAGAACAGAATAAAATAGAATAGAATAGAATAGAATAGAATAGAATAGAATAGAATAGAATAGAATAGAACAGAACAGAATAGAACAGAATAGAATAGAATAGAACAGAATAAACAGAATAGAATAGAACAGAATAGAACAGAATAGAACAGAATAGAGTAGAATAGAATACAATAGAATAGAATAGAATAGCACAGAATAGAATAGAACAGAACAAAATAGAAAACAACACAACACAACACAGCAGAATAGAATAGAATAGAATAGAATAGAACAAAACGGAATAGAACAGAACAGAACTGAATAGAACAGAATAGAATAGAATAGAATAGAACCCAATAGAATAGAATAGAACAGAATAGAACAGAATAGAATAGAATCGAACAGAATAGAATAGAACAGAACAGAATAAAACAGAACAGAACAGAACAGAATAGAATAAAATAGAACAGGACAGAACAGAATAGAATAGATTAGAACAGAATAGAATAGAATAGAATAGAATAGAATAGAATAGAATAGAATAGAATAGAATAGAACAGAACAGAACAGAATAGAATCGAACAGAATAGAATAGAAAAGAATAGAACAGAATAGAATAGAATCGAACAGAATTGAATAGAACAGAAGAGAATAGAATAGAATAGAACAGAACAGAAGAGAATGGAATAGAATAGAACAGAACAGAATAGAATAGAATCGAATCGAACAGAATGGAACAGAACAGAACAGAATAGAATAGAATAGAAAATAATAGAACAGAATAGAATAGAATCGAACAGAATAGAAAATAATAGAACAGAATAGAATAGAACAGAACTGAATAGAACAGAACACAACACAACAGAACAGAATAGAATAGAATAGAATAGAATAGAACAGAACCTAATAGAACAGAACAGAACTGAATAGAACAGAATAGAATAGAATGGAATAGAACACAATAGAATAGAATAGAACAGAATAGAACAGATTAGAATAGAATAGAATAGAACAGAACAGAACAGAAAAAAATAGAACAGAAGAGAACAGAATAGAATAGAACAGAATATAATAGAACAGAACAGAATAGAATAGAATAGAATAGAACAGAACCGAATAGAACAGAATAGAACAGAACAGAATAGAATAGAATAGAATAGAATAGAACAGAATAGAATTGAATAGAACAGAACAGAATAGAATCGAACAGAATAGAATAGAATAGAACAGAATAGAACAGAGTAGAATAGAATAGAATAGAATAGAATAGAATAGAATAGAACAGAACAGAATAGAATAGAACAGAATAGAATAGAACAGAATAGAATAGAATAGAACAGAATAGAATAGAATAGAACAGAACAGAACTGAATAAAATAGAATAGAACAGAATAAAACAGAACAGAACAGAACAGAACAGAAAAGAATAAAATAGAACAGGACAGAACAGAATAGAATAGATTAGAACAGAATAGAACAGAATAGAATAGAATAGAATAGAATAGAATAGAATAGAATAGAATAGAATAGAATAGACAAAAATAGAACAGAATAGAATAGAATCGAACAGAATAGAATAGAATAGAAAAAAATAGAACAGAATAGAATAGAATCGAACAGAATAGAATAGAACAGAATAGAATAGAATAGAATAGAATAGAATAGAACAGAACAGAAGAGAATAGAATAGAATAGAACAGAACAGAATAGAACAGAATAGACTAGAACTGAATAGAACAGAACACAACACAACAGAACAGAATAGAATAGAATAGAATAGAACAGAACCGAATAGAACAGAACAGAACTGAATAGAAAAGAATAGAATAGAATGGAATAGAACACAATAGAATAGAATAGAACAGAATAGAACAGATTAGAATAAAATAGAATAGAACCGAACAGAACAGAAAAAAATAGAACAGAAGAGAACAGTATAGAATAGAACAGAATAGAATAGAACAGAACAGAACAGAACAGAATAGAATAGAATAGAATAGAATAGAACAGAACACAATAGAATAGAATAGAACAGAATAGAATAGAACAGAACAGAACAGAATATAATCGAACAGAATAGAATAGAATAGAAAAGAAGAGAACAGAATAGAATAGAATCGAACAGAATAGAATAGAATAGAACAGAATAGAATAGAATAGAATAGAATAGAACAGAACAGAAGAGAACAGAATAGAATCGAACAGAATAGAATGGAATAGAATAGAATAGAATAGAACAGAATAGAATAGAATCGAACAGAATAGAACAGAATAGAACAGAATAGAATAGAATAGAATAGAATAGAAGAGAACAGAATAGAACAGAACAGAATAGAATAGAATAGAACAGAACAGAATAGAGTAGAACAGAATGGAATAGAACAGAACAGAATAGAATATAATCGAACAGAATAGAATAGAATAGAAAAGAATAGAACAGAATAGAATAGAATCGAACAGAATAGAATAGAATAGAACAGAATAGAATAGAATAGAATAGAATAGAATAGAATAGAACAGAACAGAAGAGAACAGAATAGAATCGAACAGAATAGAATAGAATAGAATAGAATAGAATAGAATAGAACAGAATAGAATAGAATCGAACAGAATCCAACAGAATAGAACAGATAGAATAGAATAGAATAGAATAGAATAGAATAGAACAGAAGAGAATAGAATAGAACAGAATAGAATAGAACAGAATAGAATAGAATAGAACAGAATAGAATAGAATAGAACAGAACAGAACAGAATAGAATAGAATAGAACAGAACCTAATAGAACAGAACAGAACTGAATAGAACAGAATAGAATAGAATGGAATAGAACACAATAGAATAGAATAGAACAGAATAGAACAGATTAGAATAGAATAGAATAGAACAGAACAGAACAGAAAAAAATAGAACAGAAGAGAACAGAATAGAATAGAACAGAATATAATAGAACAGAACAGAATAGAATAGAATAGAATAGAATAGAATAGAACAGAACCGAATAGAACAGAATAGAACAGAACAGAATAGAATAGAATAGAATAGAATAGAATAGAATAGAATAGAATAGAATAGAACAGAACCGAATAGAACAGAATAGAACAGAACAGAATAGAATCGAACAGAATAGAATAGAATAGAACAGAATAGAACAGGATAGAATAGAATAGAACAGAATAGAATAGAATAGAACAGAACAGAACTGAATAAAATAGAATAGAACAGAATAAAACAGAACAGAACAGAACAGAACAGAATAGAATAAAATAGAACAGGACAGAACAGAATAGAATAGATTAGAACAGAATAGAACAGAATAGAATAGAATAGAATAGAATAGAATAGACAAAAATAGAACAGAATAGAATAGAATCGAACAGAATAGAATAGAATAGAAAAAAATAGAACAGAATAGAATAGAATCGAACAGAATAGAATAGAACAGAATAGAATAGAATAGAATAGAATAGAACAGAACAGAAGAGAATAGAATAGAATAGAACAGAACAGAATAGACAGAATAGAACAGAACTGAATAGAACAGAACACAACACAACAGAACAGAATAGAATAGAATAGAATAGAACAGAACCGAATAGAACAGAACAGAACTGAATAGAAAAGAATAGAATAGAATGGAATAGAACACAATAGAATAGAATAGAACAGAATAGAACAGATTAGAATAGAATAGAATAGAACGGAACACAACAGAAAAAAATAGAACAGAAGAGAACAGAATAGAATAGAACAGAATAGAATAGAACAGAACAGAACAGAACAGAAGAGAATAGAATAGAATAGAATAGAATAGAATAGAATAGAACAGAACACAATAGAATAGAATAGAACAGAACAGAACAGAATATAATCGAACAGAATAGAATAGAATAGAAAAGAATAGAACAGAATAGAATAGAATCGAACAGAATAGAATAGAATAGAACAGAATAGAATAGAATAGAATAGAATAGAACAGAACAGAACAGAACAGAATAGAATCGAACAGAATAGAATGGAATAGAATAGAATAGAATAGAACAGAATAGAATAGAATCGAACAGAATAGAACAGAATAGAATAGAATAGAATACAATAGAATAGAATAGAATAGAAGAGAACAGAATAGAACAGAACAGAATAGAATAGAATAGAACAGAACAGAATAGAGTAGAACAGAATGGAATAGAACAGAATAGAATAGAATCGAACAGAATAGAATAGAATAGAACAGAATAGAATAGAATAGAATAGAATAGAACAGAACAGAACAGAACAGAATAGAATCGAACAGAATAGAATAGAATAGAATAGAACAGAATAGAATAGAATCGAACAGAATAGAATAGAATAGAACAGAATAGAAATGAATAGAATAGAATAGAACAGAACAGAATAGAATAGAATGGAATAGAATAGAATAGAATAGAACAGAACAGAATAGAACAGAATAGAACAGAACAGAATAAAACAGAACACAACACAACAGAACAGAATCGAATAGAATAGAATAGAACAGAACCGAATAGAACAGTACAGAACTGAATAGAACAGAATAGAATAGAATGGAATAGAAAACAATATATTAGAATAGAACAGATTAGAATAGAAAAGAATAGAACAGAACAGAACAGAATAGAACAGAATGGAACAGAACACAACACAACAGAACAGAATAGAATAGAATAGAATAGAACAGAAGCGAATAGAACAGAAGAGAACTGAATAGAACAGAATAGAATAGAATAGAATAGAACAGAAAAGAATAGAATAGAACAGAATAGATTAGAATAGAACATAACAAAGTAGAATAGAATAGAATAGCATAGAACAGAACAGAATAGAATAGAATAGAACAGAATAGAATAGAATAGAACAGAATAGAATAGAATAGAACAGAACAGAACAGAATAGAATAGAATATAACAGAATAGAACATAACAGAACAGAACAGAACAGAACAGAGTAGAATAGAATAGAACAGGACAGAACAGAAAAGAATAGAATAGAACAGAAAAGAACAGAACAGAAGAGAATAGAATAGAATAGAATAGAATAGAATAGAATAGAATAGAATAGAATAGAATAGAATAGAATGGAATGGAATAGAATAGAATAGAATAGAACAGAAGAAAATAGAACAGAACACAACACAACAGAACAGAATAAAATAGAATAGAATAGAATAGAATAGAATAGAATAGAATAGAATAGAACAGAACAGAATAGAACAGAATAGAATAGAACAGAATAGAACAGAATAGAACAGAATAGAGTAGAATAGAATACAAGAGAATAGAATAGAATAGCACAGAATAGAATAGAACAGAACAAAATAGAAAACAACACAACACAACACAGCAGAATAGAATAGAATAGAATAGAATAGAACAAAACGGAATAGAACAGAACAGAACTGAATAGAACAGAATAGAATAGAATAGAATAGAACTCAATAGAATAGAATAGAACAGAATAGAACAGAATAGAATAGAATCGAACAGAATAGAATAGAACAGAACAGAATAAAACAGAACAGAACAGAACAGAATAGAATAAAATAGAACAGGACAGAACAGAATAGAATAGATTAGAACAGAATAGAACAGAATAGAATAGAATAGTATAGAATAGAATAGAATAGAATAGAATAGAATAGAATAGAACAGAACAGAACAGAATAGAATCGAACAGAATAGAATAGAAAAGAATAGAACAGAATAGAATAGAATCGAACAGAATTGAGTAGAACAGAACAGAATAGAATAGAATAGAATAGAACAGAACAGAAGAGAATGGAATAGAATAGAACAGAACAGAATAGAATAGAATCGAATCGAACAGAATGGAACAGAACAGAACAGAATAGAATAGAATAGAAAATAATAGAACAGAATAGAATAGAATCGAACAGAATAGAAAATAATAGAACAGAATAGAATAGAACAGAACTGAATAGAACAGAACACAACACAACAGAACAGAATAGAATAGAATAGAATAGAACAGAACCTAATAGAACAGAACAGAACTGAATAGAACAGAATAGAATAGAATGGAATAGAACACAATAGAATAGAATAGAACAGAATAGAACAGATTAGAATAGAATAGAATAGAACAGAACACAACAGAAAAAAATAGAACAGAAGAGAACAGAATAGAATAGAACAGAATATAATAGAACAGAACAGAATAGAATAGAATAGAATAGAACAGAACCGAATAGAACAGAATAGAACAGAACAGAATAGAATAGAATAGAATAGAATAGAACAGAATAGAATTGAATAGAACAGAACAAAATAGAATCAAACAGAATAGAATAGAATAGAACAGAATAGAACAGAATAGAATAGAATAGAATAGAATAGAATAGAATAGAATAGAATAGAACAGAACACAATAGAATAGAACAGAATAGAATAGAACAGAATAGAATAGAATAGAACAGAATAGAATAGAATAGAACAGAACAGAACTGAATAAAATAGAATAGAACAGAATAAAACAGAACAGAACAGAACAGAATAGAATAAAATAGAACAGGACTGAACAGAATAGAATAGATTAGAACAGAATAGAACAGAATAGAATAGAATAGAATAGAATAGAATAGAATAGAATAGAATAGAATAGAATAGACAAAAATAGAACAGAATAGAATAGAATCGAACAGAATAGAATAGAATAGAAAAAAATAGAACAGAATAGAATAGAATCGAACAGAATAGAATAGAACAGAATAGAATAGAATAGAATAGAATAGAATAGAACAGAACAGAAGAGAATAGAATAGAATAGAACAGAACAGAATAGAACAGAATAGAACAGAACTGAATAGAACAGAACACAACAGAACAGAACAGAATAGAATAGAATAGAATAGAACAGAACCGAATAGACCAGAACAGAACTGAATAGAAAAGAATAGAATAGAATGGAATAGAACACAATAGAATAGAATAGAACAGAATAGAAGAGATTAGAATAGAATAGAATAGAACCGAACAGAACAGAAAAAAATAGAACAGAAGAGAACAGTATAGAATAGAACAGAATAGAATAGAACAGAACAGAACAGAACAGAATAGAATAGAATAGAATAGAATAGAATAGAATAGAACAGAACACAATAGAATAGAATAGAACAGAATAGAATAGAACAGAACAGAACAGAATATAATCGAACAGAATAGAATAGAATAGAAAAGAATAGAACAGAATAGAATAGAATCGAACAGAATAGAATAGAATAGAACAGAATAGAATAGAATAGAATAGAATAGAACAGAACAGAACAGAACAGAATAGAATCGAACAGAATAGAATGGAATAGAATAGAATAGAATAGAACAGAATAGAATAGAATCGAACAGAATAGAACAGAATAGAACAGAATAGAATAGAATAGAATACAATAGAATAGAATAGAATAGAAGAGAACAGAATAGAACAGAACAGAATAGAATAGAATAGAACAGAACAGAATAGAGTAGAACAGAATGGAATAGAACAGAATAGAATAGAATCGAACAGAATAGAATAGAATAGAACAGAATAGATTAGAATAGAATAGAATAGAACAGAACAGAACAGAACAGAATAGAATCGAACAGAATAGAATAGAATAGAATAGAACAGAATAGAATAGAATCGAACAGAATAGAATAGAATAGAACAGAATAGAAATGAATAGAATAGAATAGAACAGAACAGAATAGAATAGAATGGAATAGAATAGAATAGAATAGAACAGAACAGAATAGAACAGAATAGAACAGAACAGAATAAAACAGAACACAACACAACAGAACAGAATCGAATAGAATAGAATAGAACAGAACCGAATAGAACAGTACAGAACTGAATAGAACAGAATAGAATAGAATGGAATAGAAAACAATATATTAGAATAGAACAGATTAGAATAGAAAAGAATAGAACAGAACAGAACAGAATAGAACAGAATGGAACAGAACACAACACAACAGAACAGAATAGAATAGAATAGAATAGAACAGAAGCGAATAGAACAGAAGAGAACTGAATAGAACAGAATAGAATAGAATAGAATAGAACAGAAAAGAATAGAATAGAACAGAATAGATTAGAATAGAACATAACAAAGTAGAATAGAATAGAATAGCATAGAACAGAACAGAATAGAATAGAATAGAACAGAATAGAATAGAATAGAACAGAATAGAATAGAATAGAACAGAACAGAACAGAATAGAATAGAATATAACAGAATAGAACATAACAGAACAGAACAGAACAGAACAGAGTAGAATAGAATAGAACAGGACAGAACAGAAAAGAATAGAATAGAACAGAAAAGAACAGAACAGAAGAGAATAGAATAGAATAGAATAGAATAGAATAGAATAGAATAGAATAGAATAGAATGGAATGGAATAGAATAGAATAGAATAGAACAGAAGAAAATAGAACAGAACACAACACAACAGAACAGAATAAAATAGAATAGAATAGAATAGAATAGAATAGAATAGAATAGAATAGAACAGAACAGAATAGAACAGAATAGAATAGAACAGAATAGAACAGAATAGAACAGAATAGAGTAGAATAGAATACAAGAGAATAGAATAGAATAGCACAGAATAGAATAGAACAGAACAAAATAGAAAACAACACAACACAACACAGCAGAATAGAATAGAATAGAATAGAATAGAACAAAACGGAATAGAACAGAACAGAACTGAATAGAACAGAATAGAATAGAATAGAATAGAACTCAATAGAATAGAATAGAACAGAATAGAACAGAATAGAATAGAATCGAACAGAATAGAATAGAACAGAACAGAATAAAACAGAACAGAACAGAACAGAATAGAATAAAATAGAACAGGACAGAACAGAATAGAATAGATTAGAACAGAATAGAACAGAATAGAATAGAATAGTATAGAATAGAATAGAATAGAATAGAATAGAATAGAATAGAACAGAACAGAACAGAATAGAATCGAACAGAATAGAATAGAAAAGAATAGAACAGAATAGAATAGAATCGAACAGAATTGAGTAGAACAGAACAGAATAGAATAGAATAGAATAGAACAGAACAGAAGAGAATGGAATAGAATAGAACAGAACAGAATAGAATAGAATCGAATCGAACAGAATGGAACAGAACAGAACAGAATAGAATAGAATAGAAAATAATAGAACAGAATAGAATAGAATCGAACAGAATAGAAAATAATAGAACAGAATAGAATAGAACAGAACTGAATAGAACAGAACACAACACAACAGAACAGAATAGAATAGAATAGAATAGAACAGAACCTAATAGAACAGAACAGAACTGAATAGAACAGAATAGAATAGAATGGAATAGAACACAATAGAATAGAATAGAACAGAATAGAACAGATTAGAATAGAATAGAATAGAACAGAACACAACAGAAAAAAATAGAACAGAAGAGAACAGAATAGAATAGAACAGAATATAATAGAACAGAACAGAATAGAATAGAATAGAATAGAACAGAACCGAATAGAACAGAATAGAACAGAACAGAATAGAATAGAATAGAATAGAATAGAACAGAATAGAATTGAATAGAACAGAACAAAATAGAATCAAACAGAATAGAATAGAATAGAACAGAATAGAACAGAATAGAATAGAATAGAATAGAATAGAATAGAATAGAATAGAATAGAACAGAACACAATAGAATAGAACAGAATAGAATAGAACAGAATAGAATAGAATAGAACAGAATAGAATAGAATAGAACAGAACAGAACTGAATAAAATAGAATAGAACAGAATAAAACAGAACAGAACAGAACAGAATAGAATAAAATAGAACAGGACTGAACAGAATAGAATAGATTAGAACAGAATAGAACAGAATAGAATAGAATAGAATAGAATAGAATAGAATAGAATAGAATAGAATAGAATAGACAAAAATAGAACAGAATAGAATAGAATCGAACAGAATAGAATAGAATAGAAAAAAATAGAACAGAATAGAATAGAATCGAACAGAATAGAATAGAACAGAATAGAATAGAATAGAATAGAATAGAATAGAACAGAACAGAAGAGAATAGAATAGAATAGAACAGAACAGAATAGAACAGAATAGAACAGAACTGAATAGAACAGAACACAACAGAACAGAACAGAATAGAATAGAATAGAATAGAACAGAACCGAATAGACCAGAACAGAACTGAATAGAAAAGAATAGAATAGAATGGAATAGAACACAATAGAATAGAATAGAACAGAATAGAAGAGATTAGAATAGAATAGAATAGAACCGAACAGAACAGAAAAAAATAGAACAGAAGAGAACAGTATAGAATAGAACAGAATAGAATAGAACAGAACAGAACAGAACAGAATAGAATAGAATAGAATAGAATAGAATAGAATAGAACAGAACACAATAGAATAGAATAGAACAGAATAGAATAGAACAGAACAGAACAGAATATAATCGAACAGAATAGAATAGAATAGAAAAGAATAGAACAGAATAGAATAGAATCGAACAGAATAGAATAGAATAGAACAGAATAGAATAGAATAGAATAGAATAGAACAGAACAGAACAGAACAGAATAGAATCGAACAGAATAGAATGGAATAGAATAGAATAGAATAGAACAGAATAGAATAGAATCGAACAGAATAGAACAGAATAGAACAGAATAGAATAGAATAGAATAGAATAGAAGAGAACAGAATAGAACAGAACAGAATAGAATAGAATAGAACAGAACAGAATAGAGTAGAACAGAATGGAATAGAACAGAACAGGATATAATATAATCGAACAGAATAGAATAGAATAGAAAAGAATAGAACAGAATAGAATAGAATCGAACAGAATAGAATAGAATAGAACAGAATAGAATAGAATAGAATAGAATAGAATAGAACAGAACAGAACAGAACAGAATAGAATCGAACAGAATAGAATAGAATAGAATAGAATAGAATAGAATAGAACAGAATAGAATAGAATCGAACAGAATCCAACAAAATAGAACAGATAGAATAGAATAGAATAGAATAGAATAGAATAGAATAGAACAGAAGAGAATAGAATAGAACAGAATAGAATAGAACAGAATAGAATAGAATAGAACAGAATAGAATAGAATAGAACAGAACAGAACAGAATAGAATAGAATTGAACAGAATAAAACAGAACAGAACAGAACAGAACAGAATAGAATAAAATAGAACAGGACAGAACAGAATAGAATAGATTAGAACAGAATAGAACAGAACAGATTAGAATAGAATAGAATAGAACAGAACAGAACAGAATAGAATCGAGCAGAATAGAATAGAATTGAAAATAATAGAACAGAATAGAATAGAATCGAACAGAATAGAATAGAACAGAATAGAATAGAATAGAATAGAATAGAACAGAACAGAAGAGAATAGAATAGAATAGAACAGAACAGAATAGAATAGAATCGAATCGAACAGAATAGAACAGAACAGAACAGAATAGAATAGAATAGAAAATAATAGAACAGAATAGAATAGAATCGAACAGAATAGAAAATAATAGAACAGAATAGAATAGAACAGAACTGAATAGAACAGAACACAACACAACAGAACAGAATAGAATAGAATAGAATAGAATAGAACAGAATCTATTAGAACAGAACAGAACTGAATAGAACAGAATATAATAGAATGGAATAGAACACAATAGAATAGAATAGAACAGAATAGAACAAATTAGAATAGAATAGAATAGAACAGAACAGAACAGAAAAAAATAGAACAGAAGAGAACAGAATAGAACAGAAGAGAACAGAATAGAACAGAACAGAATAGAATAGAATAGAATAGAATAAAATAGAATAGAATAGAACAGAACAGAATAGAACAGAATAGAACAGAACAGAATAGAATAGAATAGAATAGAATAGAATAGAATAGAACAGAATAGAATAGAATAGAACAGAACAGAATAGAATCGAACAGAATAAAATAGAATAGATCAGAATAGAACAGAATAGAATAGAATAGAATAGAATAGAATAGAATTGAATAGAACAGAACAGAATGGAATAGAACAGAATAGAATAGAACAGAATAGAATAGAATAGAACAGAAAGAATAGAATAGAACAGAACAGAACTGAATAGAATAGAATAGAACAGAATAAAACAGAACAGAACAGAACAGAATAGAATAAAATAGAACAGGACAGAACAGAATAGAATAGTTTAGAACAGAATAGAACAGAACAGAATAGAATAGAATAGAATAGAATAGAATAGAATAGAATAGAATAGAACAGAACAGAACAGAATAGAATCGAACAGAATAAAATAGAATAGAAAAAAATAGAACAGAATAGAATAGAATCGAACAGAATAGAATAGAACAGAATAGAATAGAACAGAATAGAATAGAATAGAACAGAATAGAATAGAATAGAACAGAACAGAACTGAATAAAATAGAATAGAACAGAATAAAACAGAACAGAACAGAACAGAACAGAATAGAATAAAATAGAACAGGACAGAACAGAATAGAATAGATTAGAACAGAATAGAACAGAATAGAATAGAAAAGAATAGAATAGAATAGAATAGAATAGAATAGAATAGAATAGAATAGAATAGACAAAAATAGAACAGAATAGAATAGAATCGAACAGAATAGAATAGAATAGAAAAAAATAGAACAGAATAGAATAGAATCGAACAGAATAGAATAGAACAGAATAGAATGGAATAGAATAGAATAGAATAGAATAGAACAGAACAGAAGAGAATAGAATAGAATAGAACAGAACAGAATAGAACAGAATAGAACAGAACTGAATAGAACAGAACACAACAGAACAGAACAGAATAGAATAGAATAGAATAGAACAGAACCGAATAGAACAGAACAGAACTGAATAGAAAAGAATAGAATAGAATGGAATAGAACACAATAGAATAGAATAGAACAGATTAGAATAGAATAGAATAGAACCGAACAGAACAGACAAAAATAGAACAGAAGAGAACAGTATAGAATAGAACAGAATAGAATAGAACAGAACAGAACAGAACAGAATAGAATAGAATAGAATAGAATAGAATAGAATAGAATAGAACAGAACACAATAGAATAGAATAGAACAGAATAGAATAGAACAGAACAGAACAGAACATAATCGAACAGAATAGAATAGAATAGAAAAGAATAGAACAGAATAGAATAGAATCGAACAGAATAGAATAGAATAGAACAGAATAGAATAGAATTGAATAGAATAGTACAGAACAGAACAGAACAGAATAGAATCGAACAGAATAGAATGGAATAGAATAGAATAGAATAGAACAGAATAGAATAGAATCGAACAGAATAGAACAGAATAGAACAGAATAGAATAGAATAGAATAGAATAGAATAGAATAGAATAGAAGAGAACAGAATAGAACAGTACAGAATAGAATAGAATAGAACAGAACAGAATAGAGTAGAACAGAATGGAATAGAACAGAACAGAATATAATATAATCGAACAGAATAGAATAGAATAGAAAAGAATAGAACAGAATAGAATAGAATCGAACAGAATAGAATAGAATAGAACAGAATAGAATAGAATAGAATAGAATAGAATAGAATAGAACAGAACAGAACACAACAGAATAGAATCGAACAGAATAGAATAGAATAGAATAGAATAGAATAGAATAGAACAGAATAGAATAGAATCGAACAGAATTCAACAAAATAGAACAGATAGAATAGAATAGAATAGAATAGAATAGAATAGAATAGAATAGAACAGAAGAGAATAGAATAGAACAGAATAGAATAGAACAGAATAGAATAGAATAGAACAGAATAGAATAGAATAGAACAGAACAGAACAGAATAGAATAGAATAGAACAGAATAAAACAGAACAGAACAGAACAGAACAGAATAGAATAAAATAGAACAGGACAGAACAGAATAGAATAGATTAGAACAGAATAGAACAGAACAGATTAGAATAGAATAGAATAGAACAGAACAGAACAGAATAGAATCGAGCAGAATAGAATAGAATTGAAAATAATAGAACAGAATAGAATAGAATCGAACAGAATAGAAAATAATAGAACAGAATAGAATAGAACAGAACTGAATAGAACAGAACACAACACAACAGAACAGAATAGAATAGAATAGAATAGAATAGAACAGAATCTATTAGAACAGAACAGAACTGAATAGAACAGAATATAATAGAATGGAATAGAACACAATAGAATAGAATAGAACAGAATAGAACAGATTAGAATAGAATAGAATAGAACAGAACAGAACAGAAAAAAATAGAACAGAAGAGAACAGAATAGAACAGAGGAGAACAGAATAGAACAGAACAGAATAGAATAGAATAGAATAGAATAAAATAGAATAGAATAGAACAGAACAGAATAGAACAGAATAGAACAGAACAGAATAGAATAGAATAGAATAGAATAGAATAGAATAGAATAGAATAGAATAGAACAGAATAGAATAGAATAGAACAGAACAGAATAGAATCGAACAGAATAAAATAGAATAGATCAGAATAGAACAGAATAGAATAGAATAGAATAGAATAGAATAGAATAGAATAGAATAGAATTGAATAGAACAGAACAGAATGGAATAGAACAGAATAGAATAGAACAGAATAGAATAGAATAGAACAGAAAGAATAGAATAGAACAGAACAGAACTGAATAGAATAGAATAGAACAGAATAAAACAGAACAGAACAGAACAGAATAGAATAAAATAGAACAGGACAGAACAGAATAGAATAGTTTAGAACAGAATAGAACAGAACAGAATAGAATAGAATAGAATAGAATAGAATAGAATATAATAGAATAGAACAGAACAGAACAGAATAGAATCGAACAGAATAAAATAGAATAGAAAAAAATAGAACAGAATAGAATAGAATCGAACAGAATAGAATAGAACAGAATAGAATAGAATAGAATAGAATAGAATAGAACAGTTCAGAATAGAATAGAATAGAATTGAACAGAACAGAATAGAACAGAATAGAACAGAACTGATTAGAACAGAACACAACACAACAGAACAGAATAGAATAGAATAGAATAGAACAGAACCGAATAGAACAGAACAGAACTGAATAGAACAGAATAGAATAGAATGGAATAGAACACAATAGAATAGTATAGAACAGTATAGAACAGATTAGAATAGAATAGAATAGAACAGAACAGAACAGAAAAAAATAGAACAGAAGAGAACAGAATAGAATAGAACAGAATAGAATAGAACAGAACAGAACAGAACAGAATAGAATAGAATAGAATAGAATAGAATAGAACAGAACACAATAGAATAGAATAGAACAGAATAGAATAGAACAGAACAGAACAGAATATAATCGAACAAAATAGAATAGAATAGAAAAGAATAGAACAGAATAGAATAGAATCGAACAGAATAGAATAGAATAGAACAGAATAGAATAGAATTGAACAGAATAGAATAGAATAGATCAGAATAGAATAGAATAGAATAGAATAGAATAGAATAGAACAGAACAGAATAGAATAGAATGGAATAGAATAGAATAGAATAGAACAGAACAGAATAGAACAGAATAGAACAGAACAGAATAGAACAGAACACAACACAACAGAACAGAATATAATAGAATAGAATAGAATAGAACAGAACCGAATAGAACAGTACAGATCTGAATAGAACAGAATAGAATAGAATGGAATAGAACAAAATAGCATAGAATAGAACAGATTAGAATAGAAAAGAATAGAACAGAACAGAACAGAATAGAACAGATTAGAACAGATCACAGCACAACAGAACAGAATAGAACAGAATAGAATAGAACAGAAGCGAAAAGAACAGAAGAGAACTGAATAGAACAGAATAGAATAGAATAGAATAGAACAGAAAATAATAGAATAGAACAGAATAGAATAGAATAGAACATAACAAAGTAGAATAGAATAGAATAGCATAGAACAGAAGAGAATAGAATAGAATAGAACAGAATAGAATAGAATAGAACAGAATAGAATAGAATAGAACAGAACAGAACAGAATAGAATAGAATATATCAGAATAGAACAGAACAGAACAGAACAGTACAGAACAGAGTAGAATAGAATAGAACAGGACAGAACAGAATAGAATAGAATAGAATAGAAAAGAACAGAACAGAAGAGAATAGAATAGAATAGAATAGAATAGAATAGAATAGAATAGAATAGAATAGAATGGAATAGAATAGAATAGAATAGAATAGAACTGATCAAAGTAGAACAGAACACAACACAACAGAATAGAATAGAATAGAATACAATAGAATAGAACGGAATAGAATAGAATCGAACAGAATAGAATTGAATAGAACAGAATAGAACAGAACAGAACAGAGTAATATAGAATAGAATAGAACAGAACAGAATAGAATAGAATAGACTAGAAGAGAATAGAATAGAATAGAATAGAATAGAATAGAATAGAATAGAACAGAACAGAATAGAACAGAATAGAACAGAACAGAATAGAACAGAACACAACACAACAGAACAGAATAGAATAGAATAGAATAGAACAGAATAGAATAGAATAGAACAGAATAGAATAGAATAGAACAGAAGAGAATAGAGTAGAACAGAACAGAAGAGAATAGAATAGAATTTAACAGAATAGAACAGAACTGAACAGAACAGAACAGTACAGAATAGAATAGAACAGGACAGAAGAGAACAGAATAGAATAGAACAGAATAGAACAGAACAGAACAGAAAAAAATAGAACAGAAGAGAACAGAATACAATAGAACAGAATATAATAGAATAGAACAGAAGCTAATAGAACAGAAGAGAACTGAATAGAACAGAATAGAATAGAATGGAATAGAACACAATATAATAGAATAGAACAGAATAGAACAGATTAGAATAGAATAGAATAGAACAGAACAGAACAGAAAAAAATAGAACAGAAGAGAACAGAATACAATAGAACAGAATATAATAGAACAGAATAGAATAGAATAGAATAGAATAGAATAGAATAGAATAGAATAGAATAGAATAGAACAGAACAGAATAAAACAGAATAGAACAGAACAGAATAGAATAGAATAGAATAGAACAGAACCTAATACAACAGAACAGAACTGAATAGAACAGAATAGAATAGAATGGAATAGAACACAATAGAATAGAATAGAACAGAATAGAACAGATTAGAATAGAATAGAATAGAACAGAACAGAATAGAAAAGAACAGAATAGAATAGAACAGAATAGAATAGAATAGAACAGAATAGAATAGAATAGAACAGAACAGAACAGAATAGAATAGAATAGAACAGAATAAAACAGAATAGAACAGAACAAAACAGAATAGAATAAAATAAAACAGGACAGAACAGAATAGAATAGATTAGAACAGAATAGAACAGAATAGAATAGAATAGAATAGAATAGAATAGAATAGAATAGAATAGAATAGAATAGAATAGAATAGAATAGAATAGAATAGAACAGAACAGAACAGAATAGAATCGAACAGAATAGAATAGAATAGAAAAGAATAGGACAGAATAGAATAGAATCGAACAGAATAGAATAGAACAGAATAGAATAGAATAGAATAGAATAGAACAGAACAGAAGAGAATAGAATACAATAGAACAGAACAGAATAGAATAGAATCGAATCGAACAGAATAGAACAGAACAGAACAGAATAGCATAGAATAGAGAATAATAGAACAGAATAGAATAGAATCGAACAGAATAGAAAATAATAGAACAGAATAGAATAGAACAGAACTGAATAGAACAGAACACAACACAACAGAACAGAATAGAATAGAATAGAACAGAACACAACTGAATAGAATAGAATAGAACAGAATAAAACAGAACAGAACAGAACAGAATAGAATAAAATAGAACAGGACAGAACAGAATAGAATAGATTAGAACAGAATAGAACAGAACAGAATAGAATGGAATAGAATAGAACAGAACAGAACAGAATAGAATCGAACAGAATAGAATAGAATAGAAAAAAATAGAACAGAATAGAATAGAATCGAACAGAATAGAATAGAACAGAATAGAATAGAATAGAATAGAATAGAACAGTTCAGAAGAGAATAGAATTAAATTGAACAGAACAGAATAGAACAGAACTGATTAGAACAGAACACAACACAACAGAACAGAATAGAATAGAATAGAATAGAACAGAACCGAATAGAACAGAACAGAACTGAATAGAACAGAATAGAATAGAACAGAATAGAACATAATAGAATAGAATAGAACAGAATAGAATAGAATAGAACAGAAGAGAATAGAATAGATCAGAACAGAACAGAATAGAATAGAATTTAACAGAATAGAACAGAACAGAACAGAACAGAACAGTATAGAATAGAATAGAACAGGACAGAACAGAACAGAATAGAATAGAACAGAATAGAACAGAACAGAACAGAAAAAAAAAGAACAGAAGAGAACAGAATAGAATAGATCAGAATAGAATAGAACAGAACAGAACAGAACAGAACAGAATAGAATAGAATAGAATAGAATAGAACAGAACACAATAGAATAGAATAGAACAGAACAGAACAGAATATAATCGAACAAAATAGAATAGAATAGAAAAGAATAGAACAGAATAGAATAGAATCGAACAGAATAGAATAGAATAGAACAGAATAGAATATAATTGAACAGAATAGAATAGAATAGAATAGAATAGAACAGAACAGAATAGAATAGAATGGAGTAGAATAGAATAGAATAGAACAGAACAGATTAGAGCAGAATAGAACAGAACAGAATAGAACAGAACACAACACAACAGAACCGAATATAATAGAATAGAATAGAATAGAACAGAACCGAATAGAACAGTACAGATCTGAATAGAACAGAATAGAATAGAATGGAATAGAACACAATAGAATAGAATAGAACAGATTAGAATAGAAAAGAATAGAACAGAACAGAACAGAATAGAACAGATTAGAACAGATCACAACACAACAGAACAGAATAGAACAGAATAGAATAGAACAGAAGCGAAAAGAACAGAAGAGAACTGAATAGAACAGAATAGAATAGAATAGAATAGAACAGAAAAGAATAGAATAGAACAGAATAGAATAGAATAGAACATAACAAAGTAGAATAGAATAGAATAGCATAGAACAGAAGAGAATAGAATAGAATAGAACAGAATAAAATAGAATAGAACAGAACAGAACAGAATAGAACAGAACAGAACAGAATAGAATAGAATATATCAGAATAGAACATTACAGAACAGAACAGTACAGAACAGAGTAGAATAGAATAGAACAGGACAGAACAGAATAGAACAGAATAGAATAGAAAAGAACAGAACAGAAGAGAATAGAATAGAATAGAATAGAATAGAATAGAATAGAATAGAATGGAATAGAAAAGAATAGAATAGAATAGAATAGAACTGATCAAAATAGAACAGAACACAACACAACAGAATAGAATAGAATAGAATACAATAGAATAGAACGGAATAGAATAGAATCGAACAGAATACAATTGAATAGAACAGAATAGAACAGAACAGAACAGAATAATATAGAATAGAATAGAACAGAACGGAATAGAATAGAATAGACTAGACTAGAATAGATTAGAATAGAATAGAATAGAATAGAATAGAATAGAATAGAATAGAATAGAATAGAATAGAATAGAACAGAACAGAATAGAACAGAATAGAACAGAACAGAATAGAACAGAACACAACACAACAGAACAGAATAGAATAGAATGGAATAGAACACAATAGAATAGAATAGAACAGATTAGAATAGAAAAGAATAGAACAGAACAGAACAGAATAGAACAGATTAGAACAGATCACAACACAACAGAACAGAATAGAACAGAATAGAATAGAACAGAAGCGAAAAGAACAGAAGAGAACTGAATAGAACAGAATAGAATAGAGTAGAATAGAACAGAAAAGAATAGAATAGAACAGAATAGAATAGAATAGAACATAACAAAGTAGAATAGAATAGAATAGCATAGAACAGAAGAGAATAGAATAGAATAGAACAGAATAGAATAGAATAGAACAGAATAGAATAGAATAGAACAGAACAGAACAGAATAGAATAGAATATATCAGAATAGAACAGAACAGAACAGAACAGTACAGAACAGAGTAGAATAGAATAGAACAGGACAGAACAGAATAGAATAGAATAGAATAGAAAGGAACAGAACAGAAGAGAATAGAATAGAATAGAATAGAATAGAATAGAATAGAATAGAATAGAATAGAATGGAATAGAATAGAATAGAATAGAATAGAACTGATCAAAATAGAACAGAACACAACACAACAGAATAGAATAGAATAGAATACAATAGAATAGAACGGAATAGAATAGAATCGAACAGAATAGAATTGAATAGAACAGAATAGAACAGAACAGAACAGAATAATATAGAATAGAATAGAACAGAACAGAATAGAATAGAATAGACTAGACGAATAGAATAGAATAGAATAGAATAGAACAGAACAGAATAGAACAGAATAGAACAGAACAGAATAGAACAGAACACAACACAACAGAACAGAATAGAATAGAATAGAATAGAACAGAATAGAATAGAATAGAACAGAATAGAATAGAATAGAACAGAACAGAATAGAGTAGAACAGAACAGAAGAGAATAGAATAGAATTTAACAGAATAGAACAGAACTGAACAGAACAGAACAGTATAGAATAGAATAGAACAGGACAGAACAGAACAGAATAGAATAGAACAGAATAGAACAGAACAGAATAGAATAGAATAGAATAGAATAGAACAGAACAGAATAGAACAGAATAGAACAGAACCTAATAGAATAGAATAGAATAGAATAGAATAGAACAGAATAGAATAGAATAGAACAGAATAGAATAGAATCGAACAGAATAAAATAGAATAGAACAGACTAGAACAGAACAGACTAGAACAAAATAGAATAGAATAGAATAGAATAGAATAGAATAGAATAGAATAGAACAGAACAGAATGGAATAGAACAGAATAGAATAGAATAGAACAGAATAGAATAGAATAGAACAGAACAGAACTGAATAGAATAGAATAGAACAGAATAAAACAGAACAGAACAGAACAGAATATATTCGAACAAAATAGAATAGAATAGAAAAGAATAGAACAGAATAGAATAGAATCGAACAGAGTAGAATAGAATAGAACAGAATAGAACAGAAAAAAATAGAACAGAAGAGAACAGAATAGAATAGAACAGAATAGAATAGAACAGAACAGAACAGAAAAAAATAGAACAGAAGAGAACAGAATAGAATAGAACAGAATAGAATAGAACAGAACAGAACAGAACAGAATAGAATAGAATAGAATAGAATAGAATAGAATAGAACAGAACACAATAGAATAGAATAGAACAGAATAGAATAGAACAGAACAGAACAGAATATAATCGAACAAAATAGAATAGAATAGAAAAGAATATAACAGAATAGAATAGAATCGAACAGAATAGAATAGAATAGAACAGAATAGAATAGAATTGAACAGAATAGAATAGAATAGAACAGAATAGAATAGAATAGAATAGAATAGAACAGAACAGAATAGAATAGAATGGAATAGAATAGAATAGAATAGAACAGAACAGAATAGAACAGAATAGAACAGAACAGAATAGAACAGAACACAACACAACAGAACAGAATATAATAGAATAGAATAGAATAGAATAGAACCGAATAGAACAGTACAGATCTGAATAGAACAGAATAGAATAGAATGGAATAGAACACAATAGAATAGAATAGAACAGATTAGAATAGAAAAGAATAGAACAGAACAGAACAGAATAGAACAGATTAGAACAGATCACAACTCAACAGAACAGAATAGAACAGAATAGAATAGAACAGAAGCGAAAAGAACAGAAGAGAACTGAATAGAACAGAATAGAATAGAATAGAATAGAACAGAAAAGAATAGAATAGAACAGAATAGAATAGAATAGAACATAACAAAGTAGAATAGAATAGAATAGCATAGAACAGAAGAGAATAGAATAGAATAGAACAGAATAGAATAGAATAGAACAGAATAGAATAGAATAGAACAGAACAGAAGAGAATAGAATAGAATAGAACAGAATAAAACAGAACAGAACAGAACAGAACAGAACAGAGTAGAATAGAATAGAACAGGACAGAACAGAATAGAATAGAATAGAATAGAAAAGAACAGAACAGAAGAGAATAGAATAGAATAGAATAGAACAGAATAGAATAGAATAGAACAGAACAGAACAGAATAGAATAGAATAGAACAGAATAAAACAGAACAGAACAGAACAGAACAGAATAGAATAAAATAGAACAGGACAGAAGAGAATAGAATAGATTAGAACAGAATAGAACAGAACAGAATAGAATAGAATAGAATAGAATAGAATAGAACAGAACAGAAGAGAATAGAATAGAATAGAATAGAATAGAATAGAATGGAATAGAATAGAATAGAATAGAATAGAACAGTTCAAAATAGAACAGAACACAACACAACAGAATAGAATAGAATAGAATACAATAGAATAGAACGGAATAGAATAGAATCGAACAGAATAGAATTGAATAGAACAGAATAGAACAGAACAGAACAGAATAATATAGAATAGAATAGAACAGAACAGAATAGAATAGAATAGATTAGAATAGAATAGAATAGAATAGAATAGAATAGAACAGAACAGAATAGAACAGAATAGAACAGAACAGAATAGAACAGAACAAACACAACAGAACAGAATAGAATAGATTAGAATAGAACAGAATAGAATAGAATAGAACAGAAGAGAATAGAGTAGAACAGAACAGAAGAGAATAGAATAGAATTTAACAGAATAGAACAGAACTGAACAGAACAGAACAGTATAGAATAGAATAGAACAGGACAGAACAGAACAGAATAGAATAGAACAGAATAGAACAGAACAGAATAGAATAGAATAGAATAGAATAGAATAGAATAGAATAGAATAGAATAGAACAGAACAGAACAGAACAGAATAGAACAGAGGAGAACAGAATAGAATAGAACAGAATAGAATAGAATAGAACAGAAGCTAATAGAACAGAACAGAACTGAATAGAACAGAATAGAATAGAATGGAATAGAACACAATATAATAGAATAGAACAGAATAGAACAGATTAGAATAGAATAGAATAGAACAGAACAGAACAGAAAAAAATAGAACAGAAGAGAACAGAATACAATAGAACAGAATATAATAGAACAGAATAGAATAGAATAGAATAGAATAGAATAGAATAGAATAGAATAGAACAGAACAGAATAAAACAGAATAGAACAGAACAGAATAGAATAGAATAGAATAGAACAGAGCCTAATACAACAGAACAGAACTGAATAGAACAGAATAGAATAGAATGGAATAGAACACAATAGAATAGAATAGAACAGAATAGAACAGATTAGAATAGAATAGATTAGAACAGAACAGAATAGAAAAGAACAGAATAGAATAGAACAGAATAGAATAGAATAGAACAGAACAGAATAGAATAGAACAGAACAGAGCAGAATAGAATAGAATAGAACAGAATAAAACAGAACAGAACAGAACAGAACAGAATAGAATAAAATAGAACAGGACAGAACAGAATAGAATAGATTAGAACAGAATAGAACAGAACAGAATAGAATAGAATAGAATAGAATAGAATAGAATAGAATAGAATAGAACAGAACAGAATAGAATAGAATGGAATAGAATAGAATAGAATAGAACAGAACAGAATAGAACAGAATAGAACAGAACAGAATAGAACAGAACACAACACAACAGAACAGAATATAATAGAATAGAATAGAATAGAACAGAACCGAATAGAACAGTACAGATCTGAATAGTACAGAATAGAATAGAATGGAATAGAACACAATACAATAGAATAGAACAGATTAGAATAGAAAAGAATAGAACACAACAGAACAGAATAGAACAGATTAGAACAGATCACAACACAACAGAACAGAATAGAATAGAACAGAAGCGAAAAGAACAGAAGAGAACTGAATAGAACAGAATAGAATAGAATAGAATAGAACAGAAAAGAATTGAATAGAACAGAATAGAATAGAATAGAACATAACAAAGTAGAATAGAATAGAATAGCATAGAACAGAAGAGAATAGAATAGAATAGAACAGAATAGAATAGAATAGAACAGAATAGAATAGAATAGAACAGAACAGAACAGAATAGAATATAATATATCAGAATAGAACAGAACAGAACAGAACAGTACAGAACAGAGTAGAATAGAATAGAACAGGACAGAACAGAATAGAATAGAATAGAATAGAAAAGAACAGAACAGAAGAGAATAGAATAGAATAGAATAGAACAGAATAGAATAGAATAGAACAGAACAGAACAGAATAGAATAGAATAGAACAGAATAAAACAGAACAGAACAGAACAGAACAGAATAGAATATTATAGAACAGGACAGAACAGAATAGAATAGATTAGAACAGAATAGAACAGAACAGAATAGAATAGAATAGAATAGAATAGAAAAGAACAGAACAGAAGAGAATAGAATAGAATAGAATAGAATAGAATAGAATGGAATAGAATAGAATAGAATAGAATAGAACAGATCAAAATAGAACAGAACACAACACAACAGAATAGAATAGAATAGAATACAATAGAATAGAACGGAATAGAATAGAATCGAACAGAATAGAATTGAATAGAACAGAATAGAACAGAACAGAACAGAATAATATAGAATAGAATAGAACAGAACAGAATAGAATTGAATAGACTAGAATAGAATAGAATAGAATAGAATAGAACAGAACAAAATAGAACAGAATAGAACAGAACAGAATAGAACAGAACACAACACAACAGAACAGAATAGAATAGAATAGAATAGAACAGAATAGAATAGAATAGAACAGAAGAGAATAGAGTAGAACAGAACAGAAGAGAATAGAATAGAATTTAACAGAATAGAACAGAACTGAACAGAACAGAACAGTATAGAATAGAATAGAACAGGACAGAACAGAAAAGAATAGAATAGAACAGAATAGAATAGAATAGAATAGAATAGAATAGAATAGAATAGAATAGAATAGAATAGAATAGAATAGAATAGAATAGAATAGAATAGAATAGAACAGAACAGAACAGAACAGAATAGAACAGAGGAGAACAGAATAGAATAGAACAGAATAGAATAGAATAGAACAGAAGCTAATAGAACAGAACAGAACTGAATAGAACAGAATAGAATAGAATGGAATAGAACACAATATAATAGAATAGAACAGAATAGAACAGATTAGAATAGAATAGAATAGAACAGAACAGAACAGAAAAAAATAGAACAGAAGAGAACAGAATACAATAGATCAGAATATAATAGAACAGAATAGAATAGAATAGAATAGAATAGAATAGAATAGAATAGAATAGAACAGAACAGAATAAAACAGAATAGAACAGAACAGAATAGAATAGAATAGAATAGAACAGAAAGTAATACAACAGAACAGAACTGAATAGAACAGAATAGAATAGAATGGAATAGAACACAATAGAATAGAATAGAACAGAATAGAACAGATTAGAATAGAATAGAATAGAACAGAAGAGAATAGAAAAGAACAGAATAGAATAGAAAGAATAGAATAGAATAGAACAGAATAGAATAGAATAGAACAGAACAGAACAGAATAGAATAGAATAGAACAGAATAAAACAGAACAGAACAGAACAGAACAGAATAGAATAAAATAGAACAGGACAGAACAGAATAGAATAGATTAGAACAGAATAGAACAGAACAGAATAGAATAGAATAGAATAGAATAGAATAGAATAGAATAGAATAGAATAGAACAGAACAGAACAGAATAGAATCGAACAGAATAGAATAGAATAGAAAAGAATAGAACAGAATAGAATAGAATCGAACAGAATAGAATAGAACAGAATAGAATAGAATAGAATAGAATAGAACAGAACAGAACAGAACAGAATACAATAGAACAGAACAGAATAGAATAGAATCGAATCGAACAGAATAGAACCGAACAGAACAGAATAGAATAGAATAGAAAATAATAGAACAGAATAGAATAGAATCGAACAGAATAGAAAATAATAGAACAGAATAGAATAGAACAGAACTGAATAGAACAGAACACAACACAACACAACAGAATAGAATAGAATAGAATAGAATAGAATAGAATAGAACAGAACATAATAGAACAGTACAGAACTGAATAGAACAGAATAGAATAGAATGGAATAGAACACAATAGAATAGAATAGAACAGAATAGAACAGATTAGAATAGAATAGAATAGAACAGAACAGAAAAGAAAAAATTAGAACAGAAGAGAACAGAATAGAATAGAACAGAACCTAATAGAACAGAACAGAACTGAATAGAACAGAATAGAATAGAACAGGACAGAACAGAATAGAATAGATTAGAACAGAATAGAAAAGAATAGAATAGAATAGAATAGAATAGAATAGAATTGAACAAAACAGAACAGAATAGAATCGAACAGAATAGAATAAAATAGAACAGAATAGAATAGAAAAACAGAATAGAACAGAAGAGAATAGAATAGAATAGAATAGAATAGAATAGAATAGAATAGAATAGAACAGAACAGAACAGAATCCAACAGAATAGAATAGAATAGAACAGAATAGAACAGAATAGAATAGAATAGAATAGAATAGAATAGAATAGAATAGAATAGAATAGAATAGAATAGAACAGAACAGAATAGAATAGAACAGAATAGAATAGAACAGAATAAAATAGAATAGAACAGAACAGAACAGAATAGAATAGAATAGAAGAGAATAAAACAGAACAGAACAGAACAGAACAGAATAGAATAAAATAGAACAGGACAGAACAGAATAGAGTAGAACAAAATAGAATAGAACAGAATAAAATAGAATAGAACAGAACAGAACAGAATAGAATAGAATAGAACAGAATAAAACAGAACAGGACAGAACAGAACAGAATAGAATAAAATAGAACAGGACAGAACAGAATAGAATAGATTAGCACAGAATAGAACAGAATAGAATAGAATAGAATAGAATAGAATAGAATAGAATAGAATAGAATAGAATAGAACAGAACAGAACAGAACAGAACAGAATAGAATAGAATAGAAAAAAATAGAACAGAATAGAATAGAATCGAACAGAATAGAATAGAACAGAATAGAATAGAATAGAACAGAATAGAACAGAACAGAAGAGAATAGAATAGAATAGAACAGAACAGAATAGAACAGAATAGAACAGAACTGAATAGAACAGAACACAACACAACAGAACAGAATAGAATAGAATAGAATAGAACAGAACCGAATAGAACAGAACAGAACTAAATAGAACAGAATAGAATAGAATGGAATAGAACACAATAGAATAGAATAGAACAGAATAGAACAGATTAGAATAGAATAGAATAGAACAGAACAGAACAGAAAAAAATAGAACAGAAGAGAACAGAATAGAATAGAACAGAATAGAATAGAACAGAACAGAACAGAACAGAACAGAATAGAATAGAATTGAATTGAATAGAACAGAACAGAATCGAATCGAATCGAATCGAACAGAATAGAACAGAACAGAACAGAATAGAATAGAATAGAAAAGAATAGAACAGAATAGAATAGAATCGAACAGAATAGAATAGAATAGAACAGAATAGAACAGAATAGAATAGAATCGAACAGAATAGAATAGAATAGAATAGAACAGAACAGAATAGAACAGAATAGAGCAGAACAGAATAAAACAGAACACAACACAACAGAACAGAATCGAATAGAATAGAATAGAACAGAACCGAATAGAACAGTACAGAATTGAATAGAACAGAATAGAATAGAATGGAAAAAAAACAATATATTAGAATAGAACAGATTAGAATAGAAAAGAATAGAACAGAACAGAACAGAATAGAACAGAATGGAACAGATCACAACACAACAGAACAGAATAGAATAGAATAGAATAGAACAGAAGCGAATAGAACAGAAGAGAACTGAATAGAACAGAATAGAATAGAATAGAATAGAACAGAAAAGAATAGAATAGAACAGAATAGAATAGAATAGAACATAACAAAGTAGAATAGAATAGAATAGCATAGAACAGAACAGAATAGAATAGAATAGAACAGAATAGAATAGAATAGAACAGAATAGAATAGAATAGAACAGAACAGAACAGAATAGAATAGAATATAACAGAATAGAACATAACAGAACAAAACAGAACAGAACAGAGTAGAATAGAATAGAACAGGACAGAACAGAAAAGAATAGAATAGAACAGAAAAGAACAGAACAGAAGAGAATAGAATAGAATAGAATAGAATAGAATAGAATAGAATAGAATAGAATAGAATAGAATGAAGTAGAATAGAATAGAATAGAACAGAAGAAATTAGAACAGAACACAACACAACAGAATAGAAAAGAATAGAATAGAATAGAATAGAATAGAATAGAACAGAATAGAATAGAATCGAACAGAATAGAATAGAATAGAACAGAATAAAACAGAACAGAATAGAATAGAATAGAATAGAATAGAATAGAACAGAACAGAATAGAATAGAATAGACTAGAATAGAATAGCATAGAAGAGAACAGAATAGAACAGAATAGAACAGAACAGAACACAACACAACAGAACAGAATAGAATAGAATAGAATAGAACAGAATAGAATAGAATTGAACAGAATAGAATAGAATAGAACAGAAGAGAATAGAATAGAACAGAACAGAACAGAATAGAATAGAATTTAACAGAATAGAACAGAACAGAACAGAACAGAACAGTATAGAATAGAATAGAACAGGACAGAACAGAACAGAACAGAAGAGAACAGAAGAGAACAGAATAGAATAGAACAGAATAGAATAGAACAGAACAGAACAGAACAGAATAGAATAGAATAGAAGAGAAAAGAACAGAATAGAACAGAATAGAATAGAATAGAACAGAATAGAATAGAACAGAACAGAAGACAATAGAATGGAATAGAACAGAACAGAATAAAATAGAATAGAACAGAATAGAATAGAGTAGAATAGAATAGAATAGAATAGAACAGAACAGAATAGAACAGAATAGAATAGAATAGAACAGAATAAACAGAATAGAATATAACAGAATAGAACAGAATAGAACAGAATAGAGTAGAATAGAATACAATAGAATAGAATAGAATAGCACAGAATAGAATAGAACAGAACAAAATAGAACACAACACAACACAACACAGCAGAATAGAATAGAATACAATAGAATAGAACAAAACGGAATAGAACAGAATAGAACTGAATAGAACAGAATAGAATAGAATAGAATAGAACACAATAGAATAGAATAGAACAGAATAGAACAGATTAGAATAGAATAGAACAGAACAGAACAGAATAGAATAGAATAGAACAGAATAAACAGAACAGAACAGAACAGAACAGAATAGAATAAAATAGAACAGGACAGAACAGAATAGAATAGATTAGAACAGAATAGAACAGAACAGAATAGAATAGAATAGAATAGAATAGAATAGAATAGAATAGAACAGAACAGAACAGAATAGAATCGAACAGAATAGAATAGAATAGAAAAGAATAGAACAGAATAGAATAGAATCGAACAGAATAGAATAGAACAGAACAGAATAGAATAGAATAGAATAGAACAGAACAGAAGAGAATGGAATAGAATAGAACAGAACAGAATAGAATAGAATCGAATCGAACAGAATGGAACAGAACAGAACAGAATAGAATAGAATAGAAAATATTAGAACAGAATAGAATAGAATCGAACGGAATAGAAAATAGTAGAAAAGAATAGAATAGAACAGAACTGAATAGAACAGAACCTAATAGAACAGAACAGAACTGAATAGAACAGAATAGAATAGAATGGAATAGAACACAATAGAATAGAATAGAACAGAATAGAACAGATTAGAATAGAATAGAATACAACAGAACAGAAAAAAAAAATTAGAACACAAGAGAACAGAATAGAATAGAACAGAATATAATAGAACAGAATAGAATAGAATAGAATAGAATAGAAAGAATAGAATAGAATAGTACAGAACAGAACAGAACAGAACAGAACAGAATAGAACAGAACACAACACAACAGAACAGAATATAATAGAATAGAATAGAATAGAACAGAACCGAATAGAACAGTACAGATCTGAATAGAACAGAATAGAATAGAATGGAATAGAACACAATAGAATAGAATAGAACAGATTAGAATAGAAAAGAATAGAACAGAACAGAACAGAATAGAACAGATTAGAACAGATCACAACACAACAGAACAGAATAGAACAGAATAGAATAGAACAGCAGCGAAAAGAAGAGAAGAGAACTGAATAGAACAGAATAGAATAGAATAGAATAGAACAGAAAAGAATAGAATAGAACAGAATAGAATAGAATAGAACATAACAAAGTAGAATAGAATAGAATAGCATAGAACAGAAGAGAATAGAATAGAATAGAACAGAATAGAATAGAATAGAACAGAATAGAATAGAATAGAACAGAACAGAAGAGAATAGAATAGAATAGAACAGAATAAAACAGAACAGAACAGAACAGAACAGAACAGAGTAGAATAGAATAGAACAGGACAGAACAGAATAGAATAGAATAGAATAGAAAAGAACAGAACAGAAGAGAATAGAATAGAATAGAATAGAACAGAATAGAATAGAATAGAACAGAACAGAATAGAATAGAATAGAACAGAATAAAACAGAACAGAACAGAACAGAACAGAATAGAATAAAATAGAACAGGACAGAAGAGAATAGAATAGATTAGAACAGAATAGAACAGAACAGAATAGAATAGAATAGAATAGAATAGAATAGAATAGAACAGAACAGAAGAGAATAGAATAGAATAGAATAGAATAGAATAGAATGGAATAGAATAGAATAGAATAGAATAGAACAGTTCAAAATAGAACAGAACACAACACAACAGAATAGAATAGAATAGAATACAATAGAATAGAACGGAATAGAATAGAATCGAACAGAATAGAATTGAATAGAACAGAATAGAACAGAACAGAACAGAATAATATAGAATAGAATAGAACAGAACAGAATAGAATAGAATAGATTAGAATAGAATAGAATAGAATAGAATAGAATAGAATAGAATAGAATAGAATAGAATAGAACAGAACAGAATAGAACAGAATAGAACAGAACAGAATAGAACAGAACAAACACAACAGAACAGAATAGAATAGATTAGAATAGAACAGAATAGAATAGAATAGAACAGAAGAGAATAGAGTAGAACAGAACAGAAGAGAATAGAATAGAATTTAACAGAATAGAACAGAACTGAACAGAACAGAACAGTATAGAATAGAATAGAACAGGACAGAACAGAACAGAATAGAATAGAACAGAATAGAACAGAACAGAATAGAATAGAATAGAATAGAATAGAATAGAATAGAATAGAATAGAATAGAACAGAACAGAACAGAACAGAATAGAACAGAGGAGAACAGAATAGAATAGAACAGAATAGAATAGAATAGAACAGAAGCTAATAGAACAGAACAGAACTGAATAGAACAGAATAGAATAGAATGGAATAGAACACAATATAATAGAATAGAACAGAATAGAACAGATTAGAATAGAATAGAATAGAACAGAACAGAACAGAAAAAAATAGAACAGAAGAGAACAGAATACAATAGAACAGAATATAATAGAACAGAATAGAATAGAATAGAATAGAATAGAATAGAATAGAATAGAATAGAATAGAATAGAATAGAACAGAACAGAATAAAACAGAATAGAACAGAACAGAATAGAATAGAATAGAATAGAACAGAACCTAATACAACAGAACAGAACTGAATAGAACAGAATAGAATAGAATGGAATAGAACACAATAGAATAGAATAGAACAGAATAGAACAGATTAGAATAGAATAGATTAGAACAGAACAGAATAGAAAAGAACAGAATAGAATAGAACAGAATAGAATAGAATAGAACAGAACAGAATAGAATAGAACAGAACAGAGCAGAATAGAATAGAATAGAACAGAATAAAACAGAACAGAACAGAACAGAACAGAATAGAATAAAATAGAACAGGACAGAACAGAATAGAATAGATTAGAACAGAATAGAACAGAACAGAATAGAATAGAATAGAATAGAATAGAATAGAATAGAATAGAATAGAACAGAACAGAATAGAATAGAATGGAATAGAATAGAATAGAATAGAACAGAACAGAATAGAACAGAATAGAACAGAACAGAATAGAACAGAACACAACACAACAGAACAGAATATAATAGAATAGAATAGAATAGAACAGAACCGAATAGAACAGTACAGATCTGAATAGAACAGAATAGAATAGAATGGAATAGAACACAATAGAATAGAATAGAACAGATTAGAATAGAAAAGAATAGAACAGAACAGAACAGAATAGAACAGATTAGAACAGATCACAACACAACAGAACAGAATAGAACAGAATAGAATAGAACAGAAGCGAAAAGAACAGAAGAGAACTGAATAGAACAGAATAGAATAGAATAGAATAGAACAGAAAAGAATAGAATAGAACAGAATAGAATAGAATAGAACATAACAAAGTAGAATAGAATAGAATAGCATAGAACAGAAGAGAATAGAATAGAATAGAACAGAATAGAATAGAATAGAAGAGAATAGAATAGAATAGAACAGAACAGAACAGAATAGAATAGAATATATCAGAATAGAACAGAACAGAACAGAACAGTACAGAACAGAGTAGAACAGAACACAACACGACAGAACAGAATAGAATAGAATAGAATAGAACAGAACCGAATAGAACAGAACAGAACTAAATAGAACAGAATAGAGTAGAATGGAAAAGAACACAATAGAATAGAATAGAACAGAATAGAACAGATTAGAATAGAATAGAACAGAACAGAACAGAATAGAATAGAATAGAACAGAATAAACAGAACAGAACAGAACAGAACAGAATAGAATAAAATAGAACAGGACAGAACAGAATAGAATAGATTAGAACAGAATAGAACAGAACAGAATAGAATAGAATAGAATAGAATAGAATAGAATAGAATAGAACAGAACAGAACAGAATAGAATCGAACAGAATAGAAAAGAATAGAAAAGAATAGAACAGAATAGAATAGAATCGAACAGAATAGAATAGAACAGAACAGAATAGAATAGAATAGAATAGAACAGAACAGAAGAGAATGGAATAGAATAGAACAGAACAGAATAGAATAGAATCGAATCGAACAGAATGGAACAGAACAGAACAGAATAGAATAGAATAGAAAATATTAGAACAGAATAGAATAGAATCGAACGGAATAGAAAATAGTAGAACAGAATAGAATAGAACAGAACTGAATAGAACAGAACCTAATAGAACAGAACAGAACTGAATAGAACAGAATAGAATAGAATGGAATAGAACACAATAGAATAGAATAGAACAGAATAGAACAGATTAGAATAGAATAGAATACAACAGAACAGAAAAAAAAAATTAGAACACAAGAGAACAGAATAGAATAGAACAGAATATAATAGAACAGAATAGAATAGAATAGAATAGAATAGAAAGAATAGAATAGAATAGAACAGAACAGAACAGAACAGAACAGAACAGAACAGAACAGAATAGAACAGAACACAACACAACAGAACAGAATAGAATAGAATAGAATAGAATAGAACAGAACCGAATAGAACAGTACAGATCTGAATAGAACAGAATGGAATAGAATGGAATAGAACACAATAGAATAGAATAGAACAGATTAGAATAGAAAAGAATAGAACAGAACAGAACAGAATAGAACAGATTAGAACAGATCACAACACAACAGAACAGAATAGAACAGAATAGAATAGAACAGAAGCGAAAAGAAGAGAAGAGAACTGAATAGAACAGAATAGAATAGAATAGAATAGAACAGAAAAGAATAGAATAGAACAGAATAGAATAGAATAGAACATAACAAAGTAGAATAGAATAGAATAGCATAGAACAGAAGAGAATAGAATAGAATAGAACAGAATAGAATAGAATAGAACAGAATAGAATAGAATAGAACAGAACAGAAGAGAATAGAATAGAATAGAACAGAATAAAACAGAACAGAACAGAACAGAACAGAACAGAGTAGAATAGAATAGAACAGGACAGAACAGAATAGAATAGAATAGAATAGAAAAGAACAGAACAGAAGAGAATAGAATAGAATAGAATAGAACAGAATAGAATAGAATAGAACAGAACAGAATAGAATAGAATAGAACAGAATAAAACAGAACAGAACAGAACAGAACAGAATAGAATAAAATAGAACAGGACAGAAGAGAATAGAATAGATTAGAACAGAATAGAACAGAACAGAATAGAATAGAATAGAATAGAATAGAATAGAATAGAATAGAACAGAACAGAAGAGAATAGAATAGAATAGAATAGAATAGAATAGAATGGAATAGAATAGAATAGAATAGAATAGAACAGTTCAAAATAGAACAGAACACAACACAACAGAATAGAATAGAATAGAATACAATAGAATAGAACGGAATAGAATAGAATCGAACAGAATAGAATTGAATAGAGCAGAATAGAACAGAACAGAACAGAATAATATAGAATAGAATAGAACAGAACAGAATAGAATAGAATAGATTAGAATAGAATAGAATAGAATAGAATAGAATAGAATAGAACAGAACAGAATAGAACAGAATAGAACAGAACAGAATAGAACAGAACAAACACAACAGAACAGAATAGAATAGATTAGAATAGAACAGAATAGAATAGAATAGAACAGAAGAGAATAGAGTAGAACAGAACAGAAGAGAATAGAATAGAATTTAACAGAATAGAACAGAACTGAACAGAACAGAACAGTATAGAATAGAATAGAACAGGACAGAACAGAACAGAATAGAATAGAACAGAATAGAACAGAACAGAATAGAATAGAATAGAATAGAATAGAATAGAATAGAATAGAATAGAATAGAATAGAATAGAACAGAACAGAACAGAACAGAATAGAACAGAGGAGAACAGAATAGAATAGAACAGAATAGAATAGAATAGAACAGAAGCTAATAGAACAGAACAGAACTGAATAGAACAGAATAGAATAGAATGGAATAGAACACAATATAATAGAATAGAACAGAATAGAACAGATTAGAATAGAATAGAATAGAACAGAACAGAACAGAAAAATATAGAACAGAAGAGAACAGAATACAATAGAACAGAATATAATAGAACAGAATAGAATAGAATAGAATAGAATAGAATAGAATAGAATAGAATAGAATAGAATAGAATAGAACAGAACAGAATAAAACAGAATAGAACAGAACAGAATAGAATAGAATAGAATAGAACAGAACCTAATACAACAGAACAGAACTGAATAGAACAGAATAGAATAGAATGGAATAGAACACAATAGAATAGAATAGAACAGAATAGAACAGATTAGAATAGAATAGATTAGAACAGAACAGAATAGAAAAGAACAGAATAGAATAGAACAGAATAGAATAGAATAGAACAGAACAGAATAGAATAGAACAGAACAGAGCAGAATAGAATAGAATAGAACAGAATAAAACAGAACAGAACAGAACAGAACAGAATAGAATAAAATAGAACAGGACAGAACAGAATAGAATAGATTAGAACAGAATAGAACAGAACAGAATAGAATAGAATAGAATAGAATAGAATAGAATAGAATAGAATAGAATAGAACAGAACAGAATAGAATAGAATGGAATAGAATAGAATAGAATAGAACAGAACAGAATAGAACAGAATAGAACAGAACAGAATAGAACAGAACACAACACAACAGAACAGAATATAATAGAATAGAATAGAATAGAACAGAACCGAATAGAACAGTACAGATCTGAATAGAACAGAATAGAATAGAATGGAATAGAACACAATAGAATAGAATAGAACAGATTAGAATAGAAAAGAATAGAACAGAACAGAACAGAATAGAACAGATTAGAACAGATCACAACACAACAGAACAGAATAGAACAGAATAGAATAGAACAGAAGCGAAAAGAAGAGAAGAGAACTGAATAGAACAGAATAGAATAGAATAGAATAGAACAGAAAAGAATAGAATAGAACAGAATAGAATAGAATAGAACATAACAAAGTAGAATAGAATAGAATAGCATAGAACAGAAGAGAATAGAATAGAATAGAACAGAATAGAATAGAATAGAACAGAATAGAATAGAATAGAACAGAACAGAACAGAATAGAATAGAATATATCAGAATAGAACAGAACAGAACAGAACAGTACAGAACAGAGTAGAATAGAATAGAACAGGACAGAACAGAATAGAATAGAATAGAATAGAAAAGAACAGAACAGAAGAGAATAGAATAGAATAGAATAGAACAGAATAGAATAGAATAGAACAGAACAGAACAGAATAGAATAGAATAGAACAGAATAAAACAGAACAGAACAGAACAGAACAGAATAGAATATTATAGAACAGGACAGAACAGAATAGAATAGATTAGAACAGAATAGAACAGAACAGAATAGAATAGAATAGAATAGAATAGAAAAGAACAGAACAGAAGAGAATAGAATAGAATAGAATAGAATAGAATAGAATGGAATAGAATAGAATAGAATAGAATAGAACAGATCAAAATAGAACAGAACACAACACAACAGAATAGAATAGAATAGAATACAATAGAATAGAACGGAATAGAATAGAATCGAACAGAATAGAATTGAATAGAACAGAATAGAACAGAACAGAACAGAATAATATAGAATAGAATAGAACAGAACAGAATAGAATTGAATAGACTAGAATAGAATAGAATAGAATAGAATAGAATAGAACAGAACAAAATAGAACAGAATAGAACAGAACAGAATAGAACAGAACACAACACAACAGAACAGAATAGAATAGAATAGAATAGAACAGAATAGAATAGAATAGAACAGAAGAGAATAGAGTAGAACAGAACAGAAGAGAATAGAATAGAATTTAACAGAATAGAACAGAACTGAACAGAACAGAACAGTATAGAATAGAATAGAACAGGACAGAACAGAACAGAATAGAACAGAACAGAATAGAATAGAATAGAATAGAATAGAATAGAATAGAATAGAATAGAATAGAATAGAATAGAACTGAACAGAACAGAACAGAATAGAACAGAGGAGAACAGAATAGAATAGAACAGAATAGAATAGAATAGAACAGAAGCTAATAGAACAGAACAGAACTGAATAGAACAGAATAGAATAGAATGGAATAGAACACAATATAATAGAATAGAACAGAATAGAACAGATTAGAATAGAATAGAATAGAACAGAACAGAACAGAAAAAAATAGAACAGAAGAGAACAGAATACAATAGATCAGAATATAATAGAACAGAATAGAATAGAATAGAATAGAATAGAATAGAATAGAATAGAATAGAATAGAATAGAATAGAACAGAACAGAATAAAACAGAATAGAACAGAACAGAATAGAATAGAATAGAATAGAACAGAAAGTAATACAACAGAACAGAACTGAATAGAACAGAATAGAATAGAATGGAATAGAACACAATAGAATAGAATAGAACAGATTAGAATAGAAAAGAATAGAACAGAACAGAACAGAAAAGAACAGATTAGAACAGATCACAACACAACAGAACAGAATAGAACAGAATAGAATAGAACAGAAGCGAAAAGAAGAGAAGAGAACTGAATAGAACAGAATAGAATAGAATAGAATAGAACAGAAAAGAATAGAATAGAACAGAATAGAATAGAATAGAACATAACAAAGTAGAATAGAATAGAATAGCATAGAACAGAAGAGAATAGAATAGAATAGAACAGAATAGAATAGAATAGAACAGAATAGAATAGAATAGAACAGAACAGAACAGAATAGAATAGAATATATCAGAATAGAACAGAACAGAACAGAACAGTACAGAACAGAGTAGAATAGAATAGAACAGGACAGAACAGAATAGAATAGAATAGAATAGAAAAGAACAGAACAGAAGAGAATAGAATAGAATAGAATAGAACAGAATAGAATAGAATAGAACAGAACAGAACAGAATAGAATAGAATAGAACAGAATAAAACAGAACAGAACAGAACAGAACAGAATAGAATATTATAGAACAGGACAGAACAGAATAGAATAGATTAGAACAGAATAGAACAGAACAGAATAGAATAGAATAGAATAGAATAGAAAAGAACAGAACAGAAGAGAATAGAATAGAATAGAATAGAATAGAATAGAATGGAATAGAATAGAATAGAATAGAATAGAATAGAACAGATCAAAATAGAACAGAACACAACACAACAGAATAGAATAGAATAGAACGGAATAGAATAGAATCGAACAGAATAGAATTGAATAGAACAGAATAGAACAGAACAGAACAGAATAATATAGAATAGAATAGAACAGAACAGAATAGAATTGAATAGACTAGAATAGAATAGAATAGAATAGAATAGAATAGAACAGAACAAAATAGAACAGAATAGAACAGAACAGAATAGAACAGAACACAACACAACAGAACAGAATAGAATAGAATAGAATAGAACAGAATAGAATAGAATAGAACAGAAGAGAATAGAGTAGAACAGAACAGAAGAGAATAGAATAGAATTTAACAGAATAGAACAGAACTGAACAGAACAGAACAGTATAGAATAGAATAGAACAGGACAGAACAGAACAGAATAGAATAGAACAGAATAGAATAGAATAGAATAGAATAGAATAGAATAGAATAGAATAGAATAGAATAGAATAGAATAGAATAGAACAGAACAGAACAGAACAGAATAGAACAGAGGAGAACAGAATAGAATAGAACAGAATAGAATAGAATAGAACAGAAGCTAATAGAACAGAACAGAACTGAATAGAACAGAATAGAATAGAATGGAATAGAACACAATATAATAGAATAGAACAGAATAGAACAGATTAGAATAGAATAGAATAGAACAGAACAGAACAGAAAAAAATAGAACAGAAGAGAACAGAATACAATAGATCAGAATATAATAGAACAGAATAGAATAGAATAGAATAGAATAGAATAGAATAGAATAGAATAGAATAGAATAGAATAGAATAGAACAGAACAGAATAAAACAGAATAGAACAGAACAGAATAGAATAGAATAGAATAGAACAGAAAGTAATACAACAGAACAGAACTGAATAGAACAGAATAGAATAGAATGGAATAGAACACAATAGAATAGAATAGAACAGATTAGAATAGAAAAGAATAGAACAGAACAGAACAGAAAAGAACAGATTAGAACAGATCACAACACAACAGAACAGAATAGAACAGAATAGAATAGAACAGAAGCGAAAAGAACAGAAGAGAACTGAATAGAACAGAATAGAATAGAATAGAATAGAACAGAAAAGAATAGAATAGAACAGAATAGAATAGAATAGAACATAACAAAGTAGAATAGAATAGAATAGCATAGAACAGAAGAGAATAGAATAGAATAGAACAGAATAGAATAGAATAGAACAGAATAGAATAGAATAGAACAGAACAGAACAGAATAGAATAGAATATATCAGAATAGAACAGAACAGAACAGAACAGTACAGAACAGAGTAGAACAGAACACAACACGACAGAACAGAATAGAATAGAATAGAATAGAACAGAACCGAATAGAACAGAACAGAACTAAATAGAACAGAATAGAATAGAATGGAATAGAACACAATAGAATAGAATAGAACAGAATAGAACAGATTAGAATAGAATAGAATAGAACAGAAAAGAACAGAAAAAAATAGAACAGAAGAGAACAGAATAGAATAGAACAGAATAGAATAGAACAGAACAGAACAGAACAGAATAGAATAGAATAGAATTGAATAGAACAGAACAGAATCGAATCGAATCGAATCGAACAGAATAGAACAGAACAGAACAGAATAGAATAGAATAGAAAAGAATAGAACAGAATAGAATAGAATCGAACAGAATAGAATAGAATAGAACAGAATAGAACAGAATAGAATAGAATCGAACAGAATAGAATAGAATAGAATAGAACAGAACAGAATAGAACAGAATAGAGCAGAACAGAATAAAACAGAACACAACACAACAGAACAGAATCGAATAGAATAGAATAGAACAGAACCGAATAGAACAGTACAGAACTGAATAGAACAGAATAGAATAGAATGGAATAGAAAACAATATATTAGAATAGAACAGATTAGAATAGAAAAGAATAGAACAGAACAGAACAGAATAGAACAGAATGGAACAGATCACAACACAACAGAACAGAATAGAATAGAATAGAATAGAACAGAAGCGAATAGAACAGAAGAGAACTGAATAGAACAGAATAGAATAGAATACAATAGAACAGAAAAGAATAGAATAGAACAGAATAGAATAGAATAGAACATAACAAAGTAGAATAGAATAGAATAGCATAGAACAGAACAGAATAGAATAGAATAGAACAGAATAGAATAGAATAGAACAGAATAGAATAGAATAGAACAGAACAGAACAGAATAGAATAGAATATAACAGAATAGAACATAACAGAACAAAACAGAACAGAACAGAGTAGAATAGAATAGAACAGGACAGAACAGAAAAGAATAAAATAGAACAGAAAAGAACAGAACAGAATAGAATAGAATAGAATAGAATAGAATAGAATAGAATAGAATAGAATAGAATAGAATAGAATAGAATAGAATGGAGTAGAATAGAATAGAATAGAACAGAAGAAAATAGAACAGAACACAACACAACAGAATAGAAAAGAATAGAATAGAATAGAATAGAATAGAATAGAATAGAACAGAATAGAATAGAATCGAACAGAATAGAATAGAATAGAACAGAATAAAACAGAACAGAATAGAATAGAATAGAATAGAATAGAATAGAACAGAACAGAATAGAATAGAATAGACTAGAATAGAATAGCATAAAAGAGAACAGAATAGAACAGAATAGAACAGAACAGAACACAACACAACAGAACAGAATAGAATAGAATAGAATAGAACAGAATAGAATAGAATTGAACAGAATAGAATAGAATAGAACAGAAGAGAATAGAATAGAACAGAACAGAACAGAATAGAATAGAATTTAACAGAATAGAACAGAACAGAACAGAACAGTATAGAATAGAATAGAACAGGACAGAACAGAACAGAACAGAAGAGAACAGAAGAGAACAGAATAGAATAGAACAGAATAGAATAGAACAGAACAGAACAGAACAGAATAGAATAGAATAGAAGAGAAAAGAACAGAATAGAACAGAATAGAATAGAATAGAACAGAATAGAATAGAACAGAACAGAAGACAATAGAATGGAATAGAAGAGAACAGAATAAAATAGAATAGAACAGAATAGAATAGAGTAGAATAGAATAGAATAGAATAGAACAGAACAGAATAGAACAGAATAGAATAGAATAGAACAGAATAAACAGAATAGAATAGAACAGAATAGAACAGAATAGAACAGAATAGAGTAGAATAGAATACAATAGAATAGAATAGAATAGCACAGAATAGAATAGAACAGAACAAAATAGAACACAACACAACACAACACAGCAGAATAGAATAGAATACAATAGAATAGAACAAAACGGAATAGAACAGAATAGAACTGAATAGAACAGAATAGAATAGAATAGAATAGAACACAATAGAATAGAATAGAACAGAATAGAACAGATTAGAATAGAATAGAACAGAACAGAACAGAACAGAACAGAATAGAATAGAATAGAACAGAATAAACAGAACAGAACAGAACAGAACAGAATAGAATAAAATAGAACAGGACAGAACAGAATAGAATAGATTAGAACAGAATAGAACAGAACAGAATAGAATAGAATAGAATAGAATAGAATAGAATAGAATAGAATAGAACAGAACATAACAGAATAGAATCGAACAGAATAGAATAGAATAGAAAAGAATAGAACAGAATAGAATAGAATCGAACAGAATAGAATAGAATAGAATAGAATAGAATAGAATAGAATAGAACAGAACAGAAGAGAATGGAATAGAATAGAACAGAACAGAATAGAATAGAATCGAATCGAACAGAATGGAACAGAACAGAACAGAATAGAATAGAATAGAAAATATTAGAACAGAATAGAATAGAATCGAACGGAATAGAAAATAGTAGAACAGAATAGAATAGAACAGAACTGAATAGAACAGAACCTAATAGAACAGAAGAGAACTGAATAGAAAAGAATAGAATAGAATGGAATAGAACACAATAGAATAGAATAGAACAGAATAGAACAGATTAGAATAGAATAGAATACAACAGAACAGAAAAAAAAAATTAGAACACAAGAGAACAGAATAGAATAGAACAGAATATAATAGAACAGAATAGAATAGAATAGAATAGAATAGAATAGAATAGAATAGAACAGAACAGAACAGAACAGAACAGAACAGAACAGAACAGAACAGAATAGAACAGAACACAACACAACAGAACAGAATATAATAGAATAGAATAGAATAGAACAGAACCGTATAGAACAGTACAGATCTGAATAGAACAGAATAGAATAGAATGGAATAGAACACAATAGAATAGAATGGAACAGATTAGAATAGAAAAGAATAGAACAGAACAGAACAGAATAGAACAGATTAGAACAGATCACAACACAACAGAACAGAATAGAACAGAATAGAATAGAACAGAAGCGAAAAGAACAGAAGAGAACTGAATAGAACAGAATAGAATAGAATAGAATAGAACAGAAAAGAATAGAATAGAACAGAATAGAATAGAATAGAACATAACAAAGTAGAATAGAATAGAATAGCATAGAACAGAAGAGAATAGAATAGAATAGAACAGAATAGAATAGAATAGAACAGAATAGAATAGAATAGAACAGAACAGAAGAGAATAGAATAGAATAGAACAGAATAAAACAGAACAGAACAGAACAGAACAGAACAGAGTAGAATACAATAGAACAGGACAGAACAGAATAGAATAGAATAGAATAGAAAAGAACAGAACAGAAGAGAATAGAATAGAATAGAATAGAACAGAATAGAATAGAATAGAACAGAACAGAACAGAATAGAATAGAATAGAACAGAATAAAACAGAACAGAACAGAACAGAACAGAATAGAATAAAATAGAACAGGACAGAAGAGAATAGAATAGATTAGAACAGAATAGAACAGAACAGAATAGAATAGAATAGAATAGAATAGAATAGAACAGAACAGAATAGAAGAGAATAGAATAGAATAGAATAGAATAGAATAGAATAGAATAGAATAGAATGGAATAGAATAGAATAGAATAGAATAGAACAGTTCAAAATAGAACAGAACACAACACAACAGAATAGAATAGAATAGAATACAATAGAATAGAACGGAATAGAATAGAATCGAACAGAATAGAATTGAATAGAACAGAATAGAACAGAACAGAACAGAATAATATAGAATAGAATAGAACAGAACAGAATAGAATAGAATAGATTAGAATAGAATAGAATAGAATAGAATAGAATAGAATAGAACAGAACAGAATAGAACAGAATAGAACAGAACAGAATAGAACAGAACAAACACAACAGAACAGAATAGAATAGATTAGAATAGAACAGAATAGAATAGAATAGAACAGAAGAGAATAGAGTAGAACAGAACAGAAGAGAATAGAATAGAATTTAACAGAATAGAACAGAACTGAACAGAACAGAACAGTATAGAATAGAATAGAACAGGACAGAACAGAACAGAATAGAATAGAACAGAATAGAACAGAACAGAATAGAATAGAATAGAATAGAATAGAATAGAATAGAATAGAACAGAACAGAACAGAACAGAACAGAACAGAATAGAACAGAGGAGAACAGAATAGAATAGAACAGAATAGAATAGAATAGAACAGAAGCTAATAGAACAGAACAGAACTGAATAGAACAGAATAGAATAGAATGGAATAGAACACAATATAATAGAATAGAACAGAATAGAACAGATTAGAATAGAATAGAATAGAACAGAACAGAACAGAAAAAAATAGAACAGAAGAGAACAGAATACAATAGAACAGAATATAATAGAACAGAATAGAATAGAATAGAATAGAATAGAATAGAATAGAATAGAATAGAACAGAACAGCATAAAACAGAATAGAACAGAACAGAATAGAATAGAATAGAATAGAACAGAACCTAATACAACAGAACAGAACTGAATAGAACAGAATAGAATAGAATGGAATAGAACACAATAGAATAGAATAGAACAGAATAGAACAGATTAGAATAGAATAGATTAGAACAGAACAGAATAGAAAAGAACAGAATAGAATAGAACAGAATAGAATAGAATAGAACAGAACAGAATAGAATAGAACAGAACAGAGCAGAATAGAATAGAATAGAACAGAATAAAACAGAACAGAACAGAACAGAACAGAATAGAATAAAATAGAACAGGACAGAACAGAATAGAATAGATTAGAACAGAATGGAATAGAATATAACAGAATAGAACAGAACAGAATAGAATAGAATAGAATAGAATAGAACAGAACAGAATAGAATAGAATGGAATAGAATAGAATAGAATAGAACAGAACAGAATAGAACAGAATAGAACAGAACAGAATAGAACAGAACACAACACAACAGAACAGAATATAATAGAATAGAATAGAATAGAACAGAACCGAATAGAACAGTACAGATCTGAATAGAACAGAATAGAATAGAATGGAATAGAACACAATAGAATAGAATAGAACAGATTAGAATAGAAAAGAATAGAACAGAACAGAACAGAATAGAACAGATTAGAACAGATCACAACACAACAGAACAGAATAGAACAGAATAGAATAGAACAGAAGCGAAAAGAAGAGAAGAGAACTGAATAGAACAGAATAGAATAGAATAGAATAGAACAGAAAAGAATAGAATAGAACAGAATAGAATAGAATAGAACATAACAAAGTAGAATAGAATAGAATAGCATAGAACAGAAGAGAATAGAATAGAATAGAACAGAATAGAATAGAATAGAACAGAATAGAATAGAATAGAACAGAACAGAACAGAATAGAATAGAATATATCAGAATAGAACAGAACAGAACAGAACAGTACAGAACAGAGTAGAATAGAATAGAACAGGACAGAACAGAATAGAATAGAATAGAATAGAAAAGAACAGAACAGAAGAGAATAGAATAGAATAGAATAGAACAGAATAGAATAGAATAGAACAGAACAGAACAGAATAGAATAGAATAGAACAGAATAAAACAGAACAGAACAGAACAGAACAGAATAGAATATTATAGAACAGGACAGAACAGAATAGAATAGATTAGAACAGAATAGAACAGAACAGAATAGAATAGAATAGAATAGAATAGAAAAGAACAGAACAGAAGAGAATAGAATAGAATAGAATAGAATAGAATAGAATAGAATAGAATAGAATGGAATAGAATAGAATAGAATAGAATAGAACAGATCAAAATAGAACAGAACACAACACAACAGAATAGAATAGAATAGAATACAATAGAATAGAACGGAATAGAATAGAATCGAACAGAATAGAATTGAATAGAACAGAATAGAACAGAACAGAACAGAATAATATAGAATAGAATAGAACAGAACAGAATAGAATTGAATAGACTAGAATAGAATAGAATAGAATAGAATAGAATAGAACAGAACAAAACAGAACAGAATAGAACAGAACAGAATAGAACAGAACACAACACAACAGAACAGAATAGAATAGAATAGAATAGAACAGAATAGAATAGAATAGAACAGAAGAGAATAGAGTAGAACAGAACAGAAGAGAATAGAATAGAATTTAACAGAATAGAACAGAACTGAACAGAACAGAACAGTATAGAATAGAATAGAACAGGACAGAACAGAACAGAATAGAATAGAACAGAATAGAATAGAATAGAATAGAATAGAATAGAATAGAATAGAATAGAATAGAATAGAACTGAACAGAACAGAACAGAATAGAACAGAGGAGAACAGAATAGAATAGAACAGAATAGAATAGAATAGAACAGAAGCTAATAGAACAGAACAGAACTGAATAGAACAGAATAGAATAGAATGGAATAGAACACAATATAATAGAATAGAACAGAATAGAACAGATTAGAATAGAATAGAATAGAACAGAACAGAACAGAAAAAAATAGAACAGAAGAGAACAGAATACAATAGATCAGAATATAATAGAACAGAATAGAATAGAATAGAATAGAATAGAATAGAATAGAATAGAATAGAATAGAATAGAACAGAACAGAATAAAACAGAATAGAACAGAACAGAATAGAATAGAATAGAATAGAACAGAAAGTAATACAACAGAACAGAACTGAATAGAACAGAATAGAATAGAATGGAATAGAACACAATAGAATAGAATAGAACAGATTAGAATAGAAAAGAATAGAACAGAACAGAACAGAAAAGAACAGATTAGAACAGATCACAACACAACAGAACAGAATAGAACAGAATAGAATAGAACAGAAGCGAAAAGAACAGAAGAGAACTGAATAGAACAGAAGAGAATAGAATAGAATAGAACAGAAAAGAATAGAATAGAACAGAATAGAATAGAATAGAACATAACAAAGTAGAATAGAATAGAATAGCATAGAACAGAAGAGAATAGAATAGAATAGAACAGAATAGAATAGAATAGAACAGAATAGAATAGAATAGAACAGAACAGAACAGAATAGAATAGAATATATCAGAATAGAACAGAACAGAACAGAACAGTACAGAACAGAGTAGAATAGAATAGAACAGGACAGAACAGAATAGAATAGAATAGAATAGAAAAGAACAGAACAGAAGAGAATAGAATAGAATAGAATAGAACAGAATAGAATAGAATAGAACAGAACAGAACAGAATAGAATAGAATAGAACAGAATAAAACAGAACAGAACAGAACAGAACAGAATAGAATATTATAGAACAGGACAGAACAGAATAGAATAGATTAGAACAGAATAGAACAGAACAGAATAGAATAGAATAGAATAGAATAGAAAAGAACAGAACAGAAGAGAATAGAATAGAATAGAATAGAATAGAATAGAATGGAATAGAATAGAATAGAATAGAATAGAACAGATCAAAATAGAACAGAACACAACACAACAGAATAGAATAGAATAGAATACAATAGAATAGAACGGAATAGAATAGAATCGAACAGAATAGAATTGAATAGAACAGAATAGAACAGAACAGAACAGAATAATATAGAATAGAATAGAACAGAACAGAATAGAATTGAATAGACTAGAATAGAATAGAATAGAATAGAATAGAATAGAATAGAACAGAACAAAATAGAACAGAATAGAACAGAACAGAATAGAACAGAACACAACACAACAGAACAGAATAGAATAGAATAGAATAGAACAGAATAGAATAGAATAGAACAGAAGAGAATAGAGTAGAACAGAACAGAAGAGAATAGAATAGAATTTAACAGAATAGAACAGAACTGAACAGAACAGAACAGTATAGAATAGAATAGAACAGGACAGAACAGAACAGAATAGAATAGAACAGAACAGAATAGAATAGAATAGAATAGAATAGAATAGAATAGAATAGAATAGAATAGAATAGAACTGAACAGAACAGAACAGAATAGAACAGAGGAGAACAGAATAGAATAGAACAGAATAGAATAGAATAGAACAGAAGCTAATAGAACAGAACAGAACTGAATAGAACAGAATAGAATAGAATGGAATAGAACACAATATAATAGAATAGAACAGAATAGAACAGATTAGAATAGAATAGAATAGAACAGAACAGAACAGAAAAAAATAGAACAGAAGAGAACAGAATACAATAGATCAGAATATAATAGAACAGAATAGAATAGAATAGAATAGAATAGAATAGAATAGAATAGAATAGAATAGAATAGAATAGAACAGAACAGAATAAAACAGAATAGAACAGAACAGAATAGAATAGAATAGAATAGAACAGAAAGTAATACAACAGAACAGAACTGAATAGAACAGAATAGAATAGAATGGAATAGAACACAATAGAATAGAATAGAACAGATTAGAATAGAAAAGAATAGAACAGAACAGAACAGAAAAGAACAGATTAGAACAGATCACAACACAACAGAACAGAATAGAACAGAATAGAATAGAACAGAAGCGAAAAGAACAGAAGAGAACTGAATAGAACAGAATAGAATAGAATAGAATAGAACAGAAAAGAATAGAATAGAACAGAATAGAATAGAATAGAACATAACAAAGTAGAATAGAATAGAATAGCATAGAACAGAAGAGAATAGAATAGAATAGAACAGAATAGAATAGAATAGAACAGAATAGAATAGAATAGAACAGAACAGAAGAGAATAGAATAGAATAGAACAGAATAAAACAGAACAGAACAGAACAGAACAGAACAGAGTAGAATACAATAGAACAGGACAGAACAGAATAGAATAGAATAGAATAGAAAAGAACAGAACAGAAGAGAATAGAATAGAATAGAATAGAACAGAATAGAATAGAATAGAACAGAACAGAACAGAATAGAATAGAATAGAACAGAATAAAACAGAACAGAACAGAACAGAACAGAATAGAATAAAATAGAACAGGACAGAAGAGAATAGAATAGATTAGAATAGAATAGAACAGAACAGAATAGAATAGAATAGAATAGAATAGAATAGAACAGAACAGAAGAGAATAGAATAGAATAGAATAGAATAGAATAGAATAGAATAGAATGGAATAGAATAGAATAGAATAGAATAGAACAGTTCAAAATAGAACAGAACACAACACAACAGAATAGAATAGAATAGAATACAATAGAATAGAACGGAATAGAATAGAATCGAACAGAATAGAATTGAATAGAACAGAATAGAACAGAACAGAACAGAATAATATAGAATAGAATAGAACAGAACAGAATAGAATAGAATAGATTAGAATAGAATAGAATAGAATAGAATAGAATAGAACAGAACAGAATAGAACAGAATAGAACAGAACAGAATAGAACAGAACAAACACAACAGAACAGAATAGAATAGATTAGAATAGAACAGAATAGAATAGAATAGAACAGAAGAGAATAGAGTAGAACAGAACAGAAGAGAATAGAATAGAATTTAACAGAATAGAACAGAACTGAACAGAACAGAACAGTATAGAATAGAATAGAACAGGACAGAACAGAACAGAATAGAATAGAACAGAATAGAACAGAACAGAATAGAATAGAATAGAATAGAATAGAATAGAATAGAATAGAATAGAACAGAACAGAACAGAACAGAATAGAACAGAGGAGAACAGAATAGAATAGAACAGAATAGAATAGAATAGAACAGAAGCTAATAGAACAGAACAGAACTGAATAGAACAGAATAGAATAGAATGGAATAGAACACAATATAATAGAATAGAACAGAATAGAACAGATTAGAATAGAATAGAATAGAACAGAACAGAACAGAAAAAAATAGAACAGAAGAGAACAGAATACAATAGAACAGAATATAATAGAACAGAATAGAATAGAATAGAATAGAATAGAATAGAATAGAATAGAATAGAATAGAATAGAACAGAACAGAATAAAACAGAATAGAACAGAACAGAATAGAATAGAATAGAATAGAACAGAACCTAATACAACAGAACAGAACTGAATAGAACAGAATAGAATAGAATGGAATAGAACACAATAGAATAGAATAGAACAGAATAGAACAGATTAGAATAGAATAGATTAGAACAGAACAGAATAGAAAAGAACAGAATAGAATAGAACAGAATAGAATAGAATAGAACAGAACAGAATAGAATAGAACAGAACAGAGCAGAATAGAATAGAATAGAACAGAATAAAACAGAACAGAACAGAACAGAACAGAATAGAATAAAATAGAACAGGACAGAACAGAATAGAATAGATTAGAACAGAATAGAACAGAACAGAATAGAATAGAATAGAATAGAATAGAATAGAATAGAATAGAATAGAATAGAATAGAATAGAATAGAACAGAACAGAATAGAATAGAATGGAATAGAATAGAATAGAATAGAACAGAACAGAATAGAACAGAATAGAACAGAACAGAATAGAACAGAACACAACACAACAGAACAGAATATAATAGAATAGAATAGAATAGAACAGAACCGAATAGAACAGTACAGATCTGAATAGAACAGAATAGAATAGAATGGAATAGAACACAATAGAATAGAATAGAACAGATTAGAATAGAAAAGAATAGAACAGAACAGAACAGAATAGAACAGATTAGAACAGATCACATCACAACAGAACAGAATAGAACAGAATAGAATAGAACAGAAGCGAAAAGAACAGAAGAGAACTGAATAGAACAGAATAGAATAGAATAGAATAGAACAGAAAAGAATAGAATAGAACAGAATAGAATAGAATAGAACATAACAAAGTAGAATAGAATAGAATAGCATAGAACAGAAGAGAATAGAATAGAATAGAACAGAATAGAATAGAATAGAACAGAACAGAACAGAATAGAATAGAATATATCAGAATAGAACAGAACAGAACAGAACAGTACAGAACAGAGTAGAATAGAATAGAACAGGACAGAACAGAATAGAATAGAATAGAATAGAAAAGAACAGAACAGAAGAGAATAGAATAGAATAGAATAGAACAGAATAGAATAGAATAGAACAGAACAGAACAGAATAGAATAGAATAGAATAGAACAGAATAAAACAGAACAGAACAGAACAGAACAGAATAGAATAGAAAAGAACAGAACAGAAGAGAATAGAATAGAATAGAATAGAATAGAATAGAATAGAATAGAATGGAATAGAATAGAATAGAATAGAATAGAACAGATCAAAATAGAACAGAACACAACACAACAGAATAGAATAGAATAGAATACAATAGAATAGAACGGAATAGAATAGAATCGAACAGAATAGAATTGAATAGAACAGAATAGAACAGAACAGAACAGAATAATATAGAATAGAATAGAACAGAACAGAATAGAATTGAATAGACTAGAATAGAATAGAATAGAATAGAATAGAATAGAACAGAACAAAATAGAACAGAATAGAACAGAACAGAATAGAACAGAACACAACACAACAGAACAGAATAGAATAGAATAGAATAGAACAGAATAGAATAGAATAGAACAGAAGAGAATAGAGTAGAACAGAACAGAAGAGAATAGAATAGAATTTAACAGAATAGAACAGAACTGAACAGAACAGAACAGTATAGAATAGAATAGAACAGGACAGAACAGAACAGAATAGAATAGAACAGAACAGAATAGAATAGAATAGAATAGAATAGAATAGAATAGAATAGAATAGAATAGAATAGAATAGAATAGAACTGAACAGAACAGAACAGAATAGAACAGAGGAGAACAGAATAGAATAGAACAGAATAGAATAGAATAGAAGAGAAGCTAATAGAACAGAACAGAACTGAATAGAACAGAATAGAATAGAATGGAATAGAACACAATATAATAGAATAGAACAGAATAGAACAGATTAGAATAGAATAGAATAGAACAGAACAGAACAGAAAAAAATAGAACAGAAGAGAACAGAATACAATAGATCAGAATATAATAGAACAGAACAGAATAGAATAGAATAGAATAGAATAGAATAGAATAGAATAGAATAGAATAGAATAGAACAGAACAGAATAAAACAGAATAGAACAGAACAGAATAGAATAGAATAGAATAGAACAGAAAGTAATACAACAGAACAGAACTGAATAGAACAGAATAGAATAGAATGGAATAGAACACAATAGAATAGAATAGAACAGAATAGAACAGATTAGAATAGAATAGAATAGAACAGAAGAGAATAGAAAAGAACAGAATAGAATAGAAAGAATAGAATAGAATAGAACAGAATAGAATAGAATAGAACAGAACAGAACAGAATAGAATAGAATAGAACAGAATAAAACAGAACAGAACAGAACAGAACAGAATAGAATAAAATAGAACAGGACAGAACAGAATAGAATAGATTAGAAGAGAATAGAACAGAACAGAATAGAATAGAATAGAATAGAATAGAATAGAATAGAATAGAATAGAATAGAACAGAACAGAATAGAATCGAACAGAATAGAATAGAATAGAAAAGAATAGAACAGAATAGAATAGAATCGAACAGAATAGAATAGAATAGAATAGAATAGAACAGAACAGAACAGAAGAGAATACAATAGAACAGAACAGAATAGAATAGAATCGAATCGAACAGAATAGAACCGAACAGAACAGAATAGAATAGAATAGAAAATAATAGAACAGAATAGAATAGAATCGAACAGAATAGAAAATAATAGAACAGAATAGAATAGAACAGAACTGAATAGAACAGAACACAACACAACACAACAGAATAGAATAGAATAGAATAGAATAGAATAGAACAGAACATAATAGAACAGTACAGAACTGAATAGAACAGAATAGAATAGAATGGAATAGAACACAATAGAATAGAATAGAACAGAATAGAACAGATTAGAATAGAATAGAATAGAACAGAACAGAAAAGAAAAAATTAGAACAGAAGAGAACAGAATAGAATAGAACAGAACCTAATAGAACAGAACAGAACTGAATAGAACAGAATAGAATAGAACAGGACAGAACAGAATAGAATAGATTAGAACAGAATAGAAAAGAATAGAATAGAATAGAATAGAATAGAATAGAATAGAATAGAATTGAACAAAACAGAACAGAATAGAATCGAACAGAATAGAATAGAATAGAACAGAATAGAATAGAAAAACAGAATAGAACAGAAGAGAATAGAATAGAATAGAATAGAATAGAATAGAACAGAACAGAACAGAATCCAACAGAATAGAATAGAATAGAACAGAATAGAACAGAATAGAATAGAATAGAATAGAATAGAATAGAACAGAACAGAATAGAATAGAACAGAATAGAATAGAACAGAATAAAATAGAATAGAACAGAACAGAACAGAATAGAATAGAATAGAAGAGAATAAAACAGAACAGAACAGAACAGAACAGAATAGAATAAAATAGAACAGGACAGAACAGAATAGAGTAGAACAGAATAGAATAGAACAGAATAAAATAGAATAGAACAGAACAGAACAGAATAGAATAGAATAGAACAGAATAAAACAGAACAGGACAGAACAGAACAGAATAGAATAAAATAGAACAGGACAGAACAGAATAGAATAGATTAGCACAGAATAGAACAGAATAGAATAGAACAGAATAGAATAGAATAGAATAGAATAGAATAGAATAGAATAGAATAGAATAGAATAGAATAGAACAGAACAGAACAGAACAGAATAGAATAGAATAGAAAAAAATAGAACAGAATAGAATAGAATCGAACAGAATAGAATAGAACAGAATAGAATAGAATAGAACAGAATAGAACAGAACAGAAGAGAATAGAATAGAATAGAACAGAATAGAACAGAACTGAATAGAACAGAACACAACACAACAGAACAGAATAGAATAGAATAGAATAGAACAGAACCGAATAGAACAGAACAGAACTAAATAGAACAGAATAGAATAGAATGGAATAGAACACAATAGAATAGAATAGAACAGAATAGAACAGATTAGAATAGAATAGAATAGAACAGAACAGAACAGAAAAAAATAGAACAGAAGAGAACAGAATAGAATAGAACAGAATAGAATAGAACAGAACAGAACAGAACAGAATAGAATAGAATAGAATTGAACAGAACAGAATCGAATCGAATCGAATCGAACAGAATAGAACAGAACAGAACAGAATAGAATAGAATAGAAAAGAATAGAACAGAATAGAATAGAATCGAACAGAATAGAATAGAACAGAATAGAACAGAATAGAATATAATCGAACAGAATAGAATAGAATAGAATAGAACAGAACAGAATAGAACAGAATAGAGCAGAACAGAATAAAACAGAACACAACACAACAGACCAGAATCGAATAGAATAGAATAGAACAGAACCGAATAGAACAGTACAGAACTGAATAGAACAGAATAGAATAGAATGGAATAGAAAACAATATATTAGAATAGAACAGATTAGAATAGAAAAGAATAGAACAGAACAGAACAGAATAGAACAGAATGGAACAGATCACAACACAACAGAACAGAATAGAATAGAATAGAATAGAACAGAAGCGAATAGAACAGAAGAGAACTGAATAGAACAGAATAGAATAGAATAGAATAGAACAGAAAAGAATAGAATAGAACAGAATAGAATAGAATAGAACATAACAAAGTAGAATAGAATAGAATAGCATAGAACAGAACAGAATAGAATAGAATAGAACAGAATAGAATAGAATAGAACAGAATAGAATAGAATAGAACAGAACAGAACAGAATAGAATAGAATAGAACAGGACAGAACAGAAAAGAACAAAACAGAACAGAACAGAGTAGAATAGAATAGAACAGGACAGAACAGAAAAGAATAGAATAGAACAGAAAAGAACAGAACAGAAGAGAATAGAATAGAATAGAATAGAATAGAATAGAATAGAATAGAATAGAATAGAATAGAATAGAATGGAGTAGAATAGAATAGAATAGAACAGAAGAAAATAGAACAGAACACAACACAACAGAATAGAAAAGAATAGAATAGAATAGAATAGAATAGAATAGAACAGAATAGAATAGAATCGAACAGAATAGAATAGAATAGAACAGAATAAAACAGAACAGAATAGAATAGAATAGAATAGAATAGAATAGAACAGAACAGAATAGAATAGAATAGACTAGAATAGAATAGCATAGAAGAGAACAGAATAGAACAGAATAGAACAGAACAGAACACAACACAACAGAACAGAATAGAATAGAATAGAATAGAAGAGAATAGAATAGAATTGAACAGAATAGAATAGAATAGAACAGAAGAGAATAGAATAGAACAGAACAGAACAGAATAGAATAGAATTTAACAGAATAGAACAGAACAGAACAGAACAGAACAGTATAGAATAGAATAGAACAGGACAGAACAGAACAGAACAGAATAGAACAGAAGAGAACAGAATAGAATAGAACAGAATAGAATAGAACAGAACAGAACAGAACAGAATAGAATAGAATAGAAGAGAAAAGAACAGAATAGAACAGAATAGAATAGAATAGAACAGAATAGAATAGAACAGAACAGAAGACAATAGAATGGAATAGAACAGAACAGAATAAAATAGAATAGAACAGAATAGAATAGAGTAGAATAGAATAGAATAGAATAGAACAGAACAGAATAGAACAGAATAGAATAGAATAGAACAGAATAAACAGAATAGAATAGAACAGAATAGAACAGATAGAACAGAATAGAGTAGAATAGAATACAATAGAATAGAATAGAATAGCACAGAATAGAATAGAACAGAAAAAAATAGAACACAACACAACACAACACAGCAGAATAGAATAGAATACAATAGAATAGAACAAAACGGAATAGAACAGAATAGAACTGAATAGAACAGAATAGAATAGAATAGAATAGAACACAATAGAATAGAATAGAACAGAATAGAACAGATTAGAATAGAATAGAACAGAACAGAACAGAACAGAACAGAATAGAATAGAATAGAACAGAATAAACAGAACAGAACAGAACAGAACAGAATAGAATAAAATAGAACAGGACAGAACAGAATAGAATAGATTAGAACAGAATAGAACAGAACAGAATAGAATAGAATAGAATAGAATAGAATAGAATAGAATAGAATAGAACAGAACAGAACAGAATAGAATCGAACAGAATAGAATAGAATAGAAAATAATAGAACAGAATAGAATAGAATCGAACAGAATAGAATAGAACAGAACAGAATAGAATAGAATAGAATAGAACAGAACAGAAGAGAATGGAATAGAATAGAACAGAACAGAATAGAATAGAATCGAATCGAACAGAATGGAACAGAACAGAACAGAATAGAATAGAATAGAAAATATTAGAACAGAATAGAATAGAATCGAACGGAATAGAAAATAGTAGAACAGAATAGAATAGAACAGAACTGAATAGAACAGAACCTAATAGAACAGAACAGAACTGAATAGAACAGAATAGAATAGAATGGAATAGAACACAATAGAATAGAATAGAACAGAATAGAACAGATTAGAATAGAATAGAATACAACAGAACAGAAAAAAAAAATTAGAACACAAGAGAACAGAATAGAATAGAACAGAATATAATAGAACAGAATAGAATAGAATAGAATAGAATAGAATGGAATAGAATAGAATAGAATAGAACAGAACAGAACAGAACAGAACAGAACAGAACAGAACAGAACAGAATAGAACAGAACACAACACAACAGAACAGAATATAATAGAATAGAATAGAATAGAACAGAACCGAATAGAACAGTACAGATCTGAATAGAACAGAATAGAATAGAATGGAATAGAACACAATAGAATAGAATAGAACAGATTAGAATAGAAAAGAATAGAACAGAACAGAACAGAATAGAACAGATTAGAACAGATCACAACACAACAGAACAGAATAGAACAGAATAGAATAGAACAGAAGCGAAAAGAACAGAAGAGAACTGAATAGAACAGAATAGAATAGAATAGAATAGAACAGAAAAGAATAGAATAGAACAGAATAGAATAGAATAGAACATAACAAAGTAGAATAGAATAGAATAGCATAGAACAGAAGAGAATAGAATAGAATAGAACAGAATAGAATAGAATAGAACAGAATAGAATAGAATAGAACAGAACAGAAGAGAATAGAATAGAATAGAACAGAATAAAACAGAACAGAACAGAACAGAACAGAACAGAGTAGAATAGAATAGAACAGGACAGAACAGAGTAGAATAGAATAGAATAGAAAAGAACAGTACAGAAGAGAATAGAATAGAATAGAATAGAACAGAATAGAATAGAATAGAACAGAACAGAACAGAATAGAATAGAATAGAACAGAATAAAACAGAACAGAACAGAACAGAACAGAATAGAATAAAATAGAACAGGACAGAAGAGAATAGAATAGATTAGAACAGAATAGAACAGAACAGAATAGAATAGAATAGAATAGAATAGAATAGAATAGAATAGAATAGAACAGAACAGAAGAGAATAGAATAGAATAGAATAGAATAGAATAGAATAGAATAGAATGGAATAGAATAGAATAGAATAGAATAGAATAGAACAGTTCAAAATAGAACAGAACACAACACAACAGAATAGAATAGAATAGAATACAATAGAATAGAACGGAATAGAATAGAATCGAACAGAATAGAATTGAATAGAACAGAATAGAACAGAACAGAACAGAATAATATAGAATAGAATAGAACAGAACAGAATAGAATAGAATAGATTAGAATAGAATAGAATAGAATAGAATAGAATAGAATAGAACAGAACAGAATAGAACAGAATAGAACAGAACAGAATAGAACAGAACAAACACAACAGAACAGAATAGAATAGATTAGAATAGAACAGAATAGAATAGAATAGAACAGAAGAGAATAGAGTAGAACAGAACAGAAGAGAATAGAATAGAATTTAACAGAATAGAACAGAACTGAACAGAACAGAACAGTATAGAATAGAATAGAACAGGACAGAACAGAACAGAATAGAATAGAACAGAATAGAACAGAACAGAATAGAATAGAATAGAATAGAATAGAATAGAATAGAATAGAATAGAATAGAATAGAATAGAATAGAACAGAACAGAACAGAATAGAACAGAGGAGAACAGAATAGAATAGAACAGAATAGAATATAATAGAACAGAAGCTAATAGAACAGAACAGAACTGAATAGAACAGAATAGAATAGAATGGAATAGAACACAATATAATAGAATAGAACAGAATAGAACAGATTAGAATAGAATAGAATAGAACAGAACAGAACAGAAAAAAATAGAACAGAAGAGAACAGAATACAATAGAACAGAATATAATAGAACAGAATAGAATAGAATAGAATAGAATAGAATAGAATAGAATAGAATAGAATAGAACAGAACAGAATAAAACAGAATAGAACAGAACAGAATAGAATAGAATAGAATAGAACAGAACCTAATACAACAGAACAGAACTGAATAGAACAGAATAGAATGGAATGGAATAGAACACAATAGAATAGAGTAGAACAGAATAGAACAGATTAGAATAGAATAGATTAGAACAGAACAGAATAGAAAAGAACAGAATAGAATAGAACAGAATAGAATAGAATAGAACAGAACAGAATAGAATAGAACAGAACAGAGCAGAATAGAATAGAATAGAACAGAATAAAACAGAACAGAACAGAACAGAACAGAATAGAATAAAATAGAACAGGACAGAACAGAATAGAATAGATTAGAACAGAATAGAACAGAATAGAATAGAATAGAATAGAATAGAATAGAATAGAATAGAATAGAATAGAATAGAATAGAATAGAACAGAACAGAATAGAATAGAATGGAATAGAATAGAATAGAATAGAACAGAACAGAATAGAACAGAATAGAACAGAACAGAATAGAACAGAACACAACACAACAGAACCGAATATAATAGAATAGAATAGAATAGAACAGAACCGAATAGAACAGTACAGATCTGAATAGAACAGAATAGAATAGAATGGAATAGAACACAATAGAATAGAATAGAACAGATTAGAATAGAAAAGAATAGAACAGAACAGAACAGAATAGAACAGATTAGAACAGATCACAACACAACAGAACAGAATAGAACAGAATAGAATAGAACAGAAGCGAAAAGAACAGAAGAGAACTGAATAGAACAGAATAGAATAGAATAGAATAGAACAGAAAAGAATAGAATAGAACAGAATAGAATAGAATAGAACATAACAAAGTAGAATAGAATAGAATAGCATAGAACAGAAGAGAATAGAATAGAATAGAACAGAATAGAATAGAATAGAACAGAATAGAATAGAATAGAACAGAACAGAACAGAATAGAATAGAATATATCAGAATAGAACAGAACAGAACAGAACAGTACAAAACAGAGTAGAATAGAATAGAACAGGACAGAACAGAATAGAATAGAATAGAATAGAAAAGAACAGAACAGAAGAGAATAGAATAGAATAGAATAGAACAGAATAGAATAGAATAGAACAGAACAGAACAGAATAGAATAGAATAGAACAGAATAAAACAGAACAGAACAGAACAGAACAGAATAGAATATTATAGAACAGGACAGAACAGAATAGAATAGATTAGAACAGAATAGAACAGAACAGAATAGAATAGAATAGAATAGAATAGAAAAGAACAGAACAGAAGAGAATAGAATAGAATAGAATAGAATAGAATAGAATGGAATAGAATAGAATAGAATAGAATAGAACAGATCAAAAAAGAACAGAACACAACACAACAGAATAGAATAGAATAGAATACAATAGAATAGAACGGAATAGAATAGAATCGAACAGAATAGAATTGAATAGAACAGAATAGAACAGAACAGAACAGAATAATATAGAATAGAATAGAACAGAACAGAATAGAATTGAATAGACTAGAATAGAATAGAATAGAATAGAATAGAATAGAATAGAACAGAACAAAATAGAACAGAATAGAACAGAACAGAATAGAACAGAACACAACACAACAGAACAGAATAGAATAGAATAGAATAGAACAGAATAGAATAGAATAGAACAGAAGAGAATAGAGTAGAACAGAACAGAAGAGAATAGAATAGAATTTAACAGAATAGAACAGAACTGAACAGAACAGAACAGTATAGAATAGAATAGAACAGGACAGAACAGAACAGAATAGAATAGAACAGAATAGAATAGAATAGAATAGAATAGAATAGAATAGAATAGAATAGAATAGAATAGAATAGAATAGAATAGAACAGAACAGAACAGAACAGAATAGAACAGAGGAGAACAGAATAGAATAGAACAGAATAGAATAGAATAGAACAGAAGCTAATAGAACAGAACAGAACTGAATAGAACAGAATAGAATAGAATGGAATAGAACACAATATAATAGAATAGAACAGAATAGAACAGATTAGAATAGAATAGAATAGAACAGAACAGAATAAAACAGAATAGAACAGAACAGAATAGAATAGAATAGAATAGAACAGAATGTAATACAACAGAACAGAACTGAATAGAACAGAATAGAATAGAATGGAATAGAACACAATAGAATAGAATAGAACAGAATAGAACAGATTAGAATAGAATAGAATAGAACAGAAGAGAATAGAAAAGAACAGAATAGAATAGAAAGAATAGAATAGAATAGAACAGAATAGAATAGAATAGAACAGAACAGAACAGAATAGAATAGAATAGAACAGAATAAAACAGAACAGAACAGAACAGAACAGAATAGAATAAAATAGAACAGGACAGAACAGAATAGAATAGATTAGAACAGAATAGAACAGAACAGAATAGAATAGAATAGAATAGAATAGAATAGAATAGAATAGAATAGAACAGAACAGAACAGAATAGAATCGAACAGAATAGAATAGAATAGAAAAGAATAGAACAGAATAGAATAGAATCGAACAGAATAGAATAGAACAGAATAGAATAGAATAGAATAGAATAGAACAGAACAGAACAGAAGAGAATACAATAGAACAGAACAGAATAGAATAGAATCGAATCGAACAGAATAGAACCGAACAGAACAGAATAGAATAGAATAGAATATAATAGAACAGAATAGAATAGAATCGAACAGAATAGAAAATAATAGAACAGAAAAGAATAGAACAGAACTGAATAGAACAGAACACAACACAACACAACAGAATAGAATAGAATAGAATAGAATAGAATAGAACAGAACATAATAGAACAGTACAGAACTGAATAGAACAGAATAGAATAGAATGGAATAGAACACAATAGAATAGAATAGAACAGAATAGAACAGATTAGAATAGAATAGAATAGAACAGAACAGAAAAGAAAAAATTAGAACAGAAGAGAACAGAATAGAATAGAACAGAACCTAATAGAACAGAACAGAACTGAATAGAACAGAATAGAATAGAACAGGACAGAACAGAATAGAATAGATTAGAACAGAATAGAAAAGAATAGAATAGAATAGAATAGAATAGAATAGAATAGAATAGAATTGAACAAAACAGAACAGAATAGAATCGAACAGAATAGAATAGAATAGAACAGAATAGAATAGAAAAACAGAATAGAACAGAAGAGAATAGAATAGAATAGAATAGAATAGAATAGAATAGAATAGAACAGAACAGAACAGAATCCAACAGAATAGAATAGAATAGAACAGAATAGAACAGAATAGAATAGAATAGAATAGAATAGAATAGAATAGAACAGAACAGAATAGAATAGAACAGAATAGAATAGAACAGAATAAAATAGAATAGAACAGAACAGAACAGAATAGAATAGAATAGAAGAGAATAAAACAGAACAGAACAGAACAGAACAGAATAGAATAAAATAGAACAGGACAGAACAGAATAGAGTAGAACAGAATAGAATAGAACAGAATAAAATAGAATAGAACAGAACAGAACAGAATAGAATAGAATAGAACAGAATAAAACAGAACAGGACAGAACAGAACAGAATAGAATAAAATAGAACAGGACAGAACAGAATAGAATAGATTAGCACAGAATAGAACAGAATAGAATAGAATAGAATAGAATAGAATAGAATAGAATAGAATAGAACAGAACAGAACAGAACAGAATAGAATAGAATAGAAAAAAATAGAACAGAATAGAATAGAATCGAACAGAATAGAATAGAACAGAATAGAATAGAATAGAACAGAATAGAACAGAACAGAAGAGAATAGAATAGAATAGAACAGAACAGAATAGAACAGAATAGAACAGAACTGAATAGAACAGAACACAACACAACATAACAGAATAGAATAGAATAGAATAGAACAGAACCGAATAGAACAGAACAGAACTAAATAGAACAGAATAGAATAGAATGGAATAGAACACAATAGAATAGAATAGAACAGAATAGAACAGATTAGAATAGAATAGAATAGAACAGAACAGAACAGAAAAAAATAGAACAGAAGAGAACAGAATAGAATAGAACAGAATAGAATAGAACAGAACAGAACAGAACAGAATAGAATAGAATAGAATTGAATAGAACAGAACAGAATCGAATCGAATCGAATCGAACAGAATAGAACTGAACAGAACAGAATAGAATAGAATAGAAAAGAATAGAACAGAATAGAATAGAATCGAACAGAATAGAATAGAATAGAACAGAAGAGAACAGAATAGAATAGAATCGAACAGAATAGAATAGAATAGAATAGAACAGAACAGAATAGAACAGAATAGAGCAGAACAGAATAAAACAGAACACAACACAACAGAACAGAATCGAATAGAATAGAATAGAACAGAACCGAATAGAACAGTACAGAACTGAATAGAACAGAATAGAATAGAATGGAATAGAAAACAATATATTAGAATAGAACAGATTAGAATAGAAAAGAATAGAACAGAACAGAACAGAATAGAACAGAATGGAACAGATCACAACACAACAGAACAGAATAGAATAGAATAGAATAGAACAGAAAAGAATAGAATAGAACAGAATAGAGTAGAATAGAACATAACAAAGTAGAATAGAATAGAATAGCATAGAACAGAACAGAATAGAATAGAATAGAACAGAATAGAATAGAATAGAACAGAATAGAATAGAATAGAACAGAACAGAACAGAATAGAATAGAATATAACAGAATAGAACATAACAGAACAAAACAGAACAGAACAGAGTAGAATAGAATAGAACAGGACAGAACAGAAAAGAATAGAATAGAACAGAAAAGAACAGAACAGAAGAGAATAGAATAGAATAGAATAGAATAGAATAGAATAGAATAGAATAGAATAGAATAGAATAGAATGGAGTAGAATAGAATAGAATAGAACAGAAGAAAATAGAACAGAACACAACACAACAGAATAGAAAAGAATAGAATAGAATAGAATAGAATAGAATAGAACAGAATAGAATAGAATCGAACAGAATAGAATAGAATAGAACAGAATAAAACAGAACAGAATAGAATAGAATAGAATAGAATAGAATAGAACAGAACAGAATAGAATAGAATAGACTAGAATAGAATAGCATAGAAGAGAACAGAATAGAACAGAATAGAACAGAACAGAACACAACACAACAGAACAGAATAGAATAGAATAGAATAGAACAGAATAGAATAGAATTGAACAGAATAGAATAGAATAGAACAGAAGAGAATAGAATAGAACAGAACAGAACAGAATAGAATAGAATTTAACAGAATAGAACAGAACAGAACAGAACAGAACAGTATAGAATAGAATAGAACAGGACAGAACAGAACAGAACAGAAGAGAACAGAAGAGAACAGAATAGAATAGAACAGAATAGAATAGAACAGAACAGAACAGAACAGAATAGAATAGAATAGAATAGAAGAGAAAAGAACAGAATAGAACAGAATAGAATAGAATAGAACAGAATAGAATAGAACAGAACAGAAGACAATAGAATGGAATAGAACAGAACAGAATAAAATAGAATAGAACAGAATAGAATAGAGTAGAATAGAATAGAATAGAATAGAACAGAACAGAATAGAACAGAATAGAATAGAATAGAACAGAATAAACAGAATAGAATAGAACAGAATAGAACAGAATAGAACAGAATAGAGTAGAATAGAATACAATAGAATAGAATAGAATAGCACAGAATAGAATAGAACAGAACAAAATAGAACACAACACAACACAACACAGCAGAATAGAATAGAATACAATAGAATAGAACAAAACGGAATAGAACAGAATAGAACTGAATAGAACAGAATAGAATAGAATAGAATAGAACACAATAGAATAGAATAGAACAGAATAGAACAGATTAGAATAGAATAGAACAGAACAGAACAGAATAGAATAGAATAGAACAGAATAAACAGAACAGAACAGAACAGAACAGAATAGAATAAAATAGAACAGGACAGACCAGAATAGAATAGATTAGAACAGAATAGAACAGAACAGAATAGAATAGAATAGAATAGAATAGAATAGAATAGAACAGAACAGAACAGAATAGAATCGAACAGAATACAATAGAATAGAAAAGAATAGTACAGAATTGAATAGAATCGAACAGAATAGAATAGAACAGAACAGAATAGAATAGAATAGAATAGAACAGAACAGAAGAGAATGGAATAGAATAGAACAGAACAGAATAGAATAGAATCGAATCGAACAGAATGGAACAGAACAGAACAGAATAGAATAGAATAGAAAATATTAGAACAGAATAGAATAGAATCGAACGGAATAGAAAATAGTAGAACAGAATAGAATAGAACAGAACTGAATAGAACAGAACCTAATAGAACAGAACAGAACTGAATAGAACAGAATAGAATAGAATGGAATAGAACACAATAGAATAGAATAGAACAGAATAGAACAGATTAGAATAGAATAGAATACAACAGAACAGAAAAAAAAAATTAGAACACAAGAGAACAGAATAGAATAGAACAGAATATAATAGAACAGAATAGAATAGAATAGAATAGAATAGAATAGAATAGAATAGAATAGAATAGAACAGAACAGAACAGAACAGAACAGAACAGAACAGAACAGAACAGAATAGAATCGAACAGAATAGAATAGAATAGAACAGAATAGAATAGAACAGAACAGAATAGAATCGAACAGAATAGAATAGAATAGAACAGAATAGAACAGAACAGATTAGAATAGAACAGAATAAAATAGAACAGAATAAAATAGAATAGAACAGAACAAAACAGAATAGAATAGAATAGAACAGAATAAAACAAAACAGAAAAGAACAGAACAGAATGGAATAAAATAGAACAGGACAGAACATAATAGAATAGATTAGAACAGAATAGAACAGAATAGAATAGAATAGAATAGAATAGAATAGAATAGAATAGAATAGAATAGAATAGAACAGAACAGAACAGAATAGAATAGAATAGAAAAAAATAGAACAGAATAGAATAGAATCGAACAGAATAGAATAGAACAGAATAGAATAGAATAGAACAGAACAGAAGAGAATAGAATAGAATAGAACAGAACAGAATAGAACAGAATAGAACAGAACTGAATAGAACAGAACACAACACAACAGAACAGAATAGAATAGAATAGAATAGAACATAACCGAATATAACAGAACAGAACTGAATAGAAAAGAATAGAATAGAATGGAATAGAACACAATAGAATAGAATAGAACAGAATAGAACAGATTAGAATAGAATAGAATAGAACAGAACAGAACAGAAAAAAATAGAACAGAAGAGAACAGAATAGAATAGAACAGAATAGAATAGAACAGAACAGAACAGAACAGAATAGAATAGAATAGAACAGAACAGAATAGAATACAATCGAATCGAACAGAATAGAACAGAACAGAACAGAAAAGAATAGAATAGAAAAGAATAGAACAGAATAGAATAGAATCGAACAGAATAGAATAGAATAGAACAGAATAGATTAGAATAGAATAGAATAGAACAGAACAGAACAGAACAGAATAGAATCGAACAGAATAGAATAGAATAGAATAGAATAGAACAGAATAGAATAGAATCGAACAGAATAGAATAGAATAGAACTGAATAGAAAAGAATAGAATAGAATAGAACAGAACAGAATAGAACAGAATAGAACAGAAAAGAATAAAACAGAACACAACACAACAGAACAGAATCGAATAGAATAGAATAGAACAGAACCTAATAGAACAGTACAGAACTGAATAGAACAGAATAGAACAGAATGGAATAGAAAACAATATATTAGAATAGAACAGATTAGAATAGAAAAGAATAGAACAGAACAGAATAGAACAGAATAGAACAGATCACAACACAACAGAACAGAATAGAATAGAATAGAATAGAACAGAAGCGAATAGAACAGAAGAGAACTGAATAGAACAGAATAGAATACAATAGAATAGAACAGAAAAGAATAGAATAGAACAGAATAGAATAGAATAGAACATAACAAAGTAGAATAGAATAGAATAGCATAGAACAGAACAGAATAGAATAGAATAGAACAGAATAGAATAGAATAGAACGGAATAGAATAGAATAGAACAGAACAGAACAGAATAGAATAGAATATAACAGAATAGAACAGAACAGAACAGAACAGAACAGAACAGAACAGAGTAGAAGAGAATAGAACAGGACAGAACAGAATAGGATAGGATAGAACAGAAAAGAACAGAACAGAAGAGAATAGAATAGAATAGAATAGAATAGAATAGAATAGAATAGAATAGAATGGAATAGAATAGAATAGAATAGAATAGAACAAAATAGAACAGAACACAACACAACAGAATAGAATAGAATAGAATAGAATAGAATAGAATAGAACAGAATAGAATAGAATCGAACAGAATAGAATAGAATAGAACAGAATAAAACAGAACAGAACAGAATAGAATAGAATAGAACAGAATAGAACAGAACAGAATAGAATAGAATAGAATAGAAGAGAATAGAATAGAACAGAACAGAATAGAACAGAATAGAACAGAACAGAATAGAACAGAACACAACACAACAGAACAGAATAGAATAGAACAGAATAGAATAGAACAGAACAGAACAGAACAGAACAGAATAGAATAGAATAGAATAGAATAGAATTGAATAGAATAGTGTAGAACAGAACAGAATAGAATAGAATCGAATCGAACAGAATAGAACAGAAAAGAACAGAATAGAATAGAATAGAAAAGAATAGAACAGAATAGAATAGAATCGAACAGAATAGAATAGAATAGAACAGAATAGATTAGAATAGAATAGAATAGAACAGAACAGAACAGAACAGAATAGAATCGAACAGAATAGAATAGAATAGAATAGAATAGAATAGAACAGAATAGAATAGAATCGAACAGAATAGAATAGAAAAGAACTGAATAGAAAAGAATAGAATAGAATAGAATAGAACAGAATAGAACAGAAAAGAATAAAACAGAACACAACACAACAGAACAGAATCGAATAGAATAGAATAGAACAGAACCGAATAGAACAGTACAGAACTGAATAGAACAGAATAGAATAGAATGGAATAGAAAACAATATATTAGAATAGAACAGATTAGAATAGAAAAGAATAGAACAGAACAGAACAGAATAGAACAGAATAGAACATATCACAACACAACAGAACAGAATAGAATAGATTAGAATAGAACAGAAGCGAATAGAACAGAAGAGAACTGAATAGAACAGAATAGAATAGAATAGAATAGAACAGAAAAGAATAGAATAGGACAGAATAGAATAGAATAGCACATACCAAAGTAGAATAGAATAGAATAGCATAGAACAGAACAGAATAGAATAGAATAGAACAGAATAGAATAGAATAGAACAGAATAGAATAGAATAGAACAGAACAGAACAGAACAGAACAGAACAGAACAGAACAGAGTAGAATAGAATAGAACAGGACAGAACAGAATAGAATAGGATAGAACAGAACAGAACAGAACAGAACAGAACAGAACAGAGTAGAATAGAATAGAACAGGACAGAACAGAATAGAATAGGATAGAACAGAAAAGAACAGAACAGAAGAGAATAGAATAGAATAGAATAGAATAGAATAGAACAAAATAGAACAGAACACAACACAACAGAATAGAATAGAAGAGAATAGAATAGAATAGAATAGAATAGAATAGAACAGAATAGAATAGAATCGAACAGAATAGAATAGAATAGAGCAGAATAAAACAGAACAGAACAGAATAGAATAGAATAGAACAGAACAGAATAGAATAGAATGGACTAGAATAGAATAGAATAGAAGAGAATAGAATAGAACAGAACAGAATAGAACAGAATAGAACAGAACAGAATAGAACAGAACACAACACAACAGAACAGAATAGAATAGAACAGAATAGAACATAATAGAATAGAATAGAACAGAATAGAATAGAATAGAACAGAAGAGAATAGAATAGATCAGAACAGAACAGAATAGAATAGAATTTAACAGAATAGAACAGAACAGAACAGAACAGAACAGTATAGAATAGAATAGAACAGGACAGAACAGAACAGAATAGAATAGAACAGAATAGAACAGAACAGAACAGAATAGAATAGAATAGAATAGAATAGAATAGAATAAAATAGAATAGAATAGAATAGAACAGAACAGAACAGAACAGAAAAGAACAGAGGAGAACAGAATAGAATAGAACAGAATAGAATAGAACAGAACAGAACAGAACAGAATAGAATAGAATAGAAGAGAATAGAATAGAATAGAATAGAATAGAATAGAATAGAATAGAACAGAACAGAATAGAACAGAATAGAATAGAATAGAATAGAATAGAAGAGAATAGAATAGAACAGAATAGAATAGAACAGAATAGAGCAGAACAGAATAGAACAGAACACAACACAACAGAACAGAATAGAATAGAATAGAATAGAACAGAATAGAATAGAATAGAACAGAATAGAATAGAATAGAACAGAAGAGAATAGAATAGAACAGAACAGAACAGAATAGAATAGAATTTAACAGAATAGAACAGAACAGAACAGAACAGAACAGTATAGAATAGAATAGAACAGGACAGAACAGAACAGAATAGAATATAACAGAATAGAACAGAACTGAATAGAATAGAATGGAATAGAACAGAATAGAATAGAATAGAATAGAACAGAACAGAAGAGAATAGAATGGTATAGAACAGAACAGAATAAAATAGAATAGAATAGAATAGAATAGAATAGAGCAGAACAGAATAGGACAGAGTAGAATAGAATAGAACAGAATAAACAGAATAGAATAGAACAGAATAGAACAGAATAGAACAGAATAGAGTAGAATAGAATACAATAGAATAGAATAGAATAGCACAGAATAGAATAGAATAGAACAGAACAAAATAGAACACAACACAACACAACACAGCAGAATAGAATAGAATAGAATAGAATAGAACAAAACGGAATAGAACAGAACAGAACTGAATAAAACAGAATAGAATAGAATAGAATAGAACACAATAGAATAGAATAGAACAGAATAGAACAGATTAGAATAGAATAGAACAGAACAGAACAGAACAGAACAGAATAGAATAGAATAGAACAGAATAAACAGAACAGACCAGAACAGAACAGAATAGAATAAAATAGAACAGGACAGAACAGAATAAAATAGATTAGAACAGAATAGAACAGAACAGAATAGAATAGAATAGAATAGAATAGAATAGAATAGAACAGAACAGAACAGAATAGAATCGAACAGAATAGAATAGAATAGAAAAGAACAGAACAGAATAGAATAGAATCGAACAGAATAGAATAGAACAGAACAGAATAGAAGAGAATAGAATAGAACAGAACAGAAGAGAATGGAATAGAATAGAACAGAACAGAATATAATAGAATCGAATCGAACAGAATGGAACAGAACAGAACAGAATAGAATAGAATAGAAAATATTAGAACAGAATAGAATAGAATCGAACAGAATAGAAAATAATAGAACAGAATAGAATAGAACAGAACTGAATAGAACAGAACACAACACAACAGAACAGAATAGAATAGAATAGAATAGAACAGAACCTAATAGAACAGAACAGAACTGAATAGAACAGAATAGAATAGAATGGAATAGAACACAATAGAATAGAATAGAACAGAATAGAACAGATTAGAATAGAATAGAATACAACAGAACAGAAAAAAAATATTAAAACACAAGAGAACAGAATAGAATAGAACATAATATAATAGAACAGAATAGAATAGAATAGAATAGAATAGAATAGAATAGAATAGAATAGAACAGAACAGAACAGAACAGAACAGAACAGAACAGAACAGAATAGAATCGAACAGAATAGAATAGAATAGAACAGAATAGAACAGAACAGAATAGAATCGAACAGAATAGAATAGAATAGAACAGAATAGAACAGAACAGATTAGAATAGAACAGAATAAAATAGAACAGAATAAAATAGAATAGAACAGAACAAAACAGAATAGAATAGAATAGAACAGAATAAAACAGAACAGAAGAGAACAGAACAGAATAGAATAAAATAGAACAGGACAGAACAGAATAGAATAGATTAGAACAGAATAGAACAGAATAGAATAGAATAGAATAGAATAGAATAGAATAGAATAGAATAGAACAGAACAGAACAGAACAGAATAGAATAGAATAGAAAAAAATAGAACAGAATAGAATAGAATCGAACAGAATAGAATAGAACAGAATAGAATAGAATAGAATAGAATAGAACAGAACAGAAGAGAATAGAATAGAATAGAACAGAACAGAATAGAACAGAATAGAACAGAACTGAATAGAACAGAACACAACAGAACAGAACAGAATAGAATAGAATAGAATAGAACAGAACCGAATAGAACAGAACAGAACTGAATAGAACAGAATAGAATAGAATGGAATAGAACACAATAGAATAGAATAGAACAGAATAGAACAGATTAGAATAGAATAGAATAGAACAGAACAGAACAGAAAAAAATAGAACAGAAGAGAACAGAATAGAATAGAACAGAACAGAACAGAACAGAATAGAATAGAATAGAACAGAACAGAATAGAATAGAATCGAATCGAACAGAATAGAACAGAACAGAACAGAATAGAATAGAATAGAAAAGAATAGAACAGAATAGAATAGAATCGAACAGAATAGAATAGAATAGAACAGAATAGATTAGAATAGAATAGAATAGAACAGAACAGAACAGAACAGAATAGAATCGAACAGAATAGAATAGAATAGAATAGAATAGAACAGAATAGAATAGAATCGAACAGAATAGAATAGAATAGAACTGAATAGAAAAGAATAGAATAGAATAGAACAGAACAGAATAGAACAGAAAAGAATAAAACAGAACACAACACAACAGAACAGAATCGAATAGAATAGAATAGAACAGAAGCTAATAGAACAGTACAGAACTGAATAGAACAGAATAGAACAGAATGGAATAGAAAACAATATATTAGAATAGAACAGATTAGAATAGAAAAGAATAGAACAGAACAGAATAGAACAAAATAGAACAGATCACAACACAACAGAACAGAATAGAATAGAATAGAATAGAACAGAAGCGAATAGAACAGAAGAGAACTGAATAGAACAGAATAGAATAGAATAGAATAGAACAGAATAGAATAGAATAGAACAGAATAGAATAGAATAGAACATAACAAAGTAGAATAGAATAGAATAGCATAGAACAGAACAGAATAGAATAGAATAGAACAGAATAGAATAGAATAGAACGGAATAGAATAGAATAGAACAGAACAGAACAGAATAGAATAGAATATAACAGAATAGAACAGAACAGAACAGAACAGAACAGAACAGCGTAGAAGAGAATAGAACAGGACAGAACAGAATAGGATAGGATAGAACAGAAAAGAACAGAACAGAAGAGAATAGAATAGAATAGAATAGAATAGAATGGAATAGAATAGAATAGAATAGAATAGAATAGAATAGAACAAAATAGAACAGAACACAACACAACAGAATAGAATAGAATAGAATAGAATAGAATAGAATAGAATAGAATAGAATAGAATAGAATAGAATAGAATAGAACAGAATAGAATAGAATCGAACAGAATAGAATAGAATAGAACAGAATAAAACAGAACAGAACAGAATAGAATAGAATAGAACAGAATAGAACAGAACAGAATAGAATAGAATAGAATAGAAGAGAATAGAATAGAACAGAACAGAATAGAACAGAATAGAACAGAACAGAATAGAACAGAACACAACACAACAGAACAGAATAGAACAGAATAGAAAGGAACAGAATAGAATAGAACAGAACAGAACAGAATAGAATAGAATAGAATAGAATAGAACAGAACAGAATAGAATAGAATCGAATCGAACAGAATAGAACAGAAAAGAACAGAATAGAATAGAATAGAAAAGAATAGAACAGAATAGAATAGAATCGAACAGAATAGAATAGAATAGAACAGAATAGATTAGAATAGAATAGAATAGAACAGAACAGAACAGAACAGAATAGAATCGAACAGAATAGAATAGAATAGAATAGAATAGAATAGAATAGAATAGAATAGAACAGAATAGAATAGAATCGAACAGAATAGAATAGAAAAGAACTGAATAGAAAAGAATAGAATAGAATAGAACAGAACAGAATAGAACAGAAAAGAATAAAACAGAACACAACACAACAGAGCAGAATCGAATAGAATAGAATAGAACAGAACCGAATAGAACAGTACAGAACTGAATAGAACAGAATAGAATAGAATGGAATAGAAAACAATATATTAGAATAGAACAGATTAGAATAGAATAGAATAGAACAGAACAGAACAGAATAGAACAGAATAGAACAATCACAACACAACAGAACAGAATAGAATATATTAGAATAGAACAGAAGCGAATAGAACAGAAGAGAACTGAATAGAACAGAATAGAATAGAATAGAATAGAACAGAAAAGAATAGAATAGAACAGAATAGAATAGAATAGCACATAACAAAGTAGAATAGAATAGAATAGCATAGAACAGAACAGAATAGAATAGAATAGAACAGAATAGAATAGAATAGAACGGAATAGAATAGAATAGAACAGAACAGAACAGAACAGAACAGAGTAGAATAGAATAGAACAGGACAGAACAGAATAGAATAGGATAGAACAGAAAAGAACAGAACAGAAGAGAATAGAATAGAATAGAATAGAATAGAATAGAATAGAATAGAATGGAATAGAATAGAATAGAATAGAATAGAATAGAATAGAATAGAACAAAATAGAACAGAACACAACACAACGGAATAGAATAGAATAGAATAGAATAGAATAGAATAGAATAGAATAGAACAGAATAGAATAGAATCGAACAGAATAGAATAGAATAGAACAGAATAAAACAGAACAGAACAGAATAGAATAGAATAGAACAGAACAGAATAGAATAGAATAGACTAGAATAGAATAGAACAGAATAGAATAGAACAGAATAGAACATAATAGAATAGAATAGAACAGAAAAGAATAGAATAGAACAGAAGAGAATAGAATAGATCAGAACAGAACAGAATAGAATAGAATTTAACAGAATAGAACAGAACAGAACAGAACAGAACAGTATAGAATAGAATAGAACAGGACAGAACAGAACAGAATAGAATAGAACAGAATAGAACAGAACAGAACAGAATAGAATAGAATAGAATAGAATAGAATAGAATAGTATAAAATAGAATAGAATAGAATAGAACAGAACAGAACAGAACAGAAAAGAACAGAGGAGAACAGAATAGAATAGAACAGAATAGAATAGAACAGAACAGAACAGAACAGAATAGAATAGAATAGAAGAGAAAAGAACAGAATAGAACAGAATAGAATAGAATAGAACAGAATAGAATAGAACAGTACAGAAGAGAATAGAATGGAATAGAACAGAACAGAATAAAATAGAATAGAATAGAATAGAATAGAATAGAATAGAATAGAATAGAATAGAATAGAATAGAACAGAACAGAATAGAACAGAATAGAATAGAATAGAATAGAATAGAAGAGAATAGAATAGAACAGAATAGAATAGAACAGAATAGAGCAGAACAGAATAGAACAGAACACAACACAACAGAACAGAATAGAATAGAACAGAATAGAATAGAATAGAACAGAATAGAATAGAATAGAACAGAAGAGAATAGAATAGAACAGAACAGAACAAAATAGAATAGAATTTAACGGAATAGAACAGAACAGAACAGAACAGAACAGTATAGAATAGAATAGAATAGGACAGAACAGAACAGAATAGAATAGAACAGAATAGAACAGAACTGAATAGAATAGAATAGAATAGAACAGAATAGAATAGAATAGAATAGAACAGAACAGAAGAGAATAGAATGGTATAGAACAGAACAGAATAAAATAGAATCGAATCGAATAGAATAGAATAGAATAGAATAGAATAGAATAGAATAGAGCAGAACAGAATAGGACAGAGTAGAATAGAATAGAACAGAATAAACAGAATAGAATAGAACAGAATAGAACAGAATAGAACAGAATAGAGTAGAATAGAATACAATAGAATAGAATAGAATAGCACAGAATAGAATAGAATAGAATAGAATAGAACAGAACAAAATAGAACACAACACAACACAACACAGCAGAATAGAATAGAATAGAATAGAATAGAACAAAACGGAATAGAACAGAACAGAACTGAATAAAACAGAATAGAATAGAATAGAATAGAACACAATAGAATAGAATAGAACAGAATAGAACAGATTAGAATAGAATAGAACAGAACAGATCAGAACAGAACAGTATAGAATAGAATAGAACAGAATAAAACAGAACAGAACAGAACAGAACAGAACAGAATAGAATAAAATAGAACAGGACAGAACAGAATAGAATAGATTAGAACAGAATAGAACAGAACAGAATAGAAAAGAATAGAATAGAATAGAATAGAATAGAATAGAATACAATAGAAAAGAATAGAACAGAATAGAAAAGAACAGAACTGAATAGAACAGAACACAACACAACAGAACAGAATAGAATAGAATAGAATAGAACACAACCTAATAGAACAGAACAGAACTGAATAGAACAGAAGAGAATAGAATGGAATAGAACACAATAGAATGGAATAGAACAGAATAGAACAGATTAGAATAGAATAGAATAGATCAGAACAGAAAAAAAAATTAGAACAGAAGAGAACAGAATAGAATAGAACAGAATATAATAGAACAGAATATAATAGAACAGAATAGAATAGAATAGAATAGAATAGAATAGAATAGAACAGAATTGAATAGAATAGAACAGAACAGAATAGAATCGAACAGAATAGAATAGAATAGAACAGAAGAGAACAGAACAGGTTAGAATAGAATAGAATAGAATAGAATAGAATAGAATAGAATAGAACAGAACAGAATAGAATAGAACAGAATAGAAAAAAATAGAACAGAATAGAATAGAATCGAACAGAATAGAATAGAACAGAATAGAATAGAATAGAATAGAATAGAATAGAACAGAACAGAAGAGAATAGAATAGAGTAGAACAGAACAGAATAGAACAGAATAGAACAGAACTGAATAGAACAGAACACAACACAAAAGAACAGAATAGAATAGGATAGAATAGAACAGAACCGAATAGAACAGAACAGAACTGAATAGAACAGAAATGAATAGAATGGAATAGAACATAATAGAATACATAGAACTGAATAGAACAGATTAGAATAGAATAGAATAGAACAGAACAGAACAGAAAAAAATAGAACAGAAGAGAACAGAATAGAATAGAATACAATAGAATAGAACAGAACAGAATAGAATAGAATCGAATCGAACAGAATAGAACAGAACAGAACAGAATAGAATAGAATAGAATAGAATATAACAGAATAGAACAGAACAGAACAGAACAGAACAGAACAGAGTAGAATCGAAGAGAATAGAATAGAATAGAATAGAATAGAATAGAATAGAATAGAATAGAATAGAATAGAATAGAATAGAACAGAATAGAATAGAATCGAACAGAATAGAATAGAATAGAACAGAACAGAATAAAACAGAACACAACACAACAGAACAGAATCGAATAGAATAAAATAGAACAGAACCGAATAGAACAGTACAAAACTCAATAGAACAGAATAGAATAGAATGGAATAGAAAACAATATATTAGAATAGAACAAATTAGAATAGAAAAGAATAGAACAGAACAGAACAGAATAGAACAGAATAGAACAGATCACAACACAACAGAACAGAATAGAATAGAATAGAATAGAACAGAAGCGAATAGAACAGAAGAGAACTGAATAGAACAGAATAGAATAGAATAGAATAGAACAGAAAAGAATAGAATAGAACAGAATAGAATAGAATAGAACATAACAAAGTAGAATAGAATAGAATAGCATAGAACAGAACAGAATAGAATAGAATAGAACAGAATAGAATAGAATAGAACTGAATATAATAGAATAGAACAGAACAGAACAGAATAGAATAGAATATAACAGAATAGAACAGAACCGAACAGAACAGAACAGAACAGAGTAGAATAGAATAGAACAGGACAGAACAGAATAGAATAGAATAGAACAGAAAAGAACAGAAGAGAATAGAATAGAATAGAATAGAATAGAATAGAATAGAATAGAATAGAATGGAATAGAATAGAATAGAATAGAACAGAACAGAACAAAATAGAACAGAACACAAAACAACAGAATAGAATAGAATAGAATAGAATAGAATAGAATAGAATAGAATAGAACAGAATAGAATAGAATCGAACAGAATAGAATAGAATAGAACAGAATAAAACAGAACAGAACAGAATAGAATAGAATAGAATAGAATAGAACAGAACAGAATAGAATAGAATAGACTAGAATAGAAGAGAATAGAATAGAACAGAACAGAATAGAACAGAATAGAACAGAACAGAATAGAACAGAACACAACACAACAGAACAGAATAGAATAGAATAGAATAGAACAGAATAGAATAGAATAGAATAGAACAGAATAGAATAGAATAGAACAGAAGGGAATAGAATAGAACAGAACAGAACAGAATAGAATAGAATTTAACAGAATAGAACAGAACAAAACAGAACAGAACAGTATAGAATAGAATAGAACAGGACAGAACAGAACAGAATAGAATAGAACAGAATAGAACAGAACAGAATAGAATCGAATCGAATCGAATCGAATAGAATAGAATAGAATAGAATAGAATAGAATAGAATAGAATAGAATAGAATAGAACAGAACAGAACAGAACAGAACAGAACAGAATAGAACAGAGGAGAACAGAATAGAATAGAACAGAATAGAATAGAACAGAACAGAACAGAACAGAATAGAATAGAATAGAAGAGAAAAGAACAGAATAGAGCAGAATAGAATAGAATAGAACAGAATAGAATAGAACAGAACAGAAGAGAATAGAATGGAATAGAACAAAACAGAATAGAATAGAATAGAATAGAATAGAATAGAATAGAACAGAATAGAATAGAATAGAATAGAACAGAATAGAATAGAATAGAACAGAATAGAAAAGAATAGAATAGAATAGTACAGAACAGAACAGAATAGAATAGAATAGAACAGAAAAGAACAGAAGAGAATAGAATAGAATAGAATAGAATAGAACAGAATAGAATAGAATCGAACAGAATAGAATAGAATAGAACAGAACAGAATAAAACAGAACACAACACAACAGAAGAGAATCGAATAGAATAGAATAGAACAGAACCGAATAGAACAGTACAGAACTCAATAGAACAGAATAGAATAGAATGGAATAGAAAACAATATATTAGAATAGAACAGATTAGAATAGAAAAGAATAGAACAGAACAGAACAGAATAGAACAGAATAGAACAGATCACAACACAACAGAACAGAATAGAATAGAATAGAATAGAACAGAAGCGAATACAACAGAAGAGAACTGAATAGAACAGAATAGAATAGAATAGAATAGAACAGAAAAGAATAGAATAGAACAGAATAGAATAGAATAGAACATAACAAAGTAGAATAGAATAGAATAGCATAGAACAGAACAGAATAGAATAGAATAGAACAGAATAGAATAGAATAGAACTGAATATAATAGAATAGAACAGAACAGAACAGAATAGAATAGAATATAACAGAATAGAACAGAACCAAACAGAACAGAACAGAACAGAGTAGAATAGAATAGAACAGGACAGAACAGAATAGAATAGAATAGAACAGAAAAGAACAGAAGAGAATAGAATAGAATAGAATAGAATAGAATAGAATAGAATAGAATGGAATAGAATAGAATAGAATAGAATAGAACAGAACAAAATAGAACAGAACACAAAACAACAGAATAGAATAGAATAGAATAGAATAGAATAGAATAGAATAGAATAGAATAGAATAGAATAGAACAGAATAGAATAGAATCGAACAGAATAGAATAGAACAGAATAAAACAGAACAGAACAGAATAGAATAGAATAGAATAGAATAGAACAGAACAGAATAGAATAGAATAGACTAGAATAGAAGAGAATAGAATAGAACAGAACAGAATAGAACAGAATAGAACAGAACAGAATAGAACAGAACACAACACAACAGAACAGAATAGAATAGAATAGAATAGAACAGAATAGAATAGAATAGAAGAGAAAAGAACAGAATAGAGCAGAATAGAATAGAATAGAACAGAATAGAATAGAACAGAACAGAAGAGAATAGAATGGAATAGAACAAAACAGAATAGAACAGAATCGAATAGAATAGAATAGAACAGAACCGAATAGAACAGTACAGAACTCAATAGAACAGAATAGAATAGAATGGAATAGAAAACAATATATTAGAATAGAACAAATTAGAATAGAAAAGAATAGAACAGAACAGAACAGAATAGAACAGAATAGAACAGATCACAACACAACAGAACAGAATAGAATAGAATAGAATAGAATAGAAGCGAATAGAACAGAAAAGAATAGAATAGAACAGAATAGAATAGAATAGAACATAACAAAGTAGAATAGAATAGAATAGCATAGAACAGAACAGAATAGAATAGAATAGAACAGAATAGAATAGAATAGAACTGAATATAATAGAATAGAACAGAACAGAACAGAATAGAATAGAATATAACAGAATAGAACAGAACCGAACAGAACAGAACAGAACAGAGTAGAATAGAATAGAACAGGACAGAACAGAATAGAATAGAATAGAACAGAAAAGAACAGAAGAGAATAGAATAGAATAGAATAGAATAGAATAGAATAGAATAGAATAGAATAGAATAGAATGGAATAGAATAGAATAGAATAGAACAGAACAGAACAAAATAGAACAGAACACAAAACAACAGAATAGAATAGAATAGAATAGAATAGAATAGAATAGAATAGAATAGAACAGAATAGAATAGAATCGAACAGAATAGAATAGAATAGAACAGAATAAAACAGAACAGAACAGAATAGAATAGAATAGAATAGAATAGAACAGAACAGAATAGAATAGAATAGACTAGAATAGAAGAGAATAGAAGAGAATAGAATAGAACAGAACAGAATAGAACAGAATAGAACAGAACAGAATAGAACAGAACACAACACAACAGAACAGAATAGAATAGAATAGAATAGAACAGAATAGAATAGAATAGAATAGAACAGAATAGAATAGAATAGAACAGAAGTGAATAGAATAGAACAGAATAGAATAGAATAGACTAGAATAGAAGAGAATAGAATAGAACAGAACAGAATAGAACAGAATAGAACAGAACAGAATAGAACAGAACACAACACAACAGAACAGAATAGAATAGAATAGAATAGAACAGAATAGAATAGAATAGAAGAGAAAAGAACAGAATAGAGCAGAATAGAATAGAATAGAACAGAATAGAATAGAACAGAACAGAAGAGAATAGAATGGAATAGAACAAAACAGAATAGAACAGAATCGAATAGAATAGAATAGAACAGAACCGAATAGAACAGTACAGAACTCAATAGAACAGAATAGAATAGAATGGAATAGAAAACAATATATTACAATAGAACAAATTAGAATAGAAAAGAATAGAACAGAACAGAACAGAATAGAACAGAATAGAACAGATCACAACACAACAGAACAGAATAGAATAGAATAGAATAGAACAGAAGCGAATAGAACAGAAGAGAACTGAATAGAACAGAATAGAATAGAATAGAATAGAATAGAACAGAAAAGAATAGAATAGAACAGAATAGAATAGAATAGAACATAACAAAGTAGAATAGAATAGAATAGCATAGAACAGAACAGAATAGAATAGAATAGAACAGAATAGAATAGAATAGAACTGAATATAATAGAATAGAACAGAACAGAACAGAATAGAATAGAATATAACAGAATAGAACAGAACCGAACAGAACAGAACAGAACAGAGTAGAATAGAATAGAACAGGACAGAACAGAATAGAATAGAATAGAACAGAAAAGAACAGAAGAGAATAGAATAGAATAGAATAGAATAGAATAGAATAGAATAGAATAGAATAGAATGGAATAGAATAGAATAGAATAGAACAGAACAGAACAAAATAGAACAGAACACAAAACAACAGAATAGAATAGAATAGAATAGAATAGAATAGAATAGAATAGAATAGAATAGAACAGAATAGAATAGAATCGAACAGAATAGAATAGAATAGAACAGAATAAAACAGAACAGAACAGAATAGAATAGAATAGAATAGAATAGAACAGAACAGAATAGAATAGAATAGACTAGAATAGAAGAGAATAGAAGAGAATAGAATAGAACAGAACAGAATAGAACAGAATAGAACAGAACAGAATAGAACAGAACACAACACAACAGAACAGAATAGAATAGAATAGAATAGAACAGAATAGAATAGAATAGAATAGAACAGAATAGAATAGAATAGAACAGAAGTGAATAGAATAGAACAGAACAGAACAGAATAGAATAGAATTTAACAGAATAGAACAGAACAAAACAGAACAGAACAGTATAGAATAGAATAGAACAGGACAGAACAGAACAGAATAGAATAGAACAGAATAGAACAGAACAGAATAGAATAGAATCGAATCGAATCGAATAGAATAGAATAGAATAGAATAGAATAGAATAGAATAGAATAGAACAGAACAGAACAGAACAGAACAGAATAGAACAGAGGAGAACCGAATAGAATAGAACAGAATAGAATAGAACAGAACAGAACAGAACAGAATAGAATAGAATAGAAGAGAAAAGAACAGAATAGAGCAGAATAGAATGGAATAGAACAGAATAGAATAGAACAGAACAGAAGAGAATAGAATGGAATAGAACAAAACAGAATAGAATAGAATAGAATAGAATAGAATAGAATAGAACAGAATAGAATAGAATAGAATAGAACAGAATAGAATAGAATAGAACAGAATAGAAAAGAATAGAATAGAATAGAACAGAACAGAACAGAATAGAATAGAATAGAACAGAAAAGAACAGAAGAGAATAGAATAGAATAGAATAGAATAGAACAGAATAGAATAGAATCGAACAGAATAGAATAGAATAGAACAGAACAGAATAAAACAGAACACAACACAACAGAACAGAATCGAATAGAATAGAATAGAACAGAACCGAATAGAACAGTACAGAACTCAATAGAACAGAATAGAATAGAATGGAATAGAAAACAATATATTAGAATAGAACAGATTAGAATAGAAAAGAATAGAACAGAACAGAACAGAATAGAACAGAATAGAACAGATCACAACACAACAGAACAGAATAGAATAGAATAGAATAGAACAGAAGCGAATAGAACAGAAGAGAACTGAATAGAACAGAATAGAATAGAATAGAATAGAACAGAAAAGAATAGAATAGAACAGAATAGAATAGAATAGAACATAACAAAGTAGAATAGAATAGAATAGCATAGAACAGAACAGAATAGAATAGAATAGAACAGAATAGAATAGAATAGAACTGAATATAATAGAATAGAACAGAACAGAACAGAATAGAATAGAATATAACAGAATAGAACAGAACCGAACAGAACAGAACAGAACAGAGTAGAATAGAATAGAACAGGACAGAACAGAATAGAATAGAATAGAACAGAAAAGAACAGAAGAGAATAGAATAGAATAGAATAGAATAGAATAGAATAGAATAGAATGGAATAGAATAGAATAGAATAGAATAGAACAGAACAAAATAGAACAGAACACAAAACAACAGAATAGAATAGAATAGAATAGAATAGAATAGAATAGAATAGAATAGAATAGAATAGAATAGAATAGAACAGAATAGAATAGAATCGAACAGAATAGAATAGAACAGAATAAAACAGAACAGAACAGAATAGAATAGAATAGAATAGAATAGAACAGAACAGAATAGAATAGAATAGACTAGAATAGAAGAGAATAGAATAGAACAGAACAGAATAGAACAGAATAGAACAGAACAGAATAGAACAGAACACAACACAACAGAACAGAATAGAATAGAATAGAATAGAACAGAATAGAATAGAATAGAAGAGAAAAGAACAGAATAGAGCAGAATAGAATAGAATAGAACAGAATAGAATAGAACAGAACAGAAGAGAATAGAATGGAATAGAACAAAACAGAATAGAATAGAATAGAATAGAATAGAATAGAATAGAATAGAATAGAATAGAACAGAATAGAATAGAATAGAATAGAATAGAATAGAACAGAATAAAACAGAACAGAACAGAATAGAATAGAATAGAACAGAACAGAATAGAATAGAATAGACTAGAATAGAAGAGAATAGAATAGAACAGAACAGAATAGAACAGAATAGAACAGAACAGAATAGAACAGAACACAACACAACAGAACAGAATAGAATAGAATAGAATAGAACAGAATAGAATAGAATAGAAGAGAAAAGAACAGAATAGAGCAGAATAGAATAGAATAGAACAGAATAGAATAGAACAGAACAGAAGAGAATAGAATGGAATAGAACAAAACAGAATAGAATAGAATAGAATAGAATAGAATAGAATAGAATAGAATAGAATAGAATAGAATAGAACAGAATAGAATAGAATAGAATAGAACAGAATAGAATAGAATAGAACAGAATAGAAAAGAATAGAATAGAATAGAACAGAACAGAACAGAATAGCATAGAATGGAATAGAATAGAATAGAATAAAACAGAACAGATTAGAACAGAATAGAACAGAACAGAATAAAACAGAACACAACACAACAGAACAGAATCGAACAGAATAGAATCGAACAGAATAGAATAGAATAGAATAGAACAGAATAGATTAGAATAGAATAGAATAGAAGAACAGAACAGAACAGAATAGAATCGAACAGAATAGAATAGAATAGAATAGAATAGAACAGAATAGAATAGAATCGAACAGAATAGAATAGAATAGAACAGAATAGAAATGAATAGAATAGAATAGAACAGAACAGAATAGAATAGAATGGAATAGAATAGAATAGAATAGAACAGAACAGAATAGAACAGAATAGAACAGAACAGAATAAAACAGAACACAACACAACAGAACAGAATCGAATAGAATAGAATAGAACAGAACCGAATAGAACAGTACAGAACTGAATAGAACAGAATAGAATAGAATGGAATAGAAAACAATATATTAGAATAGAACAGATTAGAATAGAAAAGAATAGAACAGACCAGAACAGAATAGAACAGAATGGAACAGATCACAACACAACAGAACAGAATAGAATAGAATAGAATAGAACAGAAGCGAATAGAACAGAAGAGAACTGAATGGAACAGAATAGAATAGAATAGAATAGAACAGAAAAGAATAGAATAGAACAGAATAGAATAGAATAGAACATAACAAAGTAGAATAGAATAGAATAGCATAGAACAGAACAGAATAGAAAAGAATAGAACAGAATAGAATAGAATAGAACAGAATAGAATAGAATAGAACAGAACAGAACAGAATAGAATAGAATATAACAGAATAAAACATAACAGAACAGAATAGAACAGAACAGAGTAGAATAGAATAGAACAGGACAGAACAGAAAAGAATAGAATAGAACAGAAAAGAACAGAACAGAATAGAATAGAATAGAATAGAATAGAATAGAATAGAATAGAATGGAATCGAATAGAATAGAATAGAACAGAAGAAAATAGAACAGAACACAACACAACAGAATAGAATAGAATAGAATAGAATAGAATAGAATAGAATAGAACAGAATAGAATATAATCGAACAGAATAGAATAGAATAGAACAGAATAAAACAGAACAGAACAGAATAGAATAGAATAGAATAGAATAGAATAGAACAGAACAGAATAGAATAGAATAGACTAGAATAGAATAGAATAGAAGAGAACAGAATAGAACAGAATAGAACAGAACAGAATAGAACAGAACACAACACAACAGAAAAGAATAGAATAGAATAGAATAGAACAGAATAGAATAGAATTGAACAGAATAGAATAGAATAGAACAGAAGAGAATAGAATAGAACAGAACAGAACAGAATAGAATAGAATAGAACAGGACAGAACAGAACAGAATAGAATAGAACAGAATAGAACAGAACTGAATAGAATAGAATAGAATAGAACAGAATAGAATAGAACAGAACAGCACAGAACAGAATAGAATGGAATAGAAGAGAAAAGAACAGAATAGAACAGAATAGAATAGAATAGAACAGAATAGAATAGAACAGAACAGAAGAGAATAGAATGGAATAGAACAGAACAGAATAAAATAGAATAGAATAGAATAGAATAGAATAGAATAGAATAGAATAGAATAGAATAGAATAGAACAGAACAGAATAGAACAGAATAGAATAGAATAGAACAGAATAAACAGAATAGAATAGAACAGAATAGAACAGAATAGAGTAGAATAGAATACAATAGAATAGAATAGAATAGCACAGAATAGAATAGAACAGAACAAAATAGAACACAACACAACACAACACAGCAGAATAGAATAGAATAGAATAGAATAGAACAAAACGGAGTAGAACAGAATAGAACTGAATAGAACAGAATAGAATAGAATAGAATAGAACACAATAGAATAGAATAGAACAGAATAGAACAGATTAGAATAGAATAGAACAGAACAGAACAGAACAGAACAGAATAGAATAGAATAGAACAGAATAAAACGGAACAGAACAGAACAGAACAGAATAGAATAAAATAGAACAGGACAGAACAGAATAGAATAGATTAGAACAGAATAGAACAGAACAGAATAGAATAGAATAGAATAGAATAGAATAGAATAGAATAGAATAGAATAGAACAGAACAGAACAGAATAGAATCGAACATAATAGAATAGAATAGAAAAGAATAGAACAGAATAGAATAGAATCGAACAGAATAGAATAGAACAGAACAGAATAGAATAGAATAGAATAGAACAGAACAGAAGAGAATGGAATAGAATAGAACAGAACAGAATAGAATAGAATCGAATCGAACAGAATGGAACAGAACAGAACAGAATAGAATAGAATAGAAAATAATAGAACAGAATAGAATAGAATCGAACAGAATAGAAAATAATAGAACAGAATAGAATAGAACAGAACTGAATAGAACAGAACACAACACAACAGAACAGAATAGAATAGAATAGAATAGAACAGAACCTAAAAGAACAGAACAGAACTGAATAGAACAGAATAGAATAGAATGGAATAGAACACAATAGAATAGAATAGAACAGAATAGAACAGATTAGAATAGAATAGAATACAACAGAACAGAAAAAAAATTGGAACAGAAGAGAACAGAATAGAATAGAACAGAATATAATAGAACAGAATAGAATAGAATAGAATAGAATAGAATAGAATAGAATAGAATAGAACAGAACAGAACAGAACAGAACAGAACAGAATAGAATAGAATAGAGTAGAATAGAACAGAATAGAATAGAATAGAACAGAACAGAATAGAATCGAACAGAATAGAATAGAATAGAACAGAATAGAACAGAACAGAATAGAATAGAATAGAATAGAATAGAACAGAATAGAATAGAATAGAACAGAACAGAATAGAATCGAACAGAATAGAATAGAATAGAACAGAATAGAACAGAACAGATTAGAATAGAACAGAATAAAATAGAACAGAATAAAATAGAATAGAACAGAACAGAATAGAACAGAATAGAACAGAACTGAATAGAACAGAACACAACACAACAGAACAGAATAGAATAGAATAGAATAGAACAGAACCGAATAGAACAGAACAGAACTGAATAGAACAGAATAGAATAGAATGGAATAGAACACAATAGAATAGAATATCACAGAATCGAACAGATTAGAATAGAATAGAATAGAACAGAATAGAATAGAATAGAACAGAATAGAAAAGAATAGAATAGAATAGAACAGAACAGAACAGAATAGCATAGAATGGAATAGAATAGAATAGAATAAAACAGAACAGATTAGAACAGAATAGAACAGAACAGAATAAAACAGAACACAACACAACAGAACAGAATCGAACAGAATAGAATCGAACAGAATAGAATAGAATAGAATAGAACAGAATAGATTAGAATAGAATAGAATAGAAGAACAGAACAGAACAGAATAGAATCGAACAGAATAGAATAGAATAGAATAGAATAGAACAGAATAGAATAGAATCGAACAGAATAGAATAGAATAGAACAGAATAGAAATGAATAGAATAGAATAGAACAGAACAGAATAGTATAGAATGGAATAGAATAGAATAGAATAGAACAGAACAGAATAGAACAGAATAGAACAGAACAGAATAAAACAGAACACAACACAACAGAACAGAATCGAATAGAATAGAATAGAACAGAACCGAATAGAACAGTACAGAACTGAATAGAACAGAATAGAATAGAATGGAATAGAAAACAATATATTAGAATAGAACAGATTAGAATAGAAAAGAATAGAACAGACCAGAACAGAATAGAACAGAATGGAACAGATCACAACACAACAGAACAGAATAGAATAGAATAGAATAGAACAGAAGCGAATAGAACAGAAGAGAACTGAATGGAACAGAATAGAATAGAATAGAATAGAACAGAAAAGAATAGAATAGAACAGAATAGAATAGAATAGAACATAACAAAGTAGAATAGAATAGAATAGCATAGAACAGAACAGAATAGAAAAGAATAGAACAGAATAGAATAGAATAGAACAGAATAGAATAGAATAGAACAGAACAGAACAGAATAGAATAGAATATAACAGAATAAAACATAACAGAACAGAATAGAACAGAACAGAGTAGAATAGAATAGAACAGGACAGAACAGAAAAGAATAGAATAGAACAGAAAAGAACTGAACAGAATAGAATAGAATAGAATAGAATAGAATAGAATAGAATAGAATAGAATAGAATGGAATCGAATAGAATAGAATAGAACAGAAGAAAATAGAACAGAACACAACACAACAGAATAGAATAGAATAGAATAGAATAGAATAGAATAGAATAGAACAGAATAGAATATAATCGAACAGAATAGAATAGAATAGAACAGAATAAAACAGAACAGAACAGAATAGAATAGAATAGAATAGAATAGAATAGAACAGAACAGAATAGAATAGAATAGACTAGAATAGAATAGAATAGAAGAGAACAGAATAGAACAGAATAGAACAGAACAGAATAGAACAGAACACAACACAACAGAAAAGAATAGAATAGAATAGAATAGAACAGAATAGAATAGAATTGAACAGAATAGAATAGAATAGAACAGAAGAGAATAGAATAGAACAGAACAGAACAGAATAGAATAGAATAGAACAGGACAGAACAGAACAGAATAGAATAGAACAGAATAGAACAGAACTGAATAGAATAGAATAGAATAGAACAGAATAGAATAGAACAGAACAGCACAGAACAGAATAGAATGGAATAGAAGAGAAAAGAACAGAATAGAACAGAATAGAATAGAATAGAACAGAATAGAATAGAACAGAACAGAAGAGAATAGAATGGAATAGAACAGAACAGAATAAAATAGAATAGAATAGAATAGAATAGAATAGAATAGAATAGAATAGAATAGAATAGAACAGAACAGAATAGAACAGAATAGAATAGAATAGAACAGAATAAACAGAATAGAATAGAACAGAATAGAACAGAATAGAGTAGAATAGAATACAATAGAATAGAATAGAATAGCACAGAATAGAATAGAACAGAACAAAATAGAACACAACACAACACAACACAGCAGAATAGAATAGAATAGAATAGAATAGAACAAAACGGAGTAGAACAGAATAGAACTGAATAGAACAGAAGAGAATAGAATAGAATAGAACACAATAGAATAGAATAGAACAGAATAGAACAGATTAGAATAGAATAGAACAGAACAGAACAGAACAGAACAGAATAGAATAGAATAGAACAGAATAAAACGGAACAGAACAGAACAGAACAGAATAGAATAAAATAGAACAGGACAGAACAGAATAGAATAGATTAGAACAGAATAGAACAGAACAGAATAGAATAGAATAGAATAGAATAGAATAGAATAGAATAGAATAGAACAGAACAGAACAGAATAGAATCGAACATAATAGAATAGAATAGAAAAGAATAGAACAGAATAGAATAGAATCGAACAGAATAGAATAGAACAGAACAGAATAGAATAGAATAGAATAGAACAGAACAGAAGAGAATGGAATAGAATAGAACAGAACAGAATAGAATAGAATCGAATCGAACAGAATGGAACAGAACAGAACAGAATAGAATAGAATAGAAAATAATAGAACAGAATAGAATAGAATCGAACAGAATAGAAAATAATAGAACAGAATAGAATAGAACAGAACTGAATAGAACAGAACACAACACAACAGAACAGAATAGAATAGAATAGAATAGAACAGAACCTAAAAGAACAGAACAGAACTGAATAGAACAGAATAGAATAGAATGGAATAGAACACAATAGAATAGAATAGAACAGAATAGAACAGATTAGAATAGAATAGAATACAACAGAACAGAAAAAAAATTAGAACAGAAGAGAACAGAATAGAATAGAACAGAATATAATAGAACAGAATAGAATAGAATAGAATAGAATAGAATAGAATAGAATAGAATAGAACAGAACAGAACAGAACAGAACAGAACAGAATAGAATAGAATAGAATAGAATAGAACAGAATAGAATAGAATAGAACAGAACAGAATAGAATCGAACAGAATAGAATAGAATAGAACAGAATAGAACAGAACAGAATAGAATAGAATAGAATAGAATAGAACAGAATAGAATAGAATAGAACAGAACAGAATAGAATCGAACAGAATAGAATAGAATAGAACAGAATAGAACAGAACAGATTAGAATAGAACAGAATAAAATAGAACAGAATAAAATAGAATAGAACAGAACAGAATAGAACAGAATAGAACAGAACTGAATAGAACAGAACACAACACAACAGAACAGAATAGAATAGAATAGAATAGAACAGAACCGAATAGAACAGAACAGAACTGAATAGAACAGAATAGAATAGAATGGAATAGACACAATAGAATAGAATATCACAGAATCGAACAGATTAGAATAGAATAGAATAGAACAGAACAGAACAGAAAAAAATAGAACAGAAGAGAACAGAATAGAATAGAACAGAATAGAATAGAACAGAACAGAACAGAACAGAATAGAATAGAATAGAATTGAATAGAACAGAACAGAATCGAATCGAATCGAATCGAACAGAATAGAACAGAACAGAACAGAATAGAATAGAATAGAAAAGAATAGAACAGAATAGAATAGAATCGAACAGAAGAGAATAGAATAGAACAGAATAGATTAGAATAGAATAGAATAGAACAATCAGAACAGAACAGAATAGAATCGAACAGAATAGAATAGAATAGAATAGAATAGAATAGAATAGAATAGAACAGAATAGAATAGAATCGAACAGAATAGAATAGAATAGAACAGAATAGAAATGTATAGAATATAATAGAACAGAACAGAATAGAATAGAATGGAATAGAATAGAATAGAATAGAACAGAGCAGAATAGAACAGAATAGAACAGAACAGAATAAAACAGAACACAACACAACAGAACAGAATCGAATAGAATAGAATAGAACAGAACCGAATAGAACAGTACAGAACTGAATAGAACAGAATAGAATAGAATGGAATAGAAAACAATATATTAGAATAGAACAGATTAGAATAGAAAAGAATAGAACAGAACAGAACAGAATAGAACAGAATGGAACAGATCACAACACAACAGAACAGAATAGAATAGAATAGAATAGAACAGAAGCGAATAGAACAGAAGAGAACTGAATAGAACAGAATAGAATAGAATAGAATAGAACAGAAAAGAATAGAATAGAACAGAATAGAATAGAATAGAACATAACAAAGTAGAATAGAATAGAATAGCATAGAACAGAACAGAATAGAAAAGAATAGAACAGAATAGAATAGAATAGAACAGAATAGAATAGAATAGAACAGAACAGAACAGAATAGAATAGAATATAACAGAATAAAACATAACAGAACAGAATAGAACAGAACAGAGTAGAATAGAATAGAACAGGACAGAACAGAAAAGAATAGAATAGAACAGAAAAGAACAGAATAGAATAGAATAGAATAGAATAGAATAGAATAGAATAGAATAGAATAGAATAGAATAGAATGGAATAGAATAGAATAGAATAGAACAGAAGAAAATAGAACAGAACACAACACAACAGAATAGAATAGAATAGAATAGAATAGAATAGAATAGAATAGAATAGAATAGAATAGAATAGAACAGAATAGAATAGAATCGAACAGAATAGAATAGAATAGAACAGAATAAAACAGAACAGAACAGAATAGAATAGAATAGAATAGAATAGAACAGAACAGAATAGAATAGAATAGACTAGAATAGAATAGAATAGAAGAGAACAGAATAGAACAGAATAGAACAGAACAGAATAGAACAGAACACAACACAACAGAAAAGAATAGAATAGAACAGAATAGAACAGAATAGAATAGAATTGAACAGAATAGAATAGAATAGAACAGAAGAGAATAGAATAGAACAGAACAGAACAGAATAGAATAGAATTTAACAGAATAGAACAGAACAGAACAGAACAGAACAGTATAGAATAGAATAGAACAGGACAGAACAGAACAGAATAGAATAGAACAGAATAGAACAGAACTGAATAGAATAGAATAGAATAGAACAGAATAGAATAGGATAGAATAGAATAGAATAGAACAGAACAGAACAGAACAAAATAGAACAGAGGAGAACAGAATAGAATAGAACAGAATAGAATAGAACAGAACAGAACAGAACAGAATAGAATAGAATAGAAGAGAAAAGAACAGAATAGAACAGAATAGAATAGAATAGAACAGAATAGAATAGAACAGAACAGAAGAGAATAGAATGGAATAGAACAGAACAGAATAAAATAGAATAGAATAGAATAGAATAGAATAGAATAGAACAGAATAGAATAGAATAGAACAGAATAAACAGAATAGAATAGAACAGAATAGAACAGAATAGAACAGAATAGAGTAGAATAGAATACAATAGAATAGAATAGAATAGCACAGAATAGAATAGAACAGAACAAAATAGAACACAACACAACACAACACAGCAGAATAGAATAGAATAGAACAAAACGGAGTAGAACAGAATAGAACTGAATAGAACAGAATAGAATAGAATAGAATAGAACACAATAGAATAGAATAGAACAGAATAGAACAGATTAGAATAGAATAGAACAGAGCAGAACAGAACAGAACAGAATAGAATAGAATAGAACAGAATAAAACGGAACAGAACAGAACAGAACAGAATAGAATAAAATAGAACAGGACAGAACAGAATAGAATAGATTAGAACAGAATAGAACAGAACAGAATAGAATAGAATAGAATAGAATAGAATAGAATAGAATAGAATAGAATAGAATAGAACAGAACAGAACAGAATAGAATCGAACAGAATAGAATAGAATAGAAAAGAATAGAACAGAATAGAATAGAATCGAACAGAATAGAATAGAACAGAACAGAATAGAATAGAATAGAATAGAACAGAACAGAAGAGAATGGAATAGAATAGAACAGAACAGAATAGAATAGAATCGAATCGAACAGAATGGAACAGAACAGAACAGAATAGAATAGAATTGAAAATAATAGAACAGAATAGAATAGAATCGAACAGAATAGAAAATAATAGAACAGAATAGAATAGAACAGAACTGAATAGAACAGAACACAACACAACAGAACAGAATAGAATAGAATAGAATAGAACAGAACCTAATAGAACAGAACAGAACTGAATAGAACAGAATAGAATAGAATGGAATAGAACACAATAGAATAGAATAGAACAGAATAGAACAGATTAGAATAGAATAGAATACAACAGAACAGAAAAAAAAAATAGAACAGAAGAGAACAGAATAGAATAGAACAGAATATAATAGAACAGAATAGAATAGAATAGAATAGAATAGAATAGAATAGAACAGAACAGAACAGAACAGAACAGAACAGAATAGAATAGAATAGAATAGAACAGAATAGAATAGAATAGAACAGAATAGAATAGAATAGAACAGAAGAGAATAGAGTAGAACAGAACAGAAGAGAATAGAATAGAATTTAACAGAATAGAACAGAACTGAACAGAACAGAACAGTATAGAATAGAATAGAACAGGACAGAACAGAACAGAATAGAATAGAACAGAATAGAACAGAACAGAATAGAATAGAATAGAATAGAATAGAATAGAATAGAATAGAATAGAACAGAACAGAACAGAACAGAATAGAACAGAGGAGAACAGAATAGAATAGAACAGAATAGAATAGAATAGAACAGAAGCTAATAGAACAGAACAGAACTGAATAGAACAGAATAGAATAGAATGGAATAGAACACAATATAATAGAATAGAACAGAATAGAACAGATTAGAATAGAATAGAATAGAACAGAACAGAACAGAAAAAAATAGAACAGAAGAGAACAGAATACAATAGAACAGAATAGAATAGAATAGAATAGAATAGAATAGAATAGAATAGAATAGAATAGAACAGAACAGAATAAAACAGAATAGAACAGAACAGAATAGAATAGAATAGAATAGAACAGACCCTAATACAACAGAACAGAACTGAATAGAACAGAATAGAATAGAATGGAAAAGAACACAATAGAATAGAATAGAACAGAATAGAACAGATTAGAATAGAATAGAATAGAACAGAAAAGAATAGAAAAGAACAGAATAGAATAGAACAGAATAGAATAGAATAGAACAGAATAGAATAGAATAGAACAGAACAGAACAGAATAGAATAGAATAGAACAGAATAAAACAGAACAGAACAGAACAGAACAGAATAGAATAAAATAGAACAGGACAGAACAGAATAGAATAGATTAGAACAGAATAGAACAGAACAGAATAGAATAGAATAGAATAGAATAGAATAGAATAGAATAGAATAGAACAGAACAGAACAGAATAGAATCGAACAGAATAGAATAGAATAGAAAAGAATAGAACAGAATAGAATAGAATCGAACAGAATAGAATAGAACAGAACAGAATAGAATAGAATAGAATAAAACAGAACAGAAAAGAATAGAATACAATAGAACAGAACAGAATAGAATAGAATCGAATCGAACAGAATAGAACAGAACAGAACAGAATAGCATAGAATAGAAAATAATAGAACAGAATAGAATAGAATCGAACAGAATAGAAAATAAAAGAACAGAATAGAATAGAACAGAACTGAATAGAACAGAACACAACACAACAGAACAGAATAGAATAGAATAGAACAGAACAGAACTGAATAGAATAGAATAGAACAGAATAAAACAGAACAGAACAGAACAGAATAGAATAAAATAGAACAGGACAGAACAGAATAGAATAGATTAGAACAGAATAGAACAGAACAGAATAGAATAGAATAGAATAGAATAGAATAGAACAGAACAGAACAGAATAGAATCGAACATAATAGAATAGAATAGAAAAAAATAGAACAGAATAGAATAGAATCGAACAGAATAGAATAGAACAGAATAGAATAGAATAGAATAGAATAGAACAGTTCAGAAGAGAATAGAATAGAATTGAACAGAACAGAATAGAACAGAACTGATTAGAACAGAACACAAGACAACAGAACAGAATAGAATAGAATAGAATAGAACAGAACCGAATAGAACAGAACAGAACTCAATTGAACAGAATAGAATAGAATGGAATAGAAAACAATATATTAGAATAGAACAGATTAGAATAGAAAAGAATAGAACAGAACAGAACAGAATAGAACAGAATAGAACAGATCACAACACAACAGAACAGAATAGAATAGAATAGAATAGAACAGAAGCGAATAGAACAGAAGAGAACTGAATAGAACAGAATAGAATAGAATAGAATAGAACAGAAAAGAATAGAATAGAACAGAATAGAATAGAATAGAACATAACAAAGTAGAATAGAATAGAATAGCATAGAACAGAACAGAATAGAATAGAATAGAACAGAATAGAATAGAATAGAACTGAATATAATAGAATAGAACAGAACAGAACAGAATAGAATAGAATATAACAGAATAGAACAGAACCGAACAGAACAGAACAGAACAGAGTAGAATAGAATAGAACAGGACAGAACAGAATAGAATAGAATAGAACAGAAAAGAACAGAAGAGAATAGAATAGAATAGAATAGAATAGAATAGAATAGAATAGAATAGAATGGAATAGAATAGAATAGAATAGAATAGAACAGAACAAAATAGAACAGAACACAAAACAACAGAATAGAATAGAATAGAATAGAATAGAATAGAATAGAATAGAATAGAATAGAATAGAATCGAACAGAATAGAATAGAACAGAATAAAACAGAACAGAACAGAATAGAATAGAATAGAATAGAATAGAACAGAACAGAATAGAATAGAATAGACTAGAATAGAAGAGAATAGAATAGAACAGAACAGAATAGAACAGAATAGAACAGAACAGAATAGAACAGAACACAACACAACAGAACAGAATAGAATAGAATAGAATAGAACAGAATAGAATAGAATAGAAGAGAAAAGAACAGAATAGAGCAGAATAGAATAGAATAGAACAGAATAGAATAGAACAGAACAGAAGAGAATAGAATGGAATAGAACAAAACAGAATAGAATAGAATAGAATAGAATAGAATAGAATAGAATAGAATAGAATAGAATAGAATAGAATAGAATAGAACAGAATAGAATAGAATAGAATAGAACAGAATAGAATAGAATAGAACAGAATAGAAAAGAATAGAATAGAATAGAACAGAACAGAACAGAATAGCATAGAATGGAATAGAATAGAATAGAATAAAACAGAACAGATTAGAACAGAATAGAACAGAACAGAATAAAACAGAACACAACACAACAGAACAGAATCGAACAGAATAGAATAGAACAGAATAGAATAGAATAGAATAGAACAGAATAGATTAGAATAGAATAGAATAGAAGAACAGAACAGAACAGAATAGAATCGAACAGAATAGAATAGAATAGAATAGAATAGAACAGAATAGAATAGAATCGAACAGAATAGAATAGAATAGAACAGAATAGAAATGAATAGAATAGAATAGAACAGAACAGAATAGAATAGAATGGAATAGAATAGAATAGAATAGAACAGAACAGAATAGAACAGAATAGAACAGAACAGAATAAAACAGAACACAACACAACAGAACAGAATCGAATAGAATAGAATAGAACAGAACCGAATAGAACAGTACAGAACTGAATAGAACAGAATAGAATAGAATGGAATAGAAAACAATATATTAGAATAGAACAGATTAGAATAGAAAAGAATAGAACAGAACAGAACAGAATAGAACAGAATGGAACAGATCACAACACAACAGAACAGAATAGAATAGAATAGAATAGAACAGAAGCGAATAGAACAGAAGAGAACTGAATAGAACAGAATAGAATAGAATAGAATAGAACAGAAAAGAATAGAATAGAACAGAATAGAATAGAATAGAACATAACAAAGTAGAATAGAATAGAATAGCATAGTACAGAACAGAATAGAAAAGAATAGAACAGAATAGAATAGAATAGAATAGAATAGAATAGAATAGAACAGAACAGAACAGAATAGAATAGAATATAACAGAATAAAACATAACAGAACAGAATAGAACAGAACAGAGTAGAATAGAATAGAACAGGACAGAACAGAAAAGAATAGAATAGAACAGAAAAGAACAGAACAGAATAGAATAGAATAGAATAGAATAGAATAGAATAGAATAGAATGGAATCGAATAGAATAGAATAGAACAGAAGAAAATAGAACAGAACACAACACAACAGAATAGAATAGAATAGAATAGAATAGAATAGAATAGAATAGAATAGAACAGAATAGAATATAATCGAACAGAATAGAATAGAATAGAACAGAATAAAACAGAACAGAACAGAATAGAATAGAATAGAATAGAATAGAATAGAACAGAACAGAATAGAATAGAATAGACTAGAATAGAATAGAATAGAAGAGAACAGAATAGAACAGAATAGAACAGAACAGAATAGAACAGAACACAACACAACAGAAAAGAATAGAATAGAATAGAATAGAACAGAATAGAATAGAATTGAACAGAATAGAATAGAATAGAACAGAAGAGAATAGAATAGAACAGAACAGAACAGAATAGAATAGAATTTAACAGAATAGAACAGAACAGAACAGAACAGAACAGTATAGAATAGAATAGAACAGGACAGAACAGACAGAATAGAATAGAACAGAATAGAACAGAACTGAATAGAATAGAATAGAATAGAACAGAATAGAATAGAACAGAACAGAACAGAACAGAATAGAATAGAATAGAAGAGAAAAGAACAGAATAGAACAGAATAGAATAGAATAGAACAGAATAGAATAGAACAGAACAGAAGAGAATAGAATGGAATAGAACAGAACAGAATATAATAGAATAGAATAGAATAGAATAGAATAGAATAGAATAGAATAGAACAGAACAGAATAGAACAGAATAGAATAGAATAGAACAGAATAAACAGAATAGAATAGAACAGAATAGAACAGAATAGAACAGAATAGAGTAGAATAGAATACAATAGAATAGAATAGAATAGCACAGAATAGAATAGAACAGAACAAAATAGAACACAACACAACACAACACAGCAGAATAGAATAGAATAGAATAGAATAGAACAAAACGGAGTAGAACAGAATAGAACTGAATAGAACAGAATAGAATAGAATAGAATAGAACACAATAGAATAGAATAGAACAGAATAGAACAGATTAGAATAGAATAGAACAGAACAGAACAGAACAGAACAGAATAGAATAGAATAGAACAGAATAAAACGGAACAGAACAGAACAGAACAGAATAGAATAAAATAGAACAGGACAGAACAGAATAGAATAGATTAGAACAGAATAGAACAGAACAGAATAGAATAGAATAGAATAGAATAGAATAGAATAGAATAGAATAGAATAGAATAGAATAGAATAGAATAGAACAGAACAGAACAGAATAGAATCGAACATAATAGAATAGAATAGAAAAGAATAGAACAGAATAGAATAGAATCGAACAGAATAGAATAGAACAGAACAGAATAGAATAGAATAGAATAGAACAGAACAGAAGAGAATGGAATAGAATAGAACAGAACAGAATAGAATAGAATCGAATCGAACAGAATGGAACAGAACAGAACAGAATAGAATAGAATAGAAAATAATAGAACAGAATAGAATAGAATCGAACAGAATAGAATATAATAGAACAGAATAGAATAGAACAGAACTGAATAGAACAGAACACAACACAACAGAACAGAATAGAATAGAATAGAATAGAACAGAACCTAATAGAACAGAACAGAACTGAATAGAACAGAATAGAATAGAATGGAATAGAACACAATAGAATAGAATAGAACAGAATAGAACAGATTAGAATAGAATAGAATACAACAGAACAGAAAAAAAATTAGAACAGAAGAGAACAGAATAGAATAGAACAGAATATAATAGAACAGAATAGAATAGAATAGAATAGAATAGAATAGAATAGAATAGAACAGAACAGAACAGAACAGAACAGAACAGAATCGAACAGAATAGAATAGAATAGAACAGAATAGAAATGAATAGAATAGAATAGAACAGAACAGAATAGAATAGAATGGAATAGAATAGAATAGAATAGAACAGAACAGAATAGAACAGAATAGAACAGAACAGAATAAAACAGAACACAACACAACAGAACAGAATCGAATAGAATAGAATAGAACAGAACCGAATAGAACAGTACAGAACTGAATAGAACAGAATAGAATAGAATGGAATAGAAAACAATATATTAGAATAGAACAGATTAGAATAGAAAAGAATAGAACAGAACAGAACAGAATAGAACAGAATGGAACAGATCACAACACAACAGAACAGAATAGAATAGAATAGAATAGAACAGAAGCGAATAGAACAGAAGAGGACTGAATAGAACAGAATAGAATAGAATAGAATAGAACAGAAAAGAATAGAATAGAACAGAATAGAATAGAATAGAACATAACAAAGTAGAATAGAATAGAATAGCATAGAACAGAACAGAATAGAAAAGAATAGAACAGAATAGAATAGAATAGAATAGAATAGAATAGAATAGAATAGAACAGAACAGAACAGAATAGAATAGAATATAACAGAATAAAACATAACAGAACAGAATAGAACAGAACAGAGTAGAATAGAATAGAACAGGACAGAACAGAATAGAATAGAATAGAACAGAAAAGAACAGAACAGAATAGAATAGAATAGAATAGAATAGAATAGAATAGAATAGAATAGAATAGAATAGAATGGAATCGAATAGAATAGAATAGAACAGAAGAAAATAGAACAGAACACAACACAACAGAATAGAATAGAATAGAATAGAATAGAATAGAATAGAATAGAACAGAATAGAATATAATCGAACAGAATAGAATAGAATAGAACAGAATAAAACAGAACAGAACAGAATAGAATAGAATAGAATAGAATAGAATAGAACAGAACAGAATAGAATAGAATAGACTAGAATAGAATAGAATAGAAGAGAACAGAATAGAACAGAATAGAACAGAACAGAATAGAACAGAACACAACACAACAGAAAAGAATAGAATAGAATAGAATAGAACAGAATAGAATAGAATTGAACAGAATAGAATAGAATAGAACAGAAGAGAATAGAATAGAACAGAACAGAACAGAATAGAATAGAATTTAACAGAATAGAACAGAACAGAACAGAACAGAACAGTATAGAATAGAATAGAACAGGACAGAACAGAACAGAATAGAATAGAACAGAATAGAACAGAACTGAATAGAATAGAATAGAATAGAACAGAATAGAATAGAACAGAACAGAACAGAACAGAATAGAATAGAATAGAAGAGAAAAGAACAGAATAGAACAGAATAGAATAGAATAGAACAGAATAGAATAGAACAGAACAGAAGAGAATAGAATGGAATAGAACAGAACAGAATAAAATAGAATAGAATAGAATAGAATAGAATAGAATAGAATAGAATAGAATAGAATAGAACAGAACAGAATAGAACAGAATAGAATAGAATAGAACAGAATAAACAGAATAGAATAGAACAGAATAGAACAGAATAGAACAGAATAGAGTAGAATAGAATACAATAGAATAGAATAGAATAGCACAGAATAGAATAGAACAGAACAAAATAGAACACAACACAACACAACACAGCAGAATAGAATAGAATAGAATAGAATAGAACAAAACGGAGTAGAACAGAATAGAACTGAATAGAACAGAATAGAATAGAATAGAATAGAACACAATAGAATAGAATAGAACAGAATAGAACAGATTAGAATAGAATAGAACAGAACAGAACAGAACAGAACAGAATAGAATAGAATAGAACAGAATAAAACGGAACAGAACAGAACAGAACAGAATAGAATAAAATAGAACAGGACAGAACAGAATAGAATAGATTAGAACAGAATAGAACAGAATAGAATAGAATAGAATAGAATAGAATAGAATAGAATAGAATAGAATAGAATAGAATAGAATAGAATAGAACAGAACAGAATAGAATAGAATCGAACATAATAGAATAGAATAGAAAAGAATAGAACAGAATAGAATAGAATCGAACAGAATAGAATAGAACAGAACAGAATAGAATAGAATAGAATAGAACAGAACAGAAGAGAATGGAATAGAATAGAACAGAACAGAATAGAATAGAATCGAATCGAACAGAATGGAACAGAACAGAACAGAATAGAATAGAATAGAAAATAATAGAACAGAATAGAATAGAATCGAACAGAATAGAAAATAATAGAACAGAATAGAATAGAACAGAACTGAATAGAACAGAACACAACACAACAGAACAGAATAGAATAGAATAGAATAGAACAGAACCTAATAGAACAGAACAGAACTGAATAGAACAGAATAGAATAGAATGGAATAGAACACAATAGAATAGAATAGAACAGAATAGAACAGATTAGAATAGAATAGAATACAACAGAACAGAAAAAAAATTAGAACAGAAGAGAACAGAATAGAATAGAACAGAATATAATAGAACAGAATAGAATAGAATAGAATAGAATAGAATAGAATAGAATAGAATAGAATAGAACAGAACAGAACAGAACAGAACAGAATAGAATAGAATAGAATAGAATAGAACAGAATAGAATAGAATAGAACAGAACAGAATAGAATCGAACAGAATAGAATAGAATAGAACAGAATAGAACAGAACAGAATAGAATAGAATAGAATAGAATAGAACAGAATAGAATAGAATAGAACAGAACAGAATAGAATCGAACAGAATAGAATAGAATAGAACAGAATAGAACAGAACAGATTAGAATAGAACAGAATAAAATAGAACAGAATAAAATAGAATAGAACAGAACAGAATAGAACAGAATAGAACAGAACTGAATAGAACAGAACACAACACAACAGAACAGAATAGAATAGAATAGAATAGAACAGAACCGAATAGAACAGAACAGAACTGAATAGAACAGAATAGAATAGAATGGAATAGAACACAATAGAATAGAATATCACAGAATCGAACAGATTAGAATAGAATAGAATAGAACAGAACAGAACAGAAAAAAATAGAACAGAAGAGAACAGAATAGAATAGAACAGAATAGAATAGAACAGAACAGAACAGAACAGAATAGAATAGAATAGAATTGAATAGAACAGAACAGAATCGAATCGAATCGAATCGAACAGAATAGAACAGAACAGAACAGAATAGAATAGAATAGAAAAGAATAGAACAGAATGGAATAGAATCGAACAGAAGAGAATAGAATAGAACAGAATAGATTAGAATAGAATAGAATAGAACAATCAGAACAGAACAGAATAGAATCGAACAGAATAGAATAGAATAGAATAGAATAGAATAGAATAGAACAGAATAGAATAGAATCGAACAGAATAGAATAGAATAGAACAGAATAGAAATGTATAGAATATAATAGAACAGAACAGAATAGAATAGAATGGAATAGAATAGAATAGAATAGAACAGAACAGAATAGAACAGAATAGAACAGAACAGAATAAAACAGAACACAACACAACAGAACAGAATCGAATAGAATAGAATAGAACAGAACCGAATAGAACAGTACAGAACTGAATAGAACAGAATAGAATAGAATGGAATAGAAAACAATATATTAGAATAGAACAGATTAGAATAGAAAAGAATAGAACAGAACAGAACAGAATAGAACAGAATGGAACAGATCACAACACAACAGAACAGAATAGAATAGAATAGAATAGAATAGAACAGAAGCGAATAGAACAGAAGAGAACTGAATAGAACAGAATAGAATAGAATAGAATAGAACAGAAAAGAATAGAATAGAACAGAATAGAATAGAATAGAACATAACAAAGTAGAATAGAATAGAATAGCATAGAACAGAACAGAATAGAAAAGAATAGAACAGAATAGAATAGAATAGAACAGAATAGAATAGAATAGAACAGAACAGAACAGAATAGAATAGAATATAACAGAATAAAACATAACAGAACAGAATAGAACAGAACAGAGTAGAATAGAATAGAACAGGACAGAACAGAAAAGAATAGAATAGAACAGAAAAGAACAGAATAGAATAGAATAGAATAGAATAGAATAGAATAGAATAGAATAGAATAGAATAGAATGGAATAGAATAGAATAGAATAGAACAGAAGAAAATAGAACAGAACACAACACAACAGAATAGAATAGAATAGAATAGAATAGAATAGAATAGAATAGAATAGAACAGAATAGAATAGAATCGAACAGAATAGAATAGAATAGAACAGAATAAAACAGAACAGAACAGAATAGAATAGAATAGAATAGAATAGAATAGAGTAGAATAGAACAGAACAGAATAGAATAGAATAGACTAGAATAGAATAGAATAGAAGAGAACAGAATAGAACAGAATAGAACAGAACAGAATAGAACAGAACACAACACAACAGAAAAGAATAGAATAGAACAGAATAGAACAGAATAGAATAGAATTGAACAGAATAGAATAGAATAGAACAGAAGAGAATAGAATAGAACAGAACAGAACAGAATAGAATAGAATTTAACAGAATAGAACAGAACAGAACAGAACAGAACAGTATAGAATAGAATAGAACAGGACAGAACAGAACAGAATAGAATAGAACAGAATAGAACAGAACTGAATAGAATAGAATAGAATAGAACAGAATAGAATAGGATAGAATAGAATAGAATAGAACAGAACAGAACAGAACAAAATAGAACAGAGGAGAACAGAATAGAATAGAACAGAATAGAATAGAACAGAACAGAACAGAACAGAATAGAATAGAATAGAAGAGAAAAGAACAGAATAGAACAGAATAGAATAGAATAGAACAGAATAGAATAGAACAGAACAGAAGAGAATAGAATGGAATAGAACAGAACAGAATAAAATAGAATAGAATAGAATAGAATAGAATAGAATAGAACAGAATAGAATAGAATAGAACAGAATAAACAGAATAGAATAGAACAGAATAGAACAGAATAGAACAGAATAGAGTAGAATAGAATACAATAGAATAGAATAGAATAGCACAGAATAGAATAGAACAGAACAAAATAGAACACAACACAACACAACACAGCAGAATAGAATAGAATAGAACAAAACGGAGTAGAACAGAATAGAACTGAATAGAACAGAATAGAATAGAATAGAATAGAACACAATAGAATAGAATAGAACAGAATAGAACAGATTAGAATAGAATAGAACAGAACAGAACAGAACAGAACAGAATAGAATAGAATAGAACAGAATAAAACGGAACAGAACAGAACAGAACAGAATAGAATAAAATAGAACAGGACAGAACAGAATAGAATAGATTAGAACAGAATAGAACAGAACAGAATAGAATAGAATAGAATAGAATAGAATAGAATAGAATAGAATAGAATAGAATAGAATAGAACAGAACAGAACAGAATAGAATCGAACAGAATAGAATAGAATAGAAAAGAATAGAACAGAATAGAATAGAATCGAACAGAATAGAATAGAACAGAACAGAATAGAATAGAATAGAATAGAACAGAACAGAAGAGAATGGAATAGAATAGAACAGAACAGAATAGAATAGAATCGAATCGAACAGAATGGAACAGAACAGAACAGAATAGAATAGAATAGAAAATAATAGAACAGAATAGAATAGAATCGAACAGAATAGAAAATAATAGAACAGAATAGAATAGAACAGAACTGAATAGAACAGAACACAACACAACAGAACAGAATAGAATAGAATAGAATAGAACAGAACCTAATAGAACAGAACAGAACTGAATAGAACAGAATAGAATAGAATGGAATAGAACACAATAGAATAGAATAGAACAGAATAGAACAGATTAGAATAGAATAGAATACAACAGAACAGAAAAAAATAGAACAGAAGAGAACAGAATAGAATAGAACAGAATATAATAGAACAGAATAGAATAGAATAGAATAGAATAGAATAGAATAGAACAGAACAGAACAGAACAGAACAGAACAGAATAGAATAGAATAGAATAGAATAGAACAGAATAGAATAGAATAGAACAGAATAGAATAGAATAGAACAGAAGAGAATAGAGTAGAACAGAACAGAAGAGAATAGAATAGAATTTAACAGAATAGAACAGAACTGAACAGAACAGAACAGTATAGAATAGAATAGAACAGGACAGAACAGAACAGAATAGAATAGAACAGTATAGAACAGAACAGAATAGAATAGAATAGAATAGAATAGAATAGAATAGAATAGAATAGAACAGAACAGAACAGAACAGAATAGAACAGAGGAGAACAGAATAAAACAGAACAGAACAGAACAGAATAGAATAAAATAGAACAGGACAGAACAGAACAGAATAGAATAGAACAGTATAGAACAGAACAGAATAGAATAGAATAGAATAGAATAGAATAGAATAGAATAGAATAGAACAGAACAGAATAAAACAGAATAGAACAGAACAGAATAGAATAGAATAGAATAGAACAGAACCTAATACAACAGAACAGAACTGAATAGAACAGAATAGAATAGAATGGAAAAGAACACAATAGAATAGAATAGAACAGAATAGAACAGATTAGAATAGAATAGAATAGAACAGAAAAGAATAGAAAAGAACAGAATAGAATAGAACAGAATAGAATAGAATAGAACAGAATAGAATAGAATAGAACAGAACAGAACAGAATAGAATAGAATAGAACAGAATAAAACAGAACAGAACAGAACAGAATAGAATAAAATAGAACAGGACAGAACAGAATAGAATAGATTAGAACAGAATAGAACAGAACAGAATAGAATAGAATAGAATAGAATAGAATAGAATAGAATAGAATAAAATAGAATAGAATAGAATAGAACAGAACAGAACAGAATAGAATTGAACAGAATAGAATAGAATAGAAAAGAATAGAACAGAATAGAATTAAATCGAACAGAATAGAATAGAACAGAATAGAATAGAATAGAATAGAACAGAACAGAAAAGAATAGAATACAATAGAACAGAACAGAATAGAATCGAATCGAATCGAACAGAATAGAACAGAACAGAACAGAATAGCATAGAATAGAAAATAATAGAACAGAATAGAATAGAATCGAACAGAATAGAAAATAATAGAACAGAATAGAATAGAACAGAACTGAATAGAACAGAACACAACACAACAGAACAGAATAGAATAGAATAGAACAGAACAGAACTGAATAGAATAGAATAGAACAGAATAAAACAGAACAGAACAGAACAGAATAGAATAAAATAGAACAGGACAGAACAGAATAGAATAGATTAGAACAGAATAGAACAGAACAGAATAGAATAGAATAGAATAGAATAGAATAGAATAGAACAGAACAGAACAGAATAGAATCGAACATAATAGAATAGAATAGAAAAAAATAGAACAGAATAGAATAGAATCGAACAGAATAGAATAGAACAGAATAGAATAGAATAGAATAGAATAGAACAGTTCAGAAGAGAATAGAATAGAATTGAACAGAACAGAATAGAACAGAACTGATTAGAACAGAACACAAGACAACAGAACAGAATAGAATAGAATAGAATAGAACAGAACCGAATAGAACAGAACAGAACTGAATAGAACAGAATAGAATAGAATGGAATAGAACACAATAGAATAGAATAGAACAGTATAGAACAGATTAGAATAGAATAGAATAGAACAGAACAGAACAGAAAAAAATAGAACAGAAGAGAACAGAATAGAATAGAACAGAATAGAATAGAACAGAACAGAACAGAACAGAACAGAATAGAATAGAATAGAATAGAACAGAACAGAACACAATAGAATAGAATAGAACAGAATAGAATAGAACAGAACAGAACAGAATATAATCGAACAAAATAGAATAGAATAGAAAAGAATAGAACAGAATAGAATAGAATCGAACAGAATAGAATAGAATAGAACAGAATAGAATAGAATTGAACAGAATAGAATAGAATAGAACAGAATAGAATAGAATAGAATAGAATAGAACAGAACAGAATAGAATAGAATGGAATAGAATAGTATAGAATAGAACAGAACAGATTAGAACAGAATAGAACAGAACAGAATAGAACAGAACACAACACAACAGAACAGAATATAATAGAATAAAATAGAATAGAACAGAACCGAATAGAACAGTACAGATCTGAATAGAACAGAATAGAATAGAATGGAATAGAACACAATAGAATAGAATAGAACAGATTAGAATAGAAAAGAATAGAACAGAACAGAACAGAATAGAACAGATTAGAACAGATCACAACACAACAGAACAGAATAGAACAGAATAGAATAGAATAGACTAGAATAGAATAGAATAGAATAGAATAGAATAGAATAGAATAGAATAGAATAGAATAGAACAGAACAGAATAGAACAGAATAGAACAGAACAGAATAGAACAGAACACAACACAACAGAACAGTATAGAATAGAATAGAACAGGACAGAACAGAACAGAATAGAATAGAACAGAATAGAACAGAACAGAATAGAATAGAATAGAATAGAATAGAACAGAACAGAATAGAACAGAATAGAACAGAACAGAATAGAATAGAATAGAATAGAATAGAATAGAACAGAATAGAATAGAATAGAACAGAACAGAATAGAATCGAACAGAATAAAATAGAATAGAACAGACTAGACCAGAACAGACTAGAACAGAATAGAATAGAATAGAATAGAATAGAATAGAATAGAATAGAACAGAACAGAATGGAATAGAACAGAATAGAATAGAATAGAACAGAATAGAATAGAATAGAACAGAACAGAACTGAATAGAATAGAATAGAACAGAATAAAACAGAACAGAACAGAACAGAATATAATCGAACAAAATAGAATAGAATAGAAAAGAATAGAACAGAATAGAATAGAATCGAACAGAGTAGAATAGAATAGAACAGAATAGAACAGAAAAAAATAGAACAGAAGAGAACAGAAGAGAATAGAACAGAATAGAATAGAACAGAACAGAACAGAACAGAATAGAATAGAATAGAAGAGAATAGAATAGAACAGAACACAATAGAATAGAATAGAACAGAATAGAATAGAACAGAACAGAACAGAATATAATCGAACAAAATAGAATAGAATAGAAAAGAATAGAACAGAATAGAATAGAATCGAACAGAATAGAATAGAATAGAACAGAATAGAATAGAATTGAACAGAATAGAATAGAATAGAACAGAATAGAATAGAATAGAATAGAATAGAACAGAACAGAATAGAATAGAATGGAATAGAATAGAATAGAATAGAACAGAACAGAATAGAACAGAATAGAACAGAACACAACACAACAGAACAGAATATAATAGAATAGAATAGAATAGAACAGAACCGAATAGAACAGTACAGATCTGAATAGAACAGAATAGAATAGAATGGAATAGAACACAATAGAATAGAATAGAACAGATTAGAATAGAAAAGAATAGAACAGAACAGAACAGAATAGAACAGATTAGAACAGATCACAACACAACAGAACAGAATAGAACAGAATAGAATAGAACAGAAGCGAAAAGAACAGAAGAGAACTGAATAGAACAGAATAGAATAGAATAGAATAGAACAGAAAAGAATAGAATATAACAGAATAGAATAGAATAGAACATAACAAAGTAGAATAGAATAGAATAGCATAGAACAGAAGAGAATAGAATAGAATAGAACAGAATAGAATAGAATAGAACAGAATAGAATAGAATAGAACAGAACAGAACAGAATAGAATAGAATATATCAGAATAGAACAGAACAGAACAGAACAGTACAGAACAGAGTAGAATAGAATAGAACAGGACAGAACAGAATAGAATAGAATAGAATAGAAAACAACAGAACAGAAGAGAATAGAATAGAATAGAATAGAACAGAATAGAATAGAATAGAAGAGAACAGAACAGAATAGAATAGAATAGAATAGAATAAAACAGAACAGAACAGAACAGAACAGAACAGAATAAAATAAAATAGAACAGGACAGAACAGAATAGAATAGATTAGAACAGAATAGAACAGAACAGAACAGAATAATATAGAATAGAATAGAACAGAACAGAATAGTATAGAATAGACTAGAATAGAATAGAATAGAATAGAATAGAATAGAATAGAATAGAACAGAACAGAATAGAACAGAATAGAACAGAACAGAATAGAACAGAACACAACACAACAGAACAGAATAGAATTGAATAGAATAGAACAGAATAGAATAGAATAGAACAGAAGAGAATAGAGTAGAACAGAACAGAAGAGAATAGAATAGAATTTAACAGAATAGAACAGAACTGAACAGAACAGAACAGTATAGAATAGAATAGAACAGGACAGAACAGAACAGAATAGAATAGAACAGAATAGAACAGAACAGAATAGAATAGAATAGAATAGAATAGAATAGAATAGAATAGAATAGAACAGAACAGAACAGAACAGAATAGAACAGAGGAGAACAGAATAGAATAGAACAGAATAGAATAGAATAGAACAGAAGCTAATAGAACAGAACAGAACTGAATAGAACAGAATAGAATAGAATGGAATAGAACACAATATAATAGAATAGAACAGAATAGAACAGATTAGAATAGAATAGAATAGAACAGAACAGAACAGAAAAAAATAGAACAGAAGAGAACAGAATACAATAGAACAGAATATAATAGAACAGAATAGAATAGAATAGAATAGAATAGAATAGAATAGAACAGAACAGAATAAAACAGAATAGAACAGAACAGAATAGAATAGAATAGAATAGAACAGAACCTAATACAACAGAACAGAACTGAATAGAACAGAATAGAATAGAATGGAATAGAACACAATAGAATAGAATAGAACAGAATAGAACAGATTAGAATAGAATAGAATAGAACAGAACAGAATAGAAAAGAACAGAATAGAATAGAACAGAATAGAATAGAATTGAACAGAATAGAATAGAATAGAACAGAATAGAATAGAATAGATTAGAATAGAACAGAACAGAATAGAATAGAATGGAATAGAATAGAATAGAATAGAATAGAACAGAACAGAATAGAACAGAATAGAACAGAACACAACACAACAGAACAGAATATAATAGAATAGAATAGAATAGAACAGAACCGAATAGAACAGAACAGATCTGAATAGAACAGAATAGAATAGAATGGAATAGAACACAATAGAATAGAATAGAACAGATTAGAATAGAAAAGAATAGAACAGAACAGAACAGAATAGAACAGATTAGAACAGATCACAACACAACAGAACAGAATAGAACAGAATAGAATAGAACAGAAGCGAAAAGAACAGAAGAGAACTGAATAGAACAGAATAGAATAGAATAGAATAGAACAGAAAAGAATAGAATATAACAGAATAGAATACAATAGAACATAACAAAGTAGAATAGAATAGAATAGCATAGAACAGAAGAGAATAGAATAGAATAGAACAGAATAGAATAGAATAGAACAGAATAGAATAGAATAGAACAGAACAGAACAGAATAGACTGAATATATCAGAATAGAACAGAACAGAACAGAACAGTACAGAACAGACTAGAATAGAATAGAACAGGACAGAACAGAATAGAATAGAATAGAATAGAAAAGAACAGAACAGAAGAGAATAGAATAGAATAGAATAGAACAGAATAGAATAGAATACAACAGAACAGAACAGAATAGAATAGAATAGAACAGAATAAAACAGAACAGAACAGAACAGAACAGAACAGAATAGAATAGAATAGAATTGAACAGAATAAAACAGAACAGAACAGAACAGAACAGAACAGAATAGAATAGAATAGAATAGAATAGAATAGAAAAGAACAGAACAGAATAGAATAGAATAGAATAGAATAGAATAGAATAGAATAGAATAGAATAGAATGGAATAGAATAGAATAGAATGGAATAGAACAGATCAAAATAGAACAGAACACAACACAACAGAATAGAATAGAATAGAATACAATAGAATAGAGCGGAATAGAATAGAATCGAACAGAATAGAATTGAATAGAACAGAATAGAACAGAACAGAACAGAATAATATAGAATAGAATGGAACAGAACAGAATAGTATAGAATAGACTAGAATAGAATAGAATAGAATAGAATAGAATAGAATAGAATAGAACAGAACAGAATAGAACAGAATAGAACAGAACAGAATAGAACAGAACACAACACAACAGAACAGAATGGAATTGAATAGAATAGAACAGAATAGAATAGAATAGAACAGAAGAGAATAGAGTAGAACAGAACAGAAGAGAATAGAATAGAATTTAACAGAATAGAACAGAACTGAACAGAACAGAACAGTATAGAATAGAATAGAACAGGACAGAACAGAACAGAATAGAATAGAACAGAATAGAACAGAACAGAATAGAATAGAATAGAATAGAATAGAATAGAATAGAATAGAATAGAAGAGAATAGAATAGAACAGAACAGAACAGAACAGAATAGAACAGAGGAGAACAGAATAGAATAGAACAGAATAGAATAGAATAGAACAGAAGCTAATAGAACAGAACAGAACTTAATAGAACAGAATAGAATAGAATGGAATAGAACACAATATAATAGAATAGAACAGAATAGAACAGATTAGAATAGAATAGAATAGAACAGAACAGAACAGAAAAAAATAGAACAGAAGAGAACAGAATACAATAGAACAGAATATAATAGAACAGAATAGAATAGAATAGAATAGAATAGAATAGAACAGAACAGAATAAAACAGAATAGAATAAAACAGAATAGAACAGAACAGAATAGAATAGAATAGAATAGAACAGAACCTAATACAACAGAACAGAACTGAATAGAACAGAATTGAATAGAATGGAATAGAACACAATAGAATAGAATAGAACAGAATAGAACAGATTAGAATAGAATAGAATAGAACAGAACAGAATAGAAAAGAACAGAATAGAATAGAACAGAATAGAATAGAATAGAACAGAATAGAATAGAATAGAACAGAACAGAACAGAATAGAATAGAATAGAACAGAATAAAACAGAACAGAACAGAACAGAACAGAATAGAATAAAATAGAACAGGACAGAACAGAATAGAATAGATTAGAACAGAATAGAACAGAACAGAATAGAATAGAATAGAATAGTTAGAATAGAATAGAATAGAATAGAACAGAACAGAACAGAATAGAATCGAACAGAATAGAATAGAATAGAAAAGAATAGAACAGAATAGAGTAGAATCGAACAGAATAGAATAGAACAGAATAGAATAGAATAGAATAGAATAGAACAGAACAGAAGAGAATAGAATACAATAGAACAGAACAGAATAGAATAGAATCGAATCGAACAGAATAGAACAGAACAGAACAGAATAGAATAGAATAGAAAATAATAGAACAGAATAGAATAGAATAGAACAGAATAGAAAATAATAGAACAGAATAGAATAGAACAGAACTGAATAGAACAGAACACAACACAACAGAACAGAATAGAATAGAATAGAATAGAATAGAATAGAATAGAATAGAACAGAACCTAATAGAACAGAACAGAACTGAATAGAACAGAATAGAATAGAATGGAATAGAACACAATAGAAGAGAATAGAACAGAATAGAACAGATTAGAATAGAATAGAATAGAACAGAACAGAAAAGAAAAAATTAGAACAGAAGAGAACAGAATAGAATAGAACAGAACCTAATAGAACAGAACAGAACTGAATAGAACAAAATAGAATAGAACAGGACAGAACAGAATCGAATAGATTAGAACAGAATAGAAAAGAATAGAATAGAATAGAATAGAATTGAACACAACAGAACAGAATAGAATCGAACAGAATAGAATAGAATAGAACAGAATAGAACAGAATAGAATAGAAAAACAGAATAGAACAGAAGAGAATAGAATAGCATAGAATAGAATAGAATAGAATAGAATAGAATAGAATAGAATAGAATAGAACAGAACAGAAGAGAATAGAATGGAATAGAACAAAACAGAATAGAATAGAATAGAATAGAATAGAATAGAATAGAATAGAATAGAACAGAACAGAATAGAATAGAATAGACTAGAATAGAAGAGAATAGAATAGAACAGAACAGAATAGAACAGAATAGAACAGAACAGAATAGAACAGAACACAACACAACAGAACAGAATAGAATAGAATAGAATAGAACAGAATAGAATAGAATAGAAGAGAAAAGAACAGAATAGAGCAGAATAGAATAGAATAGAACAGAATAGAATAGAACAGTACAGAAGAGAATAGAATGGAATAGAACAAAACAGAATAGAATAGAATAGAATAGAATAGAATAGAATAGAATAGAATAGAATAGAATAGAATAGAATAGAACAGAATAGAATAGAATAGAATAGAACAGAATAGAATAGAATAGAACAGAATAGAAAAGAATAGAATAGAATAGAACAGAACAGAACAGAATAGCATAGAATGGAATAGAATAGAATAGAATAAAACAGAACAGATTAGAACAGAATAGAACAGAACAGAATAAAACAGAACACAACACAACAGAACAGAATCGAACAGAATAGAATCGAACAGAATAGAATAGAATAGAATAGAACAGAATAGATTAGAATAGAATAGAATAGAAGAACAGAACAGAACAGAATAGAATCGAACAGAATAGAATAGAATAGAATAGAATAGAACAGAATAGAATAGAATCGAACAGAATAGAATAGAATAGAACAGAATAGAAAAGAATAGAATAGAATAGAACAGAACAGAATAGAATAGAATGGAATAGAATAGAATAGAATAGAACAGAACAGAATAGAACAGAATAGAACAGAACAGAATAAAACAGAACACAACACAACAGAACAGAATCGAATAGAATAGAATAGAACAGAACCGAATAGAACAGTACAGAACTGAATAGAACAGAATAGAATAGAATGGAATAGAAAACAATATATTAGAATAGAACAGATTAGAATAGAAAAGAATAGAACAGAACAGAACAGAATAGAACAGAATGGAACAGATCACAACACAACAGAACAGAATAGAATAGAATAGAATAGAACAGAAGCGAATAGAACAGAAGAGAACTGAATGGAACAGAATAGAATAGAATAGAATAGAACAGAAAAGAATAGAATAGAACAGAATAGAATAGAATAGAACATAACAAAGTAGAATAGAATAGAATAGCATAGAACAGAACAGAATAGAAAAGAATAGAACAGAATAGAATAGAATAGAACAGAATAGAATAGAATAGAACAGAACAGAACAGAATAGAATAGAATATAACAGAATAAAACATAACAGAACAGAATAGAACAGAACAGAGTAGAATAGAATAGAACAGGACAGAACAGAAAAGAATAGAATAGAACAGAAAAGAACAGAACAGAATAGAATAGAATAGAATAGAATAGAATAGAATAGAATAGAATAGAATAGAATAGAATGGAATCGAATAGAATAGAATAGAACAGAAGAAAATAGAACAGAACACAACACAACAGAATAGAATAGAATAGAATAGAATAGAATAGAATAGAATAGAACAGAATAGAATATAATCGAACAGAATAGAATAGAATAGAACAGAATAAAACAGAACAGAACAGAATAGAATAGACTAGAATAGAATAGAATAGAACAGAACAGAATAGAATAGAATAGACTAGAATAGAATAGAATAGAAGAGAACAGAATAGAACAGAATAGAACAGAACAGAATAGAACAGAACACAACACAACAGAAAAGAATAGAATAGAATAGAACAGAATAGAATAGAATTGAACAGAATAGAATAGAATAGAACAGAAGAGAATAGAATAGAACAGAACAGAACAGAATAGAATAGAATAGAACAGGACAGAACAGAACAGAATAGAATAGAACAGAATAGAACAGAACTGAATAGAATAGAATAGAATAGAACAGAATAGAATAGAACAGAACAGAACAGAACAGAATAGAATAGAATAGAAGAGAAAAGAACAGAATAGAACAGAATAGAATAGAATAGAACAGAATAGAATAGAACAGAACAGAAGAGAATAGAATGGAATAGAACAGAACAGAATAAAATAGAATAGAATAGAATAGAATAGAATAGAATAGAATAGAATAGAATAGAATAGAATAGAACAGAACAGAATAGAACAGAATAGAATAGAATAGAACAGAATAAACAGAATAGAATAGAACAGAATAGAACAGAATAGAGTAGAATAGAATACAATAGAATAGAATAGAATAGCACAGAATAGTATAGAACAGAACAAAATAGAACACAACACAACACAACACAGCAGAATAGAATAGAATAGAATAGAATAGAACAAAACGGAGTAGAACAGAATAGAACTGAATAGAACAGAATAGAATAGAACACAATAGAATAGAATAGAACAGAATAGAACAGATTAGAATAGAATAGAACAGAACAGAACAGAACAGAACAGAATAGAATAGAATAGAACAGAATAAAACGGAACAGAACAGAACAGAACAGAATAGAATAAAATAGAACAGGACAGAACAGAATAGAATAGATTAGAACAGAATAGAACAGAACAGAATAGAATAGAATAGAATAGAATAGAATAGAATAGAATAGAATAGAATAGAACAGAACAGAACAGTATAGAATCGAACATAATAGAATAGAATAGAAAAGAATAGAACAGAATAGAATAGAATCGAACAGAATAGAATAGAACAGAACAGAATAGAATAGAATAGAATAGAACAGAACAGAAGAGAATGGAATAGAATAGAACAGAACAGAATAGAATAGAATCGAATCGAACAGAATGGAACAGAACAGAACAGAATAGAATAGAATAGAAAATAATAGAACAGAATAGAATAGAATCGAACAGAATAGAAAATAATAGAACAGAATAGAATAGAACAGAACTGAATAGAACAGAACACAACACAACAGAACAGAATAGAATAGAATAGAATAGAACAGAACCTAATAGAACAGAACAGAACTGAATAGAACAGAATAGAATAGAATGGAATAGAACACAATAGAATAGAATAGAACAGAATAGAACAGATTAGAATAGAATAGAATACAACAGAACAGAAAAAATATTAGAACAGAAGAGAACAGAATAGAATAGAACAGAATATAATAGAACAGAATAGAATAGAATAGAATAGAATAGAATAGAATAGAATAGAACAGAACAGAACAGAACAGAACAGAACAGAATAGAATAGAATAGAATAGAATAGAACAGAATAGAATAGAATAGAACAGAACAGAATAGAATCGAACAGAATAGAATAGAATAGAACAGAATAGAACAGAACAGAATAGAATAGAATAGAATAGAATAGAACAGAATAGAATAGAATAGAACAGAACAGAATAGAATCGAACAGAATAGAATAGAATAGAACAGAATAGAACAGAACAGATTAGAATAGAACAGAATAAAATAGAACAGAATAAAATAGAATAGAACAGAACAGAATAGAACAGAATAGAACAGAACTGAATAGAACAGAACACAACACAACAGAACAGAATAGAATAGAATAGAATAGAACAGAACCGAATAGAACAGAACAGAACTGAATAGAACAGAATAGAATAGAATGGAATAGAACACAATAGAATAGAATATCACAGAATCGAACAGATTAGAATAGAATAGAATAGAACAGAACAGAACAGAAAAAAATAGAACAGAAGAGAACAGAATAGAATAGAACAGAACAGAACAGAACAGAATAGAATAGAATAGAATTGAATAGAACAGAACAGAATCGAATCGAATCGAATCGAACAGAATAGAACAGAACAGAACAGAATAGAATAGAATAGAAAAGAATAGAACAGAATAGAATAGAATCGAACAGAAGAGAATAGAATAGAACAGAATAGATTAGAATAGAATAGAATAGAACAATCAGAACAGAACAGAATAGAATCGAACAGAATAGAATAGAATAGAATAGAATAGAATAGAACAGAATAGAATAGAATCGAACAGAATAGAATAGAATAGAACAGAATAGAAATGTATAGAATATAATAGAACAGAACAGAATAGAATAGAATGGAATAGAATAGAATAGAATAGAACAGAACAGAATAGAACAGAATAGAACAGAACAGAATAAAACAGAACACAACACAACAGAACAGAATCGAATAGAATAGAATAGAACAGAACCGAATAGAACAGTACAGAACTGAATAGAACAGAATAGAATAGAATGGAATAGAAAACAATATATTAGAATAGAACAGATTAGAATAGAAAAGAATAGAACAGAACAGAACAGAATAGAACAGAATGGAACAGATCACAACACAACAGAACAGAATAGAATAGAATAGAATAGAACAGAAGCGAATAGAACAGAAGAGAACTGAATAGAACAGAATAGAATAGAATAGAATAGAACAGAAAAGAATAGAATAGAACAGAATAGAATAGAATAGAACATAACAAAGTAGAATAGAATAGAATAGCATAGAACAGAACAGGATAGAAAAGAATAGAACAGAATAGAATAGAATAGAACAGAATAGAATAGAATAGAACAGAACAGAACAGAATAGAATAGAATATAACAGAATAAAACATAACAGAACAGAATAGAACAGAACAGAGTAGAATAGAATAGAACAGGACAGAACAGAAAAGAATAGAATAGAACAGAAAAGAACAGAATAGAATAGAATAGAATAGAATAGAATAGAATAGAATAGAATAGAATGGAATAGAATAGAATAGAATAGAACAGAAGAAAATAGAACAGAACACAACACAACAGAATAGAATAGAATAGAATAGAATAGAATAGAATAGAATAGAACAGAATAGAATAGAATCGAACAGAATAGAATAGAATAGAACAGAATAAAACAGAACAGAACAGAATAGAATAGAATAGAATAGAATAGAACAGAACAGAATAGAATAGAATAGACTAGAATAGAATAGAATAGAAGAGAACAGAATAGAACAGAATAGAACAGAACAGAATAGAACAGAACACAACACAACAGAAAAGAATAGAATAGAACAGAATAGAACAGAATAGAATAGAATTGAACAGAATAGAATAGAATAGAACAGAAGAGAATAGAATAGAACAGAACAGAACAGAATAGAATAGAATTTAACAGAATAGAACAGAACAGAACAGAACAGAACAGTATAGAATAGAATAGAACAGGACAGAACAGAACAGAATAGAATAGAACAGAATAGAACAGAACTGAATAGAATAGAATAGAATAGAACAGAATAGAATAGGATAGAATAGAATAGAATAGATCAGAACAGAACAGAAAAAATAGAACAGAGGAGAACAGAATAGAATAGAACAGAATAGAATAGAACAGAACAGAACAGAACAGAATAGAATAGAATAGAAGAGAAAAGAACAGAATAGAACAGAATAGAATAGAATAGAACAGAATAGAATAGAACAGAACAGAAGAGAATAGAATGGAATAGAACAGAACAGAATAAAATAGAATAGAATAGAATAGAATAGAATAGAATAGAACAGAATAGAATAGAATAGAACAGAATAAACAGAATAGAATAGAACAGAATAGAACAGAATAGAACAGAATAGAGTAGAATAGAATACAATAGAATAGAATAGAATAGCACAGAATAGAATAGAACAGAACAAAATAGAACACAACACAAAACAACACAGCAGAATAGAATAGAATAGAACAAAACGGAGTAGAACAGAATAGAACTGAATAGAACAGAATAGAATAGAATAGAATAGAACACAATAGAATAGAATAGAACAGAATAGAACAGATTAGAATAGAATAGAACAGAGCAGAACAGAACAGAACAGAATAGAATAGAATAGAACAGAATAAAACGGAACAGAACAGAACAGAACAGAATAGAATAAAATAGAACAGGACAGAACAGAATAGAATAGATTAGAACAGAATAGAACAGAACAGAATAGAATAGAATAGAATAGAATAGAATAGAATAGAATAGAATAGAATAGAATAGAATAGAACAGACCAGAACAGAATAGAATCGAACAGAATAGAATAGAATAGAAAAGAATAGAACAGAATAGAATAGAATCGAACAGAATAGAATAGAACAGAACAGAATAGAATAGAATAGAATAGAACAGAACAGAAGAGAATGGAATAGAATAGAACAGAACAGAATAGAATAGAATCGAATCGAACAGAATGCAACAGAACAGAACAGAATAGAATAGAATAGAAAATAATAGAACAGAATAGAATAGAATCGAACAGAATAGAAAATAATAGAACAGAATAGAATAGAACAGAACTGAATAGAACAGAACACAACACAACAGAACAGAATAGAATAGAATAGAATAGAACAGAACCTAATAGAACAGAACAGAACTGAATAGAACAGAATAGAATAGAATGGAATAGAACACAATAGAATAGAATAGAACAGAATAGAACAGATTAGAATAGAATAGAATACAACAGAACAGAAAAAAAAAATAGAACAGAAGAGAACAGAATAGAATAGAACAGAATATAATAGAACAGAATAGAATAGAATAGAATAGAATAGAATAGAATAGAACAGAACAGAACAGAACAGAACAGAACAGAATAGAATAGAATAGAATAGAACAGAATAGAATAGAATAGAACAGAATAGAATAGAATAGAACAGAAGAGAATAGAGTAGAACAGAACAGAAGAGAATAGAATAGAATTTAACAGAATAGAACAGAACTGAACAGAACAGAACAGTATAGAATAGAATAGAACAGGACAGAACAGAACAGAATAGAATAGAACAGAATAGAACAGAACAGAATAGAATAGAATAGAATAGAATAGAATAGAACAGAACAGAACAGAACAGAATAGAACAGAGGAGAACAGAATAGAATAGAACAGAATAGAATAGAATAGAACAGAGGCTAATAGAACAGAACAGAACTGAATAGAACAGAATAGAATAGAATGGAATAGAACACAATATAATAGAATAGAACAGAATAGAACAGATTAGAATAGAATAGAATAGAACAGAACAGAACAGAAAAAATAGAACAGAAGAGAACAGAATACAATAGAACAGAATAGAATAGAATAGAATAGAATAGAATAGAATAGAATAGAATAGAATAGAATAGAATAGAACAGAACAGAATAAAACAGAATAGAACAGAACAGAATAGAATAGAATAGAATAGAACAGACCCTAATACAACAGAACAGAACTGAATAGAACAGAATAGAATAGAATGGAAAAGAACACAATAGAATAGAATAGAACAGAATAGAACAGATTAGAATAGAATAGAATAGAACAGAAAAGAATAGAAAAGAACAGAATAGAATAGAACAGAATAGAATAGAATAGAACAGAATAGAATAGAATAGAACAGAACAGAACAGAATAGAATAGAATAGAACAGAATAAAACAGAACAGAACAGAACAGAACAGAATAGAATAAAATAGAACAGGACAGAACAGAATAGAATAGATTAGAACAGAATAGAACAGAACAGAATAGAATAGAATAGAATAGAATAGAATAGAATAGAATAGAATAGAATAGAATAGAATAGAATAGAATAGAACAGAACAGAACAGAATAGAATCGAACAGAATAGAATAGAATAGAAAAGAATAGAACAGAATAGAATAGAATCGAACAGAATAGAATAGAACAGAATAGAATAGAATAGAATAAAACAGAACAGAAAAGAATAGAATACAATAGAACAGAACAGAATAGAATAGAATCGAATCGAACAGAATAGAACAGAACAGAACAGAATAGCATAGAATAGAAAATAATAGAACAGAATAGAATAGAATCGAACAGAATAGAAAATAATAGAACAGAATAGAATAGAACAGAACTGAATAGAACAGAACACAACACAACAGAACAGAATAGAATAGAATAGAACAGAACAGAACTGAATAGAATAGAATAGAACAGAATAAAACAGAACAGAACAGAACAGAATAGAATAAAATAGAACAGGACAGAACAGAATAGAATAGATTAGAACAGAATAGAACAGAACAGAATAGAATAGAATAGAATAGAATAGAATAGAACAGAACAGAACAGAATAGAATCGAACATAATAGAATAGAATAGAAAAAAATAGAACAGAATAGAATAGAATCGAACAGAATAGAATAGAACAGAATAGAATAGAATAGAATAGAATAGAACAGTTCAGAAGAGAATAGAATAGAATTGAACAGAACAGAATAGAACAGAACTGATTAGAACAGAACACAAGACAACAGAACAGAATAGAATAGAATAGAATAGAACAGAACCGAATAGAACAGAACAGAACTGAATAGAACAGAATAGAATAGAATGGAATAGAACACAATAGAATAGAATAGAACAGTATAGAACAGATTAGAATAGAATAGAATAGAACAGAACAGAACAGAAAAAAATAGAACAGAAGAGAACAGAATAGAATAGAACAGAATAGAATAGAACAGAACAGAACAGAACAGAACAGAATCGAATAGAATAGAATAGAACAGAACCGAATAGAACAGTACAGAACTCAATTGAACAGAATAGAATAGAATGGAATAGAAAACAATATATTAGAATAGAACAGATTAGAATAGAAAAGAATAGAACAGAACAGAACAGAATAGAACAGAATAGAACAGATCACAACACAACAGAACAGAATAGAATAGAATAGAATAGAACAGAAGCGAATAGAACAGAAGAGAACTGAATAGAACAGAATAGAATAGAATAGAATAGAACAGAAAAGAATAGAATAGAACAGAATAGAATAGAATAGAACATAACAAAGTAGAATAGAATAGAATAGCATAGAACAGAACAGAATAGAATAGAATAGAACAGAATAGAATAGAATAGAACTGAATATAATAGAATAGAACAGAACAGAACAGAATAGAATAGAATATAACAGAATAGAACAGAACCGAACAGAACAGAACAGAACAGAGTAGAATAGAATAGAACAGGACAGAACAGAATAGAATAGAATAGAACAGAAAAGAACAGAAGAGAATAGAATAGAATAGAATAGAATAGAATAGAATAGAATAGAATGGAATAGAATAGAATAGAATAGAATAGAACAGAACAAAATAGAACAGAACACAACACAACAGAATAGAATAGAATAGAATAGAATAGAATAGAATAGAATAGAATAGAATAGAATAGAATAGAACAGAATAGAATAGAATCGAACAGAATAGAATAGAACAGAATAAAACAGAACAGAACAGAATAGAATAGAATAGAATAGAATAGAACAGAACAGAATAGAATAGAATAGACTAGAATAGAAGAGAATAGAATAGAACAGAACAGAATAGAACAGAATAGAACAGAACAGAATAGAACAGAACACAACACAACAGAACAGAATAGAATAGAATAGAATAGAACAGAATAGAATAGAATAGAAGAGAAAAGAACAGAATAGAGCAGAATTGAACAGAATAGAACAGAATAGAATAGAACAGAACAGAAGAGAATAGAATGGAATAGAACAAAACAGAATAGAATAGAATAGAATAGAATAGAATAGAATAGAATAGAATAGAATAGAATAGAATAGAATAGAACAGAATAGAATAGAATAGAATAGAACAGAATAGAATAGAATAGAACAGAATAGAAAAGAATAGAATAGAATAGAACAGAACAGAACAGAATAGCATAGAATGGAATAGAATAGAATAGAATAAAACAGAACAGATTAGAACAGAATAGAACAGAACAGAATAAAACAGAACACAACACAACAGAACAGAATCGAACAGAATAGAATAGAACAGAATAGAATAGAATAGAATAGAACAGAATAGATTAGAATAGAATAGAATAGAAGAACAGAACAGAACAGAATAGAATCGAACAGAATAGAATAGAATAGAATAGAATAGAACAGAATAGAATAGAATCGAACAGATAGAATAGAATAGAACAGAATAGAAATGAATAGAATAGAATAGAACAGAACAGAATAGAATAGAATGGAATAGAATAGAATAGAATAGAACAGAACAGAATAGAACAGAATAGAACAGAACAGAATAAAACAGAACACAACACAACAGAACAGAATCGAATAGAATAGAATAGAACAGAACCGAATAGAACAGTACAGAACTGAATAGAACAGAATAGAATAGAATGGAATAGAAAACAATATATTAGAATAGAACAGATTAGAATAGAAAAGAATAGAACAGAACAGAACAGAATAGAACAGAATGGAACAGATCACAACACAACAGAACAGAATAGAATAGAATAGAATAGAACAGAAGCGAATAGAACAGAAGAGAACTGAATAGAACAGAATAGAATAGAATAGAATAGAACAGAAAAGAATAGAATAGAACAGAATAGAATAGAATAGAACATAACAAAGTAGAATAGAACAGAACAGAATAGAATAGAATAGAATAGAAAAGAATAGAACAGAATAGAATAGAATAGAATAGAATAGAATAGAATAGAACAGAACAGAACAGAATAGAATAGAATATAACAGAATAAAACATAACAGAACAGAATAGAACAGAACAGAGTAGAATAGAATAGAACAGGACAGAACAGAAAAGAATAGAATAGAACAGAAAAGAACAGAACAGAATAGAATAGAATAGAATAGAATAGAATAGAATAGAATAGAATAGAATGGAATCGAATAGAATAGAATAGAACAGAAGAAAATAGAACAGAACACAACACAACAGAATAGAATAGAATAGAATAGAATAGAATAGAACAGAATAGAATATAATCGAACAGAATAGAATAGAATAGAACAGAATAAAACAGAACAGAACAGAATAGAATAGAATAGAATAGAATAGAATAGAATAGAACAGAACAGAATAGAATAGAATAGACTAGAATAGAATAGAATAGAAGAGAACAGAATAGAACAGAATAGAACAGAACAGAATAGAACAGAACACAACACAACAGAAAAGAATAGAATAGAATAGAATAGAACAGAATAGAATACAATTGAACAGAATAGTATAGAATAGAACAGAAGAGAATAGAATAGAACAGAACAGAACAGAATAGAATAGAATTTAACAGAATAGAACAGAACAGAACAGAACAGAACAGTATAGAATAGAATAGAACAGGACAGAACAGAACAGAATAGAATAGAACAGAATAGAACAGAACTGAATAGAATAGAATAGAATAGAACAGAATAGAATAGAACAGAACAGAACAGAACAGAATAGAATAGAATAGAAGAGAAAAGAACAGAATAGAACAGAATAGAATAGAATAGAACAGAATAGAATAGAACAGAACAGAAGAGAATAGAATGGAATAGAACAGAACAGAATAAAATAGAATAGAATAGAATAGAATAGAATAGAATAGAATAGAATAGAATAGAACAGAACAGAATAGAACAGAATAGAATAGAATAGAACAGAATAAACAGAATAGAATAGAACAGAATAGAACAGAATAGAACAGAATAGAGTAGAATAGAATACAATAGAATAGAATAGAATAGCACAGAATAGAATAGAACAGAACAAAATAGAACACAACACAACACAACACAGCAGAATAGAATAGAATAGAATAGAATAGAACAAAACGGAGTAGAACAGAATAGAACTGAATAGAACAGAATAGAATAGAATAGAATAGAACACAATAGAATAGAATAGAACAGAATAGAACAGATTAGAATAGAATAGAACAGAACAGAACAGAACAGAACAGAATAGAATAGAATAGAACAGAATAAAACGGAACAGAACAGAACAGAACAGAATAGAATAAAATAGAACAGGACAGAACAGAATAGAATAGATTAGAACAGAATAGAACAGAACAGAATAGAATAGAATAGAATAGAATAGAATAGAATAGAATAGAATAGAACAGAACAGAACAGAATAGAATCGAACATAATAGAATAGAATAGAAAAGAATAGAACAGAATAGAATAGAATCGAACAGAATAGAATAGAACAGAACAGAATAGAATAGAATAGAATAGAATAGAACAGAACAGAAGAGAATGGAATAGAATAGAACAGAACAGAATAGAATAGAATCGAATCGAACAGAATGGAGCAGAACAGAACAGAATAGAATAGAATAGAAAATAATAGAACAGAATAGAATAGAATCGAACAGAATAGAAAATAATAGAACAGAATAGAATAGAACAGAACTGAATAGAACAGAACACAACACAACAGAACAGAATAGAATAGAATAGAATAGAACAGAACCTAATAGAACAGAACAGAACTGAATAGAACAGAATAGAATAGAATGGAATAGAACACAATAGAATAGAATAGAACAGAATAGAACAGATTAGAATAGAATAGAATACAACAGAACAGAAAAAAAATTAGAACAGAAGAGAACAGAATAGAATAGAACAGAATATAATAGAACAGAATAGAATAGAATAGAATAGAATAGAATAGAATAGAATAGAATAGAACAGAACAGAACAGAACAGAACAGAACAGAATCGAACAGAATAGAATAGAATAGAACAGAATAGAAATGAATAGAATAGAATAGAACAGAACAGAATAGAATAGAATGGAATAGAATAGAATAGAATAGAACAGAACAGAATAGAACAGAATAGAACAGAACAGAATAAAACAGAACACAACACAACAGAACAGAATCGAATAGAATAGAATAGAACAGAACCGAATAGAACAGTACAGAACTGAATAGAACAGAATAGAATAGAATGGAATAGAAAACAATATATTAGAATAGAACAGATTAGAATAGAAAAGAATAGAACAGAACAGAACAGAATAGAACAGAATGGAACAGATCACAACACAACAGAACAGAATAGAATAGAATAGAATAGAACAGAAGCGAATAGAACAGAAGAGAACTGAATAGAACAGAATAGAATAGAATAGAATAGAACAGAAAAGAATAGAATAGAACAGAATAGAATAGAATAGAACATAACAAAGTAGAATAGAATAGAATAGCATAGAACAGAACAGAATAGAAAAGAATAGAACAGAATAGAATAGAATAGAATAGAATAGAATAGAATAGAACAGAACAGAACAGAATAGAATAGAATATAACAGAATAAAACATAACAGAACAGAATAGAACAGAACAGAGTAGAATAGAATAGAACAGGACAGAACAGAAAAGAATAGAATAGAACAGAAAAGAACAGAACAGAATAGAATAGAATAGAATAGAATAGAATAGAATAGAATAGAATGGAATCGAATAGAATAGAATAGAACAGAAGAAAATAGAACAGAACACAACACAACAGAATAGAATAGAATAGAATAGAATAGAATAGAATAGAATAGAACAGAATAGAATATAATCGAACAGAATAGAATAGAATAGAACAGAATAAAACAGAACAGAACAGAATAGAATAGAATAGAATAGAATAGAATAGAATAGAACAGAACAGAATAGAATAGAATTTAACAGAATAGAACAGAACAGAACAGAACAGAACAGTATAGAATAGAATAGAACAGGACAGAACAGAACAGAATAGAATAGAACAGAATAGAACAGAACTGAATAGAATAGAATAGAATAGAACAGAATAGAATAGAACAGAACAGAACAGAACAGAATAGAATAGAATAGAAGAGAAAAGAACAGAATAGAACAGAATAGAATAGAATAGAACAGAATAGAATAGAACAGAACAGAAGAGAATAGAATGGAATAGAACAGAACAGAATAAAATAGAATAGAATAGAATAGAATAGAATAGAATAGAATAGAATAGAATAGAATAGAATAGAACAGAACAGAATAGAACAGAATAGAATAGAATAGAACAGAATAAACAGAATAGAATAGAACAGAATAGAACAGAATAGAACAGAATAGAGTAGAATAGAATACAATAGAATAGAATAGAATAGCACAGAATAGAATAGAACAGAACAAAATAGAACACAACACAACACAACACAGCAGAATAGAATAGAATAGAATAGAATAGAACAAAACGGAGTAGAACAGAATAGAACTGAATAGAACAGAATAGAATAGAATAGAATAGAACACAATAGAATAGAATAGAACAGAATAGAACAGATTAGAATAGAATAGAACAGAACAGAACAGAACAGAACAGAATAGAATAGAATAGAACAGAATAAAACGGAACAGAACAGAACAGAACAGAATAGAATAAAATAGAACAGGACAGAACAGAATAGAATAGATTAGAACAGAATAGAACAGAACAGAATAGAATAGAATAGAATAGAATAGAATAGAATAGAATAGAATAGAACAGAACAGAACAGAATAGAATCGAACATAATAGAATAGAATAGAAAAGAATAGAACAGAATAGAATAGAATCGAACAGAATAGAATAGAACAGAACAGAATAGAATAGAATAGAATAGAACAGAACAGAAGAGAATGGAATAGAATAGAACAGAACAGAATAGAATAGAATCGAATCGAACAGAATGGAGCAGAACAGAACAGAATAGAATAGAATAGAAAATAATAGAACAGAATAGAATAGAATCGAACAGAATAGAAAATAATAGAACAGAATAGAATAGAACAGAACTGAATAGAACAGAACACAACACAACAGAACAGAATAGAATAGAATAGAATAGAACAGAACCTAATAGAACAGAACAGAACTGAATAGAACAGAATAGAATAGAATGGAATAGAACACAATAGAATAGAATAGAACAGAATAGAACAGATTAGAATAGAATAGAATACAACAGAACAGAAAAAAAATTAGAACAGAAGAGAACAGAATAGAATAGAACAGAATATAATAGAACAGAATAGAATAGAATAGAATAGAATAGAATAGAATAGAATAGAATAGAATAGAACAGAACAGAACAGAACAGAACAGAACAGAATCGAACAGAATAGAATAGAATAGAACAGAATAGAAATGAATAGAATAGAATAGAACAGAACAGAATAGAATAGAATGGAATAGAATAGAATAGAATAGAACAGAACAGAATAGAACAGAATAGAACAGAACAGAATAAAACAGAACACAACACAACAGAACAGAATCGAATAGAATAGAATAGAACAGAACCGAATAGAACAGTACAGAACTGAATAGAACAGAATAGAATAGAATGGAATAGAAAACAATATATTAGAATAGAACAGATTAGAATAGAAAAGAATAGAACAGAACAGAACAGAATAGAACAGAATGGAACAGATCACAACACAACAGAACAGAATAGAATAGAATAGAATAGAACAGAAGCGAATAGAACAGAAGAGAACTGAATAGAACAGAATAGAATAGAATAGAATAGAACAGAAAAGAATAGAATAGAACAGAATAGAATAGAATAGAACATAACAAAGTAGAATAGAATAGAATAGCATAGAACAGAACAGAATAGAAAAGAATAGAACAGAATAGAATAGAATAGAATAGAATAGAATAGAATAGAACAGAACAGAACAGAATAGAATAGAATATAACAGAATAAAACATAACAGAACAGTATAGAACAGAACAGAGTAGAATAGAATAGAACAGGACAGAACAGAAAAGAATAGAATAGAACAGAATAGAACAGAACAGAATAGAATAGAATAGAATAGAATAGAATAGAATAGAATAGAATAGAATGGAATCGAATAGAATAGAATAGAACAGAAGAAAATAGAACAGAACACAACACAACAGAATAGAATAGAATAGAATAGAATAGAATAGAATAGAATAGAACAGAATAGAATATAATCGAACAGAATAGAATAGAATAGAACAGAATAAAACAGAACAGAACAGAATAGAATAGAATAGAATAGAATAGAATAGAATAGAACAGAACAGAATAGAATAGAATTTAACAGAATAGAACAGAACAGAACAGAACAGAACAGTATAGAATAGAATAGAACAGGACAGAACAGAACAGAATAGAATAGAACAGAATAGAACAGAACTGAATAGAATAGAATAGAATAGAACAGAATAGAATAGAACAGAACAGAACAGAACAGAATAGAATAGAATAGAAGAGAAAAGAACAGAATAGAACAGAATAGAATAGAATAGAACAGAATAGAATAGAACAGAACAGAAGAGAATAGAATGGAATAGAACAGAACAGAATAAAATAGAATAGAATAGAATAGAATAGAATAGAATAGAATAGAATAGAATAGAGTAGAACAGAACAGAATAGAACAGAATAGAATAGAATAGAACAGAATAAACAGAATAGAATAGAACAGAATAGAACAGAATAGAACAGAATAGAGTAGAATAGAATACAATAGAATAGAATAGAATAGCACAGAATAGAATAGAACAGAACAAAATAGAACACAACACAACACAACACAGCAGAATAGAATAGAATAGAATAGAATAGAACAAAACGGAGTAGAACAGAATAGAACTGAATAGAACAGAATAGAATAGAATAGAATAGAACACAATAGAATAGAATAGAACAGAATAGAACAGATTAGAATAGAATAGAACAGAACAGAACAGAACAGAACAGAATAGAATAGAATAGAACAGAATAAAACGGAACAGAACAGAACAGAACAGAATAGAATAAAATAGAACAGGACAGAACAGAATAGAATAGATTAGAACAGAATAGAACAGAACAGAATAGAATAGAATAGAATAGAATAGAATAGAATAGAATAGAATAGAACAGAACAGAACAGAATAGAATCGAACATAATAGAATAGAATAGAAAAGAATAGAACAGAATAGAATAGAATCGAACAGAATAGAATAGAACAGAACAGAATAGAATAGAATAGAATAGAACAGAACAGAAGAGAATGGAATAGAATAGAACAGAACAGAATAGAATAGAATCGAATCGAACAGAATGGAGCAGAACAGAACAGAATAGAATAGAATAGAAAATAATAGAACAGAATAGAATAGAATCGAACAGAATAGAAAATAATAGAACAGAATAGAATAGAACAGAACTGAATAGAACAGAACACAACACAACAGAACAGAATAGAATAGAATAGAATAGAACAGAACCTAATAGAACAGAACAGAACTGAATAGAACAGAATAGAATAGAATGGAATAGAACACAATAGAATAGAATAGAACAGAATAGAACAGATTAGAATAGAATAGAATACAACAGAACAGAAAAAAAATTAGAACAGAAGAGAACAGAATAGAATAGAACAGAATATAATAGAACAGAATAGAATAGAATAGAATAGAATAGAATAGAATAGAATAGAATAGAACAGAACAGAACAGAACAGAACAGAACAGAATCGAACAGAATAGAATAGAATAGAACAGAATAGAAATGAATAGAATAGAATAGAACAGAACAGAATAGAATAGAATGGAATAGAATAGAATAGAATAGAACAGAACAGAATAGAACAGAATAGAACAGAACAGAATAAAACAGAACACAACACAACAGAACAGAATCGAATAGAATAGAATAGAACAGAACCGAATAGAACAGTACAGAACTGAATAGAACAGAATAGAATAGAATGGAATAGAAAACAATATATTAGAATAGAACAGATTAGAATAGAAAAGAATAGAACAGAACAGAACAGAATAGAACAGAATGGAACAGATCACAACACAACAGAACAGAATAGAATAGAATAGAATAGAACAGAAGCGAATAGAACAGAAGAGAACTGAATAGAACAGAATAGAATAGAATAGAATAGAATAGAACAGAAAAGAATAGAATAGAACAGAATAGAATAGAATAGAACATAACAAAGTAGAATAGAATAGAATAGCATAGAACAGAACAGAATAGAAAAGAATAGAACAGAATAGAATAGAATAGAATAGAATAGAATAGAATAAAACAGAACAGAACAGAATAGAATAGAATATAACAGAATAAAACATAACAGAACAGAATAGAACAGAACAGAGTAGAATAGAATAGAACAGGACAGAACAGAAAAGAATAGAATAGAACAGAAAAGAACAGAACAGAATAGAATAGAATAGAATAGAATAGAATAGAATAGAATAGAATGGAATCGAATAGAATAGAATAGAACAGAAGAAAATAGAACAGAACACAACACAACAGAATAGAATAGAATAGAATAGAATAGAATAGAATAGAATAGAACAGAATAGAATATAATCGAACAGAATAGAATAGAATAGAACAGAATAAAACAGAACAGAACAGAATAGAATAGAATAGAATAGAATAGAATAGAATAGAACAGAACAGAATAGAATAGAATTTAAGAGAATAGAACAGAACAGAACAGAACAGAACAGTATAGAATAGAATAGAACAGGACAGAACAGAACAGAATAGAATAGAACAGAATAGAACAGAACTGAATAGAATAGAATAGAATAGAACAGAATAGAATAGAACAGAACAGAACAGAACAGAATAGAATAGAATAGAAGAGAAAAGAACAGAATAGAACAGAATAGAATAGAATAGAACAGAATAGAATAGAACAGAACAGAAGAGAATAGAATGGAATAGAACAGAACAGAATAAAATAGAATAGAATAGAATAGAATAGAATAGAATAGAATAGAATAGAATAGAATAGAATAGAATAGAACAGAACAGAATAGAACAGAATAGAATAGAATAGAACAGAATAAACAGAATAGAATAGAACAGAATAGAACAGAATAGAACAGAATAGAGTAGAATAGAATACAATAGAATAGAATAGAATAGCACAGAATAGAATAGAACAGAACAAAATAGAACACAACACAACACAACACAGCAGAATAGAATAGAATAGAATAGAATAGAACAAAACGGAGTAGAACAGAATAGAACTGAATAGAACAGAATAGAATAGAATAGAATAGAACACAATAGAATAGAATAGAACAGAATAGAACAGATTAGAATAGAATAGAACAGAACAGAACAGAACAGAACAGAATAGAATAGAATAGAACAGAATAAAACGGAACAGAACAGAACAGAACAGAATAGAATAAAATAGAACAGGACAGAACAGAATAGAATAGATTAGAACAGAATAGAACAGAACAGAATAGAATAGAATAGAATAGAATAGAATAGAATAGAATAGAATAGAATAGAACAGAACAGAACAGAATAGAATCGAACATAATAGAATAGAATAGAAAAGAATAGAACAGAATAGAATAGAATCGAACAGAATAGAATAGAACAGAACAGAATAGAATAGAATAGAATAGAACAGAACAGAAGAGAATGGAATAGAATAGAACAGAACAGAATAGAATAGAATCGAATCGAACAGAATGGAACAGAACAGAACAGAATAGAATAGAATAGAAAATAATAGAACAGAATAGAATAGAATCGAACAGAATAGAAAATAATAGAACAGAATAGAATAGAACAGAACTGAATAGAACAGAACACAACACAACAGAACAGAATAGAATAGAATAGAATAGAACAGAACCTAATAGAACAGAACAGAACTGAATAGAACAGAATAGAATAGAATGGAATAGAACACAATAGAATAGAATAGAACAGAATAGAACAGATTAGAATAGAATAGAATACAACAGAACAGAAAAAAAATTAGAACAGAAGAGAACAGAATAGAATAGAACAGAATATAATAGAACAGAATAGAATAGAATAGAATAGAATAGAATAGAATAGAATAGAATAGAATAGAACAGAACAGAACAGAACAGAACAGAACAGAATAGAATAGAATAGAATAGAATAGAACAGAATAGAATAGAATAGAACAGAACAGAATAGAATCGAACAGAATAGAATAGAATAGAACAGAATAGAACAGAACAGAATAGAATAGAATAGAATAGAATAGAACAGAATAGAATAGAATAGAACAGAACAGAGTAGAATCGAACAGAATAGAATAGAATAGAACAGAATAGAACAGAACAGATTAGAATAGAACAGAATAAAATAGAACAGAATAAAATAGAATAGAACAGAACAGAATAGAACAGAATAGAACAGAACTGAATAGAACAGAACACAACACAACAGAACAGAATAGAATAGAATAGAATAGAACAGAACCGAATAGAACAGAACAGAACTGAATAGAACAGAATAGAATAGAATTGAATAGAACACAATAGAATAGAATATCACAGAATCGAACAGATTAGAATAGAATAGAATAGAACAGAACAGAACAGAAAAAAATAGAACAGAAGAGAACAGAATAGAATAGAACAGAATAGAATAGAACAGAACAGAACAGAACAGAATAGAATAGAATAGAATTGAATAGAACAGAACAGAATCGAATCGAATCGAATCGAACAGAATAGAACAGAACAGAACAGAATAGAATAGAATAGAAAAGAATAGAACAGAATAGAATAGAATCGAACAGAAGAGAATAGAATAGAACAGAATAGATTAGAATAGAATAGAATAGAACAATCAGAACAGAACAGAATAGAATCGAACAGAATAGAATAGAATAGAATAGAATAGAATAGAATAGAACAGAATAGAATAGAATCGAACAGAATAGAATAGAATAGAACAGAATAGAAATGTATAGAATATAATAGAACAGAACAGAATAGAATAGCATGGAATAGAATAGAATAGAATAGAACAGAACAGAATAGAACAGAATAGAACAGAACAGAATAAAACAGAACACAACACAACAGAACAGAATCGAATAGAATAGAATAGAACAGAACCGAATAGAACAGTACAGAACTGAATAGAACAGAATAGAATAGAATGGAATAGAAAACAATATATTAGAATAGAACAGATTAGAATAGAAAAGAATAGAACAGAACAGAACAGAATAGAACAGAATGGAACAGATCACAACACAACAGAACAGAATAGAATAGAATAGAATAGAACAGAAGCGAATAGAACAGAAGAGAACTGAATAGAACAGAATAGAATAGAATAGAATAGAACAGAAAAGAATAGAATAGAACAGAATAGAATAGAATAGAACATAACAAAGTAGAATAGAATAGAATAGCATAGAACAGAACAGAATAGAAAAGAATAGAACAGAATAGAATAGAATAGAATAGAACAGAATAGAATAGAATAGAACAGAATAGAATAGAATAGAACAGAACAGAACAGAATAGAATAGAATATAACAGAATAAAACATAACAGAACAGAATAGAACAGAACAGAGTAGAATAGAATAGAACAGGACAGAACAGAAAAGAATAGAATAGAACAGAAAAGAACAGAATAGAATAGAATAGAATAGAATAGAATAGAATAGAATAGAATAGAATAGAATGGAATAGAATAGAATAGAATAGAACAGAAGAAAATAGAACAGAACACAACACAACAGAATAGAATAGAATAGAATAGAATAGAATAGAATAGAATAGAATAGAATAGAATAGAATAGAATAGAACAGAATAGAATAGAATCGAACAGAATAGAATAGAATAGAACAGAATAAAACAGAACAGAACAGAATAGAATAGAATAGAATAGAATAGAACAGAACAGAATAGAATAGAATAGACTAGAATAGAATAGAATAGAAGAGAACAGAATAGAACAGAATAGAACAGAACAGAATAGAACAGAACACAACACAACAGAAAAGAATAGAATAGAACAGAATAGAACAGAATAGAATAGAATTGAACAGAATAGAATAGAATAGAACAGAAGAGAATAGAATAGAACAGAACAGAACAGAATAGAATAGAATTTAACAGAATAGAACAGAACAGAACAGAACAGAACAGTATAGAATAGAATAGAACAGGACAGAACAGAATAGAATAGAATAGAACAGAATAGAACAGAACTGAATAGAATAGAATAGAATAGAACAGAATAGAATAGGATAGAATAGAATAGAATAGAACAGAACAGAACAGAACAAAATAGAACAGAGGAGAACAGAATAGAATAGAACAGAATAGAATAGAACAGAACAGAACAGAACAGAATAGAATAGAATAGAAGAGAAAAGAACAGAATAGAACAGAATAGAATAGAATAGAACAGAATAGAATAGAACAGAACAGAAGAGAATAGAATGGAATAGAACAGAACAGAATAAAATAGAATAGAATAGAATAGAATAGAATAGAATAGAATAGAACAGAATAGAATAGAATAGAACAGAATAAACAGAATAGAATAGAACAGAATAGAACAGAATAGAACAGAATAGAGTAGAAAAGAATACAATAGAATAGAATAGAATAGCACAGAATAGAATAGAACAGAACAAAATAGAACACAACACAACACAACACAGCAGAATAGAATAGAATAGAACAAAACGGAGTAGAACAGAATAGAACTGAATAGAACAGAATAGAATAGAATAGAATAGAACACAATAGAATAGAATAGAACAGAATAGAACAGATTAGAATAGAATAGAACAGAACAGAACAGAACAGAACAGAATAGAATAGAATAGAACAGAATAAAACGGAACAGAACAGAACAGAACAGAATAGAATAAAATAGAACAGGACAGAACAGAATAGAATAGATTAGAACAGAATAGAACAGAACAGAATAGAATAGAATAGAATAGAATAGAATAGAATAGAATAGAATAGAATAGAATAGAATAGAACAGAACAGAACAGAATAGAATCGAACAGAATAGAATAGAATAGAAAAGAATAGAACAGAATAGAATAGAATCGAACAGAATAGAATAGAACAGAACAGAATAGAATAGAATAGAATAGAACAGAACAGAAGAGAATGGAATAGAATAGAACAGAACAGAATAGAATAGAATCGAATCGAACAGAATGGAACAGAACAGAACAGAATAGAATAGAATAGAAAATAATAGAACAGAATAGAATAGAATCGAACAGAATAGAAAATAATAGAACAGAATAGAATAGAACAGAACTGAATAGAACAGAACACAACACAACAGAACAGAATAGAATAGAATAGAATAGAACAGAACCTAATAGAACAGAACAGAACTGAATAGAACAGAATAGAATAGAATGGAATAGAACACAATAGAATAGAATAGAACAGAATAGAACAGATTAGAATAGAATAGAATACAACAGAACAGAAAAAAAAAATAGAACAGAAGAGAACAGAATAGAATAGAACAGAATATAATAGAACAGAATAGAATAGAATAGAATAGAATAGAATAGAATAGAACAGAACAGAACAGAACAGAACAGAACAGAATAGAATAGAATAGAATAGAATAGAACAGAATAGAATAGAATAGAACAGAATAGAATAGAATAGAACAGAAGAGAATAGAGTAGAACAGAACAGAAGAGAATAGAATAGAATTTAACAGAATAGAACAGAACTGAACAGAACAGAACAGTATAGAATAGAATAGAACAGGACAGAACAGAACAGAATAGAATAGAACAGTATAGAACAGAACAGAATAGAATAGAATAGAATAGAATAGAATAGAATAGAATAGAATAGAATAGAACAGAACAGAACAGAACAGAATAGAACAGAGGAGAACAGAATAGAATAGAACAGAATAGAATAGAATAGAACAGAAGCTAATAGAACAGAACAGAACTGAATAGAACAGAATAGAATAGAATGGAAAAGAACACAATATAATAGAATAGAACAGAATAGAACAGATTAGAATAGAATAGAATAGAACAGAACAGAACAGAAAAAAATAGAACAGAAGAGAACAGAATACAATAGAACAGAATAGAATAGAATAGAATAGAATAGAATAGAATAGAATAGAATAGAATAGAATAGAATAGAATAGAACAGAACAGAATAAAACAGAATAGAACAGAACAGAATAGAATAGAATAGAATAGAACAGACCCTAATACAACAGAACAGAACTGAATAGAACAGAATAGAATAGAATGGAAAAGAACACAATAGAATAGAATAGAACAGAATAGAACAGATTAGAATAGAATAGAATAGAACAGAAAAGAATAGAAAAGAACAGAATAGAATAGAACAGAATAGAATAGAATAGAACAGAATAGAATAGAATCGAACAGAATAGAAAATAATAGAACAGAATAGAATAGAACAGAACTGAATAGAACAGAACACAACACAACAGAACAGAATAGAATAGAATAGAACAGAACAGAACTGAATAGAATAGAATAGAACAGAATAAAACAGAACAGAACAGAACAGAATAGAATAAAATAGAACAGGACAGAACAGAATAGAATAGATTAGAACAGAATAGAACAGAACAGAATAGAATAGAATAGAATAGAATAGAATAGAACAGAACAGAACAGAATAGAATCGAACATAATAGAATAGAATAGAAAAAAATAGAACAGAATAGAATAGAATCGAACAGAATAGAATAGAACAGAATAGAATAGAATAGAATAGAATAGAACAGTTCAGAAGAGAATAGAATAGAATTGAACAGAACAGAATAGAACAGAACTGATTAGAACAGAACACAAGACAAGAGAACAGAATAGAATAGAATTGAATAGAACAGAACCGAATAGAACAGAACAGAACTGAATAGAACAGAATAGAATAGAATGGAATAGAACACAATAGAATAGAATAGAACAGTATAGAACAGATTAGAATAGAATAGAATAGAACAGAACAGAACAGAAAAAAATAGAACAGAAGAGAACAGAATAGAATAGAACAGAATAGAATAGAACAGAACAGAACAGAACAGAACAGAATAGAATAGAATAGAATAGAACAGAACAGAACACAATAGAATAGAATAGAACAGAATAGAATAGAACAGAACAGAACAGAATATAATCGAACAAAATAGAATAGAATAGAAAAGAATAGAACAGAATAGAATAGAATCGAACAGAATAGAATAGAATAGAACAGAATAGAATAGAATTGAACAGAATAGAATAGAATAGAACAGAATAGAATAGAATAGAATAGAATAGAACAGAACAGAATAGAATAGAATGGAATAGAATAGTATAGAATAGAACAGAACAGATTAGAACAGAATAGAACAGAACAGAATAGAACAGAACACAACACAACAGAACAGAATATAATAGAATAAAATAGAATAGAACAGAACCGAATAGAACAGTACAGATCTGAATAGAACAGAATAGAATAGAATGGAATAGAACACAATAGAATAGAATAGAACAGATTAGAATAGAAAAGAATAGAACAGAACAGAACAGAATAGAACAGATTAGAACAGATCACAACACAACAGAACAGAATAGAACAGAATAGAATAGAACAGAAGCGAAAAGAACAGAAGAGAACTGAATAGAACAGAATAGAATAGAATAGAATAGAATAGAACAGAAAAGAATAGAATAGAACAGAATAGAATAGAATAGAACATAACAAAGTAGAATAGAATAGAATAGCATAGAACAGAAGAGAATAGAATAGAATAGAACAGAATAGAATAGAATAGAACAGAATAGAATAGAATAGAACAGAACAGAACAGAATAGAATAGAATATATCAGAATAGAACAGAACAGAACAGAACAGTACAGAACAGAGTAGAATAGAATAGAACAGGACAGAACAGAATAGAATAGAATAGAATACAAAAGAACAGAACAGAAGAGAATAGAATAGAATAGAATAGAATAGAATAGAATAGAATAGAATAGAATAGAATAGAATAGAATGGAATAGAATAGAATAGAATAGAATAGAACTGATCAAAATAGAACAGAACACAACACAACAGAATAGAATAGAATAGAATACAATAGAATAGAACGGAATAGAATAGAATCGAACAGAATAGAATTGAATAGAACAGAATAGAACAGAACAGAACAGAATAATATAGAATAGAATAGAACAGGACAGAATAGAATAGAATAGACTAGAATGGAATAGAATAGAATAGAATAGAATAGAATAGAATAGAATAGAACAGAACAGAATAGAACAGAATAGAACAGAACAGAATAGAACAGAACACAACACAACAGAACAGAATAGAATAGAATAGAATAGAACAGAATAGAATAGAATAGAACAGAACCGAATAGAACAGTACAGATCTGAATAGAACAGAATAGAATAGAATGGAATAGAACACAATAGAATAGAATAGAACAGATTAGAATAGAAAAGAATAGAACAGAACAGAACAGAATAGAACAGATTAGAACAGATCACAACACACCAGAACAGAATAGAACAGAATAGAATAGAACAGAAGCGAAAAGAACAGAAGAGAACTGAATAGAACAGAATAGAATAGAACAGAAAAGTATAGAATATAACAGAATAGAATAGAATAGAACATAACAAAGTAGAATAGAATAGAATAGCATAGAACAGAAGAGAATAGAATAGAATAGAACAGAATAGAATAGAATAGAACAGAATAGAATAGAATAGAACAGAACAGAAGAGAATAGAATAGAATATATCAGAATAGAACAGAACAGAACAGAACAGTACAGAACAGAGTAGAATAGAATAGAACAGGACAGAACAGAATAGAATAGAATAGAATACAAAAGAACAGAACAGAAGAGAATAGAATAGAATAGAATAGAATAGAATAGAATAGAATAGAATAGAATAGAATAGAATAGAATAGAATGGAATAGAATAGAATAGAATAGAATAGAATAGAACTGATCAAAATAGAACAGAACACAACACAACAGAATAGAATAGAATAGAATACAATAGAATAGAACGGAATAGAATAGAATCGAACAGAATAGAATTGAATAGAACAGAATAGAACAGAACAGAACAGAATAAAATAGAATAGAATAGAACAGAACAGAATAGAATAGAATAGACTAGAATAGAATAGAATAGAATAGAATAGAATAGAATAGAATAGAATAGAACAGAACAGAATAGAACAGAATAGAACAGAACAGAATAGAACAGAACACAACACAACAGAACAGTATAGAATAGAATAGAACAGGACAGAACAGAACAGAATAGAATAGAACAGAATAGAACAGAACAGAATAGAATAGAATAGAATAGAATAGAACAGAACAGAATAGAACAGAATAGAACAGAACAGAATAGAATAGAATAGAATAGAATAGAATAGAACAGAATAGAATAGAATAGAACAGAACAGAATAGAATCGAACAGAATAAAATAGAATAGAACAGACTAGACCAGAACAGACTAGAACAGAATAGAATAGAATAGAATAGAATAGAATAGAATAGAATAGAATAGAACAGAACAGAATGGAATAGAACAGAATAGAATAGAATAGAACAGAATAGAATAGAATAGAACAGAACAGAACTGAATAGAATAGAATAGAACAGAATAAAACAGAACAGAACAGAACAGAATATAATCGAACAAAATAGAATAGAATAGAAAAGAATAGAACAGAATAGAATAGAATCGAACAGAGTAGAATAGAATAGAACAGAATAGAACAGAAAAAAATAGAACAGAAGAGAACAGAAGAGAATAGAACAGAATAGAATAGAACAGAACAGAACAGAACAGAATAGAATAGAATAGAATAGAATAGAATAGAACAGAACACAATAGAATAGAATAGAACAGAATAGAATAGAACAGAACAGAACAGAATATAATCGAACAAAATAGAATAGAATAGAAAAGAATAGAACAGAATAGAATAGAATCGAACAGAATAGAATAGAATAGAACAGAATAGAATAGAATTGAACAGAATAGAATAGAATAGAACAGAATAGAATAGAATAGAATAGAATAGAACAGAACAGAATAGAATAGAATGGAATAGAATAGAATAGAATAGAACAGAACAGAATAGAACAGTATAGAACAGAACACAACACAACAGAACAGAATATAATAGAATAGAATAGAATAGAACAGAACCGAATAGAACAGTACAGATCTGAATAGAACAGAATAGAATAGAATGGAATAGAACACAATAGAATAGAATAGAACAGATTAGAATAGAAAAGAATAGAACAGAACAGAACAGAATAGAACAGATTAGAACAGATCACAACACAACAGAACAGAATAGAACAGAATAGAATAGAACAGAAGCGAAAAGAACAGAAGAGAACTGAATAGAACAGAATAGAATAGAATAGAATAGAACAGAAAAGAATAGAATATAACAGAATAGAATAGAATAGAACATAACAAAGTAGAATAGAATAGAATAGCATAGAACAGAAGAGAATAGAATAGAATAGAACAGAATAGAATAGAATAGAACAGAATAGAATAGAATAGAACAGAACAGAACAGAATAGAATAGAATATATCAGAATAGAACAGAACAGAACAGAACAGTACAGAACAGAGTAGAATAGAATAGAACAGGACAGAACAGAATAGAATAGAATAGAATAGAAAACAACAGAACAGAAGAGAATAGAATAGAATAGAATAGAACAGAATAGAATAGAATAGAACAGAACAGAACAGAATAGAATAGAATAGAACAGAATAAAACAGAACAGAACAGAACAGAACAGAACAGAATAGAATAAAATAGAACAGGACAGAACAGAATAGAATAGATTAGAACAGAATAGAACAGAACAGAACAGAATAATATAGAATAGAATAGAACAGAACAGAATAGTATAGAATAGACTAGAATAGAATAGAATAGAATAGAATAGAATAGAATAGAATAGAACAGAACAGAATAGAACAGAATAGAACAGAACAGAATAGAACAGAACACAACACAACAGAACAGAATAGAATTGAATAGAATAGAACAGAATAGAATAGAATAGAATAGAACAGAAGAGAATAGAGTAGAACAGAAAAGAAGAGAATAGAATAGAATTTAACAGAATAGAACAGAACTGAACAGAACAGAACAGTATAGAATAGAATAGAACAGGACAGAACAGAACAGAATAGAATAGAACAGAATAGAACAGAACAGAATAGAATAGAATAGAATAGAATAGAATAGAATAGAATAGAATAGAATAGAACAGAACAGAACAGAACAGAATAGAACAGAGGAGAACAGAATAGAATAGAACAGAATAGAATAGAATAGAACAGAAGCTAATAGAACAGAACAGAACTGAATAGAACAGAATAGAATAGAATGGAATAGAACACAATATAATAGAATAGAACAGAATAGAACAGATTAGAATAGAATAGAATAGAACAGAACAGAACAGAAAAAAATAGAACAGAAGAGAACAGAATACAATAGAACAGAATATAATAGAACAGAATAGAATAGAATAGAATAGAATAGAATAGAACAGAACAGAATAAAACAGAATAGAAAAGAACAGAATAGAATAGAATAGAATAGAACAGAACCTAATACAACAGAACAGAACTGAATAGAACAGAATAGAATAGAATGGAATAGAACACAATAGAATAGAATAGAACAGAATAGAACAGATTAGAATAGAATAGAATAGAACAGAACAGAATAGAAAAGAACAGAATAGAATAGAACAGAATAGAATAGAATTGAACAGAATAGAATAGAATAGAACAGAATAGAATAGAATAGATTAGAATAGAACAGAACAGAATAGAATAGAATGGAATAGAATAGAATAGAATAGAACAGAACAGAATAGAACAGAATAGAACAGAACACAACACAACAGAACAGAATATAATAGAATAGAATAGAATAGAACAGAACCGAATAGAACAGTACAGATCTGAATAGAACAGAATAGAATAGAATGGAATAGAACACAATAGAATAGAATAGAACAGATTAGAATAGAAAAGAATAGAACAGAACAGAACAGAATAGAACAGATTAGAACAGATCACAACACAACAGAACAGAATAGAACAGAATAGAATAGAACAGAAGCGAAAAGAACAGAAGAGAACTGAATAGAACAGAATAGAATAGAATAGAATAGAACAGAAAAGAATAGAATATAACAGAATAGAATAGAATAGAACATAACAAAGTAGAATAGAATAAAATAGCATAGAACAGAAGAGAATAGAATAGAATAGAACAGAATAGAATAGAATAGAACAGAATAGAATAGAATAGAACAGAACAGAACAGAATAGACTGAATATATCAGAATAGAACAGAACAGAACAGAACAGTACAGAACAGACTAGAATAGAATAGAACAGGACAGAACAGAATAGAATAGAATAGAATAGAAAAGAACAGAACAGAAGAGAATAGAATAGAATAGAATAGAACAGAATAGAATAGAATACAACAGAACAGAACAGAATAGAATAGAATAGAACAAAATAAAACAGAACAGAACAGAACAGAACAGAACAGAATAGAATAGAATAGAATAGAACAGAATAAAACAGAACAGAACAGAACAGAACAGAACAGAATAGAATAGAATAGAATAGAATAGAATAGAATAGAAAAGAACAGAACAGAATAGAATAGAATAGAATAGAATAGAATAGAATAGAATGGAATAGAATAGAATAGAATAGAATAGAACAGATCAAAATAGAACAGAACACAACACAACAGAATAGAAAAGAATAGAATACAATAGAATAGAACGGAATAGAATAGAATCGAACAGAATAGAATTGAATAGAACAGAATAGAACAGAACAGAACAGAATAATATAGAATAGAATGGAACAGAACAGAATAGTATAGAATAGACTAGAATAGAATAGAATAGAATAGAATAGAATAGAATAGAACAGAACAGAATAGAACAGAATAGAACAGAACAGAATAGAACAGAGCACAACACAACATAACAGAATAGAATTGAATAGAATAGAACAGAATAGAATAGAATAGAACAGAAGAGAATATAGTAGAACAGAACAGAAGAGAATAGAATAGAATTTAACAGAATAGAACAGAACTGAACAGAACAGAACAGTATAGAATAGAATAGAACAGGACAGAACAGAACAGAATAGAATAGAACAGAATAGAACAGAACAGAATAGAATAGAATAGAATAGAATAGAATAGAATAGAATAGAATAGAATAGAACAGAACAGAACAGAACAGAATAGAACAGAGGAGAACAGAATAGAATAGAACAGAATAGAATAGAATAGAACAGAAGCTAATAGAACAGAACAGAACTGAATAGAACAGAATAGAATAGAATGGAATAGAACACAATATAATAGAATAGAACAGAATAGAACAGATTAGAATAGAATAGAATAGAACAGAACAGAACAGAAAAAAATAGAACAGAAGAGAACAGAATACAATAGAACAGAATATAATAGAACAGAATAGAATAGAATAGAATAGAATAGAATAGAACAGAACAGAATAAAACAGAATAGAATAAAACAGAATAGAACAGAACAGAATAGAATAGAATAGAATAGAACAGAACCTAATACAACAGAACAGAACTGAATAGAACAGAATAGAATAGAATGGAATAGAACACAATAGAATAGAATAGAACAGAATAGAACAGATTAGAATAGAATAGAATAGAACAGAACAGAATAGAAAAGAACAGAATAGAATAGAACAGAATAGAATAGAATAGAACAGAATAGAATAGAATAGAACAGAACAGAACAGAATAGAATAGAATAGAACAGAATAAAACAGAACGGAACAGAACAGAACAGAATAGAATAAAATAGAACAGGAGAAACAGAATAGAATAGATTAGAACAGAATAGAACAGAACAGAATAGAATAGAATAGAATAGAATAGAATAGAATAGAACAGAACAGAACAGAATAGAATCGAACAGAATAGAATAGAATAGAAAAGAATAGAACAGAATAGAGTAGAATCGAACAGAATAGAATAGAACAGAATAGAATAGAATAGAATAGAATAGAACAGAACAGAAGAGAATAGAATACAATAGAACAGAACAGAATAGAATAGAATCGAATCGAACAGAATAGAACAGAACAGAACAGAATAGAATAGAATAGAAAATAATAGAACAGAATAGAATAGAATAGAACAGAATAGAAAATAATAGAACAGAATAGAATAGAACAGAACTGAATAGAACAGAACACAACACAACAGAACAGAATAGAATAGAATAGAATAGAATAGAATAGAACAGAACCTAATAGAACAGAACAGAACTGAATAGAACAGAATAGAATAGAATGGAATAGAACACAATAGAAGAGAATAGAACAGAATAGAACAGATTAGAATAGAATAGAATAGAACAGAACAGAAAAGAAAAAATTAGAACAGAAGAGAACAGAATAGAATAGAACAGAACCTAATAGAACAGAACAGAACTGAATAGAACAAAATAGAACAGAACAGGACAGAACAGAATAGAATAGATTAGAACAGAATAGAAAAGAATAGAATAGAATAGAATAGAATTGAACACAACAGAACAGAATAGAATCGAACAGAATAGAATAGAATAGAACAGAATAGAACAGAATAGAATAGAAAAACAGAATAGAACAGAAGAGAATAGAATAGCATAGAATAGAATAGAATAGAATAGAATAGAATAGAACAGAACAGAACAGAACAGAATCCAAAAGAATAGAATAGAATAGAACAGAATAGAACAGAATAGAATAGAATAGAATAGAATAGAATAGAATAGAATAGAATAGAATAGAATAGAATAGAACAGAACAGAATAGAATAGAACAGAATAGAATAGAACAGAATAAAATAGAATAGAACAGAACAGAACAGAATAGAATAGAATAGAAGAGAATAAAACAGAACAGAACAGAACAGAATAGAATAAAATAGAACAGGACAGAACAGAATAGAGTAGAACAGAATAGAATAGAACAGAATAAAATAGAATAGAACAGAACAGAACAGAATAGAATAGAATAGAACAGAATAAAACAGAACAGGACAGAACAGAACAGAATAGAATAAAATAGAACAGGAGAGAACAAAATAGAATAGATGAGCACAGAATAGAACAGAATAGAATAGAATAGAATAGAATAGAATAGAATAGAATAGAATAGAACAGAACAGAACAGAATAGAATAGAATAGAAAAAAATAGAACAGAATAGAATAGCATCGAACAGAATAGAATAGAATAGAATGGAACAGAATAGAACAGAACAGAAGAGAATAGAATAGAATAGAACAGAACAGAATAGAACAGAATAGAACAGAACTGAATAGAACAGAACACAACACAACAGAACAGAATAGAATAGAATAGAATAGAACAGAACCGAATAGAGCAGAACAGAACTGAATAGAACAGAATAGAATAGAATGGAATAGAACACAATAGAACAGAACAGAACAGAATAGAACAGAATGGAACAGATCACAACACAACAGAACAGAATAGAACAGAACAGAATAGAATAAAATAGAACAGGACAGAACAGAATAGAATAGATTAGAACAGAATAGAACAGAACAGAATAGAATAGAATAGAATAGAATAGAAAAGAACAGAACAGAAGAGAATAGAGTAGAATAGAATAGAATAGAATAGAATGGAATAGAATAGAATAGAATAGAATAGAACAGATCAAAATAGAACAGAACACAACACAACAGAATAGAATAGAATAGAATACAATAGAATAGAACGGAATAGAATAGAATCGAACAGAATAGAATTGAATAGAACAGAATAGAACAGAACAGAACAGAATAATATAGAATAGAATAGAACAGAACAGAATAGAATAGAATAGACTAGAATAGAATAGAATAGAATAGAATAGAATAGAACAGAACAGAATAGAACAGAATAGAACAGAACAGAATAGAACAGAACACAACACAACAGAACAGAATAGAATAGAATAGAATAGAATAGAACAGAATAGAATAGAATAGAACAGAAGAGAATAGAGTAGAACAGAACAGAAGAGAATAGAATAGAATTTAACAGAATAGAACAGAACTGAACAGAACAGAACATTATAGAATAGAATAGAACAGGACAGAACAGAACAGAATAGAATAGAACAGAATAGAACAGAACAGAACAGAATAGAATAGAATAGAATAGAATAAAATAGAATAGAATAGAATAGAATAGAATAGAACAGAAGCTAATAGAACAGAACAGAACTGAATAGAACAGAATAGAATAGAATGGAATAGAACACAATATAACAGAATAGAACAGAATAGAACAGATTAGAATAGAATAGAATAGAACAGAACAGAACAGAAAAAAAATAGAACAGAAGAGAACAGAATACAATAGAACAGAATATAATAGAACAGAATAGAATAGAATAGAATAGAATAGAATAGAATAGAATAGAATAGAATAGAATAGAATAGAACAGAACAGAATAAAACAGAATAGAACAGAACAGAATAGAATAGAATAGAATAGAACAGAACCTAATACAACAGAACAGAACTGAATATAACAGAATAGAATAGAATGGAATAGAACACAATAGAATAGAATAGAACAGAATAGAACAGATTAGAATAGAATAGAATAGAACAGAACAGAATAGAAAAGAACAGAATAGAATAGAACAGAATAGAATAGAATAGAACAGAATAGAATAGAATAGAACAGAACAGAACAGAATAGAATAGAATAGAACAGAATAAAACAGAACAGAACAGAACAGAACAGAATAGAATAAAATAGAACAGGACAGAACAGAATAGAATAGATTAGAACAGAATAGAACAGAACAGAATAGAATAGAATAGAATAGAATAGAATAGAATAGAATAGAATAGAATAGAATAGAACAGAAGAGAACAGAATAGAATCGAACAGAATAGAATAGAATAGAATAGAACAGAACAGAACAGAATAGAATCGAACAGAATAGAATAGAACAGAATAGAATAGAATAGAATGGAATAGAACAGAACAGAAGAGAATAGAATACAATAGAACAGAACAGAATAGAATAGAATCGAATCGAACAGAACAGAACAGAACAGAACAGAATAGAATAGAATAGAAAATAATAGAACAGAATAGAATAGAATCGAACAGAATAGAAAATAATAGAACAGAATAGAATAGAACAGAACTGAATAGAACAGAACACAACACAACAGAACAGAATAGAATAGAATAGAATAGAATAGAATAGAATAGAACAGAACCTAATAGAACAGAACAGAACTGAATAGAACAGAATAGAATAGAATGGAATAGAACACAATAGAAGAGAATAGAACAGAATAGAACAGATTAGAATAGAATAGAATAGAACAGAACAGAAAAGAAAAAAATAGAACAAGAGAACAGAATAGAATAGAATAGAATAGAATAGAATAGAATAGAATAGAATAGAATAGAATAGAACAGAACAGAATAAAACAGAATAGAAGAGAACAGAATAGAAAAGAATAGAATAGAATAGAATAGAATAGAATAGAATTGAACACAACAGAACAGAATAGAATCGAACAGAATAGAATAGAATAGAACAGAATAGAACAGAATAGAATAGAAAAACAGAATAGAACAGAAGAGTATAGAATAGAATAGAATAGAATAGAATAGAATAGAACAGAACAGAATCCAACAGAATAGAATAGAATAGAACAGAATAGAACAGAATAGAATAGAATAGAATAGAATAGAATAGAATAGAATAGAATAGAATAGAACAGAACAGAATAGAATAGAACAGAATAGAATAGAACAGAATAAAATAGAATAGAACAGAACAGAACAGAATAGAATAGAATAGAAGAGAATAAAACAGAACAGAACAGACAGAACAGAATAGAATAAAATAGAACAGGACAGAACAGAATAGAGTAGAACAGAATAGAATAGAACAGAATAAAATAGAATAGAACAGAACAGAACAGAATAGAATAGAATAGAACAGAATAAAACAGAACAGGAGAGAACAGAACAGAATAGAATAAAATAGAACAGGAGAGAACAGAATAGAATAGATTAGCACAGAATAGAACAGAATAGAATAGAATAGAATGGAATAGAATAGAATAGAATAGAATAGAATAGAATAGAACAGAACAGAACAGAACAGAATAGAATAGAATAGAAAAAAATAGAACAGAATAGAATAGAATCGAACAGAATAGAATAGAACAGAATAGAATAGAATAGAACAGAATAGAACAGAACAGAAGAGAATAGAATAGAATAGAACAGAACAGAATAGAACAGAATAGAACAGAACTGAATAGAACAGAACACAACACAACAGAACAGAATAGAATAGAATAGAATAGAACAGAACCGAATAGAACAGAACAGAACTGAATAGAACAGAATAGAATAGAATGGAATAGAACACAATAGAATAGAATAGAACAGAATAGAACAGATTAGAATAGAATAGAATAGAACAGAACAGAACAGAAAAAAATAGAACAGAAGAGAACAGAATAGAATAGAACAGAATAGAATAGAACAGAACAGAACAGAACAGAATAGAATAGAATAGAATTGAATAGAACAGAACAGAATCGAATCGAATCGAATCGAACAGAATAGAACAGAACAGAACAGAATAGAATAGAATAGAAAAGATTAGAACAGAATAGAATAGAATCGAACAGAATAGAATAGAATAGAACAGAATAGATTAGAATAGAATAGAATAGAACAGAACAGAACAGAACAGAACAGAATAGAATCGAACAGAATAGAATAGAATAGAATAGAATAGAACAGAATAGAATAGAATCGAACAGAATAGAATAGAATAGAATAGAATAGAATAGAATAGAACAGAATAGAATAGAATCGATCAGAATAGAATAGAATAGAACAGAATAGAACAGAACAGAATAGAACAGAATAGAGCAGAACAGAGTAAAACAGAACACAACACAACAGAACAGAATCGAATAGAATAGAATAGAACAGAACCGAATAGAACAGTACAGAACTGAATAGAACAGAATAGAATAGAATGGAATAGAAAACAATATATTAGAATAGAACAGATTAGAATAGAAAAGAATAGAACAGAACAGAACAGAATAGAACAGAATGGAACAGATCACAACACAACAGAACAGAATAGAATAGAATAGAATAGAACAGAAGCGAATAGAACAGAAGAGAACTGAATAGAACAGAATAGAATAGAATAGAATAGAACAGAAAAGATTAGAATAGAACAGAATAGAATAGAATAGAACATAACAAAGTAGAATAGAATAGAATAGCATAGTACAGAACAGAATAGAATAGAATAGAACAGAATAGAATAGAATAGAACAGAATAGAATAGAATAGAACAGAACAGAACAGAATAGAATAGAATATAACAGAATAGAACATAACAGAACAGAACAGAACAGAACAGAGTAGAATAGAATAGAACAGGACAGAACAGAAAAGAATAGAATAGAACAGAAAAGAACAGAACAGAAGAGAATAGAATAGAATAGAATAGAATAGAATAGATTGGAGTAGAATAGAATAGAATAGAACAGAAGAAAATAGAACAGAACACAACACAACAGAATAGAATAGAATAGAATAGAATAGAATAGAACAGAATAGAATAGAATCGAACAGAATAGAATAGAATAGAACAGAATAAAACAGAACAGAACAGAATAGAATAGAATAGAATAGAATAGAATAGAATAGAACAGAACAGAATAGACTAGAATAGAATAGAATAGAAGAGAACAGAATAGAACAGAATAGAACAGAACAGAATAGAATAGAATAGAACAGAACAGAACAGAATAGAACAGAATAGAATAGAATAGAACAGAATAGAATAGAACAGAACAGAAGAGAATAGAATGGAATAGTAGAGAACAGAATAAAATAGAATAGAATAGAATTGAACAGAATAGAATAGAATAGAACAGAAGAGAATAGAATAGAACAGAACAGAACAGAATAGAATAGAATTTAACAGAATAGAACAGAACAGAACAGAACAGAACAGTATAGAATAGAATAGAACAGGACAGAACAGAACAGAATAGAATAGAACAGAATAGAACAGAACTGAATAGAATAGAATAGAATAGAACAGAATAGAATAGGATAGAATAGAATAGAATAGAACAGAACAGAACAGAACAGAATAGAATAGAATAGAAAAAAGAAGAGAATAGAACAGAATAGAATAGAATAGAACAGAATAGAATAGAACAGAACAGAAGAGAATAGAATGGAATAGAACAGAACAGAATAAAATAGAATAGAACAGAATAGAATAGAATAGAACAGAATAAACAGAATAGAATAGAACAGAATAGAACAGAATAGAACAGAATAGAGTAGAATAGAATACAATAGAATAGAATAGAATAGCACAGAATAGAATAGAACAGAACAAAATAGAACACAACACAACACAACACAGCAGAACAGAATAGAATACAATAGAATTGAATAGAACAGAACAGAATCGAATCGAATCGAATCGAACAGAATAGAACAGAACAGAACAGAATAGAATAGAATAGAAAAGAATAGAACAGAATAGAATAGAATCGAACAGAATAGAATAGAATAGAACAGAATAGATTAGAATAGAATAGAATAGAACAGAACAGAACAGAACAGAATAGAATCGAACAGAATAGAATAGAATAGAATAGAATAGAACAGAATAGAATAGAATCGAACAGAATAGAATAGAATAGAACAGAATAGAAATGAATAGAATAGAATAGAACAGAACAGAATAGAATAGAATCGAACAGAATAGAATAGAATAGAACAGAGTAGATTAGAATAGAATAGAATAGAACAGAACAGAACAGAACAGAATAGAATCGAACAGAATAGAATAGAATAGAATAGAATAGAACAGAATAGAATAGAATCGAACAGAATAGAATAGAATAGAACAGAATAAAACAGAATAGAACAGAATAGAATAGAATAGAATAGAATAGAACAGAACAGAATAGAATAGAATAGACTAGAATAGAATAGAATAGAAGAGAACAGAATAGAACAGAATAGAACAGAACAGAATAGAACAGAACACAACACAAAAGAACAGAATAGAATAGAATGGAATAGAACACAATAGAATAGAATAGAACAGAATAGAACAGATTAGAATAGAATAGAATAGAACAGAACAGAACAGAAAAAAATAGAACAGAAGAGAACAGAATAGAATAGAACAGAATAGAATAGAACAGAACAGAACAGAACAGAATAGAATAGAATAGAATTGAATAGAACAGAACAGAATCGAATCGAATCGAATCGAACAGAATAGAACAGAACAGAACAGAATAGAATAGAATAGAAAAGAATAGAACAGAATAGAATAGAATCGAACAGAATAGAATAGAATAGAACAGAATAGATTAGAATAGAATAGAATAGAACAGAACAGAACAGAACAGAACAGAACAGAATAGAATCGAACAGAATAGAATAGAATAGAATAGAATAGAACAGAATAGAATAGAATCGAACAGAATAGAATAGAATAGAATAGAATAGAATAGAATAGAATAGAATAGAACAGAATAGAATAGAATCGATCAGAATAGAATAGAATAGAACAGAATAGAACAGAACAGAATAGAACAGAATAGAGCAGAACAGAATCAAACAGAACACAACACAACAGAACAGAATCGAATAGAATAGAATAGAACAGAACCGAATAGAACAGTACAGAACTGAATAGAACAGAATAGAATAGAATGGAATAGAAAACAATATATTAGAATAGAACAGATTAGAATAGAAAAGAATAGAACAGAACAGAACAGAATAGAACAGAATGGAACAGATCACAACACAACAGAACAGAATAGAATAGAATAGAATAGAACAGAAGCGAATAGAACAGAAGAGAACTGAATAGAACAGAATAGAATAGAATAGAATAGAACAGAAAAGAATAGAATAGAACAGAATAGAATGGAATAGAACATAACAAAGTAGAATAGAATAGAATAGCATAGTACAGAACAGAATAGAATAGAATAGAACAGAATAGAATAGAATAGAACAGAACAGAACAGAATAGAATAGAATATAACAGAATAGAACATAACAGAACAGAACAGAACAGAACAGAGTAGAATAGAATAGAACAGGACAGAACAGAAAAGAATAGAATAGAACAGAAAAGAACAGAACAGAAGAGAATAGAATAGAATAGAATAGAATAGAATAGAATAGAATGGAGTAGAATAGAATAGAATAGAACAGAAGAAAATAGAACAGAACACAACACAACAGAATAGAATAGAATAGAATAGAATAGAATAGAATAGAATAGAACAGAATAGAATAGAATCGAACAGAATAGAATAGAATAGAACAGAATAAAAGAGAACAGAACAGAATAGAATAGAATAGAATAGAATAGAATAGAATAGAACAGAACAGAATAGAATAGAATAGACTAGAATAGAATAGAATAGAAGAGAACAGAATAGAACAGAATAGAACAGAACAGAATAGAATAGAATAGAACAGAACAGAACAGAATAGAACAGAATAGAATAGAATAGAACAGAATAGAATAGAACAGAACAGAAGAGAATAGAATGGAATAGTAGAGAACAGAATAAAATAGAATAGAATAGAATTGAACAGAATAGAATAGAATAGAACAGAAGAGAATAGAATAGAACAGAACAGAACAGAATAGAATAGAATTTAACAAATAGAACAGAACAGAACAGAACAGAACAGTATAGAATAGAATAGAACAGGACAGAACAGAACAGAATAGAATAGAACAGAATAGAACAGAACTGAATAGAATAGAATAGAATAGAACAGAATAGAATAGGATAGAATAGAATAGAATAGAACAGAACAGAACAGAACAGAATAGAATAGAATAGAAGAGAAAAGAACAGAATAGAACAGAATAGAATAGAATAGAACAGAATAGAATAGAACAGAACAGAAGAGAATAGAATGGAATAGAACAGAACAGAATAAAATAGAATAGAACAGAATAGAATAGAATAGAACAGAATAAACAGAATAGAATAGAACAGAATAGAACAGAATAGAACAGAATAGAGTAGAATAGAATACAATAGAATAGAATAGAATAGCACAGAATAGAATAGAACAGAACAAAATAGAACACAACACAACACAACACAGCAGAACAGAATAGAATACAATAGAATTGAATAGAACAGAACAGAATCGAATCGAATCGAATCGAACAGAATAGAACAGAACAGAACAGAATAGAATAGAATAGAAAAGAATAGAACAGAATAGAATAGAATCGAACAGAATAGAATAGAATAGAACAGAATAGATTAGAATAGAATAGAATAGAACAGAACAGAACAGAACAGAATAGAATCGAACAGAATAGAATAGAATAGAACAGAATAGAATAGAATCGAACAGAATAGAATAGAATAGAACAGAATAGAAATGAATAGAATAGAATAGAACAGAACGGAATAGAATAGAATCGAACAGAATAGAATAGAATAGAACAGAATAGATTAGAATAGAATAGAATAGAACAGAACAGAACAGAACAGAATAGAATCGAACAGAATAGAATAGAATAGAATAGAATAGAACAGAATAGAATAGAATCGAACAGAATAGAATAGAATAGAACAGAATAAAACAGAATAGAACAGAATAGAATAGAATAGAATAGAATAGAACAGAACAGAATAGAATAGAATAGACTAGAATAGAATAGAATAGAAGAGAACAGAATAGAACAGAATAGAACAGAACAGAATAGAACAGAACACAACACAAAAGAACAGAATAGAATAGAATAGAATAGAACAGAATAGAATAGAATTGAACAGAATAGAATAGAATAGAACAGAAGAGAATAGAATAGAACAGAACAGAACAGAATAGAATAGAATTTAACAGAATAGAACAGAACAGAACAGAACAGAACAGTATAGAATAGAATAGAACAGGACAGAACAGAACAGAACAGAAGAGAACAGAGGAGAACAGAATAGAATAGAACAGAATAGAATAGAACAGAACAGAACAGAACAGAATAGAATAGAATAGAAGAGAAATGAACAGAATAGAACAGAATAGTATAGAATAGAACAGAATAGAATAGAACAGAACAGAAGAGAATAGAATGGAATAGAACAGAACGGAATAAAATAGAATAGAACAGAATAGAATAGAATAGAATAGAATAGAATAGAATAGAATAGAATAGAATAGAATAGAATAGAATAGAACAGAACAGAATAGAACAGAATAGAATAGAATAGAACAGAATAAACAGAATAGAATAGAACAGAATAGAACAGAATAGAACAGAATAGAGTAGAATAGAATACAATAGAATAGAATAGAATAGCACAGAATAGAATAGAACAGAACAAAATAGAACACAACACAACACAACACAGCAGAATAGAATAGAATACAATAGAATAGAACAAAACGGAATAGAACAGAATAGAACTGAATAGAACAGAATAGAATAGAATAGAATAGAACACAATAGAATAGAATAGAACAGAATAGAACAGATTAGAATAGAATAGAACAGAACAGAACAGAACAGAACAGAATAGAATAGAATAGAACAGAATAAACAGAACAGAACAGAACAGAACAGAATAGAATAAAATAGAACAGGACAGAACAGAATAGAATAGATTAGAACAGAATAGAACAGAACAGAATAGAATAGAATAGAATAGAATAGAATAGAATAGAATAGAACAGAACAGAACAGAACAGAATAGAATCGAACAGAATAGAATAGAATAGAAAAGAATAGAACAGAATAGAATAGAATCGAACAGAATAGAATAGAACAGAACAGAATAGAATAGAATAGAATAGAACAGAACAGAAGAGAATGGAATAGAATAGAACAGAAAAGAATAGAATAGAATCGAATCGAACAGAATGGAACAGAACAGAACAGAATAGAATAGAATAGAAAATAATAGAACAGAATAGAATAGAATCGAACAGAATAGAAAATAATAGAACAGAATAGAATAGAACAGAACTGAATAGAACAGAACACAACACAACAGAACAGAAAAGAATATAATAGAATAGAACAGAACCTAATAGAACAGAACAGAACTGAATAGAACAGACTAGAATAGAATGGAATAGAACACAATAGAATAGAATAGAACAGAATAGAACAGATTAGAATAGAATAGAATACAACAGAACAGAAAAAATAAATTAGAACACAAGAGAACAGAATAGAATAGAACAGAATATAATAGAACAGAATAGAATAGAATAGAATAGAATAGAATAGAATAGAATAGAATAGAATAGAATAGAATAGAACAGAACAGAACAGAACAGAACAGAACAGAACAGAATAGAATCGAACAGAATAGAATAGAATAGAACAGAATAGAATAGAACAGAACAGAATAGAATCGAACAGAATAGAATAGAATAGAACAGAATAGAACAGAACAGATTAGAATAGAACAGAATAAAATAGAACAGAATAAAATAGAATAGAACAGAACAGAACAGAATAGAATAGAATAGAACAGAATAAAACAGAACAGAGGAGAACAGAACAGAATAGAATAGAACAGAATAGAATAGAATGGAATAGAACACAATAGAATAGAATAGAACAGAATAGAACAGGTTAGAATAGAATAGTATAGAACCGAACAGAACAGAAAAAAATAGAACAGAAGAGAACAGAATAGAATAGAACAGAATAGAATAGAACAGAACAGAACAGAACAGAATAGAATAGAATAGAACAGAACAGAATAGAATAGAATCGAATCGAACAGAATAGAACAGAACAGAACAGAATAGAATAGAATAGAAAAGAATAGAACAGAATAGAATAGAATCGAACAGAATAGGATAGAATAGAACAGAATAGATTAGAATAGAATAGAATAGAACAGAACAGAAAAGAACAGAATAGAATCGAACAGAATAGAATAGAATAGAATAGAATAGAACAGAATAGAATAGAATCGAACAGAATAGAATAGAATAGAACTGAATAGAAAAGAAGAGAATAGAATAGAACAGAACAGAATAGAACAGAATAGAACAGAAAAGAATAAAACAGAACACAACACAACAGAACAGAATCGAATAGAATAGAATAGAACAGAACCTAATAGAACAGTACAGAACTGAATAGAACAGAATAGAACAGAATGGAATAGAAAACAATATATTAGAATAGAACAGATTAGAATAGAAAAGAATAGAACAGAACAGAATAGAACAGAATAGAACAGATCACAACACAACAGAACAGAATAGAATAGAATAGAATAGAACAGAAGCGAATAGAACAGGAGAGAACTGAATAGAACAGAATAGAATAGAATAGAATAGAACAGAAAAGAATAGAATAGAACAGAATAGAATAGAATAGAACATGACAAAGTAGAATAGAATAGAATAGCATAGAACAGAACAGAATAGAATAGAATAGAACAGAATAGAATAGAATAGAACGGAATAGAATAGAATAGAACAGAACAGAACAGAATAGAATAGAATATAACAGAATAGAACAGAACAGAACAGAACAGAACAGAACAGAACAGAGTAGAAGAGAATAGAACAGGACAGAACAGAATAGGATAGGATAGAACAGAAAAGAACAGAACAGAAGAGAATAGAATAGAATAGAATAGAATAGAATGGAATAGAATAGAATAGAATAGAATAGAATAGAATAGAACAAAATAGAACAGAACACAACACAACAGAATAGAATAGAATAGAATAGAATAGAATAGAATAGAATAGAACAGAATAGAATAGAATCGAACAGAATAGAATAGAATAGAACAGAATAAAACAGAACAGAACAGAATAGAATAGAATAGAACAGAATAGAACAGAACAGAATAGAATAGAATAGAAGAGAAGAGAATAGAATAGAACAGAACAGAATAGAACAGAATAGAACAGAACAGAATAGAACAGAACACAACACAACAGAACAGAATAGAACAGAATAGAATAGAACAGAATAGAATAGAACAGAACAGAACAGAATAGAATAGAATAGAATAGAATAGAATAGAATAGAATAGAATAGAACAGAACAGAATAGAATAGAATCGAATCGAACAGAATAGAACAGAAAAGAACAGAATAGAATAGAATAGAAAAGAATAGAACAGAATAGAATAGAATCGAACAGAATAGAATAGAATAGAATAGAACAGAATAGATTAGAATAGAATAGAATAGAACAGAACAGAACAGAACAGAATAGAATCGAACAGAATAGAATAGAATAGAATAGAACAGAATAGAATAGAATCGAACAGAATAGAATAGAAAAGAACTGAATAGAAAAGAATAGAATAGAATAGAACAGAACAGAATAGAACAGAAAAGAATAAAACAGAACACAACACAACAGAACAGAATCGAATAGAATAGAATAGAACAGAACCGAATAGAACAGTACAGAACTGAATAGAACAGAATAGAATAGAATGGAATAGAAAACAATATATTAGAATAGAACAGATTAGAATAGAAAAGAATAGAACAGAACAGAACAGAATAGAACAGAATAGAACAGATCACAACACAACAGAACAGAATAGAATAGATTAGAATAGAACAGAAGCGAATAGAACAGAAGAGAACTGAATAGAACAGAATAGAATAGAATAGAATAGAACAGAAAAGAATAGAATAGAACAGAATAGAATAGAATAGCACATAACAAAGTAGAATAGAATAGAATAGCATAGAACAGAACAGAATAGAATAGAATAGAACAGAATAGAATAGAATAGAACGGAATAGAATAGAATAGAACAGAACAGAACAGAACAGAACAGAACAGAGTAGAATAGAATAGAACAGGACAGAACAGAATAGAATAGGATAGAACAGAAAAGAACAGAACAGAATAGAATAGAATAGAATAGAATAGAATAGAATAGAATAGAATAGAATAGAATGGAATGGAATAGAATAGAATAGAATAGAATAGAATAGAATAGAATAGAATAGAATAGAATAGAATAGAACAAAATAGAACAGAACACAACACAACAGAATAGAATAGAATAGAATAGAATTGAATAGAATAGAATAGAACAGAATAGAATAGAATCGAACAGAATAGAATAGAATAGAACAGAATAAAACAGAACAGAACAGAATAGAATAGAATAGAACAGAAGAGAATAGAATAGAATAGACTAGAATAGAATAGAATAGAAGAGAATAGAATAGAACAGAACAGAATAGAACAGAACAGAATAGAACAGAACACAACACAACAGAACAGAATAGAATACAACAGAATAGAACATAATAGAATAGAATAGAACAGAATAGAATAGAATAGAACAGAAGAGAATAGAATAGATCAGAACAGAACAGAATAGAATAGAATTTAACAGAATAGAACAGAACAGAACAGAACAGAACAGTATAGAATAGAATAGAACAGGACAGAACAGAACAGAATAGAATAGAACAGAATAGAACAGAACAGAATAGAATAGAATAGAATAGATTAGAATAGAATAAAATAGAATAGAATAGAATAGAATAGAATAGAATAGAATAGAATAGAATAGAACAGAACAGAACAGAACAGAAAAGAACAGAGGAGAACAGAATAGAATAGAACAGAATAGAATAGAACAGAACAGAACAGAACAGAATAGAATAGAATAGAAGAGAAAAGAACAGAATAGAACAGAATAGAATAGAATAGAACAGAATAGAATAGAACAGAACAGAAGAGAATAGAATGGAATAGAACAGAACAGAATAAAATAGAATAGAATAGAATAGAATAGAATAAAATAGAATAGAATAGAATAGAATAGAACAGAACAGAATAGAGCAGAACAGAATAGAATAGAATAGAATAGAAGAGAATAGAATAGAACAGAATAGAATAGAACAGAATAGAGCAGAACAGAATAGAACAGAACACAACACAACAGAACAGAATAGAATAGAATAGAATAGAACAGAATAGAATAGAATAGAACAGAATAGAATAGAATAGAACAGAAGAGAATAGAATAGAACAGAACAGAACAGAATAGAATAGAATTTAACAGAATAGAACAGAACAGAACAGAACAGAACAGTATAGAATAGAATAGAACAGGACAGAACAGAACAGAATAGAATAGAACAGAATAGAACAGAACTGAATAGAATAGAATAGAATAGAACAGAATAGAATAGAATAGAATAGAACAGAACAGAAGAGAATAGAATGGTATAGAACAGAACAGAATAAAATAGAATCGAATAGAATAGAATAGAATAGAATAGAATAGAGCAGAACAGAATAGGACAGAGTAGAATAGAATAGAACAGAATAAACAGAATAGAATAGAACAGAATAGAACAGAATAGAACAGAATAGAGTAGAATAGAATACAATAGAATAGAATAGAATAGCACAGAATAGAATAGAATAGAATAGAATAGAACAGAACAAAATAGAACACAACACAACACAACACAGCAGAATAGAATAGAATAGAATAGAATAGAACAAAACGGAATAGAACAGAACAGAACTGAATAAAACAGAATAGAATAGAATAGAATAGAACAGAATAGAACAGATTAGAATAGAATAGAACAGAACAGAACAGAACAGAACAGAATAGAATAGAATAGAACAGAATAAAACAGAACAGAACAGAACAGAACAGAATAGAATAAAATAGAACAGGACAGAACAGAATAGAATAGATTAGAACAGAATAGAACAGAACAGAATAGAAAAGAATAGAATAGAATAGAATAGAATAGAACAGAACAGAACAGAATAGAATCGAACAGAATAGAATACAATAGAAAAGAATAGAACAGAATAGAATAGAATCGAACAGAATAGAATAGAACAGAATAGAATAGAATAGAATAGAATAGAATAGAATAGAATAGAATAGAACAGAACAGAAGAGAATAGAATAGAATAGAACAGAACAGAATAGAATAGAATCGAATCGAACAGAATGGAACAGAACAGAACAGAATAGAATAGAATAGAAAATAATAGAACAGAATAGAATAGAATCGAACAGAATAGAAAATAATAGAACAGAATAGAATAGAACAGAACTGAATAGAACAGAACACAACACAACAGAACAGAATAGAATAGAATAGAATAGAACACAACCTAATAGAACAGAACAGAACTGAATAGAACAGAATAGAATAGAATGGAATAGAACACAATAGAATGGAATAGAACAGAATAGAACAGATTAGAATAGAATAGAATAGATCAGAACAGAAAAAAAATTAGAACAGAAGAGAACAGAATAGAATAGATCAGAACAGAATAGAATAGAATAGAACAGAACAGAACAGAATAGAATCGAACAGAATAGAATACAATAGAAAAGAATAGAACAGAATAGAATAGAATCGAACAGAATAGAATAGAATAGAATAGAATAGAATAGAATAGAATAGAATAGAATAGAACAGAATTGAATAGAATAGAAGAGAACAGAATAGAATCGAACAGAATAGAATAGAATAGAACAGAAGAGAACAGAACAGATTAGAATAGAATAGAATAGAATAGAATAGAATAGAATGTAATAGAATAGAATAGAATAGAACAGAACAGAATAGAATAGAACAGAATAGAATAGAACAGAATAAAATAGAATAGAACAGAACAGAACAGAATAGAATAGAATAGAACAGAATAAAACAGAACAGAAGAGAACAGAACAGAATAGAATAAAATAGAACAGGACAGAACAGAATAGAATAGATTAGAACAGAATAGAACAGAATAGAATAGAATAGAATAGAATAGAATAGAATAGAATAGAATAGAACAGAACAGAACAGAACAGAATAGAATAGAATAGAAAAAAATAGAACAGAATAGAATAGAATCGAACAGAATAGAATAGAATAGAATAGAATAGAACAGAACAGAAGAGAATAGAATAGAGTAGAAAAGAACAGAATAGAACAGAATAGAACAGAACTGAATAGAACAGAACACAATACAAAGAACACAATAGAATAGGATAGAATAGAACAGAACCGAATAGAACAGAACAGAACTGAATAGAACAGAATAGAATAGAATGGAATAGAACACAATAGAATAGATAGAACTGAATAGAACAGATTAGAATAGAATAGAATAGAACAGAACAGAACAGAAGAAAATAGAACAGAAGAGAACAGAATAGAATAGAATAGAATAGAATAGAACAGAACAGAATAGAATAGAATCGAATCGAACAGAATAGAACAGAACAGAACAGAATAGAATAGAATAGAATAGAATATAACAGAATAGAACAGAACAGAACAGAACAGAACAGAACAGAGTAGAATCGAAAAGAATAGAATAGAATAGAATAGAATAGAATAGAATAGAATAGAATAGAATAGAACAGAATAGAATAGAATCGAACAGAATAGAATAGAATAGAACAGAATAGAAAAGAATAGAATAGAATAGAACAGAACAGAATAGAATAGAATGGAATAGAATAGAATAGAATAGAACAGAACAGAATAGAACAGAATAGAACAGAACAGAATAAAACAGAACACAACACAACAGAACAGAATCGAATATAATAGAATAGAACAGAACCGAATAGAACAGTACAGAACTCAATAGAACAGAATAGAATAGAATGGAATAGAAAACAATATATTAGAATAGAACAGATTGGAATAGAAAAGAATAGAACAGAACAGAACAGAATAGAACAGAATAGAACAGATCACAACACAACAGAACAGAATAGAATAGAATAGAATAGAACAGAAGCGAATAGAACAGAAGAGAACTGAATAGAACAGAATAGAATAGAATAGAATAGAACAGAAAAGAATAGAATAGAACAGAATAGAATAGAATAGAACATAACAAAGTAGAATAGAATAGAATAGCATAGAACAGAACAGAATAGAATAGAATAGAACAGAATAGAATAGAATAGAACGGAATATAATAGAATAGAACAGAACAGAACAGAATAGAATAGAATATAACAGAATAGAACAGAACAGAACAGAGTAGAATAGAATAGAACAGGACAGAACAGAATAGAATAGAATAGAACAGAAAAGAACAGAATAGAATAGAATAGAATAGAATAGAATAGAATAGAATAGAACAGAACAAAATAGAACAGAACACAACACAACAGAATAGAATAGAATAGAATAGAATAGAATAGAATAGAATAGAATAGAATAGAATAGAACAGAATAGAATAGAATCGAACAGAATAGAATAGAATAGAACAGAATAAAACAGAACAGAACAGAATAGAATAGAATAGAATAGAATAGAATAGAACAGAACAGAATAGAATAGAATAGACTAGACTAGAATAGAATAGAATAGAAGAGAATAGAATAGAACAGAACAGAATAGAGCAGAATAGAACAGAACAGAATAGAACAGAACACAACACAACAGAACAGAATAGAATAGAATAGAATAGAATAGAACAGAATAGAATAGAATAGAATAGAACAGAATAGAATAGAATAGAAGAGAAGGGAATAGAATAGAACAGAACAGAACAGAATAGAATAGAATTTAACAGAATAGAACAGAACAAAACAGAACAGAAGAGTATAGAATAGAATAGAACAGGACAGAACAGAACAGAATAGAATAGAACAGAAGAGAACTGAATAGAACAGAATAGAATAGAATAGAATAGAACAGAAAAGAATAGAATAGAACAGAATAGAATAGAATAGCACATAACAAAGTAGAATAGAATAGAATAGCATAGAACAGAACAGAATAGAATAGAATAGAACAGAATAGAATAGAATAGAACGGAATAGAATAGAATAGAACAGAACAGAACAGAACAGAACAGAACAGAGTAGAATAGAATAGAACAGGACAGAACAGAATAGAATAGGATAGAACAGAAAAGAACAGAACAGAATAGAATAGAATAGAATAGAATAGAATAGAATAGAATAGAATAGAATAGAATGGAATGGAATAGAATAGAATAGAATAGAATAGAATAGAATAGAATAGAATAGAATAGAATAGAACAAAATAGAACAGAACACAACACAACAGAATAGAATAGAATAGAATAGAATTGAATAGAATAGAATAGAACAGAATAGAATAGAATCGAACAGAATAGAATAGAATAGAACAGAATAAAACAGAACAGAACAGAATAGAATAGAATAGAACAGAACAGAATAGAATAGAATAGACTAGAATAGAATAGAATAGAAGAGAATAGAATAGAACAGAACAGAATAGAACAGAACAGAATAGAACAGAACACAACACAACAGAACAGAATAGAATACAACAGAATAGAACATAATAGAATAGAATAGAACAGAATAGAATAGAATCGAACAGAATAGAAGAGAATAGAATAGATCAGAACAGAACAGAATAGAATAGAATTTAACAGAATAGAACAGAACAGAACAGAACAGAACAGTATAGAATAGAATAGAACAGGACAGAACAGAACAGAATAGAATAGAACAGAATAGAACAGAACAGAATAGAATAGAATAGAATAGAATAGAATAGAATAAAATAGAATAGAATAGAATAGAATAGAATAGAATAGAATAGAATAGAACAGAACAGAACAGAACAGAAAAGAACAGAGGAGAACAGAATAGAATAGAACAGAATAGAATAGAACAGAACAGAACAGAACAGAATAGAATAGAATAGAAGAGAAAAGAACAGAATAGAACAGAATAGAATAGAATACAACAGAATAGAATAGAACAGAACAGAAGAGAATAGAATGGAATAGAACAGAACAGAATAAAATAGAATAGAATAGAATAGAATAGAATAGAATAGAATAGAATAGAATAGAATAGAACAGAACAGAATAGAGCAGAACAGAATAGAATAGAATAGAATAGAAGAGAATAGAATAGAACAGAATAGAATAGAACAGAATAGAGCAGAACAGAATAGAACAGAACACAACACAACAGAACAGAATAGAATAGAATAGAATAGAACAGAATAGAATAGAATAGAACAGAAGAGAATAGAATAGAACAGAACAGAACAGAATAGAATAGAATTTAACAGAATAGAACAGAACAGAACAGAACAGAACAGTATAGAATAGAATAGAACAGGACAGAACAGAACAGAATAGAATAGAACAGAATAGAACAGAACTGAATAGAATAGAATAGAATAGAACAGAATAGAATAGAATAGAATAGAACAGAACAGAAGAGAATAGAATGGTATAGAACAGAACAGAATAAAATAGAATCGAATAGAATAGAATAGAATAGAATAGAATAGAGCAGATCAGAATAGGACAGAGTAGAATAGAATAGAACAGAATAAACAGAATAGAATAGAACAGAATAGAACAGAATAGAACAGAATAGAGTAGAATAGAATACAATAGAATAGAATAGAATAGCACAGAATAGAATAGAATAGAATAGAATAGAACAGAACAAAATAGAACACAACACAACACAACACAGCAGAATAGAATAGAATAGAATAGAATAGAACAAAACGGAATAGAACAGAACAGAACTGAATAAAACAGAATAGAATAGAATAGAATAGAACAGAATAGAACAGATTAGAATAGAATAGAACAGAACAGAACAGAACAGAACAGAATAGAATAGAATAGAACAGAATAAAACAGAACAGAACAGAACAGAACAGAATAGAATAAAATAGAACAGGACAGAACAGAATAGAATAGATTAGAACAGAATAGAACAGAACAGAATAGAAAAGAATAGAATAGAATAGAATAGAATAGAACAGAACAGAACAGAATAGAATCGAACAGAATAGAATACAATAGAAAAGAATAGAACAGAATAGAATAGAATCGAACAGAATAGAATAGAACAGAATAGAATAGAATAGAATAGAATAGAATAGAATAGAATAGAACAGAACAGAAGAGAATAGAATAGAATAGAACAGAACAGAATAGAATAGAATCGAATCGAACAGAATGGAACAGAACAGAACAGAATAGAATAGAATAGAAAATAATAGAACAGAATAGAATAGAATCGAACAGAATAGAAAATAATAGAACAGAATAGAATAGAACAGAACTGAATAGAACAGAACACAACACAACAGAACAGAATAGAATAGAATAGAATAGAACACAACCTAATAGAACAGAACAGAACTGAATAGAACAGAATAGAATAGAATGGAATAGAACACAATAGAATGGAATAGAACAGAATAGAACAGATTAGAATAGAATAGAATAGATCAGAACAGAAAAAAAATTAGAACAGAAGAGAACAGAATAGAATAGATCAGAACAGAATAGAATAGAATAGAACAGTACAGAACAGAATAGAATCGAACAGAATAGAATACAATAGAAAAGAATAGAACAGAATAGAATAGAATCGAACAGAATAGAATAGAATAGAATAGAATAGAATAGAATAGAATAGAATAGAATAGAACAGAATTGAATAGAATAGAAGAGAACAGAATAGAATCGAACAGAATAGAATAGAATAGAACAGAACAGATTAGAACAGAATAGAACAGAACAGAATAAAACAGAACACAACACAACAGAACAGAATCGATTAGAATAGAATAGAACAGAACCGAATAGAACAGTACAGAACTGAATAGAACAGAATAGAATAGAATGGAATAGAAAACAATATATTAGAATAGAACAGAATAGAATAGAATAGAATAGAACAGAATAGAATAGAATAGAACAAAATAGAATAGAATAGAACAGAAGAGAATAGAATAGAACAGAACAGAACAGAATAGAATAGATTTTAACAGAATAGAAAGAACAGAACAGAACAGAACAGTATAGAGTAGAATAGAACAGGACAGAACAGAACAGAATAGAATAGAACAGAAAAGAACAGAAGAGAAGAGAATAGAATAGAATAGAATAGAATAGAATGGAATAGAATAGAATAGAATAGAATAGAATAGAACAGAACAAAATAGAACAGAACACAACACAACAGAATAGAATAGAATAGAATAGAATAGAATAGAATAGAATAGAACAGAATAGAATAGAATCGAACAGAATAGAATAGAATAGAACAGAATAAAACAGAACAGAACAGAATAGAATAGAATAGAATAGAATAGAACAGAACAGAATAGAATAGAATAGACTAGAATAGAAGAGAATAGAATAGAACAGAACAGAATAGAACAGAATAGAACAGAACAGAATAGAACAGAACACAACACAACAGAACAGAATAGAATAGAATATAATAGAACAGAAGAGAATAGAATAGAACAGAACAGAACAGAATAGAATAGAATTTAACAGAATAGAACAGAACAGAACAGAAGAGAACAGTATAGAATAGAGTAGAACAGGACAGAACAGAACAGAATAGAATAGAACAGAATAGAACAGAATAGAATAGAATAGAATAGAATAGAACAGAACAGAACAGAGCAGAATAGAACAGAGGAGAACAGAATAGAATAGAACAGAATAGAATAGAACAGAACAGAACAGAACAGAATAGAATAGAATAGAACAGAACAGAACAGAATAGAACAGAATAGAATAGAATAGAACAGAATAGAATAGAACAGAACAGAAGAGAATAGAATGGAATAGTAGAGAACAGAATAAAATAGAATAGAATAGAATAGAATAGAATAGAATAGAATAGAATAGAATAGAATAGAATGGAATAGAATAGAATAGAATAGAATAGAATAGAACAGAACAAAATAGAAGAGAACACAACACAACAGAATAGAATAGAATAGAGTAGAATAGAATAGAACAGAATAGAATAGAATCGAACAGAATAGAATAGAATAGAACAGAATAAAACAGAACAGAACAGAATAGAATAGAATAGAATAGAATAGAACAGAACAGAATAGAATAGAATAGACTAGAATAGAAGAGAATAGAATAGAGCAGAACAGAATAGAATAGAATAGAATAGAACAGAATAGAATAGAATAGAACAGAATAGAATAGAATAGAACAGAAGAAAATAGAATAGAACAGAACAGAACAGAATAGAATAGAATTTAACAGAATAGAACAGAACAGAACAGAACAGAACAGTGTAGAATAGAGTAGAACAGGACAGAACAGAACAGAATAGAATAGAACAGAATAGAACAGAATAGAATAGAATAGAATAGAACAGAACAGAACAGAGCAGAATAGAACAGAGGAGAACAGAATAGAATAGAACAGAATAGAATAGAACAGAACAGAACAGAACAGAATAGAATAGAATAGAACAGAACAGAACAGAATAGAACAGAATAGAATAGAATAGAACAGAATAGAATAGAACAGAACAGAAGAGAATAGAATGGAATAGTAGAGAACAGAATAAAATAGAATAGAATAGAATAGAATAGAATAGAATAGAATAGAACAGAACAGAATAGAACAGAATAGAATAGAATAGAATAGAACACAATAGAATAGAATAGAACTGAATAGAACAGATTAGAATAGAATAGAACAGAACAGAACAGAACAGAACAGAATAGAAGAGAATAGAAAAGAATAGAACAGAATAGAATAGAATCGAACAGAATAGAATAGAACAGAATAGAATAGAATAGAATAGAAAGGAACAGAACAGAATAGAATCGAACAGAATAGAAGAGAATAGAAAAGAATAGAACAGAATAGAATAGAATCGAACACAATAGAATAGAACCGAATAGAATAGAATAGAATAGAATAGAACAGAACAGAAGAGAATAGAATAGAATAGAATAGAACAGAACAGAATAGAATAGAATCGAATCGAACAGAATAGAACAGAACAGAACAGAATAGAATAGAATAGAAAATAATAGAACAGAATAGAATAGAATAGAACAGAATAGAATAGAATAGAATACAACAGAACAGAATAGAATAGAATGGAATAGAATAGAATAGAATAGAACAGAACAGAATAGAACAGAATAGAATAGAATAGAACAGAATAGAATAGAACAGAACAGAAGAGAATAGAATGGAATAGTAGAGAACAGAATAAAATAGAATAGAATAGAATAGAATAGAATAGAAGAATAGAATAGAATAGAATAGAACAGAACAGAATAGAACAGAATAGAATAGAATAGAATAGAACACAATAGAATAGAATAGAACTGAATAGAACAGATTAGAATAGAATAGAACAGAACAGAACAGAACAGAACAGAATAGAAGAGAATAGAACAGAATAAGACAGAACAGAACTGAATAGAAGAGAATAGAAAAGAATAGAACAGAATAGAATAGAATCGAACAGAATAGAATAGAACAGAATAGAATAGAATAGAATAGAACAGAACAGAACAGAATAGAATCGAACAGAATAGAAGAGAATAGAAAAGATTAGAACAGAATAGAATAGAATCCAACACAATAGAATAGAACAGAATAGAATAGAATAGAATAGAATAGAATAGAACAGAACAGAAGAGAATAGAATAGAATAGAATAGAACAGAACAGAATAGAATAGAATCGAATCGAACAGAATAGAACAGAACAGAACAGAATAGAATAGAATAGAATAGAAAATAATAGAACAGAATAGAATAGAATAGAACAGAATAGAATAGAATAGAATAGAATAGAATACAACAGAACAGAATAGAATAGAATGGAATAGAATAGAATAGAATAGAACAGAACAGAATAGAACAGAATAGAATAGAACAGAACACAACACAACAGAACAGAATCGAATAGAATAGAATAGAACAGAACCGAATAGAACAGTACAGAACTGAATAGAACAGAATAGAATAGAATGGAATAGAAAACAATAGAATAGAATAGAACAGATTAGAATAGAAAACAATAGAACAGAACAGAACAGAATAGAACAGAATAGAACAGATCACAACACAACAGAACAGAATAGAATAGAATAGAATAGAACAGAAGCGAATAGAACAGAAGACAACTGAATAGAACAGAATAGAATAGAATAGAATAGAACAGAAAGAATAGAATAGAACAGAATAGAATAGAATAGAACTTAACAAAGTAGGATAGAATAGAATAGCATAGAACAGAACAGAATAGAATAGAATAGAACAGAATAGAATAGAATAGAACAGAATAGAATAGAATAGAACAGAACAGAACAGAATAGAATAGAATATAACAGAATAGAACAGAACAGAACAGAACAGAACAGAGTAGAATAGAATAGAACAGGACATAACAGAATAGAATAGGATAGAACAGAAAAGAACAGAACAGAAGAGAATAGAATAGAATAGAATAGAATAGAATAGAATAGAATAGAATAGAACAAAATAGAACAGAACACAACACAACAGAATAGAAAAAAATAGAATAGAATAGAATAGAATAGAATAAAATAGAACAGAATAGAATAGAATCGAACAGAATAGAATAGAATAGAACAGAATAAAACAGAACAGAACAGAATAGAATAGAATAGAACAGAATAGAACAGAACAGAATAGAATAGAATAGACTAGAATAGAATAGAATAGACGAGAATAGAATAGAACAAACAGAATAGAACAGAATAGAACAGAACAGAATATAACAGAACACAACACAACAGAACAGAATAGAATAGAACAGAATAGAATAGAACAGAACAGAACAGAACAGAATAGAATAGAATAGAATAGAACAGAACAGAATAGAATAGAATCGAATCGAACAGAATAGAACAGAACAGAACAGAATAGAATAGAATAGAAAAGAATAGAACAGACTGGAATAGAATCGAACAGAATAGAATAGAATAGAACAGAATAGATTAGAATAGAATAGAATAGAACAGAACACAACACAACAGAACAGAATCGAATAGAATAGAATAGAATAGAACAGAATAGAATAGAATAGAATAGAACAGAATAGAATAGAATAGAACAGAAGGGAATAGAATAGAACAGAACAGAGCAGAATAGAATAGAATTTAACAGAATAGAACAGAACAAAACAGAACAGAAGAGTATAGAATAGAATAGAACAGGACAGAACAGAACAGAATAGAATAGAACAGAATAGAACAGAATAGAATAGAATAGAATAGAATAGAATAGAATAGAATAGAATAGTATAGAATAGAACAGAACAGAACAGAACAGAACAGAATAGAACAGAGGAGAACAGAATAGAATAGAACAGAATAGAATAGAACAGAACAGAACAGAACAGAATAGAATAGAATAGAAGAGAAAAGAACAGAATAGAACAGAATAGAATAGAATAGAACAGAATAGAATAGAACAGAACAGAAGAGAATAGAATGGAATAGAACAAAACAGAATAGAATTGAATAGAATAGAATAGAATACAATAGAATAGAACAGAATAGAATAGAATAGAATAGAACAGAATAGAATAGAATAGAACAGAATAGAAAAGAATAGAATAGAATAGAACAGAACAGAACAGAATAGCACAGAATGGAATAGAATAGAATAGAATAGAACAGAACAGATTAGAACAGAATAGAACAGAACAGAATAAAACAGAACACAACACAACAGAACAGAATCGATTAGAATAGAATAGAACAGAACCGAATAGAACAGTACAGAACTGAATAGAACAGAATAGAATAGAATGGAATAGAAAACAATATATTAGAATAGAACGGAATAGAATAGAATAGAATAGAACAGAATAGAATAGAATAGAACAAAATAGAATAGAATAGAACAGAAGAGAATAGAATAGAACAGAACAGAACAGAATAGAATAGAATTTAACAGAATAGAAAGAACAGAACAGAACAGAACAGTATAGAATAGAATAGAACAGGACAGAACAGAACAGAATAGAATAGAACAGAAAAGAACAGAAGAGAAGAGAATAGAATAGAATAGAATAGAATAGAATGGAATAGAATAGAATAGAATAGAATAGAACAGAACAAAATAGAACAGAACACAACACAACAGAATAGAATAGAATAGAATAGAATAGAATAGAATAGAATAGAACAGAATAGAATAGAATCCAACAGAATAGAATAGAATAGAACAGAATAAAACAGAACAGAACAGAATAGAATAGAATCGAACAGAATAGAACAGAATAGAACAGAATAGAATAGACTAGAATAGAAGAGAATAGAATAGAACAGAACAGAATAGAACAGAATAGAACAGAACAGAATAGAACAGAACACAACACAACAGAACAGAATAGAATAGAATATAATAGAACAGAAGAGAATAGAATAGAACAGAACAGAACAGAATAGAATAGAATTTAACAGAATAGAACAGAACAGAACAGAAGAGAACAGTATAGAATAGAGGAGAACAGGACAGAACAGAACAGAATAGAATAGAACAGAATAGAACAGAATAGAATAGAATAGAATAGAATAGAACAGAACAGAACAGAGCAGAATAGAACAGAGGAGAACAGAATAGAATAGAACAGAATAGAATAGAACAGAACAGAACAGAACAGAATAGAATAGAATAGAACAGAACAGAACAGAATAGAACAGAATAGAATAGAATAGAACAGAATAGAATAGAACAGAACAGAAGAGAATAGAATGGAATAGTAGAGAACAGAATAAAATAGAATAGAATAGAATAGAATAGAATAGAATAGAATAGAATAGAATAGAATAGAATAGAATAGAATGGAATAGAATAGAATAGAATAGAATAGAATAGAACAGAACAAAATAGAAGAGAACACAACACAACAGAATAGAATAGAATAGAGTAGAATAGAATAGAACAGAATAGAATAGAATCGAACAGAATAGAATAGAATAGAACAGAATAAAACAGAACAGAACAGAATAGAATAGAATAGAATAGAATAGAACAGAACAGAATAGAATAGAATAGACTAGAATAGAAGAGAATAGAATAGAACAGAACAGAATAGATTAGAATAGAATAGAACAGAATAGAATAGAATAGAACAGAATAGAATAGAATAGAACAGAAGAGAATAGAATAGAACAGAACAGAACAGAATAGAATAGAATTTAACAGAATAGAACAGAACAGAACAGAACAGAACAGTGTAGAATAGAGTAGAACAGGACAGAACAGAACAGAATAGAATAGAACAGAATAGAACAGAATAGAATAGAATAGAATAGAACAGAACAGAACAGAGCAGAATAGAACAGAGGAGAACAGAATAGAATAGAACAGAATAGAATAGAACAGAACAGAACAGAACAGAATAGAATAGAATAGAACAGAACAGAACAGAATAGAACAGAATAGAATAGAATAGAACAGAATAGAATAGAACAGAACAGAAGAGAATAGAATGGAATAGTAGAGAACAGAATAAAATAGATTAGAATAGAATAGAATAGAATAGAATAGAATAGAACAGAACAGAATAGAACAGAATAGAATAGAATAGAATAGAACACAATAGAATAGAATAGAACTGAATAGAACAGATTAGAATAGAATAGAACAGAACAGAACAGAACAGAACAGAATAGAATAGAATAGAACAGAATAAAACAGAACAGAATAGAACAGAACTGAATAGAAAAGAATAGAAAAGAATAGAACAGAATAGAATAGAATCGAACAGAATAGAATAGAACAGAATAGAATAGAATAGAATAGAAAGGAACAGAACAGAATAGAATCGAACAGAATAGAAGAGAATAGAAAAGAATAGAACAGAATAGAATAGAATCGAACACAATAGAATAGAACCGAATAGAATAGAATAGAATAGAATAGAACAGAACAGAAGAGAATAGAATAGAATAGAATAGAACAGAACAGAATAGAATAGAATCGAATCGAACAGAATAGAACAGAACAGAACAGAATAGAATAGAATAGAAAATAATAGAACAGAATAGAATAGAATAGAACAGAATAGAATAGAATAGAATACAACAGAACAGAATAGAATAGAATGGAATAGAATAGAATAGAATAGAACAGAACAGAATAGAACAGAATAGAATAGAATAGAACAGAATAGAATAGAACAGAACAGAAGAGAATAGAATGGAATAGTAGAGAACAGAATAAAATAGAATAGAATAGAATAGAATAGAATAGAAGAATAGAATAGAATAGAATAGAACAGAACAGAATAGAACAGAATAGAATAGAATAGAATAGAACACAATAGAATAGAATAGAACTGAATAGAACAGATTAGAATAGAATAGAACAGAACAGAACAGAACAGAACAGAATAGAAGAGAATAGAACAGAATAAAACAGAACAGAACAGAACAGAACTGAATAGAAGAGAATAGAAAAGAATAGAACAGAATAGAATAGAATCGAACAGAATAGAATAGAACAGAATAGAATAGAATAGAATAGAACAGAACAGAACAGAATAGAATCGAACAGAATAGAAGAGAATAGAAAAGATTAGAACAGAATAGAATAGAATCCAACACAATAGAATAGAACAGAATAGAATAGAATGGAATAGAAAACAATAGAATAGAATAGAACAGATTAGAATAGAAAACAATAGAACAGAACAGAACAGAATAGAACAGAATAGAACAGATCACAACACAACAGAACAGAATAGAATAGAATAGAATAGAACAGAAGCGAATAGAACAGAAGACAACTGAATAGAACAGAATAGAATAGAATAGAATAGAACAGAAAGAATAGAATAGAACAGAATAGAATAGAATAGAACTTAACAAAGTAGGATAGAATAGAATAGCATAGAACAGAACAGAATAGAATAGAATAGAACAGAATAGAATAGAATAGAACAGAATAGAATAGAATAGAACAGAACAGAACAGAATAGAATAGAATATAACAGAATAGAACAGAACAGAACAGAACAGAACAGAGTAGAATAGAATAGAACAGGACATAACAGAATAGAATAGGATAGAACAGAAAAGAACAGAACAGAAGAGAATAGAATAGAATAGAATAGAATAGAATAGAATAGAATAGAACAAAATAGAACAGAACACAACACAACAGAATAGAAAAAAATAGAATAGAATAGAATAGAATAGAATAAAATAGAACAGAATAGAATAGAATCGAACAGAATAGAATAGAATAGAACAGAATAAAACAGAACAGAACAGAATAGAATAGAATAGAACAGAATAGAACAGAACAGAATAGAATAGAATAGACTAGAATAGAATAGAATAGACGAGAATAGAATAGAACAAACAGAATAGAACAGAATAGAACAGAACAGAATATAACAGAACACAACACAACAGAACAGAATAGAATAGAACAGAATAGAATAGAACAGAACAGAACAGAACAGAATAGAATAGAATAGAATAGAACAGAACAGAATAGAATAGAATCGAATCGAACAGAATAGAACAGAACAGAACAGAATAGAATAGAATAGAAAAGAATAGAACAGACTGGAATAGAATCGAACAGAATAGAATAGAATAGAACAGAATAGATTAGAATAGAATAGAATAGAACAGAACAGAACAGAACAGAATAGAATCGAACAGAATAGAATAGAATAGAATAGAATAGAATAGAACAGAATAGAATAGAATAGAATAGAATAGAATAGAATACAACAGAACAGAATAGAATAGAATGGAATAGAATAGAATAGAATAGAACAGAACAGAATAGAACAGAAAAGAATAGAATAGAACAGAATAGAATAGAACAGAACAGAAGAGAATAGAATGGAATAGTAGAGAACAGAATAAAATAGAATAGAATAGAATAGAATAGAATAGAATAGAATAGAATAGAATAGAATAGAATAGAACAGAACAGAATAGAACAGAATAGAATAGAATAGAGTAGAACACAATAGAATAGAATAGAACTGAATAGAACAGATTAGAATAGAATAGAACAGAACAGAACAGAACAGAACAGAATAGAAGAGAATAGAACAGAATAAAACAGAACAGAACAGAACAGAACTGAATAGAAGAGAATAGAAAAGAATAGAACAGAATAGAATAGAATCGAACAGAATAGAATAGAACAGAATAGAATAGAATAGAATAGAAAGGAACAGAACAGAATAGAATCGAACAGAATAGAAGAGAATAGAAAAGAATAGAACAGAATAGAATAGAATCGAACACAATAGAATAGAACAGAATAGAATAGAATAGAATAGAATAGAATAGAACAGAACAGAAGAGAATAGAATAGAATAGAATAGAACAGAACAGAATAGAATAGAATCGAATCGAACAGAATAGAACAGAACAGAACAGAATAGAATAGAATAGAAAATAATAGAACAGAATAGAATAGAATAGAACAGAATAAAACAGAACAGAACAGAACAGAACTGAATAGAAGAGAATAGAAAAGAATAGAACAGAATAGAATAGAATCGAACAGAATAGAATAGAACAGAATAGAATAGAATAGAACAGAACAGAACAGAATAGAATCGAACAGAATAGAAGAGAATAGAAAAGAATAGAACAGAATAGAATAGAATCGAACACAATAGAATAGAACAGAATAGAATAGAATAGAATAGAATAGAACAGAACAGAAGAGAATAGAGTAGAATAGAATAGAACAGAACAGAATAGAATAGAATAGAATCGAACAGAATAGAACAGAACAGAACAGAATAGAATAGAATAGAAAATAATAGAACAGAATAGAATAGAATAGAACAGAATAGAATAGAATAGAATAGAATACAACAGAACAGAATAGAATAGAATGGAATAGAATAGAATAGAATAGAACAGAACAGAATAGAACAGAATAGAATAGAATAGAACAGAATAGAATAGAACAGAACAGAAGAGAATAGAATGGAATAGTAGAGAACAGAATAAAATAGAATAGAATAGAATAGAATAGAATAGAATAGAATAGAACAGAACAGAATAGAACAGAATAGAATAGAATAGAATAGAACACAATAGAATAGAATAGAACTGAATAGAACAGATTAGAATAGAATAGAACAGAACAGAACAGAACAGAACAGAATAGAAGAGAATAGAACAGAATAAAACAGAACAGAACAGAACAGAACTGAATAGAAGAGAATAGAAAAGAATAGAACAGAATAGAATAGAATCGAACAGAATAGAATAGAACAGAATAGAATAGAATAGAATAGAACAGAACAGAACAGAATAGAATCGAACAGAATAGAAGAGAATAGAAAAGAATAGAACAGAATAGAATAGAATCGAACACAATAGAATAGAACAGAATAGAATAGAATAGAATAGAATAGAACAGAACAGAAGAGAATAGAATAGAAGAGAATAGAACAGAACAGAATAGAATAGAATCGAATCGAACAGAATAGAACAGAACAGAACAGAATAGAATAGAATAGAAAATAATAGAACAGAATAGAATAGAATAGAACAGAATAGAATAGAATAGAATAGAATAGAATAGAATAGAATACAACAGAACAGAATAGAATAGAATGGAATAGAATAGGATAGAATAGAACAGAACAGAATAGAACAGAATAGAATAGAATAGAACAGAATAGAATAGAACAGAACAGAAGAGAATAGAATGGAATAGTAGAGAACAGAATAAAATAGAATAGAATAGAATAGAATAGAATAGAATAGAATAGAATAGAATAGAATAGAATAGAACAGAACAGAATAGAACAGAATAGAATAGAATAGAATAGAACACAATAGAATAGAATAGAACTGAATAGAACAGATTAGAATAGAATAGAACAGAACAGAACAGAACAGAATAGAAGAGAATAGAACAGAATAAAACAGAACAGAACAGAACAGAACTGAATAGAAGAGAATAGAAAAGAATAGAACAGAATAGAATAGAATCGAAAAGAATAGAATAGAACAGAATAGAATAGAATAGAATAGAACAGAACAGAACAGAATAGAATCGAACAGAATAGAAGAGAATAGAAAAGAATAGAACAGAATAGAATAGAATCGACCACAATAGAATAGAACAGAATAGAATAGAATAGAATAGAATAGAACAGAACAGAATAGAATAGAATAGAATAGAATAGAACAGAACAGAATAGAATAGAATCGAATCGAACAGAATAGAACATAACAGAACAGAATAGAATAGAATAGAAAATAATAGAACAGAATAGAATAGAATAGAACAGAATAGAATAGAATAGAATAGAATAGAATACAACAGAACAGAATAGAATAGAATGGAATAGAATAGAATAGAATAGAACAGAACAGAATAGAACAGAATAGAACAGAATAGAATAGAACAGAACACAACACAACAGAACAGAATAGAATAGAATAGAATAGAACAGAACCGAATAGAACAGTACAGAACTGAATAGAACAGAATAGAATAGAATGGAATAGAAAACAATAGAATAGAATAGAACAGATTAGAATAGAAAAGAATAGAACAGAACAGAACAGAATAGAACAGAATAGAACAGATCACAACACAACAGAACAGAATAGAATAGAATAGAATAGAACAGAAGCGAATAGAACAGAAGACAACTGAATAGAACAGAATAGAATAGAATAGAATAGAACAGAAAGAATAGAATAGAACAGAATAGAATAGAATAGAACTTAACAAAGTAGGATAGAATAGAATAGCATAGAACAGAACAGAATAGAATAGAATAGAACAGAATAGAATAGAATAGAACAGAATAGAATAGAATAGAACAGAACAGAACAGAATAGAATAGAATATAACAGAATAGAACAGAACAGAACAGAACAGAACAGAGTAGAATAGAATAGAACAGGACATAACAGAATAGAATAGGATAGAACAGAAAAGAACAGAACAGAATAGAATAGAATAGAATAGAATAGAATAGAATAGAATAGAATAGAATAGAACAAAATAGAACAGAACACAACACAACAGAATAGAATAGAATAGAATAGAATAGAATAGAATAGAATAGAATAGAATAGAATAGAATAGAATAGAACAGAATAGAATAGAATCGAACAGAATAGAATAGAATAGATCAGAATAAAACAGAACAGAACAGAATAGAATAGAATAGAACAGAATAGAACAGAACAGAACAGAACAGAATAGAATAGACTAGAATAGAATAGAATAGACGAGAATAGAATAGAACAAACAGAATAGAACAGAATAGAACAGAACAGAATAGAACAGAACACAACACAACAGAACAGAATAGAACAGAATAGAATAGAACAGAATAGAATAGAACAGAACAGAACAGAACAGAATAGAATAGAATAGAATAGAATACAACAGAACAGAATAGAATAGAATGGAATAGAATAGAATAGAATAGAACAGAACAGAATAGAACAGAATAGAACAGAATAGAATAGAACAGAACACAACACAACAGAACAGAATAGAATAGAATAGAATAGAACAGAACCGAATAGAACAGTACAGAACTGAATAGAACAGAATAGAATAGAATGGAATAGAAAACAATAGAATAGAATAGAACAGATTAGAATAGAAAAGAATAGAACAGAACAGAACAGAATAGAACAGAATAGAACAGATCACAACACAACAGAACAGAATAGAATAGAATAGAATAGAACAGAAGCGAATAGAACAGAAGACAACTGAATAGAACAGAATAGAATAGAATAGAATAGAACAGAAAGAATAGAATAGAACAGAATAGAATAGAATAGAACTTAACAAAGTAGGATAGAATAGAATAGCATAGAACAGAACAGAATAGAATAGAATAGAACAGAATAGAATAGAATAGAATAGAATAGAATAGAATAGAACAGAACAGAACAGAATAGAATAGAATATAACAGAATAGAACAGAACAGAACAGAACAGAACAGAGTAGAATAGAATAGAACAGGACATAACAGAATAGAATAGGATAGAACAGAAAAGAACAGAAGAGAATAGAATAGAATAGAATAGAATAGAATAGAATAGAATAGAATAGAATAGAATAGAACAAAATAGAACAGAACACAACACAACAGAATAGAATAGAATAGAATAGAATAGAATAGAATAGAATAAAATAGAACAGAATAGAATAGAATCGAACAGAATAGAATAGAATAGAACAGAATAAAACAGAACAGAACAGAATAGAATAGAATAGAACAGAATAGAACAGAACAGAATAGAATAGAATAGACTAGAATAGAATAGAATAGACGAGAATAGAATAGAACAAACAGAATAGAACAGAATAGAACAGAACAGAATAGAACAGAACACAACACAACAGAACAGAATAGAACAGAATAGAATAGAACAGAATAGAATAGAACAGAACAGAACAGAACAGAATAGAATAGAATAGAATAGAATAGAACAGAACAGAATAGAATAGAATCGAGTCGAACAGAATAGAACAGAACAGAACAGAATAGAATAGAATAGAAAAGAATAGAACAGAATAGAATAGAATCGAACAGAATAGAATAGAATAGAACGGAATATAATAGAATAGAACAGAACAGAACAGAATAGAATAGAATATAACAGAATAGAACAGAACAGAACAGAGTAGAATAGAATAGAACAGGACAGAACAGAATAGAATAGAATAGAACAGAAAAGAACAGAATAGAATAGAATAGAATAGAATAGAATAGAATAGAATAGAATAGAATAGAATAGAATAGAATAGAATAGAACAGAACAAAATAGAACAGAACACAACACAACAGAATAGAATAGAATAGAATAGAATAGAATAGAATAGAATAGAATAGAACAGAATAGAATAGAATCGAACAGAATAGAATAGAATAGAACAGAATAAAACAGAACAGAACAGAATAGAATAGAATAGAATAGAATAGAACAGAACAGAATAGAATAGAATAGACTAGACTAGAATAGAATAGAATAGAAGAGAATAGAATAGAACAGAACAGAATAGAACAGAATAGAACAGAACAGAATAGAACAGAACACAACACAACAGAACAGAATAGAATAGAATAGAATAAAATAGAACAGAATAGAATAGAATAGAACAGAAGGGAATAGAATAGAACAGAACAGAACAGAATAGAATAGAATTTAACAGAATAGAACAGAACAAAACAGAACAGAAGAGTATAGAATAGAATAGAACAGGACAGAACAGAACAGAATAGAATAGAACAGAATAGAACAGAACAGAATAGAATAGAATAGAATAGAATAGAATAGAATAGAATAGAATAGAATAGAATAGAATAGAACAGAACAGAACAGAACAGAACAGAATAGAACAGAGGAGAACAGAATAGAATAGAACAGAATAGAATAGAACAGAACAGAACAGAACAGAATAGAATAGAATAGAAGAGAAAAGAACAGAATAGAACAGAATAGAATAGAATAGAACAGAATAGAATAGAACAGAACAGAAGAGAATAGAATGGAATAGAACAAAACAGAATAGAATTGAATAGAATAGAATAGAATACAATAGAATAGAACAGAATAGAATAGAATAGAATAGAACAGAATAGAATAGAATAGAACAGAATAGAAAAGAATAGAATAGAATAGAACAGAACAGAACAGAATAGCATAGAATGGAATAGAATAGAATAGAATAGAACAGAACAGATTAGAACAGAATAGAACAGAACAGAATAAAACAGAACACAACACAACAGAACAGAATCGATTAGAATAGAATAGAACAGAACCGAATAGAACAGTACAGAACTGAATAGAACAGAATAGAATAGAATGGAATAGAAAACAATATATTAGAATAGAACAGAATAGAATAGAATAGAATAGAACAGAATAGAATAGAATAGAACAAAATAGAATAGAATAGAACAGAAGAGAATAGAATAGAACAGAACAGAACAGAATAGAATAGAATTTAACAGAATAGAAAGAACAGAACAGAACAGAACAGTATAGAATAGAATAGAACAGGACAGAACAGAACAGAATAGAATAGAACAGAAAAGAACAGAAGAGAAGAGAATAGAATAGAATAGAATAGAATAGAATGGAATAGAATAGAATAGAATAGAATAGAACAGAACAAAATAGAACAGAACACAACACAACAGAATAGAATAGAATAGAATAGAATAGAATAGAATAGAATAGAATAGAACAGAATAGAATAGAATCGAACTGAATAGAATAGAATAGAACAGAATAAAACAGAACAGAACAGAATAGAATAGAATAGAATAGAACAGAACAGAATAGAATAGAATAGACTAGAATAGAAGAGAATAGAATAGAACAGAACAGAATAGAACAGAATAGAACAGAACAGAATAGAACAGAACACAACACAACAGAACAGAATAGAATAGAATATAATAGAACAGAATAGAATATAATAGAACAGAATAGAATAGAATAGAACAGAAGAGAATAGAATAGAACAGAACAGAACAGAATAGAATAGAATTTAACAGAATAGAACAGAACAGAACAGAAGAGAACAGTATAGAATAGAGTAGAACAGGACAGAACAGAACAGAATAGAATAGAACAGAATAGAACAGTATAGAATAGAATAGAATAGAATAGAACAGAACAGAACAGAGCAGAATAGAACAGAGGAGAACAGAATAGAATAGAACAGAATAGAATAGAACAGAACAGAACAGAACAGAATAGAATAGAATAGAACAGAACAGAACAGAATAGAACAGAATAGAATAGAATAGAACAGAATAGAATAGAACAGAACAGAAGAGAATAGAATGGAATAGTAGAGAACAGAATAAAATAGAATAGAATAGAATAGAATAGAATAGAATAGAATGGAATAGAATAGAATAGAATAGAATAGAACAGAACAAAATAGAAGAGAACACAACACAACAGAATAGAATAGAATAGTGTAGAATAGAATAGAACAGAATAGAATAGAATCGAACAGAATAGAATAGAATAGAACAGAATAAAACAGAACAGAACAGAATAGAATAGAATAGAATAGAATAGAACAGAACAGAATAGAATAGAATAGACTAGAATAGAAGAGAATAGAATAGAACAGAACAGAATAGAACAGAATAGAACAGAACAGAATAGAACAGAACACAACACAACAGAACAGAATAGAATAGAATAGAATAGAACAGAATAGAATAGAATAGAACAGAATAGAATAGAATAGAACAGAAGAGAATAGAATAGAACAGAACAGAACAGAATAGAATAGAATTTAACAGAATAGAACAGAACAGAACAGAACAGAACAGTATAGAATAGAGTAGAACAGGACAGAACAGAACAGAATAGAATAGAACAGAATAGAACAGAATAGAATAGAATAGAATAGAACAGAACAGAACAGAACAGAGCAGAATAGAACAGAGGAGAACAGAATAGAATAGAACAGAATAGAATAGAACAGAACAGAACAGAACAGAATAGAATAGAATAGAATAGAACAGAACAGAACAGAATAGAACAGAATAGAATAGAATAGAACAGAATAGAATAGAACAGAACAGAATAGAATAGAATGGAATAGTAGAGAACAGAATAAAATAGAATAGAATAGAATAGAATAGAATAGAATAGAATAGAATAGAATAGATTAGAATAGAGCAGAACAGAATAGAACAGAATAGAATAGAATAGAATAGAACACAATAGAATAGAATAGAACTGAATAGAACAGATTAGAATAGAATAGAACAGAACAGAACAGAACAGAACAGAATAGAAGAGAATAGAACAGAATAAAACAGAACAGAACAGAACAGAACTGAATAGAAGAGAATAGAAAAGAATAGAACAGAATAGAATAGAATCGAACAGAATAGAATAGAACAGAATAGAATAGAATAGAATAGAACAGAACAGAACAGAATAGAATCGAACAGAATAGAAGAGAATAGAAAAGAATAGAACAGAATAGAATAGAATCGAACACAATAGAATAGAACCGAATAGAATAGAATAGAATAGAATAGAACAGAACAGAAGAGAATAGAATAGAATAGAATAGAACAGAACAGAATAGAATAGAATCGAATCGAACAGAATAGAACAGAACAGAACAGAATAGAATAGAATAGAAAATAATAGAACAGAATAGAATAGAATAGAACAGAATAGAATAGAATAGAATACAACAGAACAGAATAGAATAGAATGGAATAGAATAGAATAGAATAGAACAGAACAGAATAGAACAGAATAGAATAGAATAGAACAGAATAGAATAGAACAGAACAGAAGAGAATAGAATGGAATAGTAGAGAACAGAATAAAATAGAATAGAATAGAATAGAATAGAATAGAATAGAATAGAACAGAACAGAATAGAACAGAATAGAATAGAATAGAATAGAACACAATAGAATAGAATAGAACTGAATAGAACAGATTAGAATAGAATAGAACAGAACAGAACAGAACAGAACAGAATAGAAGAGAATAGAACAGAATAAAACAGAACAGAACAGAACAGAACTGAATAGAAGAGAATAGAAAAGAATAGAACAGAATAGAATAGAATCGAACAGAATAGAATAGAACAGAATAGAATAGAATAGAATAGAACAGAACAGAACAGAATAGAATCGAACAGAATAGAAGAGAATAGAAAAGAATAGAACAGAATAGAATAGAATCGAACACAATAGAATAGAACAGAATAGAATAGAATAGAATAGAATAGAACAGAACAGAAGAGAATAGAATAGAATAGAATAGAACAGAACAGAATAGAATAGAATCGAATCGAACAGAATAAAACAGAACAGAACAGAATAGAATAGAATAGAAAATAATAGAACAGAATAGAATAGAATAGAACAGAATAGAATAGAATAGAATAGAATAGAATATAATACAACAGAACAGAATAGAATAGAATGGAATAGAATAGAATAGAATAGAACAGAACAGAATAGAACATAATAGAACAGAATAGAATAGAACAGAACACAACACAACAGAACAGAATCGAATAGAATAGAATAGAACAGAACCGAATAGAACAGTACAGAACTGAATAGAACAGAATAGAATAGAATGGAATAGAAAACAATAGAATAGAATAGAACAGATTAGAATAGAAAAGTATAGAACAGAACAGAACAGAATAGAACAGAATAGAACAGATCAAAACACAACAGAACAGAATAGAATAGAATAGAATAGAACAGAAGCGAATAGAACAGAAGACAACTGAATAGAACAGAATAGAATAGAATAGAATAGAATAGAACAGAAAGAATAGAATAGAACAGAATAGAATAGAATAGAACTTAACAAAGTAGGATAGAATAGAATAGCATAGAACAGAACAGAATAGAATAGAATAGAACAGAATAGAATAGAATAGAACAGAATGGAATAGAATAGAACAGAACAGAACAGAATAGAATAGAATATAACAGAATAGAACAGAACAGAACAGAACAGAACAGAGTAGAATAGAATAGAACAGGACATAACAGAATAGAATAGGATAGAACAGAAAAGAACAGAACAGAAGAGAATAGAATAGAATAGAATAGAATAGAATAGAATAGAATAGAATAGAACAAAATAGAACAGAACACAACACAACAGAATAGAATAGAATAGAATAGAATAGAATAGAATAGAATAAAATAGAACAGAATAGAATAGAATCGAACAGAATAGAATAGAATAGAACAGAACAAAACAGAACAGAACAGAATAGAATAGAATAGAACAGAATAGAACAGAACAGAATAGAATAGAATAGACTAGAATAGAATAGAATAGACGAGAATAGAATAGAACAAACAGAATAGAACAGAATAGAACAGAACAGAATAGAACAGAACACAACACAACAGAACAGAATAGAACAGAATAGAATAGAACAGAATAGAATAGAACAGAACAGAACAGAACAGAATAGAATAGAATAGAATAGAATAGAACAGAACAGATTAGAATAGAATCGAATCGAACAGAATAGAACAGAACAGAACAGAATAGAATAGAATAGAAAAGAATAGAACAGACTAGAATAGAATCGAACAGAATAGAATAGAATAGAACAGAATAGATTAGAATAGAATAGAATAGAATAGAATAGAATAGAATACAACAGAACAGAATAGAATAGAATGGAATAGAATACAACAGAACAGAATAGAATAGAATGGAATAGAATAGAATAGAATAGAACAGAACAGAATAGAACAGAATAGAATAGAATAGAACAGAATAGAATAGAACAGAACAGAAGATAATAGAATGGAATAGTAGAGAACAGAATAAAATAGAATAGAATAGAATAGAATAGAATAGAATAGAATAGAATAGAACAGAACAGAATAGAACAGAATAGAATAGAATAGAATAGAACACAATAGAATAGAATATAACTGAATAGAACAGATTAGAATAGAATAGAACAGAACAGAACAGAACAGAACAGAATAGAAGAGAATAGAACAGAATAAAACAGAACAGAACAGAACAGAACTGAATAGAAGAGAATAGAAAAGAATAGAACAGAATAGAATAGAATCGAACAGAATAGAATAGAACAGAATAGAATAGAATAGAATAGAACAGAACAGAACAGAATAGAATCGAACAGAATAGAAGAGAATAGAAAAGAATAGAACAGAATAGAATAGAATCGAACACAGTAGAATAGAACAGAATAGAATAGAATAGAATAGAATAGAACAGAACAGAAGAGAATAGAATAGAATAGAATAGAACAGAACAGAATAGAATAGAATCGAATCGAACAGAATAGAACAGAACAGAACAGAATTGAATAGAATAGAAAATAATAGAACAGAATAGAATAGAATAGAACAGAATAAAACAGAACAGAACAGAACAGAACTGAATAGAAGAGAATAGAAAAGAATAGAACAGAATAGAATAGAATAGAATAGAATAGAACAGAACAGAATAGAATAGAATCGAATCGAACAGAATAGAACAGAACAGAACAGAATAGAATAGAATAGAAAATAATAGAACAGAATAGAATAGAATAGAACAGAATAGAATAGAATAGAATAGAATAGAATAGAATAGAATAGAATAGAATAGAATAGAATACAACAGAACAGAATAGAATAGAATGGAATAGAATAGAATAGAATAGAACAGAACAGAATAGAACAGAATAGAATAGAATAGAACAGAATAGAATAGAACAGAACAGAAAAGAATAGAATGGAATAGTAGAGAACAGAATAAAATAGAATAGAATAGAATAGAATAGAATAGAATAGAATAGAATAGAACAGAACAGAATAGAACAGAATAGAATAGAATAGAATAGAACACAATAGAATAGAATAGAACTGAATAGAACAGATTAGAATAGAATAGAACAGAACAGAACAGAACAGAATAGAAGAGAATAGAACAGAATAAAACAGAACAGAACAGAACAGAACTGAATAGAAGAGAATAGAAAAGAATAGAACAGAATAGAATAGAATCGAACAGAATAGAATAGAACAGAATAGAATAGAATAGAATAGAACAGAACAGAACAGAATAGAATAGAATAGAATAGAACAGAACAGAACAGAATAGAATCGAACAGAATAGAAGAGAATAGAAAAGAATAGAACAGAATAGAATAGAATCGAACACAATAGAATAGAACAGAATAGAATAGAATAGAATAGAATAGAACAGAACAGAAGAGAATAGAATAGAAGAGAATAGAACAGAACAGAATAGAATAGAATCGAATCGAACAGAATAGAACAGAACAGAACAGAATAGAATAGAATAGAAAATAATAGAACAGAATAGAATAGAATAGAACAGAATAGAATAGAATAGAATAGAATAGAATAGAATACAACAGAACAGAATAGAATAGAATGGAATAGAATAGAATAGAATAGAACAGAACAGAATAGAATAGAATAGAATAGAACAGAAGCGAATAGAACAGAAGACAACTGAATAGAACAGAATAGAATAGAATAGAATAGAACAGAAAGAATAGAATAGAACAGAATAGAATAGAATAGAACTTAACAAAGTAGGATAGAATAGAATAGCATAGAACAGAACAGAATAGAATAGAATAGAACAGAATAGAATAGAATAGAACAGAATAGAATAGAATAGAACAGAACAGAACAGAATAGAATAGAATAGAACAGAATAGAACAGAACAGAACAGAACAGAACAGAGTAGAATAGAATAGAACAGGACATAACAGAATAGAATAGGATAGAACAGAAAAGAACAGAACAGAAGAGAATAGAATAGAATAGAATAGAATAGAATAGAATAGAATAGAATAGAATAGAATAGAACAAAATAGAACAGAACACAACACAACAGAATAGAATAGAATAGAATAGAATAGAATAGAATAGAATAGAATAAAATAGAACAGAATAGAATAGAATCGAACAGAATAGAATAGAATAGAACAGAATAAAACAGAACAGAACAGAATAGAATAGAATAGAACAGAATAGAACAGAACAGAATAGAATAGAATAGACTAGAATAGAATAGAATAGACGAGAATAGAATAGAACAAACAGAATAGAACAGAATAGAACAGAACAGAATAGAACAGAACACAACACAACAGAACAGAATAGAACAGAATAGAATAGAACAGAATAGAATAGAACAGAACAGAACAGAACAGAATAGAATAGAATAGAATAGAACAGAACAGAATAGAATAGAATCGAATCGAACAGAATAGAACAGAACAGAACAGAATAGAATAGAATAGAAAAGAATAGAACAGACTAGAATAGAATCGAACAGAATAGAATAGAATAGAACAGAATAGATTAGAATAGAATAGAATAGAACAGAACAGAACAGAACAGAATAGAATCGAACAGAATAGAATAGAATAGAATAGAATAGAATAGAACAGAATAGAATAGAATAGAATAGAATAGAATAGAATAGAATAGAATAGAATAGAATACAACAGAACAGAATAGAATAGAATGGAATAGAATAGAATAGAATAGAACAGAACAGAATAGAACAGAATAGAATAGAATAGAACAGAATAGAATAGAACAGAACAGAAGAGAATAGAATGGAATAGTAGAGAACAGAATAAAATAGAATAGAATAGAATAGAATAGAATAGAATAGAATAGAATAGAATAGAATAGAATAGAATAGAACAGAACAGAATAGAACAGAATAGAATAGAATAGAATACAACACAATAGAATAGAATAGAACTGAATAGAACAGATTAGAATAGAATAGAACAGAACAGAACAGAACAGAACAGAATAGAAGAGAATAGAACAGAATAAAACAGAACAGAACAGAACAGAACTGAATAGAAGAGAATAGAAAAGAATAGAACAGAATAGAATAGAATCGAACAGAATAGAATAGAATAGAATAGAACAGAACAGAACAGAATAGAATCGAACAGAATAGAAGAGAATAGAAAAGAATAGAACAGAATAGAATAGAATCGAACACAGTAGAATAGAACAGAATAGAATAGAATAGAATAGAATAGAACAGAACAGAAGAGAATAGAATAGAATAGAATAGAACAGAACAGAATAGAATAGAATCGAATCGAACAGAATAGAACAGAACAGAACAGAATAGAATAGAATAGAAAATAATAGAACAGAATAGAATAGAATAGAACAGAATAAAACAGAACAGAACAGAACAGAACTGAATAGAAGAGAATAGAAAAGAATAGAACAGAATAGATTAGAATCGAACAGAATAGAATAGAACAGAATAGAATAGAATAGAATAGAACAGAACAGAACAGAATAGAATCGAACAGAATAGAAGAGAATAGAAAAGAATAGAACAGAATAGAATAGAATCGAACACAATAGAATAGAACAGAATAGAATAGAATAGAATAGAATAGAACAGAACAGAAGAGAATAGAATAGAATAGAATAGAACAGAACAGAATAGAATAGAATCGAATCGAACAGAATAGAACAGAACAGAACAGAATAGAATAGAATAGAAAATAATAGAACAGAATAGAATAGAATAGAACAGAATAGAATAGAATAGAATAGAATAGAATAGAATACAACAGAACAGAATAGAATAGAATGGAATAGAATAGAATAGAATAGAACAGAACAGAATAGAACAGAATAGAATAGAATAGAACAGAATAGAATAGAACAGAACAGAAAAGAATAGAATGGAATAGTAGAGAACAGAATAAAATAGAATAGAATAGAATAGAATAGAATAGAATAGAATAGAATAGAATAGAACAGAACAGAATAGAACAGAATAGAATAGAATAGAATAGAACACAATAGAATAGAATAGAACTGAATAGAACAGATTAGAATAGAATAGAACAGAACAGAACAGAACAGAATAGAAGAGAATAGAACAGAATAAAACAGAACAGAACAGAACAGAACTGAATAGAAGAGAATAGAAAAGAATAGAACAGAATAGAATAGAATCGAACAGAATAGAATGAACAGAATAGAATAGAATAGAATAGAACAGAACAGAACAGAATAGAATCGAACAGAATAGAAGAGAATAGAAAAGAATATAACAGAATAGAATAGAATCGAACACAATAGAATAGAACAGAATAGAATAGAATAGAATAGAATAGAACAGAACAGAAGAGAATAGAATAGAAGAGAATAGAACAGAACAGAATAGAATAGAATCGAATCGAACAGAATAGAACAGAACAGAACAGAATAGAATAGAATAGAAAATAATAGAACAGAATAGAATAGAATAGAACAGAATAGAATAGAATAGAATAGAATAGAATAGAATACAACAGAACAGAATAGAATAGAATGGAATAGAATAGAATAGAATAGAACAGAACAGAATAGAACAGAATAGAATAGAATAGAACAGAATAGAATAGAACAGAACAGAAGAGAATAGAATGGAATAGTAGAGAACAGAATAAAATAGAATAGAATAGAATAGAATAGAATAGAATAGAATAGAATAGAATAGAATAGAACAGAACAGAATAGAACAGAATAGAATAGAATAGAATAGAACACAATAGAATAGAATAGAACTGAATAGAACAGATTAGAATAGAATAGAACAGAACAGAACAGAACAGAACAGAATAGAAGAGAATAGAACAGAATAAAACAGAACAGAACAGAACAGAACTGAATAGAAGAGAATAGAAAAGAATAGAACAGAATAGAATAGAATCGAAAAGAATAGAATAGAACAGAATAGAAGAGAATAGAAAAGAATAGAACAGAATAGAATAGAATCGAACACAATAGAATAGAACAGAATAGAATAGAATAGAACAGAACCGAATAGAACAGTACAGAACTGAATAGAACAGAATAGAATAGAATGGAATAGAAAACAATAGAATAGAATAGAACAGATTAGAATAGAAAAGAATAGAACAGAACAGAACAGAATAGAACAGAATAGAACAGATCACAACACAACAGAACAGAATAGAATAGAATAGAATAGAACAGAAGCGAATAGAACACAAGACTACTGAATAGAACAGAATAGAATAGAATAGAATAGAACAGAAAGAATAGAATAGAACAGAATAGAATAGAATAGAACTTAACAAAGTAGGATAGAATAGAATAGCATAGAACAGAACAGAATAGAATAGAATAGAACAGAATAGAATAGAATAGAACAGAATAGAATAGAATAGAACAGAACAGAACAGAATAGAATAGAATATAACAGAATAGAACAGAACAGAACAGAACAGAACAGAACAGAGTAGAATAGAATAGAACACGACATAACAGAATAGAATAGGATAGAAAAGAAAAGAACAGAACAGAAGAGAATAGAATAGAATAGAATAGAATAGAATAGAATAGAATAGAATAGAATAGAACAAAATAGAACAGAACACAACGAAACAGAATAGAAAAAAATAGAATAGAATAGAATAGAATAGAATAGAATAAAATAGAACAGAATAGAATAGAATCGAACAGAATAGAATAGAATAGAACAGAATAAAACAGAACAGAACAGAATAGAATAGAATAGAACAGAATAGAACAGAACAGAATAGAATAGAATAGACTAGAATAGAATAGAATAGACGAGAATAGAATAGAGCAAACAGAATAGAACAGAATAGAACAGAACAGAATAGAACAGAACACAACACAACAGAACAGAATAGAACAGAATAGAATAGAACAGAATAGAATAGAACAGAACAGAACAGAACAGAATAGAATAGAATAGAATAGAATAGAACAGAACAGAATAGAATAGAATCGAATCGAACAAAATAGAACAGAACAGAACAGAATAGAATAGAATAGAAAAGAATAGAACAGAATAGAATAGAATCGAACAGAATAGAATAGAATAGAACAGAATAGATTAGAATAGAATAGAATAGAACAGAACAGAACAGAACAGAATAGAATCGAACAGAATAGAATAGAATAGAATAGAATAGAATAGAACAGAATAGAATAGAATCGAACAGAATAGAATAGAAAAGAATTGAATAGAAAAGAATAGAATAGAATAGAACAGAACAGAATAGAACAGAATAGAACAGAAAAGAATAAAACAGAACACAACACAACAGAACAGAATCGAATAGAATAGAATAGAACAGAACCGAATAGAACAGTACAGAACTGAATAGAACAGAATAGAATAGAATGGAATAGAAAACAATATATTAGAATAGAACAGATTAGAATAGAAAAGAATAGAACAGAACAGAACAGAATAGAACAGAATAGAACAGATCACAACACAACAGAACAGAATAGAATAGATTAGAATAGAACAGAAGCGAATAGAACAGAAGAGAACTGAATAGAACAGAATAGAATAGAATAGAATAGAACAGAAAAGAATAGAATAGAACAGAATAGAATAGAATAGAACATAACAAAGTAGAATAGAATAGAATAGCATAGAACAGAAAAGAATAGAATAGAATAGAACAGAACAGAACAGAACAGAACAGAGTAGAATAGAATAGAACAGGACAGAACAGAAAAGAATAGGATAGAACAGAAAAGAACATAACAGAATAGAATAGAATAGAATAGAATAGAATAGAATGGAATAGAATAGAATAGAACAAAATACAACAGAACACAACACAACAGAATAGAATAGAATAGAATAGAATAGAATAGAACAGAATAGAATAGAATCGAACAGAATAGAATAGAATAGAACAGAATAAAACAGAACAGAACAGAATAGAATAGAATAGAACAGAATAGAACAGAACAGAATAGAATAGAATAGACTAGAATAGAATAGAATAGAAGAGAATAGAATAGAACAGAACAGAATAGAACAGAATAGAACAGAACAGAATAGAACAGAACACAACACAACAGAACAGAATAGAATAGAATAGAATAGAACATAATAGAATAGAATAGAACAGAATAGAATAGAATAGAACAGAAGAGAATAGAATAGAACAGAACAGAACAGAATAGAATAGAATTTAACAGAATAGAACAGAACAGAACAGAACAGTATAGAATAGAATAGAACAGGACAGAACAGAACAGAATAGAATAGAACAGAATAGAACAGAACAGAATAGAATAGAATAGAATAGAATAGAATAGAATAGAATAGAATAGAATAGAATAGAATAGAACAGAACAGAACAGAACAGAATAGAACAGAGGAGAACAGAATAGAACAGAATAGAATAGAATAGAACAGAACAGAACAGAACAGAATAGAATAGAATAGAATAGAATAGAAGAGAAAAGAACAGAATAGAACAGAATAGAATAGAATAGAACAGAATAGAATAGAACAGAACAGAAGAGAATAGAATGGAATAAAACAGAACAGAATAAAATAGAATAGAATAGAATAGAATAGAATAGAATAGAATAGAATAGAATAGAATAGAATAGAACAGAACAGAATAGAACAGAATAGAATAGAATAGAATAGAATAGAAGAGAAGAGAATAGAAAAGAACAGAATAGAATAGAACAGAATAGAGCAGAACAGAATAGAACAGAACACAACACATCAGAACAGAATAGAATAGAATAGAATAGAACAGAATAGAATAGAATAGAACAGAATAGAATAGAATAGAACAGAAGAGAATAGAATAGAACAGAACAGAACAGAATAGAATAGAATTTAACAGAATAGAACAGAACAGAACAGAACAGAACAGTATAGAATAGAATAGAACAGGACAGAACAGAACAGAATAGAATACAACAGAATAGAACAGAACTGAATAGAATAGAATAGAATAGAATAGAACAGAATAGAATAGAATAGAATAGAATAGAATAGAACAGAACAGAAGAGAATAGAATGGTATAGAACAGAACAGAATAAAATAGAATAGAATAGAATAGAATAGAATAGAATAGAATAGAATAGAATAGAATAGAATAGAATAGAATAAATAGAATAGAACAGAACAGAATAGGACAGAATAGAATGGAATAGAACAGAATAAACAGAATAGAATAGAACAGAATAGAACAGAATAGAACAAAATAGAGTAGAATAGAATACAATAGAATAGAATAGAATAGCACAGAATAGAATAGAATAGAATAGAATAGAACAGAACAAAATAGAACACAACACAACATAACACAGCAGAATAGAATAGAATTGAATAGAATAGAACAAAACGGAATAGAACAGAACAGAACTGAATAAAACAGAATAGAATAGAATAGAATAGAACACAATAGAATAGAATAGAACAGTATAGAACAGATTAGAATAGAATAGAACAGAACAGAACAGAACAGAACAGAATAGAATAGAATAGAACAGAATAAAACAGAACAGAACAGAACAGAAAAGAATAGAATAAAATATAACAGGACAGAACAGAATAGAATAGATTAGAACAGAATAGAACAGAACATAATAGAAAAGAATAGAATAGAATAGAATAGAACAGAACAGAACAGAATAGAATCGAACAGAATAGAATACAATAGAAAAGAATAGAACAGAATAGAATAGAATCGAACAGAATAGAATAGAACAGAATAGAATAGAATAGAATAGAACAGAACAGAAGAGAATAGAATAGAATAGAACAGAACAGAATAGAATAGAATCGAATCGAACAGAATAGAACAGAACAGAACAGAATAGAATAGCATAGAAAATAATAGAACAGAATAGAATAGAATCGAATAGAATAGAAAATAATACAACAGAATAGAATAGAACAGAACTGAATAGAACAGAACACAACACAACAGAACAGAATAGAATAGAATGGAATAGAACACAATAGAATGGAATAGAACAGAATAGAACAGATTAGAATAGAATAGAATAGAACAGAACAGAAAAAAAAATATTAGAACAGAAGAGAACAGAATAGAATAGACCAGAATATAATAGAACAGAATAGAATAGAATAGAATAGAAAAGAATAGAATAGAATAGAATAGAATAGAATAGAATAGAATAGAACAGAACAGAACAGAACAGAATAGAACAGAAGAGAACAGAATAGAATAGAACAGAATAGAATAGAACAGAACAGAACAGAACAGAATACAATAGAATAGAAGAGAAAAGAACAGAATAGAACAGAATAGAATAGAATAGAACAGAATAGAATAGAACAGAACAGAAGAGAATAGAATGGAATAGAAGAGAATAGAATAGAATAGAATAGAATAGAATAGAATAGAATAGAATAGAACAGAACAGAATAGAACAGAATAGAATAGAATAGAATAGAACACAATAGAATAGAATAGAACTGAATAGAACAGATTAGAATAGAATAGAACAGAACAGAACAGAACAGAACAGAACAGAATAGAATAGAATAGAACAGAATAAAACAGAACAGAACAGAACAGAACTGAATAGAATAAAATAGAACAGGACAGAACAGAATAGAATCGAAACGAATAGAAGAGAATAGAAAAGAATAGAACAGAATAGAATAGAATCGAACAGAATAGAATAGAACAGAATAGAATAGAATAGAATAGAATAGAATAGAATAGAACACAACAGAATAGAATAGAATCGAATCGAACAGAATAGAACAGAACAGAACAGAATAGAATAGAATAGAAAATAATAGAACAGAAACGAATAGAATAGAACAGAATAGAATAGAATAGAATAGAATAGAATACAACAGAACAGAATAGAATAGAATGGAATAGAATAGAATAGAATAGAACAGAACAGAATAGAACAGAATAGAACAGAATAGAATAGAAAGAACACAACACAACAGAACAGAATCGAATAGAATAGAATAGAACAGATCCGAATAGAACAGTACAGAACTGAATAGAACAGAATAGAATAGAATGGAATATAAAACAATAGAATAGAATAGAACAGATTAGAATAGAAAAGAATAGAACAGAACAGAACAGAATAGAACAGAATAGAACAGATCACAACACAACAGAACAGAATAGAATAGAATAGAATAGAACAGAAGCGAATAGAACAGAAGACAACTGAATAGAACAGAATAGAATAGAATAGAATAGAACAGAAAGAATAGAATAGAACAGAATAGAATAGAATAGAACTTAACAAAGTAGGATAGAATAGAATAACATAGAACAGAACAGAATAGAATAGAATAGAACAGAATAGAATAGAATAGAACAGAATAGAATAGAATAGAACAGAACAGAATAGAATAGAATAGAATAGAATAGAAGAGAATAGAATAGAACAGAACGGAATAGAACAGAATAGAACAGAACAGAATAGAACAGAACACAACACAACAGAACAGAATAGAATAGAATAGAATAGAACAGAATAGAATAGTATAGAACAGAATAGAATAGAATAGAACAGAAGAGAATAGAATAGAACAGAACAGAAGAGAATAGAATAGAATTTAACAGAATAGAACAGAACAGAACAGAACAGAACAGTATAGAATAGAATAGAACAGGACAGAACAGAACAGACTAGAATAGAACAGAATAGAACAGAATAGAATAGAATAGAATAGAATAGAATAGAATAGAATAGAATAGAATAGAATAGAATAGAATAGAATAGAATAGAACAGAACAGAACAGAACAGAATAGAACAGAGGAGAACAGAATAGAATAGAACAGAACAGAACAGAACAGAATAGAATAGAATAGAACAGAACAGAACAGAATAGAACAGAATAGAATAGAATAGAACAGATTAGAATAGAACAGAACAGAAGAGAATAGAATGGAATAGAAGAGAACAGAATAAAATAGAATAGAATAGAATAGAATAGAATAGAATAGAACAGAACAGAACAGAATAGAACAGAATAGAATAGAATAGAATAGAACACAATAGAATTGAATAGAACTGAATAGAACAGATTAGAATAGAATAGAACAGAACAGAACAGAACAGAACAGAACAGAATAGAATAGAATAGAACAGAATAAAACAGAACAGAACAGAACAGAACTGAATAGAATAAAATAGAACAGGTGAGAACAGAATAGAATCGAACAGAATAGAAGAGAATAGAAAAGAATAGAACAGAATAGAATAGAATCGAACAGAATAGAATAGAACAGAATAGAATAGAATAGAATAGAATAGAATAGAATAGAATAGAATAGAACAGAACAGAACAGAATAGAATCGAACAGAATAGAAGAGAATAGAAAAGAATAGAACAGAATAGAATAGAATCGAACACAATAGAATAGAACAGAATAGAATAGAATAGAATAGAATAGAACAGAACAGAAGAGAATAGAATAGAATAGAATAGAATAGAACAGAACAGAATAGAATAGAATCGAATCGAACAGAATAGAACAGAACAGAACAGAATAGAATAGAATAGAAAATAATAGAACAGAATAGAATAGAATAGAACAGAATAGAATAGAATAGAATAGAATAGAATACAACAGAACAGAATAGAATAGAATGGAATAGAATAGAATAGAATAGAACAGAACAGAATAGAACAGAATAGAATAGAACAGAACACAACACAACAGAACAGAATCGAATAGAATAGAATAGAACAGAACCGAATAGAACAGTACAGAACTGAATAGAACAGAATAGAATAGAATGGAATAGAAAACAATAGAATAGAATAGAACAGATTAGAATAGAAAAGAATAGAACAGAACAGAACAGAATAGAACAGAATAGAACAGATCACAACACAACAGAACAGAATAGAATAGAATAGAATAGAATAGAACAGAAGCGAATAGAACAGAAGACAACTGAATAGAACAGAATAGAATAGAATAGAATAGAACAGAAAGAATAGAATAGAACAGAATAGAATAGAATAGAACTTAACAAAGTAGGATAGAATAGAATAGCATAGAACAGAACAGAATAGAATAGAATAGAACAGAATAGAATAGATTAGAACAGAATAGAATAGAATAGAACAGAACAGAACAGAATAGAATAGAATATAACAGAATAGAACAGAACAGAACAGAACAGAGTAGAATAGAATAGAACAGGACAGAACAGAATAGAATAGGATAGAACAGAAAAGAACAGAACAGAAGAGAATAGAATAGAATAGAATAGAATAGAATAGAATAGAATAGAATAGAATAGAATAGAACAAAATAGAACAGAACACAACACAACAGAATAGAATAGAATAGAATAGAATAGAATAGAATAGAATAGAATAGAACAGAATAGAATAGAATCGAACAGAATAGAATAGAATAGAACAGAATAAAACAGAACAGAACAGAATAGAATAGAATAGAACAGAATAGAACAGAACAGAATAGAATAGAATAGACTAGAATAGAATAGAATAGACGAGAATAGAATAGAACAAACAGAATAGAACAGAATAGAACAGAACAGAATAGAACAGAACACAACACAACAGAACAGAATAGAACAGAATAGAATAGAACAGAATAGAATAGAACAGAACAGAACAGAACAGAATAGAATAGAATAGAATAGAATAGAATAGAATAGAACAGAACAGAATAGAATAGAATCGAATCGAACAGAATAGAACAGAACAGAACAGAATAGAATAGAATAGAAAAGAATAGAACAGAATAGACTAGAATCGAACAGAATAGAATAGAATAGAACAGAATAGATTAGAATAGAATAGAATAGAATAGAACAGAACAGAACAGAACAGAATAGAATCGAACAGAATAGAATAGAATAGAATAGAATAGAATAGAATAGAATAGAACAGAATAGAATAGAATCGAACAGAATAGAATAGAAAAGAACTGAATAGAAAAGAATAGAATAGAATAGAACAGAACAGAATAGAACAGAAAAGAATAAAACAGAACACAACACAACAGAACAGAATCGAATAGAATAGAATAGAACAGAACCGAATAGAACAGTACAGAACTGAATAGAACAGAATAGAATAGAATGGAATAGAAAACAGTATATTAGAATAGAACAGATTAGAATAGAAAAGAATAGAACAGAACAGAACAGAATAGAACAGAATAGAACAGATCACAACACAACAGAACAGAATAGAATAGATTAGAATAGAACAGAAGCGAATAGAACAGAAGAGAACTGAATAGAACAGAATAGAATAGAATAGAATAGAACAGAAAAGAATAGAATAGAACAGAATAGAATAGAATAGAACATAACAAAGTAGAATAGAATAGAATAGCATAGAACAGAAAAGAATAGAATAGAATAGAACAGAATAGAATAGAATAGAACGGAATAGAATAGAATAGAACAGAACAGAACAGAATAGAATAGAATATAACAGAATAGAACAGAACAGAACAGAACAGAACAGAACAGAACAGAGTAGAATAGAATAGAACAGGACAGAACAGAATAGAATAGGATAGAACAGAAAAGAACAGAACAGAATAGAATAGAATAGAATAGAATAGAATAGAATAGAATGGAATAGAATAGAATAGAATAGAATAGAATAGAACAAAATAGAACAGAACACAACACAACAGAATAGAATAGAATAGAATAGAATAGAATAGAACAGAATAGAATAGAATCGAACAGAATAGAATAAAATAGAACAGAATAAAACAGAACAGAACAGAATAGAATAGAATAGAACAGAATAGAACAGAACAGAATAGAATAGAATAGACTAGAATAGAATAGAATAGAAGAGAATAGAATAGAACAGAACAGAATAGAACAGAATAGAACAGAACAGAATAGAACAGAACACAACACAACAGAACAGAATAGAATAGAATAGAATAGAACATAATAGAATAGAATAGAACAGAATAGAATAGAATAGAACAGAAGAGAATAGAATAGAACAGAACAGAACAGAATAGAATAGAATTTAACAGAATAGAACAGAACAGAACAGAACAGTATAGAATAGAATAGAACAGGACAGAACAGAACAGAATAGAATAGAACAGAATAGAACAGAACAGAATAGAATAGAATAGAATAGAATAGAATAGAATAGAATAGAATAGAATAGAATAGAATAGAATAGAATAGAATAGAATAGAACAGAACAGAACAGAACAGAATAGAACAGAGGAGAATAGAATAGAACAGAATAGAATAGAATAGAACAGAACAGAACAGAACAGAATAGAATAGAATAGAAGAGAAAAGAACAGAATAGAACAGAATAGAATAGAATAGAACAGAATAGAATAGAACTGAACAGAAGAGAATAGAATGGAATAAAACAGAACAGAATAAAATAGAATAGAATAGAATAGAATAGAATAGAATAGAATAGAATAGAATAGAATAGAATAGAATAGAACAGAACAGAATAGAACAGAATAGAATAGAATAGAATAGAATAGAAGAGAATAGAATAGAACAGAATAGAATAGAACAGAATAGAGCAGAACAGAATAGAACAGAACACAACACATCAGAACAGAATAGAATAGAATAGAATAGAACGGAATAGAATAGAATAGAACAGAATAGAATAGAATAGAACAGAAGAGAATAGAATAGAACAGAACAGAACAGAATAGAATAGAATTTAACAGAATAGAACAGAACAGAACAGAACAGAACAGTATAGAATAGAATAGAACAGGACAGAACAGAACAGAATAGAATACAACAGAATAGAACAGAACTGAATAGAATAGAATAGAATAGAACAGAATAGAATAGAATAGAATAGAATAGAATAGAATAGAACAGAACAGAAGAGAATAGAATGGTATAGAACAGAACAGAATAAAATAGAATAGAATAGAATAGAATAGAATAGAATAGAATAGAATAGAATAGAATAGAATAGAACAGAACAGAATAGGACAGAATAGAATGGAATAGAACAGAATATACAGAATAGAATAGAACAGAATAGAACAGAATAGAACAGAATAGAGTAGAATAGAATACAATAGAATAGAATAGAATAGCACAGAATAGAATAGAATAGAATAGAATAGAACAGAACAAAATAGAACACAACACAACACAACACAGCAGAATAGAATAGAATAGAATAGAATAGAACAAAACGGAATAGAACAGAACAGAACTGAATAAAACAGAATAGAATAGAATAGAATAGAACACAATAGAATAGAATAGAACAGAATAGAACAGATTAGAATAGAATAGAACAGAACAGAACAGAACAGAACAGAACAGAATAGAATAGAATAGAACAGAATAAAACAGAACAGAACAGAACAGAAAAGAATAGAAAAAAATATAACAGGACAGAACAGAATAGAATAGATTAGAACAGAATAGAAGAGAACATAATAGAATCGAACAGAATAGAATACAATAGAAAAGAATAGAACAGAATAGAATAGAATCGAACAGAATAGAATAGAACAGAATAGAATAGAATAGAATAGAACAGAACAGAAGAGAATAGAATAGAATAGAACAGAACAGAATAGAATAGAATCGAATCGAACAGAATAGAACAGAACAGAACAGAATAGAATAGCATAGAAAATAATAGAACAGAATAGAATAGAATCGAATAGAATAGAAAATAATAGAACAGAATAGAATAGAACAGAACTGAATAGAACAGAACACAACACAACAGAACAGAATAGAATAGAATGGAATAGAACACAATAGAATGGAATAGAACAGAATAGAACAGATTAGAATAGAATAGAATAGAACAGAACAGAAAAAAAAATTAGAACAGAAGAGAACAGAATAGAATAGACCAGAATATAATAGAACAGAATAGAATAGAATAGAATAGAATAGAATAGAATAGAATAGAATAGAATAGAATAGAATAGAACAGAACAGAATAGAACAGAACAGAACAGAATAGAATAGAATAGAATAGAACAGAATAGAATAGAATAGAACAGAACAGAATAGAATCGAACAGAATAGAATAGAATAGAACAGAATAGAACAGAACAGATTAGAATAGAATAGAATAGAATAGAATAGAATAGAATAGAATAGAATAGAATAGAATAGAACCGAACAGAATAGAATAGAACAGAATAGAATAGAACAGGATAAAATAGAATAGAACAAAACAGAACAGAATAGAATAGATTAGAACAGAATAAAACAGAACAGAAGAGAACAGAACAGAATAGAATAAAATAGAACAGGACAGAACAGAATAGAATAGATTAGAACAGAATAGAACAGAATAGAATAGAATAGAATAGAATAGAATAGAATAGAATAGAATAGAATAGAATAGAATAGAACAGAACAGAACAGAATAGAATAGAATAGAAAAAAATAGAACAGAATAGAATAGAATCGAACAGAATAGAATAGAACAGAATAGAATAGAATAGAATAGAATAGAACAGAACAGAAGAGAATAGAATAGAATAGAACAGAACAGTATAGAACAGAATAGAACAGAACTGAATAGAACAGAACACAACACAACAGAACAGAATAGAATAGGATAGAATAGAACAGAACCGAATAGAACAGAACAGAACTGAATAGAACAGAATAGAATAGAATGGAATAGAACAGAATAGAATAGATAGAACTGAATAGAACAGATTAGAATAGAATAGAATAGAATAGAATAGAATAGAATAGAATAGAATAGAATAGAACAGAACAGAACAGAAAAAAATAGAACAGAAGAGAACAGAATAGAATAGAACAGAATAGAATAGAACAGAACAGATCAGAACAGAATAGAATAGAAGAGAATAGAATAGAACAGAACAGAATAGAATAGAATCGAATCGAACAGAATAGAACAGAACAGAATAGAAAAGAATAGAATAGAATAGACCAGAACAGAATAGAATAGAATGGAATAGAATAGAATAGAATAGAACAGAACAGAATAGAACAGAATAGAACAGAACAGAATAAAACAGAACACAACACAACAGAACAGAATCGAATAGAATAGAATAGAACAGAACCGAATAGAACAGTACAGAACTGAATAGAACAGAATAGAATAGAATGGAATCGAAAACAATATATTAGAATAGAACAGATTAGAATAGAAAAGAATAGAACAGAACAGAACAGAATAGAACAGAATAGAACAGATCACAACACAACAGAACAGAATAGAATAGAATAGAATAGAACAGAAGCGAATAGAACAGAAGAGAACTGAATAGAACAGAATAGAATAGAATAGAATAGAACAGAAAAGAATAGAAAAGAACAGAATAGAATAGAATAGAACATAACAAAGTAGAATAGAATAGAATAGCATAGAACAGAACAGAATAGAATAGAATAGAACAGAATAGAATAGAATAGAACGGAATATAATAGAATAGAACAGAACAGAACAGAATAGAATAGAATATAACAGAATAGAACAGAACAGAACAGAACAGAACAGAACAGAGTAGAATAGAATAGAACAGGACAGAACAGAATAGAATAGAATAGAACAGAAAAGAACAGAACAGAAGAGAATAGAATAGAATAGAATAGAATAGAATAGAATAGAATAGAATAGAATAGAACAGAACAGAACAGAACAGAATAGAACAGAGGAGAACAGAATAAAATAGAACAAAATAGAATAGAACAGAACAGAACAGAATAGAATAGAATAGAAGAGAAAAGAACAGAATAGAACAGAATAGAATAGAATAGAACAGAATAGAATAGAACAGAACAGAAGAGAATAGAATGGAATAGAACAAAACAGAATAAAATAGAATAGAATAGAATAGAATAGAATAGAATAGAATAGAATAGAATAGAATAAAATAGAATAGAATACAACAGAATAGAATAGAATAGAACAGAATAGAAAAGAATAGAATAGAATAGAACAGAACAGAATAGAATAGAATGGAATAGAATAGAATAGAATAGAACAGAACAGATTAGAACAGAATAGAACAGAACAGAATAAAACAGAACACAACACAACAGAACAGAATCGTATAGAATAGAATAGAACAGAACCGAATAGAACAGTACAGAACTGAATAGAACAGAATAGAATAGAATGGAATAGAAAACAATATATTAGAATAGAACAGATTAGAATAGAAAAGAATAGAACACAACAGAACAGAATAGAACAGAATAGAAGAGATCACAACACAACAGAACAGAATAGAATAGAATAGAATAGAACAGAATAGAATAGAATAGAACAGAATATAATAGAATAGAACAGAAGAGAATAGAATAGAACAGAACAGAACAGAATAGTATAGAATTTAACAGAATAGAACAGAACAGAACAGAACAGAACAGTATAGAATAGAATAGAACAGGACAGAACAGAACAGACTAGAATAGAACAGAAAAGAACAGAAGAGAAGAGAATAGAATAGAATAGAATAGAATAGAATAGAATGGAATAGAATAGAATAGAATAGAATAGAACAGAACAAAATAGAACAGAACACAACACAACAGAATAGAATAGAATAGAATAGAATAGAATAGAACAGAATAGAATAGAATCGAACAGAATAGAATAGAATAGAACAGAATAAAACAGAACAGAACAGAATAGAATAGAATAGAATAGAATAGAATAGAACAGAACAGAATAGAATAGAATAGAATAGAATAGAATAGAATAGAAGAGAATAGAATAGAACAGAACAGAATTGAACAGAATAGAACAGAACAAAATAGAACAGAACACAACACAACAGAACAGAATAGAATAGAATAGAATAGAACAGAATAGAATAGAATAGAACAGAAGAGAATAGAATAGAACAGAAGAGAATAGAATAGAATAGAACAGAACAGAATGGAATAGAATTTAACAGAATAGAACAGAACAGAACAGAACAGAACATTATAGAATAGAATAGAACAGGACAGAACAGAACAGAATAGAATAGAACAGAATAGAACAGAACAGAATAGAATAGAATAGAATAGAATAGAATAGAATAGAATAGAATAGAATAGAATAGAATAGAACAGAACAGAACAGAACAGAATAGAACAGAAGAGAACAGAATAGAATAGAACAGAATAGAATAGAACAGAACAGAACAGAACAGAATAGAATAGAATAGAAAAGAAAAGAACAGAATAGAACAGAATAGAATAGAATAGAACAGAATAGAATAGAACAGAACAGAAGCGAATAGAATGGAATAGAAGAGAATAGAATAGAATAGAATAGAATAGAATAGAATAGAATAGAATAGAATAGAATAGAATAGAATAGAATAGAATAGAATAGAATAGAACAGAACAGAATAGAACAGAATAGAATAGAATAGAATAGAATAGAACACAATAGAATAGAATAGAACTGAATAGAACAGATTAGAATAGAATAGAACAGAACAGAACAGAACAGAACAGAACAGAACAGAATAGAATAGAATAGAACAGAATAAAACAGAACAGAACAGAACAGAACTGAATAGAATAAAATAGAACAGGAGAGAACAGAATAGAATCGAAAAGAATAGAAGAGAATAGAAAAGAATAGAACAGAATAGAATAGAATCGAACAGAATAGAATAGAACAGAATAGAATAGAATAGAATAGAATAGAATAGAACAGAACAGAAGAGAATAGAATAGAATAGAATAGAACACAACAGAATAGAATAGAATCGAATCGAACAGAATAGAACAGAACAGAACAGAATAGAATAGAATAGAAAATAATAGAACAGAATAGAATAGAATAGAACAGAATAGAATAGAATAGAATAGAATAGAATACAACAGAACAGAATAGAATAGAATGGAATAGAATAGAATAGAATAGAACAGAACAGAATAGAACAGAATAGAACAGAATAGAATAGAACAGAACACAACACAACAGAACAGAATCGAATAGAATAGAATAGAACAGAACCGAATAGAACAGTACAGAACTGAATAGAAGAGAATAGAATAGAATGGAATAGAAAACAATAGAATAGAATAGAACAGATTAGAATAGAAAAGAATAGAACAGAACAGAACAGAATAGAACAGAATAGAACAGATCACAACACAACAGAACAGAATAGAATAGAATAGAATAGAACAGAAGACAACTGAATAGAACAGAACAGAATAGAATAGAATAGAACAGAAAGAATAGAATAGAACAGAATAGAATAGAATAGAACTTAACAAAGTAGGATAGAATTGAATAGCATAGAACAGAGCAGAATAGAATAGAATAGAACAGAATAGAATAGAATAGAACAGAATAGAATAGAATAGAACAGAACAGAACAGAATAGAATTGAATATAACAGAATAGAACATAACATAACAGAACAGAACAGAACAGAGTAGAATAGAATAGAACAGGACAGAACAGAATAGAATAGAATAGAACAGAAAAGAACAGAACAGAAGAGAATAGAATAGAATAGAATAGAATAGAATAGAATAGAATAGAACAGAACAGAACAGAACAGAATAGAACAGAGGAGAACAGAATAAAATAGAACAAAATAGAATAGAACAGAACAGAACAGAATAGAATAGAATAGAAGAGAAAAGAACAGAATAGAACAGAATAGAATAGAATAGAACAGAATAGAATAGAACAGAACAGAAGAGAATAGAATGGAATAGAACAAAACAGAATAAAATAGAATAGAATAGAATAGAATAGAATAGAATAGAATAGAATAGAATAGAATAGAATAAAATAGAATAGAATACAACAGAATAGAATAGAATAGAACAGAATAGAAAAGAATAGAATAGAATAGAACAGAACAGAATAGAATAGAATGGAATAGAATAGAATAGAATAGAACAGAACAGATTAGAACAGAATAGAACAGAACAGAATAAAACAGAACACAACACAACAGAACAGAATCGTATAGAATAGAATAGAACAGAACCGAATAGAACAGTACAGAACTGAATAGAACAGAATAGAATAGAATGGAATAGAAAACAATATATTAGAATAGAACAGATTAGAATAGAAAAGAATAGAACACAACAGAACAGAATAGAACAGAATAGAAGAGATCACAACACAACAGAACAGAATAGAATAGAATAGAATAGAACAGAATAGAATAGAATAGAACAGAATATAATAGAATAGAACAGAAGAGAATAGAATAGAACAGAACAGAACAGAATAGTATAGAATTTAACAGAATAGAACAGAACAGAACAGAACAGAACAGTATAGAATAGAATAGAACAGGACAGAACAGAACAGACTAGAATAGAACAGAAAAGAACAGAAGAGAAGAGAATAGAATAGAATAGAATAGAATAGAATAGAATGGAATAGAATAGAATAGAATAGAATAGAACAGAACAAAATAGAACAGAACACAACACAACAGAATAGAATAGAATAGAATAGAATAGAATAGAACAGAATAGAATAGAATCGAACAGAATAGAATAGAATAGAACAGAATAAAACAGAACAGAACAGAATAGAATAGAATAGAATAGAATAGAATAGAACAGAACAGAATAGAATAGAATAGACTAGAATAGAATAGAATAGAAGAGAATAGAATAGAACAGAACAGAATTGAACAGAATAGAACAGAACAAAATAGAACAGAACACAACACAACAGAACAGAATAGAATAGAATAGAATAGAACAGAATAGAATAGAATAGAACAGAAGAGAATAGAATAGAACAGAAGAGAATAGAATAGAATAGAACAGAACAGAATGGAATAGAATTTAACAGAATAGAACAGAACAGAACAGAACAGAACATTATAGAATAGAATAGAACAGGACAGAACAGAACAGAATAGAATAGAACAGAATAGAACAGAACAGAATAGAATAGAATAGAATAGAATAGAATAGAATAGAATAGAATAGAATAGAATAGAATAGAACAGAACAGAACAGAACAGAATAGAACAGAAGAGAACAGAATAGAATAGAACAGAATAGAATAGAACAGAACAGAACAGAACAGAATAGAATAGAATAGAAAAGAAAAGAACAGAATAGAACAGAATAGAATAGAATAGAACAGAATAGTATAGAACAGAACAGAAGCGAATAGAATGGAATAGAAGAGAATAGAATAGAATAGAATAGAATAGAATAGAATAGAATAGAATAGAATAGAATAGAATAGAATAGAATAGAACAGAACAGAATAGAACAGAATAGAATAGAATAGAATAGAATAGAACACAATAGAATAGAATAGAACTGAATAGAACAGATTAGAATAGAATAGAACAGAACAGAACAGAACAGAACAGAACAGAACAGAATAGAATAGAATAGAACAGAATAAAACAGAACAGAACAGAACAGAACTGAATAGAATAAAATAGAACAGGAGAGAACAGAATAGAATCGAAAAGAATAGAAGAGAATAGAAAAGAATAGAACAGAATAGAATAGAATCGAACAGAATAGAATAGAACAGAATAGAATAGAATAGAATAGAATAGAATAGAACAGAACAGAAGAGAATAGAATAGAATAGAATAGAACACAACAGAATAGAATAGAATCGAATCGAACAGAATAGAACAGAACAGAACAGAATAGAATAGAATAGAAAATAATAGAACAGAATAGAATAGAATAGAACAGAATAGAATAGAATAGAATAGAATAGAATACAACAGAACAGAATAGAATAGAATGGAATAGAATAGAATAGAATAGAACAGAACAGAATAGAACAGAATAGAACAGAATAGAATAGAACAGAACACAACACAACAGAACAGAATCGAATAGAATAGAATAGAACAGAACCGAATAGAACAGTACAGAACTGAATAGAAGAGAATAGAATAGAATGGAATAGAAAACAATAGAATAGAATAGAACAGATTAGAATAGAAAAGAATAGAACAGAACAGAACAGAATAGAACAGAATAGAACAGATCACAACACAACAGAACAGAATAGAATAGAATAGAATAGAACAGAAGACAACTGAATAGAACAGAACAGAATAGAATAGAATAGAACAGAAAGAATAGAATAGAACAGAATAGAATAGAATAGAACTTAACAAAGTAGGATAGAATTGAATAGCATAGAACAGAGCAGAATAGAATAGAATAGAACAGAATAGAATAGAATAGAACAGAATAGAATAGAATAGAACAGAACAGAACAGAATAGAATTGAATATAACAGAATAGAACATAACATAACAGAACAGAACAGAACAGAGTAGAATAGAATAGAACAGGACAGAACAGAATAGAATAGAATAGAATAGAAAAGAACAGAACAGAAGAGAATAGAATAGAATAGAATAGAATAGAATTGAATAGAATAGAATAGAATAGAATAGAACAGAACAAATTAGAACAGAACACAACAGAACAGAATAGAATAGAATAGAATAGAATAGAATAGAACAGAATAGAATAGAATCGAACAAAATAGAATAGAATAGAACAGAATAAAACAGAACAGAACAGAATAGAATAGAATAGAATAGAATAGCACAGAACAGAATAGAATAGAACAGAACAGAATAGAACAGAATAGAACAGAACAGAATATAACAGAACACAACACAACAGAACAGAATAGAATAGAATAGAATAGAATAGAACAGAGTAGAATAGAATAGAACAGAATAGAATAGAACAGAATAGAAAAGAACAGAATAGAACAGAACAGAATAGAATAGAATAGAATAGAATAGAATAGAATAGAATAGAATAGAATAGAATAGAACAGAACAGAACAGAATAGAACAGAGGAGAACAGAATAGAATAGAACAGAACAGAACAGAACAGAATAGAATAGAATAGAAGAGAAAAGAACAGAATAGAACAGATTAGAATAGAATAGAACAGAATAGAATAGAACAGAAAAGAAGAGAATAGAATGGAATAGAACAAAACAGAATAAAATAGAAGAGAATAGAATAGAATAGAATAGAATAGAATAGAATAGAACAGAATAGAATAGAATAGAACAGAATAGAATAAAACAGAACACAGCACAACAGAACAGAATCGAATAGAATAGAATAGAACAGAACCGAATAGAACAGTACAGAACTGAATAGAACAGAATAGAATAGAATGGAATAGAAAACAATATATTAGAATAGAACGGATTAGAATAGAAAAGAATAGAACAGAACAGAACAGAATAGAACAGAATAGAAGAGATCACAACACAACAGAACAGAATAGAATAGAATAGAATAGAACAGAATAGAATAGAATAGAACTGAATAGAACAGATTAGAATAGAATAGAACAGAACAGAACAGAACAGAACAGAACAGAATAGAATAGAATAGAACAAAATAAAACAGAACAGAACAGAACAGAACTGAATAGAATAAAATAGAACAGGACAGAACAGAATAGAATCGAACAGAATAGAAGAGAATAATATAGAATAGAACGGAATAGAATAGAATCGAACAGAATAGAATAGAACAGAATAGAATAGAATAGAATAGAATAGAATAGAACAGAACAGAATAGAATCGAACAGAATAGAAGAGAATAGAAAAGAATAGAACAGAATAGAATAGAATCGAACACAATAGAATAGAACAGAATAGAATAGAATAGAATAGAAGAGAACAGAACAGAAGAGAATAGAATAGAATAGAATAGAACAGAACAGAATAGAATAGAATCGAATCGAACAGAATAGAACAGAACAGAACAGAATAGAATAGAATAGAAAATAATAGAACAGAATAGAATAGAATAGAACAGAATAGAATAGAATAGAACAGAATAAAACAGAACAGAACAGAACAGAACTGAATAGAATACAATGGAATAGAATAGAATAGAATAGAACAGAACAGAATAGAACAGAATAGAACAGAATAGAATAGAGCAGAACACAACACAACAGAACAGAATCGAATAGAATAGAATAGAACAGAACCGAATAGAACAGTACAGAACTGAATAGAACAGAATAGAATAGAATGGAATAGAAAACAATAGAATAGAATAGAACAGATTAGAATAGAAAAGAATAGAACAGAACAGAACAGAATAGAACAGAATAGAACAGATCACAACACAACAGAACAGAATAGAATAGAATAGAATAGAACAGAAGCGAATAGAACAGAAGAGAACTGAATAGAACAGAATAGAATAGAATAGAATAGAACAGAAAGAATAGAATAGAACAGAATAGAATAGAATAGAAGTTAACAAAGTAGGATAGAATAGAATAGCATAGAACAGAACAGAATAGAATAGAATAGAACAGAATAGAATAGAATAGAACAGAATAGAATAGAATAGAACAGAACAGAACAGAATAGAATAGAATATAACAGAATAGCACAGAACAGAACAGAACAGAACAGAACAGAACAGAGTAGAATAGAATAGAACAGGACAGAACAGAATAGAATAGAATAGAACAGAAAAGAACAGAACAGAAGAGAATAGAATAGAATAGAATAGAATAGAATAGAATAGAACAGAATAGAATAGAATCGAACAAAATAGAATAGAATAGAACAGAATAAAACAGAACAGAACAGAATAGAATAGAATAGAATAGAATAGAATAGAATAGAATAGAATAGCACAGAACAAAATAGAATAGAATAGACTAGAATAGAATAGAAGAGAATAGAATAGAACAGAACAGAATAGAACAGAATAGAACAGAACAGAATATAACAGAACACAACACAACAGAACAGAATAGAATAGAATAGAATAGAATAGAACAGAGTAGAATAGAATAGAACAGAATAGAATAGAATAGAACAGAACAGAACAAAATAGAACAGAACAGAACAGAATAGAATAGAATTTAACGGAATAGAACAGAACAGAACAGAACAGAACAGTATAGAATAGAATAGAACAGGACAGAACAGAACAGAATAGAATAGAACAGAAAAGAACAGAACAGAATAGAATAGAATAGAATAGAATAGAATAGAATAGAATAGAATAGAATAGAATAGAGCAGAACAGAACAGAACAGAATAGAACAGAGGAGAACAGAATAGAATAGAACAGAATAGAATAGAACAGAACAGAACAGAACAGAAGAGAATAGAATGGAATAGAACAGAACAGAATAAAATAGAATAGAATAGAATAGAATAGAATAAAACAGAACAGAATAGAACAGAATAGAACAGAATAAACAGAATAGAATAGAACAGAATAGAACAGAACAGAACAGAATAGAGTAGAATAGAATACAATAGAATAGAATATAATAGAATAGAATAGCACAGAATAGAATAGAATAGAATAGAATAGAACAAAACGGAATAAAACAGAACAGAACTGAATAGAACAGAATAGAATAGAATAGAATAGAACAGAATAGAACAGATTAGAATAGAATAGAATAGAACAGAACAGAACAGAAAAAAATAGAACAGAATAGAACAGAATAGAATAGAACAGAATAGAATAGAACAGAACAGAACAGATTAGAATAGAATAGAATAGAACAGAACAGAACAGAATAAAATAGAACATAAGAGAACAGAATAGAATAGAACAGAATAGAATAGAGCAGAACAGAACTGAATAGAACAGAATAGAATAGAATGGAATAGAAAACAATATATTAGAATAGAACAGATTAGAATAGAAAAGAATAGAACAGAACAGAACAGAATAGAACAGAATAGAACAGATCACAACACAACAGAACAGAATAGAATAGAATAGAATAGAACAGAAGCGAATAGAACAGAAGAGAACTGAATAGAACAGAATAGAATAGAATAGAATAGAACAGAAAAGAATAGAATAGAACAGAATAGAATAGAATAGAACATAACAAAGTAGAATAGAATAGAATAGCATAGAACAGAACAGAATAGAATAGAATAGAATAGAATAGAACGGAATATAATAGAATAGAACAGAACAGAACAGAATAGAATAGAATATAACAGAATAGAACAGAACAGAACAGAACAGAACAGAACAGAGTAGAATAGAATAGAACAGGACAGAACAGAATAGAATAGAATAGAACAGAAAAAACAGAACAGAATAGAATAGAATAGAATAGAATAGAATAGAATAGAACAGAACAAAATAGAACAGAACACAACACAACAGAATAGAATAGAATAGAATAGAATAGAATAGAATAGAACAGAATAGAATAGAATCGAACAGAATAGAATAGAATAGATCAGAATAAAACAGAACAGAACAGAATAGAATAGAATAGAATAGAATAGAATAGAATAGAACAGAACAGAATAGAATAGAATAGACTAGAATAGAATAGAATAGAAGAGAATAGAATAGAACAGAACAGAATAGAACAGAATAGAACAGAACAGAATAGAACAGAACACAACACAACAGAACAGAATAGAATAGAATAGAATAGAACAGATAGAATAGAATAGAACAGAATAGAATAGAATAGAACAGAAGGGAATAGAATAGAACAGAACAGAACAGAATAGTATAGAATTTAACAGAATAGAACAGAACAAAACAGAACAGAACAGTATAGAATAGAATAGAACAGGACAGAACAGAACAGAATAGAATAGAACATAATAGAACAGAACAGAATAGAATAGAATAGAATAGAATAGAATAGAATAGAATAGAACAGAACAGAACAGAATAGAATAGAATAGAAGAGAACAGAACAGAATTAAACAGAATAGAATAGAATAGAACAGAATAAAATAGAACAGAACAGAAGAGAATAGAATGGAATAGAACAAAACAGAATAGAATAGAATAGAATAGAATAGAATAGAATAGAATAGAATAGAATAGAATAGAATAGAATAGAACAGAATAGAATAGAATAGAACAGAATAGAAAAGAATAGAATAGAATAGAACAGAACAGAATAGAATAGAATGGAATAGAATAGAATAGAACAGAACAGAATAGAATAGAATCGAATCGAACAGAATAGAACAGAACAGAACAGAATAGAATAGAATAGAAAATAATAGAACAGAATAGAATAGAATAGAACAGAATAGAATAGAATAGAATAGAATAGAATACAACAGAACAGAATAGAATAGAATGGAATAGAATAGAATAGAATAGAACAGAACAGAATAGAACAGAATAGAATAGAACAGAACACAACACAACAGAACAGAATAGAATAGAATAGAATAGAACAGAACCGAATAGAACAGTACAGAACTGAATAGAACAGAATAGAATAGAATAGAATAGAATAGAATAGAATAGAATAGAACAGAACAGAATAGAATAGAATAGACTAGAATAGAATAGAATAGAAGAGAATAGAATAGAACAGAACAGAATAGAACAGAATAGAACAGAACAGAATAGAACAGAAGACAACACAACAGAACAGAATAGAATAGAATAGAATAGAACAGAATAGAATAGAATAGAACAGAATAGAATAGAATAGAACAGAAGAGAATAGAATAGAACAGAACAGAACAGAATAGAATAGAATTTAACAGAATAGAACAGAACAGAACAGTATAGAATAGAATAGAACAGGACAGAACAGAACAGAATAGAATAGAACAGAACAGAACAGAATAGAATAGAATAGAATAGAATAGAATAGAATAGAATAGAATAGAATAGAATAGAATAGAACAGAACAGAACAGAACAGAATAGAACAGAGGAGAACAGAATGGAATAGAACAGAATAGAATAGAACAGAACAGAACAGAACAGAATAGAATAGAATAGAAGAGAAAAGAACAGAATAGAACAGAATAGAATAGAATAGAACAGAATAGAATAGAACAGAACAGAAGAGAATAGAATAGAATAGAATAGAACAGAACAGAATAGAATAGAATCGAATCGAACAGAATAGAACAGAACAGAACAGAATAGAATAGAATAGAAAATAATAGAACAGAATAGAATAGAATAGAACAGAATAGAATAGAATAGAATAGAATAGAATACAACAGAACAGAATAGAATAGAATGGAATAGAATAGAATAGAATAGAACAGAACAGAATAGAACAGAATAGAACAGAATAGAATAGAACAGAACACAACACAACAGAACAGAATAGAATAGAATAGAATAGAACAGAACCGAATAGAACAGTACAGAACTGAATAGAACAGAATAGAATATAATGGAAGAGAAAACAATATATTAGAATAGAACAGATTAGAATAGAAAAGAATAGAACAGAACAGAACAGAATAGAACAGAATAGAAGAGATCACAACACAACAGAACAGAATAGAATAGAATAGAATAGAACAGAATAGAATAGAATAGAACAGAAGAGAATAGAATAGAACAGAACAGAACAGAATAGAATAGAATTTAACAGAATAGAACAGAACAGAACAGAACAGAACAGTATAGAATAGAATAGAACAGGACAGAACAGAACAGAATAGAATAGAACAGAAATGAACAGAAGAGAAGAGAATAGAATAGAATTGAATAGAATAGAATGGAATAGAATAGAATAGAATAGAATAGAACAGAACAAAATAGAACAGAACACAACACAACAGAATAGAATAGAATAGAATAGAATAGAATAGAATAGAACAGAATAGAATAGAATCGAACAGAATAGAATAGTATAGAACAGAATAAAACAGAACAGAACAGAATAGAATAGAATAGAATAGAATAGAATAGAATAGAACAGAACAGAATAGAATAGAATAGACTAGAATAGAATAGAATAGAAGAGAATAGAATAGAACAGAACAGAATAGAACAGAATAGAACAGAACAGAATAGAACAGAACACAACACAACAGAACAGAATAGAATAGAATAGAATAGAACAGAATAGAATAGAATAGAACAGAATAGAATAGAATAGAACAGAAGAGAATAGAATAGAACAGAACAGAACAGAATAGAATAGAATTTAACAGAATAGAACAGAACAGAACAGTATAGAATAGAATAGAACAGGACAGAACAGAACAGAATAGAATAGAACAGAACAGAACAGAACAGAATGGAATAGAATAGAATAGAATAGAATAGAATAGAATAGAATAGAATAGAACAGAACAGAACAGAACAGAATAGAACAGAGGAGAACAGAATGGAATAGAACAGAATAGAATAGAACAGAACAGAACAGAACAGAATAGAATAGAATAGAAGAGAAAAGAACAGAATAGAACAGAATAGAATAGAATAGAACAGAATAGAATAGAACAGAACAGAAGAGAATAGAATAGAATAGAATAGAACAGAACAGAATAGAATAGAATCGAATCGAACAGAATAGAACAGAACAGAACAGAATAGAATAGAATAGAAAATAATAGAACAGAATAGAAGAATAGAGCAGAATAGAATAGAATAGAATAGAATAGAATACAACAGAACAGAATAGAATAGAATGGAATAGAATAGAATAGAATAGAACAGAACAGAATAGAACAGAATAGAATAGAACAGAACACAACACAACAGAACAGAATAGAATAGAATAGAATAGAACAGAACCGAATAGAACAGTACAGAACTGAATAGAACAGAATAGAATAGAATGGAATAGAAAACAATAAATTAGAATAGAACAGATTAGAATAGAAAAGAATAGAACAGAACAGAACAGAATAGAACAGAATAGAAGAGATCACAACACAACAGAACAGAATAGAATAGAATAGAATAGAACAGAATAGAATAGAATAGAACAGAAGAGAATAGAATAGAACAGAACAGAACAGAATAGAATAGAATTTAACAGAATAGAACAGAAGAGAACAGAACAGAACAGTATAGAATAGAATAGAACAGGACAGAACAGAACAGAATAGAATAGAACAGAATAGAACAGAACTGAATAGAATAGAATAGAATAGAATAGAACAGAATAGAATAGAATAGAATAGAATAGAATACAACAGAACAGAATAGAATAGAATGGAATAGAATAGAATAGAATAGAACAGAACAGAATAGAACAGAATAGAACAGAATAGAATAGAACAGAACACAACACAACAGAACAGAATACAATAGAATAGAATAGAACAGAACCGAATAGAACAGTACAGAACTGAATAGAACAGAATAGAATAGAATGGAATAGAAAACAATATATTAGAATAGAACAGATTAGAATAGAAAAGAATAGAACAGAACAGAACAGAATAGAACAGAATAGAAGAGATCACAACACAACAGAACAGAATAGAATAGAATAGAATAGAACAGAATAGAATAGAATAGAACAGAAGAGAATAGAATAGAACAGAACAGAACAGAATAGAATAGAATTTAACAGAATAGAACAGAACAGAACAGAACAGAACAGTATAGAATAGAATAGAACAGGACAGAACAGAACAGAATAGAATAGAACAGAAATGAACAGAAGAGAAGAGAATAGAATAGAATTGAATAGACTAGAATGGAATAGAATAGAATACAATAGAATAGAACAGAACAAAGTAGAACAGAACACAACACAACAGAATAGAATAGAATAGAATAGAATAGAATAGAATAGAATAGACAAAAATAGAACAGAATAGAATAGAATCGAACATAATAGAATAGAATAGAAAAAAATAGAACAGAATAGAATAGAATCGAACAGAATAGAATAGAACAGAATAGAATAGAATAGAATAGAATAGAACAGAACAGAAGAGAATAGAATAGAATAGAACAGAACAGAATAGAACAGAATAGAACAGAACAGAATAGAACAGAATAGAAGAGATCACAACACAACAGAACAGAATAGAATAGAATAGAATAGAACAGAATAGAATAGAATAGAACAGAAGAGAATAGAATAGAACAGAACAGAACAGAATAGAATAGAATTTAACAGAATAGAACAGAACAGAACAGAACAGAACAGTATAGAATAGAATAGAACAGGACAGAACAGAACAGAATAGAATAGAACAGAAATGAACAGAAGAGAAGAGAATAGAATAGAATTGAATAGAATAGAATGGAATAGAATAGAATACAATAGAATAGAACAGAACAAAGTAGAACAGAACACAACACAACAGAATAGAATAGAATAGAATAGAATAGAATAGAATAGAATAGACAAAAATAGAACAGAATAGAATAGAATCGAACATAATAGAATAGAATAGAAAAAAATAGAACAGAATAGAATAGAATCGAACAGAATAGAATAGAACAGAATAGAATAGAATAGAATAGAATAGAACAGAACAGAAGAGAATAGAATAGAATAGAACAGAACAGAATAGAACAGAATAGAACAGAACTGAATAGAACAGAACACAACACAACAGAACAGAATAGAATAGAATAGAATAGAACAGAACCGAATAGAACAGAACAGAACTGAATAGAAAAGAATAGAATAGAATGGAATAGAACACAATAGAATAGAATAGAACAGAATAGAACAGATTAGAATAGAATAGAATAGAACGGAACAGAACAGAAAAAAATAGAACAGAAGAGAACAGAATAGAATAGAACAGAATAGAATAGAACAGAACAGAACAGAACAGAATAGAATAGAATAGAATAGAATAGAATAGAACAGAACACAATAGAATAGAATAGAACAGAACAGAACAGAATATAATCGAACAGAATAGAATAGAATAGAAAAGAATAGAACAGAATAGAATAGAATCGAACAGAATAGAATAGAATAGAACAGAATAGAATAGAATAGAATAGAATAGAACAGAACAGAACAGAACAGAATAGAATCGAACAGAATAGAATGGAATAGAATAGAATAGAATAGAACAGAATAGAATAGAATCGAAGAGAATAGAACAGAATAGAACAGAATAGAATAGAATAGAATAGAATAGAAGAGAACAGAATAGAACAGAACAGAATAGAATAGAATAGAACAGAACAGAATAGAGTAGAACAGAATGGAATAGAACAGAATAGAATAGAATCGAACAGAATAGAATAGAATAGAACAGAATAGATTAGAATAGAATAGAATAGAACAAAACAGAACAGAACAGAATAGAATCGAACAGAATAGAATAGAATAGAATAGAATAGAACAGAATAGAATAGAATCGAACAGAATAGAATAGAATAGAACAGAATAGAAATGAATAGAATAGAATAGAACAGAACAGAATAGAATAGAATGGAATAGAATAGAATAGAATAGAACAGAACAGAATAGAACAGAATAGAACAGAACAGAATAAAACAGAACACAACACAACAGAACAGAATCGAATAGAATAGAATAGAACAGAACCGAATAGAACAGTACAGAACTGAATAGAACAGAATAGAATAGAATAGAATAGAATAGAAGAGAATAGAATAGAACAGAATAGAATAGAACAGAATAGAGCAGAACAGAATAGAACAGAACACAACACAACAGAACAGAATAGAATAGAATAGAATAGAACAGAATAGAATAGAATAGAACAGTATAGAATAGAATAGAACAGAACAGAACAGAATAGAACAGAACAGAACAGAATAGAATAGAATTTAACAGAATAGAACAGAACAGAACAGAACAGTATAGAATAGAATAGAACAGGACAGAACAGAACAGAATAGAATAGAACAGAATAGAACAGAACTGAATAGAATAGAATAGAATAGAACAGAATAGAATAGAATAGAATAGAATAGAATACAACAGAACAGAATAGAATAGAATGGAATAGAATAGAATAGAATAGAACAGAACAGAATAGAACAGAATAGAATAGAACAGAACACAACACAACAGAACAGAATACAATAGAATAGAATAGAACAGAACCGAATAGAACAGTACAGAACTGAAAAGAACAGAATAGAATAAAATAGAATAGAAAACAATATATTAGAATAGAACAGATTAGAATAGAAAAGAATAGAACAGAACAGAACAGAATAGAACAGAATAGAAGAGATCACAACACAATAGAACAGAATAGAATAGAATAGAATAGAACAGAATAGAATAGAATAGAACAGAAGAGAATAGAATAGAACAGAACAGAACAGAATAGAATAGAATTTAACAGAATAGAACAGAACAGAACAGAACAGAACAGTATAGAATAGAATAGAACAGGACAGAACAGAACAGAATAGAATAGAACAGAAATGAACAGAAGAGAAGAGAATAGAATAGAATTGAATAGAATAGAATGGAATAGAATAGAATAGAATAGAATAGAATAGAATCGAACAGAATAGAATAGTATAGAACAGAATAAAACAGAACAGAACAGAATAGAATAGAATAGAATAGAATAGAATAGAACAGAACAGAATAGAATAGAATAGACTAGAATGGAATAGAATAGAAGAGAATAGAATAGAACAGAACAGAATAGAACAGAATAGAACAGAACAGAATAGAACAGAACACAACACAACAGAACAGAATAGAATAGAATAGAATAGAACAGAATAGAATAGAATAGAACAGAATAGAATAGACTAGAACAGAAGAGAATAGAATAGAACAGAACAGAAGAGAATAGAATAGAATTTAACAGAATAGAACAGAACAGAACAATATAGAATAGAATAGAATAGAATAGAATAGAATAGAATAGAATAGAACAGAACAGAACAGAACAGAACAGAATAGAACAGAGGAGAACAGAATGGAATAGAACAGAATAGAATAGAACAGAACAGAACAGAACAGAATAGAATAGAATAGAAGAGAAAAGAAAAGAATAGAACAGAATAGAATAGAATAGAACAGAATAGAATAGAACAGAACAGAAGAGAATAGACTAGAATAGAATAGAACAGAACAGAATAGAATAGAATCGAATCGAACAGAATAGAACAGAACAGAACAGAATAGAATAGAATAGAAAATAATAGAACAGAATGGAATAGAATAGAACAGAATAGAATAGAATAGAATAGAATAGAATACAACAGAAAAGAATAGAATAGAATGGAATAGAATAGAATAGAATAGAACAGAACAGAATAGAACAGAATAGAACAGAATAGAATAGAACAGAACACAACACAACAGAACAGAATAGAATAGAATAGAATAGAACAGAACCGAATAGAACAGTACAGAACTGAATAGAACAGAATAGAATAGAATGGAATAGAAAACAATAGAATAGAATAGAACAGATTAGAATAGAAAAGAATAGAACAGAACAGAACAGAATAGAACAGAATAGAACAGATCACAACACAACAGAACAGAATAGAATAGAATAGAATAGAACAGAAGCGTATAGAACAGAAGAGAACTGAATAGAACAGAATAGAATAGAACAGAAAGAATAGAATATAACAGAATAGAATAGAATAGAACTTAACAAAGTAGGATAGAATAGAATAGCATAGAACAGAACAGAATAGAATAGAATAGAACAGAAAAAAATAGAACAGATCAGAAGAGAATAGAATAGAATAGAATAGAACAGAACAGAATAGAATAGAATCGAATCGAACAGAATAGAACAGAACAGAACAGAATAGAATAGAATAGAAAATAATAGAACAGAATAGAATAGAATAGAACAGAATAGAATAGAATAGAATAGAATAGAATACAACAGAACAGAATAGAATAGAATGGAATAGAATAGAATAGAATAGAACAGAACAGAATAGAACAGAATAGAACAGAATAGAATAGAACAGAACACAACACAACAGAACAGAATAGAATAGAATAGAATAGAATAGAACAGAACCGAATAGAACAGTACAGAACTGAATAGAACAGAATAGAATAGAATGGAATAGAAAACAATAAATTAGAATAGAACAGATTAGAATAGAAAAGAATAGAACAGAACAGAACAGAATAGAACAGAATAGAAGAGATCACAACAAAACAGAACAGAATAGAATAGAATAGAATAGAACAGAATAGAATAGAATAGAACAGAAGAGAATAGAATAGAACAGAACAGAACAGAATAGAATAGAATTTAACAGAATAGAACAGAACAGAACAGAACAGAACAGTATAGAATAGAATAGAACAGGACAGAACAGAACAGAATAGAATAGAACAGAATAGAACAGAACTGAATAGAATAGAATAGAATAGAACAGAATAGAATAGAATAGAATAGAATAGAATACAACAGAACAGAATAGAATAGAATGGAATAGAATAGAATAGAATAGAACAGAACAGAATAGAACAGAATAGAACAGAATAGAATAGAACAGAACACAACACAACAGAACAGAATACAATAGAATAGAATAGAACAGAACCGAATAGAACAGTACAGAACTGAATAGAACAGAATAGAATAGAATGGAATAGAAAACAATATATTAGAATAGAACAGATTAGAATAGAAAAGAATAGAACAGAACAGAACAGAATAGAACAGAATAGAAGAGATCACAACACAACAGAACAGAATAGAATAGAATAGAATAGAACAGAATAGAATAGAATAGAACAGAAGAGAATAGAATAGAACAGAACAGAACAGAATAGAATAGAATTTAACAGAATAGAACAGAACAGAACAGAACAGAACAGTATAGAATAGAATAGAACAGGACAGAACAGAACAGAATAGAATAGAACAGAAATGAACAGAAGAGAAGAGAATAGAATAGAATTGAATAGAATAGAATGGAATAGAATAGAATAGAATAGAATAGAATAGAATAGAACAGAACAAAATAGAACAGAACACAACACAACAGAATAGAATAGAATAGAATAGAATAGAATAGAATAGAACAGAATAGAATAGAATCGAACAGAATAGAATAGTATAGAACAGAATAAAACAGAACAGAACAGAATAGAATAGAATAGAATAGAATAGAATAGAACAGAACAGAATAGAATAGAATAGACTAGAATAGAATAGAATAGAAGAGAATAGAATAGAACAGAACAGAATAGAACAGAATAGAACAGAACAGAATAGAACAGAACACAACACAACAGAACAGAATAGAATAGAATAGAATAGAACAGAATAGAATAGAATAGAACAGAATAGAATAGAATAGAACAGAAGAGAATAGAATAGAACAGAACAGAACAGAATAGAATAGAATTTAACAGAATAGAACAGAACAGAACAGTGTAGAATAGAATAGAACAGGACAGAACAGAACGGAATAGAACAGAACAGAACAGAACAGAACAGAATAGAACAGAGGAGAACAGAATGGAATAGAACAGAATAGAATAGAACAGAACAGAACAGAACAGAATAGAATAGAATAGAAGAGAAAAGAACAGAATAGAACAGAATAGAATAGAATAGAACAGAATAGAATAGAACAGAACAGAAGAGAATAGACTAGAATAGAATAGAACAGAACAGAATAGAATAGAATCGAATCGAACAGAATAGAACAGAACAGAACAGAATAGAATAGAATAGAAAATAATAGAACAGAATAGAATAGAATAGAACAGAATAGAATAGAATAGAATAGAATAGAATACAACAGAACAGAATAGAATAGAATGGAATAGAATAGAATAGAATAGAACAGAACAGAATAGAACAGAATAGAACAGAATAGAATAGAACAGAACACAACACAACAGAACAGAATAGAATAGAATAGAATAGAACAGAACCGAATAGAACAGTACAGAACTGAATAGAACAGAATAGAATGAAGGTAATAGAAAACAATAGAATAGAATAGAACAGATTAGAATAGAAAAGAATAGAACAGAACAGAACAGAATAGAACAGAATAGAACAGATCACAACACAACAGAACAGAATAGAATAGAATAGAATAGAACAGAAGCGAATAGAACAGAAGAGAACTGAATAGAACAGAATGGAATAGAACAGAAAGAATAGAATAGAACAGAATAGAATAGAATAGAACTTAACAAAGTAGGATAGAATAGAATAGCATAGAACAGAACAGAATAGAATAGAATAGAACAGAATAGAATAGAACAGAACAGAAGAGAATAGAATAGAATAGAATAGAACAGAACAGAATAGAATAGAATCGAATCGAACAGAATAGAACAGAACAGAACAGAATAGAATAGAATAGAAAATAATAGAACAGAATAGAGTAGAATAGAACAGAATGGAATAGAATAGATTAGAATAGAATACAACAGAACAGAATAGAATAGAATGGAATAGAATAGAATAGAATAGAACAGAACAGAATAGAACAGAATAGAACAGAATAGAATAGAACAGAACACAACACAACAGAACAGAATACAATAGAATAGAATAGAACAGAACCGAATAGAACAGTACAGAACTGAATAGAACAGAATAGAATAGAATGGAATAGAAAACAATATATTAGAATAGAACAGATTAGAATAGAAAAGAATAGAACAGAACAGAACAGAATAGAACAGAATAGAAGAGATCACAACACAACAGAACAGAATAGAATAGAATAGAATAGAACAGAATAGAATAGAATAGAACAGAAGAGAATAGAATAGAACAGAACAGAACAGAGTAGAATAGAATTTAACAGAATAGAACAGAACAGAACAGAACAGAACAGTATAGAATAGAATAGAACAGGACAGAACAGAACAGAATAGAATAGAACAGAAATGAACAGAAGAGAAGAGAATAGAATAGAATTGAATAGAATAGAATGGAATAGAATAGAATAGAATAGAATAGAATAGAATAGAACAGAACAAAATAGAACAGAACACAACACAACAGAATAGAATAGAATAGAATAGAATAGAATAGAATAGAATAGAATAGAACAGAATAGAATAGAATCGAACAGAATAGAATAGTATAGAACAGAATAAAACAGAACAGAACAGAATAGAATAGAATAGAATAGAATAGAATAGAACAGAACAGAATAGAATAGAATAGACTAGAATAGAATAGAATAGAAGAGAATAGAATAGAACAGAACAGAATAGAACAGAATAGAACAGAACAGAATAGAACAGAACACAACACAACAGAACAGAATAGAATAGAATAGAATAGAACAGAATAGAATAGAATAGAACAGAATAGAATAGAATAGAACAGAAGAGAATAGAATAGAACAGAACAGAACAGAATAGAATAGAATTTAACAGAATAGAACAGAACAGAACAGTGTAGAATAGAATAGAACAGGACAGAACAGAACGGAATAGAATAGAACAGAACAGAACAGAACAGAATAGAATAGAATAGAATAGAATAGAATAGAATAGAATAGAATAGAACAGAACAGAACAGAACAGAACAGAATAGAACAGAGGAGAACAGAATGGAATAGAACAGAATAGAATAGAACAGAACAGAACAGAACAGAATAGAATAGAATAGAAGAGAAAAGAACAGAATAGAACAGAATAGAATAGAATAGAACAGAATAGAATAGAACAGAACAGAAGAGAATAGACTAGAATAGAATAGAACAGAACAGAATAGAATAGAATCGAATCGAACAGAATAGAACAGAACAGAACAGAATAGAATAGAATAGAAAATAATAGAACAGAATAGAATAGAATAGAACAGAATAGAATAGAATAGAATAGAATAGAATACAACAGAACAGAATAGAATAGAATGGAATAGAATAGAATAGAATAGAACAGAACAGAATAGAACAGAATAGAACAGAATAGAATAGAACAGAACACAACACAACAGAACAGAATAGAATAGAATAGAATAGAACAGAACCGAATAGAACAGTACAGAACTGAATAGAACAGAATAGAATGAAGGTAATAGAAAACAATAGAATAGAATAGAACAGATTAGAATAGAAAAGAATAGAACAGAACAGAACAGAATAGAACAGAATAGAACAGATCACAACACAACAGAACAGAATAGAATAGAATAGAATAGAACAGAAGCGAATAGAACAGAAGAGAACTGAATAGAACAGAATGGAATAGAACAGAAAGAATAGAATAGAACAGAATAGAATAGAATAGAACTTAACAAAGTAGGATAGAATAGAATAGCATAGAACAGAACAGAATAGAATAGAATAGAACAGAATAGAATAGAACAGAACAGAAGAGAATAGAATAGAATAGAATAGAACAGAACAGAATAGAATAGAATCGAATCGAACAGAATAGAACAGAACAGAACAGAATAGAATAGAATAGAAAATAATAGAACAGAATAGAGTAGAATAGAACAGAATAGAATAGAATAGAATAGAATAGAATACAACAGAACAGAATAGAATAGAATGGAATAGAATAGAATAGAATAGAACAGAACAGAATAGAACAGAATAGAACAGAATAGAATAGAACAGAACACAACACAACAGAACAGAATAGAATAGAATAGAATAGAACAGAACCGAATAGAACAGTACAGAACTGAATAGAACAGAATAGAATAGAATGGAATAGAAAACAATAAATTAGAATAGAACAGATTAGAATAGAAAAGAATAGAACAGAACAGAACAGAATAGAACAGAATAGAAGAGATCACAACACAACAGAACAGAATAGAATAGAATAGAATAGAACAGAATAGAATAGAATAGAACAGAAGAGAATAGAATAGAACAGAAGAGAATAGAATAGAACAGAACAGAACAGAATAGAATAGAATTTAACAGAATAGAACAGAACAGGACAGAACAGAACAGAATAGAATAGAACAGAATAGAACAGAACTGAATAGAATAGAATAGAATAGAACAGAATAGAATAGAATAGAATAGAATAGAATACAACAGAACAGAATAGAATAGAATGGAATAGAATAGAATAGAATAGAACAGAACAGAATAGAACAGAATAGAATAGAACAGAACACAACACAACAGAACAGAATACAATAGAATAGAATAGAACAGAACCGAATAGAACAGTACAGAACTGAATAGAACAGAATAGAATAGAATGGAATAGAAAACCATATATTAGAAAAGAACAGATTAGAATAGAAAAGAATAGAACAGAACAGAACAGAATAGAACAGAATAGAAGAGATCACAACACAACAGAACAGAATAGAATAGAATAGAATAGAACAGAATAGAATAGAATAGAACAGAAGAGAATAGAATAGAACAGAACAGAACAGAATAGAATAGAATTTAACAGAATAGAACAGAACAGAACAGAACAGAACAGTATAGAATAGAATAGAACAGGACAGAACAGAACAGAATAGAATAGAACAGAAATGAACAGAAGAGAAGAGAATAGAATAGAATTGAATAGAATAGAATGGAATAGAATAGAATAGAATAGAATAGAATAGAACAGAACAAAATAGAACAGAACACAACACAACAGAATAGAATAGAATAGAATAGAATAGAATAGAATAGAATAGAATAGAACAGAGTAGAATAGAATAGAATCGAACAGAATAGAATAGTATAGAACAGAATAAAACAGAACAGAACAGAATAGAATAGAATAGAATAGAATAGAATAGAACAGAACAGAATAGAATAGAATAGACTAGAAGAGAATAGAATAGAACAGAACAGAATAGAACAGAATAGAACAGAACAGAATAGAACAGAACACAACACAACAGAACAGAATAGAATAGAATAGAATAGAACAGAATAGAATAGAATAGAACAGAATAGAATAGAATAGAACAGAAGAGAATAGAATAGAACAGAACAGAACAGAATAGCATAGAATTTAACAGAATAGAACAGAACAGAACAGTATAGAATAGAATAGAACAGGACAGAACAGAACGGAATAGAATAGAACAGAACAGAACAGAATAGAATAGAATAGAATAGAATAGAATAGAATAGAATAGAACAGAACAGAACAGAACAGAACAGAATAGAACAGAGGAGAACAGAATGGAATAGAACAGAATAGAATAGAACAGAACAGAACAGAACAGAATAGAATAGAATAGAAGAGAAAAGAACAGAATAGAACAGAATAGAATAGAATAGAACAGAATAGAATAGTACAGAACAGAAGAGAATAGACTAGAATAGAATAGAACAGAACAGAATAGAGTAGAATCGAATCGAACAGAATAGAACAGAACAGAACAGAATAGAATAGAATAGAAAATAATAGAACAGAATAGAATAGAATAGAACAGAATAGAATAGAATAGAATAGAATAGAATACAACAGAACAGAATAGAATAGAATGGAATAGAATAGAATAGAATAGAATAGAACAGAACAGAATAGAACAGAATAGAACAGAATAGAATAGAACAGAACACAACACAACAGAACAGAATAGAATAGAATAGAATAGAACAGAACCGAATAGAACAGTACAGAACTGAATAGAACAGAATAGAATAGAATGGAATAGAAAACAATAGAATAGAATAGAACAGATTAGAATAGAAAAGAATAGAACAGAACAGAACAGAATAGAACAGAATAGAACAGATCACAACACAACAGAACAGAATAGAATAGAATAGAATAGAACAGAAGCGAATAGAACAGAAGAGAACTGAATAGAACAGAATAGAATAGAACAGAAAGAATAGAATAGAACAGAATAGAATAGAATAGAACTTAACAAAGTAGGATAGAATAGAATAGCATAGAACAGAACAGAATAGAATAGAATAGAACAGAATAGAATAGAATAGAACAGAATAGAATAGAATAGAACAGAACAGAACAGAATAGAATTGAATATAACAGAATAGAACAGAACAGAACAGAACAGAACAGAACAGAGTAGAATAGAATAGAACAGGACAGAACAGAATAGAATAGAATAGAACAGAAAAGAACAGAACAGAAGAGAATAGAATAGAATAGAATAGAATAGAATAGAATAGAATAGAATAGAATAGAATAGAATAGAATAGAATGGAATAGAATAGAATAGAATAGAATAGAACAGAACAAATTAGAAAAGAACACAACACAACAGAATAGAATAGAATAGAATAGAATAGAATAGAATAGAACAGAATAGAATAGAATCGAACAAAATAGAATAGAATAGAACAGAATAAAACAGAACAGAACAGAATAGAATAGAATAGAATAGAATAGCACAGAACAGAATAGAACAGAACACAACACAACAGAATAGAATAGAATAGAATAGAATAGAATAGAATAGAATAGAACAGAATAGAATAGAATCGAACAGAATAGAATAGTATAGAACAGAATAAAACAGAACAGAACAGAATAGAATAGAATAGAATAGAATAGAATAGAACAGAACAGAATAGAATAGAATAGACTAGAATAGAATAGAATAGAAGAGAATAGAATAGAACAGAACAGAATAGAACAGAATAGAACAGAACAGAATAGAACAGAACACAACACAACAGAACAGAATAGAATAGAATAGAATAGAACAGAATAGAATAGAATAGAACAGAATAGAATAGAATAGAACAGAAGAGAATAGAATAGAACAGAACAGAACAGAATAGAATAGAATTTAACAGAATAGAACAGAACAGAACAGTATAGAATAGAATAGAACAGGACAGAACAGAACAGAATAGAATAGAACAGAACAGAACAGAATAGAACAGAATAGAACAGAACAGAATAGAACAGAACACAACACAACAGAACAGAATAGAATAGAATAGAATAGAACAGAATAGAATAGAATAGAACAGAATAGAATAGAATAGAACAGAAGAGAATAGAATAGAACAGAACAGAACAGAATAGAATAGAATTTAACAGAATAGAACAGAACAGAACAGTATAGAATAGAATAGAACAGGACAGAACAGAACAGAATAGAATAGAACAGAACAGAACAGAACAGAATAGAATAGAATAGAATAGAATAGAATAGAATAGAATAGAATAGAATAGAATAGAACAGAACAGAACAGAACAGAACAGAATAGAACAGAGGAGAACAGAATGGAATAGAACAGAATAGAATAGAACAGAACAGAACAGAACAGAATAGAGTAGAATAGAAGAGAAAAGAACAGAATAGAACAGAATAGAATAGAATAGAACAGAATAGAATAGAACAGAACAGAAGAGAATAGAATAGAATAGAATAGAACAGAACAGAATAGAATAGAATCGAATCGAACAGAATAGAACAGAACAGAACAGAATAGAATAGAATAGAAAATAATAGAACAGAATAGAATAGAATAGAACAGAATAGAATAGAATAGAATAGAATAGAATACAACAGAACAGAATAGAATAGAATGGAATAGAATAGAATAGAATAGAACAGAACAGAATAGAACAGAATAGAATAGAACAGAACACAACACAACAGAACAGAATAGAATAGAATAGAATAGAACAGAACCGAATAGAACAGTACAGAACTGAATAGAACAGAATAGAATAGAATGGAATAGAAAACAATAAATTAGAATAGAACAGATTAGAATAGAAAAGAATAGAACAGAACAGAACAGAATAGAACAGAATAGAAGAGATCACAACACAACAGAACAGAATAGAATAGAATAGAATAGAACAGAATAGAATAAAATAGAACAGAAGAGAATAGAATAGAACAGAACAGAACAGAATAGAATAGAATTTAACAGAATAGAACAGAACAGAACAGAACAGAACAGTATAGAATAGAATAGAACAGGACAGAACAGAACAGAATAGAATAGAACAGAAATGAACAGAAGAGAAGAGAATAGAATAGGATTGAATAGAATAGAATGGAATAGAATAGAATAGAATAGAATAGAACAGAACAAAATAGAACAGGACACAACACAACAGAATAGAATAGAATAGAATAGAATAGAATAGAATAGAATAGAATAGAATAGAATAGAATAGAATAGAATAGAATAGAATAGAACAGAATAGAATAGAATCGAACAGAATAGAATAGTATAGAACAGAATAAAACAGAACAGAACAGAATAGAATAGAATAGAATAGAATAGAATAGAACAGAACAGAATAGAATAGAATGGAATAGAATAGAATAGAATAGAACAGAACAGAATAGAACAGAATAGAACAGAATAGAATAGAACAGAACACAACACAACAGAACAGAATAGAATAGAATAGAATAGAACAGAACCGAATAGAACAGTACAGAACTGAATAGAACAGAATAGAATAGAATGGAATAGAAAACAATAGAATAGAATAGAACAGAAGAATAGAAAAGAATAGAACAGAACAGAACAGAATAGAACAGAATAGAACAGATCACAAAACAACAGAACAGAATAGAATAGAATAGAATAGAACAGAAGCGAATAGAACAGAAGAGATCTGAATAGAACAGAATAGAATAGAACAGAAAGAATAGAATAGAACTTAACAAAGTAGGATAGAATAGAATAGCATAGAACAGAACAGAATAGAATAGAATAGAACAGAATAGAATAGAATAGAACAGAATAGAATAGAATAGAACAGAACAGAACAGAATAGAATTGAATATAACAGAATAGAACAGAACAGAACAGAACAGAGTAGAATAGAATAGAACAGGACAGAACAGAATAGAATAGAATAGAACAGAAAAGAACAGAACAGAATAGAATAGAATAGAATAGAATAGAATAGAATAGAATAGAATAGAATGGAATAGAATAGAATAGAATAGAATAGAACAGAACAAATTAGAAAAGAACACAACACAACAGAATAGAATAGAATAGAATAGAATAGAATAGAATAGAATAGAACAGAATAGAATAGGATCGAACAAAATAGAATAGAATAGAACAGAATAAAAGAGAACAGAACAGAATAGAATAGAATAGAATAGAATAGCACAGAACAGAATAGAACAGAACACAACACAACAGAATAGAATAGAATAGAATAGAATAGAACAGAATAGAATAGAATCGAACAGAATAGAATAGTATAGAACAGAATAAAACAGAACAGAACAGAATAGAATAGAATAGAATGGAATAGAATAGAACAGAACAGAATAGAACAGAACACAACACAACAGAACAGAATAGAATAGAATAGAATAGAACAGAATAGAATAGAATAGAACAGAATAGAATAGAATAGAACAGAAGAGAATAGAATAGAACAGAACAGAACAGAATAGAATAGAATTTAACAGAATAGAACAGAACAGAACAGTATAGAATAGAATAGAACAGGACAGAACAGAACAGAATAGAATAGAACAGAACGGAACAGAACAGAACAGAATAGAATAGAATAGAATAGAATAGAATAGAATAGAATAGAATAGAATAGAATAGAATAGAACAGAACAGAACAGAACAGAATAGAACAGAGGAGAACAGAATGGAATAGAACAGAGTAGAATAGAACAGAACAGAACAGAACAGAATAGAATAGAATAGAAGAGAAAAGAACAGAATAGAACAGAATAGAATAGAATAGAACAGAATAGAATAGAACAGAACAGAAGAGAATAGAATAGAATAGAATAGAACAGAACAGAATAGAATAGAAACGAATAGAACAGAACAGAACAGAATAGAATAGAATAGAAAATAATAGAACAGAATAGAATAGAATAGAACAGAATAGAATAGAATAGAATAGAATAGAATACAACAGAACAGAATAGAATAGAATGGAATAGAATAGAATAGAATAGAACAGAACAGAATAGAACAGAATAGAACAGAATAGAATAGAACAGAACACAACACGACAGAACAGAATAGAATAGAATAGAATAGAACAGAACCGAATAGAACAGTACAGAACTGAATAGAACAGAATAGAATAGAATGGAATAGAAAACAATATATTAGAATAGAACAGATTAGAATAGAAAAGAATAGAACAGAACAGAACAGAATAGAACAGAATAGAAGAGATCACAACACAACAGAACAGAATAGAATAGAATAGAATAGAACAGAATAGAATAGAATAGAACAGAAGAGAATAGAATAGAACAGAACAGAACAGAATAGAATAGAATTTAACAGAATAGAACAGAACAGAACAGAACAGAACAGTATAGAATAGAATAGAACAGGACAGAACAGAACAGAATAGAATAGAACAGAAATGAACAGAAGAGAAGAGAATAGAATAGAATTGAAAAGAATAGAATGGAATAGAATAGAATAGAATAGAATAGAACAGAACAAAATAGAACAGGACACAACACAACAGAATAGAATAGAATAGAATAGAATAGAATAGAATAGAATAGAATAGAATAGAATAGAACAGAATAGAATAGAATCGAACAGAATAGAATAGTATAGAACAGAATAAAACAGAACAGAACAGAATAGAATAGAATAGAATAGAATAGAATAGAACAGAACAGAATAGAATAGAATGGAATAGAATAGAATAGAATAGAACAGAACAGAATAGAACAGAATAGAACAGAATAGAATAGAACAGAACACAACACAACAGAACAGAATAGAATAGAATAGAATAGAACAGAACCGAATAGAACAGTACAGAACTGAATAGAACAGAATAGAATAGAATGGAATAGAAAACAGTAGAATAGAATAGAACAGAAGAATAGAAAAGAATAGAACAGAACAGAACAGAATAGAACAGAATAGAACAGATCACAACACAACAGAACAGAATAGAATAGAATAGAATAGAACAGAAGCGAATAGAACAGAAGAGAACTGAATAGAACAGAATAGAATAGAACAGAAAGAATAGAATAGAACTTAACAAAGTAGGATAGAATAGAATAGCATAGAACAGAACAGAATAGAATAGAATAGAACAGAATAGAATAGAATAGAACAGAATAGAATAGAATAGAACAGAACAGAACAGAATAGAATTGAATATAACAGAATAGAACAGAACAGAACAGAACAGAACAGAACAGAGTAGAATAGAATAGAACAGGACACAACAGAATAGAATAGAATAGAACAGAAAAGAACAGAACAGAATAGAATAGAATAGAATAGAATAGAATAGAATAGAATAGAATGGAATAGAATAGAATAGAATAGAATAGAACAGAACAAATTAGAAAAGAACACAACACAACAGAATAGAATAGAATAGAATAGAATAGAATAGAATAGAACAGAATAGAATAGAATCGAACAGAATAGAATAGTATAGAACAGAATAAAACAGAACAGAACAGAATAGAATAGAATAGAATGGAATAGAATAGAACAGAAGAGAATAGAATAGAATAGAATAGAACAGAACAGAATAGAATAGAATCGAATCGAACAGAATAGAACAGAACAGAACAGAATAGAATAGAATAGAAAATAATAGAACAGAATAGAATAGAATAGAACAGAATAGAATAGAATAGAATAGAATAGAATACAACAGAACAGAATAGAATAGAATGGAATAGAATAGAATAGAATAGAACAGAACAGAATAGAACAGAATAGAACAGAATAGAATAGAACAGAACACAACACAACAGAACAGAATAGAATAGAATAGAATAGAACAGAACCGAATAGAACAGTACAGAACTGAATAGAACAGAATAGAATAGAATGGAATAGAAAACAATATATTAGAATAGATCAGATTAGAATAGAAAAGAATAGAACAGAACAGAACAGAATAGAACAGAATAGAAGAGATCACAACACAACAGAACAGAATAGAATAGAATAGAATAGAACAGAATAGAATAGAATAGAACAGAAGAGAATAGAATAGAACAGAACAGAACAGAATAGAATAGAATTTAACAGAATAGAACAGAACAGAACAGAACAGAACAGTATAGAATAGAATAGAACAGGACAGAACAGAACAGAATAGAATAGAACAGAAATGAACAGAAGAGAAGAGAATAGAATAGAATTGAATAGAATAGAATGGAATAGAATAGAATAGAATAGAATAGAACAGAACAAAATAGAACAGAACACAACACAACAGAATAGAATAGAATAGAATAGAATAGAACAGAATAGAATAGAATCGAACAGAATAGAATAGTATAGAACAGAATAAAACAGAACAGAACAGAATAGAATAGAATAGAATAGAATAGAATAGAACAGAACAGAATAGAATAGAATAGACTAGAATAGAATAGAATAGAGGAGAATAGAATAGAACAGAACAGAATAGAACAGAATAGAACAGAACAGAATAGAACAGAACACAACACAACAGAACAGAATAGAATAGAATAGAATAGAACAGAATAGAATAGAATAGAACAGAAGAGAATAGAATAGAACAGAACAGAACAGAATAGAATAGAATTTAACAGAATAGAACAGAACAGAACAGTATAGAATAGAATAGAACAGGACAGAACAGAACAGAATAGAATAGAACAGAACAGAACAGAACAGAATAGAATAGAATAGAATAGAATAGAATAGAATAGAATAGAATAGAATAGAACAGAACAGAACAGAACAGAATAGAACAGAGGAGAACAGAATGGAATAGAACAGAATAGAATAGAACAGAACAGAACAGAACAGAACAGAATAGAATAGAATAGAAGAGAAAAGAACAGAATAGAACAGAATAGAATAGAATAGAACAGAACAGAAGAGAATAGAATAGAATAGAATAGAACAGAACAGAATAGAATAGAATCGAATCGAACAGAATAGAACAGAACAGAACAGAATAGAATAGAATAGAACAGAATAGAATAGAATAGAATAGAATAGAATAGAATACAACAGAACAGAATAGAATAGAATGGAATAGAATAGAATAGAATAGAACAGAACAGAATAGAACAGAATAGAACAGAATAGAATAGAACAGAACACAACACAACAGAACAGAATAGAATAGAATAGAATAGAACAGAAACGAATAGAACAGTACAGAACTGAATAGAACAGAATAGAATAGAATGGAATAGAAAACAATATATTAGAATAGAACAGATTAGAATAGAAAAGAATAGAACAGAACAGAACAGAATAGAACAGAATAGAAGAGATCACAACACAACAGAACAGAATAGAATAGAATAGAATAGAACAGAGTAGAATAGAATAGAACAGAAGAGAATAGAATAGAACAGAACAGAACAGAATAGAATAGAATTTAACAGAATAGAACAGAACAGAACAGAACAGAACAGTATAGAATAGAATAGAACAGGACAGAACAGAACAGAATAGAACAGAACTGAATAGAATAGAATAGAAGAGAACAGAATAGAATAGAATAGAATAGAATAGAATACAACAGAACAGAATAGAATAGAATGGAATAGAATAGAATAGAATAGAACAGAACAGAATAGAACAGAATAGAACAGAATAGAATAGAACAGAACACAACACAACATAACAGAATAGAATAGAATAGAATAGAACAGAACCGAATAGAACAGTACAGAACTGAATAGAACAGAATAGAATAGAATGGAATAGAAAACAATATATTAGAATAGAACAGATTAGAATAGAAAAGAATAGAACAGAACAGAACAGAATAGAACAGAATAGAAGAGATCACAACACAACAGAACAGAATAGAATAGAATAGAATAGAAGAGAATAGAATAGAATAGAACAGAAGAGAATAGAATAGAACAGAACAGAACAGAATAGAATAGAATTTAACAGAATAGAACAGAACAGAACAGAACAGAACAGTATAGAATAGAATAGAACAGGACAGAACAGAACAGAATAGAATAGAACAGAAATGAACAGAAGAGAAGAGAATAGAATAGAATTGAATAGAATAGAATGGAATAGAATAGAATAGAATAGAATAGAACAGAACAAAATAGAACAGAACACAACACAACAGAATAGAATAGAATAGAATAGAATAGAACAGAATAGAATAGAATCGAACAGAATAGAATAGTATAGAACAGAATAAAACAGAACATAACAGAATAGAATAGAATAGAATAGAATAGAATAGAATAGAACAGAACAGAATAGAATAGAATAGACTAGAATAGAATAGAATAGAGGAGAATAGAATAGAACAGAACAGAATAGAACAGAATAGAACAGAACAGAATAGAACAGAACACAACACAACAGAACAGAATAGAATAGAATAGAATAGAACAGAATAGAATAGAATAGAACAGAATAGAATAGAATAGAACAGAAGAGAATAGAATAGAACAGAACAGAACAGAATAGAATAGAATTTAACAGAATAGAACAGAACAGAACAGTATAGAATAGAATAGAACAGGACAGAACAGAACAGAATAGAATAGAACAGAACAGAACAGAATAGAATAGAATAGAATAGAATAGAATAGAATAGAATAGAATAGAATAGAATAGAATAGAATAGAATAGAATAGAACAGAACAGAACAGAACAGAATAGAACAGAGGAGAACAGAATGGAATAGAACAGAATAGAATAGAACAGAACAGAACAGAACAGAATAGATTAGAATAGAAGAGAAAAGAACAGAATAGAACAGAATAGAATAGAATAGAACAGAATAGAATAGAACAGAACAGAATAGAATAGAATAGAATAGAATAGAAAAGAACAGAATAGAATAGAATCGAATCGAACAGAATAGAACAGAACAGAACAGAATAGAATAGAATAGAAAATAATAGAACAGAATAGAATAGAATAGAACAGAATAGAATAGAATAGAATAGAATAGAATACAACAGAACAGAATAGAATAGAATGGAATAGAATAGAATAGAATAGAACAGAACAGAATAGAACAGAATAGAACAGAATAGAATAGAACAGAACACAACACAACAGAACAGAATAGAATAGAATAGAATAGAACAGAACCGAATAGAACAGTACAGAACTGAATAGAACAGAATAGAATAGAATGGAATAGAAAACAATAGAATAGAATAGAACAGATTAGAATAGAAAAGAATAGAACAGACCAGAACAGAATAGAACAGAATAGAACAGATCACAACACAACAGAACAGAATAGAATAGAATAGAATAGAACAGAAGCGAATAGAGCAGAAGAGAACTGAATAGAACAGAATAGAATAGAACAGAAAGAATAGAATAGAACAGAATAGAATAGAATAGAACTTAACAAAGTAGGATAGAATAGAATAGCATAGAACAGAACAGAATAGAATAGAATAGAACAGAATAGAATAGAATAGAACAGAATAGAATAGAATAGAACAGAACAGAACAGAATAGAATTGAATAGAACAGAATAGAACAGAACAGAACAGAACAGAACAGAACAGAACAGAGTAGAATAGAATAGAACAGGACAGAACAGAATAGAATAGAATAGAACAGAAAAGAACAGAACAGAAGAGAATAGAATAGAATAGAATAGAATAGAATAGAATAGAATAGAATAGAATAGAATAGAATGGAATAGAATAAAATAGAATAGAATAGAACAGAACAAATTAGAAAAGAACACAACACAACAGAATAGAATAGAATAGAATAGAATAGAATAGAATAGAATAGAACAGAATAGAATAGAATCGAACAAAATAGAATAGAATAGAACAGAATAAAACAGAACAGAACAGAATAGAATAGAATAGCACAGAACAGAATAGAACAGAACACAACACAACAGAATAGAATAGAATAGAATAGAATAGAATAGAATAGAACAGAATAGAATAGAATCGAACAGAATAGAATAGTATAGAACAGAATAAAACAGAACAGAACAGAATAGAATAGAATAGAATAGAATAGAATAGAATAGAACAGAACAGAATAGAATAGAATAGACTAGAATAGAATAGAATAGAAGAGAATAGAATAGAACAGAACAGAATAGAACAGAATAGAACAGAACAGAATAGAACAGAACACAACACAACAGAACAGAATAGAATAGAATAGAATAGAACAGAATAGAATAGAATAGAACAGAATAGAATAGAATAGAACAGAAGAGAATAGAATAGAACAGAATAGAACAGAATAGAATAGAATAGAATAGAATAGAATAGAACAGAACAGAACAGAACAGAATAGAACAGAGGAGAACAGAATGGAATAGAACAGAATAGAATAGAACAGAACAGAACAGAACAGAACAGAATAGAATAGAATAGAAGAGAAAAGAACAGAATAGAACAGAATAGAATAGAATAGAACAGAATAGAATAGAACAGAACAGAAGAGAATAGAATAGAATAGAATAGAACAGAACAGAATAGAATAGAATCGAATCGAACAGAATAGAACAGAACAGAACAGAATAGAATAGAATAGAAAATAATAGAACAGAATAGAATAGAATAGAACAGAATAGAATAGAATAGAATAGAATAGAATACAACAGAACAGAATAGAATAGAATGGAATAGAATAGAATAGAATAGAACAGAACAGAATAGAACAGAATAGAATAGAATAGAATAGAACAGAATAAAACAGAACAGAACAGAATAGAATAGAATAGAATAGAATAGCACAGAACAGAATAGAACAGAACACAACACAACAGAATAGAATAGAATAGAATAGAATAGAATAGAATAGAATAGAATAGAACAGAATAGAATAGAATCGAACAGAATAGAATAGTATAGAACAGACTAAAACAGAACAGAACAGAATAGAATAGAATAGAATGGAATAGAATAGAACAGAACAGAATAGAACAGAATAGAACAGAACAGAATAGAACAGAACACAACACAACAGAACAGAATAGAATAGAATAGAATAGAACAGAATAGAATAGAATAGAACAGAATAGAATAGAATAGAACAGAAGAGAATAGAATAGAACAGAACAGAACAGAATAGAATAGAATTTAACAGAATAGAACAGAACAGAATAGTATAGAATAGAATAGAACAGGACAGAACAGAACAGAATAGAATAGAACAGAACAGAACAGAATAGAATAGAATAGAATAGAATAGAATAGAATAGAATAGAATAGAATAGAATAGAACAGAACAGAACAGAACAGAATAGAACAGAGGAGAACAGAATGGAATAGAACAGAATAGAATAGAACAGAACAGAACAGAACAGAATAGAATAGAATAGAAGAGAAAAGAACAGAATAGAACAGAATAGAATAGAATAGAACAGAATAGAATAGAACAGAACAGAAGAGAATAGAATAGAATAGAATAGAATAGAACAGAACAGAATAGAATAGAATCGAATCGCACAGAATAGAACAGAACAGAACAGAATAGAATAGAATAGAAAATAATAGAACAGAATAGAATAGAATAGAACAGAATAGAATAGAATAGAATAGAATAGAATACAACAGGACAGAATAGAATAGAATGGAATAGAATAGAATAGAATAGAACAGAACAGAATAGAACAGAATAGAACAGAATAGAATAGAACAGAACACAACACAACAGAACAGAATAGAATAGAATAGAATAGAACAGAACCGAATAGAACAGTACAGAACTGAATAGAACAGAATAGAATAGAATAGAAGAGAAGAGAATAGAATAGAACAGAACAGAACAGAATAGAATAGAATTTAACAGAATAGAACAGAACAGAACAGAACAGAACAGTATAGAATAGAATAGAACAGGACAGAACAGAACAGAATAGAATAGAACAGAAATGAACAGAAGAGAAGAGAATAGAATAGAATTGAATAGAATAGAATGGAATAGAATAGAATAGAATAGAATAGAACAGAACAAAATAGAACAGAACACAACACAACAGAATAGAATAGAATAGAATAGAATAGAACAGAATAGAATAGAATCGAACAGAATAGAATAGTATAGAACAGAATAAAACAGAACAGAACAGAATAGAATAGAATAGAATAGAATAGAATAGAACAGAACAGAATAGAATAGAATAGACTAGAATAGAATAGAATAGAGGAGAATAGAATAGAACAGAACAGAATAGAACAGAATAGAACAGAACAGAATAGAACAGAACACAACACAACAGAACAGAATAGAATAGAATAGAATAGAACAGAATAGAATAGAATAGAACAGAATAGAATAGAATAGAACAGAAGAGAATAGAATAGAACAGAACAGAACAGAATAGAATAGAATTTAACAGAATAGAACAGAACAGAACAGTATAGAATAGAATAGAACAGGACAGAACAGAACAGAATAGAATAGAACAGAATAGAATAGAATAGAATAGAATAGAATAGAATAGAATAGAACAGAACAGAACAGAACAGAATAGAACAGAGGAGAACAGAATGGAATAGAACAGAATAGAATAGAACAGAAAAGAACAGAACAGAACAGAATAGAATAGAATAGAAGAGAAAAGAACAGAATAGAACAGAATAGAATAGAATAGAACAGAATAGAATAGAACAGAACAGAAGAGAATAGAATAGAATAGAATAGAACAGAACAGAATAGAATAGAATAGAATCGAACAGAATAGAACAGAACAGAACAGAATAGAATAGAATAGAAAATAATAGAACAGAATAGAATAGAATAGAACAGAATAGAATAGAATAGAATAGAATAGAATAGAATACAACAGAACAGAATAGAATAGAATGGAATAGAATAGAATAGAATAGAACAGAACAGAATAGAACAGAATAGAATAGAACAGAACACAACACAACAGAACAGAATAGAATAGAATAGAATAGAACAGAACCGAATAGAACAGTACAGAACTGAATAGAACAGAATAGAATAGAATGGAATAGAAAACAATATATTAGAATAGAACAGATTAGAATAGAAAAGAATAGAACAGAACAGAACAGAATAGAACAGAATAGAAGAGATCACAACACAACAGAACAGAATAGAATAGAATAGAATAGAACAGAATAGAATAGAATAGAACAGAAGAGAATAGAATAGAACAGAACAGAACAGAATAGAATAGAATTTAACAGAATAGAACAGAACAGAACAGAACAGAACAGTATAGAATAGAATAGAACAGGACAGAACAGAACAGAATAGAATTGAACAGAATAGAACAGAACTGAATAGAATAGAATAGAAGAGAACAGAATAGAATAGAATAGAATAGAATAGAATACAACAGAACAGAATAGAATAGAATGGAATAGAATAGAATAGAATAGAACAGAACAGAATAGAACAGAATAGAACAGAATAGAATAGAACAGAACACAACACAACAGAACAGAATACAATAGAATAGAATAGAACAGAACCGAATAGAACAGTACAGAACTGAATAGAACAGAATAGAATAGAATGGAATAGAAAACAATATATTAGAATAGAACAGATTAGAATAGAAAAGAATAGAACAGAACAGAACAGAATAGAACAGAATAGAAGAGATCACAACACAACAGAACAGAATAGAATAGAATAGAATAGAAGAGAATAGAATAGAATAGAACAGAATAGAATAGAATAGAAGAGAAAAGAACAGAATAGAACAGAATAGAATAAAATAGAACAAAATAAAATAGAACAGAACATTAGAGAATAGAATGGAATAGAACAGAACAGAATAAAATAGAATAGAATAGAATAGAATAGAATAGAATAGAATAGAATAGAATAGAATAGAACAGAACAGAATAGAACAGAATAGAATAGAATAGAAGAGAAAAGAACAGAATAGAACAGAATAGAATAAAATAGAACAAAATAAAATAGAACAGAACATTAGAGAATAGAATGGAATAGAACAGAACAGAATAAAATAGAATAGAATAGAATAGAATAGAATAGAATAGAATAGAATAGAATAGAATAGAACAGAACAGAATAGAACAGAATAGAATAGAATAGAACAGAATAAACAGAATAGAATAGAACAGAATAGAACAGAACAGAAGAGAATAGAGTAGAATAGAATACAATAGAATAGAATAGAATAGAATAGAATAGCACAGAATAGACTAGAATAGAATAGAATAGAACAGAACAAAATAGAACACAACACAACACAACACAACAGAATATAATAGAATAGAATAGAATAGAATAGAACAAAACGGAATAGAACAGAACAGAACTGAATAGAACAGAATAGAATAGAACACAATAGAATAGAATAGAACAGAATAGAACAGATTAGAATAGAATAGAATAGAACAGAACAGAACAGAACAGAATAGAACAGAAGAGAACAGAATAGAATAGAACAGAAAAGAATAGAACAGAACAGAACAGAAGAGAATAGAATAGAATAGAATAGAAGAGAAGAGAACAGAACAGAATAGAACAGAATAGAATAGAATAGAACATAATAGAATAGAACAGAACAGAAGAGAATAGAATGGAATAGAACAGAACAGAATAAAATAGAATAGAATAGAATAGAATAGAATAGAATAGAATAGAACAGAACAGAACAGAATAGAATCGAATAGAATAGAATAGAATAGCACAGAATAGAATAGAATATAACAGAATAGAATAGAATAGAACAGGACAGAACAGAATAGAATAGATTAGAACAGAATATAACACAATAGAATAGAATAGAATAGAATAGAACTGAACAGAACAGAATAGAATCGAACAGAATAGAATAGAATAGAACAGAATAGAACAGAATAGATTAGAATAGAAGAGAATAGAACAGAACAGAAGCGAATAAATAGAATAGATTAGAATACAATAGAATAGAACAGAATAGAAGAAAATAGAACAGAACAGAATAGAATAGAATTGAATAGAAAAACAGAATGGAATAGAATAGAATAGAATGAAATAGAATAGAATAGAATAGAATAGAATAGAATAGAATAGAATAGAATAGAATAGAATAGAATAGAATAGAATAGAACAGAATAGAATAAAATAGAATAGAACAGAATAGAATAGAATAGAACATAATAGAATAGAATAGAACAGAACAGAATAGAATAGAATAGAACAGAACAGAATAGAATAGAATAGAATAGAACAGAACAGAATAGAATAGAATACAACAGAATAGAATAGAATAGAACAGAATAGGATAGAATAGAACAGAATAGAATAGAATAGAACAGAATAGAATAAAATGGAATAGAATAGAAAATAATAGAACAGAATAGAATAGAATCGAACAGAATAGAACAGAACAGAACAGAATAGAATAGAACAGAAGCGAATAGAATAGAAGAGAACTGAATAGAATAGAATAGAATAGAACAGAACAGAATAGAATAGAATAGAACAGAATAGAATAGAATAGAACAGAACAGAATAGAATAGAATAGAACAGAATAGAATAGAATAGAACAGAATAGAATAGAATAGAACAGAATAGAGTAGAAGAGAACAGAACAGAATAGAATAGAATAGAACAGAATAGAACAGATTAGAATAGAAAAGAATAGAACAGAATAGAACAGAACAGAACAAAACAGAACAGAATAAAATAGAACAGGACAGAACAGAATAGATTAGATTAGAACAAAATAGAACACAATATAATAGAATAGAATAGAATAGAACAGAACAGAACAGAATAGAATCGAACAGAACAGAATAGAATAGGATAGAACCGAACGGAATAGAATAGAATAGAACAGAATAGAATAGAATAGAACAGAACAGAATAGAATAGAATAGAACAGAATAGAATAGAACAGAACAGAATAGAATAGAATAGAACAGAATAGAATAGAATAGAACAGAAAAGAACAGAATAGAATAGAATAGAACAGAATAGAACAGAACAGAACAGAACAGAACAGAACAGAACAGAACAGAATATATTAGAACAGGACAGAACAGAATAGAATAGATTAGAACAAAATAGAACAGAAGAGAATAGAATAGAATAGAATAAAATAGAATAGAACAGAACAGAACAGAATTGATTCGAACAGAATAGAATAGAATAGAACAGAATAGAACAGAATAGAATAGAAGAACAGAATAGAACAGAACAGAATAGAATAGAATAGAATAGAATAGAATAGAATAGAATAGAACAGAACAGAACAGAACAGAACAGAATAGAATAGAATAGAATAGAATAGAATAGAAAAGAACAGAATAGAATAGAATAGAATAGAATAGAATAGAACAGAACAGAATAGAATAGAATACAACAGAATAGAATAGAATAGAACAGAATAGAATAGAATAGAACAAAATAGAATAGAATAGAACAGAATAGAATAAAATGGAATAGAATAGAAAATAATAGAACAGAATAGAATAGAATCGAACAGAATAGAACAGAACAGAAGAGAATAGAATAGAACAGAAGCGAATAGAATAGAAGAGAACTGAATAGAATAGAATAGAATAGAACAGAACAGAATAGAATAGAATAGAACAGAACAGAATAGAATAGAATAGAACAGAATAGAATAGAATAGAACAGAATAGAATAGAATAGAACAGAATAGAGTAGAAGAGAACAGAACAGAATAGAATAGAATAGAACAGAATAGAACAGATTAGAATAGAAAAGAATAGAACAGAATAGAACAGAACAGAACAGAACAGAATAAAATAGAACAGGACAGAACAGAATAGAATAGATTAGAACAAAATAGAACACAATATAATAGAATAGAATAGAATAGAACAGAACAGAATAGAATAGAATACAACAGAATAGAATAGAATAGAACAGAATAGAATAGAATAGAACAAAATAGAATAGAATAGAACAGAATAGAATAAAATGGAATAGAATAGAAAATAATAGAACAGAATAGAATAGAATCGAACAGAATAGAACAGAACAGAACAGAATAGAATAGAACAGAAGCGAATAGAATAGAAGAGAACTGAATAGAATAGAATAGAATAGAACAGAACAGAATAGAATAGAATAGAACAGAACAGAATAGAATAGAATAGAACAGAATAGAATAGAATAGAACAGAATAGAATAGAATAGAACAGAATAGAGTAGAAGAGAACAGAACAGAATAGAATAGAATAGAACAGAATAGAACAGATTAGAATAGAAAAGAATAGAACAGAATAGAACAGAACAGAACAGAACAGAACAGAACAGAATAAAATAGAACAGGACAGAACAGAATAGAATAGATTAGAACAAAATAGAACACAATATAATAGAATAGAATAGAATAGAACAGAACAGAACAGAACAGAACAGAATAGAATCGAACAGAACAGAATAGAATAGGATAGAACAGAACAGAATAGAATAGAATAGAACAGAATAGAATAGAATAGAACAGAATAGAATAGAATAGAACAGAATAGAGTAGAAGAGAACAGAACAGAATAGAATAGAATAGAACAGAATAGAACAGATTAGAATAGAAAAGAATAGAACAGAATAGAACAGAACAGAACAGAACAGAACAGAACAGAATAGAATCGAACAGAACAGAATAGAATAGAATAGAACAGAATAGAATAGAATAGAACAGAACAGAATAGAATAGAATAGAACAGAATAGAATGGAACAGAACAGAATAGAATAGAATAGAACAGAATATAATAGAATAGAACAGAAAAGAACAGAATAGAATAGAATAGAACAGAATAGAACAGAACAGTACAGAACAGAACAGAACAGAACAGAACAGAACAGAACAGAATATATTAGAACAGGACAGAACAGAATAGAATAGATTAGAACAGAATAGAACAGAAGAGAATAGAATAGAATAGAATAAAATAGAATAGAACAGAACAGAACAGAATAGAATCGAACAGAATAGAATAGAATAGAACAGAATAGAACAGAATAGAATAGAAGAACAGAATAGAACAGAACAGAAGAGAATAGAATAGAATAGAATAGAATAGAATAGAATAGAATAGAATAGAACAGAACAGAACAGAACAGAACAGAATAGAATAGAACAGAATAGAATAGAATAGAACAGAATAGAATAGAATAGAACAGAACAGAACAGAATGGAATAGAATATAACAGAATAGAACAGAACAGAACAGAGTAGAATAGAATAGAACAGGACAGAACAGAATAGAATAGAATAGAACAGAAAAGAACAGAACAGAAGAGAAGAGAATAGAATAGAATAGAATAGAATAGATTGGAATAGAATAGAATAGATTAGAATAGAACAGAAAAAAATAGAACAGAACACAACACAACAGAATAGAATATAATAGAATAGAATAGAATAGAATAGAATAGAATAGAATAGAATAGAATAGAACAGAATAGAATAGAATCGAACAGAATAGAATAGAATAGAAGAGAATAAAACAGAACAGAACAGAACAGAATAGATCAGAATAGAACAGAACAGAATAGAACAGAACACAACACAACAGAACAGAATAGAATAGAATAGAATAGAATAGAATAGAATAGAACAGAATAGAATAGAATAGTACAGAAGAGAATAGAATAGAACAGAACAGAACAGAATAGAATAGAATTTAACAGAATAGAACAGAACAGAACAGAACAGAACAGTATAGAATAGAATAGAACAGGACAGAACAGAACAGAATAGAATAGAACAGAATAGAACAGAACAGAATAGAATAGAATAAAATAGAATAGAATAGAATAGAATAGAATAGAGTAGAACAGAACAGAAGAGAACAGAATAGAACAGAACAGAATAGAATAGAATAGAAGAGAAAAGAACAGAATAGAACAGAATAGAATAAAATAGAACAAAATAAAATAGAACAGAACATTAGAGAATAGAATGGAATAGAACAGAACAGAATAAAATAGAATAGAATAGAATAGAATAGAATAGAATAGAATAGAATAGAATAGAATAGAACAGAACAGAATAGAACAGAATAGAATAGAATAGAAGAGAAAAGAACAGAATAGAACAGAATAGAATAAAATAGAACAAAATAAAATAGAACAGAACATTAGAGAATAGAATGGAATAGAACAGAACAGAATAAAATAGAATAGAATAGAATAGAATAGAATAGAATAGAATAGAACAGAACAGAATAGAACAGAATAGAATAGAATTGAACAGAATAAACAGAATAGAATAGAACAGAATAGAACAGAACAGAAGAGAATAGAGTAGAATAGAATACAATAGAATAGAATAGAATAGAATAGAATAGCACAGAATAGACTAGAATAGAATAGAATAGAACAGAACAAAATAGAACACAACACAACACAACACAACAGAATATAATAGAATAGAATAGAATAGAATAGAACAAAACGGAATAGAACAGAACAGAACTGAATAGAACAGAATAGAATAGAACACAATAGAATAGAATAGAACAGAATAGAACAGATTAGAATAGAATAGAATAGAACAGAACAGAACAGAGCAGAATAGAACAGAAGAGAACAGAATAGAATAGAACAGAATAGAATAGAACAGAACAGAACAGAAGAGAATAGAATAGAATAGAATAGAAGAGAAGAGAACAGAACAGAATAGAACAGAATAGAATAGAATAGAACATAATAGAATAGAACAGAACAGAAGAGAATAGAATGGAATAGAACAGAACAGAATAAAATAGAATAGAATAGAATAGAATAGAATAGAACAGAACAGAACAGAATAGAATCGAATAGAATAGAATAGAATAGCACAGAATAGAATAGAATATAACAGAATAGAATAGAATAGAACAGGACAGAACAGAATAGAATAGATTAGAACAGAATATAACACAATAGAATAGAATAGAATAGAATAGAATAGAACTGAACAGAACAGAATAGAATCGAACAGAATAGAATAGAATAGATCAGAATAGAACAGAATAGATTAGAATAGAAGAGAATAGAACAGAACAGAAGCGAATAAATAGAATAGATTAGAATACAATAGAATAGAACAGAATAGAAGAAAATAGAACAGAACAGAATAGAATAGAATTGAATAGAAAAACAGAATGGAATAGAATAGAATAGAATGAAATAGAATAGAATAGAATAGAATAGAATAGAATAGAATAGAATAGAATAGAATAGAATAGAATAGAATAGAATAGAACAGAATAGAATAAAATAGAATAGAACAGAATAGAATAGAATAGAACATAATAGAATAGAATAGAACAGAACAGAATAGAATAGAATAGAACAGAACAGAATAGAATAGAATAGAATAGAACAGAACAGAATAGAATAGAATACAACAGAATAGAATAGAATAGAACAGAATAGAATAGAATAGAACAGAATAGAATAAAATGGAATAGAATAGAAAATAATAGAACAGAATAGAATAGAATCGAACAGAATAGAACAGAACAGAACAGAATAGAATAGAACAGAAGCGAATAGAATAGAAGAGAACTGAATAGAATAGAATAGAATAGAACAGAACAGAATAGAATAGAATAGAACAGAATAGAATAGAATAGAACAGAACAGAATAGAATAGAATAGAACAGAATAGAATAGAATAGAACAGAATAGAATAGAATAGAACAGAATAGAGTAGAAGAGAACAGAACAGAATAGAATAGAATAGAACAGAATAGAACAGATTAGAATAGAAAAGAATAGAACAGAATAGAACAGAACAGAACAAAACAGAACAGAATAAAATAGAACAGGACAGAACAGAATAGATTAGATTAGAACAAAATAGAACACAATATAATAGAATAGAATAGAATAGAACAGAACAGAACAGAATAGAATCGAACAGAACAGAATAGAATAGGATAGAACCGAACGGAATAGAATAGAATAGAACAGAATAGAATAGAATAGAACAGAACAGAATAGAATAGAATAGAACAGAATAGAATAGAACAGAACAGAATAGAATAGAATAGAACAGAATAGAATAGAATAGAACAGAAAAGAACAGAATAGAATAGAATAGAACAGAATAGAACAGAACAGAACAGAACAGAACAGAACAGAACAGAACAGAATATATTAGAACAGGACAGAGCAGAATAGAATAGATTAGAACAGAATAGAACAGAAGAGAATAGAATAGAATAGAATAAAATAGAATAGAACAGAACAGAACAGAATAGAATCGAACAGAATAGAATAGAATAGAACAGAATAGAACAGAATAGAATAGAAGAACAGAATAGAACAGAACAGAATAGAATAGAATAGAATAGAATAGAATAGAATAGAATAGAATAGAACAGAACAGAAGAGAACAGAACAGAATAGAATAGAATAGAATAGAATAGAATAGAATAGAAAAGAACAGAATAGAATAGAATAGAATAGAATAGAATAGAACAGAACAGAATAGAATAGAATACAACAGAATAGAATAGAATAGAACAGAATAGAATAGAATAGAACAAAATAGAATAGAATACAACAGAATAGAATAAAATGGAATAGAATAGAAAATAATAGAACAGAATAGAATAGAATCGAACAGAATAGAACAGAACAGAACAGAATAGAATAGAACAGAAGCGAATAGAATAGAAGAGAACTGAATAGAATAGAATAGAATAGAACAGAACAGAATAGAATAGAATAGAACAGAACAGAATAGAATAGAATAGAACAGAATAGAATAGAATAGAACAGAATAGAATAGAATAGAACAGAATAGAGTAGAAGAGAACAGAACAGAATAGAATAGAATAGAACAGAATAGAACAGATTAGAATAGAAAAGAATAGAACAGAATAGAACAGAACAGAACAGAACAGAACAGAATAAAATAGAACAGGACAGAACAGAATAGAATAGATTAGAACAAAATAGAACAAAATATAATAGAATAGAATAGAATAGAACAGAACAGAATAGAATAGAATACAACAGAATAGAATAGAATAGAACAGAATAGAATAGAATAGAACAAAATAGAATAGAATAGAACAGAATAGAATAAAATGGAATAGAATAGAAAATAATAGAACAGAATAGAATAGAATCGAACAGAATAGAACAGAACAGAACAGAATAGAATAGAACAGAATAGAATAGAACAGAACAGAACAGAAGAGAATAGAATAGAATAGAAGAGAAGAGAAGAGAACAGAACAGAATAGAACAGAATAGAATAGAATAGAACATAATAGAATAGAACAGAACAGAAGAGAATAGAATAGAATAGAACAGAACCGAATTGAACAGAACTGAACTGAATAGAACAGAATAGAATAGAATGAAATAGAACACAGTAGAATAGAATAGTACAGAATAGAACAGATTAGAATAGAATAGAATAGAACAGAACAGAACAGAAAAAAATAGAACAGAAGAGAACAGAATAGAATAGAACAGAGTAGAATAGAACAGATCAGAAGAGAACAGAATAGAATAGAATAGAACAGAACAGAATAGAACAGAATAGAATAGAATAGAACAGAAGAGAATAGAACAGAACAGAACAGAACATAATCGTTCAGAATAGAATAGAATAGAAAAGAATAGAACAGAATAGAATAGAATCGAACAGAATAGAAAAGAATAGAACAGAATAGAATAGAATAGAACAGAACAGAAGAGAATAGAATAGAATAGAATAGAAGAGAATAGAATAGAATAGAATAGAATAGAATAGAACAGAACAGAATAGAACAGAATAGAATAGAATAGAAGAGAAAAGAACAGAATAGAACAGAATAGAATAAAATAGAACAAAATAAAATAGAACAGAACATTAGAGAATAGAATGGAATAGAACAGAACAGAATAAAATAGAATAGAATAGAATAGAATAGAATAGAATAGAATAGAATAGAATAGAATAGAATAGAATAGAACAGAACAGAATAGAACAGAATAGAATAGAATAGAACAGAATAAACAGAATAGAATAGAACAGAATAGAACAGAACAGAAGAGAATAGAGTAGAATAGAATACAATAGAATAGAATAGAATAGAATAGAATAGCACAGAATAGACTAGAATAGAATAGAATAGAACAGAACAAAATAGAACACAACACAACACAACACAACAGAATATAATAGAATAGAATAGAATAGAATAGAACAAAACGGAATAGAACAGAACAGAACTGAATAGAACAGAATAGAATAGAACACAATAGAATAGAATAGAACAGAATAGAACAGATTAGAATAGAATAGAATAGAACAGAACAGAACAGAGCAGAATAGAACAGAAGAGAACAGAATAGAATAGAACAGAATAGAATAGAACAGAACAGAACAGAAGAGAATAGAATAGAATAGAATAGAAGAGAAGAGAACAGAACAGAATAGAACAGAATAGAATAGAATAGAACATAATAGAATAGAACAGAACAGAAGAGAATAGAATGGAATAGAACAGAACAGAATAAAATAGAATAGAATAGAATAGAATAGAATAGAACAGAACAGAACAGAATAGAATCGAATAGAATAGAATAGAATAGCACAGAATAGAATAGAATATAACAGAATAGAATAGAATAGAACAGGACAGAACAGAATAGAATAGATTAGAACAGAATATAACACAATAGAATAGAATAGAATAGAATAGAACTGAACAGAACAGAATAGAATCGAACAGAATAGAATAGAATAGAACAGAATAGAACAGAATAGATTAGAATAGAAGAGAATAGAACAGAACAGAAGCGAATAAATAGAATAGATTAGAATACAATAGAATAGAACAGAATAGAAGAAAATAGAACAGAACAGAATAGAATAGAATTGAATAGAAAAACAGAATGGAATAGAATAGAATAGAATGAAATAGAATAGAATAGAATAGAATAGAATAGAATAGAATAGAATAGAATAGAATAGAATAGAATAGAATAGAACAGAATAGAATAAAATAGAATAGAACAGAACAGAATAGAATAGAATGGAACAGAACAGAATAGAATAGAATAGAATAGAACAGAACAGAATAGAATAGAATACAACAGAATAGAATAGAATAGAACAGAATAGAATAGAATAGAAGAGAATAGAATAGAATAGAACAGAATAGAATAAAATGGAATAGAATAGAAAATAATAGAACAGAATAGAATAGAATCGAACAGAATAGAACAGAACAGAACAGAATAGAATAGAACAGAAGCGAATAGAATAGAAGAGAACTGAATAGAATAGAATAGAATAGAACAGAACAGAATAGAATAGAATAGAACAGAATAGAATAGAATAGAACAGAACAGAATAGAATAGAATAGAACAGAATAGAATAGAATAGAACAGAATAGAATAGAATAGAACAGAATAGAGTAGAAGAGAACAGAACAGAATAGAATAGAATAGAACAGAATAGAACAGATTAGAATAGAAAAGAATAGAACAGAATAGAACAGAACAGAACAAAACAGAACAGAATAAAATAGAACAGGACAGAACAGAATAGATTAGATTAGAACAAAATAGAACACAATATAATAGAATAGAATAGAATAGAACAGAACAGAACAGAATAGAATCGAACAGAACAGAATAGAATAGGATAGAACCGAACGGAATAGAATAGAATAGAACAGAATAGAATAGAATAGAACAGAACAGAATAGAATAGAATAGAACAGAATAGAATAGAACAGAACAGAATAGAATAGAATAGAACAGAATAGAATAGAATAGAACAGAAAAGAACAGAATAGAATAGAATAGAACAGAATAGAACAGAACAGAACAGAACAGAACAGAACAGAACAGAATATATTAGAACAGGACAGAACAGAATAGAATAGATTAGAACAGAATAGAACAGAAGAGAATAGAATAGAATAGAATAAAATAGAATAGAACAGAACAGAACAGAATAGAATCGAACAGAATAGAATAGAATAGAACAGAATAGAACAGAATAGAATAGAAGAACAGAATAGAACAGAACAGAATAGAATAGAATAGAATAGAATAGAATAGAATAGAATAGAATAGAACAGAACAGAACAGAACAGAACAGAATAGAATAGAATAGAATAGAATAGAATAGAATAGAAAAGAACAGAATAGAATAGAATAGAATAGAACAGAACAGAACAGAAAAAAATAGAACAGAAGAGAACAGAATAGAATAGAACAGAGTAGAATAGAACAGATCAGAAGAGAACAGAATAGAATAGAATAGAACAGAACAGAATAGAACAGAATAGAATAGAATAGAACAGAAGAGAATAGAACAGAACAGAACAGAACATAATCGTTCAGAATAGAATAGAATAGAAAAGAATAGAACAGAATAGAATAGAATCGAACAGAATAGAAAAGAATAGAACAGAATAGAATAGAATAGAACAGAACAGAAGAGAATAGAATAGAATAGAATAGAAGAGAATAGAATAGAATAGAATAGAATAGAATAGAACAGAACAGAATAGAACAGAATAGAATAGAATAGAAGAGAAAAGAACAGAATAGAACAGAATAGAATAAAATAGAACAAAATAAAATAGAACAGAACATTAGAGAATAGAATGGAATAGAACAGAACAGAATAAAATAGAATAGAATAGAATAGAATAGAATAGAATAGAATAGAATAGAATAGAATAGAATAGAACAGAACAGAATAGAACAGAATAGAATAGAATAGAACAGAATAAACAGAATAGAATAGAACAGAATAGAACAGAACAGAAGAGAATAGAGTAGAATAGAATACAATAGAATAGAATAGAATAGAATAGAATAGCACAGAATAGACTAGAATAGAATAGAATAGAACAGAACAAAATAGAACACAACACAACACAACACAACAGAATATAATAGAATAGAATAGAATAGAATAGAACAAAACGGAATAGAACAGAACAGAACTGAATAGAACAGAATAGAATAGAACACAATAGAATAGAATAGAACAGAATAGAACAGATTAGAATAGAATAGAATAGAACAGAACAGAACAGAGCAGAATAGAACAGAAGAGAACAGAATAGAATAGAACAGAATAGAATAGAACAGAACAGAACAGAAGAGAATAGAATAGAATAGAATAGAAGAGAAGAGAACAGAACAGAATAGAACAGAATAGAATAGAATAGAACATAATAGAATAGAACAGAACAGAAGAGAATAGAATGGAATAGAACAGAACAGAATAAAATAGAATAGAATAGAATAGAATAGAATAGAACAGAACAGAACAGAATAGAATCGAATAGAATAGAATAGAATAGCACAGAATAGAATAGAATATAACAGAATAGAATAGAATAGAACAGGACAGAACAGAATAGAATAGATTAGAACAGAATATAACACAATAGAATAGAATAGAATAGAATAGAACTGAACAGAACAGAATAGAATCGAACAGAATAGAATAGAATAGAACAGAATAGAACAGAATAGATTAGAATAGAAGAGAATAGAACAGAACAGAAGCGAATAAATAGAATAGATTAGAATACAATAGAATAGAACAGAATAGAAGAAAATAGAACAGAACAGAATAGAATAGAATTGAATAGAAAAACAGAATGGAATAGAATAGAATAGAATGAAATAGAATAGAATAGAATAGAATAGAATAGAATAGAATAGAATAGAATAGAATAGAATAGAATAGAATAGAACAGAATAGAATAAAATAGAATAGAACAGAACAGAATAGAATAGAATGGAACAGAACAGAATAGAATAGAATAGAATAGAACAGAACAGAATAGAATAGAATACAACAGAATAGAATAGAATAGAACAGAATAGAATAGAATAGAAGAGAATAGAATAGAATAGAACAGAATAGAATAAAATGGAATAGAATAGAAAATAATAGAACAGAATAGAATAGAATCGAACAGAATAGAACAGAACAGAACAGAATAGAATAGAACAGAAGCGAATAGAATAGAAGAGAACTGAATAGAATAGAATAGAATAGAACAGAACAGAATAGAATAGAATAGAACAGAATAGAATAGAATAGAACAGAACAGAATAGAATAGAATAGAACAGAATAGAATAGAATAGAACAGAATAGAATAGAATAGAACAGAATAGAGTAGAAGAGAACAGAACAGAATAGAATAGAATAGAACAGAATAGAACAGATTAGAATAGAAAAGAATAGAACAGAATAGAACAGAACAGAACAAAACAGAACAGAATAAAATAGAACAGGACAGAACAGAATAGATTAGATTAGAACAAAATAGAACACAATATAATAGAATAGAATAGAATAGAACAGAACAGAACAGAATAGAATCGAACAGAACAGAATAGAATAGGATAGAACCGAACGGAATAGAATAGAATAGAACAGAATAGAATAGAATAGAACAGAACAGAATAGAATAGAATAGAACAGAATAGAATAGAACAGAACAGAATAGAATAGAATAGAACAGAATAGAATAGAATAGAACAGAAAAGAACAGAATAGAATAGAATAGAACAGAATAGAACAGAACAGAACAGAACAGAACAGAACAGAACAGAATATATTAGAACAGGACAGAACAGAATAGAATAGATTAGAACAGAATAGAACAGAAGAGAATAGAATAGAATAGAATAAAATAGAATAGAACAGAACAGAACAGAATAGAATCGAACAGAATAGAATAGAATAGAACAGAATAGAACAGAATAGAATAGAAGAACAGAATAGAACAGAACAGAATAGAATAGAATAGAATAGAATAGAATAGAATAGAATAGAATAGAACAGAACAGAACAGAACAGAACAGAATAGAATAGAATAGAATAGAATAGAATAGAATAGAAAAGAACAGAATAGAATAGAATAGAATAGAATAGAATAGAATAGAACAGAACAGAATAGAATAGAATACAACAGAATAGAATAGAATAGAACAGAATAGAATAGAATAGAACAAAATAGAATAGAATAGAACAGAATAGAATAAAATGGGATAGAATAGAAAATAATAGAACAGAATAGAATAGAATCGAACAGAATAGAACAGAACAGAACAGAATAGAATAGAACAGAAGCGAATAGAATAGAAGAGAACTGAATAGAATAGAATAGAATAGAACAGAACAGAATAGAATAGAATAGAACAGAACAGAATAGAATAGAATAGAACAGAATAGAATAGAATAGAACAGAATAGAATAGAATAGAACAGAATAGAGTAGAAGAGAACAGAACAGAATAGAATAGAATAGAACAGAATAGAACAGATTAGAATAGAAAAGAATAGAACAGAATAGAACAGAACAGAACAGAACAGAACAGAATAAAATAGAACAGGACAGAACAGAATAGAATAGATTAGAACAAAATAGAACACAATATAATAGAATAGAATAGAATAGAACAGAACAGAACAGAACAGAATAGAATCGAACAGAACAGAATAGAATAGGATAGAACAGAACAGAATAGAATAGAATAGAACAGAATAGAATAGAATAGAACAGAACAGAATAGAATAGAATAGAACAGAATAGAATGGAACAGAACAGAATAGAATAGAATAGAACAGAATATAATAGAATAGAACAGAAAAGAACAGAATAGAATAGAATAGAACAGAATAGAACAGAACAGTACAGAACAGAACAGAACAGAACAGAACAGAACAGAATATATTAGAACAGGACAGAACAGAATAGAATAGATTAGAACAGAATAGAACAGAAGAGAATAGAATAGAATAGAATAAAATAGAATAGAACAGAACAGAACAGAATAGAATCGAACAGAATAGAATAGAATAGAACAGAATAGAACAGAATAGAATAGAAGAACAGAATAGAACAGAACAGAAGAGAATAGAATAGAATAGAATAGAATAGAATAGAATAGAATAGAATAGAATAGAACAGAACAGAACAGAACAGAACAGAATAGAATAGAATAGAAGAGAATAGAATAGAATAGAATAGAACAGAACAGAATAGAATCGAACAGAATAGAATAGAATAGAACAGAATAGAACAGAATAGAATAGAATAGAATAGAATAGAAAAGAACAGAATAGAATAGAACAGAATAGAATAGAACAGAATAGAACAGAATAGAACAGAACAGAACAGAATAGAATAGAATAGAATAGAACAGAATAAAACAGAACAGAACAGAACAAAACAGAACAGAATAAAATAGAACAGGACAGAACAGAATAGTATAGATTAGAACAGAATAGAAGAGAACAGAATAGAATATAATAGAATAGAATAGAATAGACTAGATCAGAACAGAAGAGAATCGAACAGAATAGAATAGAATAGAAAAGAATAGAACAGAATAGAATAGAATCGAACAGAATAGAATAGAATAGAACAGAATAGAATAGAACTGAATACAACAGAACACAACACAACAGAACAGAATAGAATAGAACAGAATAGAACAGAACCGAATAGAACAGAACTGAATAGAACAGAACACAACACAACAGAACAGAATAGAATAGAATAGAACAGAACCGAATTGAACAGAACAGAACTGAATAGAACAGAATAGAATAGAATGAAATAGAACACAGTAGAATAGAATAGTACAGAATAGAACAGATTAGAATAGAATAGAATAGAACAGAACAGAACAGAAAAAAATAGAACAGAAGAGAACAGAATAGAATAGAACAGAGTAGAATAGAACAGATCAGAAGAGAACAGAACAGAATAGAATAGAACAGAACAGAATAGAATAGAATAGAACAGAATAGAATAGAATAGAACAGAATAGAATAGAATAGAACAGAATAGAGTAGAAGAGAACAGAACAGAATAGAATAGAATAGAACAGAATAGAAAAGATTAGAATAGAAAAGCATAGAACAGAATAGAACAGAACAGAACTGAACAGAACAGAATAAAATAGAACAGGACAGAACAGAATAGATTAGATTAGAACAAAATAGAACACAATATAATAGAATAGAATAGAATAGAACAGAACACGACAGAATAGAATCGAACAGAACAGAATAGAATAGGATAGAACCGAACGGAATAGAATAGAATAGAACAGAATAGAATAGAACAGAAAAGAACAGAATAGAATAGAATAGAACAGAATAGAACAGAACAGAACAGAACAGAACAGAACAGAACAGAACAGAATATATTAGAACAGGACAGAACAGAATAGAATAGATTAGAACAGAATAGAACAGAAGAGAATAGAATAGAATAGAATAAAATAGAATAGAACAGAACAGAACAGAATAGAATCGAACAGAATAGAATAGAATAGAACAGAATAGAACAGAATAGAATAGAAGAACAGAATAGAACAGAACCGAATAGAACAGAACTGAATAGAACAGAACACAACACAACAGAACAGAATAGAATAGAATAGAATAGAACAGAACCGAATTGAACAGAACTGAACTGAATAGAACAGAATAGAATAGAATGAAATAGAACACAGTAGAATAGAATAGTACAGAATAGAACAGATTAGAATAGAATAGAATAGAACAGAACAGAACAGAAAAAAATAGAACAGAAGAGAACAGAATAGAATAGAACAGAGTAGAATAGAACAGATCAGAAGAGAACAGAACAGAATAGAATAGAACAGAACAGAATAGAATAGAATAGAACAGAATAGAATAGAATAGAACAGAATAGAATAGAATAGAACAGAATAGAGTAGAAGAGAACAGAACAGAATAGAATAGAATAGAACAGAATAGAACAGATTAGAATAGAAAAGCATAGAACAGAATAGAACAGAACAGAACAGAACAGAACAGAATAAAATAGAACAGGACAGAACAGAATAGATTAGATTAGAACAAAATAGAACACAATATAATAGAATAGAATAGAAAAGAACAGAACAGGACAGAATAGAATCGAACAGAACAGAATAGAATAGGATAGAACCGAACGGAATAGAATAGAATAGAACAGAATAGAATAGAACAGAAAAGAACAGAATAGAATAGAATAGAACAGAATAGAACAGAACAGAACAGAACAGAATAGAACAGAACAGAATATATTAGAACAGGACAGAACAGAATAGAATAGATTAGAACAGAATAGAACAGAAGAGAATAGAATAGAATAGAATAAAATAGAATAGAACAGAACAGAACAGAATAGAATCGAACAGAATAGAATAGAATAGAACAGAATAGAACAGAATAGAATAGAAGAACAGAATAGAACAGAACAGAAGAGAATAGAATAGAATAGAATAGAATAGAATAGAATAGAACAGAACAGAACAGAATAGAATAGAATAGAATAGAATAGAATAGAACAGAACAGAATAGAATAGAATACAACAGAATAGAATAGAATAGAACAGAATAGAATAGAATAGAATAGAATAGAATAGAACAGAAAAGAATAAAATGGAATAGAATAGAAAATAATAGAACAGAATAGAATAGAATCGAACAGAATAGAACAGAACAGAACAGAATAGAATAGAATAGAATAGAACAGAAGCGAATAGAATAGAAGAGAACTGAATAGAATAGAATAGAATAGAACAGAACAGAATAGAATAGAATAGAACAGAACAGAATAGAATAGAATAGAACAGAATAGAATAGAATAGAACAAAATAGAATAGAATAGAACAGAATAGAGTAGAAGAGAACAGATCAGAATAGAATAGAATAGAAGAGAATAGAACAGATTAGAATAGAAAAGAATAGAACAGAATAGAACAGAACAGAACAGAACAGAACAGAATAAAATAGAACAGGACAGAACAGAATAGAATAGATTAGAACAAAATAGAACACAATATAATAGAATAGAATAGAATAGAACAGAACAGAACAGAACAGAATAGAATCGAACAGAACAGAATAGAATAGGATAGAACAGAACAGAATAGAATAGAATAGAACAGAATAGAATAGAATAGAACAGAACAGAATAGAATAGAATAGAACAGAATAGAATGGAACAGAACAGAATAGAATAGAATAGAACAGAATATAATAGAATAGAACAGAATAGAATAAAATGGGATAGAATAGAAAATAATAGAACAGAATAGAATAGAATCGAACAGAATAGAACAGAACAGAACAGAATAGAATAGAACAGAAGCGAATAGAATAGAAGAGAACTGAATAGAATAGAATAGAATAGAACAGAACAGAATAGAATAGAATAGAACAGAATATAATAGAATAGAACAGAATAGAATAAAATGGGATAGAATAGAAAATAATAGAACAGAATAGAATAGAATCGAACAGAATAGAACAGAACAGTACAGAACAGAACAGAACAGAACAGTACAGAACATAACAGAACAGAACAGAACAGAACAGAATATATTAGAACAGGACAGAACCGAATAGAATAGATTAGAACAGAATAGAACAGAAGAGAATAGAATAGAATAGAATAAAATAGAATAGAACAGAACAGAACAGAATAGAATCGAACAGAATAGAATAGAATAGAACAGAATAGAACAGAATAGAATAGAAGAACAGAATAGAACAGAACAGAAGAGAATAGAATAGAATAGAATAGAATAGAATAGAATAGAACAGAACAAAACAGAACAGAATAGAATAGAATAGAATAGAATAGAATAGATTAGAATAGAACAGAACAGAATAGAATCGAACAGAATAGAATAGAATAGAACAGAATAGAACAGAATAGAATAGAATAGAATAGAATAGAATAGAAAAGAACAGAATAGAATAGAACAGAATAGAATAGAACAGAATAGAATAGAATAGAACAGAATAGAATAGAATAGAACAGAACAGAACAGAATAGAATAGAATAGAATAGAACAGAATAAAACAGAACAGAACAGAACAAAACAGAACAGAATAAAATAGAACAGGACAGAACAGAATAGTATAGATTAGAACAGAATAGAAGAGAACAGAATAGAATATAATAGAATAGAATAGAATAGACTAGATCAGAACAGAAGAGAATCGAACAGAATAGAATAGAATAGAAAAGAATAGAACAGAATAGAATAGAATCGAACAGAATAGAATAGAATAGAACAGAATAGAATAGAACTGAATAGAACAGAACACAACACAACAGAACAGAATAGAATAGAACAGAATAGAACAGAACCGAATAGAACAGAAATGAATAGAACAGAACACAACACAACAGAACAGAATAGAATAGAATAGAATAGAACAGAACCGAATTGAACAGAACTGAACTGAATAGAACAGAATAGAATAGAATGAAATAGAACACAGTAGAATAGAATAGTACAGAATAGAACAGATTAGAATAGAATAGAATAGAACAGAACAGAACAGAAAAAAATAGAACAGAAGAGAACAGAATAGAATAGAACAGAGTAGAATAGAACAGATCAGAAGAGAACAGAATAGAATAGAATAGAACAGAACAGAATAGAACAGAATAGAATAGAATAGAACAGAAGAGAATAGAACAGAACAGAACAGAACATAATCGTTCAGAATAGAATAGAATAGAAAAGAATAGAACAGAATAGAATAGAATCGAACAGAATAGAAAAGAATAGAACAGAACAGAATAGAATAGAATAGAATAGAATAGAATAGAATAGAATAGAACAGAACAGAACAGAATATAATTGAACAGAATAGAATAGAATAGAATAGAATAGATCAGAATAGAATAGAATCGAACAGAATAGAATAGAATAGAACAGAATAGAACAGAATTGAACAGAACGGAATAGAACAGAACACAACACAACAGAACAGAATGGAATAGAATAGAATAGAACAGAACCGAATAGAACAGTACAGAAGTGAATAGAACAGAATAGAGTAGAATGGAATAGAACACAATAGATTAGAATAGAACAGAAGAGAACCGATTAGAATAGAAAAGAATAGAACAGAACAGAATAGAATAGAACAGAATAGAACAGAACACAACAGAACAGAATAGAATAGAATCGAATCGAATAGAATAGAATAGAATAGCACAGAATAGAATAGAATATAACAGAATAGAATAGAATAGAACAGGACAGAACAGAATAGAATAGATTAGAACAGAATATAACACAATAGAATAGAATAGAATAGAACTGAACAGAACAGAATAGAATCGAACAGAATAGAATAGAATAGAACAGAATAGAACAGAATAGATTAGAATAGAAGAGAATAGAACAGAACAGAAGCGAATAAATAGAATAGATTAGAATACAATAGAATAGAACCGAATAGAACAAAATAGAACAGAACAGAATAGAATAGAATTGAATAGAAAAACAGAATAGAATAGAATAGAATAGAATGGAATAGAATAGAATAGAATAGAATAGAATAGAATAGAATAGAATAGAATAGAATAGAACAGAATAGAATAAAATAGAATAGAACAGAATAGAATAGAATAGAACATAATAGAATAGAATAGAACAGAACAGAATAGAATAGAATAGAACAGAACAGAATAGAATAGAATAGAATAGAACAGAACAGAATAGAATAGAATACAACAGAATAGAATAGAATAGAACAGAATAGAATAGAATAGAACAGAATAGAATAGAATAGAACAGAATAGAATAAAATGGAATAGAATAGAAAATAATAGAACAGAATAGAATAGAATCGAACAGAATAGAACAGAACAGAACAGAAGAGAATAGAACAGAAGCGAATAGAATAGAAGAGAACTGAATAGAATAGAATAGAATAGAACAGAACAGAATAGAATAGAATAGAACAGAATAGAATAGAATAGAACAGAACAGAATAGAATAGAATAGAACAGAATAGAATAGAATAGAACAGAATAGAATAGAATAGAACAGAATAGAGTAGAAGAGAACAGAACAGAATAGAATAGAATAGAACAGAATAGAACAGATTAGAATAGAAAAGAATAGAACAGAATAGAACAGAACAGAACAGAACAGAACAGAATAAAATAGAACAGGACAGAACAGAATAGATTAGATTAGAAAAAAATAGAACACAATATAATAGAATAGAATAGAATAGAACAGAACAGAACAGAATAGAATCGAACAGAACAGAATAGAATAGGATAGAATCGAACGGAATAGAATAGAATAGAACAGAATAGAATAGAACAGAACAGAATAGAATAGAATAGAACAGAATAGAATAGAATAGAACAGAAAAGAACAGAATAGAATAGAATAGAACAGAATAGAACAGAACAGAACAGAACAGAACAGAACAGAACAGAACAGAATTTATTAGAACAGGACAGAACAGAATAGAATAGATTAGAACAGAATAGAACAGAAGAGAATAGAATAGAATAGAATAAAATAGAATAGAACAGAACAGAACAGAATAGAATCGAACAGAATAGAATAGAATAGAACAGAATAGAACAGAATAGAATAGAAGTACAGAATAGAACAGAACAGAAGAGAATAGAATAGAATAGAATAGAATAGAATAGAACAGAACAGAACAGAACAGAACAGAATAGAATAGAATAGAATAGAATAGAATAGAACAGAACAGAATAGAATAGAATAGAATAGAATAGAATAGAATAGAATAGAACAGAACAGAATAGAATAGAATACAACAGAATAGAATAGAATAGAACAGAATAGAATAGAATAGAACAGAATAGAATAGAATAGAACAGAATAGAATAAAATGGAATAGAATAGAAAATAATAGAACAGAATAGAATAGAATCGAACAGAATAGAACAGAACAGAACATAATAGAATAGAATAGAATAGAACAGAAGCGAATAGAATAGAAGAGAACTGAATAGAATAGAATAGAATAGAACAGAACAGAATAGAATAGAATAGAACAGAACAGAATAGAATAGAATAGAACAGAATAGAATAGAATAGAACAGAATAGAATAGAATAGAACAGAATAGAGTAGAAGAGAACAGAACAGAATAGAATAGAATAGAACAGAATAGAACAGATTAGAATAGAAAAGAATAGAACAGAATAGAACAGAACAGAACAGAACAGAATAAAGTAGAACAGGACAGAACAGAATAGAATAGATTAGAACAAAATAGAACACAATATAATAGAATAGAATAGAATAGAATAGAACAGAACAGAACAGAACAGAACAGAATAGAATCGAACAGAACAGAATAGAATAGGATAGAACAGAACAGAATAGAATAGAATAGAACAGAATAGAATAGAATAGAACAGAACAGAATAGAATAGAATAGAACAGAATAGAATGGAACAGAACAGAATAGAATAGAATAGAACAGAATATAATAGAATAGAACAGAAAAGAACAGAATAGAATAGAATAGAACAGAATAGAACAGAACAGTACAGAACAGAACAGAACAGAACAGAACAGAATATATTAGAACAGGACAGAACAGAATAGAATAGATTAGAACAGAATAGAACAGAAGAGAATAGAATAGAATAGAATAAAATAGAATAGAACAGAACAGAACAGAATAGAATCGAACAGAATAGAATACAATAGAACAGAATAGAACAGAATAGAATAGAAGAACAGAATAGAACAGAACAGAAGAGAATAGAATAGAATAGAATAGAATAGAATAGAATAGAATAGAATAGAATAGAACAGAACAGAACAGAACAGAACAGAATAGAATAGAATAGAATAGAATAGAATAGAATAGAATAGAATAGAATAGAACAGAACAGAATAGAATCGAACAGAATAGAATAGAATAGAACAGAATAGAACAGAATAGAATAGAATAGAATAGAATAGAAAAGAACAGAATAGAATAGAACAGAATAGAATAGAACAGAATAGAATAGAATAGAACAGAATAGAATAGAATAGAACAGAACAGAACAGAATAGAATAGAATAGAATAGAACAGAGTAAAACAGAACAGAACAGAACAAAACAGAACAGAATAAAATAGAACAGGACAGAACAGAATAGTAGAGATTAGAACAGAATAGAAGAGAACAGAATAGAATATAATAGAATAGAATAGAATAGACTAGATCAGAACAGAAGAGAATCGAACAGAATAGAATAGAATAGAAAAGAATAGAACAGAATAGAATAGAATCGAACAGAATAGAATAGAATAGAACAGAATAGAATAGAACTGAATAGAACAGAACACAACACAACAGAACAGAATAGAATAGAACAGAATAGAACAGAACCGAATAGAACAGAACTGAATAGAACAGAACACAACACAACAGACCAGAATAGAAGAGAATAGAATAGAACAGAACCGAATTGAACAGAACTGAACTGAATAGAACAGATTAGAATAGAATGAAATAGAACACAGTAGAATAGAATAGTACAGAATAGAACAGATTAGAATAGAATAGAATAGAACAGAACAGAACAGAAAAAAATAGAACAGAAGAGAACAGAATAGAATAGAACAGAGTAGAATAGAACAGATCAGAAGAGAACAGAACAGAATAGAATAGAACAGAACAGAATAGAATAGAATAGAACAGAATAGAATAGAATAGAACAGAATAGAATAGAATAGAACAGAATAGAGTAGAAGAGAACAGAACAGAATAGAATAGAATAGAACAGAATAGAACAGATTAGAATAGAAAAGAATAGAACAGAATAGAACAGAACAGAACAGAACAGAACAGAATAAAATAGAACAGGACAGAACAGAATAGATTAGATTAGAACAAAATAGAACACAATATAATAGAATAGAATAGAATAGAACAGAACAGAACAGAATAGAATCGAACAGAACAGAATAGAATAGGATAGAACCGAACGGAATAGAATAGAATAGAACAGAATAGAATAGAACAGAAAAGAACAGAATAGAATAGAATAGAACAGAATAGAACAGAACAGAACAGAACAGAACAGAACAGAACAGAACAGAACAGAATATATTAGAACAGGACAGAACAGAATAGAATAGATTAGAACAGAAGAGAATAGAATAGAATAGAATAAAATAGAATAGAACAGAACAGAACAGAATAGAATCGAACAGAATAGAATAGAATAGAACAGAATAGAACAGAATAGAATAGAAGAACAGAATAGAACAGAACAGAAGAGAATAGAATAGAATAGAATAGAATAGAATAGAATAGAATAGAATAGAATAGAACAGAACAGAACAGAACAGAATAGAATAGAATAGAATAGAATAGAATAGAACAGAACAGAACAGAATAGAATAGAATAGAATAGAATAGAATAGAATAGAACAGAACAGAATAGAATAGAATACAACAGAATAGAATAGAATAGAACAGAATAGAATAGAATAGAACAGAATAGAATAGAATAGAACAGAAAAGAATAAAATGGAATAGAATAGAAAATAATAGAACAGAATAGAATAGAATCGAACAGAATAGAACAGAACAGAACAGAATAGAATAGAATAGAATAGAACAGAAGCGAATAGAATAGAAGAGAACTGAATAGAATAGAATAGAATAGAACAGAACAGAATAGAATAGAATAGAACAGAACAGAATAGAATAGAATAGAACAGAATAGAATAGAATAGGTCAGAATAGAATAGAATAGAACAGAATAGAGTAGAAGAGAACAGAACAGAATAGAATAGAATAGAACAGAATAGAACAGATTAGAATAGAAAAGAATAAAACAGAATAGAACAGAACAGAACAGAACAGAACAGAATAAAATAGAACAGGACAGAACAGAATAGAATAGATTAGAACAAAATAGAACACAATATAATAGAATAGAATAGAATAGAACAGAACAGAACAGAACAGAATAGAATCGAACAGAACAGAATAGAATAGGATAGAACAGAACAGAATAGAATAGAATAGAACAGAATAGAATAGAATAGAACAGAACAGAATAGAATAGAATAGAACAGAATAGAATGGAACAGAACAGAATAGAATAGAATAGAACAGAATATAATAGAATAGAAAAGAAAAGAACAGAATAGAATAGAATAGAACAGAATAGAACAGAACAGTACAGAACAGAACAGAACAGAACAGAACAGAATATATTAGAACAGGACAGAACCGAATAGAATAGATTAGAACAGAATAGAACAGAAGAGAATAGAATAGAATAGAATAAAATAGAATAGAACAGAACAGAACAGAATAGAATCGAACAGAATAGAATAGAATAGAACAGAATAGAACAGAATAGAATAGAAGAACAGAATAGAACAGAACAGAAGAGAATAGAAAAGAATAGAATAGAATAGAATAGAATAGAATAGAACAGAACAGAACAGAACAGAACAGAATATATTAGAACAGGACAGAACAGAATAGAATAGATTAGAACAGAATAGAACAGAAGAGATTAGAATAGAATAGAATAAAATAGAATAGAACAGAACAGAACAGAATAGAATCGAACAGAATAGAATAGAATAGAACAGAATAGAACAGAATAGAATAGAAGAACAGAATAGAACAGAACAGAATAGAATAGAATAGAATAGAATAGAATAGAATAGAATAGAACAGAACAGAACAGAACAGAACAGAATAGAATAGAATAGAATAGAATAGAATAGAAAAGAACAGAATAGAATAGAATAGAATAGAATAGAATAGAACAGAACAGAATAGAATAGAATACAACAGAATAGAATAGAATAGAACAGAATAGAATAGAATAGAACAAAATAGAATAGAATAGAACAGAATAGAATAAAATGGAATAGAATAGAAAATAATAGAACAGAATAGAATAGAATCGAACAGAATAGTACAGAACAGAACAGAATGGAATAGAACAGAAGCGAATAGAATAGAAGAGAACTGAATAGAATAGAATAGAATAGAACAGAACAGAATAGAATAGAATAGAACAGAACAGAATAGAATAGAATAGAACAGAATAGAATAGAATAGAACAGAATAGAATAGAATAGAACAGAATAGAGTAGAAGAGAACAGAACAGAATAGAATAGAATAGAACAGAATAGAACAGATTAGAATAGAAAAGAATAGAACAGAATAGAACAGAACAGAACAGAACAGAACAGAATAAAATAGAACAGGACAGAACAGAATAGAATAGATTAGAACAAAATAGAACACAATATAATAGAATAGAATAGAATAGAACAGAACAGAACAGAACAGAACAGAATAGAATCGAACAGAACAGAATAGAATAGGATAGAACAGAACAGAATAGAATAGAATAGAACAGAATAGAATAGAATAGAACAGAACAGAATAGAATAGAATAGAACAGAATAGAATGGAACAGAACAGAATAGAATAGATTAGAACAGAATAGAACAGAAGAGAATAGAATAGAATAGAATAAAATAGAATAGAACAGAACAGAACAGAATAGAATCGAACAGAATAGAATAGAATAGAACAGAATAGAATAGAACAGAACAGAACAGAACAGAACAGAATAGAATAGAATAGAACAGAATAGAACAGAATAGAATAGAATAGAATAGAATAGAAAAGAACAGAATAGAATAGAACAGAATAGAATAGAACAGAATAGAATAGAATAGAACAGAACAGAACAGAATAGAATAGAATAGAATAGAACAGAATAAAACAGAACAGAACAGAACAAAACAGAACAGAATAAAATAGAACAGGACAGAACAGAATAGTATAGATTAGAACAGAATAGAAGAGAACAGAATAGAATATAATAGAATAGAATAGAATAGACTAGATCAGAACAGAAGAGAATCGAACAGAATAGAATAGAATAGAAAAGAATAGAACAGAATAGAATAGAATCGAACAGAATAGAATAGAATAGAACAGAATAGAATAGAACTGAATAGAACAGAACACAACACAACAGAACAGAATAGAATAGAACAGAATAGAACCTAACCGAATAGAACAGAACTGAATAGAACAGAACACAACACAACAGAACAGAATAGAATAGAATAGAACAGAACCGAATTGAACAGAACTGAACTGAATAGAACAGAATAGAATAGAATGAAATAGAACACAGTAGAATAGAATAGTACAGAATAGAACAGATTAGAATAGAATAGAATAGAACAGAACAGAACAGAAAAAAATAGAACAGAAGAGAACAGAATAGAATAGAACAGAGTAGAATAGAACAGATCAGAAGAGAACAGAACAGAATAGAATAGAACAGAACAGAATAGAATAGAATAGAACAGAATAGAATAGAATAGAACAGAATAGAATAGAATAGAACAGAATAGAGTAGAAGAGAACAGAACAGAATAGAATAGAATAGAACAGAATAGAAAAGATTAGAATAGAAAAGCATAGAACAGAATAGAACAGAACAGAACTGAACAGAACAGAATAAAATAGAACAGGACAGAACAGAATAGATTAGATTAGAACAAAATAGAACACAATATAATAGAATAGAATAGAATAGAACAGAACACGACAGAATAGAATCGAACAGAACAGAATAGAATAGGATAGAACCGAACGGAATAGAATAGAATAGAACAGAATAGAATAGAACAGAAAAGAACAGAATAGAATAGAATAGAACAGAATAGAACAGAACAGAACAGAACAGAACAGAACAGAACAGAACAGAACAGAATATATTAGAACAGGACAGAACAGAATAGAATAGATTAGAACAGAATAGAACAGAAGAGAATAGAATAGAATAGAATAAAATAGAATAGAACAGAACAGAACAGAATAGAATCGAACAGAATAGAATAGAATAGAACAGAATAGAACAGAATAGAATAGAAGAACAGAATAGAACAGAACCGAATAGAACAGAACTGAATAGAACAGAACACAACACAACAGAACAGAATAGAATAGAATAGAATAGAACAGAACCGAATTGAACAGAACTGAACTGAATAGAACAGAATAGAATAGAATGAAATAGAACACAGTAGAATAGAATAGTACAGAAAAGAACAGATTAGAATAGAATAGAATAGAACAGAACAGAACAGAAAAAAATAGAACAGAAGAGAACAGAATAGAATAGAACAGAGTAGAATAGAACAGATCAGAAGAGAACAGAACAGAATAGAATAGAACAGAACAGAATAGAATAGAATAGAACAGAATAGAATAGAATAGAACAGAATAGAATAGAATAGAACAGAATAGAGTAGAAGAGAACAGAACAGAATAGAATAGAATAGAACAGAATAGAACAGATTAGAATAGAAAAGCATAGAACAGAATAGAACAGAACAGAACAGAACAGAACAGAATAAAATAGAACAGGACAGAACAGAATAGATTAGATTAGAACAAAATAGAACACAATATAATAGAATAGAATAGAAAAGAACAGAACAGGACAGAATAGAATCGAACAGAACAGAATAGAATAGGATAGAACCGAACGGAATAGAATAGAATAGAACAGAATAGAATAGAACAGAAAAGAACAGAATAGAATAGAATAGAACAGAATAGAACAGAACAGAACAGAACAGAACAGAACAGAACAGAATATATTAGAACAGGACAGAACAGAATAGAATAGATTAGAACAGAATAGAACAGAAGAGAATAGAATAGAATAGAATAAAATAGAATAGAACAGAACAGAACAGAATAGAATCGAACAGAATAGAATAGAATAGAACAGAATAGAACAGAATAGAATAGAAGAACAGAATAGAACAGAACAGAAGAGAATAGAATAGAATAGAATAGAATAGAATAGAACAGAACAGAACAGAATAGAATAGAATAGAATAGAATAGAAGAGAACAGAATAGAATAGAATACAACAGAATAGAATAGAATAGAACAGAATAGAATAGAATAGAATAGAATAGAATAGAATAGAACAGAAAAGAATAAAATGGAATAGAATAGAAAATAATAGAACAGAATAGAATAGAATCGAACAGAATAGAACAGAACAGAACAGAATAGAATAGAATAGAATAGAACAGAAGCGAATAGAATAGAAGAGAACTGAATAGAATAGAATAGAATAGAACAGAACAGAATAGAATAGAATAGAACAGAACAGAATAGAATAGAATAGAACAGAATAGAATAGAATAGAACAGAATAGAATAGAATAGAACAGAATAGAGTAGAAGAGAACAGAACAGAATAGAATAGAATAGAACAGAATAGAACAGATTAGAATAGAAAAGAATAGAACAGAATAGAACAGAACAGAACAGAACAGAACAGAATAAAATAGAACAGGACAGAACAGAATAGAATAGATTAGAACAAAATAGAACACAATATAATAGAATAGAATAGAATAGAACAGAACAGAACAGAACAGAATAGAATCGAACAGAACAGAATAGAATAGGATAGAACAGAACAGAATAGAATAGAATAGAACAGAATAGAATAGAATAGAACAGAACAGAATAGAATAGAATAGAACAGAATAGAATGGAACAGAACAGAATAGAATAGAATAGAACAGAATATAATAGAATAGAACAGAAAAGAACAGATTAGAATAGAATAGAACAGAATAGAACAGAACAGTACAGAACAGAACAGAACAGAACAGAACAGAACAGAACAGAATATATTAGAACAGGACAGAACCGAATAGAATAGATTAGAACAGAATAGAACAGAAGAGAATAGAATAGAATAGAATAAAATAGAATAGAACAGAACAGAACAGAATAGAATCGAACAGAATAGAATAGAATAGAACAGAATAGAACAGAATAGAATAGAAGAACAGAATAGAACAGAACAGAAGAGAATAGAATAGAATAGAATAGAATAGAATAGAATAGAACAGAACAAAACAGAACAGAATAGAATAGAATAGAATAGAATAGAATAGAATAGAACAGAACAGAATAGAATCGAACAGAATAGAATAGAATAGAACAGAATAGAACAGAATAGAATAGAATAGAATAGAATAGAATAGAAAAGAACAGAATAGAATAGAACAGAATAGAATAGAACAGAATAGAATAGAATAGAACAGAACAGAACAGAATAGAATAGAATAGAATAGAACAGAATAAAACAGAACAGAACAGAACAAAACAGAACAGAATAAAATAGAACAGGACAGAACAGAATAGTATAGATTAGAACAGAATAGAAGAGAACAGAATAGAATATAATAGAATAGAATAGAATAGACTAGATCAGAACAGAAGAGAATCGAACAGAATAGAATAGAATAGAAAAGAATAGAACAGAATAGAATAGAATCGAACAGAATAGAATAGAATAGAACAGAATAGAATAGAACTGAATAGAACAGAACACAACACAACAGAACAGAATAGAATAGAACAGAATAGAACAGAACCGAATAGAACAGAACTGAATAGAACAGAACACAACACAACAGAACAGAATAGAATAGAATAGAATAGAACAGAACCGAATTGAACAGAACTGAACTGAATAGAACAGAATAGAATAGAATGAAATAGAACACAGTAGAATAGAATAGTACAGAATAGAACAGATTAGAATAGAATAGAATAGAACAGAACAGAACAGAAAAAAATAGAACAGAAGAGAACAGAATAGAATAGAACAGAGTAGAATAGAACAGATCAGAAGAGAACAGAATAGAATAGAATAGAACAGAACAGAATAGAACAGAATAGAATAGAATAGAACAGAAGAGAATAGAACAGAACAGAACAGAACATAATCGTTCAGAATAGAATAGAATAGAAAAGAATAGAACAGAATAGAATAGAATCGAACAGAATAGAAAAGAATAGAACAGAACAGAATAGAATAGAATAGAATAGAATAGAATAGAACAGAACAGAACAGAATATAATTGAACAGAATAGAATAGAATAGAATAGAATAGATCAGAATAGAATAGAATCGAACTGAATAGAATAGAATAGAACAGAATAGAACAGAATTGAACAGAACGGAATAGAACAGAACACAACACAACAGAACAGAATGGAATAGAATAGAATAGAACAGAACCGAATAGAACAGTACAGAAGTGAATAGAACAGAATAGAGTAGAATGGAATAGAACACAATAGATTAGAATAGAACAGAAGAGAACCGATTAGAATAGAAAAGAATAGAACAGAACAGAATAGAATAGAACAGAATAGAACAGAACACAACAGAACAGAATAGAATAGAATCGAATCGAATAGAATAGAATAGAATAGCACAGAATAGAATAGAATATAGCAGAATAGAATAGAATAGAACAGGACAGAACAGAATAGAATAGATTAGAACAGAATATAACACAATAGAATAGAATAGAATAGAATAGAACTGAACAGAACAGAATAGAATCGAACAGAATAGAATAGAATAGAACAGAATAGAACAGAATAGATTAGAATAGAAGAGAATAGAACAGAACAGAAGCGAATAAATAGAATAGATTAGAATACAATAGAATAGAACAGAATAGAACAAAATAGAACAGAACAGAATAGAATAGAATTGAATAGAAAAACAGAATAGAATAGAATAGAATAGAATGGAATAGAATAGAATAGAATAGAATAGAATAGAATAGAATAGAATAGAATAGAACAGAATAGAATAAAATAAAATAGAACAGAATAGAATAGAATAGAACATAATAGAATAGAATAGAACAGAACAGAATAGAATAGAATAGAACAGAACAGAATAGAATAGAATAGAATAGAACAGAACAGAATAGAATAGAATACAACAGAATAGAATAGAATAGAACAGAATAGAATAGAATAGAACAGAATAGAATAGAATAGAACAGAATAGAATAAAATGGAATAGAATAGAAAATAATAGAACAGAATAGAATAGAATCGAACAGAATAGAACAGAACAGAACAGAAGAGAATAGAACAGAAGCGAATAGAATAGAAGAGAACTGAATAGAATAGAATAGAATAGAACAGAACAGAATAGAATAGAATAGAACAGAATAGAATAGAATAGAACAGAACAGAATAGAATAGAATAGAACAGAATAGAATAGAATAGAACAGAATAGAATAGAATAGAACAGAATAGAGTAGAAGAGAACAGAACAGAATAGAATAGAATAGAACAGAATAGAACAGATTAGAATAGAAAAGAATAGAACAGAATAGAACAGAACAGAACAGAACAGAACAGAATAAAATAGAACAGGACAGAACAGAATAGATTAGATTAGAAAAAAATAGAACACAATATAATAGAATAGAATAGAATAGAACAGAACAGAACAGAATAGAATCGAACAGAACAGAATAGAATAGGATAGAACCGAACGGAATAGAATAGAATAGAACAGAATAGAATAGAACAGAACAGAATAGAATAGAATAGAACAGAATAGAATAGAATAGAACAGAAAAGAACAGAATAGAATAGAATAGAACAGAATAGAACAGAACAGAACAGAACAGAACAGAACAGAACAGAACAGAATTTATTAGAACAGGACAGAACAGAATAGAATAGATTAGAACAGAATAGAACAGAAGAGAATAGAATAGAATAGAATAAAATAGAATAGAACAGAACAGAACAGAATAGAATCGAACAGAATAGAATAGAATAGAACAGAATAGAACAGAATAGAATAGAAGTACAGAATAGAACAGAACAGAAGAGAATAGAATAGAATAGAATAGAATAGAATAGAACAGAACAGAACAGAACAGAACAGAATAGAATAGAATAGAATAGAATAGAATAGAACAGAACAGAATAGAATAGAATAGAATAGAATAGAATAGAATAGAACAGAACAGAATAGAATAGAATACAACAGAATAGAATAGAATAGAACAGAATAGAATAGAATAGAACAGAATAGAATAGAATAGAACAGAATAGAATAAAATGGAATAGAATAGAAAATAATAGAACAGAATAGAATAGAATCGAACAGAATAGAACAGAACAGAACATAATAGAATAGAATAGAATAGAACAGAAGCGAATAGAATAGAAGAGAACTGAATAGAATAGAATAGAATAGAACAGAACAGAATAGAATAGAATAGAACAGAACAGAATAGAATAGAATAGAACAGAATAGAATAGAATAGAACAGAATAGAATAGAATAGAACAGAATAGAGTAGAAGAGAACAGAACAGAATAGAATAGAATAGAACAGAATAGAACAGATTAGAATAGAAAAGAATAGAACAGAATAGAACAGAACAGAACAGAACAGAATAAAATAGAACAGGACAGAACAGAATAGAATAGATTAGAACAAAATAGAACACAATATAATAGAATAGAATAGAATAGAATAGAACAGAACAGAACAGAACAGAACAGAATAGAATCGAACAGAACAGAATAGAATAGGATAGAACAGAACAGAATAGAATAGAATAGAACAGAATAGAATAGAATAGAACAGAACAGAATAGAATAGAATAGAACAGAATAGAATGGAACAGAACAGAATAGAATAGAATAGAACAGAATATAATAGAATAGAACAGAAAAGAACAGAATAGAATAGAATAGAACAGAATAGAACAGAACAGTACAGAACAGAACAGAACAGAACAGAACAGAATATATTAGAACAGGACAGAACAGAATAGAATAGATTAGAACAGAATAGAACAGAAGAGAATAGAATAGAATAGAATAAAATAGAATAGAACAGAACAGAACAGAATAGAATCGAACAGAATAGAATACAATAGAACAGAATAGAACAGAATAGAATAGAAGAACAGAATAGAACAGAACAGAAGAGAATAGAATAGAATAGAATAGAATAGAATAGAATAGAATAGAATAGAACAGAACAGAACAGAACAGAACAGAATAGAATAGAATAGAATAGAATAGAATAGAATAGAATAGAATAGAATAGAATAGAATAGAACAGAACAGAATAGAATCGAACAGAATAGAATAGAATAGAACAGAATAGAACAGAATAGAATAGAATAGAATAGAATAGAAAAGAACAGAATAGAATAGAACAGAATAGAATAGAACAGAATAGAATAGAATAGAACAGAATAGAATAGAATAGAACAGAACAGAACAGAATAGAATAGAATAGAATAGAACAGAGTAAAACAGAACAGAACAGAACAAAACAGAACAGAATAAAATAGAACAGGACAGAACAGAATAGTAGAGATTAGAACAGAATAGAAGAGAACAGAATAGAATATAATAGAATAGAATAGAATAGACTAGATCAGAACAGAAGAGAATCGAACAGAATAGAATAGAATAGAAAAGAATAGAACAGAATAGAATAGAATCGAACAGAATAGAATAGAATAGAACAGAATAGAATAGAACTGAATAGAACAGAACACAACACAACAGAACAGAATAGAATAGAACAGAATAGAACAGAACCGAATAGAACAGAACTGAATAGAACAGAACACAACACAACAGAACATAATAGAAGAGAATAGAATAGAACAGAACCGAATTGAACAGAACTGAACTGAATAGAACAGATTAGAATAGAATGAAATAGAACACAGTAGAATAGAATAGTACAGAATAGAACAGATTAGAATAGAATAGAATAGAACAGAACAGAACAGAAAAAAATAGAACAGAAGAGAACAGAATAGAATAGAACAGAGTAGAATAGAACAGATCAGAAGAGAACAGAACAGAATAGAATAGAACAGAACAGAATAGAATAGAATAGAACAGAATAGAATAGAATAGAACAGAATAGAATAGAATAGAACAGAATAGAGTAGAAGAGAACAGAACAGAATAGAATAGAATAGAACAGAATAGAACAGATTAGAATAGAAAAGAATAGAACAGAATAGAACAGAACAGAACAGAACAGAACAGAATAAAATAGAACAGGACAGAACAGAATAGATTAGATTAGAACAAAATAGAACACAATATAATAGAATAGAATAGAATAGAACAGAACAGAACAGAATAGAATCGAACAGAACAGAATAGAATAGGATAGAACCGAACGGAATAGAATAGAATAGAACAGAATAGAATAGAACAGAAAAGAACAGAATAGAATAGAATAGAACAGAATAGAACAGAACAGAACAGAACAGAACAGAACAGAACAGAACAGAACAGAATATATTAGAACAGGACAGAACAGAATAGAATAGATTAGAACAGAATAGAACAGAAGAGAATAGAATAGAATAGAATAAAATAGAATAGAACAGAACAGAACAGAATAGAATCGAACAGAATAGAATAGAATAGAACAGAATAGAACAGAATAGAATAGAAGAACAGAATAGAACAGAACAGAAGAGAATAGAATAGAATAGAATAGAATAGAATAGAATAGAATAGAATAGAATAGAACAGAACAGAACAGAACAGAATAGAATAGAATAGAATAGAATAGAATAGAACAGAACAGAACAGAATAGAATAGAATAGAATAGAATAGAATACAACAGAACAGAATAGAATAGAATACAACAGAATAGAATAGAATAGAACAGAATAGAATAGAATAGAACAGAATAGAATAGAATAGAACAGAAAAGAATAAAATGGAATAGAATAGAAAATAATAGAACAGAATAGAATAGAATCGAACAGAATAGAACAGAACAGAACAGAATAGAATAGAATAGAATAGAACAGAAGCGAATAGAATAGAAGAGAACTGAATAGAATAGAATAGAATAGAACAGAACAGAATAGAATAGAATAGAACAGAACAGAATAGAATAGAATAGAACAGAATAGAATAGAATAGGTCAGAATAGAATAGAATAGAACAGAATAGAGTAGAAGAGAACAGAACAGAATAGAATAGAATAGAACAGAATAGAACAGATCAGAATAGAAAAGAATAAAACAGAATAGAACAGAACAGAACAGAACAGAACAGAATAAAATAGAACAGGACAGAACAGAATAGAATAGATTAGAACAAAATAGAACACAATATAATAGAATAGAATAGAATAGAACAGAACAGAACAGAACAGAATAGAATCGAACAGAACAGAATAGAATAGGATAGAACAGAACAGAATAGAATAGAATAGAACAGAATAGAATAGAATAGAACAGAACAGAATAGAATAGAATAGAACAGAATAGAATGGAACAGAACAGAATAGAATAGAATAGAACAGAATATAATAGAATAGAAAAGAAAAGAACAGAATAGAATAGAATAGAACAGAATAGAACAGAACAGTACAGAACAGAACAGAACAGAACAGAACAGAATATATTAGAACAGGACAGAACCGAATAGAATAGATTAGAACAGAATAGAACAGAAGAGAATAGAATAGAATAGAATAAAATAGAATAGAACAGAACAGAACAGAATAGAATCGAACAGAATAGAATAGAATAGAACAGAATAGAACAGAATAGAATAGAAGAACAGAATAGAACAGAACAGAAGAGAATAGAAAAGAATAGAATAGAATAGAATAGAATAGAATAGAACAGAACAGAACAGAACAGAATAGAATAGAATAGAATAGAATAGAATAGAATAGAACAGAACAGAATAGAATAGAATAGAACAGAATAGAATAGAATAGAACAGAAAAGAACAGAATAGAATAGAATAGAACAGAATAGAACAGAACAGAACAGAACAGAACATTACAGAACAGAACAGAATTTATTAGAACAGGACAGAACAGAATAGAATAGATTAGAACAGAATAGAACAGAATAGAATAGAATAGAATAGAATAAAATAGAATAGAACAGAACAGAACAGAATAGAATCGAACAGAATAGAATAGAATAGAACAGAATAGAACAGAATAGAATAGAAGTACAGAATAGAACAGAACAGAAGAGAATAGAATAGAATAGAATAGAATAGAATAGAATAGAACAGAACAGAACAGAACAGAACAGAATAGAATAGAATAGAATAGAATAGAATAGAACAGAACAGAATAGAATAGAATAGAATAGAATAGAATAGAATAGAATAGAACAGAACAGAATAGAATAGAATACAACAGAATAGAATAGAATAGAACAGAATAGAATAGAATAGAACAGAATAGAATAGAATAGAACAGAATAGAATAAAATGGAATAGAATAGAAAATAATAGAACAGAATAGAATAGAATCGAACAGAATAGAACAGAACAGAACATAATAGAATAGAATAGAATAGAACAGAAGCGAATAGAATAGAAGAGAACTGAATAGAATAGAATAGAATAGAACAGAACAGAATAGAATAGAATAGAACAGAACAGAATAGAATAGAATAGAACAGAATAGAATAGAATAGAACAGAATAGAATAGAATAGAACAGAATAGAGTAGAAGAGAACAGAACAGAATAGAATAGAATAGAACAGAATAGAACAGATTAGAATAGAAAAGAATAGAACAGAATAGAACAGAACAGAACAGAACAGAACAGAATAAAATAGAACAGGACAGAACAGAATAGAATAGATTAGAACAAAATAGAACACAATATAATAGAATAGAATAGAATAGAATAGAACAGAACATAACAGAATAGAATCGAACAGAACAGAATAGAATAGGATAGAACAGAACAGAATAGAATAGAATAGAACAGAATAGAATAGAATAGAACAGAACAGAATAGAATAGAATAGAACAGAATAGAATGGAACAGAACAGAATAGAATAGAATAGAACAGAATATAATAGAATAGAACAGAAAAGAACAGAATAGAATAGAATAGAACAGAATAGAACAGAACAGTACAGAACAGAACAGAACAGAACAGAACAGAACAGAATATATTAGAACAGGACAGAACCGAATAGAATAGATTAGAACAGAATAGAACAGAATAGAATAGAATAGAATAGAATAAAATAGAATAGAACAGAACAGAACAGAATAGAATCGAACAGAATAGAATAGAATAGAACAGAATAGAACAGAATAGAATAGAAGAACAGAATAGAACAGAACAGAATAGAATAGAATAGAATAGAATAGAATAGAATAGAATAGAATAGAACAGAACAGAACAGAACAGAACAGAACAGAACAGAATAGAATAGAATAGAATAGAATAGAATAGAATAGAATAGAACAGAACAGAATAGAATCGAACAGAATAGAATAGAATAGAATAGAATAGAATAGAATAGAACAGAACAGAACAGAACAGAACAGAACAGAACAGAATAGAATAGAATAGAATAGAATAGAATAGAATAGAATAGAATAGAATAGAATAGAACAGAACAGAATAGAATAGAATAGAATAGAACAGAATAAAACAGAACAGAACAGAACAAAACAGAACAGAATAAAATAGAACAGGACAGAACAGAATAGTAGAGATTAGAACAGAATAGAAGAGAACAGAATAGAATATAATAGAATAGAATAGAATAGAATAGATCAGAACAGAAGAGAATCGAACAGAATAGAATAGAATAGAAAAGAATAGAACAGAATAGAATAGAATCGAACAGAATAGAATAGAATAGAACAGAATAGAATTGAACTGAATAGAACAGAACACAACACAACAGAACAGAATAGAATAGAACAGAATAGAACAGAACCGAATAGAACAGAACTGAATAGAACAGAACACAACACAACAGAACAGAATAGAATAGAATAGAATAGAACAGAACCGAATTGAACAGAACTGAACTGAATAGAACAGAATAGAATAGAATGAAATAGAACACAGTAGAATAGAATAGTACAGAATAGAACAGATTAGAATAGAATAGAATAGAACAGAACAGAACAGAAAAAAATAGAACAAAAGAGAACAGAATAGAATAGAACAGAGTAGAATAGAACAGATCAGAAGAGAACAGAACAGAATAGAATAGAACAGAACAGAATAGAATAGAATAGAACAGAATAGAATAGAATAGAACAGAATAGAATAGAATAGAACAGAACAGAGTAGAAGAGAACAGAACAGAATAGAATAGAATAGAACAGAATAGAACAGATTAGAATAGAAAAGAATAGAACAGAATAGAACAGAACAGAACAGAACAGAACAGAATAAAATAGAACAGGACAGAACAGAATAGATTAGATTAGAACAAAATAGAACACAATATAATAGAATAGAATAGAATAGAACAGAACAGAACAGAATAGAATCGAACAGAACAGAATAGAATAGGATAGAACCGAACGGAATAGAATAGAATAGAACAGAATAGAATAGAACAGAAAAGAACAGAATAGAATAGAACAGAAAAGAACAGAATAGAATAGAACAGAACAGAACAGAACAGAACAGAACAGAACAGAACAGAATATATTAGAACAGGACAGAACAGAATAGAATAGATTAGAACAGAATAGAACAGAAGAGAATAGAATAGAATAGAATAAAATAGAATAGAACAGAACAGAACAGAATAGAATCGAACAGAATAGAATAGAATAGAACAGAATAGAACAGAATAGAATAGAAGAACAGAATAGAACAGAACAGAAGAGAATAGAATAGAATAGAATAGAATAGAACAGAATAGAATAGAATAGAACAGAACAGAACAGAACAGAATAGAATAGAATAGAATAGAATAGAATAGAATAGAATAGAACAGAACAGAACAGAATAGAATAGAATAGAATAGAATAGAATAGAACAGAACAGAATAGAATCGAATACAACAGAATAGAATAGAATAGAACAGAATAGAATAGAATAGAACAGAATAGAATAGAATAGAACAGAAAAGAATAAAATGGAATAGAATAGAAAATAATAGAACAGAATAGAATAGAATCGAACAGAATAGAACAGAACAGAACAGAATAGAATAGAATAGAATAGAACAGAAGCGAATAGAATAGAAGAGAACTGAATAGAATAGAATAGAATAGAACAGAACAGAATAGAATAGAATAGAACAGAACAGAATAGAATAGAATAGAACAGAATAGAATAGAATAGAACAGAATAGAATAGAATAGAACAGAATAGAGTAGAAGAGAACAGAACAGAATAGAATAGAATAGAACAGAATAGAACAGATTAGAATAGAAAAGAATAGAACAGAATAGAACAGAACAGAACAGAACAGAACAGAATAAAATAGAACAGGACAGAACAGAATAGAATAGATTAGAACAAAATAGAACACAATATAATAGAATAGAATAGAATAGAACAGAACAGAACAGAACAGAATAGAATCGAACAGAACAGAATAGAATAGGATAGAACAGAACAGAATAGAATAGAATAGAACAGAATAGAATAGAATAGAACAGAACAGAATAGAATAGAATAGAACAGAATAGAATGGAACAGAACAGAATAGAATAGAATAGAACAGAATATAATAGAATAGAACAGAAAAGAACAGAATAGAATAGAATAGAACAGAATAGAACAGAACAGTACAGAACAGAACAGAACAGAACAGAACAGAACAGAATATATTAGAACAGGACAGAACCGAATAGAATAGATTAGAACAGAATAGAACAGAAGAGAATAGAATAGAATAGAATAAAATAGAATAGAACAGAACAGAACAGAATAGAATCGAACAGAATAGAATAGAATAGAACAGAATAGAACAGAATAGAATAGAAGAACAGAATAGAACAGAACAGAAGAGAATAGAATAGAATAGAATAGAATAGAATAGAATAGAACAGAACAGAACAGAACAGAATAGAATAGAATAGAATAGAATAGAGTAGAATAGAACAGAACAGAATAGAATCGAACAGAATAGAATAGAATAGAACAGAATAGAACAGAATAGAATAGAATAGAATAGAATAGAATAGAAAAGAACAGAATAGAATAGAACAGAATAGAATAGAACAGAATAGAATAGAATAGAACAGAATAGAATAGAATAGAACAGAACAGAACAGAATAGAATAGAATAGAATAGAACAGAATAAAACAGAACAGAACAGAACAAAACAGAACAGAATAAAATAGAACAGGACAGAACAGAATAGTAGAGATTAGAACAGAATACAAGAGAACAGAATAGAATATAATAGAATAGAATAGAATAGACTAGATCAGAACAGAAGAGAATCGAACAGAATAGAATAGAATAGAAAAGAATAGAACAGAATAGAATAGAATCGAACAGAATAGAATAGAATAGAACAGAATAGAATAGAACTGAATAGAACAGAACACAACACAACAGAACAGAATAGAATAGAACAGAATAGAACAGAACCGAATAGAACAGAAATGAATAGAACAGAACACAACACAACAGAGCAGAATAGAATAGAATAGAATAGAATAGAACCGAATTGAACAGAACAGAACTGAATAGAACAGAATAGAATAGAATGAAATAGAACACAGTAGAATAGAATAGTACAGAATAGAACAGATTAGAATAGAATAGAATAGAACAGAACAGAACAGAAAAAAATAGAACAGAAGAGAACAGAATAGAATAGAACAGAGTAGAATAGAACAGATCAGAAGAGAACAGAATAGAATAGAATAGAACAGAACAGAATAGAACAGAATAGAATAGAATAGAACAGAAGAGAATAGAACAGAACAGAACAGAACATAATCGTTCAGAATAGAATAGAATAGAAAAGAATAGAACAGAATAGAATAGAATCGAACAGAATAGAAAAGAATAGAACAGAATAGAATAGAATAGAATAGAATAGAATAGAATAGAATAGAACAGAACAGAACAGAATATAATTGAACAGAATAGAATAGAATAGAATAGAATAGATCAGAATAGAATAGAATCGAACAGAATAGAATAGAATAGAACAGAATAGAACAGAATTGAACAGAACGGAATAGAACAGAACACAACACAACAGAACAGAATGGAATAGAATAGAATAGAACAGAACCGAATAGAACAGTACAGAAGTGAATAGAACAGAATAGAGTAGAATGGAATAGAACACAATAGATTAGAATAGAACAGAAGAGAACCGATTAGAATAGAAAAGAATAGAACAGAACAGAATAGAATAGAACAGAATAGAACAGAACACAACAGAACAGAATAGAATAGAATAGAATAGAATAGAATAGAATAGAACAGAACAGAATAGAATCGAACAGAATAGAATAGAATAGAACAGAATAGAACAGAATAGAATGGAATAGAACAGAACAGAATAGAATAGAACAGAATAGAATACAACAGAATAGAATAGAATAGAACAGAATAGAATAGAATAGAACAGAACAGAACAGAATAGAATAGAATAGAACAGAATATAACAGAACAGAACAGAACAAAACAGAACAGAATAAAATAGAACAGGACAGAACAGATTAGAATAGATTAGAACAGAATAGAAAGGAACAGAATAGAATAGAATAGAATAGAATAGAATAGAATAGAATAGAATAGAATAGAATAGAATAGAATCGAACAGAATAGAATAGAATAGAACAGAATAGAATAGAATAAAATAGAACAGAAGCGAATAGAATAGAAGAAAACTGAATAGAATAGAATAGAATAGAACAGAACAGAATAGAATAGAATAGAACAGAACAGAATAGAATAGAATAGAACAGAATAGAATAGAATAGAACAGAATAGAATAGAATAGAACAGAATAGAGTAGAAGAGAACAGAACAGAATAGAATAGAATAGAACAGAATAGAACAGATTAGAATAGAAAAGAATAGAACAGAACAGAACAGAACAGAATAAAATAGAACAGGACAGAACAGAATAGATTAGATTAGAACAAAATAGAACACAATATAATAGAATAGAATAGAATAGAACAGAACAAAATAGAACACAACACAACACAACACAACACAACAGAATATAATAGAATAGAATAGAATAGAATAGAACAAAACGGAATAGAACAGAACAGAACTGAATAGAACAGAATAGAATAGAACACAATAGAATAGAATAGAACAGAATAGAACAGATTAGAATAGAATAGAATAGAACAGAACAGAACAGAACAGAATAGAACAGAAGAGAACAGAATAGAATAGAACAGAATAGAATAGAACAGAACAGAACAGAAGAGAATAGAATAGAATAGAATAGAAGAGAAGAGAACAGAACAGAATAGAACAGAATAGAATAGAATAGAACATAATAGAATAGAACAGAACAGAAGAGAATAGAATGGAATAGAACAGAACAGAATAAAATAGAATAGAATAGAATAGTATAGAATAGAATAGAATAGAACAGAACAGAACAGAATAGAATCGAATAGAATAGAATAGAATAGCACAGAATAGAATAGAATATAACAGAATAGAATAGAATAGAACAGGTCAGAACAGAATAGAATAGATTAGAACAGAATATAACACAATAGAATAGAATAGAATAGAATAGAACTGAACAGAACAGAATAGAATCGAACAGAATAGAATAGAATAGAACAGAATAGAACAGAATAGATTAGAATAGAAGAGAATAGAACAGAACAGAAGCGAATAAATAGAATAGATTAGAATACAATAGAATAGAACAGAATAGAACAAAATAGAACAGAACAGAATAGAATAGAATTGAATAGAAAAACAGAATAGAATAGAATAGAATAGAATGGAATAGGATAGAATAGAATAGAATAGAATAGAATAGAATAGAATAGAATAGAATAGAATAGAACAGAATAGAATAAAATAGAATAGAACAGAATAGAATAGAATAGAACATAATAGAATAGAATAGAACAGAACAGAATAGAATAGAATAGAACAGAACAGAATAGAATAGAATAGAATAGAACAGAACAGAATAGAATAGAATACAACAGAATAGAATAGAATAGAACAGAATAGAATAGAATAGAACAGAATAGAATAGATTAGAACAGAATAGAATAAAATGGAATAGAATAGAAAATAATAGAACAGAATAGAATAGAATCGAACAGAATAGAACAGAACAGAACAGAATAGAATAGAATAGAATAGAACAGAAGCGAATAGAATAGAAGAGAACTGAATAGAATAGAATAGAATAGAACAGAACAGAATAGAATAGAATAGAACAGAATAGAATAGAATAGAACAGAACAGAATAGAATAGAATAGAACAGAATAGAATAGAATAGAACAGAATAGAATAGAATAGAACAGAATAGAGTAGAAGAGAACAGAACAGAATAGAATAGAATAGAACAGAATAGAACAGATTAGAATAGAAAAGAATAGAACAGATGAACAGAACAGAACAGAATAAAATAGAACAGGACAGAACAGAATAGATTAGATTAGAACAAAATAGAACACAATATAATAGAATAGAATAGAATAGAACAGAACAGAACAGAATAGAATCGAACAGAACAGAATAGAATAGGATAGAACCGAACGGAATAGAATAGAATAGAACAGAATAGAATAGAACAGAACAGAACAGAATAGAATAGAATAGAACAGAATAGAATAGAACAGAACAGAATCGAATAGAATAGAACAGAATAGAATAGAATAGAACAGAAAAGAACAGAATAGAATAGAATACAACAGAATAGAACAGAACAGAACAGAACAGAACAGAACAGAACAGAACAGAATATATTAGAACAGGACAGAACAGAATAGAATAGTTTAAACAGAATAGAACAGAAGAGAATAGAATAGAATAGAATAAAATAGAATAGAACAGAACAGAACAGAATAGAATCGAACAGAATAGAATAGAATAGAACAGAATAGAACAGAATAGAATAGAAGAACAGAATAGAACAGAACAGAAGAGAATAGAATAGAATAGAATAGAATAGAATAGAATAGAACAGAACTGAACAGAACAGAATAGAATAGAATAGAATAGAATAGAATAGAACAGAACAGAATAGAATAGAATAGAATAGAATAGAATAGAATAGAATAGAACAGAACAGAATAGAATAGAATACAACAGAATAGAATAGAATAGAACAGAATAGAATAGAATAGAACAGAATAGAATAGAATAGAACAGAATAGAATAAAATGGAATAGAATAGAAAATAATAGAACAGAATAGAGTAGAATCGAACAGAATAGAACAGAACAGAACAGAATAGAATAGAATAGAATAGAACAGAAGCGAATAGAATAGAAGAGAACTGAATAGAATAGAATAGAATAGAACAGAACAGAATAGAATAGAATAGAACAGAACAGAATAGAATAGAATAGAACAGAATAGAATAGAATAGAACAGAATAGAATAGAATAGAACAGAATAGAGTAGAAGAGAACAGAACAGAATAGAATAGAATAGAACAGAATAGAACAGATTAGAATAGAAAAGAATAGAACAGAATAGAACAGAACAGAACAGAACAGAACAGAATAAAATAGAACAGGACAGAACAGAATAGAATAGATTAGAACAAAATAGAACACAATATAATAGAATAGGATAGAATAGAACAGAACAGAACAGAACAGAATAGAATCGAACAGAACAGAATAGAATAGGATAGAACAGAACAGAATAGAATAGAATAGAACAGAATAGAATAGAATAGAACAGAACAGAATAGAATAGAATAGAACAGAAGAAATTGAACAGAACAGAATAGAATAGAATAGAACAGAATATAATAGAATAGAACAGAAAAGAACAGAATAGAATAGAATAGAACAGAATAGAACAGAACAGTACAGAACAGAACAGAACAGAACAGAACAGAACAGAATATATTAGAACAGGACAGAACAGAATAGAATAGATTAGAACAGAATAGAACAGAAGAGAATAGAATAGAATAGAATAAAATAGAATAGAACAGAACAGAACATAATAGAATCGAACAGAATAGAATAGAATAGAACAGAATAGAACAGAATAGAATAGAAGAACAGAATAGAACAGAACAGAAGATAATAGAATAGAATAGAATAGAATAGAATAGAATAGAATAGAATAGAATAGAACAGAACAGAACAGAATAGAATAGAATAGAATAGAATAGAATAGAATAGAACAGAACAGAATAGAATCGAACAGAATAAAATAAAATAGAACAGAATAGAACAGAATAGAATAGAATAGAATAGAATAGAAAAGAACAGAATAGAATAGAACAGAATAGAATAGAACAGAATAGAATAGAATAGAACAGAATAGAATAGAATAGAACAGAACAGAACAGAATAGAATAGAATAGAATAGAACAGAATAAAACAGAACAGAACAGAACAAAACAGAACAGAATAAAATAGAACAGGACAGAACAGAATAGTATAGATTAGAACAGAATAGAAGAGAACAGAATAGAATATAATAGAATAGAATAGAATAGACTAGATCAGAACAGAAGAGAATCGAACAGAATAGAATAGAATAGAAAAGAATAGAACAGAATAGAATAGAATCGAACAGAATAGAATAGAATAGAACAGAATAGAATAGAACTGAATAGAACAGAACACAACACAACAGAACAGAATAGAATAGAACAGAATAGAACAGAACCGAATAGAACAGAACTGAATAGAACAGAACACAACACAACAGAACAGAATAGAATAGAATAGAATAGAACAGAACCGAAATGAACAGAACTGAACTGAATAGAACAGAATAGAATAGAATGAAATAGAACACAGTAGAATAGAATAGTACAGAATAGAACAGATTAGAATAGAATAGAATAGAACAGAACAGAACAGAAAAAAATAGAACAGAAGAGAACAGAATAGAATAGAACAGAGTAGAATAGAACAGATCAGAAGAGAACAGAACAGAATAGAATAGAATAGAACAGAATAGAATAGAATAGAACAGAATAGAATAGAATAGAACAGAATAGAGTAGAAGAGAACAGAACAGAATAGAATAGAATAGAACAGAATAGAACAGATTAGAATAGAAAAGAATAGAACAGAATAGAACAGAACAGAACAGAACAGAACAGAATAAAATAGAACAGGACAGAACAGAATAGATTAGATTAGAACAAAATAGAACACAATATAATAGAATAGAATAGAATAGAACAGAACAGAACAGAATAGAATCGAACAGAACAGAATAGAATAGGATAGAACCGAACGGAATAGAATAGAATAGAACAGAATAGAATAGAATAGAACAGAACAGAATAGAATAGAATAGAACAGAATAGAATAGAACAGAACAGAATAGAATAGAATAGAACAGAATAGAATAGAATAGAACAGAAAAGAACAGAATAGAATAGAATAGAACAGAATAGAACAGAACAGAACAGAACAGAACAGAACAGAACAGAACAGAATATATAGAACAGGACAGAACAGAATAGAATAGATTAGAATAGAATAGAACAGAAGAGAATAGAATAGAATAGAATAAAATAGAATAGAACAGAACAGAACAGAATAGAATCGAACAGAATAGAATAGAATAGAACAGAATAGAACAGAATAGAATAGAAGAACAGAATAGAACAGAACAGAAGAGAATAGAATAGAATAGAATAGAATAGAATAGAATAGAATAGAACAGAACAGAACAGAACAGAATAGAATAGAATAGAATAGAATAGAATAGAATAGAATAGAATAGAACAGAACAGAATAGAATAGAATAGAATAGAATAGAATAGAACAGAACAGAATAGAATAGAATACAACAGAATAGAATAGAATAGAACAGAATAGAATAGAATAGAACAGAATAGAATAGAATAGAACAGAATAGAATAAAATGAAATAGAATAGAAAATAATAGAACAGAATAGAATAGAATCGAACAGAATAGAACAGAACAGAACAGAATAGAATAGAATAGAATAGAACAGAAGCGAATAGAATAGAAGAGAACTGAATAGAATAGAATAGAATAGAACAGAACAGAATAGAATAGAATAGAACAGAACAGAATAGAATAGAATAGAACAGAATAGAATAGAATAGAACAGAATAGAATAGAATAGAACAGAATAGAGTAGAAGAGAACAGAACAGAATAGAATAGAATAGAACAGAATAGAACAGTTTAGAATAGAAAAGAATAGAACAGAATAGAACAGAACAGAACAGAACAGAACAGAATAAAATAGAACAGGACAGAACAGAATAGAATAGATTAGAACAAAATAGAACACAATATAATAGAATAGAATAGAATAGAACAGAACAGAACAGAACAGAATAGAATCGAACAGAACAGAATAGAATAGGATAGAACAGAACAGAATAGAATAGAATAGAACAGAATAGAATAGAATAGAACAGAACAGAATAGAATAGAATAGAACAGAATAGAATGGAACAGAACAGAATAGAATAGAATAGAACAGAATATAATAGAATAGAACAGAAAAGAACAGAATAGAATAGAATAGAACAGAATAGAACAGAACAGTACAGAACAGAACAGAACAGAACAGAACAGAACAGAATATATTAGAACAGGACAGAACAGAATAGAATAGATTAGAACAGAATAGAACAGAAGAGAATAGAATAGAATAGAATAAAATAGAATAGAACAGAACAGAACAGAATAGAATCGAACAGAATAGAATAGAATAGAACAGAATAGAACAGAATAGAATAGAAGAACAGAATAGAACAGAACAGAAGATAATAGAATAGAATAGAATAGAATAGAATAGAATAGAATAGAATAGAACAGAACAGAACAGAACAGAACAGAATAGAATAGAATTGAATAGAATAGAATAGAATAGAATAGAATAGAACAGAACAGATTAGAATCGAACAGAATAGAATAGAATAGAACAGAATAGAACAGAATAGAATAGAACAGAATAGAATAGAATAGAAAAGAACAGAATAGAATAGAACAGAATAGAATAGAACAGAATAGAATAGAATAGAACAGAATAGAATAGAATAGAACAGAACAGAACAGAATAGAATAGAATAGAATAGAACAGAATAAAACAGAACAGAACAGAACAAAACAGAACAGAATAAAATAGAACAGGACAGAAGAGAATAGTATAGATTAGAACAGAATAGAAGAGAACAGAATAGAATATAATAGAATAGAATAGAATAGACTAGATCCGAACAGAAGAGAATCGAACAGAATAGAATAGAATAGAAAAGAATAGAACAGAATAGAATAGAATCGAACAGAATAGAATAGAATAGAACAGAATAGAATAGAACTGAATAGAACAGAACACAACACAACAGAACAGAATAGAATAGAACAGAATAGAACAGAACCGAATAGAACAGAACTGAATAGAACAGAACACAACACAACAGAACAGAATAGAATAGAATAGAATAGAACAGAACCGAATTGAACAGAACTGAACTGAATAGAACAGAATAGAATAGAATGAAATAGAACACAGTAGAATAGAATAGTACAGAATAGAACAGATTAGAATAGAATAGAATAGAACAGAACAGAACAGAAAAAAATAGAACAGAAGAGAACAGAATAGAATAGAACAGAGTAGAATAGAACAGATCAGAAGAGAACAGAATAGAATAGAATAGAACAGAACAGAATAGAACAGAATAGAATAGAATAGAACAGAAGAGAATAGAACAGAACAGAACAGAACATAATCGTTCAGAATAGAATAGAATAGAAAAGAATAGAACAGAATAGAATAGAAACGAACAGAATAGAAAAGAATAGAACAGAATAGAATAGAATAGAATAGAATAGAATAGAATAGAATAGAATAGAATAGAATAGAATAGAACAGAACAGAACAGAATATAATTGAACAGAATAGAATAGAATAGAATAGAATAGATCAGAATAGAATAGAATAGAATAGAATAGAACAGAATTGAACAGAACGGAATAGAACAGAACACAACACAACAGAACAGAATGGAATAGAATAGTATAGAACAGAACCGAATAGAACAGTACAGAAGTGAATAGAACAGAATAGAGTAGAATGGAATAGAACACAATAGATTAGAATAGAACAGAAGAGAACAGATTAGAATAGAAAAGAATAGAACAGAACAGAATAGAATAGAACAGAATAGAACAGAACACAACAGAATAGAATAGAATAGAATAGAATAGAATAGAATAGAATAGAATAGAACAGAACAGAATAGAATAGAACAGAACAGAATAGAATCGAACAGAATAGAATAGAATAGAACAGAATAGAACAGAATAGAATGGAATAGAACAGAACAGAATAGAATAGAACAGAATAGAATACAACAGAATAGAATAGAATAGAACAGAATAGAATAGAATAGAACAGAACAGAACAGAATAGAATAGAATAGAACAGAATATAACAGAAAAGAACAGAACAAAACAGAACAGAATAAAATAGAACAGGACAGAACAGATTAGAATAGATTAGAACAGAATAGAAAGGAACAGAATAGAATAGAATAGAATAGAATAGAATAGAATAGAATCGAACAGAATAGAATAGAATAGAACAGAATAGAATAGAATTGAATAGAATAGAATAGAACAGAACAGTAGAGAATAGAATAGAATAGAACAGAACAGAATAGAACCGAATAGAACAGAACTGAATAGAACAGAACACAACACAACAGAACAGAATAGAATAGAATAGAATAGAATAGAACAGAACCGAATAGAACTGAACAGAACTAAATAGAACAGAATAGAATAGAATGAAATAGAACACAGCAGAATAGAATAGTAGAGAATAGAACAGATTAGAATAGAATAGAATAGAACAGAAGAGAACAGAAAAAAATAGAACGAAGAGAACAGAATAGAATGGAACAGAGTAGAATAGAACAGAACAAATCAGAACAGAATAGAATAGAATAGAACAGAACAGAATAGAACAGAATAGAATAGAATAGAACAGAAGAGAATAGAACAGAACAGAACAGAATATAATCGAACAGAATAGAATAGAATAGAAAAGAATAGAACAGAATAGAATAGAATCGAACAGAATAGAATAGAATAGAACAGAATAGAATATAATACAATAGAATAGAATAGAACAGAACAGAACAGAATAGAATCGAACAGAATAGAAGAAAATAGAATAGAATAGAACAGAATAGAATAGAATCGAACAGAATAGAATAGAATAGAACAGAATAGACAGGAACAGAATAGAACAGAACACAACACAACAGAACAGAATGGAATAGAATAGAATAGAACAGAACCGAATAGAACAGTACAGAACTGAATAGAATAGAATACAATAGAATAGAACAGAAAATAATAGAATAGAACAGAATAGAATAGAATAGAATATAACAAAGTAGAATCGAATAGAATAGCATAGAACAGAACAGAATAGAATAGAACAGAACAGAACAGAACAGAACAGAACAGAATAGAATAGAATAGAACAGGACAGAACAGAATAGAATAGATTAGAACAGAATAGAACACAATAGAATAGAATAGAATAGAATAGAAGAGAACAGAACAGAATCGAATCAAACAGAATAGAATAGAATAGAACAGAATAGAACAGATTAGAATAGAAAAGAATAGAACAGAATAGAACAGAACAGAACAGAACAGAACAGAATAAAATAGAACAGGACAGAACAGAATAGAATAGATTAGAACAAAATAGAACACAATATAATAGAATAGAATAGAATAGAACAGAACAGAACAGAATAGAATCGAACAGAATGGAATAGAATTGAACAGAATAGAACAGAATAGAATAGAATAGAATAGAATAGAACAGAACAGAAGAGAATAAATAGAATAGATTAGAATACAATAGAATAAAACAGAATAGAACAGAATAGTACAGAACAGAATAGAATAGAATTGAATAGAAGAACAGATCAGAATAGAATAGAATAGAATTGAATAGAATAGAATAGAACAGAACAGAATAGAATAGAATAGACCAAAATAGAATAGAATAGAACAGAATAGAATAGAATAGAACAGAACAGAATAGAATAGAATAGAACAGAACAGAATAGAATCGAACAGAATAGAATAGAATAGAACAGAATAGAACAGAATAGAATAGAATAGAATAGAATAGAACAGAACAGAATAGAATAGAACAGAATAGAATAGAACAGAATAGAATAGAATAGAACAGAATAGAATAGAATAGAACAGAACAGAACAGAATATAATAGAATAGAACAGAATAAAACAGAACAGAACAGAACAAAACAGAACAGAATAAAATAGAACAGGACAGAACAGATTAGAATAGATTAGAACAGAATAGAACAGAATAGAATAGAATAGAATAGAATAGAATAGAATAGAATAGAATAGAATAGAACAGAAGAGAATAGATTAGAATAGAATAGAATAGAATAGAATAGAATAGAATAGAATAGAATAGAACAGAACAGAATAGAACAGAATAGAACAGAATAGAACAGAATAGAATAGAATAGAATAGAACAGAATAGAATAGAATAGAATAGAACAGAACAGAATAGAATCGAACAGAATAGAATAGAATAGAACAGAATAGAACAGAATAGAATGGAATAGAACAGAACAGAATAGAATAGAACAGAATAGAATACAACAGAATAGAATAGAATAGAACAGAATAGAATAGAATAGAACAGAACAGAACAGAATAGAATAGAATAGAACAGAATATAACAGAAAAGAACAGAACAAAACAGAACAGAATAAAATAGAACAGGACAGAACAGATTAGAATAGATTAGAACAGAATAGAAAGGAACAGAATAGAATAGAATAGAATAGAATAGAATAGAATAGAATCGAACAGAATAGAATAGAATAGAACAGAATAGAATAGAATTGAATAGAATAGAATAGAACAGAACAGTAGAGAATAGAATAGAATAGAACAGAACAGAATAGAACCGAATAGAACAGAACTGAATAGAACAGAACACAACACAACAGAACAGAATAGAATAGAATAGAATAGAATAGAACAGAACCGAATAGAACTGAACAGAACTAAATAGAACAGAATAGAATAGAATGAAATAGAACACAGCAGAATAGAATAGTAGAGAATAGAACAGATTAGAATAGAATAGAATAGAACAGAAGAGAACAGAAAAAAATAGAACGAAGAGAACAGAATAGAATGGAACAGAGTAGAATAGAACAGAACAAATCAGAACAGAATAGAATAGAATAGAACAGAACAGAATAGAACAGAATAGAATAGAATAGAACAGAAGAGAATAGAACAGAACAGAACAGAATATAATCGAACAGAATAGAATAGAATAGAAAAGAATAGAACAGAATAGAATAGAATCGAACAGAATAGAATAGAATAGAACAGAATAGAATATAATACAATAGAATAGAATAGAACAGAACAGAACAGAATAGAATCGAACAGAATAGAAGAAAATAGAATAGAATAGAACAGAATAGAATAGAATCGAACAGAATAGAATAGAATAGAACAGAATAGACAGGAACAGAATAGAACAGAACACAACACAACAGAACAGAATGGAATAGAATAGAATAGAACAGAACCGAATAGAACAGTACAGAACTGAATAGAATAGAATACAATAGAATAGAACAGAAAATAATAGAATAGAACAGAATAGAATAGAATAGAATATAACAAAGTAGAATCGAATAGAATAGCATAGAACAGAACAGAATAGAATAGAACAGAACAGAACAGAACAGAACAGAACAGAATAGAATAGAATAGAACAGGACAGAACAGAATAGAATAGATTAGAACAGAATAGAACACAATAGAATAGAATAGAATAGAATAGAAGAGAACAGAACAGAATCGAATCGAACAGAATAGAATAGAATAGAACAGAATAGAACAGATTAGAATAGAAAAGAATAGAACAGAATAGAACAGAACAGAACAGAACAGAACAGAATAAAATAGAACAGGACAGAACAGAATAGAATAGATTAGAACAAAATAGAACACAATATAATAGAATAGAATAGAATAGAACAGAACAGAACAGAATAGAATCGAACAGAATGGAATAGAATTGAACAGAATAGAACAGAATAGAATAGAATAGAATAGAATAGAACAGAACAGAAGAGAATAAATAGAATAGATTAGAATACAATAGAATAAAACAGAATAGAACAGAATAGTACAGAACAGAATAGAATAGAATTGAATAGAAGAACAGATCAGAATAGAATAGAATAGAATTGAATAGAATAGAATAGAACAGAACAGAATAGAATAGAATAGACCAAAATAGAATAGAATAGAACAGAATAGAATAGAATAGAACAGAACAGAATAGAATAGAATAGAACAGAACAGAATAGAATCGAACAGAATAGAATAGAATAGAACAGAATAGAACAGAATAGAATAGAATAGAATAGAATAGAACAGAACAGAATAGAATAGAACAGAATAGAATAGAACAGAATAGAATAGAATAGAACAGAATAGAATAGAATAGAACAGAACAGAACAGAATATAATAGAATAGAACAGAATAAAACAGAACAGAACAGAACAAAACAGAACAGAATAAAATAGAACAGGACAGAACAGATTAGAATAGATTAGAACAGAATAGAACAGAATAGAATAGAATAGAATAGAATAGAATAGAATAGAATAGAATAGAATAGAACAGAAGAGAATAGATTAGAATAGAATAGAATAGAATAGAATAGAATAGAATAGAATAGAATAGAACAGAACAGAATAGAACAGAATAGAACAGAATAGAACAGAATAGAATAGAATAGAATAGAACAGAATAGAATAGAATAGAATAGAACAGAACAGAATAGAATCGAACAGAATAGAATAGAATAGAACAGAATAGAACAGAATAGAATGGAATAGAACAGAACAGAATAGAATAGAACAGAATAGAATACAACAGAATAGAATAGAATAGAACAGAATAGAATAGAATAGAACAGAACAGAACAGAATAGAATAGAATAGAACAGAATATAACAGAAAAGAACAGAACAAAACAGAACAGAATAAAATAGAACAGGACAGAACAGATTAGAATAGATTAGAACAGAATAGAAAGGAACAGAATAGAATAGAATAGAATAGAATAGAATAGAATCGAACAGAATAGAATAGAATAGAACAGAATAGAATAGAATTGAATAGAATAGAATAGAACAGAACAGTAGAGAATAGAATAGAATAGAACAGAACAGAATAGAACCGAATAGAACAGAACTGAATAGAACAGAACACAACACAACAGAACAGAATAGAATAGAATAGAATAGAATAGAACAGAACCGAATAGAACTGAACAGAACTAAATAGAACAGAATAGAATAGAATGAAATAGAACACAGCAGAATAGAATAGTAGAGAATAGAACAGATTAGAATAGAATAGAATAGAACAGAAGAGAACAGAAAAAAATAGAACGAAGAGAACAGAATAGAATGGAACAGAGTAGAATAGAACAGAACAAATCAGAACAGAATAGAATAGAATAGAACAGAACAGAATAGAACAGAATAGAATAGAATAGAACAGAAGAGAATAGAACAGAACAGAACAGAATATAATCGAACAGAATAGAATAGAATAGAAAAGAATAGAACAGAATAGAATAGAATCGAACAGAATAGAATAGAATAGAACAGAATAGAATATAATACAATAGAATAGAATAGAACAGAACAGAACAGAATAGAATCGAACAGAATAGAAGAAAATAGAATAGAATAGAACAGAATAGAATAGAATCGAACAGAATAGAATAGAATAGAACAGAATAGACAGGAACAGAATAGAACAGAACACAACACAACAGAACAGAATGGAATAGAATAGAATAGAACAGAACCGAATAGAACAGTACAGAACTGAATAGAATAGAATACAATAGAATAGAACAGAAAATAATAGAATAGAACAGAATAGAATAGAATAGAATATAACAAAGTAGAATCGAATAGAATAGCAAAGAACAGAACAGAATAGAATAGAACAGAACAGAACAGAACAGAACAGAACAGAATAGAATAGAATAGAACAGGACAGAACAGAATAGAATAGATTAGAACAGAATAGAACACAATAGAATAGAATAGAATAGAATAGAAGAGAACAGAACAGAATCGAATCGAACAGAATAGAATAGAATAGAACAGAATAGAACAGATTAGAATAGAAAAGAATAGAACAGAATAGAACAGAACAGAACAGAACAGAACAGAATAAAATAGAACAGGACAGAACAGAATAGAATAGATTAGAACAAAATAGAACACAATATAATAGAATAGAATAGAATAGAACAGAACAGAACAGAATAGAATCGAACAGAATGGAATAGAATTGAACAGAATAGAACAGAATAGAATAGAATAGAATAGAATAGAACAGAACAGAAGAGAATAAATAGAATAGATTAGAATACAATAGAATAAAACAGAATAGAACAGAATAGTACAGAACAGAATAGAATAGAATTGAATAGAAGAACAGATCAGAATAGAATAGAATAGAATTGAATAGAATAGAATAGAACAGAACAGAATAGAATAGAATAGACCAAAATAGAATAGAATAGAACAGAATAGAATAGAATAGAACAGAACAGAATAGAATAGAATAGAACAGAACAGAATAGAATCGAACAGAATAGAATAGAATAGAACAGAATAGAACAGAATAGAATAGAATAGAATAGAATAGAACAGAACAGAATAGAATAGAACAGAATAGAATAGAACAGAATAGAATAGAATAGAACAGAATAGAATAGAATAGAACAGAACAGAACAGAATATAATAGAATAGAACAGAATAAAACAGAACAGAACAGAACAAAACAGAACAGAATAAAATAGAACAGGACAGAACAGATTAGAATAGATTAGAACAGAATAGAACAGAATAGAATAGAATAGAATAGAATAGAATAGAATAGAATAGAATAGAATAGAACAGAAGAGAATAGATTAGAAGAGAATAGAATAGAATAGAATAGAATAGAATAGAATAGAATAGAATAGAACAGAACAGAATAGAACAGAATAGAACAGAATAGAACAGAATAGAATAGAATAGAATAGAACAGAATAGAATAGAATAGAATAGAACAGAACAGAATAGAATCGAACAGAATAGAATAGAATAGAACAGAATCGAACAGAATAGAATAGAATAGAAAAGAATAGAACAGAATAGAATAGAATCGAACAGAACAGAATAGAATAGAACAGAATAGAATAGAATAGAACAGAATAGAATAGAACAGAACAGAACAGAACAGAATAGAATAGAATAGAATAGAACAGAATAAAACAGAACAGAACAGAACAAAACAGAACAGAATAAAATAGAACAGGACAGAACAGAATATAATAGATTAGAACAGAATAGAACAGAACAGAATAGAATAGAATATAATAGAATAGAATAGAATAGATCAGAACAGAAGAGAATCGAACAGAATAGAATAGAATAGAACAGAATCGAACAGAATAGAATAGAATAGAAAAGAATAGAACAGAATAGAATAGAATCGAACAGAACAGAATAGAATAGAACAGAATAGAATAGAATAGAACAGAATAGAATAGAACAGAACAGAACAGAACAGAATAGAATAGAATAGAATAGAACAGAATAAAACAGAACAGAACAGTACAAAACAGAACAGAATAAAATAGAACAGGACAGAACAGAATAGAATAGATTAGAACAGAATAGAACAGAACAGAATAGAATAGAATATAATAGAATAGAATAGAATAGAACAGAACAGAACAGAATCGAACAGAATAGAATTGAATAGAAAAGAATAGAACAGAATAGAATAGAATCGAACAGAATAGAATAGAATAGAACAGAATAGAATAGAATAGAATAGAATAGAATAGAATAGAATAGAATAGAATAGAACAGAACAGAACAGAATAGAATCGAACAGAATAGAAGAGAATAGAATAGAATAGAACAGAATAGAATAAAATCGAACAGAATAGAATAGAATAGAACAGAATAGAACAGAACAGAATAGAACAGAACACAACACAACAGAACAGAATGGAATAGAATAGAATAGAACAGAACCGAATAGAACAGTACAGAACTGAATAGAATAGAATACAATAGAATAGAACAGAAAATAATAGAATAGAACAGAATAGAATAGAATAGAATATAACAAAGTAGAATCGAATAGAATAGCATAGAACAGAACAGAATAGAATAGAACAGAACAGAACAGAACAGAACAGAACAGAATAGAATAGAATAGAACAGGACAGAACAGAATAGAATAGATTAGAACAGAATAGAACACAATAGAATAGAATAGAATAGAATAGAAGAGAACAGAACAGAATCGAATCGAACAGAATAGAATAGAATAGAACAGAATAGAACAGATTAGAATAGAAAAGAATAGAACAGAATAGAACAGAACAGAACAGAACAGAACAGAACAGAATAAAATAGAACAGGACAGAACAGAATAGAATAGATTAGAACAAAATAGAACACAATATAATAGAATAGAATAGAATAGAACAGAAGAGAACAGAACAGAACAGAACAGAACAGAATAGAACAGAACAGAACAGAACAGAACAGAACAGAATATAATAGAACAGGACAGAACAGAATAGAATAGATTAGAACAGAATAGAACAGAACAGAATAGAATAGAATAGAATAGAATAGAATAGAACAGAACAGAACAGAATAGAATCGAACAGGATATAATAGAATAGAACAGAATAGAATAGAAGAACAGAACAGAACAGAAAAAAATAGAACAGAGGAGAACAGAATAGAATAGAACAGAGTAGAATAGAACAGATCAGAAGAGAAAAGAATAGAATAGAATAGAACAGAACAGAATAGAACAGAATAGAATAGAATAGAACAGAAGAGAATAGAACAGAACAGAACAGAACATAATCGAACAGAATAGAATAGAATAGAAAAGAATAGAACAGAATAGAATAGAATCGAACGGAATAGAAAAGAATAGAACAGAATAGAATAGAATAGAATAGAATAGAATAGAATAGAATAGAACAGAACAGAACAGAATATAATTGAACAGAATAGAATAGAATAGAATAGAATAGATCAGAATAGAATAGAATCGAACAGAATAGAATAGAATAGAACAGAATAGAACAGAATTGAACAGAACAGAATAGAACAGAACACAACACAACAGAACAGAATGGAATAGAATAGAATAGAACAGAACCGAATAGAACCGTACAGAAGTGAATAGAACAGAATAGAGTAGAATGGAATAGAACACAATAGATTAGAATAGAACAGAAGAGAACCGATTAGAATAGAAAAGAATAGAACAGAACAGAATAGAATAGAACAGAATAGAACAGAACACAGCACAATAGAACAGAATAGAATAGAATAGAACAGAACAGAATAGAATAGAATAGAATAGAATAGAACAGAATAGAATAGAATAGAATAGAATAGAACAGCACAGAATAGAATCGAACAGAATAGAATAGAGTAGAACAGAATAGAACAGAACACAACACAATAGAACAGAATAGAATAGAATAGAATAGAACAGAATAGAATAGAATAGAATAGAATAGAACAGAACAGAACAGAATATAATAGAATAGAACAGAATAAAACAGAACAGAACAGAACAAAACAGAACAGAATAAAATAGAACAGGACAGAACAGATTAGAATAGATTAGAACAGAATAGAACAGAACAGAATAGAATAGAATAGAATAGAATAGAATAGAACAGAAGAGAATAGAATAGAATAGAATAGAATAGAATAGAATAGAATAGAATAGAATAGAATAGAACAGAACAGAATAGAACAGAATAGAACAGAAGAGAACAGAATAGAATAGAATAGAATAGAATAGAGCAGAATAGAATAGAATAGAACAGAACAGAATAGAATCGAACAGAATAGAATAGAATAGAACAGAATAGAACAGAATAGAATAGAATAGAATTGAATAGAACAAAACAGAATAGAATAGAACAGAATAGAATAGAACAGAATAGAATAGAATAGAACAGAATAGAATAGAACAGAACAGAACAGAACAGAATAGAATAGAATAGAATAGAACAGAATAAAACAGAACAGAACAGAACAAAACAGAACAGAATAAAATAGAACAGGACAGAACAGAATAGAATAGATTAGAACAGAATAGAACAGAACAGAATAGAATAGAATAGAATAGAATAGAATAGAATAGAATAGATCAGAACAGAAGAGAATCGAACAGAATAGAATAGAATAGAAAAGAATAGAACAGAATAGAATAGAATCGAACAGAATAGAATAGAATAGAACAGAATAGAATAGAATAGAATTGACTAGAATAGAACAGAACAGAAGAGAATAGAATAGAATAGAACAGAACAGAATAGAACAGAATAGAACAGAAATGAATAGAACAGAACACAACACAACAGAACAGAATAGAATAGAATGGAATCGAACAGAATAGAATAGAATAGAACAGAATAGAATAGAATAGAATAGAATAGAATAGAATAGAATAGAATAGAACAGAACAGAAGAGAATAGAATATAATAGAACAGAACAGAATAGAACCGAATAGAACAGAACCGAATAGAACCGTACAGAAGTGAATAGAACAGAATAGAATAGAATGAAATAGAACACAGTAGAATAGAATAGTACAGAATAGAACAGATTAGAATAGAATAGAATAGAACAGAACAGAACAGAAAAAAATAGAACAGAAGAGAACAGAATAGAATAGAAAAGAGTAGAATAGAACAGATAAGAAGAGAACAGAATAGAATAGAATAGAACAGAACAGAATAGAACAGAATAGAATAGAATAGAACAGAACAGAACAGAACATAATCGAACAGAATAGAATAGAATAGAAAAGAATAGAACAGAATAGATTAGAATCGAACAGAATAGAAAAGAATAGAAGAGAATAGAAAAGAACAGAAGAGAATAGAATAGAACAGAATAGAATAGAACAGAATAGAATAGAATAGAACAGAATAGAATAGAATAGAACAGAACAGAACAGAATAGAATAGAATAGAACAGAATAAAACAGAACAGAACAGAACAAAACAGAACAGAATAAAATAGAACAGGACAGAACAAATTAGAATAGATTAGAACAGAATAGAATAGAATAGAATAGAATAGAATAGAATAGAATAGAATAGAATAGAATAGAATAGAATCGAACAGAATAGAATAGAATAGAATAGAATAGAATAGAAAAGAATAGAATAGAATAGAATAGAATAGAATAGAATAGAATAGAACAGAAGAGAATAGAATAGAATAGAACAGAACAGAATAGAACCGAATAGAACAGAACTGAATAGAACAGAACACAACACAACAGAACAGAATAGAATAGAATAGAATAGAACAGAACCGAATAGAACTGAACAGAACTGAATAGAACAGAATAGAATAGAATGAAATAGAACACAGTAGAATAGAATAGTACAGAATAGAACAGATTAGAATAGAATAGAATAGAACAGAACAGAACAGAAAAAAATAGAACAGAAGAGAACAGCATAGAATAGAACAGAGTAGAACAGAACAGAACAGAACAGAACAGAATAGAATAGAATAGAACAGAACAGAATAGAACAGAATAGATTAGAATAGAACAGAAGAGAAAAACAGAACAGAACAGAACATAATCGAACAGAATAGAATAGAATAGAACAGAATAGAATACAATAGAATAGAATAGAATAGAACAGAACATAAGAGAATAGAATAGAATAGAACAGAACAGAATAGAACCGAATAGAATAGAATAGAACAGAAGAGAATAGAACAGAACAGAACAGAACATAATCGAACAGAATAGAATAGAATAGAAAAGAATAGAACAGAATAGAGTAGAATCGAACGGAATAGAAAGGAATAGAACAGAATAGAATAGAATAGAATAGAATAGAATAGAATAGAATAGAATAGAATAGAACAGAACAGAACAGAATATAATTGAACAGAATAGAATAGAATAGAATAGAATAGATCAGAATAGAATAGAATCGAACAGAATAGAATAGAATAGAACAGAATAGAACAGAATTGAACAGAACAGAATAGAACAGAACACAACACAACAGAACAGAATGGAATAGAATAGAATAGAACAGAACCGAATAGAACCGTACAGAAGTGAATAGAATAGAATAGAGTAGAATGGAATAGAACACAATAGAATATAATAGAACAGAAGAGAACAGATTAGAATAGAAAAGAATAGAACAGAACAGAATAGAATAGAACAGAATAGAACAGAACACAGCACAATAGAACAGAATAGAATAGAATAGAATAGAACAGAATAGAAGAGAATAGAATAGAATAGAATAGAATAGAATAGAACAGAACAGAATAGAACAGAATAGAACAGAACAGAATAGAACAGAACAGAATAGAATAGAATAGAATAGAATAGAACAGAATAGAATAGAATAGAATAGAATAGAACAGAAAAGAATAGAATCGAACAGAATAGAATAGAATAGAACAGAATAGAACAGAACACAACACAATAGAACAGAATAGAATAGAATAGAATAGAACAGAATAGAATAGAATAGAATAGAATAGAACAGAACAGAACAGAATATAATAGAATAGAACAGAATAAAACAGAACAGAACAGAACAAAACAGAACAGAATAAAATAGAACAGGACAGAACAGATTAGAATAGATTAGAACAGAATAGAACAGAACAGAATAGAATAGAATAGTATAGAATAGAATAGAACAGAAGAGAATAGAATAGAATAGAATAGAATAGAATAGAATAGAATAGAATAGAATAGAATAGAACAGAACAGAATAGAACAGAATAGAACAGAATAGAACAGAATAGAATAGAATAGAATAGAATAGAGCAGAATAGAATAGAATAGAACAGAACAGAATAGAACAGAATAGAATAGAATAGAACAGAACAGAACAGAACAGAATAGAATAGAATAGAATAGAATAGAATAGAATAGAATAGAATCGAACAGAACAGAATAGAATAGAACAGAATAGAATAGAATAGAACAGAATAGAATAGAACAGAACAGAACAGAACAGAATAGAATAGAATAGAATAGAACAGAATAAAACAGAACAGAACAGAACAAAACAGAACAGAATAAAATAGAACAGGACAGAACAGAATAGAATAGATTAGAACAGAATAGAACAGAACAGAATAGAATAGAATAGAATAGAATAGAATAGAATAGAATAGATCAGAACAGAAGAGAATCGAACAGAATAGAATAGAATAGAAAAGAATAGAACAGAATAGAATAGAATCGAACAGAATAGAATAGAATAGAACAGAATAGAATAGAATAGAATTGACTAGAATAGAACAGAACAGAAGAGAATAGAATAGAATAGAACAGAACAGAATAGAACAGAATAGAACAGAAATGAATAGAACAGAACACAACACAACAGAACAGAATAGAATAGAATGGAATCGAACAGAATAGAATAGAATAGAACAGAATAGAATAGAATAGAATAGAATAGAATAGAATAGAATAGAATAGAATAGAACAGAACAGAAGAGAATAGAATATAATAGAACAGAACAGAATAGAACCGAATAGAACAGAACCGAATAGAACCGTACAGAAGTGAATAGAACAGAATAGAATAGAATGAAATAGAACACAGTAGAATAGAATAGTACAGAATAGAACAGATTAGAATAGAATAGAATAGAACAGAACAGAACAGAAAAAAATAGAACAGAAGAGAACAGAATAGAATAGAAAAGAGTAGAATAGAACAGATAAGAAGAGAACAGAATAGAATAGAATAGAACAGAACAGAATAGAACAGAATAGAATAGAATAGAACAGAACAGAACAGAACATAATCGAACAGAATAGAATAGAATAGAAAAGAATAGAACAGAATAGATTAGAATCGAACAGAATAGAAAAGAATAGAAGAGAATAGAAAAGAACAGAAGAGAATAGAATAGAACAGAATAGAATAGAACAGAATAAAATAGAATAGAACAGAATAGAATAGAATAGAACAGAACAGAACAGAATAGAATAGAATAGAACAGAATAAAACAGAACAGAACAGAACAAAACAGAACAGAATAAAATAGAACAGGACAGAACAAATTAGAATAGATTAGAACAGAACAGAATAGAATAGAATAGAATAGAATAGAATAGAATAGAATAGAATAGAATAGAATAGAATAGAATAGAATCGAACAGAATAGAATAGAATAGAACAGAATAGAATAGAATAGAATAGAATAGAATAGAATAGAATAGAATAGAACAGAAGAGAATAGAATAGAATAGAACAGAACAGAATAGAACCGAATAGAACAGAACTGAATAGAACAGAACACAACACAACAGAACAGAATAGAATAGAATAGAATAGAACAGAACCGAATAGAACTGAACAGAACTGAATAGAACAGAATAGAATAGAATGAAATAGAACACAGTAGAATAGAATAGTACAGAATAGAACAGATTAGAATAGAATAGAATAGAACAGAACAGAACAGAAAAAAATAGAACAGAAGAGAACAGCATAGAATAGAACAGAGTAGAACAGAACAGAACAGAACAGAACAGAATAGAATAGAATAGAACAGAACAGAATAGAACAGAATAGATTAGAATAGAACAGAAGAGAAAAACAGAACAGAACAGAACATAATCGAACAGAATAGAATAGAATAGAACAGAATAGAATACAATAGAATAGAATAGAATAGAACAGAACATAAGAGAATAGAATAGAATAGAACAGAACAGAATAGAACCGAATAGAACAGAACTGAATAGAACAGAACACAACACAACAGAACAGAATAGAATAGAATAGAATAGAACAGAACAGAATAGAATAGAATAGAATAGAATAGAATAGAATAGAATAGAATAGAATAGAATAGAATAGAACAGAACAGAATAGAACAGAATAGAACAGAACAGAATAGAATAGAATAGAATAGAATAGAACAGAACAGAATAGAACAGAATAGAACAGAACAGAATAGAATAGAATAGAATAGAATAGAACAGAATAGAATAGAATAGAATAGAATAGAATAGAACAGAACAGAATAGAATCGAACAGAATAGAATAGAATAGAATAGAACAGAATAGAACAGAATAGAATAGAATAGAATAGAATAGAACAGAACAGAATAGAATAGAACAGAATAGAATACAACAGAATAGAATAGAATAGAACAGAATAGAATAGAATAGAACAGAACAGAACAGAATAGAATAGAATAGAACAGAATAAAACAGAACAGAACAGAACAAAACAGAACAGAATAAAATAGAACAGGACAGAACAGATTAGAATAGATTAGAACAGAATAGAACAGAACAGAATATAATAGAATAGAATAGAATAGAATAGAATAGAATCGAACAGAATAGAATACAATAGAACAGAATAGAATACAATAGAATAGAATAGAATAGAACAGAACAGAAGAGATTAGAATAGAATAGAACAGGACAGAATAGAACCGAATAGAACAGAACTGAATAGAACAGAACACAACACAACAGAACAGAATAGAATAGAATAGAATAGAACAGAATAGAATAGAATGAAATAGAATAGAATAGAATAGAATAGAATAGAACAGAACAGAATAGAATAGAATAGAACAGAATAGAATGGAACAGAACAGAATAGAATAGAATAGAACAGAATATAATAGAATAGAACAGAAAAGAACAGAATAGAATAGAATAGAACAGAATAGAACAGAACAGTACAGAACAGAACAGAACAGAACAGAACAGAACAGAATATATTAGAACAGGACAGAACAGAATAGAATAGATTAGAACAGAATAGAACAGAAGAGAATAGAATAGAATAGAATAAAATAGAATAGAACAGAACAGAACAGAATAGAATCGAACAGAATAGAATAGAATAGAACAGAATAGAACAGAATAGAATAGAAGAACAGAATAGAACAGAACAGAAGATAATAGAATAGAATAGAATAGAATAGAATAGAATAGAATAGAATAGAACAGAACAGAACAGAACAGAACAGAATAGAATAGAATTGAATAGAATAGAATAGAATAGAAAAGAACAGAACAGAATAGAATCGAACAGAATAGAATAGAATAGAACAGAATAGAACAGAATAGAATAGAATAGAATAGAATAGAATAGAAAAGAACAGAATAGAATAGAACAGAATAGAATAGAACAGAATAGAATAGAATAGAACAGAATAGAATAGAATAGAACAGAACAGAACAGAATAGAATAGAATAGAATAGAACAGAATAAAACAGAACAGAACAGAACAAAACAGAACAGAATAAAATAGAACAGGACAGAACAGAATAGTATAGATTAGAACAGAATAGAAGAGAACAGAATAGAATATAATAGAATAGAATAGAATAGACTAGATCAGAACAGAAGAGAATCGAACAGAATAGAATAGAATAGAACAGAATAGAATAGAACTGAATAGAACAGAACACAACACAACAGAACAGAATAGAATAGAACAGAATAGAACAGAACCGAATAGAACAGAACTGAATAGAACAGAACACAACACAACTGAACAGAATAGAATAGAATAGAATAGAACAGAACCGAATTGAACAGAACTGAACTGAATAGAACAGAATAGAATAGAATGAAATAGAACACAGTAGAATAGAATAGTACAGAATAGAACAGATTAGAATAGAATAGAATAGAACAGAACAGAACAGAAAAAAATAGAACAGAAGAGAACAGAATAGAATAGAACAGAGTAGAATAGAACAGATCAGAAGAGAACAGATTAGAATAGAATAGAACAGAACAGAATAGAACAGAATAGAATAGAATAGAACAGAAGAGAATAGAACAGAACAGAACAGAACATAATCGTTCAGAATAGAATAGAATAGAAAAGAATAGAACAGAATAGAATAGAAACGAACAGAATAGAAAAGAATAGAACAGAATAGAATAGAATAGATCAGAATAGAATAGAATAGAATAGAATAGAATAGAATAGAACAGAACAGAACAGAATATAATTGAACAGAATAGAATAGAATAGAATAGAATAGATCAGAATAGAATAGAATCGAACAGAATAGAATAGAATAGAACAGAATAGAACAGAATTGAACAGAACGGAATAGAACAGAACACAACAGAACAGAACAGAATGGAATAGAATAGAATAGAACAGAACCGAATAGAACAGTACAGAAGTGAATAGAACAGAATAGAGTAGAATGGAATAGAACACAATAGATTAGAATAGAACAGAAGAGAACCGATTAGAATAGAAAAGAATAGAACAGAACAGAATAGAACAGAACACAACAGAACAGAATAGAATAGAATAGAATAGAATAGAATAGAATAGAATAGAATAGAACAGAACAGAATAGAATAGAACAGAACAGAATAGAATCGAACAGAATAGAATAGAATAGAGCAGAATAGAACAGAATAGAATGGAATAGAACAGAACAGAATAGAATAGAACAGAATAGAATACAACAGAATAGAATAGAATAGAACAGAATAGAATAGAATAGAACAGAACAGAACAGAATAGAATAGAATAGAACAGAATATAACAGAACAGAACAGAACAAAACAGAACAGAATAAAATAGAACAGGACAGAACAGATTAGAATAGATTAGAACAGAATAGAAAGGAACAGAATAGAATAGAATAGAATAGAATAGAATAGAATAGAATAGAATAGAATAGAATAGAATCGAACAGAATAGAATAGAATAGAACAGAATAGAATAGAATAGAATAGATCAGAAGCGAATAGAATAGAAGAGAACTGAATAGAATAGAATAGAATAGAACAGAACAGAATAGAATAGAATAGAACAGAACAGAATAGAATAGAATAGAACAGAATAGAATAGAATAGAACAGAATAGAATAGAATAGAACAGAATAGAGTAGAAGAGAACAGAACAGAATAGAATAGAATAGAAAAGAATAGAACAGATTAGAATAGAAAAGAATAGAACAGAACAGAACAGAACAGAACAGAATAAAATAGAACAGGACAGAACCGAATAGAATAGATTAGAACAAAATAGAACACAATATAATAGAATAGAATAGAATAGAATAGAACAGAACAGAACAGAACAGAATAGAATCGAACAGAACAGAATAGAATAGGATAGAACAGAACAGAATAGAATAGAATAGAACAGAATAGAATAGAATAGAACAGAACAGAATAGAATAGAATAGAACAGAATAGAATGGAACAGAACAGAATAGAATAGAATAGAACAGAATATAATAGAATAGAACAGAAAAGAACAGAATAGAATAGAATACAACAGAATAGAACAGAACAGTACAGAACAGAACAGAACAGAACAGAACAGAACAGAATATATTAGAACAGGACAGAACAGAATAGAATAGATTAGAACAGAATAGAACAGAAGAGAATAGAATAGAATAGAATAAAATAGAATAGAACAGAACAGAACAGAATAGAATCGAACAGAATAGAATAGAATAGAACAGAATAGAACAGAATAGAATAGAAGAACAGAATAGAACAGAACAGAAGAGAATAGAATAGAATAGAATAGAATAGAATAGAATAGAATAGAATAGAATAGAACAGAACAGAACAGAACAGAACAGAACAGAACAGAATAGAATAGAATAGAATAGAATAGAACAGAACAGAATAGAATAGAACAGAATAGAATAGAACAGAATAGAATAGAATAGAACAGAATAGAATAGAATAGAACAGAACAGAACAGAATAGAATAGAATAGAATAGAACAGAATAAAACAGAACAGAACAGAACAAAACAGAACAGAATAAAATAGAACAGGACAGAACAGAATAGTATAGATTAGAACAGAATAGAAGAGAACAGAATAGAATATAATAGAATAGAATAGAATAGACTAGATCAGAACAGAAGAGAATCGAACAGAATAGAATAGAATAGAAAAGAATAGAACAGAATAGAATAGAATCGAACAGAATAGAATAGAATAGAACAGAATAGAATAGAACTGAATAGAACAGAACACAACACAACAGAACAGAATAGAATAGAACAGAATAGAACAGAACCGAATAGAACAGAACTGAATAGAACAGAACACAACACAACAGAACAGAATAGAATAGAATAGAATAGAACAGAACCGAATTGAACAGAACTGAACTGAATAGAACAGAATAGAATAGAATGAAATAGAACACAGTAGAATAGAATAGTACAGAATAGAACAGATTAGAATAGAATAGAATAGAACAGAACAGAACAGAAAAAAATAGAACAGAAGAGAACAGAATAGAATAGAACAGAGTAGAATAGAACAGATCAGAAGAGAACAGAATAGAATAGAATAGAACAGAACAGAATAGAACAGAATAGAATAAAATAGAACAGAAGAGAATAGAACAGAACAGAACAGAACATAATCGTTCAGAATAGAATAGAATAGAAAAGAATAGAACAGAATAGAATAGAATCGAACAGAATAGAAAAGAATAGAACAGAATAGAATAGAATAGAATAGAATAGAATAGAATAGAATAGAATAGAATAGAATAGAACAGAACAGAACAGAATATAATTGAACAGAATAGAATAGAATAGAAGAGAATCGAACAGAATAGAATAGAATAGAACAGAATAGAACAGAATTGAACAGAACGGAATAGAACAGAACACAACACAACAGAACAGAATGGAATAGAATAGAATAGAACAGAACCGAATAGAACAGTACAGAAGTGAATAGAACAGAATAGAGTAGAATGGAATAGAACACAATAGATTAGAATAGAACAGAAGAGAACAGATTAGAATAGAAAAGAATAGAACAGAACAGAATAGAATAGAACAGAATAGAACAGAACACAACAGAATAGAATAGAATAGAATAGAATAGAATAGAATAGAATAGAATAGAATAGAACAGAACAGAATAGAATAGAACAGAACAGAACAGAACAGAATATATTAGAACAGGACAGAACAGAATAGAATAGATTAGAACAGAATAGAACAGAAGAGAATAGAATAGAATAGAATAGAATAAAATAGAATAGAACAGAACAGAACAGAATAGAATCGAACAGAATAGAATAGAATAGAACAGAATAGAACAGAATAGAATAGAAGAACAGAATAGAACAGAACAGAAGAGAATAGAATAGAATAGAATAGAATAGAATAGAATAGAATAGAATAGAACAGAACAGAACAGAACAGAACAGAGTAGAATAGAATAGAATAGAATAGAATAGAATAGAATAGAACAGAACAGAATAGAATCGAACAGAATAGAATAGAATAGAACAGAATAGAACAGAATAGAATAGAATAGAATAGAATAGAATAGAAAAGAACAGAATAGAATAGAACAGAATAGAATAGAACAGAATAGAATAGAATAGAGCAGAATAGAATAGAATAGAACAGAACAGAACAGAATAGAATAGAATAGAATAGAACAGAATAAAACAGAACAGAACAGAACAAAACAGAACAGAATGAAATAGAACAGGACAGAACAGAATAGTATAGATTAGAACAGAATAGAAGAGAACAGAATAGAATATAATAGAATAGAATAGAATAGACTAGATCAGAACAGAAGAGAATCGAACAGAATAGAATAGAATAGAAAAGAATAGAACAGAATAGAATAGAATCGAACAGAATAGAATAGAATAGAACAGAATAGAATAGAACTGAATAGAACAGAACACAACACAACAGAACAGAATAGAATAGAACAGAATAGAACAGAACCGAATAGAACAGAACTGAATAGAACAGAACACAACACAACAGAACAGAATAGAATAGAATAGAATAGAACAGAACCGAATTGAACAGAACTGAACTGAATAGAACAGAATAGAATAGAATGAAATAGAACACAGTAGAATAGAATAGTACAGAATAGAACAGATTAGAATAGAATAGAATAGAACAGAACAGAACAGAAAAAAATAGAACAGAAGCGAACAGAATAGAATAGAACAGAGTAGAATAGAACAGATCAGAAGAGAACAGAATAGAATAGAATAGAACAGAACAGAATAGAACAGAATAGAATAAAATAGAACAGAAGAGAATAGAACAGAACAGAACAGAACATAATCGTTCAGAATAGAATAGAATAGAAAAGAATAGAACAGAATAGAATAGAATCGAACAGAATAGAAAAGAATAGAACAGAATAGAATAGAATAGAATAGAATAGAATAGAATAGAATAGAATAGAATAGACCAGAACAGAACAGAATATAATTGAACAGAATAGAATAGAATAGAATAGAATAGATCAGAATAGAATAGAATAGAATAGAATAGAACAGAATTGAACAGAACGGAATAGAACAGAACACAACACAACAGAACAGAATGGAATAGAATAGAATAGAACAGAACCGAATAGAACAGTACAGAAGTGAATAGAACAGAATAGAGTAGAATGGAATAGAACACAATAGATTAGAATAGAACAGAAGAGAACAGATTAGAATAGAAAAGAATAGAACAGAACAGAATAGAATAGAACAGAATAGAACAGAACACAACAGAATAGAATAGAATAGAATAGAATAGAATAGAATAGAATAGAACAGAACAGAATAGAATAGAACAGAACAGAATAGAATCGAACAGAATAGAATAGAATAGAACAGAATAGAACAGAATAGAATGGAATAGAACAGAACAGAATAGAATAGAACAGAATAGAATACAACAGAATAGAATAGAATAGAACAGAATAGAATAGAATAGAACAGAACAGAACAGAATAGAATAGAATAGAACAGAATATAACAGAAAAGAACAGAACAAAACAGAACAGAATAAAATAGAACAGGACAGAACAGATTAGAATAGATTAGAACAGAATAGAAAGGAACAGAATAGAATAGAATAGAATAGAATAGAATAGAATCGAACAGAATAGAATAGAATAGAACAGAATAGAATAGAATAGAATAGAATAGAATAGAACAGAACAGTAGAGAATAGAATAGAATAGAACAGAACAGAATAGAACCGAATAGAACAGAACTGAATAGAACAGAACACAACACAACAGAACAGAATAGAATAGAATAGAATAGAATAGAACAGAACCGAATAGAACTGAACAGAACTAAATAGAACAGAATAGAATAGAATGAAATAGAACACAGCAGAATAGAATAGTACAGAATAGAACAGATTAGAATAGAATAGAATAGAACAGAAGAGAACAGAAAAAAATAGAACGAAGAGAACAGAATAGAATAGAACAGAGTAGAATAGAACAGAACAAATCAGAACAGAATAGAATAGAATAGAACAGAACAGAATAGAACAGAATAGAATAGAATAGAACAGAAGAGAATAGAACAGAACAGAACAGAATATAATCGAACAGAAGAGAATAGAATAGAAAAGAATAGAACAGAATAGAATAGAATCGAACAGAATAGAATAGAATAGAACAGAATAGAATATAATACAATAGAATAGAATAGAATAGAATAGAACAGAACAGAACAGAATAGAATCGAACAGAATAGAAGAAAATAGAATAGAATAGAACAGAATAGAATAGAATCGAACAGAATAGAATAGAATAGAACAGAATAGACAGGAACAGAATAGAACAGAACACAACACAACAGAACAGAATGGAATAGAATAGAATAGAACAGAACCGAATAGAACAGTACAGAACTGAATAGAATAGAATACAATAGAATAGAACAGAAAATAATAGAATAGAACAGAATAGAATAGAATAGAATATAACAAAGTAGAATCGAATAGAATAGCATAGAACAGAACAGAATAGAATAGAACAGAACAGAACAGAACAGAACAGAATAGAATAGAATAGAACAGGACAGAACAGAATAGAATAGATTAGAACAGAATAGAACACAATAGAATAGAATAGAATAGAATAGAAGAGAACAGAACAGAATCGAATCGAACAGAATAGAATAGAATAGAACAGAATAGAACAGATTAGAATAGAAAAGAATAGAACAGAATAGAACAGAACAGAACAGAACAGAACAGAATAAAATAGAACAGGACAGAACAGAATAGAATAGATTAGAACAAAATAGAACACAATATAATAGAATAGAATAGAATAGAACAGAACAGAACAGAATAGAATCGAACAGAATGGAATAGAATTGAACAGAATAGAACAGAATAGAATAGAATAGAATAGAATAGAACAGAACAGAAGAGAATAAATAGAATAGATTAGAATACAATAGAATAAAACAGAATAGAACAGAATAGTACAGAACAGAATAGAATAGAATTGAATAGAAGAACAGATCAGAATAGAATAGAATAGAATAGAATAGAATAGAATAGAACAGAACAGAATAGAATAGAATAGACCAAAATAGAATAGAATAGAACAGAATAGAATAGAATAGAACAGAACAGAACAGAATAGAATAGAATAGAACAGAACAGAATAGAATAGAATAGAAGAGAACAGAACAGAACAGAACAGAACAGAATATAATATAACAGGACAGAACAGAATAGAATAGATTAGAACAGAATAGAACAGAACAGAATAGAATAGAATAGAATAGAATAGAATAGAATAGAATAGAATAGAATAGAACAGAACAGAACAGAATAGAATCGAACAGAATATAATAGAATAGAACAGAATAGAACAGAATAGAATAGAAGAACAGAACAGAACAGAAAAAAATAGAACAGAAGAGAACAGAATAGAATAGAACAGAGTAGAATAGAACAGATCAGAAGAGAAAAGAATAGAATAGAATAGAACAGAACAGAATAGAACAGAATAGAATAGAATAGAACAGAAGAGAATAGAACAGAACAGAACAGAACATAATCGAACAGAATAGAATAGAATAAAAAAGAATAGAACAGAAGAGAATAGAATCGAACGGAATAGAAAAGAATAGAACAGAATAGAATAGAATAGAATAGAATAGAATAGAATAGAACAGAACAGAACAGAATATAATTGAACAGAATAGAATAGAATAGAATAGAATAGATCAGAATAGAATAGAATCGAACAGAATAGAATAGAATAGAACAGAATAGAACAGAATTGAACAGAACAGAATAGAACAGAACACAACACAACAGAACAGAATGGAATAGAATAGAATAGAACAGAACCGAATAGAACCGTACAGAAGTGAATAGAACAGAATAGAGTAGAATGGAATAGAACACAATAGAATATAATAGAACAGAAGAGAACAGATTAGAATAGAAAAGACTAGAACAGAACACAACACAACAGAACAGAATAGAATAGAATAGAATAGAACAGAATAGAACAGAATAGAATAGAATAGAATAGAATAGAATAGAATAGAATAGAACAGAACAGAATAGAACAGAATAGAACAGAACAGAATAGAACAGAACAGAATAGAATAGAATAGAATAGAATAGAACAGAATCGAATAGAATAGAATAGAATAGAACAGAACAGAATAGAATCGAACAGAATAGAATAGAATAGAACAGAATAGAACAGAATAGAATAGAATAGAATAGAATAGAACAGAACAGAATAGAATAGAACAGAATAGAATAGAACAGAATAGAATAGAATAGAACAGAATAGAATAGAATAGAACAGAACAGAACAGAATATAATAGAATAGAACAGAATAAAACAGAACAGAACAGAACAAAACAGAACAGAATAAAATAGAACAGGACAGAACAGATTAGAATAGATTAGAACAGAATAGAACAGAATAGAATAGAATAGAATAGAATAGAATAGAATAGAATAGAATAGAACAGAAGAGAATAGATTAGAATAGAATAGAATAGAATAGAATAGAATAGAATAGAATAGAATAGAATAGAATAGAATAGAACAGAACAGAATAGAACAGAATAGAACAGAATAGAACAGAATAGAATAGAATAGAATAGAACAGAATAGAATAGAATAGAATAGAACAGAACAGAATAGAATCGAACAGAATAGAATAGAATAGAACAGAATCGAACAGAATAGAATAGAATAGAAAAGAATAGAACAGAATAGAATAGAATCGAACAGAACAGAATAGAATATAACAGAATAGAATAGAATAGAACAGAATAGAATAGAACAGAACAGAACAGAACAGAATAGAATAGAATAGAATAGAACAGAATAAAACAGAACAGAACAGAACAAAACAGAACAGAATAGAATACAATAGAACAGAATAGAATACAATAGAATAGAATAGAATAGAACAGAACAGAATAGAATAGAATATAATAGAATAGAATAGAATAGATCAGAACAGAAGAGAATCGAACAGAATAGAATAGAATAGAACAGAATCGAACAGAATAGAATAGAATAGAAAAGAATAGAACAGAATAGAATAGAATCGAACAGAATAGAATAGAATAGAACAGAATAGAATAGAATAGAATAGAATAGAATAGAATAGAACAGAACAGAACAGAATAGAATCGAACAGAATAGAAGAGAATAGAATAGAATAGAACAGAATAGAATAGAATCGAACAGAATAGAATAGAATAGAACAGAATAGAACAGAACAGAATAGAACAGAACACAACACAACAGAACAGAATGGAATAGAATAGAATAGAACAGAACCGAATAGAACAGTACAGAACTGAATAGAATAGAATACAATAGAATAGAACAGAAAATAATAGAATAGAACAGAATAGAATAGAATAGAATATAACAAAGTAGAATCGAATAGAATAGCATAGAACAGAACAGAATAGAATAGAACAGAACAGAACAGAACAGATCAGAATAGAATAGAATAGAACAGGACAGAACAGAATAGAATAGATTAGAACAGAATAGAACACAATAGAATAGAATAGAATAGAATAGAAGAGAACAGAACAGAATCGAATCGAACAGAATAGAATAGAATAGAACAGAATAGAACAGATTAGAATAGAAAAGAATAGAACAGAATAGAACAGAACAGAACAGAACAGAACAGAATAAAATAGAACAGGACAGAACAGAATAGAATAGATTAGAACAAAATAGAACACAATATAATAGAATAGAATAGAATAGAACAGAACAGAACAGAATAGAATCGAACAGAATGGAATAGAATTGAACAGAATAGAACAGAATAGAATAGAATAGAATAGAATAGAATAGAACAGAACAGAAGAGAATAAATAGAATAGATTAGAATACAATAGAATAAAACAGAATAGAACAGAATAGTACAGAACAGAATAGAATAGAATTGAATAGAAGAACAGATCAGAATAGAATAGAATAGAATAGAATAGAATAGAATAGAACAGAACAGAATAGAATAGAATAGACCAAAATAGAATAGAATAGAACAGAATAGAATAGAATAGAACAGAACAGAACAGAATAGAATAGAATAGAACAGAACAGAATAGAATAGAATAGAAGAGAACAGAACAGAACAGAACAGAACAGAATATAATATAACAGGACAGAACAGAATAGAATAGATTAGAACAGAATAGAACAGAACAGAATAGAATAGAATAGAATAGAATAGAATAGAATAGAATAGAATAGAACAGAACAGAACAGAATAGAATCGAACAGAATATAATAGAATAGAACAGAATAGAACAGAATAGAATAGAAGAACAGAACAGAACAGAAAAAAATAGAACAGAAGAGAACAGAATAGAATAGAACAGAGTAGAATAGAACAGATCAGAAGAGAAAAGAATAGAATAGAATAGAACAGAACAGAATAGAACAGAATAGAATAGAATAGAACAGAAGAGAATAGAACAGAACAGAACAGAACATAATCGAACAGAATAGAATAGAATAAAAAAGAATAGAACAGAAGAGAATAGAATCGAACGGAATAGAAAAGAATAGAACAGAATAGAATAGAATAGAATAGAATAGAATAGAATAGAATAGAACAGAACAGAACAGAATATAATTGAACAGAATAGAATAGAATAGAATAGAATAGATCAGAATAGAATAGAATCGAACAGAATAGAATAGAATAGAACAGAATAGAACAGAATTGAACAGAACAGAATAGAACAGAACACAACACAACAGAACAGAATGGAATAGAATAGAATAGAACAGAACCGAATAGAACCGTACAGAAGTGAATAGAACAGAATAGAGTAGAATGGAATAGAACACAATAGAATATAATAGAACAGAAGAGAACAGATTAGAATAGAAAAGAATAGAACAGAACACAACACAACAGAACAGAATAGAATAGAATAGAATAGAACAGAATAGAACAGAATAGAATAGAATAGAATAGAATAGAATAGAATAGAATAGAACAGAACAGAATAGAACAGAATAGAACAGAACAGAATAGAACAGAACAGAATAGAATAGAATAGAATAGAATAGAACAGAATCGAATAGAATAGAATAGAATAGAACAGAACAGAATAGAATCGAACAGAATAGAATAGAATAGAACAGAATAGAACAGAATAGAATAGAATAGAATAGAATAGAACAGAACAGAATAGAATAGAACAGAATAGAATAGAACAGAATAGAATAGAATAGAACAGAATAGAATAGAATAGAACAGAACAGAACAGAATATAATAGAATAGAACAGAATAAAACAGAACAGAACAGAACAAAACAGAACAGAATAAAATAGAACAGGACAGAACAGATTAGAATAGATTAGAACAGAATAGAACAGAATAGAATAGAATAGAATAGAATAGAATAGAATAGAATAGAATAGAATAGAACAGAAGAGAATAGATTAGAATAGAATAGAATAGAATAGAATAGAATAGAATAGAATAGAATAGAATAGAATAGAATAGAATAGAACAGAACAGAATAGAACAGAATAGAACAGAATAGAACAGAATAGAATAGAATAGAATAGAACAGAATAGAATAGAATAGAATAGAACAGAACAGAATAGAATCGAACAGAATAGAATAGAATAGAACAGAATCGAACAGAATAGAATAGAATAGAAAAGAATAGAACAGAATAGAATAGAATCGAACAGAACAGAATAGAATAGAACAGAATAGAATAGAATAGAACAGAATAGAATAGAACAGAACAGAACAGAACAGAATAGAATAGAATAGAATAGAACAGAATAAAACAGAACAGAACAGAACAAAACAGAACAGAATAGAATACAATAGAACAGAATAGAATACAATAGAATAGAATAGAATAGAACAGAACAGAATAGAATAGAATATAATAGAATATAATAGAATAGATCAGAACAGAAGAGAATCGAACAGAATAGAATAGAATAGAACAGAATCGAACAGAATAGAATAGAATAGAAAAGAATAGAACAGAATAGAATAGAATCGAACAGAATAGAATAGAATAGAACAGAATAGAATAGAATAGAATAGAATAGAATAGAATAGAACAGAACAGAACAGAATAGAATCGAACAGAATAGAAGAGAATAGAATAGAATAGAACAGAATAGAATAGAATCGAACAGAATAGAATAGAATAGAACAGAATAGAACAGAACAGAATAGAACAGAACACAACACAACAGAACAGAATGGAATAGAATAGAATAGAACAGAACCGAATAGAACAGTACAGAACTGAATAGAATAGAATACAATAGAATAGAACAGAAAATAATAGAATAGAACAGAATAGAATAGAATAGAATATAACAAAGTAGAATCGAATAGAATAGCATAGAACAGAACAGAATAGAATAGAACAGAACAGAACAGAACAGAACAGAACAGAACAGAATAGAATAGAACAGGACAGAACAGAATAGAATAGATTAGAACAGAATAGAACACAATAGAATAGAATAGAATAGAATAGAATAGAAGAGAACAGAACAGAATCGAATCGAACAGAATAGAATAGAATAGAACAGAATAGAACAGATTAGAATAGAAAAGAATAGAACAGAATAGAACAGAACAGAACAGAACAGAACAGAACAGAATAAAATAGAACAGGACAGAACAGAATAGAATAGATTAGAACAAAATAGAACACAATATAATAGAATAGAATATAATAGAACAGAAGAGAACAGAATAGAATCGAACAGAATGGAATAGAATTGAACAGAATAGAACAGAATAGAATAGAATAGAATAGAATAGAACAGAACAGAAGAGAATAAATAGAATAGATTAGAATACAATAGAATAAAACAGAATAGAACAGAATAGTACAGAACAGAATAGAATAGAATTGAATAGAAGAACAGATCAGAATAGAATAGATTAGAATAGAATAGAATAGAATAGAATAGAATAGAATAGAAAAGAACAGAATAGAATAGAATAGACCAAAATAGAATAGAATAGAACAGAATAGAATAGAATAGAACAGAACAGAATAGAATAGAATAGAACAGAACAGAATAGAATAGAATAGAACAGAATAGAATAGAATAGAATAGAACAGAACAGAATAGAATAGAATAGAACAGAATAGAATAGAATAGAACATAATAGAATAGAATAGAACAGAATAGAACAGAACAGAACAGAACAGAACAGAACAGAATAGAACAGAACAGAACAGAACAGAACAGAACAGAATATAATAGAACAGGACAGAACAGAATAGAATAGATTAGAACAGAATAGAACAGAACAGAATAGAATAGAATAGAATAGAATAGAATAGAACAGAACAGAACAGAATAGAATCGAACAGAATATAATAGAATAGAACAGAATAGAACAGAATAGAATAGAAGAACAGAACAGAACAGAAAAAAATAGAACAGAAGAGAACAGAATAGAATAGAACAGAGTAGAATAGAACAGATCAGAAGAGAAAAGAATAGAATAGAATAGAACAGAACAGAATAGAACAGAATAGAATAGAATAGAACAGAAGAGAATAGAACAGAACAGAACAGAACATAATCGAACAGAATAGAATAGAATAGAAAAGAATAGAACAGAATAGAATAGAATCGAACGGAATAGAAAAGAATAGAACAGAATAGAATAGAATAGAATAGAATAGAATAGAATAGAATAGAATAGAATAGAATAGAATAGAATAGAACAGAACAGAACAGAATATAATTGAACAGAATAGAATAGAATAGAATAGAATAGATCAGAATAGAATAGAATCGAACAGAATAGAATAGAATAGAACAGAATAGAACAGAATTGAACAGAACAGAATAGAACAGAACACAACACAACAGAACAGAATGGAATAGAATAGAATAGAACAGAACCGAATAGAACCGTACAGAAGTGAATAGAACAGAATAGAGTAGAATGGAATAGAACACAATAGAATATAATAGAACAGAAGAGAACAGATTAGAATAGAAAAGAATAGAACAGAACAGAATAGAATAGAACAGAATAGAACAGAACACAGCACAATAGAACAGAATAGAATAGAATAGAATAGAACAGAATAGAATAGAATAGAATAGAATAGAATAGAATAGAATAGAATAGAACAGAACAGAATAGAACAGAATAGAACAGAACAGAATAGAACAGAAGAGAATAGAATAGAATAGAATAGAATAGAATAGAACAGAATAGAATAGAATAGAATAGAATAGAATAGAATAGAACAGAACAGAATAGAATCGAACAGAATAGAATAGAATAGAACAGAATAGAACAGAACACAACACAATAGAACAGAATAGAATAGAATAGAATAGAACAGAATAGAATAGAATAGAATAGAATAGAACAGAACAGAACAGAATATAATAGAATAGAACAGAATAAAACAGAACAGAACAGAACAAAACAGAACAGAATAAAATAGAACAGGACAGAACAGATTAGAATAGATTAGAACAGAATAGAACAGAACAGAATAGAATAGAATAGAATAGAATAGAATAGAATAGAATAGAATAGAATAGAACAGAAGAGAATAGAATAGAATAGAATAGAATAGAATAGAATAGAATAGAATAGAATAGAATAGAATAGAATAGAATAGAACAGAACAGAATAGAACAGAATAGAACAGAATAGAACAGAATAGAATAGAATAGAATAGAATAGAGCAGAATAGAATAGAATAGAACAGAACAGAATAGAATCGAACAGAATAGAATAGAATAGAACAGAATAGAACAGAATAGAATAGAATAGAATTGAATAGAACAAAACAGAATAGAATAGAACAGAATAGAATAGAACAGAATAGAATAGAATAGAACAGAATAGAATAGAACAGAACAGAACAGAACAGAATAGAATAGAATAGAATAGAACAGAATAAAACAGAACAGAACAGAACAAAACAGAACAGAATAAAATAGAACAGGACAGAATAGAATAGAATAGATTAGAACAGAATAGAACAGAACAGAATAGAATAGAAGAGAATAGAATAGAATAGAATAGAATAGAATAGATCAGAACAGAAGAGAATCGAACAGAATAGAATAGAATAGAAAAGAAGAGAACAGAATAGAATAGAATCGAACAGAATAGAATAGAATAGAACAGAATAGAATAGAATAGAATTGACAAGAATAGAACAGAACAGAAGAGAATAGAATAGAATAGAACAGAACAGAATAGAACAGAAAAGAACAGAAATGAATAGAACAGAACACAACACAACAGAACAGAATAGAATAGAATAGAATCGAACAGAATAGAATAGAATAGAACAGAATAGAATAGAATAGAATAGAATAGAATAGAATAGAATAGAACAGAACAGAACAGAAGAGAATAGAATATAATAGAACAGAACAGAATAGAACCGAATAGAACAGAACCGAATAGAACCGTACAGAAGTGAATAGAACAGAATAGAATAGAATGAAATAGAACACAGTAGAATAGAATAGTACAGAATAGAACAGATTAGAATAGAATAGATTAGAACAGAACAGAACAGAAAAAAATAGAACAGAAGAGAACAGAATAGAATAGAAAAGAGTAGAATAGAACAGATAAGAAGAGAACAGAATAGAATAGAATAGAACAGAACAGAATAGAATAGAATAGAACAGAACAGAACAGAACATAATCGAACAGAATAGAATAGAATAGAAAAGAATAGAACAGAATAGATTAGAATCGAACAGAATAGAAAAGAATAGAAGAGAATAGAAAAGAACAGAAGAGAATAGAATAGAACAGAATAGAATAGAACAGAATAGAATAGAATAGAACAGAATAGAATAGAATAGAACAGAACAGAACAGAATAGAATAGAATAGAACAGAATAAAACAGAACAGAACAGAACAAAACAGAACAGAATAAAATAGAACAGGACAGAACAAATTAGAATAGATTAGAACAGAATAGAACAGAATAGAATAGAATAGAATAGAACAGAAGAGAATAGAATAGAATAGAACAGAACAGAATAGAACCGAATAGAACAGAACTGAATAGAACAGAACACAACACAACAGAACAGAATAGAATAGAATAGAATAGAACAGAACCGAATAGAACTGAACAGAACTGAATAGAACAGAATAGAATAGAATGAAATAGAACACAGTAGAATAGAATAGTACAGAATAGAACAGATTAGAATAGAATAGAATAGAACAGAACAGAACAGAAAAAAATAGAACAGAAGAGAACAGCATAGAATAGAACAGAGAAGAACAGAACAGAACAGAACAGAACAGAATAGAATAGAATAGAACAGAACAGAATAGAACAGAATAGATTAGAATAGAACAGAAGAGAATAGAACAGAACAGAACAGAACATAATCGAACAGAATAGAATAGAATAGAACAGAATAGAATACAATAGAATAGAATAGAATAGAACAGAACATAAGAGAATAGAATAGAATAGAACAGAACAGAATAGAACCGAATAGAACAGAACTGAATAGAACAGAACACAACACAACAGAACAGAATAGAATAGAATAGAATAGAACAGAACAGAATAGAATAGAATAGAATAGAATAGAATAGAATAGAATAGAATAGAATAGAACAGAACAGAATAGAACAGAATAGAACAGAACAGAATAGAATAGAATAGAATAGAATAGAACAGAATAGAATAGAATAGAATAGAACAGAACAGAACAGAATAGAATAGAATAGAACAGAATAAAACAGAACAGAACAGAACAAAACAGAACAGAATAAAATAGAACAGGACAGAACAGATTAGAATAGATTAGAACAGAATAGAACAGAACAGAATATAATAGAATAGAATAGAATAGAATAGAATAGAATCGAACAGAATAGAATACAATAGAACAGAATAGAATACAATAGAATAGAATAGAATAGAATAGAAAAGAACAGAAGAGATTAGAATAGAATAGAACAGGACAGAATAGAACCGAATAGAACAGAACTGAATAGAACAGAACACAACACAACAGAACAGAATAGAATAGAATAGAATAGAACAGAATAGAATAGAATGAAATAGAATAGAATAGAATAGAATAGAATAGAACAGAACAGAACAGAATAGAACAGAATAGAACAGAACAGAATAGAATAGAATAGAATAGAATAGAACAGAATAGAATAGAATAGAATAGAATAGAATAGAATAGAATAGAACAGAACAGAATAGAATCGAACAGAATAGAATAGAATAGAATAGAACAGAATAGAACAGAATAGAATAGAATAGAATAGAACAGAACAGAATAAAACAGAACAGAACAGAACAAAACAGAACAGAATAAAATAGAACAGGACAGAACAGAATAGAATAGATTAGAACAGAATAGAACAGAACAGAATAGAATAGAATATAATAGAATAGAATAGAATAGAATAGATCAGAACAGAAGAGAATCGAACAGAATAGAATAGAATAGAAAAGAATAGAACAGAATAGAATAGAATCGAACAGAACAGAATAGAACCGAATAGAACAGAAATGAATAGAACAGAACACAACACAATAGAACAGAATAGAATAGAATAGAATCGAACAGAATAGAATAGAATAGAACAGAATAGAATAGAATAGAATAGAATAGAATAGAATAGAATAGAATAGAATAGAATAGAATAGAACAGAACAGAAGAGAATAGAATAGAATAGAACAGAACAGAATAGAACCGAATAGAACAGAACCGAATAGAACCGTACAGAAGTGAATAGAACAGAATAGAATTGAATGAAATAGAACAGAGTAGAATAGAATAGTACAGAATAGAACAGATTAGAATAGAATAGAATAGAACAGAACAGAACAGAAAAAAATAGAACAGAAGAGAACAGAATAGAATAGAAAAGATTAGAATAGAACAGATAAGAAGAGAACAGAATAGAATAGAATAGAACAGAACAGAATAGAACAGAATAGAATAGAATAGAACAGAACAGAACAGAACATAATCGAACAGAATAGAATAGAATAGAAAAGAATAGAACAGAATAGATTAGAATCGAACAGAATAGAAAAGAATAGAAGAGAATAGAAAAGAACAGAAGAGAATAGAATAGAACAGAATAGAATAGAACAGAATAGAATAGAATAGAACAGAATAGAATAGAATAGAACAGAACAGAACAGAATAGTATAGAATAGAACAGAATAAAACAGAACAGAACAGAACAAAACAGAACAGAATAAAATAGAACAGGACAGAACAAATTAGAATAGATTAGAACAGAATAGAACAGAATAGAATAGAATAGAATAGAATAGAATAGAATAGAATAGAATCGAACAGAATAGAATAGAATAGAACAGAATAGAATAGAATAGAATAGAATAGAATAGAATAGAATAGAATAGAATAGAACAGAACAGAAGTGAATAGAATAGAATAGAACAGAACAGAATAGAACCGAATAGAACAGAACTGAATAGAACAGAACACAACACAGCAGAACCGAATAGAATAGAATAGAATAGAACAGAACCGAATAGAACTGAACAGAACTGAATAGAACAGAATAGAATAGAATGAAATAGAACACAGTAGAATAGAATAGTACAGAATAGAACAGATTAGAATAGAATAGAATAGAACAGAACAGAACAGAAAAAAATAGAACAGAAGAGAACAGCATAGAATAGAACAGAGTAGAACAGAACAGAACAGAACAGAACAGAATAGAATAGAATACAACAGAACAGAATAGAACAGAATAGAATAGAATAGAACAGAAGAGAATAGAACAGAACAGAACAGAACATAATCGAACAGAATAGAATAGAATAGAACAGAATAGAATACAATAGAATAGAATAGAATAGAACAGAACATAAGAGAATAGAATAGAATAGAACAGAACAGAATAGAACCGAATAGAACAGAACTGAATAGAACAGAACACAACACAACAGAACAGAATAGAATAGAATAGAATAGAACAGAACAGAATAGAATAGAATAGAATAGAATAGAATAGAATAGAATAGAATAGAATAGAATAGAATAGAATAGAATAGAATAGAATAGAACAGAACAGAATAGAACAGAATAGAACAGAACAGAATAGAATAGAATAGAATAGAACAGAATAGAATAGAATAGAATAGAATAGAACAGAACAGAATAGAATCGAACAGAATAGAATAGAATAGAACAGAACAGAACAGAATAGAATAGAATAGAACAGAATAAAACAGAACAGAACAGAACAAAACAGAACAGAATAAAATAGAACAGGACAGAACAGATTAGAATAGATTAGAACAGAATAGAACAGAACAGAATAGAATAGAATAGAATAGAATAGAATAGAATCGAACAGAATAGAATACAATAGAACAGAATAGAATACAATAGAATAGAATAGAATAGAACAGAACAGAAGAGATTAGAATAGAATAGAACAGGACAGAATAGAACCGAATAGAACAGAACTGAATAGAACAGAACACAACACAACAGAACAGAATAGAATAGAATAGAATAGAACAGAATAGAATAGAATGAAATAGAATAGAATAGAATAGAATAGAATAGAATAGAATAGAATAGAATAGAACAGAACAGAACAGAATAGAACAGAATAGAACAGAACAGAATAGAATAGAATAGAATAGAATAGAACAGAATAGAATAGAATAGAATAGAATAGAACAGAACAGAACAGAATCGAACAGAATAGAATAGAATAGAAAAGAATAGAACAGAATAGAATAGAATCGAACAGAATAGAATAGAATAGAACAGAATAGAATAGAATAGAATAGAATAGAATAGAACAGAACAGAACAGAATAGAATCGAACAGAATAGAAGAGAATAGAATGGAATAGAACAGAATAGAATAGAATCGAACAGAATAGAATAGAATAGAACAGAATAGAACAGAACAGAATAGAACAGAACACAACACAACAGAACAGAATGGATTAGAATAGAATAGAACAGAACCGAATAGAACAGTACAGAACTGAATAGAATAGAATACAATAGAATAGAACAGAAAATAATAGAATAGAACAGAATAGAATAGAATAGAATATAACAAAGTAGAATCGAATAGAATAGCATAGAACAGAACAGAATAGAATAGAACAGAACAGAACAGAACAGAACAGAACAGAATAGAATAGAATAGAACAGGACAGAACAGAATAGAATAGATTTGAACAGAATAGAACACAATAGAATAGAATAGAATAGAATAGAAGAGAACAGAACAGAATCGAATCGAACAGAATAGAATAGAATAGAACAGAATAGAACAGATTAGAATAGAAAAGAATAGAACAGAATAGAACAGAACAGAACAGAACAGAACAGAACAGAATAAAATAGAACAGGACACAACAGAATAGAATAGATTAGAACAAAATAGAACACAATATAATAGAATAGAATAGAATAGAACAGAACAGAACAGAATAGAATCGAACAGAATGGAATAGAATTGAACAGAATAGAACAGAATAGAATAGAATAGAATAGAATAGAACAGAACAGAAGAGAATAAATAGAATAGATTAGAATACAATAGAATAAAACAGAATAGAACAGAATAGTACAGAACAGAATAGAATAGAATTGAATAGAAGAACAGATCAGAATAGAATAGATTAGAATAGAATAGAATAGAATAGAATAGAACAGAACAGAATAGAATAGAATAGACCAAAATAGAATAGAATAGAACAGAATAGAATAGAATAGAACAGAACAGAATAGAATAGAATAGAACAGAACAGAATAGAATAGAATAGAACAGAATAGAATAGAATAGAACAGAACAGAATAGAATAGAATAGAACAGAATAGAATAGAATAGAACATAATAGAATAGAATAGAACAGAATAGAACAGAATAGAACAGAACAGAACAGAACAGAACAGAACAGAACAGAATAGAACAGAACAGAACAGAACAGAACAGAACAGAATATAATAGAACAGGACAGAACAGAATTGAATAGATTAGAACAGAATAGAATAGAATAGAACAGAACAGAACAGAATAGAATCGAACAGAATATAATAGAATAGAACAGAATAGAACAGAATAGAATAGAAGAACAGAACAGAACAGAAAAAAATAGAACAGAAGAGAACAGAATAGAATAGAACAGAGTAGAATAGAACAGATCAGAAGAGAAAAGAATAGAATAGAATAGAACAGAACAGAATAGAAGAGAATAGACCAAAATAGAATAGAATAGAACAGAATAGAATAGAATAGAAAAGAACAGAATAGAATAGATTAGAACAGAATAGAACAGAACAGAATAGAATAGAATAGAATAGAATAGAATAGAATAGAATAGAACAGAACAGAACAGAATAGAATCGAACAGAATATAATAGAATAGAACAGAATAGAACAGAATAGAATAGAAGAACAGAACAGAACAGAAAAAAATAGAACAGAAGAGAACAGAATAGAATAGAACAGAGTAGAATAGAACAGATCAGAAGAGAAAAGAATAGAATAGAATAGAACAGAACAGAATAGAACAGAATAGAATAGAATAGAACAGAAGAGAATAGAACAGAACAGAACAGAACATAATCGAACAGAATAGAATAGAATAGAAAAGAATAGAACAGAATAGAATAGAATCGAACGGAATAGAAAAGAATAGAACAGAATAGAATAGAATAGAATAGAATAGAATAGAATAGAATAGAATAGAATAGAAAGAATAGAACAGAACAGAACAGAATATAATTGAACAGAATAGAATAGAATAGAATAGATCAGAATAGAATAGAATCGAACAGAATAGAATAGAATAGAACAGAATAGAACAGAATTGAACAGAACAGAATAGAACAGAACACAACACAACAGAACAGAATGGAATAGAATAGAATAGAACAGAACCGAATAGAACCGTACAGAAGTGAATAGAACAGAATAGAGTAGAATGGAATAGAACACAATAGAATATAATAGAACAGAAGAGAACAGATTAGAATAGAAAAGAATAGAACAGAACAGAATAGAATAGAACAGAATAGAACAGAACACAACACAATAGAACAGAATAGAATAGAATAGAATAGAACAGAATAGCATAGAATAGAATAGAATAGAATAGAACAGAACAGAATAGAACAGAATAGAACAGAACAGAATAGAACAGAACAGAATAGAATAGAATAGAATAGAATAGCATAGAATAGAATAGAATAGAATAGAACAGAACAGAATAGAACAGAATAGAACAGAACAGAATAGAACAGAACAGAATAGAATAGAATAGAATAGAATAGAATAGAACAGAATAGAATAGAATCGAACGGAATAGAAAAGAATAGAACAGAATAGAATAGAATAGAATAGAATAGAATAGAAAGAATAGAACAGAACAGAACAGAATATAATTGAACAGAATAGAATAGAATAGAATAGAATAGATCAGAATAGAATAGAATCGAACAGAATAGAATAGAATAGAACAGAATAGAACAGAATTGAACAGAACAGAATAGAACAGAACACAACACAACAGAACAGAATGGAATAGAATAGAATAGAACAGAACCGAATAGAACCGTACAGAAGTGAATAGAACAGAATAGAGTAGAATGGAATAGAACACAATAGAATATAATAGAACAGAAGAGAACAGATTAGAATAGAAAAGAATAGAACAGAACAGAATAGAATAGAACAGAATAGAACAGAACACAACACAATAGAACAGAATAGAATAGAATAGAATAGAACAGAATAGCATAGAATAGAATAGAATAGAATAGAACAGAACAGAATAGAACAGAATAGAACAGAACAGAATAGAACAGAACAGAATAGAATAGAATAGAATAGAATAGAATAGAATAGAACAGAATAGAATAGAATAGAATAGAATAGAACAGAACAGAATAGAATCGAACAGAATAGAATAGAATAGAACAGAATAGAACAGAACACAACACAATAGAACAGAATAGAATAGAATAGAATAGAACAGAATAGAATAGAATAGAATAGAACAGAACAGAACAGAATATAATAGAATGGAACAGAATAAAACAGAACAGAACAGAACAAAACAGAACAGAATAAAATAGAACAGGACAGAACAGATTAGAATAGATTAGAACAGAATAGAACAGAACAGAATAGAATAGAATAGAATAGAATAGAATAGAACAGAAAAGAATAGAATAGAATAGAATAGAATAGAATAGAATAGAATAGAATAGAATAGAATAGAACAGAAAAGAATAGAACAGAATAGAACAGAATAGAACAGAATAGAATAGAATAGAATAGAACAGAATAGAATAGAATAGAATAGAACAGAACAGAATAGAATCGAACAGAATAGAATAGAATAGAACAGAATAGAACAGAATAGAATAGAATAGAAGAGAATAGAACAGAACAGAATAGAATAGAACAGAATAGAATAGAACAGAATAGAATAGAATAGAACAGAATAGAATAGAACAGAACAGAACAGAACAGAATAGAATAGAATAGAATAGAACAGAATAAAACAGAACAGAACAGAACAAAACAGAACAGAATAAAATAGAACAGGACAGAACAGAATAGAATAGATTAGAACAGAATAGAACAGAACAGAATAGAATAGAATATAATAGAATAGAATAGAATAGATCAGAACAGAAGAGAATCGAACAGAATAGAATAGAATAGAAAAGAATAGAACAGAATAGAATAGAATCGAACAGAATAGAATAGAATAGAACAGAATAGAATAGAATAGAATAGAATAGAATAGAATAGAACAGAACAGAAGAGAATAGAATAGAATAGAACAGAACAGAATAGAACCGAATAGAACAGAAATGAATAGAACAGAACACAACACAACAGAACAGAATAGAATAGAATAGAATCGAACAGAATAGAATAGAATAGAACAGAATAGAATAGAATAGAATAGAATAGAATAGAATAGAATAGAATAGAATAGAATAGAATAGAATAGAACAGAACAGAATAGAATAGAATAGAATAGAACAGAACAGAATAGAACCGAATAGAACAGAACCGAATAGAACCGTACAGAAGTGAATAGAACAGAATAGAGTAGAATGGAATAGAACACAATAGAATAGAATACAACAGAAGAGAACAGATTAGAATCGAAAAGAATAGAACAGAACCGAATAGAATAGAACAGAATAGAACAGAACATAACACAACAGAACAGAATAAAATAGAATAGAATAGAACAGAACAGAATAGAATAGAATAGAATAGAATAGAATAGAATAGAATAGAACAGAACAGAATAGAACAGAATAGAACAGAACAGAATAGAATAGAATAGAATAGAATAGAGCAGAATAGAATAGAATAGAACAGAACAGAATAGAATCGAACAAAATAGAATAGAATAGAACAGAATAGAACAGAATAGAATAGAATAGAATTGAATAGAACAGAACAGAATAGAATAGAACAGAATAGAATAGAACAGAATAGAATAGAATAGAACAGAATAGAATAGAACAGAACAGAACAGAACAGAACAGAATAGAATAGAATAGAACAGGACAGAACAGAATAGAATAGATTTGAACAGAATAGAACACAATAGAATAGAATAGAATAGAATAGAAGAGAACAGAACAGAATCGAATCGAACAGAATAGAATAGAATAGAACAGAATAGAACAGATTAGAATAGAAAAGAATAGAACAGAATAGAACAGAACAGAACAGAACAGAACAGAACAGAATAAAATAGAACAGGACACAACAGAATAGAATAGATTAGAACAAAATAGAACACAATATAATAGAATAGAATAGAATAGAACAGAACAGAACAGAATAGAATCGAACAGAATGGAATAGAATTGAACAGAATAGAACAGAATAGAATAGAATAGAATAGAATAGAACAGAACAGAAGAGAATAAATAGAATAGATTAGAATACAATAGAATAAAACAGAATAGAACAGAATAGTACAGAACAGAATAGAATAGAATTGAATAGAAGAACAGATCAGAATAGAATAGATTAGAATAGAATAGAATAGAATAGAATAGAACAGAACAGAATAGAATAGAATAGACCAAAATAGAATAGAATAGAACAGAATAGAATAGAATAGAACAGAACAGAATAGAATAGAATAGAACAGAACAGAATAGAATAGAATAGAACAGAATAGAATAGAATAGAACAGAACAGAATAGAATAGAATAGAACAGAATAGAATAGAATAGAACATAATAGAATAGAATAGAACAGAATAGAACAGAATAGAACAGAACAGAACAGAACAGAACAGAACAGAACAGAATAGAACAGAACAGAACAGAACAGAACAGAACAGAATATAATAGAACAGGACAGAACAGAATAGAATAGATTAGAACAGAATAGAATAGAATAGAACAGAACAGAACAGAATAGAATCGAACAGAATATAATAGAATAGAACAGAAGAGAACAGAATAGAATAGAAGAACAGAACAGAACAGAAAAAAATAGAACAGAAGAGAACAGAATAGAATAGAACAGAGTAGAATAGAACAGATCAGAAGAGAAAAGAATAGAATAGAATAGAACAGAACAGAATAGAATAGAATAGACCAAAATAGAATAGAATAGAACAGAATAGAATAGAATAGAAAAGAACAGAATAGAATAGATTAGAACAGAATAGAACAGAACAGAATAGAATAGAATAGAATAGAATAGAATAGAATAGAATAGAATAGAACAGAACAGAACAGAATAGAATCGAACAGAATATAATAGAATAGAACAGAATAGAACAGAATAGAATAGAAGAACAGAACAGAACAGAAAAAAATAGAACAGAAGAGAACAGAATAGAATAGAACAGAGTAGAATAGAACAGATCAGAAGAGAAAAGAATAGAATAGAATAGAACAGAACAGAATAGAACAGAATAGAATAGAATAGAACAGAAGAGAATAGAACAGAACAGAACAGAACATAATCGAACAGAATAGAATAGAATAGAAAAGAATAGAACAGAATAGAATAGAATCGAACGGAATAGAAAAGAATAGAACAGAATAGAATAGAATAGAATAGAATAGAATAGAATAGAAAGAATAGAACAGAACAGAACAGAATATAATTGAACAGAATAGAATAGAATAGAATAGATCAGAATAGAATAGAATCGAACAGAATAGAATAGAATAGAACAGAATAGAACAGAATTGAACAGAACAGAATAGAACAGAACACAACACAACAGAACAGAATGGAATAGAATAGAATAGAACAGAACCGAATAGAACCGTACAGAAGTGAATAGAACAGAATAGAGTAGAATGGAATAGAACACAATAGAATATAATAGAACAGAAGAGAACAGATTAGAATAGAAAAGAATAGAACAGAAAAGAATAGAATAGAACAGAATAGAACAGAACACAACACAATAGAACAGAATAGAATAGAATAGAATAGAACAGAATAGCATAGAATAGAATAGAATAGAATAGAACAGAACAGAATAGAACAGAATAGAACAGAACAGAATAGAACAGAACAGAATAGAATAGAATAGAATAGAATAGCATAGAATAGAATAGAATAGAATAGAACAGAACAGAATAGAACAGAATAGAACAGAACAGAATAGAACAGAACAGAATAGAATAGAATAGAATAGAATAGAATAGAACAGAATAGAATAGAATCGAACGGAATAGAAAAGAATAGAACAGAATAGAATAGAATAGAATAGAATAGAATAGAAAGAATAGAACAGAACAGAACAGAATATAATTGAACAGAATAGAATAGAATAGAATAGAATAGATCAGAATAGAATAGAATCGAACAGAATAGAATAGAATAGAACAGAATAGAACAGAATTGAACAGAACAGAATAGAACAGAACACAACACAACAGAACAGAATGGAATAGAATAGAATAGAACAGAACCGAATAGAACCGTACAGAAGTGAATAGAACAGAATAGAGTAGAATGGAATAGAACACAATAGAATATAATAGAACAGAAGAGAACAGATTAGAATAGAAAAGAATAGAACAGAACAGAATAGAATAGAACAGAATAGAACAGAACACAACACAATAGAACAGAATAGAATAGAATAGAATAGAACAGAATAGCATAGAATAGAATAGAATAGAATAGAACAGAACAGAATAGAACAGAATAGAACAGAACAGAATAGAACAGAACAGAATAGAATAGAATAGAATAGAATAGAATAGAATAGAACAGAATAGAATAGAATAGAATAGAATAGAACAGAACAGAATAGAATCGAACAGAATAGAATAGAATAGAACAGAATAGAACAGAACACAACACAATAGAACAGAATAGAATAGAATAGAATAGAACAGAATAGAATAGAATAGAATAGAACAGAACAGAACAGAATATAATAGAATGGAACAGAATAAAACAGAACAGAACAGAACAAAACAGAACAGAATAAAATAGAACAGGACAGAACAGATTAGAATAGATTAGAACAGAATAGAACAGAACAGAATAGAATAGAATAGAATAGAATAGAATAGAACAGAAAAGAATAGAATAGAATAGAATAGAATAGAATAGAATAGAATAGAATAGAATAGAATAGAACAGAAAAGAATAGAACAGAATAGAACAGAATAGAACAGAATAGAATAGAATAGAATAGAACAGAATAGAATAGAATAGAATAGAACAGAACAGAATAGAATCGAACAGAATAGAATAGAATAGAACAGAATAGAACAGAATAGAATAGAATAGAAGAGAATAGAACAGAACAGAATAGAATAGAACAGAATAGAATAGAACAGAATAGAATAGAATAGAACAGAATAGAATAGAACAGAACAGAACAGAACAGAATAGAATAGAATAGAATAGAACAGAATAAAACAGAACAGAACAGAACAAAACAGAACAGAATAAAATAGAACAGGACAGAACAGAATAGAATAGATTAGAACAGAATAGAACAGAACAGAATAGAATAGAATATAATAGAATAGAATAGAATAGATCAGAACAGAAGAGAATCGAACAGAATAGAATAGAATAGAAAAGAATAGAACAGAATAGAATAGAATCGAACAGAATAGAATAGAATAGAACAGAATAGAATAGAATAGAATAGAATAGAATAGAATAGAACAGAACAGAAGAGAATAGAATAGAATAGAACAGAACAGAATAGAACCGAATAGAACAGAAATGAATAGAACAGAACACAACACAACAGAACAGAATAGAATAGAATAGAATCGAACAGAATAGAATAGAATAGAACAGAATAGAATAGAATAGAATAGAATAGAATAGAATAGAATAGAATAGAATAGAATAGAATAGAATAGAACAGAACAGAATAGAATAGAATAGAATAGAACAGAACAGAATAGAACCGAATAGAACAGAACCGAATAGAACCGTACAGAAGTGAATAGAACAGAATAGAGTAGAATGGAATAGAACACAATAGAATAGAATACAACAGAAGAGAACAGATTAGAATCGAAAAGAATAGAACAGAACCGAATAGAATAGAACAGAATAGAACAGAACATAACACAACAGAACAGAATAAAATAGAATAGAATAGAACAGAACAGAATAGAATAGAATAGAATAGAATAGAATAGAATAGAATAGAATAGAACAGAACAGAATAGAACAGAATAGAACAGAACAGAATAGAATAGAATAGAATAGAATAGAGCAGAATAGAATAGAATAGAACAGAACAGAATAGAATCGAACAAAATAGAATAGAATAGAACAGAATAGAACAGAATAGAATAGAATAGAATTGAATAGAACAGAACAGAATAGAATAGAACAGAATAGAATAGAACAGAATAGAATAGAATAGAACAGAATAGAATAGAACAGAACAGAACAGAACAGAATAGAATAGAATAGAATAGAACAGAATAAAACAGAACAGAACAGAACAAAACAGAACAGAATAAAATAGAACAGGACAGAACAGAATAGAATAGATTAGAACAGAATAGAACAGAATAGAATAGAATAGAATAGAATAGAATAGAATAGAATAGAATAGAATAGAATAGAATAGAATAGATTAGAACAGAAGAGAATCGAACAGAATAGAATAGAATAGAAAAGAATAGAACAGAATAGAATAGAATCGAACAGAATAGAATAGAATAGAACAGAATAGAATAGAATAGAATTGAATAGAATAGAACAGAACAGAAGAGAATAGAATAGAATAGAACAGAACAGAATAGAACCGAATAGAACAGAAATGAATAGAACAGAACACAACACAAAAGAACAGAATAGAATAGAATAGAATCGAACAGAATAGAATAGAATAGAACAGAATAGAATAGAATAGAATAGAATAGAATAGAACAGAACAGAAGAGAATAGAATATAATAGAACAGAACAGAATAGAACCGAATAGAACAGAACCGAATAGAACCGTACAGAAGTGAATAGAACAGAATAGAATAGAATGAAATAGAACACAGTAGAATAGAATAGTACAGAATAGAACAGATTAGAATAGAATAGAATAGAACAGAACAGAACAGAAAAAAATAGAACAGAAGAGAACAGAATAGAATAGAAAAGAGTAGAATAGAACAGATAAGAGGAGAACAGAATAGAATAGAATAGAACAGAACAGAATAGAACAGAATAGAATAGAATAGAACAGAACAGAACAGAACATAATCGAACAGAATAGAATAGAATAGAAAAGAATAGAAAAGAATAGAAGAGAATAGAAAAGAACAGAAGAGAATAGAATAGAACAGAATAGAATAGAACAGAATAGAATAGAATAGAACAGAATAGAATAGAATAGAACAGAACAGAACAGAATAGAATAGAATAGAACAGAATAAAACAGAACAGAACAGAACAAAACAGAACAGAATAAAATAGAACAGGACAGAACAAATTAGAATAGATTAGAACAGAATAGAACAGAATAGAATAGAATAGAATAGAATAGAATAGAATAGAATAGAATAGAATAGAATCGAACAGAATAGAATAGAATAGAACAGAATAGAATAGAATAGAATAGAATAGAATAGAATAGAATAGAATAGAATAGAATAGAACAGAAGAGAATAGAATAGAATAGAACAGAACAGATTAGAACCGAATAGAACAGAACTGAATAGAACAGAACACAACACAACAGAACAGAATAGAATGGAATAGAATAGAACAGAACAGAATAGAATAGAATAGAATAGAATAGAATAGAATAGAATAGAATAGAATAGAACAGAACAGAATAGAACAGAATAGAACAGAACAGAATAGAATAGAATAGAATAGAATAGAACAGAATAGAATAGAATAGAATAGAACAGAACAGAATAGAATCGAACAGAATAGAATAGAATAGAATAGAACAGAATAGAACAGAATAGAATAGAATAGAATAGAATAGAATAGAATAGAACAGAACAGAATAGAACAGAATAGAATAGAATAGAATAGAATAGAACAGAACAGAATAGATTAGAATAGAACAGAAGAGAATAGAACAGAACAGAACAGAACATAATCGAACAGAATAGAATAGAATAGAACAGAATAGAATACAATAGAATAGAATAGAATAGAACAGAACATAAGAGAATAGAATAGAATAGAACAGAACAGAATAGAACCGAATAGAACAGAACTGAATAGAACAGAACACAACACAACAGAACAGAATAGAATAGAATAGAATAGAACAGAACAGAATAGAATAGAATAGAATAGAATAGAATAGAATAGAATAGAATAGAATAGAATAGAACAGAACAGAATAGAACAGAATAGAACAGAACAGAATAGAATAGAATAGAATAGAATAGAACAGAATAGAATAGAATAGAATAGAATAGAACAGAACAGAATAGAATCGAACAGAATAGAATAGAATAGAATAGAACAGAATAGAACAGAATAGAATAGAATAGAATAGAATAGAACAGAACAGAATAGAATAGAACAGAATAGAATACAACAGAATAGAATAGAATAGAACAGAATAGAATAGAATAGAACAGAACAGAACAGGATAGAATAGAATAGAACAGAATAAAACAGAACAGAACAGAACAAAACAGAACAGAATAAAATAGAACAGGACAGAACAGATTAGAATAGATTAGAACAGAATAGAACAGAACAGAATATAATAGAATAGAATAGAATAGAATAGAATAGAATCGAACAGAATAGAATACAATAGAACAGAATAGAATACAATAGAAGAGAATAGAATAGAACAGAACAGAAGAGATTAGAATAGAATAGAACAGGACAGAATAGAACCGAATAGAACAGAACTGAATAGAACAGAACACAACACAACAGAACAGAATAGAATAGAATAGAATAGAACAGAATAGAATAGAATGAAATAGAATAGAATAGAATAGAATAGAATAGAATAGAATAGAACAGAACAGAACAGAATAGAACAGAATAGAACAGAACAGAATAGAATAGAATAGAATAGAATAGAACAGAATAGAATAGAATAGAATAGAATAGAATAGAACAGAACAGAATAGAATCGAACAGAATAGAATAGAATAGAATAGAACAGAATAGAACAGAATAGAATAGAATAGAACAGAATAAAACAGAACAGAACAGAACAAAACAGAACAGAATAAAATAGAACAGGACAGAACAGAATAGAATAGATTAGAACAGAATAGAACAGAACAGAATAGAATAGAATATAATAGAATAGAATAGAATAGAATAGATCAGAACAGAAGAGAATCGAACAGAATAGAACAGAATAGAAAAGAATAGAACAGAATAGAATAGAATCGAACAGAATAGAACAGAATAGAATAGAATAGAATTGAATAGAATAGAACAGAACAGAAGAGAATAGAATAGAATAGAACAGAACAGAATAGAACCGAATAGAACAGAAATGAATAGAACAGAACACAACACAACAGAACAGAATAGAATAGAATAGAATCGAAGAGAATAGAATAGAATAGAACAGAATAGAATAGAATAGAATAGAATAGAATAGAATAGAACAGAATAGAAGAGAATAGAATAGAATAGAACAGAACAGAATAGAACCTAATAGAACAGAACCGAATAGAACCGTACAGAAGTGAATAGAACAGAATAGAATAGAATGAAATAGAACACAGTAGAATAGAATAGTACAGAATAGAACAAATTAGAATAGAATAGAATAGAACAGAACAGAACAGAAAAAAATAGAACAGAAGAGAACAGAATAGAATAGAAAAGTGTAGAATAGAACAGATAAGAAGAGAACAGAATAGAATAGAATAGAACAGAACAGAATAGAACAGAATAGAATAGAATAGAACAGAACAGAACAGAACATAATCGAACAGAATAGAATAGAATAGAAAAGAATAGAACAGAATAGATTAGAATCGAACAGAATAGAAAAAATAGAAGAGAATAGAAAAGAACAGAAGAGAATAGAATAGAACAGAATAGAATAGAACAGAATAGAATAGAATAGAACAGAATAGAATAGAATAGAACAGAACAGAACAGAATAGAATAGAATAGAACAGTATAAAACAGAACAGAACAGAACAAAACAGAACAGAATAAAATAGAACAGGACAGAACAAATTAGAATAGATTAGAACAGAATAGAACAGAATAGAATAGAATAGAATAGAATAGAATAGAATAGAATAGAATAGAATAGAATCGAACAGAATAGAATAGAATAGAACAGAATAGAATAGAATAGAATAGAATAGAATAGAATAGAACAGAACAGAAGAGAATAGAATAGAATAGAACAGAACAGAATAGAACCGAATAGAACAGAACTGAATAGAACAGAACACAACACAACAGAACAGAATAGAATAGAATAGAATAGAACAGAACCGAATAGAACTGAACAGAACTGAATAGAACAGAATAGAATAGAATGAAATAGAACACAGTAGAATAGAATAGTACAGAATAGAACAGATTAGAATAGAATAGAATAGAACAGAACAGAACAGAAAAAAATAGAACAGAAGAGAACAGCATAGAATAGAACAGAGTAGAACAGAACAGAACAGAACAGAACAGAATAGAATAGAATAGAACAGAACAGAATAGAACAGAATAGAATAGAATAGAACAGAAGAGAATAGAACAGAACAGAACAGAACATAATAGAACAGAATAGAATAGAATAGAACAGAATAGAATACAATAGAATAGAATAGAATAGAACAGAACATAAGAGAATAGAATAGAATAGAACAGAACAGAATAGAACCGAATAGAACAGAACTGAATAGAACAGAACACAACACAACAGAACAGAATAGAATAGTATAGAATAGAACAGAACAGAATAGAATAGAATAGAATAGAATAGAATAGAATAGAATAGAACAGAACAGAATAGAACAGAATAGAACAGAACAGAATAGAATAGAATAGAATAGAATAGAACAGAATAGAATAGAATAGAATAGAATAGAACAGAACAGAATAGAATCGAACAGAATAGAATAGAATAGAATAGAACAGAATAGAACAGAATAGAATAGAATAGAATAGAATAGAACAGAACAGAATAGAATAGAACAGAATAGAATACAACAGAATAGAATAGAATAGAACAGAATAGAATAGAATAGAACAGAACAGAACAGAATAGAATAGAATAGAACAGAATAAAACAGAACAGAACAGAACAAAACAGAACAGAATAAAATAGAACAGGACAGAACAGATTAGAATAGATTAGAACAGAATAGAACAGAACAGAATAGAATAGAATAGAATAGAATCGAACAGAATAGAATACAATAGAACAGAATAGAATACAATAGAATAGAATAGAATAGAACAGAACAGAAGAGATTAGAATAGAATAGAACAGGACAGAATAGAACCGAATAGAACAGAACTGAATAGAACAGAACACAACACAACAGAACAGAATAGAATAGAATAGAATAGAACAGAATAGAATAGAATGAAATAGAATAGAATAGAATAGAATAGAATAGAATTGAACAGAACAGAACAGAATAGAACAGAATAGAACAGAACAGAATAGAATAGAATAGAATAGAATAGAACAGAATAGAATAGAATAGAATAGAATAGAATAGAATAGAATAGAATAGAATAGAATAGAATAGAACAGAACAGAATAGAATCAAACAGAATAGAATAGAATAGAATAGAACAGAATAGAACAGAATAGAATAGAATAGAATAGAATAGAACAGAACAGAATAGAATAGAACAGAATAGAATACAACAGAATAGAATAGAATAGAACAGAATAGAATAGAATAGAACAGAACAGAACAGAATAGTATAGAATAGAACAGAATAAAACAGAACAGAACAGAACAAAACAGAACAGAATAAAATAGAACAGGACAGAACAGATTAGAATAGATTACAACAGAATAGAACAGAACAGAATATAATAGAATAGAATAGAATAGAATAGAATAGAATAGAATCGAACAGAATAGAATACAATAGAACAGAATAGAATACAATAGAATAGAATAGAATAGAACAGAACAGAAGAGATTAGAATAGAATAGAACAGGACAGAATAGAACCGAATAGAACAGAACTGAATAGAACAGAACACAACACAACAGAACAGAATAGAATAGAATAGAATAGAATAGAACAGAATAGAATAGAATGAAATAGAACACAGTAGAATAGAATAGTACAGAATAGAACAGATTAGAATAGAATAGAATAGAACAGAACAGAACAGAACATAATCGAACAGAATAGAATAGAATAGAAAAGAATAGAACAGAATAGAATAGAATCGAACAGAATAGAAAAGAATAGAAGAGAATAGAAAAGAACAGAACAGAATAGAATAGAACAGAATAGAATAGAACAGAATAGAATAGAATAGAACAGAATAGAATAGAATAGAACAGAACAGAACAGAATAGAATAGAATAGAACAGAATAAAACAGAACAGAACAGAACAAAACAGAGCAGAATAAAATAGAACAGGACAGAACAAATTAGAATAGATTAGAACAGAATAGAACAGAATAGAATAGAATAGAATAGAATAGAATAGAATAGAATCGAACAGAATAGAATAGAATAGAACAGAATAGAATACAATAGAAAATAATAGAATAGAACAGAACAGAATAGAATAGAATAGAATAGAACAGAACAGAATAGAACCGAATAAAACAGAACAGAATAGAACAGAACACAACACAACAGAACAGAATAGAATAGAAGAGAATAGAACAGAACCGAATAGAACTGAACAGAACTGAAGAACAGAATAGAATAGAATGAAATAGAACACAGTAGAATAGAATACTACAGAATAGAACAGATTAGAATAGAATAGAATAGAACAGAACAGAACAGAATAGAATAGAACAGAACAGAATAGAACAGAATAGAATAGAATAGAACAGAAGAGAATAGAACAGAACAGAACAGAATATAATCGAACAGAATAGAATAGAATAGAACAGAATAGAACAGAATAGAATAGGATCGAACAGAATAGAATAGAATAGAACAGAATAGAATAGAATAGAATAGAATAGAATAGAACAGAACAGAACAGAATAGAAGAGAATAAAATAGAATAGAACAGAATAGAATAGAATCGAACAGAATAGAATAGAATAGAACAGAATAGAACAGAATAGAACAGAACAGAATAGAACAGAACAGAAGAGAATAGAATAGAATAGAACAGAACAGAATAGAACCGAATAGAACAGAACTGAATAGAACAGAACACAACACAACAGAACAGAATAGAATAGAATAGAATAGAACAGAACAGAACAGAATAGAATAGAATAGAATAGAATAGAATAGAATAGAATAGAATAGAATAGAACAGAACAGAATAGAACAGAATAGAACAGAACAGAATAGAATAGAATAGAATAGAATAGAACAGAATAGAATAGAATAGAATAGAATAGAATAGAATAGAACAGAACAAAATAGAATCGAACAGAAGAGAATAGAATAGAATAGAACAGAATAGAACAGAATAGAATAGAATAGAATAGAATAGAATAGAACAGAACAGAATAGAATAGAACAGAATAGAATACAACAGAATAGAATAGAATAGAACAGAATAGAATAGAATAGAACAGAACAGAACAGAATAGAATAGAATAGAACAGAATAAAACAGAACAGAACAGAACAAAACAGAACAGAATAAAATAGAACAGGACAGAAGAGATTAGAATAGATTAGAACAGAATAGAACAGAACAGAATAGAATAGAATAGAATAGAATAGAATAGAATAGAATAGAATAGAATCGAACAGAATAGAATACAATAGAACAGAATAGAATACAATAGAATAGAATATAATAGAACAGAACAGAAGAGATTAGAATAGAATAGAACAGGACAGAATAGAACCGAATCGAACAGAACTGAATAGAACAGAACACAACACAACAGAACAGAATAGAATAGAATAGAATAGAACAGAATAGAATAGAATAGAATAGAATAGAATAGAATAGAACAGAACAGAATAGAATCAAACAGAATAGAATAGAATAGAATAGAACAGAATAGAACAGAATAGAATAGAATAGAATAGAACAGAACAGAATAGAATAGAACAGAATAGAATACAACAGAATAGAATAGAATAGAACAGAATAGAATAGAATAGAACAGAACAGAACAGAATAGTATAGAATAGAACAGAATAAAACAGAACAGAACAGAACAAAACAGAACAGAATAAAATAGAACAGGACAGAACAGATTAGAATAGATTACAACAGAATAGAACAGAACAGAATATAATAGAATAGAATAGAATAGAATAGAATAGAATCGAACAGAATAGAATACAATAGAACAGAATAGAATACAATAGAATAGAATAGAATAGAATAGAACAGAACAGAAGAGATTAGAATAGAATAGAACAGGACAGAATAGAACCGAATAGAACAGAACTGAATAGAACAGAACACAACACAACAGAACAGAATAGAATAGAATAGAATAGAACAGAATAGAATAGATTGAAATAGAACACAGTAGAATAGAATAGTACAGAATAGAACAGATTAGAATAGAATAGAATAGAACAGAACAGAACAGAACATAATCGAACAGAATAGAATAGAATAGAAAAGAATAGAACAGAATAGAATAGAATCGAACAGAATAGAAAAGAATAGAAGAGAATAGAAAAGAACAGAACAGAATAGAATAGAACAGAATAGAATAGAACAGAATAGAATAGAATAGAACAGAATAGAATAGAATAGAACAGAACAGAACAGAATAGAATAGAATAGAACAGAATAAAACAGAACAGAACAGAACAAAACAGAACAGAATAAAATAGAACAGGACAGAACAAATTAGAATAGATTAGAACAGAATAGAACAGAATAGAATAGAATAGAATAGAATAGAATAGAATAGAATAGAATAGAATCGAACAGAATAGAATAGAATAGAACAGAATAGAATACAATAGAAAATAATAGAATAGAACAGAACAGAATAGAATAGAATAGAATAGAACAGAACAGAATAGAACCGAATAAAACAGAACAGAATAGAACAGAACACAACACAACAGAACAGAATAGAATAGAAGAGAATAGAACAGAACCGAATAGAACTGAACAGAACTGAATAGAACAGAATAGAATAGAATGAAATAGAACACAGTAGAATAGAATACTACAGAATAGAACAGATTAGAATAGAATAGAATAGAACAGAACAGAACAGAAAAAAATAGAACAGAAGAGAACAGAATAGAATAGAACAGAGTAGAATAGAACAGAACAGAACAGAACAGAATAGAATAGATCAGAACAGAACAGAATAGAACAGAATAGAATAGAATAGAACAGAACAGAACAGAATAGAATCGAACAGAATATAATCGAACAGAATAGAATAGAATAGAACAGAATAGAACAGAATAGAATAGGATCGAACAGAATAGAATAGAATAGAACAGAATAGAATAGAATAGAATAGAATAGAATAGAACAGAACAGAACAGAATAGAAGAGAATAAAATAGAATAGAACAGAATAGAATAGAAATGAACAGAATAGAATAGAATAGAACAGAATAGAACAGAATAGAACAGAACAGAATAGAACAGAACAGAAGAGAATAGAATAGAATAGAACAGAACAGAATAGAACCGAATAGAACAGAACTGAATAGAACAGAACACAACACAACAGAACAGAATAGAATAGAATAGAATAGAACAGAACAGAATAGAATAGAATAGAATAGAATAGAATAGAATAGAATAGAATAGAATAGAACAGAACAGAATAGAACAGAATAGAACAGAACAGAATAGAATAGAATAGAATAGAATAGAACAGAATAGAATAGAATAGAATAGAATAGAACAGAACAAAATAGAATCGAACAGAATAGAATAGAATAGAATAGAACAGAATAGAACAGAATAGAATAGAATAGAATAGAATAGAACAGAACAGAATAGAATAGAACAGAATAGAATACAACAGAATAGAATAGAATAGAACAGAATAGAATAGAATAGAACAGAACAGAACAGAATAGAATAGAATAGAACAGAATAAAACAGAACAGAACAGAACAAAACAGAACAGAATAAAATAGAACAGGACAGAACAGATTAGAATAGATTAGAACAGAATAGAACAGAACAGAATATAATAGAATAGAATAGAATAGAATAGAATAGAATAGAATCGAACAGAATAGAATACAATAGAACAGAATAGAATACAATAGAATAGAATATAATAGAACAGAACAGAAGAGATTAGAATAGAATAGAACAGGACAGAATAGAACCGAATAGAACAGAACTGAATAGAACAGAACACAACACAACAGAACAGAATAGAATAGAATAGAATAGAACAGAATAGAATAGAATAGAATAGAATAGAATAGAATAGAATAGAACAGAACAGAATAGAATCAAACAGAATAGAATAGAATAGAATAGAACAGAATAGAACAGAATAGAATAGAATAGAATAGAATAGAACAGAACAGAATAGAATAGAACAGAATAGAATACAACAGAATAGAATAGAATAGAACAGAATAGAATAGAATAGAACAGAACAGAACAGAATAGTATAGAATAGAACAGAATAAAACAGAACAGAACAGAACAAAACAGAACAGAATAAAATAGAACAGGACAGAACAGATTAGAATAGATTAGAACAGAATAGAACAGAACAGAATATAATAGAATAGAATAGAATAGAATAGAATAGAATCGAACAGAATAGAATACAATAGAACAGAATAGAACAGAATAGAATAGAATAGAATAGAACAGAACAGAAGAGATTAGAATAGAATAGAACAGAATAGAATAGAACCGAATAGAACAGAACTGAATAGAACAGAACACAACACAACAGAACAGAATAGAATAGAATAGAATAGAACAGAATAGAATAGATTGAAATAGAACACAGTAGAATAGAATAGTACAGAATAGAACAGATTAGAATAGAATAGAATAGAACAGAACAGAACAGAACATAATCGAACAGAATAGAATAGAATAGAAAAGAATAGAACAGAATAGAATAGAATCGAACAGAATAGAAAAGAATAGAAGAGAATAGAAAAGAACAGAACAGAATAGAATAGAACAGAATAGAATAGAACAGAATAGAATAGAATAGAACAGAATAGAATAGAATAGAACAGAACAGAACAGAATAGAATAGAATAGAATAGAACAGAATAAAACAGAACAGAACAGAACAAAACAGAACAGAATAAAATAGAACAGGACAGAACAAATTAGAATAGATTAGAACAGAATAGAACAGAATAGAATAGAATAGAATAGAATAGAATAGAATAGAATAGAATAGAATAGAATAGAATCGAACAGAATAGAATAGAATAGAACAGAATAGAATAGAATAGAATAGAATAGAATAGAATAGAATAGAATAGAATAGAATAGAATAGAATAGAATAGAATAGAATAGAACAGAACAGAAGAGAATAGAATAGAATAGAACAGGACAGAATAGAACCGAATACAACAGAACTGAATAGAACAGAACACAACACAACAGAACAGAATAGAATAGAATAGAATAGAACAGAATAGAATAGAATGAAATAGAACACAGTAGAATAGAATAGTACAGAATAGAACAGATTAGAATAGAATAGAATAGAACAGAACAGAACAGAACATAATCGAACAGAATAGAATAGAATAGAAAAGAATAGAACAGAATAGAATAGAATCGAACAGAATAGAAAAGAATAGAAGACAATAGAAAAGAACAGAACAGAATAGAATAGAACAGAATAGAATAGAACAGAATAGAATAGAATAGAACAGAATAGAATAGAATAGAACAGAACAGAACAGAATAGAATAGAATAGAACAGAATAAAACAGAACAGAACAGAACAAAACAGAACAGAATAAAATAGAACAGGACAGAACAAATTAGAATAGATTAGAACAGAATAGAACAGAATAGAATAGAATAGAATAGAATAGAATATAATAGAATAGAATAGAATAGAATAGAATCGAACAGAATAGAATAGAATAGAACAGAATAGAATAGAATAGAATAGAACAGAACAGAAGAGAATAGAATAGAATAGAATAGAAGAGAACAGAACAGAATAGAACCGAATAGAACAGAACTGAATAGAACAGAACACAACACAACAGAACAGAATAGAATAGAATAGAATAGAATAGAACAGAACCGAATAGAACTGAACAGAACTGAATAGAACAGAATAGAATAGAATGAAATAGAACACAGTAGAATAGAATAGTACAGAATAGAACAGAATAGAATAGAATAGAATAGAACAGAACAGAACAGAAAAAAATAGAACAGAAGAGAACAGCATAGAATAGAACAGAGTAGAACAGAACAGAACAGAACAGAACAGAATAGAATAGAATAGAACAGAACAGAATAGAACAGAATAGAATAGAATAGAACAGAAGAGAATAAACAGAACAGAACAGAACATAATCGAACAGAATAGAATAGAATAGAACAGAATAGAATACAATAGAATAGAATAGAATAGAACAGAACAGAAGAGAATAGAATAGAATAGAACAGAACAGAATAGAACCGAATAGAACAGAACTGAATAGAACAGAACACAACACAACAGAACAGAATAGAATAGAATAGAATAGAACAGAACAGAATAGAATAGAATAGAATAGAATAGAATAGAATAGAATAGAATAGAATAGAATAGAACAGAACAGAATAGAACAGAATAGAACAGAACAGAATAGAATAGAATAGAATAGAATAGAACAGAATAGAATAGAATAGAATAGAATAGAATAGAATAGAACAGAAAAAAATAGAATCGAACAGAATAGAATAGAATAGAATAGAACAGAATAGAACAGAATAGAATAGAATAGAATAGAATAGAACAGAACAGAATAGAATAGAACAGAATAGAAAACAACAGAATAGAATAGAATAGAACAGAATAGAATAGAATAGAACAGAACAGAACAGAATATAATAGAATAGAACAGAATAAAACAGAACAGAACAGAACAAAACAGAACAGAATAAAATAGAACAGGACAGAACAGATTAGAATAGATTAGAACAGAATAGAACAGAACAGAATAGAATAGAATAGAATAGAATAGAATAGAATCGAACAGAATAGAATACAATAGAACAGAATAGAATACAATAGAATAGAATAGAATAGAACAGAACAGAAGAGATTAGAATAGAATAGAACAGGACAGAATAGAACCGAATAGAACAGAACTGAATAGAACAGAACACAACACAACAGAACAGAATAGAATAGAATAGAACAGAACCGAATAGAACTGAACAGAACTGAATAGAACAGAATAGTATAGAATGAAATATAACACAGTAGAATAGAATAGTACAGAATAGAACAGATTAGAATAGAATAGAATAGAACAGAACAGAACAGAAAAAAATAGAACAGAAGAGAACAGAATAGAATAGAACAGAGTAGAATAAAACAGAACAGAACAGAACAGAATAGAATAGAAAAGAACAGAACAGAATAGAACAGAATAGAATAGAATAGAACAGAATGAATAGAACAGAACAGAGCAGAATATAATCGAAGAGAATAGAATAGAATAGAAAAGAATAGAACAGAATAGATTAGGATCGAACAGAATAGAATAGAATAGAACAGAATAGAATAGAATAGAATAGAATAGAACAGAACAGAACAGAATAGAAGAGAATAGAATAGAATAGAACAGAATAGAATAGAATCGAACAGAATAGAATAGAATAGAACAGAATAGAACAGAATAGAACAGAACAGAATAGAACAGAACACAACACAACAGAACAGAATGGAATAGAATAGAATAGAACAGAACCGAATAGAACAGTACAGAACTGAATAGAACAGAATAGAATAGAATAGATTAGAACAGAATAGAACACAATAGTATAGAATAGAATAGAATAGAACAGAACAGAACAGAATAGAATCGAACAGAATAGAATAGAATAGAACAGAATAGAACAGATTAGAATAGAAAAGAATAGAACAGAATAGAACAGAACAGAACAGAACAGAACAGAATAAAATAGAACAGGACAGAACAGAATAGAATAGACTAGAACAGAAGAGAACAGAATAGAATAGAATAGAATAGAATAGAACAGAACAGAACAGAATAGAATCGAACAGAATGGAATAGAATTGAACAGAGTAGAACACAATAGAATAGAATAGAACAGAACAGAAGAGAATAAAGAGAATAGATTAGAATACAATAGAATAAAACAGAATAGAACAGAATAGTACAGAACAGAATAGAATAGAATTGAATAGAAGAACAAATCAGAATAGAATAGATTAGAATAGAATAGAATAGAATAGAATAGAATAGAATAGAATAGAATAGAACAGAACAGAACAGAATAGAATAGAACAGAATAGAATAGAATAGAACAGAATAGAATAGAATAGAACAGAACAGAATAGAATAGAATAGAACAGAACAGAATAGAATAGAATAGAACAGAATAGAATAGAATAGAACAGAACAGAATAGAATAGAATAGAACAGAAAAGAATAGAATAGAACAGAATAGAATAGAATAGAACAGAATAAAATAGAATAGAACAGAATAAAACAGAACAGAACAGAACAAAACAGAACAGAATAAAATAGAACAGGACAGAACAGAATAGAATAGATTAGAACAGAATAGAACAGAACAGAATAGAATAGAATAGAATAGAATAGAATAGAATAGAATAGAATAGAATAGAATAGATAAGAACAGAAGAGAATCGAACAGAATAGAATAGAATAGAAAAGAATAGAACAGAATAGAATAGAATCGAACAGAATAGAATAGAATAGAACAGAATAGAATAGAATAGAATAGAATAGAATCGAACAGAATAGAATAGAATAGAACAGAATAGAATACAATAGAAAATAATAGAATAGAACAGAACAGAATAGAATAGAATAGAATAGAACAGAACAGAATAGAACCGAATAAAACAGAACAGAATAGAACAGAACACAACACAACACAACAGAATAGAATAGAAGAGAATAGAACAGAACCGAATAGAACTGAACAGAACTGAATAGAACAGAATAGAATAGAATAAAATAGAACACAGTAGAATAGAATACTACAGAATAGAACAGATTAGAATAGAATAGAATAGAACAGAACAGAACAGAAAAAAATAGAACAGAAGAGAACAGAATAGAATAGAACAGAGTAGAATAGAACAGAACAGAACAGAACAGAATAGAATAGAATAGAACAGAACAGAATAGAACAGAATAGAATAGAATAGAACAGAAGAGAATAGAATAGAATAGAATAGAATAGAACAGAACAGAATAGAACCGAATAGAACAGAACTGAATAGAACAGAACACAACACAACAGAACAGAATAGAATAGAATAGAATAGAACAGAACCGAATAGAACTGAACAGAACTGAATAGAACAGAATAGAATAGAATGAAATAGAACACAGTAGAATAGAATAGTACAGAATAGAACAGAATAGAATAGAATAGAATAGAACAGAACAGAACAGAAAAAAATAGAACAGAAGAGAACAGCATAGAATAGAACAGAGTAGAACAGAACAGAACAGAACAGAATAGAATAGAATAGAACAGAACAGAATAGAACAGAATAGAATAGAATAGAACAGAAGAGAATAGAACAGAACAGAACAGAACATAATCGAACAGAATAGAATAGAATAGAACAGAACAGAATAGAACCGAATAGAACAGAACTGAATAGAACAGAACACAACACAACAGAACAGAATAGAATAGAATAGAATAGAACAGAACAGAACAGAACAGAATAGAATAGAATAGAATAGAATAGAATAGAATAGAATAGAATAGAATAGAACAGAACAGAATAGAACAGAATAGAACAGAACAGAATAGAATAGAATAGAATAGAATAGAACAGAATAGAATAGAATAGAATAGAATAGAATAGAATAGAATAGAATAGAATAGAACAGAACAAAATAGAATCGAACAGAATAGAATAGAATAGAATAGAACAGAATAGAACAGAATAGAATAGAATAGAATAGAATAGAACAGAACAGAATAGAATAGAACAGAATAGAATACAACAGAATAGAATAGAATAGAACAGAATAGAATAGAATAGAACAGAACAGAACAGAATAGAATAGAATAGAACAGAATAAAACAGAACAGAACAGAACAAAACAGAACAGAATAAAATAGAACAGGACAGAACAGATTAGAATAGATTAGAACAGAATAGAACAGAACAGAATAGAATAGAATAGAATAGAATAGAATAGAATCGAACAGAATAGAATACAATAGAACAGAATAGAATGCAATAGAATAGAATAGAATAGAACAGAACAGAAGAGATTAGAATAGAGTAGAACAGGACAGAATAGAACCGAATAGAACAGAACTGAATAGAACAGAACACAAGACAACAGAACAGAATAGAATAGAATAGAATAGAACAGAATAGAATAGAATGAAATAGAACACAGTAGAATAGAATAGTACAGAATAGAACAGATTAGAATAGAATAGAATAGAACAGAACAGAACAGAAAAAAATAGAACAGAAGAGAACAGAATAGAATAGAACAGAGTAGAATAGAACAGAACAGAACAGAACAGAATAGAATAGAAAAGAACAGAATAGAATAGAATCGAACAGAATAGAATAGAATAGAACAGAATAGAACAGAATAGAACAGAACAGAATAGAACAGAACACAACACAACAGAACAGAATGGAATAGAATAGAATAGAACAGAACCGAATAGAACAGTACAGAAGTGAATAGAACAGAATAGAATAGAATAGATTAGAACACAATAGAATAGAATAGAATAGAATAGAACAGATTAGAATAGAAAAGAATAGAACAGAACAGAACAGATCAGAACAGAATAGAATCGAACAGAATAGAATAGAATAGAACAGAATAGAACAGATTAGAATAGAAAAGAATAGAACAGAATAGAACAGAACAGAACAGAACAGAACAGAATAAAATAGAACAGGACAGAACAGAATAGAATAGATTAGAACAAAATAGAACACAATAGAATAGAATAGAATAGAACAGAATAGAATAGAATAGAACAGAACAGAACAGACTAGAATCGAACAGAATGGAATAGAATTGAACAGAATAGAACACAATAGAATAGAATAGAACAGAACAGAAGAGAATAAAGAGAATAGATTAGAATAAAATAGAATAAAACAGAATAGAACAGAATAGTACAGAACAGAATAGAATAGAATTGAATAGAAGAACAAATCAGAATAGAATAGATTAGAATAGAATAGAATAGAATAGAATAGAATAGAATAGAACAGAACAGAACAGAATAGAATAGAACAGAATAGAATAGAATAGAACAGAATAGAATAGAATAGAATAGAATAGAATTGAATAGAATAGAATAGAATATAACAGAACAGAATAGAATTGAACAGAATAGAATAGAATAGAATACATCAGAATAGAATAGAATCTAACAGAATAGAATATAATAGAACAGGATAGAACAGAATTGAACAGAACAGAATAGAACAGAACACAACACAACAGAACAGAATGGAATAGAATAGAATAGAACAGAACCGAATAGAACAGTACAGAAGTGAATAGAACAGAATAGAGTAGAATGGAATAGAACACAATAGAATAGAATAGAAGAGAAGAGAACAGATTAGAATAGAAAAGAATAGAACAGAACAGAACAGATCAGAACAGAATAGAATCGAACAGAATAGAATAGAATAGAACAGAATAGAACAGATTAGAATAGAAAAGAATAGAACAGAATAGAACAGAACAGAACAGAACAGAACAGAATAAAATAGAACAGGACAGAACAGAATAGAATAGATTAGAACAAAATAGAACACAATAGAATAGAATAGAATAGAACAGAATAGAATAGAATAGAACAGAACAGAACAGAATAGAATCGAACAGAATGGAATAGAATTGAACAGAATAGAACACAATAGAATAGAATAGAACAGAACAGAAGAGAATAAATAGAATAGATTAGAATACAATAGAATAAAACAGAATAGAACAGAATAGTACAGAACAGAATAGAATAGAATTGAATAGAAGAACAAATCAGAATAGAATAGATTAGAATAGAATAGAATAGAATAGAATAGAATAGAATAGAATAGAATAGAACAGAACAGAACAGAATAGAATAGAACAGAATAGAATAGAATAGAACAGAATAGAATAGAATAGAACAGAACAGAATAGAATAGAATAGAACAGAACAGAATAGAATAGAATAGAACAGAATAGAATAGAATAGAACAGAACAGAATAGAATAGAATAGAACAGAATAGAATAGAATAGAACAGAACAGAATAGAATAGAATAGAATAGAATAGAATAGAATAGAATAGAATAGAATAGAATAGAATAGAATCGAACAGAATAGAATAGAATAGAACAGAACAAAACAGAACAGAATAAAATAGAACAGGACAGAACAGAATAGAATAGATTAGAACAGAATAGAACAGAATAGAATAGAATAGAATAGAATAGAATAGAATAGAATAGAATAGAATAGAATAGATCAGAACAGAAGAGAATCGAACAGAATAAAATAGAATAGAAAAGAATAGAACAGAATAGAATAGAATCGAACAGAATAGAATAGAATAGAACAGAATAGAATAGAATAGAATAGAATAGAATAGAATAGAATAGAATAGAATCGAACAGAATAGAATAGAATAGAACAGAATAGAAAACAATAGATAATAATGGAATAGAACAGATCAGAAGAGAATAGAATAGAATAGAACACAACAGAATAGAACCGAATAGAACAGAATAGAATAGAATAGAACAGAACAGAACAGAATAGAATAGAATAGAATAGAATAAAACAGAACAGAACAGAACAAAACAGAACAGATTAAAATAGAACAGGATAGAACAGATTAGAATAGATTAGAACAGAATAGAACAGAACAGAATAAAATAGAATAGAATAGAACAGAACAGAATAGAATAAAATAGAATAGAATAAATCAGAACAGAACAGAACAAAACAGAACAGATTAAAATAGAACAGGACAGAACAGATTAGAATAGATTAGAACAGAATAGAACAGAATAGAATAGAATAGAATAGAATAGAATAGAATAGAATAGAATAGAATAGAATAGAATAGAATAGAATCGAACAGAATAGAATAGAATAGAACAGAATAGAATAGAATAGAATAGAACAGAACAGAAGAGAATAGAATAGAATAGAACAGAACAGAATAGAACCGAATAGAACAGAACTGAATAGAACAGAACACAACACAACAGAACAGAATAGAATAGAATAGAACAGAACCGAATAGAACTGAACAGAACTGAATAGAACAGAATAGAATAGAATGAAATAGAACACAGTAGAATAGAATAGTACAGAATAGAACAGATTAGAATAGAATAGAATAGAACAGAACAGAACAGAAAAAAATAGAACAGAAGAGAACAGAATAGAATAGAACAGAGTAGAATAGAACAGAACAGAACAGAACAGAATAGAATTGAATAGAATAGAATAGAATAGAATAGAATAGAATAGAATAGAATAGAATACATCAGAATAGAATAGAATCGAACAGAATAGAATATAATAGAACAGGATAGAACAGAATTGAACAGAACAGAATAGAACAGAACACAACACAACAGAACAGAACGGAATAGAATAGAATAGAACAGAACCGAATAGAACAGTACAGAAGTGAATAGAACAGAATAGAGTAGAATGGAATAGAACACAATAGAATAGAGTAGAACAGAAGAGAACAGATTAGAATAGAAAAGAATAGAACAGAACAGAACAGAATAGAACAGAATAGAACAGAACACAACAGAACAGAATAGAATAGAATAGAATAGAACAGAATAGAATAGAATAGAATAGAATAGAATAGAATAGAATAGAATAGAATAGAACAGAACAGAATAGAACAGAATACAACAGAACAGAATAGAATAGAATAGAATAGAATAGAACAGAATAGAATAGAACAGAATAGAATAGAACAGAATAGAATAGAATAGAACAGAATAGAATAGAATAGAACAGAACAGAACAGAATAGAATAGAATAGAATAGAATAAAACAGAACAGAACAGAACAAAACAGAACAGAATAAAATAGAACAGGACAGAACAGATTAGAATAGATTAGAACAGAATAGAACAGAACAGAATAGAATAGAATAGAATAGAATAGAATAGAATAGAATAGAATAGAATAGAATAGAATAGAATCGATCAGAATAGAATAGAATAGAACAGAATAGAATAGAATAGAATAGAACAGAACAGAAGAGAATAGAATAGAATAGAACAGAACAGAATAGAACCGAATAGAACAGAACTGAATAGAACAGAACACAACACAACAGAACAGAATAGAATAGAATAGAATAGAACAGAACCGAATAGAACTGAACAAAACTGAATAGAACAGAATAGAATAGAATGTAATAGAACACAGTAGAATAGAATAGTACAGAATAGAACAGATTAGAATAGAATAGAATAGAACAGAACAGAACAGAAAAAAATAGAACAGAAGAGAACAGAATAGAATAGAACAGAGTAGAATAGAACAGAACAGAACAGAACAGAATAGAATAGAATAGAACAGAACAGAATAGAACAGAATAGAATAGAATAGAACAGAAGAGAATAGAACAGAACAGAACAGAATATAATCGAACAGAATAGAATAGAATAGAAAAGAATAGAACAGAATAGAATAGAATCGAACAGAATAGAATAGAACAGAACAGAATAGAATAGAATAGAACAGAACAGAATAGAATAGAATAGAACAGAACAGAATAGAATAGAATAGAACAGAATAGAATAGAATAGAACAGAACAGAATAGAATAGAATAGAACAGAATAGAACAGAATAGAATAGGATCGAACAGAACAGAATAGAATAGAACAGAATAGAATAGAATAGAATAGAATAGAATAGAATAGAATAGAATAGAACAGAACAGAACAGAATAGAAGAGAATAGAATAGAATAGAACAGAATAGAATAGAATCGAACAGAATAGAATAGAATAGAACAGAATAGAACAGAATAGAACAGAACAGAATAGAACAGAACACAACACAACAGAACAGAATGGAATAGAATAGAATAGAACAGAACCGAATAGAACAGTACAGAACTGAATAGAACAGAATAGAATAGAATAGATTAGAACAGAATAGAGCACAATAGAATAGAATAGAATAGAATAGAACAGAACAGAAGAGAATAGAATAGAATAGAACAGAACAGAAGAGAATAGAATAGAACAGAACTGAGTAGAACATAACACAACACAACAGAACAGAATAGAATAGAATAGAATAGAATAGAATAGAACAGAATAGAACAGAACAGAACTGAATAGAACAGAATAGAATAGAATGAAATTGAACACAGTAGAATAGAATAGTACAGAATAGAACAGATTAGAATAGAATAGAATAGAACAGAACAGAACAGAAAAAAATAGAACAGAAGAGAACAGAATAGAATAGAACAGAGTAGAATAGAACAGAACAGAACAGAACAGAATAGAATAGAATAGAACAGAACAGAATAGAACAGAATAGAATAGAATAGAACGGAAAAGAATAGAACAGAACAGAACAGAATATAACCGAACAGAATAGAATAGAATAGAAAAGAATAGAACAGAATAGAATAGGATCGAACAGAACAGAATAGAATAGAATAGAATAGAACAGAATAGAATAGAATAGAATAGAATAGAATAGAATAGAATAGAATAGAACAGAACAGAATAGAACAGAATACAACAGAACAGAATAGAATAGAATAGAATAGAATAGAACAGAATAGAATAGAACAGAATAGAATAGAACAGAATAGAATAGAATAGAACAGAATAGAATAGAATAGAACAGAACAGAACAGAATAGAATAGAATAGAATAGAATAAAACAGAACAGAACAGAACAAAACAGAACAGAATAAAATAGAACAGGACAGAACAGATTAGAATAGATTAGAACAGAATAGAACAGAACAGAATAGAATAGAATAGAATAGAATAGAATAGAATAGAATAGAATAGAATAGAATAGAATAGAATAGAATAGAATCGATCAGAATAGAATAGAATAGAACAGAATAGAATAGAATAGAATAGAACAGAACAGAAGAGAATAGAATAGAATAGAACAGAACAGAATAGAACCGAATAGAACAGAACTGAATAGAACAGAACACAACACAACAGAACAGAATAGAATAGAATAGAATAGAACAGAACCGAATAGAACTGAACAAAACTGAATAGAACAGAATAGAATAGAATGTAATAGAACACAGTAGAATAGAATAGTACAGAATAGAACAGATTAGAATAGAATAGAATAGAACAGAACAGAACAGAAAAAAATAGAACAGAAGAGAACAGAATAGAATAGAACAGAGTAGAATAGAACAGAACAGAACAGAACAGAATAGAATAGAATAGAACAGAACAGAATAGAACAGAATAGAATAGAATAGAACAGAAGAGAATAGAACAGAACAGAACAGAATATAATCGAACAGAATAGAATAGAATAGAAAAGAATAGAACAGAATAGAATAGAATCGAACAGAATAGAATAGAACAGAACAGAATAGAATAGAATAGAACAGAACAGAATAGAATAGAATAGAACAGAACAGAATAGAATAGAATAGAACAGAATAGAATAGAATAGAACAGAACAGAATAGAATAGAATAGAACAGAATAGAACAGAATAGAATAGGATCGAACAGAACAGAATAGAATAGAACAGAATAGAATAGAATAGAATAGAATAGAATAGAATAGAATAGAATAGAACAGAACAGAACAGAATAGAAGAGAATAGAATAGAATAGAACAGAATAGAATAGAATCGAACAGAATAGAATAGAATAGAACAGAATAGAACAGAATAGAACAGAACAGAATAGAACAGAACACAACACAACAGAACAGAATGGAATAGAATAGAATAGAACAGAACCGAATAGAACAGTACAGAACTGAATAGAACAGAATAGAATAGAATAGATTAGAACAGAATAGAGCACAATAGAATAGAATAGAATAGAATAGAACAGAACAGAAGAGAATAGAATAGAATAGAACAGAACAGAAGAGAATAGAATAGAACAGAACTGAGTAGAACATAACACAACACAACAGAACAGAATAGAATAGAATAGAATAGAATAGAATAGAACCGAATAGAACAGAACAGAACTGAATAGAACAGAATAGAATAGAATGAAATAGAACACAGTAGAATAGAATAGTACAGAATAGAACAGATTAGAATAGAATAGAATAGAACAGAACAGAAGAGAAAAAAATAGAACAGAAGGGAACAGAATAGAATAGAACAGAGTAGAATAGAACAGATCAGAAGAGAACAGAATAGAATAGAATAGAACAGAACAGAATAGAACAGAATAGAATAGAATAGAACAGAAGAGAATAGAACAGAACAGAACAGGACATCATCGAACAGAATAGAATAGAATAGAAAAGAATAGAACAGAATAGAATAGAATCGAACAGAATAGAAAAGAATAGAACAGAATAGAATAGAATAGAATAGAATAGAATAGAATAGAACAGAACAGAACAGAACATCATCGAACAGAATAGAATAGAATAGAAAAGAATAGAACAGAATAGAATAGAATCGAACAGAATAGAAAAGAATAGAACAGAATAGAATAGAATAGAATAGAATAGAATAGAATAGAATAGAACAGAACAGAACAGAATAGAATTGAACAGAATAGAATAGAATAGAATAGAATACATCAGAATAGAATAGAATCGAACAGAATAGAATATAATAGAACAGGATAGAACAGAATTGAACAGAACAGAATAGAACAGAACACAACACAACAGAACAGAATGGAATAGAATAGAATAGAACAGAACCGAATAGAACAGTACAGAAGTGAATAGAACAGAATAGAGTAGAATGGAATAGAACACAATAGAATAGAATAGAACAGAAGAGAACAGATTAGAATAGAAAAGAATAGAACAGAACAGAACAGAATAGAACAGAATAGAACAGAACACAACACAACAGAACAGAATAGAATAGAATAGAATAGAACAGAACAGAGCAGAATAGAATAGAATAGAATAGAATAGAATAGAATAGAATAGAATAGAACAGAACAGAATAGAACAGAATACAACAGAACAGAATAGAATAGAATAGAATAGAATAGAACAGAATAGAATAGAACAGAATAGAATAGAACAGAATAGAATAGAATAGAACAGAATAGAATAGAATAGAACAGAACAGAACAGAATAGAATAGAATAGAATAGAATAAAACAGAACAGAACAGAACAAAACAGAACAGAATAAAATAGAACAGGACAGAACAGATTAGAATAGATTAGAACAGAATAGAACAGAACAGAATAGAATAGAATAGAATAGAATAGAATAGAATAGAATAGAATCGATCAGAATAGAATAGAATAGAACAGAATAGAATAGAATAGAATAGAACAGAACAGAAGAGAATAGAATAGAATAGAACAGAACAGAATAGAACCGAATAGAACAGAACTGAATAGAACAGAACACAACACAACAGAACAGAATAGAATAGAATAGAATAGAACAGAACCGAATAGAACTGAACAGAACTGAATAGAACAGAATAGAATAGAATGTAATAGAACACAGTAGAATAGAATAGTACAGAATAGAACAGATTAGAATAGAATAGAATAGAACAGAACAGAACAGAATAGAATAGAATAGAACAGAAGAGAATAGAACAGAACAGAACAGAATATAATCGAACAGAATAGAATAGAATAGAAAAGAATAGAACAGAATAGAATAGGATCGAACAGAACAGAATAGAATAGAACAGAACAGAATAGAATAGAATAGAATGGAATAGAATAGAATAGAATAGAATAGAATAGAACAGAACAGAATAGAAGAGAATAGAATAGAATAGAACAGAATAGAATAGAATCGAACAGAATAGAATAGAATAGAACAGAATAGAACAGAATAGAACAGAACAGAATAGAACAGAACACAACACAACAGAACAGAATGGAATAGAATAGAATAGAACAGAACCGAATAGAACAGTACAGAACTGAATAGAACAGAATAGAATAGAATAGATTAGAACAGAATAGAACAGAACAGAATAGAATAGAATAGAATAGAATAGAATAGAATAGAATAGAATAGAATAGAATAGAATAGAATAGAATCGAACAGAATAGAATAGAATAGAACAGAATAGAATAGAATAGAATAGAACAGAACAGAAGAGAATAGAATAGAATAGAACAGAACAGAATAGAACCGAATAGAGCAGAACTGAATAGAACAGAACACAACACAACAGAACAGAATAGAATAGAATAGAACAGAACCGAATAGAACTGAACAGAACTGAATAGAACAGAATAGAATAGAATGAAATAGAACACAGTAGAATAGAATAGTACAGAATAGAACAGATTAGAATAGAATAGAATAGAACAGAACAGATCAGAAAAAAATAGAACAGAAGAGAACAGAATAGAATAGAACAGAGTAGAATAGAACAGAACAGAACAGAACAGAATAGAATAGAATAGAACAGAACAGAATAGAACAGAATAGAATAGAATAGAACAGAAGAGAATAGAACAGAACAGAACAGAATATAACCGAACAGAATAGAATAGAATAGAACAGAATAGAACAGAATAGAATAGGATCGAACAGAACAGAATAGAATAGAACAGAATAGAATAGAATAGAATAGAATAGAATAGAATAGAACAGAACAGAATAGAAGAGAATAGAATAGAATAGAACAGAATAGGATAGAATCGAACAGAATAGAATAGAATAGAACAGAATAGAACAGAATAGAACAGAACAGAATAGAACAGAACACAACACAACAGAACAGAATGGAATAGAATAGAATAGAACAGAACCGAATAGAACAGTACAGAACTGAATAGAACAGAATAGAATAGAATAGATTAGAACAGAATAGAACACAATAGAATAGAATAGAACAGAACAGAAGAGAATAGAATAGAATAGAACAGAACAGAATAGAACCGAATAGAACAGAACTGAGTAGAACATAACACAACACAACAGAACAGAATAGAATAGAATAGAATAGAATAGAACCGAATAGAACAGAACAGAACTGAATAGAACAGAATAGAATAGAATGAAATATAACACAGTAGAATAGAATAGTACAGAATAGAACAGATTAGAATAGAATAGAATAGAACAGAACAGAACAGAAAAAAATAGAACAGAAGAGAACAGAATAGAATACAACAGAGTAGAATAGAACAGATCAGAAGAGAACAGAATAGAATAGAATAGAACAGAACAGAATAGAACAGAATAGAATAGAATAGAACAGAAAAGAATAGAACAGAATAGAATAGGATCGAACAGAATAGAATAGAATAGAACAGAATAGAATAGAATAGAATAGAATAGAATAGAATAGAATAGAATAGAATAGAATAGAATAGAATAGAATAGAATAGAATAGAATAGAACAGGACAGAACAGAATAGAATCGAACAGAATAGAAGAGAACAGATTCGAATAGAATCTTCAGAATAGAATAGAATAGAACAGAATAGAACAGAATAGAACAGAACAGAATAGAACAGAACACAACACAACAGAACAGAATGGAATAGAATAGAATAGAACAGAACCGAATAGAACAGTACAGAACTGAATAGAACAGAATAGAATAGAATAGATTAGAACAGAATAGAACACAATAGAATAGAATAGAATAGAATAGAACAGAACAGAAGAGAATAGAATAGAATAGAACAGAACAGAATAGAACCGAATAGAACAGAACTGAATAGAACAGAACACAACACAACAGAACAGAATAGAATAGAATAGAATGGAATAGAACCGAATAGAACAGAACAGAACTGAATAGAACAGAATAGAATAGAATGAAATAGAAGTAGAATAGAATAGTACAGAATAGAACAGATTAGAATAGAATAGAATAGAACAGTACAGAACAGAAAAAAATAGAACAGAAGAGAACCAAATAGAATAGAACAGAGTAGAATAGAACAGATCAGAAGAGAACAGAATAGAATAGAATAGAACAGAACAGAATAGAACAGAATAGAATAGAATAGAAGAGAAAAGAATAGAACAGAACAGAACAGAACATCATCGAACAGAATAGAATAGAATAGAAAAGAATAGAACAGAATAGAATAGAATCGAACAGAATAGAAAAGAATAGAACAGAATAGAATAGAATAGAATAGAATAGAATAGAATAGAATAGAATAGAACAGAACAGAACAGAATAGAATTGAACAGAATAGAATAGAATAGAATAGAATACATCAGAATAGAATAGAATCGAACAGAATAGAATAGAATAGAACAGGATAGAACAGACTTGAACAGAACAGAATAGAATAGAACACAACACAACAGAACAGAATGGAATAGAATAGAATAGAACAGAACCGAATAGAACTGAACAGCAGTGAATAGAACAGAATAGAATAGAATGAAATAGAACACAGTAGAATAGAATAGTACAGAATAGAACAGATTAGAATAGAATAGAATAGAACAGAACAGAACAGAAAAAAAATAGAACAGAAGAGAACAGAATAGAATAGAACAGAGTAGAATAGAACAGAGCAGAACAGAACAGAACAGAATAGAATAGAATAGAACAGAACAGAATAGAATAGAATCGAACAGAAGAGAATAGAACAGAACAGAACAGAACATAATCGAACAGAATAGAATAGAATAGAAAAGAATAGAACAGAATAGAATAGAATCGAACAGAATACAAAAGAATAGAACAGAATAGAATAGAATAGAATAGAATAGAATAGAATAGAATAGAACAGAACAGAACAGAATAGAATTGAACAGAATAGAATAGAATAGAATAGAATACATCAGAATAGAATAGAATCGAACAGAATAGAATAGAATAGAACAGAAGAGAATAGAACAGAACAGAACAGAATATAATCGAACTGAATAGAATAGAATAGAAAAGAATAGAACAGAATAGAATAGGATCGAACAGAATAGAATAGAATAGAACAGAATAGAATAGAATAGAATAGAATAGAATAGAATAGAATAGAATAGAACAGAACAGAACAGAATAGAAGAGAATAGAATAGAATAGAACAGAATAGAATAGAATCGAACAGAATTGAATAGAATAGAACAGAATAGAACAGAATAGAACAGAACAGAATAGAACAGAACACAACACAACAGAACAGAATGGAATAGAATAGAGTAGAACAGAACCGAATAGAACAGTACAGAACTGAATAGAACAGAATAGATTAGAATAGATTAGAAAAGAATAGAACACAATAGAATAGAATAGAATAGAATAGAAGAGAACAGAATAGAATAGAATAGAATAGAATACATCAGAATAGAATAGAATCGAACAGAATAGAATAGAATAGAACAGGATAGAACAGAAATGAACAGAACAGAATACAACAGAACACAAGACAACAGAACAGAATGGAATAGAACAGAATAGAACAGAACCGAATAGAACATTACAGAAGTGAATAGAACAGAATAGAGTAGAATGGAATAGAACACAATAGAATAGAATAGAACAGAAGAGAACAGATTAGAATAGAAAAGAATAGAACAGAACAGAACAGAATAGAATAGAATAGAACAGAACAGAACAGAACAGAATAGAATAGAATAGAATAGAATAAATCAGAACAGAACAGAACAAAACAGAACAGAATAAAATAGAACAGGACAGAATAGATTAGAACAGAATAGAACAGAACAGAATAGAATAGAATAGAATAGAATAGAACAGAACAGAAGAGAAAAAAATAGAACAGAAGAGAACAGAATAGAATAGAACAGAGTAGAATAGAACAGAACAGAACAGAACAGAATAGAATAGAATAGAACAGAACAAAATAGAACAGAATAGAATAGAACAGAACAGAAGAGAATAGAACAGAACAGAACAGAATATAATCGAACAGAATAGAATAGAATAGAAAAGAATAGAACAGAATAGAATAGAATCGAACAGAATAGAATAGAACAGAACAGAATAGAATAGAATAGAACAGAACAGAATAGAATAGAATAGAATAGAACAGAATAGAATAGAATAGAACAGAATAGAATAGAATAGAACAGAACAGAATAGAATAGAATAGAACAGAACAGAATAGAATAGAACAGAATAGAATAGAATAGAACAGAATAGAATAGAATAGAACAGAATAAAACAGAACAGAACAGAACAAAACAGAACAGAATAAAATAGAACAGGACAGAACAGAATAGAATAGATTAGAACAGAATAGAACAGAATAGAATAGAATAGAATAGAATAGATCAGAACAGAAGAGAATCGAACAGAATAGAATAGAATAGAAAAGAATAGAACAGAATAGAATAGAATCGAACAGAATAGAATAGAATAGAACAGAATAGAATAGAATAGATCAGAACAGAAGAGAATCGAACAGAATAGAATAGAATAGAAAAGAATAGAACAGAATAGAATAGAATCGAACAGAATAGAATAGAATAGAACAGAATAGAATAGAATAGAACAGAATAGAATACAATAGAATAGAATAGAATAGAACAGAACAGAAGAGAATAGAATAGAATAGAACAGAACAGAATAGAACCGAATAGAACAGAACTGAATAGAACAGAACACAACACAACAGAACAGAATAGAATAGAATAGAATAGAACAGAACCGAATAGAACTGAACAGAACTGAATAGAACAGAATAGAATAGAATGAAATAGAACACAGTAGAATAGAATAGTACAGAATAGAACAGATTAGAATAGAATAGAATAGAACAGAACAGAACAGAAAAAAATAGAACAGATGAGAACAGAATAGAATAGAACTGAGTAGAATAGAACAGATCAGAAGAGAACAGAATAGAATAGAATAAAACAGAACAGAATAGAACAGAATAGAATAGAATAGAACAGGAGAAAATAGAACAGAACAGAACAGAACATAATCGAACAGAATAGAATAGAATAGAAAGGAATAGAACAGAATAGAATAGAATCGAACAGAATAGAAAAGAATAGAACAGAATAGAATAGAATAGAATAGAATAGAATAGAATAGAAGAGAATAGAACAGAACAGAACAGAATAGAATTGAACAGAATAGAATAGAATAGAATAGAATACATCAGAATAGAATAGAATCGAACAGAATAGAATAGAATAGATCAGGATAGAACAGAATTGAACAGAACAGAAAAGAACAGAACACAACACAACAGAACAGAATGGAATAGAATAGAATAGAACAGAACCGAATAGAACAGTACGGAAATGAATAGAACAGAATAGAGTAGAATGGTTTAGAATACAATATAATAGAATAGAACAGAAGAGAACATATTAGAATAGAAAAGAATAGAACAGAACAGAACAGAATAGAACAGAATAGAACAGAACACAACACAACAGAACAGAATAGAATAGCATAGAATAGAATAGAACAGAACAGAACAGAACAGAACAGAATAGAATAGAATAGAATAGAATAGAATAGAATAGAATAGAATAGAACAGAACAGAATAGAACAGAATAGAACAGAACAGAATAGAATAGAATAGAACAGAACAGAATAGAATAGAATAGAATAGAATAGAATCGAACAGAATAGAATAGAATAGAACAGAATAGAACAGAATAGAATAGAATAGAATAGAATAGAATAGAATAGAATAGAATAGAATAGAATAGAATAGAATAGAATAGAATAGAATAGAACAGAATAGAATAGAACAGAATAGAATAGAACAGAATAGAATAGAATAGAACAGAATAGAGTAGAATAGAACAGAACACAACAGAACAGAATAGAATAGAATAGAATAGAATAAAACAGAACAGAACAGAACAAAACAGAACAGAATAAAATAGAACAGGACAGAACAGATTAGAATAGATTAGAACAGAATAGAACAGAATAGAATAGAATAGAATAGAATAGAAGAGAATAGAATAGAATAGAATAGAATAGAATAGAATAGAATCGAACAGAATAGAATAGAATAGAACAGAATAGAGTAGAATAGAATAGAACAGAACAGAAGAGAATAGAATAGAATAGAACAGAACAGAATAGAACCGAATAGAACAGAACTGAATAGAACAGAACACAACACAACACAACAGAACAGAATAGAATAGCATAGAATAGAATAGAACCGAATAGAACAGAACAGAACTGAATAGAACAGAATAGAATAGAATGAAATAGAACACAGTAGAATAGAATAGTACAGGATAGAACAGATTAGAATAGAATAGAATAGAACAGAACAGAACAGAAAAAAATAGAACAGATGAGAACAGAATAGAATAGAACTGAGTAGAATAGAACAGATCAGAAGAGAACAGAATAGAATAGAATAAAACAGAACAGAATAGAACAGAATAGAATAGAATAGAACAGGAGAAAATAGAACAGAACAGAACAGAACATAATCGAACAGAATAGAATAGAATAGAAAAGAATAGAACAGAATAGAATAGAATCGAACAGAATAGAAAAGAATAGAACAGAATAGAATAGAATAGAATAAAATAGAATAGAATAGAATAGAACAGAACAGAACAGAATAGAATTGAACAGAACAGAATAGAATAGAATAGAATACATCAGAATAGAATAGAATAGATCAGGATAGAACAGAATTGAACAGAACAGAATAGAACAGAACACAACACAACAGAACAGAATGGAATAGAATAGAATAGAACAGAACCGAATAGAACAGTACAGAAATGAATAGAACAGAATAGAGTAGAATGGAATAGAACACAATAGAATAGAATAGAACATAAGAGAACAGATTAGAATAGAAAAGAATAGAACAGAAGAGAACAGAATAGAACAGAATAGAACAGAACACAACACAACAGAACAGAACAGAATAGAATAGAATAGAACAGAACAGAACAGAATAGAATAGAATAGAATAGAATAGAATAGAATAGAATAGAATAGAATAGAATAGAACAGAACAGAATAGAACAGAATAGAACAGAGCAGAATAGAATAGAATAGAATAGAATAGAATAGAATAGAATAGAATAGAATAGAACAGAACAGAATAGAATCGAACAGAATAGAATAGAATAGAACAGAATAGAACAGAATAGAATAGAATAGAATAGAATAGAGTAGAATAGAATAGAATAGAATAGAATAGAACAGAACAGAATAGAATAGAACAGAATAGAATAGAACAGAATAGAATAGAATAGAACAGAATAGAATAGAATAGAACAGAACAGAACAGAACAGAATAGAATAGAATAGAATAGAATAAAACAGAACAGAACAGAACAAAACAGAACAGAATAAAATAGAACAGGACAGAACAGATTAGAATAGATTAGAACAGAATAGAACAGAATAGAATAGAATAGAATAGAATAGAATAGAATAGAATAGAATAGAATCGAACAGAATAGAATAGAATAGAACAGAATAGAATAGAATAGAATAGAACAGAACAGAAGAGAATAGAATAGAATAGAACAGAACAGAATAGAACCGAATAGAACAGAACTGAATAGAACAGAACACAACACAACAGAACAGAATAGAATAGAATAGAATAGAATAGAATAGAACAGAACCGAATAGAACTGAACAGAACTGAATAGAACAGAATAGAATAGAATGTAATAGAACACAGTAGAATAGAATAGTACAGAATAGAACAGATTAGAATAGAATAGAATAGAACAGAACAGAACAGAAAAAAATAGAACAGAAGAGAACAGAATAGAATAGAACAGAGTAGAATAGAACAGAACAGAACAGAACAGAATAGAATAGAATAGAACAGAACAGAATAGAACAGAATAGAATAGAATAGAACAGAAGAGAATAGAACAGAACAGAACAGAATATAATCGAACAGAATAGAATAGAATAGAAAAGAATAGAACAGAATAGAATAGGATCGAACAGAATAGAATAGAATAGAACAGAATAGAATAGAATAGAATAGAATAGAATAGAATAGAATAGAACAGAACAGAACAGAATAGAAGAGAATAGAATAGAACAGAATAGAATAGAATCGAACAGAATAGAATAGAATAGAACAGAATAGAACAGAATAGAACAGAACAGAAGAACAGAACACAACACAACAGAACAGAATGGAATAGAATAGAATAGAACAGAACCGAATAGAACAGTACAGAACTGAATAGAACAGAATAGAATAGAATAGATTAGAACAGAATAGAACACCATAGAATAGAATAGAATAGAATAGAATAGAATAGAACAGAACAGAATAGAATAGAATAGAATAGAATACATCAGAATAGAATAGAATCGAACAGAATAGAATAGAATAGAACAGGATAGAACAGAATTGAACAGAACAGAATACAACAGAACACAACACAACAGAACAGAATGGAATAGAATAGAATAGAACAGAACCGAATAGAACAGTACAGAAGTGAATAGAACAGAATAGAGTAGAATGGAATAGAACACAATAGAATAGAATAGAACAGTAGAGAACAGATTAGAATAGAAAAGAATAGAACAGAAGAGAACAGAATAGAACAGAATAGAACAGAACACAACACAACAGAACAGAATAGAATAGAATAGAATAGAACAGAATAGAATAGAATAGAATAGAATAGAACAGAACAGAATAGAATAGAACAGAATAGAATAGAACAGAATAGAATAGAATAGAACAAAATAGAATAGAATAGAACAGAACAGAACAGAATAGAATAGAATAGAATAGAATAAAACAGAACAGAACAGAACAAAACAGAAAAGAATAAAATAGAACAGGACAGAACAGATTAGAATAGATTAGAACAGAATAGAACAGAATAGAATAGAATAGAATAGAATAGAATAGAATAGAATAGAATAGAATAGAATAGAATAGAACAGAATAGAAAAGAATCGAACAGAATAGAATAGAATAGAACAGAATAGAACAGAATAGAACAGAACAGAATAGAACAGAACACAACACAACAGAACAGAATGGAATAGAATAGAGTAGAACAGAACCGAATAGAACAGTACAGAACTGAATAGAACAGAATAGATTAGAATAGATTAGAACAGAATAGAACACAATAGAATAGAATAGAATAGAATAGAACAGAACAGAATAGAATAGAATAGAATAGAATACATCAGAATAGAATAGAATCGAACAGAATAGAATAGAATAGAACAGGATAGAACAGAATTGAACAGAACAGAATACAACAGAACACAAGACAACAGAACAGAATGGAATAGAATAGAATAGAACAGAACCGAATAGAACATTACAGAAGTGAATAGAACAGAATAGAGTAGAATGGAATAGAACACAATAGAATAGAATAGAACAGAAGAGAACAGATTAGAATAGAAAAGAATAGAACAGAACAGAACAGAACAGAATAGAATGGAATAGAACAGAACAGAACAGAACAGAATAGAATAGAATAGAATAGAATAAAACAGAACAGAACAGAACAAAACAGAACAGAATAAAATAGAACAGGACAGAACAGATTAGAATAGATTAGAACAGAATAGAACAGAACAGAATAGAATAGAATAGAATAGAATAGAATAGAACAGAACAGAACAGAAAAAAATAGAACAGAAGAGAACAGAATAGAATAGAACAGAGTAGAATAGAACAGAACAGAACAGAACAGAATAGAATATAATAGAACAGAACAGAATAGAACAGAATAGAATAGAATAGAACAGAAGAGAATAGAACAGAACAGAACAGAATATAATCGAACAGAATAGAATAGAATAGAAAAGAATAGAACAGAATAGAATAGAATCGAACAGAATAGAATAGAACAGAACAGAATAGAATAGAATAGAACAGAACAGAATAGAATAGAATAGAACAGAACAGAATAGAATAGAATAGAACAGAATAGAATAGAATAGAACAGAACAGAATAGAATAGAATAGAACAGAATAGAATAGAATAGAACAGAATAGAATAGAATAGAACAGAATAGAATAGAATAGAACAGAATAGAACAGAATAGAATAGAATAGAATAGAATAGATCAGAACAGAAGAGAATCGAACAGAATAGAATAGAATAGAAAAGAATAGAACAGAATAGAATAGAATCGAACAGAATAGAATAGAATAGAACAGAATAGAATAGAATAGAATAGAATAGAATAGAATAGAATAGAATCGAACAGAATAGAATACAATAGAACAGAATAGAATACAATAGAATAGAATAGAATAGAACAGAACAGAAGAGAATAGAATAGAATAGAACAGAACAGAATAGAACCGAATAGAACAGAACTGAATAGAACAGAACACAACACAACAGAACAGAATAGAATAGAATAGAATAGAACAGAACCGAATAGAACTGAACAGAACTGAATAGAACAGAATAGAATAGAATGAAATAGAACACAGTAGAATAGAAATGTACAGAATAGAACAGATTAGAATAGAACAGAATGGAACAGAACAGAACAGAAAAAAATAGAACAGAAGAGAACAGAATAGAATAGAACAGAGTAGAATAGAACAGAAAAGAACAGAACAGAATAGAATAGAATAGAACAGAACAGAATAGAACAGAATAGAATAGAATAGAACAGAAGAGAATAGAACAGAACAGAACAGAATATCATCGAACAGAATAGAATAGAATAGAAAAGAACAGAACAGAATAGAATAGGATCGAACAGAATAGAATAGAATAGAACAGAATAGAATAGAATAGAATAGAATAGAATAGAACAGAACAGAACAGAATAGAAGAGAATAGAATAGAATAGAACAGAATAGAATAGAATCGAACAGAATAGAATAGAATAGAACAGAATAGAACAGAATAGAACAGAATAGAACAGAACAGAATAGAACAGAACACAACACAACAGAACAGAATGGAATAGAATAGAATAGAACAGAACCGAATAGAACAGTACAGAACTGAATAGAACAGAATAGAATAGAATAGATTAGAACAGAATAGAACACAATAGAAAAGAATAGAATAGAATAGAACAGAACAGAAGAGACTAGAAAAGAATAGAACAGAACAGAATAGAACCGAATAGAACAGAACTGAATAGAACAGAACACAACACAACAGAACAGAATAGAATAGAATAGAACCGAATAGAACAGAACAGAACTGAATAGAACAGAATAGAATAGAATGAAATAGAACACAGTAGAATAGAATAGTACAGAATAGAACAGATTAGAATAGAATAGAATAGAACAGAACAGAACAGAAAAAAATAGAACAGATGAGAACAGAATAGAATAGAACTGAGTAGAATAGAACAGATCAGAAGAGAACAGAGTAGAATAGAATAAAACAGAACAGAATAGAACAGAATAGAATAGAATAGAACAGGAGAAAATAGAACAGAACAGAACAGAACATAATCGAACAGAATAGAATAGAATAGAAAAGAATAGAACAGAATAGAATAGAATCGAACAGAATAGAAAAGAATAGAACAGAATAGAATAGAATAGAATAGAATAGAATAGAATAGAATAGAATAAAATTGAACAGAATAGAATAGAATAGAATAGAATACATCAGAATAGAATAGAATAGATCAGGATAGAACAGAATTGAACAGAACAGAATAGAACAGAACACAACACAACAGAACAGAATGGAAGAGAATAGAATAGAACAGAACCGAATAGAACAGTACAGAAACGAATAGAACAGAATAGAGTAGAATGGAATAGAACACAATAGAATAGAATAGAACAGAAGAGAACAGATTAGAATAGAAAAGAATAGAACAGAACAGAACAGAATAGAACAAAATAGAACAGAGCACAACACAACAGAACAGAATAGAATAGAATAGAATAGAACAGAGTAGAATATAATAGAATAGAATAGAATAGAATAGAATAGAATAGAATAGAACAGAACAGAATAGAACAGAATAGAACAGAACATAATAGAATAGAATAGAATAGAAGAGAAGAGAACAGAATAGAATAGAATAGAATAGAATAGAATAGAATAGAATAGAATAGAACAGAACAGAATAGAACAGAATAGAACAGAACAGAATAGAATAGAATAGAATACAATAGAACAGAATAGAATAGAATAGAATAGAATAGAAGGGAACAGAACAGAATGGAATAGAATAGAACAGAATAGAACAGAATAGAATAGAATAGAATAGAATAGAATAGAATAGAATAGAATAGAATAGAACAGAACAGAATAGAATAGAACAGAATAGAATAGAACAGAATAGAATAGAATAGAACAGAATAGAATAGAATAGAACAGAACAGAACAGAACAGAATAGAATAGAATAGAATAGAATAAAACAGAACAGAACAGAACAAAACAGAACAGAATAAAATAGAACAGGACAGAACAGATTAGAATAGATTAGAACAGAATAGAACAGAACAGAATAGAATAGAATAGAATAGAATAGAATAGAATAGAATAGAATAGAATAGAATCGAACAGAATAGAATAGAATAGAACAGAATAGAATAGAATAGAATAGAACAGAACAGAAGAGAATAGAATAGAATAGAACAGAACAGAATAGAACCGAATAGAACAGAACTGAATAGAACAGAACACAACACAACAGAACAGAATAGAATAGAATAGAATAGAACAGAACCGAATAGAACTGAACAGAACTGAATAGAACAGAATAGAATAGAATGTAATAGAACACAGTAGAATAGAATAGTACAGAATAGAACAGATTAGAATAGAATAGAATAGAACAGAACAGAACAGAAAAAAATAGAACAGAAGAGAACAGAATAGAATAGAACAGAGTAGAATAGAACAGAACAGAACAGAACAGAATAGAATAGAATAGAACAGAACAGAATAGAACAGAATAGAATAGAATAGAACAGAAGAGAATAGAACAGAACAGAACAGAATATAATCGAACAGAACAGAATAGAATAGAAAAGAATAGAACAGAATAGAATAGGATCGAACAGAATAGAATAGAATAGAACAGAATAGAATAGAATAGAATAGAATAGAATAGAACAGAACAGAACAGAATAGAAGAGAATAGAATAGAATAGAACAGAATAGAATAGAATCGAACAGAATAGAATAGAATAGAACAGAATAGAACAGAATAGAACAGAACAGAATAGAACAGAACACAACACAACACAACAGAATGGAATAGAATAGAATAGAACAGAACCGAATAGAACAGTACAGAACTGAATAGAACAGAATAGAATAGAATAGATTAGAACAGAATAGAACACCATAGAATAGAATAGAATAGAATAGAATAGAATAGAATAGAACAGAACAGAAAAGAATAGAATAGAATAGAATAGAATACATCAGAATAGAATAGAATCGAACAGAATAGAATAGAATAGAACAGGATAGAACAGAATTGAACAGAACAGAATACAACAGAACACAACACAACAGAACAGAATGGAATAGAATAGAATAGAACAGAACCGAATAGAACAGTACAGAAGTGAATAGAACAGAATAGAGTAGAATGGAATAGAACACAATAGAATAGAATAGAACAGTAGAGAACAGATTAGAATAGAAAAGAATAGAACAGAACAGAAAGAATAGAATAGAATAGAACAGAACAGAACAGAATAGAATAGAATAGAATAGAACAAAGCAGAACAGAACAGAACAAAACAGAACAGAATAAAATAGAACAGGACAGAACAGATTAGAATAGATTAGAACAGAATAGAACAGTACAGAATAGAATAGAATAGAATAGAATAGAACAGAATAGAATAGAATAGAATAGAATAGAATAGAATAGAACAGAACAGAATAGAATCGAACAGAATAGAATAGAATAGAACAGAATTGAACAGAATAGAATAGAATAGAATAGAATAGAATAGAATACAATAGAATAGAATAGAATAGAATAGAACAGAACAGAATAGAATAGAACAGAATAGAATAGAACAGAATAGAATAGAATAGAACAGAATAGAATAGAATAGAACAGAACAGAACAGAATAGAATAGAATAGAATAGAATAAAACAGAACAGAACAGAACAAAACAGAACAGAATAAAATAGAACAGGACAGAACAGAATAGAATAGATTAGAACAGAATAGAACAGAACAGAATAGAATAGAATTGAATAGATCAGAACAGAAGAGAATCGAACAGAATAGAATAGAATAGAAAAGAATAGAACAGAATAGAATAGAATCGAACAGAATAGAATAGAATAGAACAGAATAGAATAGAATAGAATAGAATAGAATAGAATAGAATCGAACAAAATAGAATAGAATAGAACAGAATAGAATACAATAGAATAGAATAGAATAGAACAGAACAGAAAAGAATAGAATAGAATAGAACAGAACAGAATAGAACCGAATAGAACAGAACTGAATAGAACAGAACACAACACAACAGAACAGAATAGAATAGAATAGAATAGAACAGAACCGAATAGAACTGAACAGAACTGAATAGAACAGAATAGAATAGAATGAAATAGAACACAGTAGAATAGAATAGTACAGAATAGAACAGATTAGAATAGAATAGAATAGAACAGAACAGAACAGAAAAAAATAGAACAGGAGAGAACAGAATAGAATAGAACAGAGTAGAATAGAACAGAAAAGAACAGAACAGAATAGAATAGAATAGAACAGAACAGAATAGAACAGAATAGAATAGAATAGAACAGAAGAGAATAGAACAGAACAGAACAGAATATAATCGAACAGAATAGAATAGAATAGAAAAGAATAGAGCAGAATAGAATAGGATCGAACAGAACAGAGGAGAATAGAACAGAATAGAATAGAATAGAAAGAATAGAATCGAACAGAATAGAAAAGAATAGAACAGAATAGAATAGAATAGAATAGAATAGAACAGAACAGAACAGAATAGAATTGAACAGAATAGAATAGAATAGAATAGAATACATCAGAATAGAATAGAATAGATCAGGATAGAACAGAATTGAACAGAACAGAATAGAACAGAACACAACACAACAGAACAGAATGGAAGAGAATAGAATAGAACAGAACCGAATAGAACAGTACAGAAACGAATAGAACAGAATAGAGTAGAATGGAATAGAACACAATAGAATAGAATAGAACAGAAGAGAACAGATTAGAATAGAAAAGAATAGAACAGAACAGAACAGAATAGAACAGAATAGAACAGAACACAACACAACAGAACAGAATAGAATAGAATAGAATAGAACAGAGTAGAATAGAATAGAATAGAATAGAATAGAATAGAACAGAACAGAATAGAACAGAATAGAACAGAACATAATAGAATAGAATAGAATAGAAGAGAAGAGAACAGAATAGAATAGAATAGAATAGAATTGAATAGAATAGAAAAGAACAGAACAGAATAGAATCGAACAGAATAGAATAGAATAGAACAGAATAGAACAGAATAGAAAAGAACAGAATAGAATAGAATAGAATAGAATAGAATAGAACAGAACAGAATAGAATAGAACATAATAGAATAGAACAGAATACAATAGAATAGAACAGAATAGAATAGAACAGAACAGAACAGAACAGAACAGAATAGAATAGAATAGCATAGAATAAAACAGAACAGAACAGAACAAAACAGAACAGAATAAAATAGAACAGGACAGAACAGATTAGAATAGATTAGAACAGAATAGAACAGAATAGAATAGAATAGAATAGAATAGAATAGAATAGAATAGAATAGAATAGAATAGAATAGAATAGAATAGAATCGAACAGAATAGAATAGAATAAAACAGAATAGAATAGAATAGAATAGAACAGAACAGAAGAGAATAGAATAGAATAGAACAGAACAGAATAGAACCGAATAGAACAGAACTGAATAGAACAGAACACAACACAACAGAACAGAATAGAATAGAATAGAACAGAACCGAATAGAACTGAACAGAACTGAATAGAACAGAATAGAATAGAATGTAATAGAACACAGTAGAATAGAATAGTACAGAATAGAACAGATTAGAATAGAATAGAATAGAAGAGAACAGAACAGAAAAAAATAGAACAGAAGAGAACAGAATAGAATAGAACAGAGTAGAATAGAACAGAACAGAACAGAACAGAATAGAATAGAATAGAACAGAAGAGAATAGAACAGAATAGAATAGAATAGAACAGAATAGAACAGAACAGAATAGAACAGAACACAACACAACAGAACAGAATGGAATAGAATAGAATAGAACAGAACCGAATAGAACAGTACAGAACTGAATAGAACAGAATAGAATAGAATGGAATAGAACACAATAGAATAGAATAGAACAGAATATCAGAGATTAGAATAGAAAAGAATAGAACATAACAGAACAGAATAGAACAGAATAGAACAGAACACAATACAACAGAACAGAATAGAATAGAATAGAATAGAATAGAACAGAAGCGAATAGATCAGAAGAGAACTGAATAGAACAGAATGGAATAGAATAGAACAGAAAAGAATAGAATAGAACAGAATAGAATAGAATAGAACAGAATAGAATAGAATAGAACAGAACAGAACAGAATAGAATAGAATATAACAGAATAGAACAGAACAGAACAGAACAGAATAGAATAGAATAGAACAGGAAAGAACAGAACAGAATAGAATAGAACAGAATAGAACAGAAGAGAATAGAATAGAATAGAATAGAATAGAATAGAATAGAATAGAATAGAACAGAACAAAAAAGAACAGAACAGAACACAACCGAATAGAATTGAATAGAATAGAATAGAACAGAATAGAATAGAATCGAACAGAATAGAATAGAATAGAACAGAATAGAACAGAACACATCACAACAGAACAGAATAGAATAGAATAGAATAGAACAGAACCGAATAGAACAGAACAGAACTGAATAGAACAGAATAGAATAGAATAGAATAGAATAGAACAGAACCGAATAGAACAGTACAGAACGGAATAGAACAGAATAGAATATAATGGAATAGAACACAATAGAATAGAATAGAACAGAATAGAACACATTAGAATAGAAAAGAAGAGAACAGAACAGAACAGAATTGAACAGAATATAACAGAACACAACACAACTGAACAGAATAGAATAGAATAGAATAGAATAGAACAGAATAGAATAGAATAGAATAGAATAGAATAGAACAGAATTGAACAGAACAGAATAGAACAGAACACAACACAACAGAACAGAATGGAATGGAATAGAATAGAACAGATCCGAATAGAACAGTACAGAAGTGAATAGAACAGAATAGAGTAGAATGGAATAGAACACAATAGAATAGAATAGAACAGAAGAGAACAGATTAGAATAGAAAAGAATAGAACAGAAGAGAACAGAATAGAACAGAATGGAACACAACACAACACAACACAACAAAATAGAATAGAATAGAATAGAACAGAACAGAATAGAATAGAATAGAATAGAATAGAATAGAATAGAATAGAACAGAACAGAATAGAACAGAATAGAATAGAATAGAATAGAATAGAATAGAATAGAACAGAATAGAATAGAATAGAATAGAACAGAACAGAATAGAATCGAACAGAATAGAATAGAATAGAACAGAATAGAATAGAATAGAACAGAATAGAATAGAACAGAATAGAAAATAACAGAATAGAATAGAAAAGAACAGAATAGAATAGAACAGAATAGAATAGAACAGAATAGAATAGAATAGAACAGAATAGAATAGAATAGAACAGAACAGAACAGAATAGAACCGAATAACAGAACTGAATAGAACAGAACACAACACAACAGAACAGAATAGAATAGAATAGAATAGAACAGAACCGAATAGAACTGAACAGAACTGAATAGAACAGAATAGAATAGAATGAAATAGAACACAGTAGAATAGAATAGTACAGAATAGAACAGATTAGAATAGAATAGAATAGAACAGAACAGAACAGAAAAAAATAGAACAGAAGAGAACAGTATAGAATAGAACAGAGTAGAATAGAACAGAACAGAACAGAACAGAATAGAATAGAATAGAACAGAACAGAATAGAACAGAATAGAATAGAATAGAACAGAAGAGAATAGAACAGAACAGAACAGAATATAATCGAACAGAATAGAATAGAATAGAAAAGAATAGAACAGAATAGAATAGAATCGAACAGAATAGAATAGAATAGAATAGAATAGAATAGAATAGAATAGAATAGAATAGAATAGAATAGAATAGAATAGAACAGGACAGAACAGAATAGAATCGAACAGAATAGAAGAGAATAGAATAGAATAGAACAGAATAGAATAGAATCGAACAGAATAGAATAGAATAGAACAGAATAGAACAGAATAGAACAGAACAGAATAGAACAGAACACAACACAACAGAACAGAATGGAATAGAATAGAATAGAACAGAACCGAATAGAACAGTACAGAACTGAATAGAACAGAATAGAATAGAATGGAATAGAACACAATAGAATAGAATAGAATAGAATAGAACAGAACAGAACAGAATAGAATCGAACAGAATAGAATAGAATAGAACAGAATAGAACAGAATAGAATAGAATAGAACAGAACAGAATAGAATAGAATAGAATAGAATAGAATAGAATACAATAGAATAGAACAGAATAGAACACAACAGAATAGAATAAAATAGAATAGAAGAACAGAACAGAATAGAATACAATAGAATAGAATAGAACCGAATAGAATAGAATAGAACAGAATGGAATAGAGTAGAACAGAACAGAATAGAATAGATTAGAACAGAATAGAATAGAATAGGACAGAATAGAATAGAATAGAATAGAATAGAACAGAGCAGAACAGAACAAAACAGAACAGAATAGAACAGAACAGAACAGAATAGAATAGAACAGGACAGAAAAGAGTAGAATAGATTAGAACAGAGTAGAATAGAATAGAATAGAATAGAATAGAACAGAACAAAATAGAACAGAACACAACACAACAGAACAGAATAGAATAGAATAGAATAGAACAGAACCGAATAGAACAGAACAGAACAGAACAGAACAGAATAGAATAAAACAGGACAGAACAGAATAGAATAGATTAGAACAGAATAGAATAGAATAGAACAGAACAGAATAGAACAGAAGAGAACAGAATAGAATAGAACAGAATAGAAGAGAACAGAACATAACAGAACAGAATAGAATAGAATAGAATAGAAGAGAACAGAACAGAATTGAACAGAATAGAATAGAATAGAACAGAATAGAATAGAACAGAACAGAAAAGAATAGAATGGAATAGAACAGAACAGAATAATATAGAATAGAATAGAATAGAATAGAATAGAATAGAATAGAATAGAATAGAATAGAATAGAATAGAATAGAATAGAATACAATAGAACAGAAGAGAATAGAATAGAATAGAATAGAATAGAATACAATAGAATAGAACAGAATAGAACAGAATAGAACACAACAGAATAGAAAAAATAGAATAGAAGAACAGAACAGAATAGAATAGAATAGAATAGAATAAAACAGAACAGAATAGAATAGAATAGAACAGAATAGAACAGAACAGAATACAACAGAACAGAATAGAATAGAATAGAATAGAACAGAACAGAACAGAATAGAATAGAATACTACAGAAGAGAACAGAACAGAACAGAACAGAACAGAATAGAATAGAACAGGACAGAACAGAATAGCATAGATTAGAATAGAATAGAACAGAACAGAATAGAATAGAATAGAATAGAATAGAACAGAACAGAACAGAATAGAATCGAACAGAATAGAATAAAATAGAACAGAATAGAATAGAAGAACAGAATAGAACAGAACAGAAGAGAATAGAATAGAATAGAATAGAATAGAATAGAATAGAATAGAATAGAATAGAATAGAATACAACCGATTAGAATAGAATAGAATAGAATAGAATAGAATAGAATAGAATAGAATAGAACAGAACAGAATAGAACAGAATAGAACAGAACAGAACAGAATAGAATAGAATAGAGTAGAATAGAAGAGAATAGAATAGAATAGAATAGAATAGAATAGAATAGAATAGAACAAAACAGAATAGAATCGAACAGAATAGAATAGAATAGAACAGAATAGAAGAGAATAGAATAGAATAGAACAGAAGAGAATAGAATAGAATAGAATACAATAGAATAGAACAGAATAGAACAGAATAGAACACAACAGAATAGAATAAAATAGAATAGAAGAACAGAACAGAATAGAATAGAATAGAATAGAATAGAACAGAATAGAATAGAATAGAACAGAACAGAATAGAATACAATAGAATAGAACAGAACATAATAGAATTGAGTAGAATAGAACAGCTAAGAACAGAACAGAACAGAAAAGAACAGAATAGAATAGAACAGGACAGAACAGAATAGAATAGATTAGAAAAGAATAGAACAGAATAGAATAGAATAGAATAGAATAGAATAGAATAGAATAGAATAGAATAGAATAGAATAGAACAGAACAGAATAGAATCGAACAGAATAGAATAGAATAGAACAGAACAGAACAGAATAGAATCGAACAGAATAGAATAGAATAGAACAGAATAGAACAGAATAGAATTGAAGAAGAGAATAGAACAGATCTGAAGAGAATAGAATAGAATAGAATAGAACAGAACAGAACAGAACAGAACAGAACAGAATAGAATAGAATAGAATAGATTAGAATAGAAAAGAATAGAACATAACAGAACAGAATAGAACAGAATAGAACAGAAGAGAATAGAATTGAATAGAATAGAATAGAATCGAATAGAATAGAATAGAATAAAATAGAATAGAATAGAACAGAATAGAACAGATTAGAATAGAAAAGAATAGAACAGAACAGAACAGAATAGAACAGAATAGAACAGAACACAACACAACAGAACAGAATAGAATAGAATGGAATAGAACAGAACCGAATAGAACAGAACAGAACTGAATAGAACAGAATAGAATAGAATAGAATAGAATAGAATAGAATAGAATAGAATAGAACAGAAAAGACTAGAATAGAACAGAAAAGAATAGAATAGAACAGAATAGATTAAAATAGAACAGAACAGAATAGAATAGAATAGAACAGAGCAGAATAGAATAGAGTAGAATAGAAGAGAATAGAATAGAATAGAACAGAACAGAACAGAATAGAATAGAATATAAAAGAATAGAACAGAACAGAACAGAACAGAATAGAATAGAACAGGACAGAACAGAATAGAGTAGATTAGAACAGAATAGAACAGAACAGAATAGAATAGAATAGAATAGAATAGAATAGAACAGATCAGAACAGAATAGAATCGAACAGAATAGAATAGATTAGAACAGAACAGAACAGAACAGAACAGAATAGAATAGAACAGAATAGAACAGAACAGAACAGAATAGAAAAGAATAGAATAGAATAGAATACAATAGAATAGAATAGAATAGAATAGAATAGAATAAAACAGAACAAAATAGAACAGAACACAACATAACAGAACAGAATAGAATAGAATAGAATAGAACAGTACCGAATAGAACAGAACAGAACTGAATAGAACAGAATAGAATAGAATAGAATAGAACACAATAGAATAGAATAGAACAGAATAGAACAAATTAGAATAGAATAGAATAGAACAGAACAGAACAGAACAGAATAGAACAGAGGAGAACAGAATAGAATAGAACAGAATAGAATAGAACAGAACAGAAGAGAACAGAATAGAATAGAATAGAATAGAAGAGAAAAGAACAGAATAGAACAGAATAGAATAGAATAGAATAGAATAGAATAGAATAGAATAGAATAGAATAGAATAGAATAGAATAGAATAGAATAGAACAGAACCGAATAGAACAGTAGAGAACGGAATAGAACAGAATAGAATAGAATGGAATAGAACACAATAGAATAGAATAGAACAGAATAGAACAGATTAGGATAGAAAAGAATAGAACAGAACAGAACAGAATAGAACAGAATATAACAGAACACAACACAACTGAACAGAATAGAATAGAATAGAATAGAACAGAAGCGAATAATACAGAACAGATCTGAATAGAACAGAATAGAATAGATTAGAATAGCACAGAATAGAATACAATAGAACAGAATAGAATAGAATAGAACATAACAAAGAAGAATAGAATAGAATATAACAGAATAGAACAGAACAGAACAGAACAGAACAGAATAGAATAGAATAGAACAGGACAGAATAGAATAGAAGAGAAAAGAACAGACTAGAACAGAATAGAATAGAATAGAACAGAAGAGAATAGAACAGAACAGAAGAGAATAGAATGGAATAAAACAGAACAGAATAAAATAGAATAGAATAGAATAGAATAAAATAGAATAGAATAGAATAGAATAGAATAGAATAGAACAGAAGAGAATAGAACAGAATAGAATAGAATAGAACAGAATAAATAGAATAGAATAGAACAGAATAGAACAAAACAGAACAGAATAGAGTAGAATAGAATACAATAGAATAGAATAGAATAGAATAAAATAGAATAGAATAGCACAGAATAGAATAGAATATAACAGAATAGAATAGAATAGAACAGGACAGAACAGAATAGAATAGATTAGAACAGAATAGAACACAATAGAATAAAATAGAATAGAACAGAACAGAACAGAACAGAATAGAATCGAACAGAATAGAATAGAATAGAACAGAATAGAATAGAATAGAATAGATTTGAATAGTACAGAAGAGAAGAGAAGAGAAGAGAATAGAATAGAATACAATAGAATAGAACAGAATAGAACAGAGTAGAACATAACAGAATAGAAGAAAATAGAATAGAAGAACAGAACAGAATAGAATAGAATAGAATGGAATAGAACAGAATAGAATAGAATAGAACAGAATACAATAGAATAGAACAGAACAGAATAGAATAGAATAGAATACAATAGAACAGAACAGAATAGAATAGAATAGAACAGAATAGAATAGAATAGAACAGAATAGAATAGAATAGAACAGAACAGAAAAGAACAGAACAGAACAGAATAGAACAGAATAGAATAGAATAGAAAAGAATAGAACAGAATAGAATAGAATAGAACAGAATAAATAGAATAGAATAGAACAGAATAGAACAGAACAGAACAGAATAGAGTAGAATAGAATACAATAGAATAGAATAGAATAGAATAGAATAGAATAGCACAGAATAGAATAGAATATAACAGAATAGAATAGAATAGAACAGGACAGAACAGAATAGAATAGATTAGAACAGAATAGAACACAATAGAATAGAATAGAATCGAATAGAACAAAACAGAACAGAATAGAATCGAACAGAATAGAATAGAATAGAACAGAATAGAACAGAATAGAATAGAATAGAACAGAACAGAAGAGAATAGAATAGAATAGAATAGAATACAATAGAATAGAACAGAATAGAACACAACAGAATAGAATAAAATAGAATAGAAGAACAGAACAGAATAGAATACAATAGAATAGAATAGAACAGAATAGAAGAGAAGAGAACACAATGGAATAGAGTAGAACAGAACAGAATAGAATAGAATAGAATACACTAGAACAGAACAGAATAGAATAGAATAGAACAGAATAGAATAGAATAGAACAGAATAGAATAGAATAGAATAGAACAGAACAGAACAGAACAAAACAGAACAGAATAGAACAGAACAGAACAGAATAGAATAGAACAGGACAGAAAAGAATACAATAGATTAGAACAGAGTAGAATAGAATAGAATAGTATAGAATAGAATAGAATAGAATAGAATAGAATAGAACAGAACAAAATAGAACAGAACACAACACAACAGAACAGAATAGAATAGAATAGAATAGAACAGAACCGAATAGAAGAGAACAGAACTGAATAGAACAGAATAGAATAGAATAGAATATACACAATAGAATAGAATGGAACAGAATAGAACAGATTAGAATAGAATAGAATACAACAGAATAGAATAGAATAGAACAGAACAGAACAGAACAGAACAGAACAGAACAGAATAGAATAGAACAGGACAGAACAGAATAGAATAGATTAGAACAGAATAGAATAGAATAGAACAGAACAGAATAGAACAGAAGAGAACAGAATAGAATAGAACAGAATAGAATAGAACAGAACAGAACAGAATAGAATAGAATAGAATAGAAGAGAACAGAACGGAATAGAACAGAATAGAATAGAATAGAACAGAATAGAATAGAACAGAACAGAAAAGAATAGAATGGAATAGAACAGAACAGAATAATATAGAATAGAATAGAATAGAATAGAATAGATTAGAATAGAATAGAATAGAATAGAATAGAATAGAATAGAATAGAATAGAATAGAATAGAATAGAATAGAACAGAATAGAATAGAATAGAATAGAATAGAATACAGTAGAATAGAACAGAATAGAACAGAATAGAACACAACAGAATAGAATAAAATAGAATAGAAGAACAGAACAGAATAGAATAGAATAGAATAGAATAAAACAGAACGGAATAGAACAGAATAGAACAGAACAGAATACAACAGAACAGAATAGAATAGAATAGAATAGAACAGAACAGAACAGAATAGAATAGAATACTACAGAAGAGAACAGAACAGAACAGAACAGAACAGAATAGAAGAGAACAGGACAGAACAGAATAGAATAGATTAGAAAAGAATAGAACAGAACAGAATAGAATAGAATAGAATAGAATAGAACAGAACAGAACAGAATAGAATCGAATAGAATAGAATAAAATAGAACAGAATAGAATAGAAGAACAAAATAGAACAGAACAGAAGAGAATAGAATAGAATAGAATAGAATAGAATAGAATAGAATAGAATAGAACCGATTAGAATAGAATAGAATAGAATAGAATAGAATAGAACAGAACAGAATAGAACAGAATAGAACAGAACAGAACAGAATAGAATAGAATAGAGTAGAATACAACAGAATAGAATAGAATAGAATAGAATAGAATAGAATAGAATAGAATAGAACAAAACAGAATAGAATCGAACAGAATAGAATAGAATAGAACAGAATAGAAGAGAATAGAATAGAATAGAACAGAAGAGAATAGAATAGAATAGAATACAATAGAATAGAACAGAATAGAATAGAATAGAACACAACAGAATAGAATAAAATAGAATAGAAGAACAGAACAGAATAGAATATAATAGAATAGAATAGAATAGAACAGAATAGAATAGAATAGAACAGAACAGAATAGAATACAATAGAATAGAACAGAACATAATAGAATAGAGTAGAATAGAACAGAAAAGAACAGAACAGAACAGAACAGAACAGATTAGAATAGAACAGGACAGAACAGAATAGAATATATTAGAAAAGAATAGAACAGAACAGAATAGAATAGAATAGAATAGAATAGAATAGAATAGAATAGAATAGAATAGAACAGAACAGAACAGAATAGAATCGAACAGAATAGAATAGAATAGAACAGAATAGAACAGAATAGAATTGAAGAAGAGAATAGAACAGAACAGAAGAGATAGAATAGAATAGAATAGAATAGAACAGAACAGAACAGAACAGAATAGAATAGAATAGAACAGAAGAGAATAGAACAGAACAGAACAGAATATAATCGAACAGAATAGAATAGAATAGAAAAGAATAGAACAGAATAGAATAGAATCGAACAGAATAGAATAGAATAGAATAGAATAGAATAGAATAGAATAGAATAGAATAGAATACAATAGAATAGAATAGAATAGAATAAAACAGAACAAAATAGAACAGAACACAACATAACAGAACAGAATAGAATAGAATAGAATAGAACAGTACCGAATAGAACAGAACAGAAGTGAATAGAACAGAATAGAATAGAATAGAATAGAACACAATAGAATAGAATAGAACAGAATAGAACAGATTAGAATAGAATAGAATAGAACAGAACAGAACAGAACAGAATAGAACAGAGGAGAACAGAATAGAATAGAACAGAATAGAATAGAACAGAACAGAAGAGAATAGAATGGAATAAAACAGAACAGAATAAAATAGAATAGAATAGAATAGAATAGAATAGAATAGAATAGAATAGAATAGAATAGAATAGAATAGAATAGAATAGAATAGAACAGAAGAGAATAGAACAGAATAGAATAGAATAGAACAGAATAAATAGAATAGAATAGAACAGAATAGAGCAGAACAGAACAGAATAGAGTAGAATAGAATACAATAGAATAGAATAGAATAGAATAAAATAGAATAGAATAGCACAGAATAGAGTAGAATATAACAGAATAGAATAGAATAGAACAGGACAGAACAGAATAGAATAGATTAGAACAGAATAGAACACAATAGAATAAAATAGAATAGAACAGAACAGAACAGAACAGAATAGAATCGAACAGAATAGAATAAAATAGAACAGAATAGAATAGAATAGAATAGATTTGAATAGAACAGAAGAGAAGAGAAGAGAAGAGAATGGAATAGAATACAATAGAATAGAACAGAATAGAACAGAGTAGAACATAACAGAATAGAAGAAAATAGAATAGAAGAACAGAACAGAATAGAATAGAATAGAATGGAATAGAACAAAATAGATTAGAATAGAACAGAATACAATAGAATAGAACAGAACAGAATAGAATAGAATAGAATACAATAGAACAGAACAGAATAGAATAGAATAGAACAGAATAGAATAGAATAGAACAGAATAGAATAGAATAGAACAGAACAGAACAGAACAGAACAGAACAGAATAGAACAGAATAGAATAGAATAGAAAAGAGTAGAACAGAATAGAATAGAATAGAACAGAATAAATAGAATAGAATAGAACAGAATAGAACAGAACAGAACAGAATAGAGTAGAATAGAATACAATAGAATAGAATAGAATAGAATAGAATAGAATAGAATAGCACAGAATAGAATAGAATATAACAAGATAGAATAGAATAGAACAGGACAGAACAGAATAGAATAGATTAGAACAGAATAGAACACAATAGAATAGAATAGAATAGAATAGAATAGAGCAGAACAGAACAGAATAGAATAGAATACTACAGAAGAGAACAGAACAGAACAGAACAGAACAGAATAGAATAGAACAGGACAGAACAGAATAGAATAGATTAGAAAAGAATAGAACAGAACAGAATAGAATAGAATAGAATAGAATAGAATAGAACAGAACAGAACAGAATAGAATCGAATAGAATAGAATAAAATAGAACAGAATAGATTAGAAGAAGAGAATAGAACAGAACAGAAGAGAATAGAATAGAATAGAATAGAATAGAACCGATTAGAATAGAATAGAATAGAATAGAATAGAATGGAATAGAACAGAACAGAATAGAACAGAATAGAACAGAACAGAACAGAATAGAATAGAATAGAGTAGAATAGAACAGAATAGAATAGAATAGAATAGAATAGAACAAAACAGAATAGAATCGAACAGAATAGAATAGAATAGAACAGAATAGAAGAGAATAGAATAGAATAGAACAGAAGAGAATAGAATAGAATAGAATACAATAGAATAGAACAGAATAGAACAGAATAGAACACAACAGAATAGAATAAAATAGAATAGAAGAACAGAACAGAATAGAATAGAATAGAATAGAATAGAACAGAATAGAATAGAATAGAACAGAACAGAATAGAATACAATATAATAGAACAGAACATAATAGAATAGAGTAGAATAGAACAGAAAAGAACAGAACAGAACAGAACAGAACAGAACAGAATAGAATAGAACAGGACAGAACAGAATAGAATAGATTAGAACAGAATAGAACAGAATAGAATAGAATAGAATAGAATAGAATAGAATAGAATAGAATAGAATAGAATAGAATAGAATAGAATAGAACAGAACAGAACAGAATAGAATCGAACAGAATAGAATAGAATAGAACAGAATAGAACAGAATAGAATTGAAGAAGAGAATAGAACAGAACAGAATAGAATAGAATAGAATAGAATAGAATAGAACAGAACAGAACAGAATAGAACAGAATAGAATAGAATAGAACAGATTGAATAGAACAGAACAGAAGAGAATAGGATGGAATAGAACAGAACAGAATAAAATAGAATAGAATAGAATAGAATAGAATAGAATAGAATAGAATAGAATAGAATAGAACAGAAGAGAATAGAATAGAATAGAATAGAATAGAATAGAAGAGAATAAATAGAATAGAATAGAACAGAATAGAACAGAACAGAACAGAATAGAGTAGAATAGAATAGAATAGAACAGAATAGAATAGCAGAGAATAGAATAGATTATATCGGAATAGAACAGAATAGAACAGGACAGAAGAGAATAGAATCGAACAGAATAGAATAGAATAGAACAGAATAGAATAGAATAGAATAGAATAGAATAGAATAGAACAGAACAGAAGAGAATAAAATAGAATAGATTAGAATACAGTAGAATAGAACAGAATAGAACAGAATAGAACAGAACAGAATAGAATAGAATAGAACAGAAGAGAATAGAACAGAACAGAAGAGAATAGAATGGAATAAAACAGAACAGAATAAAATAGAATAGAATAGAATAGAATAAAATAGAATAGAATAGAATAGAATAGAATAGAATAGAACAGAAGAGAATAGAACAGAATAGAATAGAATAGAACAGAATAAATAGAATAGAATAGAACAGAATAGAACAAAACAGAACAGAATAGAGTAGAATAGAATACAATAGAATAGAATAGAATAGAATAAAATAGAATAGAATAGCACAGAATAGAATAGAATATAACAGAATAGAATAGAATAGAACAGGACAGAACAGAATAGAATAGATTAGAACAGAATAGAACACAATAGAATAAAATAGAATAGAACAGAACAGAACAGAACAGAATAGAATCGAACAGAATAGAATAGAATAGAACAGAATAGAATAGAATAGAATAGATTTGAATAGTACAGAAGAGAAGAGAAGAGAAGAGAATAGAATAGAATACAATAGAATAGAACAGAATAGAACAGAGTAGAACATAACAGAATAGAAGAAAATAGAATAGAAGAACAGAACAGAATAGAATAGAATAGAATGGAATAGAACAGAATAGAATAGAATAGAACAGAATACAATAGAATAGAACAGAACAGAATAGAATAGAATAGAATACAATAGAACAGAACAGAATAGAATAGAATAGAACAGAATAGAATAGAATAGAACAGAATAGAATAGAATAGAACAGAACAGAAAAGAACAGAACAGAACAGAATAGAACAGAATAGAATAGAATAGAAAAGAATAGAACAGAATAGAATAGAATAGAACAGAATAAATAGAATAGAATAGAACAGAATAGAACAGAACAGAACAGAATAGAGTAGAATAGAATACAATAGAATAGAATAGAATAGAATAGAATAGAATAGCACAGAATAGAATAGAATATAACAGAATAGAATAGAATAGAACAGGACAGAACAGAATAGAATAGATTAGAACAGAATAGAACACAATAGAATAGAATAGAATCGAATAGAACAAAACAGAACAGAATAGAATCGAACAGAATAGAATAGAATAGAACAGAATAGAACAGAATAGAATAGAATAGAACAGAACAGAAGAGAATAGAATAGAATAGAATAGAATACAATAGAATAGAACAGAATAGAACACAACAGAATAGAATAAAATAGAATAGAAGAACAGAACAGAATAGAATACAATAGAATAGAATAGAACAGAATAGAAGAGAAGAGAACACAATGGAATAGAGTAGAACAGAACAGAATAGAATAGAATAGAATACACTAGAACAGAACAGAATAGAATAGAATAGAACAGAATAGAATAGAATAGAACAGAATAGAATAGAATAGAATAGAACAGAACAGAACAGAACAAAACAGAACAGAATAGAACAGAACAGAACAGAATAGAATAGAACAGGACAGAAAAGAATACAATAGATTAGAACAGAGTAGAATAGAATAGAATAGTATAGAATAGAATAGAATAGAATAGAATAGAATAGAACAGAACAAAATAGAACAGAACACAACACAACAGAACAGAATAGAATAGAATAGAATAGAACAGAACCGAATAGAAGAGAACAGAACTGAATAGAACAGAATAGAATAGAATAGAATATACACAATAGAATAGAATGGAACAGAATAGAACAGATTAGAATAGAATAGAATACAACAGAATAGAATAGAATAGAACAGAACAGAACAGAACAGAACAGAACAGAACAGAATAGAATAGAACAGGACAGAACAGAATAGAATAGATTAGAACAGAATAGAATAGAATAGAACAGAACAGAATAGAACAGAAGAGAACAGAATAGAATAGAACAGAATAGAATAGAACAGAACAGAACAGAATAAAATAGAATAGAATAGAAGAGAACAGAACAGAATAGAACAGAATAGAATAGAATAGAACAGAATAGAATAGAACAGAACAGAAAAGAATAGAATGGAATAGAACAGAACAGAATAATATAGAATAGAATAGAATAGAATAGAATAGATTAGAATAGAATAGAATAGAATAGAATAGAATAGAATAGAATAGAATAGAATAGAATAGAATAGAATAGAACAGAATAGAATAGAATAGAATAGAATAGAATACAGTAGAATAGAACAGAATAGAACAGAATAGAACACAACAGAATAGAATAAAATAGAATAGAAGAACAGAACAGAATAGAATAGAATAGAATAGAATAAAACAGAACGGAATAGAACAGAATAGAACAGAACAGAATACAACAGAACAGAATAGAATAGAATAGAATAGAACAGAACAGAACAGAATAGAATAGAATACTACAGAAGAGAACAGAACAGAACAGAACAGAACAGAATAGAAGAGAACAGGACAGAACAGAATAGAATAGATTAGAAAAGAATAGAACAGAACAGAATAGAATAGAATAGAATAGAATAGAACAGAACAGAACAGAATAGAATCGAATAGAATAGAATAAAATAGAACAGAATAGAATAGAAGAACAAAATAGAACAGAACAGAAGAGAATAGAATAGAATAGAATAGAATAGAATAGAATAGAATAGAATAGAACCGATTAGAATAGAATAGAATAGAATAGAATAGAATAGAACAGAACAGAATAGAACAGAATAGAACAGAACAGAACAGAATAGAATAGAATAGAGTAGAATACAACAGAATAGAATAGAATAGAATAGAATAGAATAGAATAGAATAGAATAGAACAAAACAGAATAGAATCGAACAGAATAGAATAGAATAGAACAGAATAGAAGAGAATAGAATAGAATAGAACAGAAGAGAATAGAATAGAATAGAATACAATAGAATAGAACAGAATAGAATAGAATAGAACACAACAGAATAGAATAAAATAGAATAGAAGAACAGAACAGAATAGAATATAATAGAATAGAATAGAATAGAACAGAATAGAATAGAATAGAACAGAACAGAATAGAATACAATAGAATAGAACAGAACATAATAGAATAGAGTAGAATAGAACAGAAAAGAACAGAACAGAACAGAACAGAACAGATTAGAATAGAACAGGACAGAACAGAATAGAATATATTAGAAAAGAATAGAACAGAACAGAATAGAATAGAATAGAATAGAATAGAATAGAATAGAATAGAATAGAATAGAACAGAACAGAACAGAATAGAATCGAACAGAATAGAATAGAATAGAACAGAATAGAACAGAATAGAATTGAAGAAGAGAATAGAACAGAACAGAAGAGATAGAATAGAATAGAATAGAATAGAACAGAACAGAACAGAACAGAATAGAATAGAATAGAACAGAAGAGAATAGAACAGAACAGAACAGAATATAATCGAACAGAATAGAATAGAATAGAAAAGAATAGAACAGAATAGAATAGAATCGAACAGAATAGAATAGAATAGAATAGAATAGAATAGAATAGAATAGAATAGAATAGAATACAATAGAATAGAATAGAATAGAATAAAACAGAACAAAATAGAACAGAACACAACATAACAGAACAGAATAGAATAGAATAGAATAGAACAGTACCGAATAGAACAGAACAGAAGTGAATAGAACAGAATAGAATAGAATAGAATAGAACACAATAGAATAGAATAGAACAGAATAGAACAGATTAGAATAGAATAGAATAGAACAGAACAGAACAGAACAGAATAGAACAGAGGAGAACAGAATAGAATAGAACAGAATAGAATAGAACAGAACAGAAGAGAATAGAATGGAATAAAACAGAACAGAATAAAATAGAATAGAATAGAATAGAATAGAATAGAATAGAATAGAATAGAATAGAATAGAATAGAATAGAATAGAATAGAATAGAATAGAACAGAAGAGAATAGAACAGAATAGAATAGAATAGAACAGAATAAATAGAATAGAATAGAACAGAATAGAGCAGAACAGAACAGAATAGAGTAGAATAGAATACAATAGAATAGAATAGAATAGAATAAAATAGAATAGAATAGCACAGAATAGAGTAGAATATAACAGAATAGAATAGAATAGAACAGGACAGAACAGAATAGAATAGATTAGAACAGAATAGAACACAATAGAATAAAATAGAATAGAACAGAACAGAACAGAACAGAATAGAATCGAACAGAATAGAATAAAATAGAACAGAATAGAATAGAATAGAATAGATTTGAATAGAACAGAAGAGAAGAGAAGAGAAGAGAATGGAATAGAATACAATAGAATAGAACAGAATAGAACAGAGTAGAACATAACAGAATAGAAGAAAATAGAATAGAAGAACAGAACAGAATAGAATAGAATAGAATGGAATAGAACAAAATAGATTAGAATAGAACAGAATACAATAGAATAGAACAGAACAGAATAGAATAGAATAGAATACAATAGAACAGAACAGAATAGAATAGAATAGAACAGAATAGAATAGAATAGAACAGAATAGAATAGAATAGAACAGAACAGAACAGAACAGAACAGAACAGAATAGAACAGAATAGAATAGAATAGAAAAGAGTAGAACAGAATAGAATAGAATAGAACAGAATAAATAGAATAGAATAGAACAGAATAGAACAGAACAGAACAGAATAGAGTAGAATAGAATACAATAGAATAGAATAGAATAGAATAGAATAGAATAGAATAGCACAGAATAGAATAGAATATAACAAGATAGAATAGAATAGAACAGGACAGAACAGAATAGAATAGATTAGAACAGAATAGAACACAATAGAATAGAATAGAATAGAATAGAATAGAATAGAGCAGAACAGAACAGAATAGAATAGAATACTACAGAAGAGAACAGAACAGAACAGAACAGAACAGAATAGAATAGAACAGGACAGAACAGAATAGAATAGATTAGAAAAGAATAGAACAGAACAGAATAGAATAGAATAGAATAGAATAGAATAGAACAGAACAGAACAGAATAGAATCGAATAGAATAGAATAAAATAGAACAGAATAGATTAGAAGAAGAGAATAGAACAGAACAGAAGAGAATAGAATAGAATAGAATAGAATAGAACCGATTAGAATAGAATAGAATAGAATAGAATAGAATGGAATAGAACAGAACAGAATAGAACAGAATAGAACAGAACAGAACAGAATAGAATAGAATAGAGTAGAATAGAACAGAATAGAATAGAATAGAATAGAATAGAACAAAACAGAATAGAATCGAACAGAATAGAATAGAATAGAACAGAATAGAAGAGAATAGAATAGAATAGAACAGAAGAGAATAGAATAGAATAGAATACAATAGAATAGAACAGAATAGAACAGAATAGAACACAACAGAATAGAATAAAATAGAATAGAAGAACAGAACAGAATAGAATAGAATAGAATAGAATAGAACAGAATAGAATAGAATAGAACAGAACAGAATAGAATACAATATAATAGAACAGAACATAATAGAATAGAGTAGAATAGAACAGAAAAGAACAGAACAGAACAGAACAGAACAGAACAGAATAGAATAGAACAGGACAGAACAGAATAGAATAGATTAGAAAAGAATAGAACAGAATAGAATAGAATAGAATAGAATAGAATAGAATAGAATAGAATAGAATAGAATAGAATAGAATAGAATAGAACAGAACAGAACAGAATAGAATCGAACAGAATAGAATAGAATAGAACAGAATAGAACAGAATAGAATTGAAGAAGAGAATAGAACAGAACAGAATAGAATAGAATAGAATAGAATAGAATAGAACAGAACAGAACAGAATAGAACAGAATAGAATAGAATAGAACAGATTGAATAGAACAGAACAGAAGAGAATAGGATGGAATAGAACAGAACAGAATAAAATAGAATAGAATAGAATAGAATAGAATAGAATAGAATAGAATAGAATAGAATAGAACAGAAGAGAATAGAATAGAATAGAATAGAATAGAATAGAAGAGAATAAATAGAATAGAATAGAACAGAATAGAACAGAACAGAACAGAATAGAGTAGAATAGAATAGAATAGAACAGAATAGAATAGCAGAGAATAGAATAGATTATATCGGAATAGAACAGAATAGAACAGGACAGAAGAGAATAGAATCGAACAGAATAGAATAGAATAGAACAGAATAGAATAGAATAGAATAGAATAGAATAGAATAGAACAGAACAGAAGAGAATAAAATAGAATAGATTAGAATACAGTAGAATAGAACAGAATAGAACAGAATAGAACAGAACAGAATAAAATAGATTTGAATAGAATAGAATAGAACAGAACAGAATAGAATAGAATAGAATAGAATAGAATAGAACCGAATAGAATAGAATACAGCAGAAGACATTAGAATAGAACAGAACAGAATAGTATAGAATAGAATAGAATAGAATAGAATAGAATAGAACAGAATAGATTAGAATAGAACAGAACAGAATAGAATAGAATAGAATAGAACAGAGCAGAATAGAATAGAATAGAACAGAATCGAGTAGAATAGAACAGAATAGAATAGAATAGAATAGAATAGAATAGAATAGAACAGAAGAGAATAGAATAGAACAGAATAGAATACAACAGAATAGAATAGAACAGAACAGAATAGAATAGAACAAAATAGAATAGAACAGAATAGAATAGAATAGAACAGAATAGAATAGAATAGAACAGAACAGAACAGAATAGAATAGAATAGAACAGAATAAAACAGAACAGAACAGAACAAAACAGAACAGAATAAAATAGAACAGGACAGAACAGATTAGAATAGATTAGAACAGAATAGAATAGACTAGAACAGAATAGAAGAGAACAGAACAGAAGAGAATAGAATGGAATAAAAGAGAACAGAATAAAATAGAATAGAATAGAATAGAATAGAATAGAATAGAATAGAATAGAATAGAATAGAATAGAATAGAATAGAATAGAATAGAATAGAATAGAACAGAAGAGAATAGAACAGAATAGAATAGAATAGAACAGAATAAATAGAATAGAATAGAACAGAATAGAACAGAACAGAACAGAATAGAGTAGAATAGAATAGAATAGAATAGAATAGAATAGAATAGAATAGAATAAAATAGAATAGAATAGCACAGAATAGAGTAGAATATAACAGAATAGAATAGAATAGAACAGGACAGAACAGAATAGAATAGATTAGAACAGAATAGAACACAATAGAATAAAATAGAATAGAACAGAACAGAACAGAACAGAATAAAATCGAACAGAATAGAATAAAATAGAACAGAATAGAATAGAATAGAATAGATTTGAATAGAACAGAAGAGAAGAGAAGAGAAGAGAAGAGAATGGAATAGAATACAATAGAATAGAACAGAATAGAACAGAGTAGAACATAACAGAATAGAAGAAAATAGAATAGAAGAACAGAACAGAATAGAATAGAATAGAATGGAATAGAACAAAATAGATTAGAATAGAACAGAATACAATAGAATAGAACAGAACAGAATAGAATAGAATAGAATACAATAGAACAGAACAGAATAGAATAGAATAGAACAGAATAGAATAGAATAGAACAGAATAGAATAGAATAGAACAGAACAGAACAGAACAGAACAGAACAGAATAGAACAGAATAGAATAGAATAGAAAAGAATAGAACAGAATAGAATAGAATAGAACAGAATAAATAGAATAGAATAGAACAGAACAGAACAGAATAGAGTAGAATAGAATACAATAGAATAGAATAGAATAGAATAGAATAGAATAGAATAGAATAGAATAGAATAGAATAGCACAGAATAGAATAGAATATAACAGAATAGAATAGAATAGAACAGGACAGAACAGAATAGAATAGATTAGAACAGAATAGAACACAATAGAATAGAATAGAATAGAATAGAACAGAACAGAACAGAATAGAATCGAACAGAATAGAATAGAATAGAACAGAATAGAACAGAATAGAATAGAATAGAACAGAACAGAAGAGAATAGAATAGAATAGAATAGAATAGAACAGAATAGAACACAACAGAATAGAATAAAATAGAATAGAAGAACAGAACAGAATAGAATAAAATAGAATAGAATAGAACAGAATAGAATAGAATAGAACAGAATGGAATAGAGTAGAACAGAACAGAATAGAATAGAATAGAATACACTAGAACAGAACAGAATAGAATAGAATAGAACAGAATAGAATAGAATAGAACAGAATACCATAGAATAGAATAGAACAGAACAGAACAGAACAAAACAGAACAGCATAGAAAAGAACAGAACAGAATAGAATAGAACAGGACAGAAAAGAGTAGAATAGATTAGAACAGAGAAGAATAGAATAGAATAGAATAGAATAGAATAGAATAGAATAGAATAGAATAGAATAGAATAGAACAGAACAAAATAGAACAGAACACAACACAACAGAACAGAATAGAATACAATAGAATAGAACAGAACCGATTAGAACAGAACAGAACTGAATAGAACAGAATAGAATAGAATAGAACAGAATAGAACAGATTAGAATAGAATAGAATACAACAGAATAGAATAGAATAGAACAGAACAGAACAGAACAGAACAGAACAGAACAGAACAGAATAGAATAGAACAGGACAGAACAGAATAGAATAGATTAGAACAGAATAGAATAGAATAGAACAGAACAGAATAGAACAGAAGAGAACAGAATAGAATAGAACAGAATAGAATAGAACAGAACAGAACAGAACAGAATAGAATAGAATAGAATAGAATAGAAGAGAACAGAACAGAATAGAACAGAATAGAATAGAATAGAACAGAATAGAATAGAACAGAACAGAAAAGAATAGAATGGAATAGAACAGAACAGAATAATATAGAATAGAATAGAATAGAATAGAATAGAATAGAATAGAATAGAATAGAACAGAATAGAATAGAATAGAATAGAATAGAATGCAATAGAATAGAACAGAAGAGAATAGAATAGAATAGAATAGAATACAATAGAATAGAACAGAATAGAACAGAATAGAACACAACAGAATAGAATAAAATAGAATAGAAGAACAGAACAGAATGGAATAGAATAGAATAGAATAAAACAGAACAGAATAGAATAGAATAGAACAGAATACAACAGATCAGAATACAACAGAACATAATAGAATAGAATAGAATAGAACAGAACAGAACAGAATAGAATAGAATACTACAGAAGAGAACAGAACAGAACAGAACAGAACAGAATAGAATAGAACAGGACAGAACAGAATAGAATAGATTAGAAAAGAATAGTACAGAACAGAATAGAATAGAATAGAATAGAATAGAACAGAATAGAATAGAAGAAGAGAATAGAACAGAACAGAAGAGAATAGAATAGAATAGAATTGAATAGAATAGAATAGAATAGAATAGAACCGATTAGAATAGAATAGAATAGAATAGAATAGAATGGAATAGAACAGAACAGAATAGAACAGAATAGAACAGAACAGAACAGAATAGAATAGAATAGAGTAGAATAGAACAGAATAGAATAGAATAGAATAGAACAAAACAGAATAGAATCGAACAGAATAGAATAGAATAGAACAGAATAGAAGAGAATAGAATAGAATAGAACAGAAGAGAATAGAATAGAATAGAATACAATAGAATAGAACAGAATAGTACAGAATAGAACACAACAGAATAGAATAAAATAGAATAGAAGAACAGAACAGAATAGAATAGAATAGAATAGAATAGAATAGAACAGAATAGAATAGAATAGAACAGAACAGAATAGAATACAATATAATAGAACAGAACATAATAGAATAGAGTAGAATAGAACAGAAAAGAACAGAACAGAACATAGCAGAACAGAACAGAATAGAATAGAACAGGACAGAACAGAATATAATAGATTAGAAAAGAATAGAACAGAATAGAATAGAATAGAATAGAATAGAATAGAATAGAATAGAATAGAATAGAATAGAATAGAATAGAATAGAATAGAATAGAACAGAACAGAACAGAATAGAATCGAACAGAATAGAATAGAATAGAACAGAATAGAACAGAATAGAACAGAATAGAATAGAATAGAACAGATTGAATAGAACAGAACAGAAGAGAATAGGATGGAATAGAACAGAACAGAATAAAATAGAATAGAATAGAATAGAATAGAATAGAATAGAATAGAATAGAATAGAATAGAATAGAACAGAAGAGAATAGAATAGAATAGAATAGAATAGAATAGAAGAGAATAAATAGAATAGAATAGAATAGAACAGAACAGAACAGAATAGAGTAGAATAGAATAGAATAGAACAGAATAGAATAGCAGAGAATAGAATAGATTATATCGGAATAGAACAGAATAGAACAGGACAGAAGAGAATAGAATCGAACAGAATAGAATAGAATAGAACAGAATAGAACAGAATAGAATAGAATAGAATAGAATAGAATAGAACAGAACAGAAGAGAATAAAATAGAATAGATTAGAATACAGTAGAATAGAACAGAATAGAACAGAACAGAATAGAATAGATTTGAATAGAATAGAATAGAATAGAATAGAATAGAATAGAATAGAATAGAATAGAATAGAATAGAATAGAACAGAACAGAATAGTATAGAATAGAATGGAATAGAACAGAATAGAATAGAATAGAACAGAACAGAACAGAATAGAACAGAATAGAACAGAACACAACAGAACAGAACAGAATAGAATAGAATAGAATAGAACAGAACCGAATAGAACAGAACAGAACTGAATAGAACAGAATAGAATAGAATAGAATAGAATAGAATAGAATAGAATAGAACAAAATAGAATAGAATAGAACAGAATAGAATAGAATAGAACAGAATAGATTAGAATAGAACACAACAGAATAGAATAGAATAGAATAGAATAGAATAGAACAGAAGAGAATAGAATAGAACAGAATAGAATACAACAGAATAGAATAGAACAGAACAGAATAGAATAGAACAAAATAGAATAGAACAGAATAGAATAGAATAGAACAGAATAGAATAGAATAGAACAGAACAGAACAGAATAGAATAGAATAGAACAGAATAAAACAGAACAGAACAGAACAAAACAGAACAGAATAAAATAGAACAGGACAGAACAGATTAGAATAGATTAGAACAGAATAGAACAGAACAGAATAGAATAGAATAGAATAGAATAGAATAGAATAGAATAGAATAGAATCGAACAGAATAGAATAGAATAGAACAGAATAGAATAGAATAGAATAGAATAGAACAGAACAGAAAAGAATAGAATAGAATAGAACAGAACAGAATAGAACTGAACAAAACTGAATAGAACAGAACACAACACAACAGAACAGAATAGAATAGAATAGAATAGAACAGAACCGAATAGAACTGAACAGAACTGAATAGAACAGAATAGAATAGAATGAAATAGAACACAGTAGAATAGAATAGTACAGAATAGAACAGATTAGAATAGAATAGAATAGAACAGAACAGAACAGAAAAAAATAGAACAGAAGTGAACAGAATAGAATAGAACAGAGTAGAATAGAACAGAACAGAACAGAATAGAATAGAATAGAACAGAACAGAATAGAACAGAATAGAATAGAATAGAACAGAAGAGAATAGAACAGAACAGAACAGAATATAATCGAACAGAATAGAATAGAATAGAAAAGAATAAAACAGAATAGAATAGAATCGAACAGAATAGAATAGAATAGAATAGAATAGAATAGAATAGAATAGAATAGAATAGAATAGAACAGGACAGAACAGAATAGAATCGAACAGAATAGAAGAGAATAGAATAGAATCGAACAGAATAGAATAGAATAGAACAGAATAGAACAGAATAGAACAGAACAGAATAGAACAGAACACAACACAACAGAACAGAATGGAATAGAATAGAATAGAACAGAACCGAATAGAAAGGTACAGAACTGAATAGACCAGGATAGAATAGAATGGAATAGAACACAATAGAATAGAATAGAACAGAATATAACAGATTAGAATAGAAAAGAATACAACATAACAGAACAGAATAGAACAGAATAGAATAGAATAGAATAGAACAGAACAGAAGAGAATAAAATAGAATAGATTAGAATACAGTAGAATAGAACAGAATAGAACAGAACAGAATAGAATAGATTTGAATAGAATAGAATAGAATAGAATAGAATAGAATAGAATAGAATAGAATAGAATAGAATAGAATAGAACAGAACAGAATAGAATAGAATAGAATGGAATAGAACAGAATAGAATAGAATAGAACAGAACAGAACAGAATAGAACAGAATAGAACAGAACACAACACAACAGAACAGAATAGAATAGAATAGAATAGAACAGAACCGAATAGAACAGAACAGAACTGAATAGAACAGAATAGAATAGAATAGAATAGAATAGAATAGAATAGAATAGAATAGAATAGAATAGAATAGAATAGAATAGAACAGAATAGAATAGAATAGAACAGAATAGAATAGAATGGAACAGAATAGATTAGAATAGAACAGAACAGAATAGAATAGAATAGAATAGAATAGAACAGAGCAGAATAGAATAGAATAGAACAGAATAGAGTGGAATAGAACAGAATAGAATAGAATAGAATAGAATAGAACAGAACAGAATAGAATAGAACAGAATAGAATACAACAGAATAGATTAGAACAGAACAGAATAGAATAGAACAAAATAGAATAGAACAGAATAGAATAGAATAGAACAGAATAGACTAGAATAGAACAGAACAGAACAGAATAGAATAGAATAGAACAGAATAGAACAGATTAGAATAGAATAGAACAGAATAGACTAGAATAGAACAGAACAGAACAGAATAGAATAGAATAGAACAGAATAAAACAGAACAGAACAGACCAAAACAGAACAGAATAAAATAGAACAGGACAGAACAGATTAGAATAGATTAGAACAGAATAGAATAGAATAGAATAGAATAGAATAGAATAGAATAGAATAGAATAGAATAGAATAGAATAGATTAGAATAGAATAGAATAGAATAGAATAGAATAGAATAGAATAGAATCGAACAGAATAGAATAGAATAGAACAGAATAGAATAGAATAGAATAGAATAGAACAGAACAGAAGAGAATAGAATAGAATAGAACAGAACAGAATAGAACTGAACAGAACTGAATAGAACAGAACACAACACAACAGAACAGAATAGAATAGAATAGAATAGAACAGAACCGAATAGAACTGAACAGAACTGAATAGAACAGAATAGAATAGAATGAAATAGAACACAGTAGAATAGAATAGTACAGAATAGAACAGATTAGAATAGAATAGAATAGAACAGAACAGAACAGAAAAAAATAGAACAGAAGAGAACCGAATAAAACAGAACAGAACAGAACAAAACAGAACAGAATAAAATAGAACAGGACAGAACAGATTAGAATAGATTAGAACAGAATAGAACAGAACAGAATAGAATAGAATAGAATAGAATAGAATAGAATAGAATAGAATAGAATAGAATAGAATAGAATCGAACAGAATAGAATAGAATAGAACAGAATAGAATGGAATAGAATAGAATAGAATAGAACAGAACAGAAAAGAATAGAATAGAATAGAACAGAACAGAATAGAACTGAACAGAACTGAATAGAACAGAACACAACACAACAGAACAGAATAGAATAGAATAGAATAGAACAGAACCGAATAGAACTGAACAGAACTGAATAGAACAGAATAGAATAGAATGAAATAGAACACAGTAGAATAGAATAGTACAGAATAGAACAGATTAGAATAGAATAGAATAGAACAGAACAGAACAGAAAAAAATAGAACAGAAGAGAACAGAATAGAATAGAACAGAATAGAATAGAATAGAACAGAAGAGAATAGAACAGAACAGAACAGAACAGAATAGAATAGAATAGACCAGAACAGAATAGAACAGAATAGAATAGAATAGAACAGAAGAGAATAGAACAGAACAGAACAGAATATAATCGAACAGAATAGAATAGAATAGAAAAGAATAAAACAGAATAGAATAGAATCGAACAGAATAGAATAGAATAGGACAGAATAGAACAGAATAGAACAGAACAGATTAGAACAGAACACAACACAACAGAACAGAATGGAATAGAATAGAATAGAACAGAACCGAATAGAAAGGTACAGAACTGAATAGACCAGAATAGAATAGAATGGAATAGAACACAATAGAATAGAATAGAACAGAATATAACAGATTAGAATAGAAAAGAATAGAACATAACAGAACAGAATAGAACAGAATAGAACAGAAGAGAATAGAATAGAATAGAATAGAATAGAATAGAATGGAATAGAACAGAATAGAATAGAACAAAACAGAACAGAACAGAATAGAATAGATTTGAATAGAATAGAATAGAATAGAATAGAATAGAATAGAATAGAACAGAACAGAATAGAATAGAATAGAATAGAATGGAATAGAACAGAGTAGAATAGAATAGAACAGAACAGAACAGAATAGAACAGAATAGAACAGAACACAACACAACAGAACAGAATAGAATAGAATAGAACAGAACCGAATAGAACAGAACAGAACTGAATAGAACAGAATAGAATAGAATAGAATAGAATAGAATAGAATAGAATAGAATAGAACAGAATAGAATAGAATAGAACAGAATAGAATAGAATAGAACAGAATAGATTAGAATAGAACAGAACAGAATAGAATAGAATAGAATAGAATAGAACAGAGCAGAATAGAATAGAACAGAATAGAGTGGAATAGAACAGAATAGAATAGAATAGAATAGAATAGAATAGAATAGAATAGAATAGAATAGAACAGAACAGAATAGAATAGAACAGAATAGACTAGAATAGAACAGAACAGAACAGAATAGAATAGAATAGAACAGAATAAAACAGAACAGAACAGAACAAAACAGAACAGAATAAAATAGAACAGGACAGAACAGATTAGAATAGATTAGAACAGAATAGAACAGAATAGAATAGAATAGAATAGAATAGAATAGAATAGAATAGAATAGAATAGAATAGAATAGAATCGAACAGAATAGAATAGAATAGAACAGAATAGAATAGAACAGAACACAACACAACAGAACAGAATAGAATAGAATAGAATAGAACAGAACCGAATAGAACTGAACAGAACTGAATAGAACAGAATAGAATAGAATGAAATAGAACACAGTAGAATAGAATAGTACAGAATAGAACAGATTAGAATAGAATAGAATAGAACAGAACAGAACAGAAAAAAATAGAACAGAAGAGAACAGAATAGAATAGAACAGAGTAGAATAGAACAGAACAGAAGAGAACAGAATAGAATAGAATAGAACAGAACAGAATAGAACAGAATAGAATAGAATAGAACAGAAGAGAATAGAACAGAACAGAACAGAATATAATCGAACAGAATAGAATAGAATAGAAAAGAATAGAACAGAATAGAATAGAATCGAACAGAATAGAATAGAATAGAATAGAATAGAATAGAATAGAATAGAATAGAATTGAACAGGACAGAACAGAATAGAATCGAACAGAATAGAAGAGAATAGAATAGAATAGAACAGAATAGAATAGAATCGAACAGAATAGAATAGAATAGAACAGAATAGAACAGAATAGAACAGAACAGAATAGAACAGAACACAACACAACAGAACAGAATGGAATAGAATAGAATAGAACAGAACCGAATAGAAAGGTACAGAACTGAATAGAACAGAATAGAATAGAATGGAATAGAACACAATAGAATAGAATAGAACAGAATATAACAGATTAGAATAGAAAAGAATAGAACATAACAGAACAGAATAGAACAGAATAGAATAGAATAGAATAGAACAGAACAGAAGAGAATAAAATAGAATAGATTAGAATAGAATAGAATAGAATAGAATAGAATAGAACAGAACAGAACTGAATAGAATAGAATATAACAGAATAGAACAGAATAGAACAGAACAGAATTGAACAGAACACAACACAACACAACAGAATAGAATAGAATAGAATAGAACAGAACAGAATAGAACAGTACAGATCGGAATAGAACAGAATAGAATAGAATGGAATTGAACACAATAGAATAGAATAGAACAGAATAGAACAGATTAGAACAGAACACAACACAAAAGAACAGAATAGAATAGAACAGAACCGAATAGAACAGAACAGAACTGAACAGAATAGAATAGAATAGAATAGAATAGAATAGAATAGAATAGAATAGAATAGAATAGAATAGAACAGAATAGAATAGAACTGAACAGAACTGAATAGAACAGAACAGAACACAACAGAACAGAATAGAATAGAATAGAATAGAACAGAACCGAATAGAACTGAACAGAACTGAATAGAACAGAATAGAATAGAATGAAATAGAACACAGTAGAATAGAATAGTACAGAATAGAACAGATTAGAATAGAATAGAATAGAACAGAACAGAACAGAAAAAAATAGAACAGAAGAGAACAGAATAGAATAGAACAGAGTAGAATAGAACAGAACAGAACAGAACAGAATAGAATAGAATAGAACAGAAGAGAATAGAACAGAACAGAACAGAATATAATCGAACAGAATAGAATAGAATAGAAAAGAATAGAACAGAATAGAATAGAATAGAATAGAATAGAATAGAATAGAATAGAATAGAAGAGAATAGAATAGAATAGAATAGAATAGAATAGAACAGGACAGAACAGAATAGAATCGAACAGAATAGAAGAGAATAGAATAGAATAGAACAGAATAGAATAGAATCGAACAGAATAGAATAGAATAGAACAGAATAGAACAGAATAGAACAGAACAGAATAGAACAGAACACAACACAACAGAACAGAATGGAATAGAATAGAATAGAACAGAACCGAATAGAAAGGTACAGAACTGAATAGAACAGAATAGAATAGAATGGAATAGAACACAATAGAATAGAATAGAACAGAATAGAACAGATTAGAATAGAATAGAATAGAACAGAACAGAACAGAACAGAAAAGAAGAGAGGAGAACAGAATAGAATAGAACAGAATAGAATAGAACAGAACAGAACAGAACAGAATAGAATAGAATAGAAGAGAAAAGAACAGAATAGAACAGAATAGAATAGAATAGAATAGAATAGAATAGAATAGAATAGAATAGAACAGAATAGAATAGAATAGAACATAACAAAGAAGAATAGAATAGAATATAACAGAATAGAACAGAACAGAACAGAATAGAATAGAATAGAACAGGACAGAATAGAATAGAAGAGAAAAGAACAGACTAGAACAGAATAGAATAGACTAGAACAGAATAGAATAGAACAGAACAGAAGAGAATAGAATGGAATAAAACAGAACACAATAAAATAGAATAGAATAGAATAGAATAGAATAGAATAGAATAGAATAGAATAGAACAGAAGAGAATAGAACAGAATAGAATAGAATAGAACAGAATAAATAGAATAGAATAGAACAAAATAGAACAGAACAGAACAGAATAGAGTAGAATAGAATACAATAGAATAGAATAGAATAGAATAAAATAGAATAGATAAGCACAGAATAGAATAGAATATAACAGAAGAGAATAGAATAGAACAGGACAGAACAGAATAGAATAGATTAGAACAGAATAGAACACAATAGAATAAAATAGAATAGAACAGAACAGAACAGAACAGAACAGAATAGAATAGAATAGAATAGAATAGAATAGAATAGAATAGAACAGAACAGAACAGAATAGAACAGAATAGAATCGAACAGAATAGAATAGAATAGAACAGAATAGAAGAGAATAGAATAGAATAGAACAGAACAGAAAAAAATAGAACAGAAGAGAACAGAATAAAACAGAACAGAACAGAACAAAACAGAACAGAATAAAATAGAACAGGACAGAACAGATTAGAATAGATTAGAACAGAAAAGAACAGAACAGAATAGAATAGAATAGAATAGAATAGAATAGAATAGAATAGAATAGAATAGAATAGAATAGAATAGAATCGAACAGAATAGAATAGAATAGAACAGAATAGAATGGAATAGAATAGAATAGAATAGAATAGAACAGAACAGAAAAGAATAGAATAGAATACAACAGAACAGAATAGAACTGAACAGAACTGAATAGAACAGAACACAACACAACAGAACAGAATAGAATAGAATAGAATAGAACAGAACCGAATAGAACTGAACAGAACTGAATAGAACAGAATAGAATAGAATGAAATAGAACACAGTAGAATAGAATAGTACAGAATAGAACAGATTAGAATAGAATAGAATAGAACAGAACAGAACAGAAAAAAATAGAACAGAAGAGAACAGAATAGTATAGAACAGAATAGAATAGAATAGAACAGAAGAGAATAGAACAGAACAGAATAGAATAGAATAGACCAGAACAGAATAGAATAGAATAGAACAGAAGAGAATAGAACAGAACAGAACAGAATACAATCGAACAGAATAGAATAGAATAGAAAAGAATAAAACAGAATAGAATAGAATCGAACAGAATAGAATAGAATAGAATAGAATAGAATAGAATAGAATAGAATAGAATAGAATAGAATAGAATAGAACAGGACAGAACAGAATAGAATCGAACAGAATAGAAGAGAATAGAATAGAATAGAACAGAATAGAATAGAATCGAACAGAATAGAATAGAATAGGACAGAATAGAACAGAATAGAACAGAACAGATTAGAACAGAACACAACACAACAGAACAGAATGGAATAGAATAGAATAGAACAGAACCGAATAGAAATGTACAGAACTGAATAGACCAGAATAGAATAGAATGGAATAGAACACAATAGAATAGAATAGAACAGAATATAACAGATTAGAATAGAAAAGAATAGAACATAACAGAACAGAATAGAACAGAATAGAACAGAAGAGAATAGAATAGAATAGAATAGAATGGAATAGAACAGAATAGAATAGAACAGAACAGAACAGAACAGAATAGAATAGATTTGAATAGAATAGAATAGAATAGAATAGAATAGAATAGAATAGAATAGAACAGAACAGAATAGAATAGAATAGAATGGAATAGAACAGAATAGAATAGAATAGAACAGAACAGAACAGAATAGAACAGAATAGAACAGAACACAACACAACAGAACAGAATATAATAGAATAGAACAGAACCGAATAGAACAGAACAGAACTGAATAGAACAGAATAGAATAGAATAGAATAGAATAGAATAGAATAGAATAGAACAGAATAGAATAGAATAGAACAGAATAGAATAGAATAGAACAGAATAGATTAGAATAGAACAGAATAGATTAGAATAGAACAGAACAGAATAGAATAGAATAGAATAGAATAGAACAGAGCAGAATAGAATAGAACAGAATAGAGTGGAATAGAACAGAATAGAATAGAATAGAATAGAATAGAATAGAATAGAATAGAATAGAATAGAATAGAATAGAATAGAACAGAACAGAATAGAATAGAACAGAATAGACTAGAATAGAACAGAACAGAACAGAAGAGAATAGAATAGAACAGAATAAAACAGAACAGAACAGAACAAAACAGAACAGAATAAAATAGAACAGGACAGAACAGATTAGAATAGATTAGAACAGAATAGAACAGAATAGAATAGAATAGAATAGAATAGAATAGAATAGAATAGAATAGAATCGAACAGAATAGAATAGAATAGAACAGAATAGAATAGAACAGAACACAACACAACAGAACAGAATAGAATAGAATAGAATAGAACAGAACCGAATAGAACTGAACAGAACTGAATAGAACAGAATAGAATAGAATGAAATAGAACACAGTAGAATAGAATAGTACAGAATAGAACAGATTAGAATAGAATAGAATAGAACAGAACAGAACAGAAAAAAATAGAACAGAAGAGAACAGAATAGAATAGAACAGAGTAGAATAGAACAGAACAGAAAAGAACAGAATAGAATAGAATAGAACAGAACAGAATAGAACAGAATAGAATAGAATAGAACAGAAGAGAATAGAACAGAACAGAACAGAATATAATCGAACAGAATAGAATAGAATAGAAAAGAATAGAACAGAATAGAATAGAATCGAACAGAATAGAATAGAATAGAATAGAATAGAATAGAATAGAATAGAATAGAACAGGACAGAACAGAATAGAATCGAACAGAATAGAAGAGAATAGAATAGAATAGAACAGAATAGAATAGAATCGAACAGAATAGAATAGAATAGAACAGAATAGAACAGAATAGAACAGAACAGAATAGAACAGAACACAACACAACAGAACAGAATGGAATAGAATAGAATAGAACAGAACCGAATAGAAAGGTACAGAACTGAATAGAACAGAATAGAATAGAATGGAATAGAACAAAATAGAATAGAATAGAACAGAATATAACAGATTAGAATAGAAAAGAATAGAACATAACAGAACAGAATAGAACAGAATAGAATAGAATAGAATAGAACAGAACAGAAGAGAATAAAATAGAATAGATTAGAATAGAATAGAATAGAATAGAATAGAATAGAACAGAACAGAACTGAATAGAATAGAATATAACAGAATAGAACAGAATAGAACAGAACAGAATAGAACAGAACACAACACAACACAACAGAATAGAATAGAATAGAATAGAACAGAACAGAATAGAACAGTACAGATCGGAATAGAACAGAATAGAATAGAATGGAATTGAACACAATAGAATAGAATAGAACAGAATAGAACAGATTAGAACAGAACACAACACAAAAGAACAGAATAGAATAGAACAGAACCGAATAGAACAGAACAGAACTGAACAGAATAGAATAGAATAGAATAGAATAGAATAGAATAGAATAGAATAGAACAGAATAGAATAGAACTGAACAGAACTGAATAGAACAGAACAGAACACAACAGAACAGAATAGAATAGAATAGAATAGAACAGAACCGAATAGAACTGAACAGAACTGAATAGAACAGAATAGAATAGAATGAAATAGAACACAGTAGAATAGAATAGTACAGAATAGAACAGATTAGAATAGAATAGAATAGAACAGAACAGAACAGAAAAAAATAGAACAGAAGAGAACAGAATAGAATAGAACAGAGTAGAATAGAACAGAACAGAACAGAACAGAATAGAATAGAATAGAACAGAACAGAATAGAACAGAATAGAATAGAATAGAACAGAAGAGAATAGAACAGAACAGAACAGAATATAATCGAACAGAATAGAATAGAATAGAAAAGAATAGAATAGAATAGAATAGAATAGAATAGAATAGAATAGAATAGAATAGAATAGAATAGAATAGAATAGAATAGAATAGAATAGAACAGGACAGAACAGAATAGAATCGAACAGAATAGAAGAGAATAGAATAGAATAGAACAGAATAGAATAGAATCGAACAGAATAGAATAGAATAGAACAGAATAGAACAGAATAGAACAGAACAGAATAGAACAGAACACAACACAACAGAACAGAATGGAATAGAATAGAATAGAACAGAACCGAATAGAAAGGTACAGAACTGAATAGAACAGAATAGAATAGAATGGAATAGAACACAATAGAATAGAATAGAACAGAATAGAACAGATTAGAATAGAATAGAATAGAACAGAACAGAACAGAACAGAAAAGAACAGAGGAGAACAGAATAGAATAGAACAGAATAGAATAGAACAGAACAGAACAGAACAGAATAGAATAGAATAGAAGAGAAAAGAACAGAATAGAACAGAATAGAATAGAATAGAATAGAATAGAATAGAATAGAATAGAATAGAATAGAACAGAATAGAATAGAATAGAACATAACAAAGAAGAATAGAATAGAATATAACAGAATAGAACAGAACAGAACAGAATAGAATAGAATAGAACAGGACAGAATAGAATAGAAGAGAAAAGAACAGACTAGAACAGAATAGAATAGACTAGAACAGAATAGAATAGAACAGAACAGAAGAGAATAGAATGGAATAAAACAGAACACAATAAAATAGAATAGAATAGAATAGAATAGAATAGAATAGAATAGAATAGAATAGAATAGAACAGAAGAGAATAGAACAGAATAGAATAGAATAGAACAGAATAAATAGAATAGAATAGAACAAAATAGAACAGAACAGAACAGAATAGAGTAGAATAGAATACAATAGAATAGAATAGAATAGAATAAAATAGAATAGATAAGCACAGAATAGAATAGAATATAACAGAAGAGAATAGAATAGAACAGGACAGAACAGAATAGAATAGATTAGAACAGAATAGAACACAATAGAATAAAATAGAATAGAACAGAACAGAACAGAACAGAACAGAACAGAATAGAATAGAATAGAATAGAATAGAATAGAATAGAATAGAACAGAACAGAACAGAATAGAACAGAATAGAATCGAACAGAATAGAATAGAATAGAACAGAATAGAAGAGAATAGAATAGAATAGAACAGAACAGAAAAAAATAGAACAGAAGAGAACAGAATAAAACAGAACAGAACAGAACAAAACAGAACAGAATAAAATAGAACAGGACAGAACAGATTAGAATAGATTAGAACAGAAAAGAACAGAACAGAATAGAATAGAATAGAATAGAATAGAATAGAATAGAATAGAATAGAATAGAATAGAATCGAACAGAATAGAATAGAATAGAACAGAATAGAATGGAATAGAATAGAATAGAATAGAACAGAACAGAAAAGAATAGAATAGAATAGAACAGAACCGAATAGAACTGAACAGAACTGATAGAACAGAATAGAATAGAATGAAATAGAACACAGTAGAATAGAATAGTACAGAATAGAACAGATTAGAATAGAATAGAATAGAACAGAACAGAACAGAAAAAAATAGAACAGAAGAGAACAGAATAGTATAGAACAGAATAGAATAGAATAGAACAGAAGAGAATAGAACAGAACAGAATAGAATAGAATAGACCAGAACAGAATAGAACAGAATAGAATAGAATAGAACAGAAGAGAATAGAACAGAACAGAACAGAATATAATCGAACAGAATAGAATAGAATAGAAAAGAATAAAACAGAATAGAATAGAATCGAACAGAATAGAATAGAATAGAATAGAATAGAATAGAATAGAATAGAATAGAATAGAATAGAATAGAATAGAACAAGACAGAACAGAATAGAATCGAACAGAATAGAAGAGAATAGAATAGAATAGAACAGAATAGAATAGAATCGAACAGAATAGAATAGAATAGGACAGAATAGAACAGAATAGAACAGAACAGATTAGAACAGAACACAACACAACAGAACAGAATGGAATAGAATAGAATAGAACAGAACCGAATAGAAAGGTACAGAACTGAATAGACCAGAATAGAATAGAATGGAATAGAACACAATAGAATAGAATAGAACAGAATATAACAGATTAGAATAGAAAAGAATAGAACATAACAGAACAGAATAGAACAGAAGAGAACAGAAGAGAATAGAATAGAATAGAATAGAATGGAATAGAACAGAATAGAATAGAACAGAACAGAACAGAACAGAATAGAATAGATTTGAATAGAATAGAATAGAATAGAATAGAATAGAATAGAATAGAATAGAATAGAATAGAATAGAACAGAACAGAATAGAATAGAATAGAATGGAATAGAACAGAATAGAATAGAATAGAACAGAACAGAACAGAATAGAACAGAATAGAACAGAACACAACACAACAGAACAGAATATAATAGAATAGAACAGAACCGAATAGAACAGAACAGAACTGAATAGAACAGAATAGAATAGAATAGAATAGAATAGAATAGAATAGAATAGAACAGAATAGAATAGAATAGAACAGAATAGAATAGAATAGAACAGAATAGATTAGAATAGAACAGAACAGAATAGAATAGAATAGAATAGAATAGAACAGAGCAGAATAGAATAGAACAGAATAGAGTGGAATAGAACAGAATAGAATAGAATAGAATAGAATAGAATAGAATAGAATAGAATAGAATAGAATAGAACAGAACAGAATAGAATAGAACAGAATAGACTAGAATAGAACAGAACAGAACAGAATAGAATAGAATAGAACAGAATAAAACAGAACAGAACAGAACAAAACAGAACAGAATAAAATAGAACAGGACAGAACAGATTAGAATAGATTAGAACAGAATAGAACAGAATAGAATAGAATAGAATAGAATAGAATAGAATAGAATAGAATAGAATCGAACAGAATAGAATAGAATAGAACAGAATAGAATAGAACAGAACACAACACAACAGAACAGAATAGAATAGAATAGAATAGAACAGAACCGAATAGAACTGAACAGAACTGAATAGAACAGAATAGAATAGAATGAAATAGAACACAGTAGAATAGAATAGTACAGAATAGAACAGATTAGAATAGAATAGAATAGAACAGAACAGAACAGAAAAAAATAGAACAGAAGAGAACAGAATAGAATAGAACAGAGTAGAATAGAACAGAACAGAACAGAACAGAATAGAATAGAATAGAACAGAACAGAATAGAACAGAATAGAATAGAATAGAACAGAAGAGAATAGAACAGAACAGAACAGAATATAATCGAACAGAATAGAATAGAATAGAAAAGAATAGAACAGAATAGAATAGAATCGAACAGAATAGAATAGAATAGAATAGAATAGAATAGAATAGAATAGAATAGAATAGAATAGAATAGAATAGAACAGGACAGAACAGAATAGAATCGAACAGAATAGAAGAGAATAGAATAGAATAGAACAGAATAGAATAGAATCGAACAGAATAGAATAGAATAGAACAGAATAGAACAGAATAGAACAGAACAGAATAGAACAGAAAACAACACAACAGAACAGAATGGAATAGAATAGAATAGAACAGAACCGAATAGAAAGGTACAGAACTGAATAGAACAGAATAGAATAGAATGGAATAGAACACAATAGAATAGAATAGAACAGAATATAACAGATTAGAATAGAAAAGAATAGAACATAACAGAACAGAATAGAACAGAATAGAATAGAATAGAATAGAACAGAACAGAAGATAATAAAATAGAATAGATTAGAATAGAATAGAATAGAATAGAATAGAATAGAATAGAACAGAACAGAACAGAACAGAAAAAACAGAGGAGAACAGAATAGAATAGAACAGAATAGAATAGAACAGAACAGAACAGAACAGAATAGAATAGAATAGAAGAGAAAAGAACAGAATAGAGTGGAATAGAACAGAATAGAATAGAATAGAATAGAATAGAATAGAATAGAATAGAATAGAATAGAATAGAATAGAACAGAACAGAATAGAATAGAACAGAATAGACTAGAATAGAACAGAACAGAACAGAATAGAATAGAATAGAACAGAATAAAACAGAACAGAACAGAACAAAACAGAACAGAATAAAATAGAACAGGGCAGAACAGATTAGAATAGATTAGAACAGAATAGAACAGAATAGAATAGAATAGAATAGAATAGAATAGAATAGAATCGAACAGAATAGAATAGAATAGAACAGAATAGAATAGAACAGAACACAACACAACAGAACAGAATAGAATAGAATAGAATAGAACAGAACCGAATAGAACTGAACAGAACTGAATAGAACAGAATAGAATAGAATGAAATAGAACACAGTAGAATAGAATAGTACAGAATAGAACAGATTAGAATAGAATAGAATAGAACAGAACAGAACAGAAAAAAATAGAACAGAAGAGAACAGAATAGAATAGAACAGAGTAGAATAGAACAGAACAGAAGAGAACAGAATAGAATAGAATAGAACAGAACAGAATAGAACAGAATAGAATAGAATAGAACAGAAGAGAATAGAACAGAACAGAACAGAATATAATCGAACAGAATAGAATAGAATAGAAAAGAATAGAACAGAATAGAATAGAATCGAACAGAATAGAATAGAATAGAATAGAATAGAATAGAATAGAATAGAATAGAATTGAACAGGACAGAACAGAATAGAATCGAACAGAATAGAAGAGAATAGAATAGAATAGAACAGAATAGAATAGAATCGAACAGAATAGAATAGAATAGAACAGAATAGAACAGAATAGAACAGAACAGAATAGAACAGAACACAACACAACAGAACAGAATGGAATAGAATAGAATAGAACAGAACCGAATAGAAAGGTACAGAACTGAATAGAACAGAATAGAATAGAATGGAATAGAACACAATAGAATAGAATAGAACAGAATATAACAGATTAGAATAGAAAAGAATAGAACATAACAGAACAGAATAGAACAGAATAGAATAGAATAGAATAGAACAGAACAGAAGAGAATAAAATAGAATAGATTAGAATAGAATAGAATAGAATAGAATAGAATAGAATAGAACAGAACAGAACAGAAGAGAAAAAACAGAGGAGAACAGAATAGAATAGAACAGAATAGAATAGAACAGAACAGAACAGAACAGAATAGAATAGAATAGAAGAGAAAAGAACAGAATAGAACAGAATAGAATAGAATAGAATAGAATAGAATAGAATAGAATAGAATAGAATAGAATAGAACAGAATAGAATAGAATAGAACATAACAAAGAAGAATAGAATAGAGTATAACAGAATAGAACAGAACAGAACAGAATAGAATAGAATAGAACAGGACAGAATAGAATAGAAGAGAAAAAACAGACTAGAACAGAATAGAATAGACTAGAACAGAATAGAATAGAACAGAACAGAAGAGAATAGAATGGAATAAAACAGAACACAATAAAATAGAATAGAATAGAATAGAATAGAATAGAATAGAATAGAATAGAATAGAATAGAATAGAACAGAAGAGAATAGAACAGAATAGAATAGAATAGAACAGAATAAATAGAATAGAATAGAACAGAATAGAACAGAACAGAACAGAATAGAGTAGAATAGAATACAATAGAATAGAATAGAATAGAATAAAATAGAATAGATAAGCACAGAATAGAATAGAATATAACAGAAGAGAATAGAATAGAACAGGACAGAACAGAATAGAATAGATTAGAACAGAATAGAACACAATAGAATAAAATAGAATAGAACAGAACAGAACAGAACAGAACAGAATAGAATAGAATAGAATAGAAAAGAATAGAATAGAATAGAACAGAACAGAACAGAATAGAACAGAATAGAACAGAACAGAATAGAATAGAATAGAATAGAATAGAACAGAATAGAATAGAATAGAATAGAATAGAACAGAATAGAAGAGAATAGAATAGAATAGAATAGAATAGAAGAGAACAGAATAGAATAGAACAGAATAGAATAGAATAGAACAGAATAGAATAGAATAGAACAGAACAGAACAGAATAGAATAGGATAGAAGAGAATAGTACAGAACAGAACAGAACAGAACAGAACAGAATAAAATAGAACATGACAGAACAGAATAGAATAGATTAGAACAAATTAGAACAGAACAGAATAGAATAGAATAGAATAGAAGAATAAAACATAACAGAACAGAATAGAATCGATCAGAATAGAATAGAATAGAAAAGAATAGAATAGAATAGAATAGAATAGAATAGAATAGCACAGAATAGAATAGAATATAACCGAATAGAATAGAATAGAACAGGACAGAACAGAATAGAATAGATTAGAACAGAATAGAACACAATAGAATAGAATAGAATAGAATAGAACAGAACAGAACAGAATAGAATCGAACAGAATAGAATAGAATAGAACAGAATAGAACTGAATAGAATATAATAGAATAGAATAGAACAGAACAGAATAGAATAGAATAGAATAGAATAGAATACAATAGAATAGAACAGAATAGAACACAACAGAATAGAATAAAATAGAAAAGAAGAACAGAACAGAATAGAATAGAATAGAATAGAATAGAACAGAACAGAATAGAATAGAATAGAACAGAATAGAACAGAACAGAACAGAACAGAACAGAACAGAACAGAACAGAATAGAACAGGACAGAACAGAATAGAATAGATTAGAAAAGAATAGAACAGAACAGAATAGAATAGAATAGAATAGAATAGAATAGAATAGAACAGAACAGAACAGAATAAAATCGAACAGAATAGAATAAAATAGAACAGAATAGAACAGAATAGAATAGAAGAACAGAATAGAACAGAACAGAAGAGAATAGAATAGAATAGAATAAAATAGAATAGAATAGAATAGAATAGAATAGAATAGAATAGAACAGAACAGAATAGAACACAATAGAACAGAACAGAATAGAATAGAATAGAACAGAAAAGAATAGAATAGAATAGAATAGAATAGAATAGAATAGAACATAACAGAACAGAATAGAATAGAACAGAAAAGAATAGAATAGAACAGAATAAAATAGAATAGAACAGAACAGAGCAGAACAGAACAGAATAGAACAGAATAGAACAGAACAGAACAGAACAGAACAGAACAGAATAAAATAGAACAGGACAGAACAGAATAGAATAGATGAGAACAAAATAGAATAGAACAGAACAGAACAGAACAGAATAAAATAGAACAGAATAGAACAGAATAGAATTGAAGAACAGAATAAACAGAACAGAAGAGAATAGAATAGAATAGAATAGAATAGAATAGAATAGAATAGAATAAAACAGAATAAAATAGAATAGAATAGAATAGAACAAAACAGAATAGAATCGAACAGAATAGAATAGAATAGAACAGAGTAGAAGAGAATAGAATAGAATAGAATAGAATAGAATAGAATAGAATAGAATAGAACAGAACAGAATAGAATAGAACAGAATAGAATAGAACAGAATAGAATAGAACAGAATAGAATAGAATAGAACAGAATAGAATAGAACAGAATAGAACAGAACAGAACAGAACAGAACAGAACAGAACAGAATAAAATAGAACAGGACAGAACAGAATAGAATAGATTAGAACAAAAGAGAACAGAACAGAATATAATAGAATAGAATAGAATAGAATAGAATAGAATAGAATAAAACAGAACAGAACAGAATAGAATCGAAGAGAAAAGAATAGAATCGAAGAGAATAGAATAGAATAGAAAAGAATAGAACAGAATAGAATAGAATCGAACAGAATAGAATAGAATAGAACAGAATATAATAGAATAGAATAGAATAGAATAGAACAGAACATAATAGAATAGAATAGAGTAGAGTAGAATAGAATAGAACAGAACAGAATAGAACAGAATAGAACAGAACAGAATAGAACAGAACACAACACAACAGAACAGAATTGAATAGAATAGAATAGAACAGAACCGAATAGAACAGTACAGACCTGAATAGAACAGAATAGAATAGAATGGAATAGAACACAATAGAATAGAATAGAACAGAATAGAACAGATTAGAATAGAAAAGAATAGAACAGAACAGAACAGAATAGAACAGAATAGAACAGAACACAACACAACAGAACAGAATAGAATAGAATAGAATAGAACAGAACAGAATAGAACAGAACAGAACTGAACAGAACAGAACAGAATAGAACAGAATAGAATAGAATAGAACAGAATACAATAGAATAGAACAGAACAGATCAGAATAGAATAGAATATAACAGAATAGAACAGAACAGAACAGAATAGAATAGAACAGAACAGAACAGAATATAATAGAACAGGACAGAACAGAATAGAATAGATTAGAACAGAATAGAACAGAACAGAATAGAATAGAATAGAATAGAAAAGAATAGAATAGAATAGAATAGATCAGATCAGACCAGAATAGAATCGAACAGAATAGAATAGAATAGAATAGAACAGAACAGAATAAAATAGAATAGAACAGAATAGAACAGAATAGAATAGAATAGAATAGAATAGAATAGAATAGAATAGAATAGAATAGAATAGAATAGAATAGAATAGAACAGAACAGAACAAAATAGAACAGAACACAACACAACAGAACAGAATAGAATAGAATAGAATAGAACAACACCGAATAGGACAGAACAGAACTGAATAGAACAGATAGAATAGAATAGAATAGAACACAATAGAATAGAATAGAACAGAATAGAACAGATTAGAATAGAATAGAATAGAACAGAACAGAACAGAACAGAATAGAACAGAGGAGAACAGAATAGAATAGAACAGAATAGAATAGAACAGAACAGAACAGAACAGAAGAGAATAGAACAGAATAGAATAGAATATAATAGAATAGAATAGAATAGAACAGAACAAACTAGAACAGAAAACAACACCACAGAACAGAACAGAATAGAATAGAATAGAACAGAACCGAATAGAAGAGAACAGAACTGAACAGACATAATAGAATAGAATAGAATAGAATAGAATAGAATAGAATAGAACAGAAGAGAAGAGAAGAGAATAGAATAGAATAGAATAGAAGAGAATAAATAGAATAGAATAGAACAGAATAGAACAGAACAGAACAGAATAGAGTAGAATAGAATAGAATAGAACCGAATAGAATAGCACAGAATAGAATAGATTATATCGGAATAGAATAGAATAGAACAGGAGAGAAGAGAATAGAATCGAACAGAATAGAATAGAATAGAACAGAATAGAACAGAATAGAATAGAATAGAATAGAATAGAATAGAATAGAATAGAATAGAATAGAACAGAACAGAAGAGAATAAAATAGAATAGATTAGAATACAGTAGCATAGAACCGAATAGAACAGAATAGAACAGAACAGAATAGAATAGATTTGAATAGAATAGAATAGAATAGAATAGAATAGAATAGAATAGAATAGAATAGAAAAGAATAGAATAGAACAGAACAGTATAGAATCGAACAGAATAGAATAGAATAGAACAGAATAGAACAGAATAAAATAGAATAGAACAGAACAGAAGAGAATAAAATATAATAGAATAGAATACAATAGAATAGAACAGAATAGAACAGAATAGAACACAACAGAATAGAATAGAACAGGACAGAACAGAATAGAATAGATTAGAACAGAATAGAATAGAATTGAATAGAATAGAACAGAACAAAATAGAACAGAACACAACAGAACAGAACAGAATAGAATAGAACAGAACCGAATAGAACAGAACAGAACAGAACAGAACAGAATAGAATAGAACAGGACACAACAGAATAGAATAGATTAGAAAAGAATAGAACAGAACAGAATAGAATAGAATAGAATAGAATAGAATAGAATAGAATAGAATAGAACAGAACAGAACAGAATAGAATCGAACAGAATAGTATAAAATAGAACAGAATAGAACAGAATTGAATAGAAGAACAGAATAGAACAGAACAGAAGAGAATAGAATAGAATAGAATAAAATAGAATAGAATAGAATAGAATAGAACAGAACAGAATAAAACACAATAGAAGAGAACAGAATAGAATAGAATAGAATAGAATAGAATAGAATAGAATAGAAGAGAATAGAACAGAACAGAATAGAATAGAACAGAATAGAATAGAATAGAACAGAATAGAATAGAATAGAACAGAACAGAACAGAATAGAATAGAATAGAACAGAATAGAACAGAACAGAACAGAACAGAACAGAATAAAATAGAACAGGACAGAACAGAATAGAATAGATTAGAACAAAATAGAACAGAACAGAACAGAACAGAACAGAATAGAACAGAATAAAATAGAACAGAATAGAACAGAATAGAATAGAAGAACAGAATAGAACAGAACAGAAGAGAATAGAATAGAATAGAATAGAATAGAATAGAATAGAATAGAACAGAACAGAACAGAACAGAATAGAATATAATAGAACAAAACAGAATAGAATCGAACAGATGAGAATAGAACAGAACAGAATAGAATAGAACAGAATAGAATAGAACAGAATAGAATAGAATAGAACAGAATAGAATAGAATAGAACAGAACAGAACAGAACAGAATAGAATAGATTAGAACAGAATAGAACAGAACAGAACAGAACAGAACCGAACAGAATAAAATAGAACAGGACAGAACAGAATAGAATAGATTAGAACAAAATAGAACAGAACAGAATAGAATAGAATAGAATAGAATAAAACAGAACAGAACAGAATAGAATCGAACAGAATAGAATAGAATAGAAAAGAATAGAACAGAATAGAATAGAATCGAACAGAATAGAATAGAATAGAACAGAATAGAACAGAATAGAATAGAATAGAATAGAATAGAATAGAATAGAATAGAACAGAACAGAATAGAATAGAATAGAGTAGAGTAGAATAGAATAGAACAGAACAGAATAGAACAGAATAGAACAGAACAGAATAGAACAGAACACAACACAACAGATCAGAATTGAATAGAATAGAATAGAACAGAACCGAATAGAACAGTACAGAACTGAATAGAACAGAATAGAATAGAATGGAATAGAACACAATAGAATAGATTAGAACAGAATAGAACAGATTAGAATAGAAAAGAATAGAATAGAACAGAACAGAATAGAACAGAATAGAACAGGACACAACACAACAGAACAGAATAGAATAGAATAGAATAGAACAGAACAGAATAGAACAGAACAGAACTGAATAGAACAGAATAGAATAGAATAGAATAGAACAGAATAGAATAGAATAGAACAGAATAGAATAGAATAGAACAGAACAGAGTAGAATAGAATAGAACAGAATAGAATAGAATAGAACAGAATAGAATAGAATAGAACAGAACAGAACAGAATAGAATAGAATAGAACAGAACAGAACAGAATAGAATAGAATATAACAGAATAGAACAGAACAGAATAGAACAGAACAGAATATAATAGAACAGGACAGAACAGAACAGAATAGAATAGAATAGAATAGAATAGAATAGAATAGAACAGAACAAAATAGAACAGAACACAACACAACAGAACAGAATAGAATAGAATAGAATAGAATAGAATAGAATAGAATAGAACAGAACAAAATAGAACAGAACACAACACAACAGAACAGAATAGAATAGAATAGAATAGAACAATACCGAATAGAACAGAACAGAACTGAATAGAACAGATAGAATAGAATAGAATAGAACAGAATAGAACAGATTAGAATAGAATAAAATAGAACAGAACAGAACAGAACAGAATAGAACAGAGGAGAACAGAATAGAATAGAACAGAATAGAATAGAACAGAACAGAGCAGAACAGAAGAGAATAGAACAGAATAGAATAGAATATAATAGAATAGAATAGAATAGAACAGAACAAACTAGAACAGAAAACAACACCACAGAACAGAATAGAATAGAATAGAATAGAACAGAACCGAATAGAAGAGAACAGAACTGAACAGAACATAATAGAATAGAATAGAATAGAATAGAACAGAATAGAACAGATTAGAATAGAATAGAATAGAACAGAACAGAACAGAAGAGAATAGAACAGAAGAGAACAGAATAGAATAGAACAGAACAGAACAGAACAGAATAGAATAGAATAGAATAGAAGAGAACAGAACAGAATAGAACAGAATAGAATAGAATAGAACAGATTGAATAGAACAGAACAGAAGAGAATAGGATGGAATAGAACAGAACAGAATAAATTAGAACAGAACAGAATAGAATAGAATAGAACAGAATAGAATAGAATAGAACAGAATAGAATAGAATAGATCAGAACAGAATAGAATCGAACAGAATAGAATAGAATAGAACAGAACAGAACAGAACAGAACAGAATAGAATAGAACAGAATAGAACAGAACAGAACAGAATAGAATAGAATAGAATAGAATAGAATAGAATAGAATAGAATACAATAGAATACAATAGAATAGAATAGAATAAAACAGAACAAAATAGAACAGAACACAACAGAACAGAACAGAATAGAATAGAATAGAATAGAACAGTACCGAATAGAACAGAACAGAACTGAAAAGAACAGAATAGAATAGAATAGAATAGAACACAATAGAATAGAATAGAACAGAATAGAACAGATTAGAATAGAATAGAATAGAACAGAACAGAACAGAACAGAAAAGAACAGAGGAGAACAGAATAGAATAGAACAGAATAGAATAGAACAGAACAGAACAGAACAGAATAGAATAGAATAGAAGAGAAAAGAACAGAATAGAACAGAATAAAATAGAATAGAATAGAATAGAATAGAATAGAATAGAACAGAACCGAATAGAACAGTACAGAACGAAATAGAACAGAATAGAATAGAATGGAATAGAACACAATAGAATAGAATAGAACAGAATAGAACAGATTAGAATAGAAAAGAATAGAACATAACAGAACAGAATAGAACAGAATATAACAGAACACAACACAACTGAACAGAATAGAATAGAATAGAACAGAAGCGAATAGTACAGCACAGATCTGAATAGAACAGAATAGAATAGATTAGAATAGCACAGAATAGAATAGAATAGAACAGAATAGAATAGAATAGAACATAACAAAGAAGAATAGAATAGAATATAACAGAATAGAACAGAACAGAACAGAATAGAATAGAATAGAACAGCACAGAATAGAATAGAAGAGAAAAGAACAGACTAGAACAGAATAGAATAGACTAGAACAGAATAGAATAGAACAGAACAGAAGAGAATAGAATGGAATAAAACAGAACACAATAAAATAGAATAGAATAGAATAGAATAGAATAGAATAGAATAGAATAGAATAGAATAGAACAGAAGAGAATAGAACAGAATAGAATAGAATAGAACAGAATAAATAGAAAAGAATAGAACAGAATAGAACAGAACAGAACAGAATAGAGTAGAATAGAATACAATAGAATAGAATAAAATAGAATAAAATAGAATAGAATAGCACAGAATAGAATAGAATATAACAGAAAAGAATAGAATAGAACAGGACAGAACAGAATAGAATAGATTAGAACAGAATAGAACACAATAGAATAAAATAGAATAGAACAGAACAGAACAGAACAGAACAGAACAGAACAGAATAGAATAGAATAGAATAGAATAGAATAGAATAGAATAGAATCGAATCGAACAGAATAGAATAGAATAGAACAGAATAGAAGAGAATAGAATAGAATAGAATAGAATAGAACAGAATAGAATATAATAGAATAGAATAAAACAGAACAGAATAGAATCGAACAGAATAGAATAGAATAGAACAGAACAGAACAGAATAGAATCGAACAGAATAGAATAGAATAGAACAGAATAGAACAGAATAGAATATAATAGAATAGAATAGAACAGAACAGAATAGAATCGAACAGAATAGAATAGAATAGAACAGAAGAGAACAGAATAGAATCGAACAGAATAGAATAGAATAGAACAGAATAGAACAGAATAGAATTGAAGAAGAGAATAGAACAGAACAGAAGAGAATAGAATAGAATAGAATAGAATAGAACAGAACAGAACAGAACAGAACAGAACAGAATAGAATAGAATAGAATAGAACAGAATAGAATAGAATAGAATAGAATAGAACAGAATAGAAGAGAATAGAATAGAATAGAATAGAATAGAATAGAAGAGAACAGAATAGAATAGAACAGAATAGAATAGAATAGAACAGAATAGAATAGAATAGAACAGAACAGAACAGAATAGAATAGGATAGAAGAGAATAGTACAGAACAGAACAGAACAGAACAGAACAGAATAAAATAGAACATGACAGAACAGAATAGAATAGATTAGAACAAATTAGAACAGAACAGAATAGAATAGAATAGAATAGAATAGAAGAATAAAACAGAACAGAACAGAATAGAATCGATCAGAATAGAATAGAATAGAAAAGAATAGAATAGAATAGAATAGAATAGAATAGAATAGCACAGAATAGAATAGAATATAACCGAATAGAATAGAATAGAACAGGACAGAACAGAATAGAATAGATTAGAACAGAATAGAACACAATAGAATAGAATAGAATAGAATAGAACAAAACAGAACAGAATAGAATCGAAAAGAATAGAATAGAATAGAACAGAATAGAACTGAATAGAATATAATAGAATAGAATAGAACAGAACAGAATAGAATAGAATAGAATAGAATACAATAGAATAGAACAGAATAGAACACAACAGAATAGAATAAAATAGAAAAGAAGAACAGAACAGAATAGAATACAATAGAATAGAATAGAACAGAATAGAATAGAGTAGAACAGAATAGAATAGAATAGAACAGAACAGAATAGAATAGAATAGAATACAATGAACAGAACAGAATAGAATAGAATAGAACAGAATAGAATAGAATAGAACAGAATAGAATAGAATAGAACAGAACAGAACAGAACAGAACAGAACAGAACAGAATAGAACAGAACAGAACAGAATAGAATAGAACAGGACAGAACAGAATAGAATAGATTAGAACAGAATAGAATAGAAAAGAATAGAATAGAATAGAATAGAACAGAACAAAATAGAACAGAACACAACACAACAGAACAGAATAGAATAGAATAGAATAGAACAGAACCGAATAGAACAGAACAGAACTGAATAGAACAGAATAGAATAGAATAGAATAGAACACAGTAGAATAGAATAGAACAGAATAGAACAGATTAGAATAGAATAGAATACAACAGAATAGAATAGAATAGAACAGAACAAAACAGAACAGAACAGAACAGAACAGAATAGAACAGAACAGAACAGAATAGAATAGAACAGGACAGAACAGAATAGAATAGATTAGAACATAATAGAACAGAATGGAATAGAATAGAATAAAATAGAATAGAATAGAACAGAATAGAACAGAAGAGAACAGAATAGAATAGAACAGAATAGAAGAGAACAGAACATAACAGAACAGAATAGAATAGAATAGAATAGAAGAGAACAGAACAGAATAGAACAGAATAGAGTAGAATAGAACAGAATAGAATAGAACAGAACAGAAAAGAATAGAATGGAATAGAACAGAACAGAATAAAATAGAATAGAATAGAATAGAATAGAATAGAATAGAATAGAATACAATAGAATAGAATAGAACAGAAGAGAATAGAATAGAATAGAACAGAATAAAATAGAATAGAACAGAATAGAACAGATTAGAACACAACAGAATAGAATAAAATAGAATAGAACAGAACAGAATAGAACAGTACAGATCGGAATAGAACAGAATAGAATAGAATGGAATTGAACACAATAGAATAGAATAGAACAGAATAGAACAGATTAGAACAGAACACAACACAAAAGAACAGAATAGAATAGAACAGAACCGAATAGAACAGAACAGAACTGAACAGAATAGAATAGAATAGAATAGAATAGAATAGAATAGAATAGAACAGAATAGAATAGAACTGAACAGAACTGAATAGAACAGAACAGAACACAACAGAACAGAATAGAATAGAATAGAATAGAACAGAACCGAATAGAACTGAACAGAACTGAATAGAACAGAATAGAATAGAATGAAATAGAACACAGTAGAATAGAATAGTACAGAATAGAACAGATTAGAATAGAATAGAATAGAACAGAACAGAACAGAAAAAAATAGAACAGAAGAGAACAGAATAGAATAGAACAGAGTAGAATAGAACAGAACAGAACAGAACAGAATAGAATAGAATAGAACAGAACAGAATAGAACAGAATAGAATAGAATAGAACAGAAGAGAATAGAACAGAACAGAACAGAATATAATCGAACAGAATAGAATAGAATAGAAAAGAATAGAACAGAATAGAATAGAATAGAATAGAATAGAATAGAATAGAATAGAATAGAATAGAATAGAAGAGAATAGAATAGAACAGGACAGAACAGAATAGAATCGAACAGAATAGAAGAGAATAGAATAGAATAGAACAGAATAGAATAGAATCGAACAGAATAGAATAGAATAGAACAGAATAGAACAGAATAGAACAGAACAGAATAGAACAGAACACAACACAACAGAACAGAATGGAATAGAATAGAATAGAACAGAACCGAATAGAAAGGTACAGAACTGAATAGAACAGAATAGAATAGAATGGAATAGAACACAATAGAATAGAATAGAACAGAATAGAACAGATTAGAATAGAATAGAATAGAACAGAACAGAACAGAACAGAAAAGAACAGAGGAGAACAGAATAGAATAGAACAGAATAGAATAGAACAGAACAGAACAGAACAGAATAGAATAGAATAGAAGAGAAAAGAACAGAATAGAACAGAATAGAATAGAATAGAATAGAATAGAATAGAATAGAATAGAATAGAACAGAATAGAATAGAATAGAACATAACAAAGAAGAATAGAATAGAATATAACAGAATAGAACAGAACAGAACAGAATAGAATAGAATAGAACAGGACAGAATAGAATAGAAGAGAAAAGAACAGACTAGAACAGAATAGAATAGACTAGAACAGAATAGAATAGAACAGAACAGAAGAGAATAGAATGGAATAAAACAGAACACAATAAAATAGAATAGAATAGAATAGAATAGAATAGAATAGAATAGAATAGAATAGAATAGAATAGAACAGAAGAGAATAGAACAGAATAGAATAGAATAGAACAGAATAAATAGAATAGAATAGAACAAAATAGAACAGAACAGAACAGAATAGAGTAGAATAGAATACAATAGAATAGAATAGAATAGAATAAAATAGAATAGATAAGCACAGAATAGAATAGAATATAACAGAAGAGAATAGAATAGAACAGGACAGAACAGAATAGAATAGATTAGAACAGAATAGAACACAATAGAATAAAATAGAATAGAACAGAACAGAACAGAACAGAACAGAATAGAATAGAATAGAATAGAATAGAATAGAATAGAACAGAACAGAAGAGAATAGAACAGAATAGAATCGAACAGAATAGAATAGAATAGAACAGAATAGAAGAGAATAGAATAGAATAGAACAGAACAGAAAAAAATAGAACAGAAGAGAACAGAATAGAATAGAACAGAGTAGAATAGAACAGAACAGAACAGAACAGAATAGAATAGAATAGAACAGAACAGAATAGAACAGAATAGAATAGAATAGAACAGAAGAGAATAGAACAGAACAGAACAGAATATAATCGAACAGAATAGAATAGAATAGAAAAGAATAGAACAGAATAGAATAGAATAGAATAGAATAGAATAGAATAGAATAGAATAGAATAGAATAGAAGAGAATAGAATAGAACAGGACAGAACAGAATAGAATCGAACAGAATAGAAGAGAATAGAATAGAATAGAACAGAATAGAATAGAATCGAACAGAATAGAATAGAATAGAACAGAATAGAACAGAATAGAACAGAACAGAATAGAACAGAACACAACACAACAGAACAGAATGGAATAGAATAGAATAGAACAGAACCGAATAGAAAGGTACAGAACTGAATAGAACAGAATAGAATAGAATGGAATAGAACACAATAGAATAGAATAGAACAGAATAGAACAGATTAGAATAGAATAGAATAGAACAGAACAGAACAGAACAGAAAAGAACAGAGGAGAACAGAATAGAATAGAACAGAATAGAATAGAACAGAACAGAACAGAACAGAATAGAATAGAATAGAAGAGAAAAGAACAGAATAGAACAGAATAGAATAGAATAGAATAGAATAGAATAGAATAGAATAGAATAGAACAGAATAGAATAGAATAGAACATAACAAAGAAGAATAGAATAGAATATAACAGAATAGAACAGAACAGAACAGAATAGAATAGAATAGAACAGGACAGAATAGAATAGAAGAGAAAAGAACAGACTAGAACAGAATAGAATAGACTAGAACAGAATAGAATAGAACAGAACAGAAGAGAATAGAATGGAATAAAACAGAACACAATAAAATAGAATAGAATAGAATAGAATAGAATAGAATAGAATAGAATAGAATAGAATAGAATAGAACAGAAGAGAATAGAACAGAATAGAATAGAATAGAACAGAATAAATAGAATAGAATAGAACAAAATAGAACAGAACAGAACAGAATAGAGTAGAATAGAATACAATAGAATAGAATAGAATAGAATAAAATAGAATAGATAAGCACAGAATAGAATAGAATATAACAGAAGAGAATAGAATAGAACAGGACAGAACAGAATAGAATAGATTAGAACAGAATAGAACACAATAGAATAAAATAGAATAGAACAGAACAGAACAGAACAGAACAGAATAGAATAGAATAGAATAGAATAGAATAGAATAGAACAGAACAGAAGAGAATAGAACAGAATAGAATCGAACAGAATAGAATAGAATAGAACAGAATAGAAGAGAATAGAATAGAATAGAACAGAACAGAAAAAAATAGAACAGAAGAGAACAGAATAAAACAGAACAGAACAGAACAAAACAGAACAGAATAAAATAGAACAGGACAGAACAGATTAGAATAGATTAGAACAGAAAAGAACAGAACAGAATAGAATAGAATAGAATAGAATAGAATAGAATAGAATAGAATCGAACAGAATAGAATAGAATAGAACAGAATAGAATGGAATAGAATAGAATAGAATAGAACAGAACAGAAAAGAATAGAATAGAATAGAACAGAACAGAATAGAACTGAACAGAACTGAATAGAACAGAACACAACACAACAGAACAGAATAGAATAGAATAGAATAGAACAGAACCGAATAGAACTGAACAGAACTGAATAGAACAGAATAGAATAGAATGAAATAGAACACAGTAGAATAGAATAGTACAGAATAGAACAGATTAGAATAGAATAGAATAGAACAGAACAGAACAGAAAAAAATAGAACAGAAGAGAACAGAATAGTATAGAACAGAATAGAATAGAATAGAACAGAAGAGAATAGAACAGAACAGAATAGAATAGAATAGACCAGAACAGAATAGAACAGAATAGAATAGAATAGAACAGAAGAGAATAGAACAGAACAGAACAGAATATAATCGAACAGAATAGAATAGAATAGAAAAGAATAAAACAGAATAGAATAGAATCGAACAGAATAGAATAGAATAGAATAGAATAGAATAGAATAGAATAGAATAGAATAGAATAGAATAGAATAGAATAGAACAGGACAGAACAGAATAGAATCGAACAGAATAGAAGAGAATAGAATAGAATAGAACAGAATAGAATAGAATCGAACAGAATAGAATAGAATAGGACAGAATAGAACAGAATAGAACAGAACAGATTAGAACAGAACACAACACAACAGAACAGAATGGAATAGAATAGAATAGAACAGAACCGAATAGAAAGGTACAGAACTGAATAGACCAGAATAGAACAGAATAGAATAGAATAGAATAGAATAGAATAGAACAGAATATAACAGATTAGAATAGAAAAGAATAGAACATAACAGAACAGAATAGAACAGAATAGAACAGAAGAGAATAGAATAGAATAGAATAGAATAGAATAGAATGGAATAGAACAGAATAGAATAGAACAGAACAGAACAGAACAGAATAGAATAGATTTGAATAGAATAGAATAGAATAGAATAGAATAGAATAGAATAGAATAGAATAGAATAGAATAGAATAGAACAGAACAGAATAGAATAGAATAGAATGGAATAGAACAGAATAGAATAGAATAGAACAGAACAGAACAGAATAGAACAGAATAGAACAGAACACAACACAACAGAACAGAATAGAATAGAATAGAACAGAACCGAATAGAACAGAACAGAACTGAATAGAACAGAATAGAATAGAATAGAATAGAATAGAATAGAATAGAATAGAATAGAATAGAACAGAATAGAATAGAATAGAACAGAATAGAATAGAATAGAACAGAATAGATTAGAATAGAACAGAACAGAATAGAATAGAATAGAATAGAATAGAACAGAGCAGAATAGAATAGAACAGAATAGAGTGGAATAGAACAGAATAGAATAGAATAGAATAGAATAGAATAGAATAGAATAGAATAGAATAGAACAGAACAGAATAGAATAGAACAGAATAGACTAGAATAGAACAGAACAGAACAGAATAGAATAGAATAGAACAGAATAAAACAGAACAGAACAGAACAAAACAGAACAGAATAAAATAGAACAGGACAGAACAGATTAGAATAGATTAGAACAGAATAGAACAGAATAGAATAGAATAGAATAGAATAGAATAGAATAGAATAGAATAGAATAGAATCGAACAGAATAGAATAGAATAGAACAGAATAGAATAGAACAGAACACAACACAACAGAACAGAATAGAATAGAATAGAATAGAACAGAACCGAATAGAACTGAACAGAACTGAATAGAACAGAATAGAATAGAATGAAATAGAACACAGTAGAATAGAATAGTACAGAATAGAACAGATTAGAATAGAATAGAATAGAACAGAACAGAACAGAAAAAAATAGAACAGAAGAGAACAGAATAGAATAGAACAGAGTAGAATAGAACAGAACAGAACAGAACAGAATAGAATAGAATAGAACAGAACAGAATAGAACAGAATAGAATAGAATAGAACAGAAGAGAATAGAACAGAACAGAACAGAATATAATCGAACAGAATAGAATAGAATAGAAAAGAATAGAAGAGAATAGAATAGAATCGAACAGAATAGAATAGAATAGAATAGAATAGAATAGAATAGAATAGAATAGAATAGAATAGAATAGAATAGAATAGAATAGAACAGGACAGAACAGAATAGAATCGAACAGAATAGAAGAGAATAGAATAGAATAGAACAGAATAGAATAGAATCGAACAGAATAGAATAGAATAGAACAGAATAGAACAGAATAGAACAGAACAGAATAGAACAGAACACAACACAACAGAACAGAATGGAATAGAATAGAATAGAACAGAACCGAATAGAAAGGTACAGAACTGAATAGAACAGAATAGAATAGAATGGAATAGAACACAATAGAATAGAATAGAACAGAATATAACAGATTAGAATAGAAAAGAATAGAACATAACAGAACAGAATAGAACAGAATAGAATAGAATAGAATAGAACAGAACAGAAGAGAATAAAATAGAATAGATTAGAATAGAATAGAATAGAATAGAATAGAATAGAATAGAATAGAACAGAACAGAACAGAACAGAAAAAACAGAGGAGAACAGAATAGAATAGAACAGAATAGAATAGAACAGAACAGAACAGAACAGAATAGAATAGAATAGAAGAGAAAAGAACAGAATCGAACAGAATAGAATAGAATAGAAAAGAATAGAACAGAATAGAATAGAATCGAACAGAATAGAATAGAATAGAATAGAATAGAATAGAATAGAATAGAATAGAATAGAATAGAATAGAATAGAATAGAATAGAATAGAACAGGACAGAACAGAATAGAATCGAACAGAATAGAAGAGAATAGAATAGAATAGAACAGAATAGAATAGAATCGAACAGAATAGAATAGAGTAGAACAGAATAGAACAGAATAGAACAGAACAGAATAGAACAGAACACAACACAACAGAACAGAATGGAATAGAATAGAATAGAACAGAACCGAATAGAAAGGTACAGAACTGAATAGAACAGAATAGAATAGAATGGAATAGAACACAATAGAATAGAATAGAACAGAATATAACAGATTAGAATAGAAAAGAATAGAACATAACAGAACAGAATAGAACAGAATAGAATAGAATAGAATAGAACAGAACAGAAGAGAATAAAATAGAATAGATTAGAATAGAATAGAATAGAATAGAACAGAACAGAACTGAATAGAATAGAATATAACAGAATAGAACAGAATAGAACAGAACAGAATAGAACAGAACACAACACAACACAACAGAATAGAATAGAATAGAATAGAACAGAACAGAATAGAACAGTACAGATCGGAATAGAACAGAATAGAATAGAATGGAATTGAACACAATAGAATAGAATAGAACAGAATAGAGCAGATTAGTACAGAACACAACACAAAAGAACAGAATAGAATAGAACAGAACCGAATAGAACAGAACAGAACTGAACAGAATAGAATAGAATAGAATAGAATTGAATAGAATAGAATAGAATAGAATAGAACAGAATAGAATAGAACTGAACAGAACTGAATAGTACAGAACAGAACACAACAGAACAGAATAGAATAGAATAGAATAGAACAGAACCGAATAGAACTGAACAGAATTGAATAGAACAGAATAGAATAGAATGAAATAGAACACAGTAGAATAGAATAGTACAGAATAGAACAGATTAGAATAGAATAGAATAGAACAGAACAGAACAGAAAAAAATAGAACAGAAGAGAACAGAATAGAATAGAACAGAGTAGAATAGAACAGAACAGAACAGAACAGAATAGAATAGAATAGAACAGAACAGAATAGAACAGAATAGAATAGAATAGAACAGAAGAGAATAGAACAGAACAGAACAGAATATAATCGAACAGAATAGAATAGAATAGAAAAGAATAGAACAGAATAGAATAGAATAGAATAGAATAGAATAGAATAGAATAGAATAGAATAGAATAGAATAGAACAGGACAGAACAGAATAGAATCGAACAGAATAGAAGAGAATAGAATAGAATAGAACAGAATAGAATAGAATCGAACAGAATAGAATAGAATAGAACAGAATAGAACAGAATAGAACAGAACAGAATAGAACAGAACACAACACAACAGAACAGAATGGAATAGAATAGAATAGAACAGAACCGAATAGAAAGGTACAGAACTGAATAGAACAGAATAGAATAGAATGGAATAGAACACAATAGAATAGAATAGAACAGAATAGAACAGATTAGAATAGAATAGAATAGAACAGAACAGAACAGAACAGAAAAGAACAGAGGAGAACAGAATAGAATAGAACAGAATAGAATAGAACAGAACAGAACAGAACAGAATAGAATAGAATAGAAGAGAAAAGAACAGAATAGAACAGAATAGAATAGATTAGAATAGAATAGAATAGAATAGAATAGAATAGAACAGAATAGAATAGAATAGAACATAACAAAGAAGAATAGAATAGAATATAACAGAATAGAACAGAACAGAACAGAATAGAATAGAATAGAACAGGACAGAATAGAATAGAAGAGAAAAGAACAGACTAGAATAGAATAGAATAGACTAGAACAGAATAGAATAGAACAGAACAGAAGAGAATAGAATGGAATAAATCAGAACACAATAAAATAGAATAGAATAGAATAGAATAGAATAGAATAGAATAGAATAGAATAGAATAGAACAGAAGAGAATAGAACAGAATAGAATAGAATAGAACAGAATAAATAGAATAGAATAGAACAAAATAGAACAGAACAGAACAGAATAGAGTAGAATAGAATACAATAGAATAGAATAGAATAGAATAAAATAGAATAGATAAGCACAGAATAGAATAGAATATAACAGAAGAGAATAGAATAGAACAGGACAGAACAGAATAGAATAGATTAGAACAGAATAGAACACAATAGAATAAAATAGAATAGAACAGAACAGACCAGAACAGAACAGAATAGAATAGAATAGAATAGAATAGAATAGAATAGAATAGAATAGAATAGAACAGAACAGAACAGAATAGAACAGAATAGAATCGAACAGAATAGAATAGAATAGAATAGAATAGAAGAGAATAGAATAGAATAGAACAGAACAGAAAAAAATAGAACAGAAGAGAACAGAATAAAACAGAACAGAACAGAACAAAACAGAACAGAATAAAATAGAACAGGACAGAACAGATTAGAATAGATTAGAACAGAAAAGAACAGAATAGAATAGAATAGAATAGAATAGAATAGAATAGAATAGAATAGAATAGAATAGAATAGAATAGAATAGAATAGAATAGAATCGAACAGAATAGAATAGAATAGAACAGAATAGAATGGAATAGAATAGAATAGAATAGAACAGAACAGAAAAGAATAGAATAGAATAGAACAGAACAGAATAGAACTGAACAGAACTGAATAGAACAGAACACAACACAACAGAACAGAATAGAATAGAATAGAATAGAACAGAACCGAATAGAACTGAACAGAACTGAATAGAACAGAATAGAATAGAATGAAATAGAACACAGTAGAATAGAATAGTACAGAATAGAACAGATTAGAATAGAATAGAATAGAACAGAACAGAACAGAAAAAAATAGAACAGAAGAGAACAGAATAGTATAGAACAGAATAGAATAGAATAGAACAGAAGAGAATAGAACAGAACAGAATAGAATAGAATAGACCAGAACAGAATAGAACAGAATAGAATAGAATAGAACAGAAGAGAATAGAACAGAACAGAACAGAATATAATCGAACAGAATAGAATAGAATAGAAAAGAATAAAACAGAATAGAATAGAATCGAACAGAATAGAATAGAATAGAATAGAATAGAATAGAATAGAATAGAATAGAATAGAATAGAATAGAACAGGACAGAACAGAATAGAATCGAACAGAATAGAAGAGAATAGAATAGAATAGAACAGAATAGAATAGAATCGAACAGAATAGAATAGAATAGGACAGAATAGAACAGAATAGAACAGAACAGATTAGAACAGAACACAACACAACAGAACAGAATGGAATAGAATAGAATAGAACAGAACCGAATAGAAAGGTACAGAACTGAATAGACCAGAATAGAATAGAATGGAATAGAACACAATAGAATAGAATAGAACAGAATATAACAGATTAGAATAGAAAAGAATAGAACATATCAGAACAGAATAGAACAGAAGAGAATAGAATAGAATAGAATAGAATAGAATGGAATAGAACAGAATAGAATAGAACAGAACAGAACAGAACAGAATAGAATAGATTTGAATAGAATAGATTAGAATAGAATAGAATAGAATAGAATAGAATAGAATAGAACAGAACAGAATAGAATAGAATAGAATGGAATAGAACAGAATAGAATAGAATAGAACAGAACCGAACAGAATAGAACAGAATAGAACAGAACACAACACAACAGAACAGAATAGAATAGAATAGAACAGAACCGAATAGAACAGAACAGAACTGAATAGAACAGAATAGAATAGAATAGAATAGAATAGAATAGAATAGAATAGAATAGAACAGAATAGAATAGAATAGAACAGAATAGAATAGAATAGAACAGAATAGATTAGAATAGACAGAACAGAATAGAATAGAATAGAATAGAATAGAACAGAGCAGAATAGAATAGAACAGAATAGAGTGGAATAGAACAGAATAGAATAGAATAGAATAGAATAGAATAGAATAGAATAGAATAGAATAGAATAGAATAGAACAGAACAGAATAGAATAGAACAGAATAGACTAGAATAGAACAGAACAGAACAGAATAGAATAGAATAGAACAGAATAAAACAGAACAGAACAGAACAAAACAGAACAGAATAAAATAGAACAGGACAGAACAGATTAGAATAGATTAGAACAGAATAGAACAGAATAGAATAGAATAGAATAGAATAGAATAGAATAGAATCGAACAGAATAGAATAGAATAGAACAGAATAGAATAGAACAGAACACAACACAACAGAACAGAATAGAATAGAATAGAATAGAACAGAACCGAATAGAACTGAACAGAACTGAATAGAACAGAATAGAATAGAATGAAATAGAACACAGTAGAATAGAATAGTACAGAATAGAACAGATTAGAATAGAATAGAATAGAACAGAACAGAACAGAAAAAAATAGAACAGAAGAGAACAGAATAGAATAGAACAGAGTAGAATAGAACAGAACAGAACAGAACAGAATAGAATAGAATAGAACAGAACAGAATAGAACAGAATAGAATAGAATAGAACAGAAGAGAATAGAACAGAACAGAACAGAATATAATCGAACAGAATAGAATAGAATAGAAAAGAATAGAACAGAATAGAATAGAATCGAACAGAATAGAATCGAACAGAAAAGAAGAGAATAGAATAGAATAGAATAGAATAGAATAGAATAGAACAGGACAGAACAGAATAGAATCGAACAGAATAGAAGAAAATAGAATAGAATAGAACAGAATAGAATAGAATCGAACAGAATAGAATAGAATAGAACAGAATAGAACAGAATAGAACAGAACAGAATAGAACAGAACACAACACAACAGAACAGAATGGAATAGAATAGAATAGAACAGAACCGAATAGAAAGGTACAGAACTGAATAGAACAGAATAGAATAGAATGGAATAGAACACAATAGAATAGAATAGAACAGAATATAACAGATTAGAATAGAAAGGAATAGAACATAACAGAACAGAATAGAACAGAATAGAATAGAATAGAATAGAACAGAACAGAAGAGAATAAAATAGAATAGATTAGAATAGAATAGAATAGAATAGAATAGAACAGAACAGAACAGAACAGAAAAAACAGAGGAGAACAGAATAGAATAGAACAGAATAGAATAGAACAGAACAGAACAGAACAGAATAGAATAGAATAGAAGAGAAAAGAACAGAATAGAACAGAATAGAATAGAATAGAATAGAATAGAATAGAATAGAATAGAATAGAACAGAATAGAATAGAATAGAACATAACAAAGAAGAATAGAATAGAATATAACAGAATAGAACAGAACAGAACAGAATAGAATAGAATAGAACAGGACAGAATAGAATAGAAGAGAGAAAACAGACTAGAACAGAATAGAATAGACTAGAACAGAATAGAATAGAACAGAACAGAAGAGAATAGAATGGAATAAAACAGAACACAATAAAATAGAATAGAATAGAATAGAATAGAATAGAATAGAATAGAATAGAATAGAATAGAATAGAATAGAATAGAACAGAAGAGAATAGAACAGAATAGAATAGAATAGAACAGAATAAATAGAATAGAATAGAACAGAATAGAACAGAACAGAACAGAATAGAGTAGAATAGAATACAATAGAATAGAATAGAATAGAATAAAATAGAATAGATAAGCACAGAATAGAATAGAATATAACAGAAGAGAATAGAATAGAACAGGACAGAACAGAATAGAATAGATTAGAACAGAATAGAACACAATAGAATAAAATAGAATAGAACAGAACAGAACAGAACAGAACAGAATAGAATAGAATAGAATAGAAAAGAATAGAATAGAATAGAACAGAACAGAACAGAATAGAACAGAATAGAACAGAACAGAATAGAATAGAATAGAACAGATTAGAATAGAATAGAATAGAATAGAACAGAACAGAATAGAATCGAACAGAATAGAATAGAATAGAACAGAATAGAAGAGAATAGAATAGAATAGAATAGAATAGAACAGAATAGAATATAATAGAATAGAATAGAATAGAACAGAACAGAACAGAACAGAACAGAGCAGAATAGAATAGAATAGAATAGAACAGAATAGAATAGAATAGAATAGAATAGAACAGAATAGAAGAGAATAGAATAGAATAGAATAGAATAGAAGAGAACAGAATAGAATAGAACAGAATAGAATAGAATAGAACAGAATAGAATAGAATAGAACAGAACAGAACAGAATAGAATAGGATAGAAGAGAATAGTACAGAACAGAACAGAACAGAACAGAACAGAATAAAATAGAACATGACAGAACAGAATAGAATAGATTAGAACAAATTAGAACAGAACAGAATAGAATAGAATAGAATAGAAGAATAAAACAGAACAGAACAGAATAGAATCGATCAGAATAGAATAGAATAGAAAAGAATAGAATAGAATAGAATAGAATAGAATAGAATAGAATAGCACAGAATAGAATAGAATATAACCGAATAGAATAGAATAGAACAGGACAAAACAGAATAGAATAGATTAGAACAGAATAGAACACAATAGAATAGAATAGACTAGAATAGAACAGAACAGAACAGAATAGAATCGAACAGAATAGAATAGAATAGAACAGAATAGAACTGAATAGAATATAATAGAATAGAATAGAACAGAACAGAATAGAATAGAATAGAATAGAATACAATAGAATAGAACAGAATAGAACACAACAGAATAGAATAAAATAGAAAAGAAGAACAGAACAGAATAGAATAGAATAGAATAGAATAGAACAGAACAGAATAGAATAGAATAGAACAGAATAGAACAGAACAGAACAGAACAGAACAGAACAGAACAGAACAGAATAGAACAGGACAGAACAGAATAGAATAGATTAGAAAAGAATAGAACAGAACAGAATAGAACAGAACAGAACAGAATAGAATAGAACAGAACAGAACAGAATATAATAGAACAGGACAGAACAGAATAGAATAGATTAGAACAGAATAGAACAGAACAGAATAGAATAGAATAGAATAGAAAAGAATAGAATAGAATAGAATAGATCAGATCAGACCAGAATAGAATCGAACAGAATAGAATAGAATAGAATAGAACAGAACAGAATAAAATAGAATAGAACAGAATAGAACAGAATAGAATAGAATAGAATAGAATAGAATAGAATAGAATAGAACAGAACAGAAGAAAATAGAACAGAACACAACACAACAGAACAGAATAGAATAGAATAGAATAGAACAACACCGAATAGGACAGAACAGAACTGAATAGAACAGATAGAATAGAATAGAATAGAACACAATAGAATAGAATAGAACAGAATAGAACAGATTAGAATAGAATAGAATAGAACAGAACAGAACAGAACAGAATAGAACAGAGGAGAACAGAATAGAATAGAACAGAATAGAATAGAACAGAACAGAACAGAACAGAAGAGAATAGAACAGAATAGAATAGAATATAATAGAATAGAATAGAATAGAACAGAACAAACTAGAACAGAAAACAACACCACAGAACAGAACAGAATAGAATAGAATAGAACAGAACCGAATAGAAGAGAACAGAACTGAACAGACATAATAGAATAGAATAGAATAGAATAGAATAGAATAGAATAGAACAGAAGAGAAGAGAATAGAATAGAATAGAATAGAATAGAATAGAAGAGAATAAATAGAATAGAATAGAACAGAATAGAACAGAACAGAACAGAATAGAGTAGAATAGAATAGAATAGAACCGAATAGAATAGCACAGAATAGAATAGATTATATCGGAATAGAATAGAATAGAACAGGAGAGAAGAGAATAGAATCGAACAGAATAGAATAGAATAGAACAGAATAGAACAGAATAGAATAGAATAGAATAGAATAGAATAGAATAGAATAGAATAGAACAGAACAGAAGAGAATAAAATAGAATAGATTAGAATACAGTAGCATAGAACCGAATAGAACAGAATAGAACAGAACAGAATAGAATAGATTTGAATAGAATAGAATAGAATAGAATAGAATAGAATAGAATAGAATAGAATAGAATAGAATAGAAAAGAATAGAATAGAACAGAACAGAACAGTATAGAATCGAACAGAATAGAATAGAATAGAACAGAATAGAACAGAATAAAATAGAATAGAACAGAACAGAAGAGAATAAAATATAATAGAATAGAATACAATAGAATAGAACAGAATAGAACAGAATAGAACACAACAGAATAGAATAAAATAGAATAGAAGAACAGAACAGAATAGAATACAATAGAATAGAATAGAACAGAATAGAATAGAATAGAACAGAATGGAATAGAATAGAACAGAATAGAATAGAATAGAACAGAACAGAACAGAACAAAACAGAACAGAATAGAACAGAACAGAACAGAATAGAATAGAACAGGACAGAACAGAATAGAATAGATTAGAACAGAATAGAATAGAATAGAATAGAATAGAATAGAATTGAATAGAATAGAACAGAACAAAATAGAACAGAACACAACAGAACAGAACAGAATAGAATAGAACAGAACCGAATAGAACAGAACAGAACAGAACAGAACAGAACAGAATAGAATAGAACAGGACAGAACAGAATAGAATAGATTAGAAAAGAATAGAACAGAACAGAATAGAATAGAATAGAATAGAATAGAATAGAATAGAATAGAATAGAATAGAATAGAATAGAACAGAACAGAACAGAATAGAATCGAACAGAATAGTATAAAATAGAACAGAATAGAACAGAATTGAATAGAAGAACAGAATAGAACAGAACAGAAGAGAATAGAATAGAATAGAATAAAATAGAATAGAATAGAATAGAATAGAACAGAACAGAATAAAACACAATAGAAGAGAACAGAATAGAATAGAATAGAATAGAATAGAATAGAATAGAATAGAATAGAAGAGAATAGAACAGAACAGAATAGAATAGAACAGAATAGAATAGAATAGAACAGAATAGAATAGAATAGAACAGAACAGAACAGAATAGAATAGAATAGAACAGAATAGAACAGAACAGAACAGAACAGAACAGAATAAAATAGAACAGGACAGAACAGAATAGAATAGATTAGAACAAAATAGAACAGAACAGAACAGAACAGAACAGAATAGAACAGAATAAAATAGAACAGAATAGAACAGAATAGAATAGAAGAACAGAATAGAACAGAACAGAAGAGAATAGAATAGAATAGAATAGAATAGAATAGAACAGAACAGAACAGAACAGAATAGAATATAATAGAACAAAACAGAATAGAATCGAACAGAATAGAATAGAATAGAACAGAGTAGAAGAGAATAGAATAGAATAGAATAGAATAGAACAGAACAGAATAGAATAGAACAGAATAGAATAGAACAGAATAGAATAGAATAGAACAGAATAGAATAGAATAGAACAGAACAGAACAGAACAGAATAGAATAGATTAGAACAGAATAGAACAGAACAGAACAGAACAGAACCGAACAGAATAAAATAGAACAGGACAGAACAGAATAGAATAGATTAGAACAAAATAGAACAGAACAGAATAGAATAGAATAGAATAGAATAAAACAGAACAGAACAGAATAGAATCGAACAGAATAGAATAGAATAGAAAAGAATAGAACAGAATAGAATAGAATCGAACGGAATAGAATAGAATAGAACAGAATATAATATAATAGAATAGAATAGAATAGAATAGAACAGAACAGAATAGAATAGAATAGAGTAGAGTAGAATAGAATAGAACAGAACAGAATAGAACAGAATAGAACAGAACAGAATAGAACAGAACACAACACAACAGATCAGAATTGAATAGAATAGAATAGAACAGAACCGAATAGAACAGTACAGAACTGAATAGAACAGAATAGAATAGAATGGAATAGAACACAATAGAATAGATTAGAACAGAATAGAACAGATTAGAATAGAAAAGAATAGAATAGAACAGAACAGAATAGAACAGAATAGAACAGGACACAACACAACAGAACAGAATAGAATAGAATAGAATAGAACAGAACAGAATAGAACAGAACAGAACTGAATAGAACAGAATAGAATAGAATAGAATAGAACAGAATAGAATAGAATAGAACAGAATAGAATAGAATAGAACAGAACAGAGTAGAATAGAATAGAACAGAATAGAATAGAATAGAACAGAATAGAATAGAATAGAACAGAACAGAACAGAATAGAATAGAATAGAACAGAACAGAACAGAATAGAATAGAATATAACAGAATAGAACAGAACAGAATAGAACAGAACAGAATATAATAGAACAGGACAGAACAGAACAGAATAGAATAGAATAGAATAGAATAGAATAGAACAGAACAAAATAGAACAGAACACAACACAACAGAAGAGAATAGAATAGAATAGAATAGAATAGAATAGAATAGAACAGAACAAAATAGAACAGAACACAACACAACAGAACAGAATAGAATAGAATAGAATAGAACAATACCGAATAGAACAGAACAGAACTGAATAGAACAGATAGAATAGAATAGAATAGAACAGAATAGAACAGATTAGAATAGAATAAAATAGAACAGAACAGAACAGAACAGAATAGAGCAGAGTAGAACAGAATAGAATAGAACAGAATAGAATAGAACAGAACAGAGCAGAACAGAAGAGAATAGAACAAAATAGAATAGAATATAATAGAATAGAATAGAATAGAACAGAACAAATTAGAACAGAAAACAACACCACAGAACAGAATAGAATAGAATAGAATAGAACAGAACCGAATAGAAGAGAACAGAACTGAACAGAACATAATAGAATAGAATAGAATAGAATAGAACAGAATAGAACAGATTAGAATAGAATAGAATAGAACAGAACAGAACAGAAGAGAATAGAACAGAAGAGAACAGAATAGAATAGAACAGAACAGAACAGAACAGAATAGAATAGAATAGAATAGAAGAGAACAGAACAGAATAGAACAGAATAGAATAGAATAGAACAGATTGAATAGAACAGAACAGAAGAGAATAGGATGGAATAGAACAGAACAGAATAAATTAGAACAGAACAGAATAGAATAGAATAGAACAGAATAGAATAGAATAGAACAGAATAGAATAGAATAGATCAGAACAGAATAGAATCGAACAGAATAGAATAGAATAGAACAGAACAGAACAGAACAGAACAGAATAGAATAGAACAGAATAGAACAGAACAGAACAGAATAGAATAGAATAGAATAGAATAGAATAGAATAGAATAGAATAGAATACAATAGAATAGAATAGAATAGAATAGAATAAAACAGAACAAAATAGAACAGAACACAACAGAACAGAACAAAATATAATAGAATAGAATAGAACAGTACCGAATAGAACAGAACAGAACTGAAAAGAACAGAATAGAATAGAATAGAATAGAACACAATAGAATAGAATAGAACAGAATAGAACAGATTAGAATAGAATAGAATAGAACAGAACAGAACAGAACAGAAAAGAACAGAGGAGAACAGAATAGAATAGAACAGAATAGAATAGAACAGAACAGAACAGAACAGAATAGAATAGAATAGAAGAGAAAAGAACAGAATAGAACAGAATAGAATAGAATAGAATAGAATAGAATAGAATAGAACAGAACCGAATAGAACAGTACAGAACGGAATAGAACAGAATAGAATAGAATGGAATAGAACACAATAGAATAGAATAGAACAGAATAGAACAGATTAGAATAGAAAAGAATAGAACATAACAGAACAGAATAGAACAGAATATAACAGAACACAACACAACTGAACAGAATAGAATAGAATAGAACAGAAGCGAATAGTACAGAACAGATCTGAATAGAACAGAATAGAATAGATTAGAATAGCACAGAATAGAATAGAATAGAACAGAATAGAATAGAATAGAACATAACAAAGAAGAATAGAATAGAATATAACAGAATAGAACAGAACAGAACAGAATAGAATAGAATAGAACAGGACAGAATAGAATAGAAGAGAAAAGAACAGACTAGAACAGAATAGAATAGACTAGAACAGAATAGAATAGAACAGAACAGAAGAGAATAGAATGGAATAAAACAGAACACAATAAAATAGAATAGAATAGAATAGAATAGAATAGAATAGAATAGAATAGAATAGAATAGAATAGAATAGAATAGAACAGAAGAGAATAGAACAGAATAGAATAGAATAGAACAGAATAAATAGAAAAGAATAGAACAGAATAGAACAGAACAGAACAGAATAGAGTAGAATAGAATACAATAGAATAGAATAAAATAGAATAAAATAGAATAGAATAGCACAGAATAGAATAAAATATAACAGAAAAGAATAGAATAGAACAGGACAGAACAGAATAGAATAGATTAGAACAGAATAGAACACAATAGAATAAAATAGAATAGAACAGAACAGAACAGAACAGAACAGAACAGAACAGAATAGAATAGAATAGAATAGAATAGAATAGAATAGAATCGAATCGAACAGAATAGAATAGAATAGAACAGAATAGAAGAGAAAAGAATAGAATAGAATAGAATAGAACAGAATAGAATATAATAGAATAGAATAAAACAGAACAGAATAGAATCGAACAGAATAGAATAGAATAGAACAGAACAGAACAGAATAGAATCGAACAGAATAGAATAGAATAGAACAGAATAGAACAGAATAGAATATAATAGAATAGAATAGAACAGAACAGAATAGAATCGAACAGAATAGAATAGAATAGAACAGAAGAGAACAGAATAGAATCGAACAGAATAGAATAGAATAGAACAGAATAGAACAGAATAGAATTGAAGAAGAGAATAGAACAGAACAGAAGAGAATAGAATAGAATAGAATAGAATAGAACAGAACAGAACAGAACAGAACAGAACAGAATAGAATAGAATAGAATAGAACAGAATAGAATAGAATAGAATAGAATAGAACAGAATAGAAGAGAATAGAATAGAATAGAATAGAATAGAATAGAAGAGAACAGAATAGAATAGAACAGAATAGAATAGAATAGAACAGAATAGAATAGAATAGAACAGAACAGAACAGAATAGAATAGGATAGAAGAGAATAGTACAGAACAGAACAGAACAGAACAGAACAGAATAAAATAGAACATGACAGAACAGAATAGAATAGATTAGAACAAATTAGAACAGAACAGAATAGAATAGAATAGAATAGAATAGAAGAATAAAACAGAACAGAACAGAATAGAATCGATCAGAATAGAATAGAATAGAAAAGAATAGAATAGAATAGAATAGAATAGAATAGAATAGAATAGAATAGCACAGAATAGAATAGAATATAACCGAATAGAATAGAATAGAATAGAACAGGACAGAACAGAATAGAATAGATTAGAACAGAATAGAACACAATAGAATAGAATAGAATAGAATAGAACAAAACAGAACAGAATAGAATCGAAAAGAATAGAATAGAATAGAACAGAATAGAACTGAATAGAATATAATAGAATAGAATAGAACAGAACAGAATAGAATAGAATAGAATAGAATACAATAGAATAGAACAGAATAGAACACAACAGAATAGAATAAAATAGAAAAGAAGAACAGAACAGAATAGAATACAATAGAATAGAATAGAACAGAATAGAATAGAGTAGAACAGAATAGAATAGAATAGAACAGAACAGAATAGAATAGAATAGAATACAATGAACAGAACAGAATAGAATAGAATAGAACAGAATAGAATAGAATAGAACAGAATAGAATAGAATAGAACAGAACAGAACAGAACAGAACAGAACAGAACAGAATAGAACAGAACAGAACAGAATAGAATAGAACAGGACAGAACAGAATAGAATAGATTAGAACAGAATAGAATAGAATAGAATAGAATAGAATAGAATAGAACAGAACAAAATAGAACAGAACACAACACAACAGAACAGAATAGAATAGAATAGAATAGAACAGAACCGAATAGAACAGAACAGAACTGAATAGAACAGAATAGAATAGAATAGAATAGAACACAGTAGAATAGAATAGAACAGAATAGAACAGATTAGAATAGAATAGAATACAACAGAATAGAATAGAATAGAACAGAACAAAACAGAACAGAACAGAACAGAACAGAATAGAACAGAACAGAACAGAATAGAATAGAACAGGACAGAACAGAATAGAATAGATTAGAACATAATAGAACAGAATGGAATAGAATAGAATAAAATAGAATAGAATAGAACAGAATAGAACAGAAGAGAACAGAATAGAATAGAACAGAATAGAAGAGAACAGAACATAACAGAACAGAATAGAATAGAATAGAATAGAAGAGAACAGAACAGAATAGAACAGAATAGAGTAGAATAGAACAGAATAGAATAGAACAGAACAGAAAAGAATAGAATGGAATAGAACAGAACAGAATAAAATAGAATAGAATAGAATAGAATAGAATAGAATAGAATAGAATACAATAGAATAGAATAGAACAGAAGAGAATAGAATAGAATAGAACAGAATAAAATAGAATAGAACAGAATAGAACAGATTAGAACACAACAGAATAGAATAAAATAGAATAGAAGAACAGAACAGAATAGAATAGAATAGAATAGAATAGAACAGAACAGAATAGAATAGAATAGAACAGAATAGAACAGAACAGAACACAACAGAACAGAACAGAATAGAACAGGACAGAACAGAATAGAATAGATTAGAAAAGAATAGAACAGAACAGAATAGAATAGAATAGAATAGAATAGAATAGAACAGAACAGAACAGAATAGAATCGAACAGAATAGAATAAAATAGAACAGAATAGAACAGAACAGAATAGAACACAGTAGAACAGAACAGAATAGAATAGAATAGAACAGAAAAGAAGAGAATAGAATAGAATAGAATAGAATAGAACAGAACAGAATAGAATAGAACAGAAAAGAATAGAATAGAACAGAATAGAATAGAATAGAACAGAACAGAACAGAATAGAATAGAATAGAACAGAATAGAACAGAACAGAACAGAACAGGACAGAACAGAATAAAATAGAACAGGACAGAACAGAATAGAATAGATGAGAACAAAATAGAATAAAACAGAACAGAACAGAACAGAACAGAATAAAATAGAACAGAATAGAACAGAATAGAATAGAAGAACAGAATAGAACAGAACAGAAGAGAATAGAATAGAATAGAATAGAATAGAATAGAACAGAAGAGAATAGAACAGAATAGAATAGAATAGAACAGAATAAATAGAAAAGAATAGAACAGAATAGAACAGAACAGAACAGAATAGAGTAGAATAGAATACCATAGAATAGAATAAAATAGAATAAAATAGAATAGAATAGCACAGAATAGAATAGAATATAACAGAAAAGAATAGAATAGAACAGGACAGAACAGAATAGAATAGATTAGAACAGAATAGAACACAATAGAATAAAATAGAATAGAACAGAACAGAACAGAACAGAACAGAACAGAATAGAATAGAATAGAATAGAATAGAATAGAATAGAATCGAATCGAACAGAATAGAATAGAATAGAACAGAATAGAAGAGAATAGAATAGAATAGAATAGAATAGAACAGAATAGAATATAATAGAATAGAATAAAACAGAACAGAATAGAATCGAACAGAATAGAATAGAATAGAACAGAACAGAACAGAATAGAATCGAACAGAATAGAATAGAATAGAACAGAATAGAACAGAATAGAATATAATAGAATAGAATAGAACAGAACAGAATAGAATCGAACAGAATAGAATAGAATAGAACAGAAGAGAACAGAATAGAATCGAACAGAATAGAATAGAATAGAACAGAATAGAACAGAATAGAATTGAAGAAGAGAATAGAACAGAACAGAAGAGAATAGAATAGAATAGAATAGAATAGAACAGAACAGAACAGAACAGAACAGAACAGAATAGAATAGAATAGAATAGAACAGAATAGAATAGAATAGAATAGAATAGAACAGAATAGAAGAGAATAGAATAGAATAGAATAGAATAGAATAGAATAGAAGAGAACAGAATAGAATAGAACAGAATAGAATAGAATAGAACAGAATAGAATAGAATAGAACAGAACAGAACAGAATAGAATAGGATAGAAGAGAATAGTACAGAACAGAACAGAACAGAACAGAACAGAATAAAAAAGAACATGACAGAACAGAATAGAATAGATTAGAACAAATTAGAACAGAACAGAATAGAATAGAATAGAATAGAATAGAAGAATAAAACAGAACAGAACAGAATAGAATCGATCAGAATAGAATAGAATAGAAAAGAATAGAATAGAATAGAATAGAATAGAATAGAATAGAATAGCACAGAATAGAATAGAATATAACAGAATAGAATAGAATAGAACAGGACAGAACAGAATAGAATAGATTAGAACAGAATAGAACACAATAGAATAGAATAGAATAGAATAGAACAAAACAGAACAGAATAGAATCGAAAAGAATAGAATAGAATAGAACAGAATAGAACTGAATAGAATATAATAGAATAGAATAGAACAGAACAGAATAGAATAGAATAGAATAGAATACAATAGAATAGAACAGAATAGAACACAACAGAATAGAATAAAATAGAAAGGAAGAACAGAACAGAATAGAATGCAATAGAATAGAATAGAACAGAATAGAATAGAGTAGAACAGAATAGAATAGAATAGAACAGAACAGAATAGAATAGAATAGAATACAATGAACAGAACAGAATAGAATAGAATAGAACAGAATAGAATAGAATAGAACAGAATAGAATAGAATAGAACAGAACAGAACAGAACAGAACAGAACAGAACAGAATAGAACAGAACAGAACAGAATAGAATAGAACAGGACAGAACAGAATAGAATAGATTAGAACAGAATAGAATAGAAAAGAATAGAATAGAATAGAATAGAACAGAACAAAATAGAACAGAACACAACACAACAGAACAGAATAGAATAGAATAGAATAGAACAGAACCGAATAGAACAGAACAGAACTGAATAGAACAGAATAGAATAGAATAGAATAGAACACAGTAGAATAGAATAGAACAGAATAGAACAGATTAGAATAGAATAGAATACAACAGAATAGAATAGAATAGAACAGAACAAAACAGAACAGAACAGAACAGAACAGAATAGAACAGAACAGAACAGAATAGAATAGAACAGGACAGAACAGAATAGAATAGATTAGAACATAATAGAACAGAATGGAATAGAATAGAATAAAATAGAATAGAATAGAACAGAAGAGAACAGAAGAGAACAGAATAGAATAGAACAGAATAGAAGAGAACAGAACATAACAGAACAGAATAGAATAGAATAGAATAGAAGAGAACAGAACAGAATAGAACAGAATAGAGTAGAATAGAACAGAATAGAATAGAACAGAACAGAAAAGAATAAAATGGAATAGAACAGAACAGAATAAAATAGAATAGAATAGAATAGAATAGAATAGAATACAATAGAATAGAATAGAACAGAAGAGAATAGAATAGAATAGAACAGAATAAAATAGAATAGAACAGAATAGAACAGACTAGAACACAACAGAATAGAATAAAATAGAATAGAAGAACAGAACAGAATAGAATAGAATAGAATAGAATAGAATAGATCAGAACAGAATAGAATAGAATAGAACAGAATAGAACAGAACAGAACACAACAGAACAGAACAGAATAGAACAGGACAGAACAGAATAGAATAGATTAGAAAAGAATAGAACAGAACAGAATAGAATAGAATAGAATAGAATAGAATAGAACAGAACAGAACAGAATAGAATCGAACAGAATAGAATAAAATAGAACAGAATAGAACAGAACAGAATAGAACACAGTAGAACAGAACAGAATAGAATAGAATAGAACAGAAAAGAAGAGAATAGAATAGAATAGAATAGAATAGAACAGAACAGAATAGAATAGAACAGAAAAGAATAGAATAGAACAGAATAGAATAGAATAGAACAGAACAGAACAGAATAGAATAGAATAGAACAGAATAGAACAGAACAGAACAGAACAGGACAGAACAGAATAAAATAGAACAGGACAGAACAGAATAGAATAGATGAGAACAAAATAGAATAGAACAGAACAGAACAGAACAGAACAGAATAAAATAGAACAGAATAGAACAGAATAGAATAGAAGAACAGAATAGAACAGAACAGAAGAGAATAGAATAGAATAGAATAGAATAGAATAGAACAGAATAAATTAGAATAGAATATATTAGAACAAAACAGAATAGAATCGAACAGAATAGAATAGAATAGAACAGAGTAGAAGAGAATAGAATAGAATAGAATCGAATAGAATAGAACAGAACAGAATAGAATAGAACAGAATAGAATATAACAGAATAGAATAGAACAGAATAGAATAGAATCGAACAGAATAAAATAGAATAGAACAGAACAGAACAGAACAGAGTAGAATAGAATAGAACAGAACAGAACAGAACAGAACAGAACAGAACAGAACAGAATAAAATAGAACAGGACAGAACAGAATAGAATAGATTAGAACAAAAGAGAACAGAACAGAATAGAATAGAATAGAATAGAATAGAATAGAATAGAATAGAATAGAATAGAATAAAACAGAACAGAACAGAATAGAATCGAAGAGAACAGAATAGAATCGAAGAGAATAGAATAGAATAGAAAAGAACAGAATAGAATCGAACAGAATAGAATAGAATAGAACAGAATAGAATAGAATAGAATAGAATAGAATAGAACAGAACATAATAGAATAGAATAGAGTAGAGTAGAATAGAATAGAACAGAACAGAATAGAACAGAATAGAACAGAACAGAATAGAACAGAACACAACACAACAGAACAGAATTGAATAGAATAGAATAGAACAGAACCGAATAGAACAGTACAGAACTGAATAGAACAGAATAGAATAGAATGGAATAGAACACAATAGAATAGAATAGAACAGAATAGAACAGATTAGAATAGAAAAGAATAGAACAGAACAGAACAGAATAGAACAGAATAGAACAGAACACAACACAACAGAACAGAATAGAATAGAATAGAAGAGAAGAGAACAGAATAGAACAGAACTGAACTGAACAGAACAGAATAGAAGAGAATAGAATAGAACAGAATAGAATAGATTAGAACAGAATAGAATAGAATAGAACAGAATAGAATAGAATAGAATAGAACAGAATAGAATAGAATAGAACAGAATAGAATAGAATAGAACAGAATAGAATAGAATAGAACAGAACAGAATAGAACAGAATAGAACAGAATAGAATAGAATAGAACAGAATAGAATAGAATAGAATAGAATATAACAGAATAGAACAGAACAGAACAGAATAGAATAGAACAGAACAGAACAGAATATAATAGAACAGGACAGAACAGAATAGAATAGATTAGAACAGAATAGAACAGAACAGAATAGAATAGAATTGAATAGAAAAGAATAGAATAGAATAGAATAGATCAGATCAGACCAGAATAGAATCGAACAGAATAGAACAGAACTGAATAGAATACAACAGAATAAAATAGAATAGAACAGAATAGAACAGAATAGAATAGAATAGAATAGAATAGAATAGAATAGAACAGAACAGAAGAGAATAAAATAGAATAGATTAGAATACAGTAGCATAGAACCGAATAGAACAGAATAGAACAGAACAGAATAGAATAGATTTGAATAGAATAGAATAGAATAGAATAGAATAGAATAGAATAGAATAGAAAAGAATAGAATAGAACAGAACAGAACAGTATAGAATCGAACAGAATAGAATAGAATAGAACAGAATAGAACAGAATAAAATAGAATAGAACAGAACAGAAGAGAATAAAATATAATAGAATAGAATACAATAGAATAGAACAGAATAGAACAGAATAGAACACAACAGAATAGAATAAAATAGAATAGAAGAACAGAACAGAATAGAATACAATAGAATAGAATAGAACAAAATAGAATAGAATAGAACAGAATGGAATAGAATAGAACAGAATAGAATAGAATAGAACAGAACAGAACAGAACAAAACAGAACAGAATAGAACAGAACAGAACAGAATAGAATAGAACAGGACAGAACAGAATAGAATAGATTAGAACAGAATAGAACACAATAGAATAGAATAGAATAGAATAGAACAAAACAGAACAGAATAGAATCGAAAAGAATAGAATAGAATAGAACAGAATAGAACTGAATAGAATATAATAGAATAGAATAGAACAGAACAGAATAGAATAGAATAGAATAGAATACAATAGAATAGAACAGAATAGAACACACAGAATAGAATAAAATAGAAAGGAAGAACAGAACAGAATAGAATGCAATAGAATAGAATAGAACAGAATAGAATAGAGTAGAACAGAATAGAATAGAATAGAACAGAACAGAATAGAATAGAATAGAATACAATGAACAGAACAGAATAGAATAGAATAGAACAGAATAGAATAGAATAGAACAGAATAGAATAGAATAGAACAGAACAGAACAGAACAGAACAGAACAGAACAGAATAGAACAGAACAGAACAGAATAGAATAGAACAGGACAGAACAGAATAGAATAGATTAGAACAGAATAGAATAGAAAAGAATAGAATAGAATAGAATAGAACAGAACAAAATAGAACAGAACACAACACAACAGAACAGAATAGAATAGAATAGAATAGAACAGAACCGAATAGAACAGAACAGAACTGAATAGAACAGAATAGAATAGAATAGAATAGAACACAGTAGAATAGAATAGAACAGAATAGAACAGATTAGAATAGAATAGAATACAACAGAATAGAATAGAATAGAACAGAACAAAACAGAACAGAACAGAACAGAACAGAATAGAACAGAACAGAACAGAATAGAATAGAACAGGACAGAACAGAATAGAATAGATTAGAACATAATAGAACAGAATGGAATAGAATAGAATAAAATAGAATAGAATAGAACAGAAGAGAACAGAAGAGAACAGAATAGAATAGAACAGAATAGAAGAGAACAGAACATAACAGAACAGAATAGAATAGAATAGAATAGAAGAGAACAGAACAGAATAGAACAGAATAGAGTAGAATAGAACAGAATAGAATAGAACAGAACAGAAAAGAATAAAATGGAATAGAACAGAACAGAATAAAATAGAATAGAATAGAATAGAATAGAATAGAATAGAATACAATAGAATAGAATAGAACAGAAGAGAATAGAATAGAATAGAACAGAATAAAATAGAATAGAACAGAATAGAACAGACTAGAACACAACAGAATAGAATAAAATAGAATAGAAGAACAGAACAGAATAGAATAGAATAGAATAGAATAGATCAGAACAGAATAGAATAGAATAGAACAGAATAGAACAGAACAGAACACAACAGAACAGAACAGAATAGAACAGGACAGAACAGAATAGAATAGATTAGAAAAGAATAGAACAGAACAGAATAGAATAGAATAGAATAGAATAGAATAGAACAGAACAGAACAGAATAGAATCGAACAGAATAGAATAAAATAGAACAGAATAGAACAGAACAGAATAGAACACAGTAGAACAGAACAGAATAGAATAGAATAGAACAGAAAAGAAGAGAATAGAATAGAATAGAATAGAATAGAACAGAACAGAATAGAATAGAACAGAAAAGAATAGAATAGAACAGAATAGAATAGAATAGAACAGAACAGAACAGAATAGAATAGAATAGAACAGAATAGAACAGAACAGAACAGAACAGGACAGAACAGAATAAAATAGAACAGGACAGAACAGAATAGAATAGATGAGAACAAAATAGAATAGAACAGAACAGAACAGAACAGAACAGAATAAAATAGAACAGAATAGAACAGAATAGAATAGAAGAACAGAATAGAACAGAACAGAAGAGAATAGAATAGAATAGAATAGAATAGAATAGAACAGAATAAATTAGAATAGAATATATTAGAACAAAACAGAATAGAATCGAACAGAATAGAATAGAATAGAACAGAGTAGAAGAGAATAGAATAGAATAGAATCGAATAGAATAGAACAGAACAGAATAGAATAGAACAGAATAGAATATAACAGAATAGAATAGAACAGAATAGAATAGAATCGAACAGAATAAAATAGAATAGAACAGAACAGAACAGAACAGAGTAGAATAGAATAGAACAGAACAGAACAGAACAGAACAGAACAGAACAGAACAGAATAAAATAGAACAGGACAGAACAGAATAGAATAGATTAGAACAAAAGAGAACAGAACAGAATAGAATAGAATAGAATAGAATAGAATAGAATAGAATAGAATAGAATAGAATAAAACAGAACAGAACAGAATAGAATCGAAGAGAACAGAATAGAATCGAAGAGAATAGAATAGAATAGAAAAGAACAGAATAGAATCGAACAGAATAGAATAGAATAGAACAGAATAGAATAGAATAGAATAGAATAGAATAGAACAGAACATAATAGAATAGAATAGAGTAGAGTAGAATAGAATAGAACAGAACAGAATAGAACAGAATAGAACAGAACAGAATAGAACAGAACACAACACAACAGAACAGAATTGAATAGAATAGAATAGAACAGAACCGAATAGAACAGTACAGAACTGAATAGAACAGAATAGAATAGAATGGAATAGAACACAATAGAATAGAATAGAACAGAATAGAACAGATTAGAATAGAAAAGAATAGAACAGAACAGAACAGAATAGAACAGAATAGAACAGAACACAACACAACAGAACAGAATAGAATAGAATAGAAGAGAAGAGAACAGAATAGAACAGAACTGAACTGAACAGAACAGAATAGAAGAGAATAGAATAGAATAGAATAGAATAGAATAGAACAGAATAGAAGAGAATAGAATAGAATAGAATAGAATAGAATAGAAGAGAACAGAATAGAATAGAACAGAATAGAATAGAATAGAACAGAATAGAATAGAATAGAACAGAACAGAACAGAATAGAATAGGATAGAAGAGAATAGTACAGAACAGAACAGAACAGAACAGAACAGAATAAAAAAGAACATGACAGAACAGAATAGAATAGATTAGAACAAATTAGAACAGAACAGAATAGAATAGAATAGAATAGAATAGAAGAATAAAACAGAACAGAACAGAATAGAATCGATCAGAATAGAATAGAATAGAAAAGAATAGAATAGAATAGAATAGAATAGAATAGAATAGAATAGCACAGAATAGAATAGAATATAACAGAATAGAATAGAATAGAACAGGACAGAACAGAATAGAATAGATTAGAACAGAATAGAACACAATAGAATAGAATAGAATAGAATAGAACAAAACAGAACAGAATAGAATCGAAAAGAATAGAATAGAATAGAACAGAATAGAACTGAATAGAATATAATAGAATAGAATAGAACAGAACAGAATAGAATAGAATAGAATAGAATACAATAGAATAGAACAGAATAGAACACAACAGAATAGAATAAAATAGAAAGGAAGAACAGAACAGAATAGAATGCAATAGAATAGAATAGAACAGAATAGAATAGAGTAGAACAGAATAGAATAGAATAGAACAGAACAGAATAGAATAGAATAGAATACAATGAACAGAACAGAATAGAATAGAATAGAACAGAATAGAATAGAATAGAACAGAATAGAATAGAATAGAACAGAACAGAACAGAACAGAACAGAACAGAACAGAATAGAACAGAACAGAACAGAATAGAATAGAACAGGACAGAACAGAATAGAATAGATTAGAACAGAATAGAATAGAAAAGAATAGAATAGAATAGAATAGAACAGAACAAAATAGAACAGAACACAACACAACAGAACAGAATAGAATAGAATAGAATAGAACAGAACCGAATAGAACAGAACAGAACTGAATAGAACAGAATAGAATAGAATAGAATAGAACACAGTAGAATAGAATAGAACAGAATAGAACAGATTAGAATAGAATAGAATACAACAGAATAGAATAGAATAGAACAGAACAAAACAGAACAGAACAGAACAGAACAGAATAGAACAGAACAGAACAGAATAGAATAGAACAGGACAGAACAGAATAGAATAGATTAGAACATAATAGAACAGAATGGAATAGAATAGAATAAAATAGAATAGAATAGAACAGAAGAGAACAGAAGAGAACAGAATAGAATAGAACAGAATAGAAGAGAACAGAACATAACAGAACAGAATAGAATAGAATAGAATAGAAGAGAACAGAACAGAATAGAACAGAATAGAGTAGAATAGAACAGAATAGAATAGAACAGAACAGAAAAGAATAAAATGGAATAGAACAGAACAGAATAAAATAGAATAGAATAGAATAGAATAGAATAGAATAGAATACAATAGAATAGAATAGAACAGAAGAGAATAGAATAGAATAGAACAGAATAAAATAGAATAGAACAGAATAGAACAGACTAGAACACAACAGAATAGAATAAAATAGAATAGAAGAACAGAACAGAATAGAATAGAATAGAATAGAATAGATCAGAACAGAATAGAATAGAATAGAACAGAATAGAACAGAACAGAACACAACAGAACAGAACAGAATAGAACAGGACAGAACAGAATAGAATAGATTAGAAAAGAATAGAACAGAACAGAATAGAATAGAATAGAATAGAATAGAATAGAACAGAACAGAACAGAATAGAATCGAACAGAATAGAATAAAATAGAACAGAATAGAACAGAACAGAATAGAACACAGTAGAACAGAACAGAATAGAATAGAATAGAACAGAAAAGAAGAGAATAGAATAGAATAGAATAGAATAGAACAGAACAGAATAGAATAGAACAGAAAAGAATAGAATAGAACAGAATAGAATAGAATAGAACAGAACAGAACAGAATAGAATAGAATAGAACAGAATAGAACAGAACAGAACAGAACAGGACAGAACAGAATAAAATAGAACAGGACAGAACAGAATAGAATAGATGAGAACAAAATAGAATAGAACAGAACAGAACAGAACAGAACAGAATAAAATAGAACAGAATAGAACAGAATAGAATAGAAGAACAGAATAGAACAGAACAGAAGAGAATAGAATAGAATAGAATAGAATAGAATAGAACAGAATAAATTAGAATAGAATATATTAGAACAAAACAGAATAGAATCGAACAGAATAGAATAGAATAGAACAGAGTAGAAGAGAATAGAATAGAATAGAATCGAATAGAATAGAACAGAACAGAATAGAATAGAACAGAATAGAATATAACAGAATAGAATAGAACAGAATAGAATAGAATCGAACAGAATAAAATAGAATAGAACAGAACAGAACAGAACAGAGTAGAATAGAATAGAACAGAACAGAACAGAACAGAACAGAACAGAACAGAACAGAATAAAATAGAACAGGACAGAACAGAATAGAATAGATTAGAACAAAAGAGAACAGAACAGAATAGAATAGAATAGAATAGAATAGAATAGAATAGAATAGAATAGAATAGAATAAAACAGAACAGAACAGAATAGAATCGAAGAGAACAGAATAGAATCGAAGAGAATAGAATAGAATAGAAAAGAACAGAATAGAATCGAACAGAATAGAATAGAATAGAACAGAATAGAATAGAATAGAATAGAATAGAATAGAACAGAACATAATAGAATAGAATAGAGTAGAGTAGAATAGAATAGAACAGAACAGAATAGAACAGAATAGAACAGAACAGAATAGAACAGAACACAACACAACAGAACAGAATTGAATAGAATAGAATAGAACAGAACCGAATAGAACAGTACAGAACTGAATAGAACAGAATAGAATAGAATGGAATAGAACACAATAGAATAGAATAGAACAGAATAGAACAGATTAGAATAGAAAAGAATAGAACAGAACAGAACAGAATAGAACAGAATAGAACAGAACACAACACAACAGAACAGAATAGAATAGAATAGAAGAGAAGAGAACAGAATAGAACAGAACTGAACTGAACAGAACAGAATAGAAGAGAATAGAATAGAACAGAATAGAATAGATTAGAACAGAATAGAATAGAATAGAACAGAATAGAATAGAATAGAATAGAACAGAATAGAATAGAATAGAACAGAATAGAATAGAATAGAACAGAATAGAATAAAATAGAACAGAACAGAATAGAACAGAATAGAACAGAATAGAATAGAATAGAACAGAATAGAATAGAATAGAATAGAATATAACAGAATAGAACAGAACAGAACAGAATAGAATAGAACAGAACAGAACAGAATATAATAGAACAGGACAGAACAGAATAGAATAGATTAGAACAGAATAGAACAGAACAGAATAGAATAGAATTGAATAGAAAAGAATAGAATAGAATAGAATAGATCAGATCAGACCAGAATAGAATCGAACAGAATAGAACAGAACTGAATAGAATACAACAGAATAAAATAGAATAGAACAGAATAGAACAGAATAGAATAGAATAGAATAGAATAGAATAGAATAGAACAGAACAGAAGAGAATAAAATAGAATAGATTAGAATACAGTAGCATAGAACCGAATAGAACAGAATAGAACAGAACAGAATAGAATAGATTTGAATAGAATAGAATAGAATAGAATAGAATAGAATAGAATAGAATAGAAAAGAATAGAATAGAACAGAACAGAACAGTATAGAATCGAACAGAATAGAATAGAATAGAACAGAATAGAACAGAATAAAATAGAATAGAACAGAACAGAAGAGAATAAAATATAATAGAATAGAATACAATAGAATAGAACAGAATAGAACAGAATAGAACACAACAGAATAGAATAAAATAGAATAGAAGAACAGAACAGAATAGAATACAATAGAATAGAATAGAACAAAATAGAATAGAATAGAACAGAATGGAATAGAATAGAACAGAATAGAATAGAATAGAACAGAACAGAACAGAACAAAACAGAACAGAATAGAACAGAACAGAACAGAATAGAATAGAACAGGACAGAACAGAATAGAATAGATTAGAACAGAATAGAATAGAATAGAATAGAATAGAATAGAATTGAATAGAATAGAACAGAACAAAATAGAACAGAACACAACAGAACAGAACAGAATAGAATAGAACAGAACCGAATAGAACAGAACAGAACAGAACAGAACAGAATAGAATAGAACAGGACAGAACAGAATAGAATAGATTAGAAAAGAATAGAACAGAACAGAATAGAATAGAATAGAATAGAATAGAATAGAACAGAACAGAACAGAATAGAATCGAACAGAATAGTATAAAATAGAACAGAATAGAACAGAATTGAATAGAAGAACAGAATAGAACAGAACAGAATAGAATAGAATAGAATAGAATAAAATAGAATAGAATAGAATAGAATAGAACAGAACAGAATAAAACACAATAGAAGAGAACAGAATAGAATAGAATAGAATAGAATAGAATAGAATAGAAGAGAATAGAACAGAACAGAATAGAATAGAACAGAACAGAATAGAATGGAACAGAACAGAACAGAATAGAATAGAATAGAACAGAATAGAACAGAACAGAACAGAACAGAACAGAATAAAATAGAACAGGACAGAACAGAATAGAATAGATTAGAACAAAATAGAACAGAACAGAACAGAACAGAACAGAATAGAACAGAATAAAATAGAACAGAATAGAACAGAATAGAATAGAAGAACAGAATAGAACAGAACAGAAGAGAATAGAATAGAATAGAATAGAATAGAATAGAATAGAACAGAACAGAACAGAACAGAATAGAATATAATAGAACAAAACAGAATAGAATCGAACAGAATAGAATAGAATAGAACAGAGTAGAAGAGAATAGAATAGAATAGAATAGAATAGAACAGAACAGAATAGAATAGAACAGAATAGAATAGAACAGAATAGAATAGAATAGAACAGAATAGAATAGAATAGAACAGAACAGAACAGAACAGAATAGAATAGATTAGAACAGAATAGAACAGAACAGAACAGAACAGAACCGAACAGAATAAAATAGAACAGGACAGAACAGAATAGAATAGATTAGAACAAAATAGAACAGAACAGAATAGAATAGAATAGAATAGAATAAAACAGAACAGAACAGAATAGAATCGAACAGAATAGAATAGAATAGAAAAGAATAGAAAAGAATAGAATAGAATCGAACAGAATTGAATAGAATAGAACAGAATATAATATAATAGAATAGAATAGAATAGAACAGAACAGAATAGAATAGAATAGAGTAGAGTAGAATAGAATAGAACAGAACAGAATAGAACAGAATAGAACAGAACAGAATAGAACAGAACACAACACAACAGAACAGAATTGAATAGAATAGAATAGAACAGAACCGAATAGAACAGTACAGAACTGAATAGAACAGTATAGAATAGAATGGAATAGAACACAATAGAATAGAATAGAACAGAATAGAACAGATTAGAATAGAAAAGAATAGAATAGAACAGAACAGAATAGAACAGAATAGAACAGAACACAACACAACAGAACAGAATAGAATAGAATAGAATAGAACAGAACAGAATAGAACAGAACAGAACTGAATAGAACAGAATAGAATAGAATAGAATAGAAGAGAATAGAATAGAATAGAACAGAATAGAATAGAATAGAACAGAACAGAGTAGAATAGAAAAGAACAGAATAGAATAGAATAGAACAGAATAGAATAGAATAGAACAGAACAGAACAGAATAGAATAGAACAGAACAGAACAGAACAGAATAGAATAGAATATAACAGAATAGAACAGAACAGAATAGAACAGAACAGAATATAATAGAACAGGACAGAACAGAACAGAATAGAATAGAATAGAATAGAATAGAATAGAATAGAATAGAACAGAACAAAATAGAACAGAACACAACACAACAGAACAGAATAGAATAGAATAGATTAGTACAGAATAGAATAGAATAGAACAGAGTAGAAGAGAATAGTATAGAATAGAATAGAATAGAATAGAATAGAATAGAACAGAACAGAATAGAATAGAACCGAATAGAATAGAACAGAATAGAATAGAACAGAATAGAATAGAATCGAACAGAATAAAATAGAATAGAACAGAACAGAACAGAACAGAATAGAATAGAATAGAACAGAATAGAACAGAACAGAATATAATAGAACAGGACAGAACAGAACAGAATAGAATAGAATAGAATAGAATAGAATAGAATAGAACAGAACAAAATAGAACAGAACACAACACAACAGAACAGAATAGAATAGAATAGATTAGTACAGAATAGAATAGAATAGAACAGAGTAGAAGAGAATAGTATAGAATAGAATAGAATAGAATAGAATAGAATAGAACAGAACAGAACAGAATAGAATAGAATAGAACAGAATAGAACAGAACAGAACAGAACAGGACAGAACAGAATAAAATAGAACAGGACAGAACAGAATAGAATAGATGAGAACAAAATAGAATAGAACAGAACAGAACAGAACAGAACAGAATAAAATAGAACAGAATAGAACAGAATAGAATAGAAGAACAGAATAGAACAGAACAGAAGAGAATAGAATAGAATAGAATAGAATAGAATAGAACAGAATAAATTAGAATAGAATATATTAGAACAAAACAGAATAGAATCGAACAGAATAGAATAGAATAGAACAGAGTAGAAGAGAATAGAATAGAATAGAATCGAATAGAATAGAACAGAACAGAATAGAATAGAACAGAATAGAATATAACAGAATAGAATAGAACAGAATAGAATAGAATCGAACAGAATAAAATAGAATAGAACAGAACAGAACAGAACAGAGTAGAATAGAATAGAACAGAACAGAACAGAACAGAACAGAACAGAACAGAACAGAATAAAATAGAACAGGACAGAACAGAATAGAATAGATTAGAACAAAAGAGAACAGAACAGAATAGAATAGAATAGAATAGAATAGAATAGAATAGAATAGAATAGAATAGAATAGAATAAAACAGAACAGAACAGAATAGAATCGAAGAGAACAGAATAGAATCGAAGAGAATAGAATAGAATAGAAAAGAACAGAATAGAATCGAACAGAATAGAATAGAATAGAACAGAATAGAATAGAATAGAATAGAATAGAATAGAACAGAACATAATAGAATAGAATAGAGTAGAGTAGAATAGAATAGAACAGAACAGAATAGAACAGAATAGAACAGAACAGAATAGAACAGAACACAACACAACAGAACAGAATTGAATAGAATAGAATAGAACAGAACCGAATAGAACAGTACAGAACTGAATAGAACAGAATAGAATAGAATGGAATAGAACACAATAGAATAGAATAGAACAGAATAGAACAGATTAGAATAGAAAAGAATAGAACAGAACAGAACAGAATAGAACAGAATAGAACAGAACACAACACAACAGAACAGAATAGAATAGAATAGAAGAGAAGAGAACAGAATAGAACAGAACTGAACTGAACAGAACAGAATAGAAGAGAATAGAATAGAACAGAATAGAATAGATTAGAACAGAATAGAATAGAATAGAACAGAATAGAATAGAATAGAATAGAACAGAATAGAATAGAATAGAACAGAATAGAATAGAATAGAACAGAATAGAATAGAATAGAACAGAACAGAATAGAACAGAATAGAACAGAATAGAATAGAATAGAACAGAATAGAATAGAATAGAATAGAATATAACAGAATAGAACAGAACAGAACAGAATAGAATAGAACAGAACAGAACAGAATATAATAGAACAGGACAGAACAGAATAGAATAGATTAGAACAGAATAGAACAGAACAGAATAGAATAGAATTGAATAGAAAAGAATAGAATAGAATAGAATAGATCAGATCAGACCAGAATAGAATCGAACAGAATAGAACAGAACTGAATAGAATACAACAGAATAAAATAGAATAGAACAGAATAGAACAGAATAGAATAGAATAGAATAGAATAGAATAGAATAGAACAGAACAGAAGAGAATAAAATAGAATAGATTAGAATACAGTAGCATAGAACCGAATAGAACAGAATAGAACAGAACAGAATAGAATAGATTTGAATAGAATAGAATAGAATAGAATAGAATAGAATAGAATAGAATAGAAAAGAATAGAATAGAACAGAACAGAACAGTATAGAATCGAACAGAATAGAATAGAATAGAACAGAATAGAACAGAATAAAATAGAATAGAACAGAACAGAAGAGAATAAAATATAATAGAATAGAATACAATAGAATAGAACAGAATAGAACAGAATAGAACACAACAGAATAGAATAAAATAGAATAGAAGAACAGAACAGAATAGAATACAATAGAATAGAATAGAACAAAATAGAATAGAATAGAACAGAATGGAATAGAATAGAACAGAATAGAATAGAATAGAACAGAACAGAACAGAACAAAACAGAACAGAATAGAACAGAACAGAACAGAATAGAATAGAACAGGACAGAACAGAATAGAATAGATTAGAACAGAATAGAACACAATAGAATAGAATAGAATAGAATAGAACAAAACAGAACAGAATAGAATCGAAAAGAATAGAATAGAATAGAACAGAATAGAACTGAATAGAATATAATAGAATAGAATAGAACAGAACAGAATAGAATAGAATAGAATAGAATACAATAGAATAGAACAGAATAGAACACACAGAATAGAATAAAATAGAAAGGAAGAACAGAACAGAATAGAATGCAATAGAATAGAATAGAACAGAATAGAATAGAGTAGAACAGAATAGAATAGAATAGAACAGAACAGAATAGAATAGAATAGAATACAATGAACAGAACAGAATAGAATAGAATAGAACAGAATAGAATAGAATAGAACAGAATAGAATAGAATAGAACAGAACAGAACAGAACAGAACAGAACAGAACAGAATAGAACAGAACAGAACAGAATAGAATAGAACAGGACAGAACAGAATAGAATAGATTAGAACAGAATAGAATAGAAAAGAATAGAATAGAATAGAATAGAACAGAACAAAATAGAACAGAACACAACACAACAGAACAGAATAGAATAGAATAGAATAGAACAGAACCGAATAGAACAGAACAGAACTGAATAGAACAGAATAGAATAGAATAGAATAGAACACAGTAGAATAGAATAGAACAGAATAGAACAGATTAGAATAGAATAGAATACAACAGAATAGAATAGAATAGAACAGAACAAAACAGAACAGAACAGAACAGAACAGAATAGAACAGAACAGAACAGAATAGAATAGAACAGGACAGAACAGAATAGAATAGATTAGAACATAATAGAACAGAATGGAATAGAATAGAATAAAATAGAATAGAATAGAACAGAAGAGAACAGAAGAGAACAGAATAGAATAGAACAGAATAGAAGAGAACAGAACATAACAGAACAGAATAGAATAGAATAGAATAGAAGAGAACAGAACAGAATAGAACAGAATAGAGTAGAATAGAACAGAATAGAATAGAACAGAACAGAAAAGAATAAAATGGAATAGAACAGAACAGAATAAAATAGAATAGAATAGAATAGAATAGAATAGAATAGAATACAATAGAATAGAATAGAACAGAAGAGAATAGAATAGAATAGAACAGAATAAAATAGAATAGAACAGAATAGAACAGACTAGAACACAACAGAATAGAATAAAATAGAATAGAAGAACAGAACAGAATAGAATAGAATAGAATAGAATAGATCAGAACAGAATAGAATAGAATAGAACAGAATAGAACAGAACAGAACACAACAGAACAGAACAGAATAGAACAGGACAGAACAGAATAGAATAGATTAGAAAAGAATAGAACAGAACAGAATAGAATAGAATAGAATAGAATAGAATAGAACAGAACAGAACAGAATAGAATCGAACAGAATAGAATAAAATAGAACAGAATAGAACAGAACAGAATAGAACACAGTAGAACAGAACAGAATAGAATAGAATAGAACAGAAAAGAAGAGAATAGAATAGAATAGAATAGAATAGAACAGAACAGAATAGAATAGAACAGAAAAGAATAGAATAGAACAGAATAGAATAGAATAGAACAGAACAGAACAGAATAGAATAGAATAGAACAGAATAGAACAGAACAGAACAGAACAGGACAGAACAGAATAAAATAGAACAGGACAGAACAGAATAGAATAGATGAGAACAAAATAGAATAGAACAGAACAGAACAGAACAGAACAGAATAAAATAGAACAGAATAGAACAGAATAGAATAGAAGAACAGAATAGAACAGAACAGAAGAGAATAGAATAGAATAGAATAGAATAGAATAGAACAGAATAAATTAGAATAGAATATATTAGAACAAAACAGAATAGAATCGAACAGAATAGAATAGAATAGAACAGAGTAGAAGAGAATAGAATAGAATAGAATCGAATAGAATAGAACAGAACAGAATAGAATAGAACAGAATAGAATATAACAGAATAGAATAGAACAGAATAGAATAGAATCGAACAGAATAAAATAGAATAGAACAGAACAGAACAGAACAGAGTAGAATAGAATAGAACAGAACAGAACAGAACAGAACAGAACAGAACAGAACAGAATAAAATAGAACAGGACAGAACAGAATAGAATAGATTAGAACAAAAGAGAACAGAACAGAATAGAATAGAATAGAATAGAATAGAATAGAATAGAATAGAATAGAATAGAATAAAACAGAACAGAACAGAATAGAATCGAAGAGAACAGAATAGAATCGAAGAGAATAGAATAGAATAGAAAAGAACAGAATAGAATCGAACAGAATAGAATAGAATAGAACAGAATAGAATAGAATAGAATAGAATAGAATAGAACAGAACATAATAGAATAGAATAGAGTAGAGTAGAATAGAATAGAACAGAACAGAATAGAACAGAATAGAACAGAACAGAATAGAACAGAACACAACACAACAGAACAGAATTGAATAGAATAGAATAGAACAGAACCGAATAGAACAGTACAGAACTGAATAGAACAGAATAGAATAGAATGGAATAGAACACAATAGACTAGAATAGAACAGAATAGAACAGATTAGAATAGAAAAGAATAGAACAGAACAGAACAGAATAGAACAGAATAGAACAGAACACAACACAACAGAACAGAATAGAATAGAATAGAAGAGAAGAGAACAGAATAGAACAGAACTGAACTGAACAGAACAGAATAGAAGAGAATAGAATAGAATAGAATAGAATAGAATAGAACAGAATAGAAGAGAATAGAATAGAATAGAATAGAATAGAATAGAAGAGAACAGAATAGAATAGAACAGAATAGAATAGAATAGAACAGAATAGAATAGAATAGAACAGAACAGAACAGAATAGAATAGGATAGAAGAGAATAGTACAGAACAGAACAGAACAGAACAGAACAGAATAAAAAAGAACATGACAGAACAGAATAGAATAGATTAGAACAAATTAGAACAGAACAGAATAGAATAGAATAGAATAGAATAGAAGAATAAAACAGAACAGAACAGAATAGAATCGATCAGAATAGAATAGAATAGAAAAGAATAGAATAGAATAGAATAGAATAGAATAGAATAGAATAGCACAGAATAGAATAGAATATAACAGAATAGAATAGAATAGAACAGGACAGAACAGAATAGAATAGATTAGAACAGAATAGAACACAATAGAATAGAATAGAATAGAATAGAACAAAACAGAACAGAATAGAATCGAAAAGAATAGAATAGAATAGAACAGAATAGAACTGAATAGAATATAATAGAATAGAATAGAACAGAACAGAATAGAATAGAATAGAATAGAATACAATAGAATAGAACAGAATAGAACACAACAGAATAGAATAAAATAGAAAGGAAGAACAGAACAGAATAGAATGCAATAGAATAGAATAGAACAGAATAGAATAGAGTAGAACAGAATAGAATAGAATAGAACAGAACAGAATAGAATAGAATAGAATACAATGAACAGAACAGAATAGAATAGAATAGAACAGAATAGAATAGAATAGAACAGAATAGAATAGAATAGAACAGAACAGAACAGAACAGAACAGAACAGAACAGAATAGAACAGAACAGAACAGAATAGAATAGAACAGGACAGAACAGAATAGAATAGATTAGAACAGAATAGAATAGAAAAGAATAGAATAGAATAGAATAGAACAGAACAAAATAGAACAGAACACAACACAACAGAACAGAATAGAATAGAATAGAATAGAACAGAACCGAATAGAACAGAACAGAACTGAATAGAACAGAATAGAATAGAATAGAATAGAACACAGTAGAATAGAATAGAACAGAATAGAACAGATTAGAATAGAATAGAATACAACAGAATAGAATAGAATAGAACAGAACAAAACAGAACAGAACAGAACAGAACAGAATAGAACAGAACAGAACAGAATAGAATAGAACAGGACAGAACAGAATAGAATAGATTAGAACATAATAGAACAGAATGGAATAGAATAGAATAAAATAGAATAGAATAGAACAGAAGAGAACAGAAGAGAACAGAATAGAATAGAACAGAATAGAAGAGAACAGAACATAACAGAACAGAATAGAATAGAATAGAATAGAAGAGAACAGAACAGAATAGAACAGAATAGAGTAGAATAGAACAGAATAGAATAGAACAGAACAGAAAAGAATAAAATGGAATAGAACAGAACAGAATAAAATAGAATAGAATAGAATAGAATAGAATAGAATAGAATACAATAGAATAGAATAGAACAGAAGAGAATAGAATAGAATAGAACAGAATAAAATAGAATAGAACAGAATAGAACAGACTAGAACACAACAGAATAGAATAAAATAGAATAGAAGAACAGAACAGAATAGAATAGAATAGAATAGAATAGATCAGAACAGAATAGAATAGAATAGAACAGAATAGAACAGAACAGAACACAACAGAACAGAACAGAATAGAACAGGACAGAACAGAATAGAATAGATTAGAAAAGAATAGAACAGAACAGAATAGAATAGAATAGAATAGAATAGAATAGAACAGAACAGAACAGAATAGAATCGAACAGAATAGAATAAAATAGAACAGAATAGAACAGAACAGAATAGAACACAGTAGAACAGAACAGAATAGAATAGAATAGAACAGAAAAGAAGAGAATAGAATAGAATAGAATAGAATAGAACAGAACAGAATAGAATAGAACAGAAAAGAATAGAATAGAACAGAATAGAATAGAATAGAACAGAACAGAACAGAATAGAATAGAATAGAACAGAATAGAACAGAACAGAACAGAACAGGACAGAACAGAATAAAATAGAACAGGACAGAACAGAATAGAATAGATGAGAACAAAATAGAATAGAACAGAACAGAACAGAACAGAACAGAATAAAATAGAACAGAATAGAACAGAATAGAATAGAAGAACAGAATAGAACAGAACAGAAGAGAATAGAATAGAATAGAATAGAATAGAATAGAACAGAATAAATTAGAATAGAATATATTAGAACAAAACAGAATAGAATCGAACAGAATAGAATAGAATAGAACAGAGTAGAAGAGAATAGAATAGAATAGAATCGAATAGAATAGAACAGAACAGAATAGAATAGAACAGAATAGAATATAACAGAATAGAATAGAACAGAATAGAATAGAATCGAACAGAATAAAATAGAATAGAACAGAACAGAACAGAACAGAGTAGAATAGAATAGAACAGAACAGAACAGAACAGAACAGAACAGAACAGAACAGAATAAAATAGAACAGGACAGAACAGAATAGAATAGATTAGAACAAAAGAGAACAGAACAGAATAGAATAGAATAGAATAGAATAGAATAGAATAGAATAGAATAGAATAGAATAAAACAGAACAGAACAGAATAGAATCGAAGAGAACAGAATAGAATCGAAGAGAATAGAATAGAATAGAAAAGAACAGAATAGAATCGAACAGAATAGAATAGAATAGAACAGAATAGAATAGAATAGAATAGAATAGAATAGAACAGAACATAATAGAATAGAATAGAGTAGAGTAGAATAGAATAGAACAGAACAGAATAGAACAGAATAGAACAGAACAGAATAGAACAGAACACAACACAACAGAACAGAATTGAATAGAATAGAATAGAACAGAACCGAATAGAACAGTACAGAACTGAATAGAACAGAATAGAATAGAATGGAATAGAACACAATAGAATAGAATAGAACAGAATAGAACAGATTAGAATAGAAAAGAATAGAACAGAACAGAACAGAATAGAACAGAATAGAACAGAACACAACACAACAGAACAGAATAGAATAGAATAGAAGAGAAGAGAACAGAATAGAACAGAACTGAACTGAACAGAACAGAATAGAAGAGAATAGAATAGAACAGAATAGAATAGATTAGAACAGAATAGAATAGAATAGAACAGAATAGAATAGAATAGAATAGAACAGAATAGAATAGAATAGAACAGAATAGAATAGAATAGAACAGAATAGAATAAAATAGAACAGAACAGAATAGAACAGAATAGAACAGAATAGAATAGAATAGAACAGAATAGAATAGAATAGAATAGAATATAACAGAATAGAACAGAACAGAACAGAATAGAATAGAACAGAACAGAACAGAATATAATAGAACAGGACAGAACAGAATAGAATAGATTAGAACAGAATAGAACAGAACAGAATAGAATAGAATTGAATAGAAAAGAATAGAATAGAATAGAATAGATCAGATCAGACCAGAATAGAATCGAACAGAATAGAACAGAACTGAATAGAATACAACAGAATAAAATAGAATAGAACAGAATAGAACAGAATAGAATAGAATAGAATAGAATAGAATAGAATAGAACAGAACAGAAGAGAATAAAATAGAATAGATTAGAATACAGTAGCATAGAACCGAATAGAACAGAATAGAACAGAACAGAATAGAATAGATTTGAATAGAATAGAATAGAATAGAATAGAATAGAATAGAATAGAATAGAAAAGAATAGAATAGAACAGAACAGAACAGTATAGAATCGAACAGAATAGAATAGAATAGAACAGAATAGAACAGAATAAAATAGAATAGAACAGAACAGAAGAGAATAAAATATAATAGAATAGAATACAATAGAATAGAACAGAATAGAACAGAATAGAACACAACAGAATAGAATAAAATAGAATAGAAGAACAGAACAGAATAGAATACAATAGAATAGAATAGAACAAAATAGAATAGAATAGAACAGAATGGAATAGAATAGAACAGAATAGAATAGAATAGAACAGAACAGAACAGAACAAAACAGAACAGAATAGAACAGAACAGAACAGAATAGAATAGAACAGGACAGAACAGAATAGAATAGATTAGAACAGAATAGAATAGAATAGAATAGAATAGAATAGAATTGAATAGAATAGAACAGAACAAAATAGAACAGAACACAACAGAACAGAACAGAATAGAATAGAACAGAACCGAATAGAACAGAACAGAACAGAACAGAACAGAATAGAATAGAACAGGACAGAACAGAATAGAATAGATTAGAAAAGAATAGAACAGAACAGAATAGAATAGAATAGAATAGAATAGAATAGAACAGAACAGAACAGAATAGAATCGAACAGAATAGTATAAAATAGAACAGAATAGAACAGAATTGAATAGAAGAACAGAATAGAACAGAACAGAATAGAATAGAATAGAATAGAATAAAATAGAATAGAATAGAATAGAATAGAACAGAACAGAATAAAACACAATAGAAGAGAACAGAATAGAATAGAATAGAATAGAATAGAATAGAATAGAAGAGAATAGAACAGAACAGAATAGAATAGAACAGAACAGAATAGAATGGAACAGAACAGAACAGAATAGAATAGAATAGAACAGAATAGAACAGAACAGAACAGAACAGAACAGAATAAAATAGAACAGGACAGAACAGAATAGAATAGATTAGAACAAAATAGAACAGAACAGAACAGAACAGAACAGAATAGAACAGAATAAAATAGAACAGAATAGAACAGAATAGAATAGAAGAACAGAATAGAACAGAACAGAAGAGAATAGAATAGAATAGAATAGAATAGAATAGAATAGAACAGAACAGAACAGAACAGAATAGAATATAATAGAACAAAACAGAATAGAATCGAACAGAATAGAATAGAATAGAACAGAGTAGAAGAGAATAGAATAGAATAGAATAGAATAGAACAGAACAGAATAGAATAGAACAGAATAGAATAGAACAGAATAGAATAGAATAGAACAGAATAGAATAGAATAGAACAGAACAGAACAGAACAGAATAGAATAGATTAGAACAGAATAGAACAGAACAGAACAGAACAGAACCGAACAGAATAAAATAGAACAGGACAGAACAGAATAGAATAGATTAGAACAAAATAGAACAGAACAGAATAGAATAGAATAGAATAGAATAAAACAGAACAGAACAGAATAGAATCGAACAGAATAGAATAGAATAGAAAAGAATAGAAAAGAATAGAATAGAATCGAACAGAATTGAATAGAATAGAACAGAATATAATATAATAGAATAGAATAGAATAGAACAGAACAGAATAGAATAGAATAGAGTAGAGTAGAATAGAATAGAACAGAACAGAATAGAACAGAATAGAACAGAACAGAATAGAACAGAACACAACACAACAGAACAGAATTGAATAGAATAGAATAGAACAGAACCGAATAGAACAGTACAGAACTGAATAGAACAGTATAGAATAGAATGGAATAGAACACAATAGAATAGAATAGAACAGAATAGAACAGATTAGAATAGAAAAGAATAGAATAGAACAGAACAGAATAGAACAGAATAGAACAGAACACAACACAACAGAACAGAATAGAATAGAATAGAATAGAACAGAACAGAATAGAACAGAACAGAACTGAATAGAACAGAATAGAATAGAATAGAATAGAAGAGAATAGAATAGAATAGAACAGAATAGAATAGAATAGAACAGAACAGAGTAGAATAGAAAAGAACAGAATAGAATAGAATAGAACAGAATAGAATAGAATAGAACAGAACAGAACAGAATAGAATAGAACAGAACAGAACAGAACAGAATAGAATAGAATATAACAGAATAGAACAGAACAGAATAGAACAGAACAGAATATAATAGAACAGGACAGAACAGAACAGAATAGAATAGAATAGAATAGAATAGAATAGAATAGAATAGAACAGAACAAAATAGAACAGAACACAACACAACAGAACAGAATAGAATAGAATAGATTAGTACAGAATAGAATAGAATAGAACAGAGTAGAAGAGAATAGTATAGAATAGAATAGAATAGAATAGAATAGAATAGAACAGAACAGAATAGAATAGAACCGAATAGAATAGAACAGAATAGAATAGAACAGAATAGAATAGAATCGAACAGAATAAAATAGAATAGAACAGAACAGAACAGAACAGAATAGAATAGAATAGAACAGAATAGAACAGAACAGAATATAATAGAACAGGACAGAACAGAACAGAATAGAATAGAATAGAATAGAATAGAATAGAATAGAACAGAACAAAATAGAACAGAACACAACACAACAGAACAGAATAGAATAGAATAGATTAGTACAGAATAGAATAGAATAGAACAGAGTAGAAGAGAATAGTATAGAATAGAATAGAATAGAATAGAATAGAATAGAACAGAACAGAATAGAATAGAACCGAATAGAATAGAACAGAATAGAATAGAACAGAATAGAATAGAATCGAACAGAATAAAATAGAATAGAACAGAACAGAACAGAACAGAATAGAATAGAATAGAACAGAATAGAACAGAACAGAATATAATAGAACAGGACAGAACAGAACAGAATAGAATAGAATAGAATAGAATAGAATAGAATAGAATAGAACAGAACAAAATAGAACAGAACACAACACAACAGAACAGAATAGAATAGAATAGATTAGTACAGAATAGAATAGAATAGAACAGAGTAGAAGAGAATAGTATAGAATAGAATAGAATAGAATAGAATAGAATAGAACAGAACAGAATAGAATAGAACCGAATAGAATAGAACAGAATAGAATAGAACAGAATAGAATAGAATCGAACAGAATAAAATAGAATAGAACAGAACAGAACAGAACAGAATAGAATAGAATAGAACAGAATAGAACAGAGCAGAACAGAACAGAACAGAACAGAACAGAATAAAATAGAACAGGACAGAACAGAATAGAATAGATTAGAACAAAAGAGAACAGAACAGAATAGAATAGAATAGAATAGAATAGAATAGAATAGAATAGAACAGAACAGAATAGAACAGAACAGAACTGAATAGAACAGAATAGAATAGAATAGAATAGAAGAGAATAGAATAGATTAGAACAGAATAGAACAGAACAGAATAGAATAGATTAGAATAGAAAAGAATAGAATAGAATAGAATAGATCAGATCAGACCAGAATAGAATCGAACAGAATAGAATAGAATAGAATAGAACAGAACAGAATAAAATAGAATAGAACAGAATAGAACAGAATAGAATAGAATAGAATAGAATAGAATAGAATAGAGTAGAACAGAACAGAAGAGAATAAAATAGAATAGATTAGAATACAGTAGCATAGAACCGAATAGAACAGAATAGAACAGAACAGAATAGAATAGATTTGAATAGAATAGGATAGAATAGAATAGAATAGAATAGAATAGAATAGAATAGAATAGAATAGAAAAGAATAGAATAGAACAGAACAGAACAGTATAGAATCGAACAGAATAGAATAGAATAGAACAGAATAGAACAGAATAAAATAGAATAGAACAGAACAGAAGAGAATAAAATATAATAGAATAGAATAGAATAGAACAGAACAGAATAGAACAGAACAGAACTGAATAGAACAGAATAGAATAGAATAGAATAGAATAGAAGAGAATAGAATAGAATAGAACAGAATAGAATAGAATAGAACAGAACAGAGTAGAATAGAATAGAACAGAATAGAATAGAATAGAACAGAATAGAATAGAATAGAACAGAACAGAACAGAATAGAATAGAATAGAACAGAACAGAACAGAATAGAATAGAATATAACAGAATAGAACAGAACAGAATAGAACAGAACAGAATATAATAGAACAGGACAGAACAGAACAGAATAGAATAGAATAGAATAGAATAGAATAGAACAGAACAAAATAGAACAGAACACAAAACAACAGAACAGAATAGAATAGAATTTGAATAGAACAGAATAGAATAGAATAGAACAGAGTAGAAGAGAATAGAATAGAATAGAATAGAATAGAATAGAACAGAACAGAATAGAATAGAACAGAATAGAATAGAACAGAATAGAATAGAACAGAATAGAATAGAATCGAACAGAATAAAATAGAATAGAACAGAACAGAACAGAACAGAATAGAATAGAATAGAACAGAATAGAACAGAACAGAACAGAACAGAACAGAACAGAATAAAATAGAACAGGACAGAACAGAATAGAATAGATTAGAACAAAAGAGAACAGAACAGAATAGAATAGAATAGAATAGAATAGAATAAAACAGAACAGAACAGAATAGAATCGAAGAGAACAGAATAGAATCGAAGAGAATAGAATAGAATAGAAAAGAATAGAAAAGAATAGAATAGAATCGAACAGAATAGAATAGAATAGAACAGAATAGAATAGAATAGAATAGAATAGAATAGAATAGAACAGAACATAATAGAATAGAATAGAGTAGAGTAGAATAGAATAGAACAGAACAGAATAGAACAGAATAGAACAGAACAGAATAGAACAGAACACAACACAACAGAACAGAATTGAATAGAATAGAAGAGAACAGAACCGAATAGAACAGTACAGAACTGAATAGAACAGAATAGAATAGAATGGAATAGAACACAATAGAATAGAATAGAACAGAATAGAACAGATTAGAATAGAAAAGAATAGAACAGAACAGAACAGAATAGAACAGAATAGAACAGAACACAACACAACAGAACAGAATAGAATAGAATAGAAGAGAAGAGAACAGAATAGAACAGAACAGAACTGAACAGAACAGAATAGAATAGAATAGACTAGAACAGAATAGAATAGAATAGAACAGAATAGAATAGAATAGAACAGAATAGAATAGAATAGAATAGAACAGAATAGAATAGAATAGAACAGAATAGAATAGAATAGAACAGAATAGAATAGAATAGGACAGAACAGAATAGAACAGAATAGAACAGAATAGAATAGAATAGAACAGAATAGAATAGAATAGAATAGAATATAACAGAATAGAACAGAACAGAACAGAATAGAATAGAACAGAACAGAACAGAATATAATAGAACAGGACAGAACAGAATAGAATAGATTAGAACAGAATAGAACAGAACAGAATAAAATAGAATAGAATAGAAAAGAATAGAATAGAATAGAATAGATCAGATCAGACCAGAATAGAATCGAACAGAATAGAATAGAATAGAATAGAATAGAACAGAACAGAATAAAATAGAATAGAACAGAATAGAACAGAATAGAATAGAATAGAATAGAATAGAATAGAATAGAATAGAACAGAACAGAAGAGAATAAAATAGAATAGATTAGAATACAGTAGCATAGAACCGAATAGAACAGAATAGAACAGAACAGAATAGAATAAATTTGAATAGAATAGAATAGAATAGAATAGAATAGAATAGAATAGAATAGAATAGAATAGAATAGAATAGAATAGAAAAGAATAGAATAGAACAGAACAGAACAGTATAGAATCGAACAGAATAGAATAGAATAGAACAGAATAGAACAGAATAAAATAGAATAGAACAGAACAGAAGAGAATAAAATATAATAGAATAGAATACAATAGAATAGAACAGAATAGAACAGAATAGAACACAACAGAATAGAATAAAATAGAATAGAAGAACAGAACAGAATAGAATACAATAGAATAGAATAGAACAAAATAGAATAGAATAGAACAGAATGGAGTAGAATAGAACAGAATAGAATAGAATAGAACAGAACAGAACAGAACAAAACAGAACAGAATAGAACAGAACAGAACAGAATAGAATAGAACAGGACAGAACAGAATAGAATAGATTAGAACAGAATAGAATAGAATAGAATAGAATAGAATAGAATTGAATAGAATAGAAGAGAACAAAATAGAACAGAACACAACAGAACAGAACAGAATAGAATAGAACAGAACCGAATAGAACAGAACAGAACAGAACAGAACAGAACAGAATAGAATAGAACAGGACAGAACAGAATAAAATAGATTAGAAAAGAATAGAACAGAACAGAATAGAATAGAATAGAATAGAATAGAATAGAATAGAATAGAATAGAATAGAACAGAACAGAACAGAATAGAATCGAACAGAATAGTATAAAATAGAACAGAATAGAACAGAATTGAATAGAAGAACAGAATAGAACAGAACAGAAGAGAATAGAATAGAATAGAATAAAATAGAATAGAATAGAATAGAACAGAACAGAATAAAACACAATAGAAGAGAACAGAATAGAATAGAATAGAATAGAATAGAATAGAAGAGAATAGAACAGAACAGAATAGAATAGAACAGAATAGAATAGAATAGAACAGAATAGAATAGAATAGAACAGAACAGAACAGAATAGAATAGAATAGAACAGAATAGAACAGAACAGAACAGAACAGAACAGAATAAAATAGAACAGGACAGAACAGAATAGAATAGATTAGAACAAAATAGAACAGAACAGAACAGAACAAACAGAATAGAACAGAATAAAATAGAACAGAATAGAACAGAATAGAATAGAAGAACAGAATAGAACAGAACAGAAGAGAATAGAATAGAATAGAATAGAATAGAATAGAATAGAATAGAACAGAACAGAACAGAACAGAATAGAATATAATAGAACAAAACAGAATAGAATCGAACAGAATAGAATAGAATAGAACAGAGTAGAAGAGAATAGAATAGAATAGAATAGAATAGAACAGAACAGAATAGAATAGAACAGAATAGAATAGAACAGAATAGAATAGAATAGAACAGAATAGAATAGAATAGAACAGAACAGAACAGAACAGAATAGAATAGATTAGAACAGAATAGAACAGAACAGAACAGAACAGAACCGAACAGAATAAAATAGAACAGGACAGAACAGAATAGAATAGGTTAGAACAAAATAGAACAGAACAGAATAGAATAGAATAGAATAGAATAAAACAGAACAGAACAGAATAGAATCGAACAGAATAGAATAGAATCGAACAGAATAGAATAGAATAGAACAGAATATAATAGAATAGAATAGAATAGAATAGAACAGAACAGAATAGAATAGAATAGAGTAGAGTAGAATAAAATAGAACAGAACAGAACAGAACAGAATAGAACAGAATAGAACAGAACACAACACAACAGAACAGAATAGAATAGAATAGAATAGAACAGAACAGAATAGAACAGAACAGAACTGAATAGAACAGAATAGAATAGAATAGAATAGAACAGAATAGAATAGAATAGAACAGAATAGAATAGAATAGAACAGAACAGAGTAGAATAGAATAGAACAGAATAGAATAGAATAGAACAGAATAGAATAGAATAGAACAGAACAGAACAGAATAGAATAGAATAGAACAGAACAGAACAGAATAGAATAGAATATAACAGAATAGAACAGAACAGAATAGAACAGAACAGAATATAATAGAACAGGACAGAACAGAACAGAATAGAATAGAATAGAATAGAATAGAATAGAATAGAACAGAACAAAATAGAACAGAACACAACACAACAGAACAGAATAGAATAGAATAGAATAGAACAATACCGAATAGAACAGAACAGAACTGAATAGAACAGATAGAATAGAATAGAATAGAACAGAATAGAACAGATTAGAATAGAATAAAATAGAACAGAACAGAACAGAACAGAATAGAACAGAGGAGAACAGAATAGAATAGAACAGAATAGAATAGAACAGAACAGAACAGAAAAGAAGAGAATAGAACAGAATAGAATAGAATATAATAGAATAGAATAGAATAGAACAGAACAAACTAGAACAGAATACAACACCACAGAACATAATAGAATAGAATAGAATAGAACAGAACCGAATAGAAGAGAACAGAACTGAACAGAACATAATAGAATAGAATAGAATAGAATAGAACAGAATAGAACAGATTAGAATAGAATAGAATAGAACAGAACAGAACAGAAGAGAATAGAACAGAAGAGAACAGAATAGAATAGAACAGAACAGAACAGAACAGAATAGAATAGAATAGAATAGAAGAGAACAGAACAGAATAGAACAGAATAGAATAGAATAGAACAGATTGAATAGAACAGAACAGAAGAGAATAGGATGGAATAGAACAGAACAGAATAAAATAGAACAGAACAGAATAGAATAGAATAGAACAGAATAGAATAGAATAGAACAGAATAGAATAGAATAGATCAGAACAGAATAGAATCGAACAGAATAGAATAGAATAGAACAGAACAGAACAGAACAGAACAGAATAGAATAGAACAGAATAGAACAGAACAGAACAGAATAGAATAGAATAGAATAGAATAGAATAGAATAGAATAGAATAGAATAGAATAGAATAGAATACAATAGAATAGAATAGAATAGAATAGAATAAAACAGAACAAAATAGAACAGAACACAACATAACAGAACAGAATAGAATAGAATAGAATAGAACAGTACCGAATAGAACAGAACAGAACTGAAAAGAACAGAATAGAATAGAATAGAATAGAACACAATAGAATAGAATAGAACAGAATAGAACAGATTAGAATAGAATAGAATAGAACAGAACAGAACAGAACAGAAAAGAACAGAGGAGAACAGAATAGAATAGAACAGAATAGAATAGAACAGAACAGAACAGAACAGAATAGAATAGAATAGAAGAGAAAAGAACAGAATAGAACAGAATAGAATAGAATAGAATAGAACAGAATAGAATAGAATAGAACAGAACAGAACAGAAGAGAATAGAATAGATTAGAACAGAATAGAACAGAACAGAACAGAACAGAACCGAACAGAATAAAATAGAACAGGACAGAACAGAATAGAATAGATTAGAACAAAATAGAACAGAACAGAATAGAATAGAATAGAATAGAATAAAACAGAACAGAACAGAATAGAATCGAACAGAATAGAATAGAATAGAAAAGAATAGAACAGAATAGAATAGAATCGAACAGAATAGAATAGAATAGAACAGAATATAATAGAATAGAATAGAATAGAATAGAACAGAACAGAATAGAATAGAATAGAGTAGAGTAGAATAAAATAGAACAGAACAGAACAGAACAGAATAGAACAGAACACAACACAACAGAACAGAATAGAATAGAATGGAATAGAACACAATAGAATAGAATAGAACAGAATAGAACAGATTAGAATAGAAAAGAATAGAACAGAACAGAACAGAAAAGAACAGAGGAGAACAGAATAGAATAGAACAGAATAGAATAGAACAGAACAGAACAGAACAGAATAGAATAGAATAGAAGAGAAAAGAACAGTATAGAACAGAATAGAATAGAATAGAATAGAAAAGAATAGAATAGAATAGAATAGAATAGAATAGAATAGAACAGAACCGAATAGAACAGTACAGAACGGAATAGAACAGAATAGAATAGAATGGAATAGAACACAATAGAATAGAATAGAACAGAATAGAACAGATTAGAATAGAAAAGAATAGAACATAACAGAACAGAATAGAACAGAATATAACAGAACACAACACAACTGAACAGAATAGAATAGAATAGAACAGAAGCGAATAGTACAGAACAGATCTGAATAGAACAGAATAGAATAGATTAGAATAGCACAGAATAGAATAGAATAGAACAGAATAGAATAGAATAGAACATAACAAAGAAGAATAGAATAGAATATAACAGAATAGAACAGAACAGAACAGAATAGAATAGAATAGAACAGGACAGAATAGAATAGAAGAGAAAAGAACAGACTAGAACAGAATAGAATAGACTAGAACAGAATAGAATAGAACAGAACAGAAGAGAATAAAATGGAATAAAACAGAACACAATAAAATAGAATAGAATAGAATAGAATAGAATAGAATAGAATAGAATAGAATAGAATAGAATAGAATAGAACAGAAGAGAATAGAACAGAATAGAATAGAATAGAACAGAATAAATAGAATAGAATAGAACAGAATAGAACAGAACAGAACAGAATAGAGTAGAATAGAATACAATAGAATAGAATAAAATAGAATAAAATAGAATAGAATAGCACAGAATAGAATAGAATATAACAGAAAAGAATAGAATAGAACAGGACAGAACAGAATAGAATAGATTAGAACAGAATAGAACACAATAGAATAAAATAGAATAGAACAGAACAGAACAGAACAGAATAGAATAGAATAGAATAGAATAGAATAGAATAGAATAGAATAGAATAGAATAGAATAGAATAGAATCGAACAGAATAGAATAGAATAGAACAGAATAGAAGAGAATAGAATAGAATAGAATAGAATAGAACAGAATAGAATATAATAGAATAGAACAAAACAGAACAGAACAGAACAGAACAGAATAGAACAGAACAGAACAGAATAGAATAGAACAGGACAGAACAGAATAGAATAGATTAGAACATAATAGAACAGAATGGAATAGAATAGAATAAAATAGAATAGAATAGAACAGAATAGAACAGAAGAGAACAGAATAGAATAGAACAGAATAGAAGAGAACAGAACATAACAGAACAGAATAGAATAGAATAGAATAGAAGAGAACAGAACAGAATAGAACAGAATAGAGTAGAATAGAACAGAATAGAATAGAACAGAACAGAAAAGAAGAGAATGGAATAGAACAGAACAGAATAAAATAGAATAGAATAGAATAGAATAGAATAGAATAGAATAGAATACAATAGAATAGAATAGAACAGAAGAGAATAGAATAGAATAGAACAGAATACAATAGAATAGAACAGAATAGAACAGATTAGAACACAACAGAATAGAATAAAATAGAATAGAAGAACAGAACAGAATAGAATAGAATAGAATAGAATAGAACAGAACAGAATAGAATAGAATAGAACAGAATAGAACAGAACAGAACAGAACAGAACAGAACAGAACAGAACAGAACAGAATAGAATAGAACAGGACAGAACAGAATAGAATAGATTAGAAAAGAATAGAACAGAACAGAATAGAATAGAATAGAATAGAATAGAATAGAACAGAACAGAACAGAATAGAATCGAACAGAATAGAATAAAATAGAACAGAATAGAACAGAACAGAATAGAACACAATAGAACAGAACAGAATAGAATAGAATAGAACAGAAAAGAAGAGAATAGAATAGAATAGAATAGAATAGAACAGAACAGAATAGAATAGAACAGAAAAGAATAGAATAGAACAGAATAGAATAGAATAGAACAGAACAGAACCGAATAGAATAGAATAGAACAGAATAGAACAGAACAGAACAGAACAGAACAGAATAAAATAGAACAGGACAGAACAGAATAGAATAGATGAGAACAAAATAGAATAGAACAGAACAGAACAGAACAGAACAGAATAAAATAGAACAGAATAGAACAGAATAGAATAGAAGAACAGAATAGAACAGAACAGAAGAGAATAGAATAGAATAGAATAGAATAGAATAGAATAGAACAGAATAAATTAGAATAGAATATAATAGAACAAAACAGAATAGAATCGAACAGAATAGAATAGAATAGAACAGAGTAGAAGAGAATAGAATAGAATAGAATAGAATAGAATAGAACAGAACAGAATAGAATAGAACAGAATAGAATAGAACAGAATAGAATAGAACAGAATAGAATAGAATCGAACAGAATAAAATAGAATAGAACAGAACAGAACAGAACAGAATAGAATAGAATAGAACAGAATAGAACAGAACAGAACAGAACAGAACAGAACAGAACAGAACAGAACAGAATAAAATAGAACAGGACAGAACAGAATAGAATAGATTAGAACAAAAGAGAAAAGAATAGAATAGAATAGAATAGAATAGAATAGAATAGAATAGAATAGAATAGAATAGAATAAAACAGAACAGAACAGAATAGAATCGAAGAGAACAGAATAGAATCGAAGAGAATAGAATAGAATAGAAAAGAATAGAAAAGAATAGAATAGAATCGAACAGAATAGAATAGAATAGAACAGAATAGAATAGAATAGAATAGAATAGAATAGAACAGAACATAATAGAATAGAATAGAGTAGAGTAGAATAGAATAGAACAGAACAGAATAGAACAGAATAGAACAGAACAGAATAGAACAGAACACAACACAACAGAACAGAATTGAATAGAATAGAATAGAACAGAACCGAATAGAACAGTACAGTACTGAATAGAACAGAATAGAATAGAATGGAATAGAACACAATAGAATAGAATAGAACAGAATAGAACAGATTAGAATAGAAAAGAATAGAACAGAACAGAACAGAATAGAACATCATAGAACAGAACACAACACAACAGAACAGAATAGAATAGAATAGAATAGAAGAGAACAGAATAGAACAGAACAGAACTGAACAGAACAGAATAGAATAGAATAGAATAGAACAGAATAGAATAGAATAGAACAGAATAGAATAGAATAGAACAGAATAGAATAGAATAGAATAGAACAGAATAGAATAGAATAGAACAGAATAGAATAGAATAGAACAGAATAGAATAGAATAGAACAGAACAGAATAGAACCGAATAGAACAGAATAGAATAGAATAGAACAGAATAGAATAGAATAGAATAGAATATAACAGAATAGAACAGAACAGAACAGAATAGAATAGAACAGAACAGAACAGAATATAATAGAACAGGACAGAACAGAATAGAATAGATTAGAACAGAATAGAACAGAACAGAATAGAATAGAATAGAATAGAAAAGAATAGAATAGAATAGAATAGATCAGATCAGACCAGAATAGAATCGAACAGAATAGAATAGAATAGAATAGAACAGAACAGAATAAAATAGAATAGAACAGAATAGAACAGAATAGAATAGAATAGAATAGAATAGAATAGAATAGAACAGAAAAAAATAGAACAGAACACAACACAACAGAACAGAATAGAATAGAAAAGAATAGAACAGAACAGAACAGAATAGAACAGAATAGAACAGAACACAACACAACAGAACAGAATAGAATAGAATAGAAGAGAAGAGAACAGAATAGAACAGAACAGAACTGAACAGAACAGAATAGAATAGAATAGAATAGAACAGAATAGAATAGAATAGAACAGAATAGAATAGAATAGAACAGAATAGAATAGAATAGAATAGAACAGAATAGAATAGAATAGAACAGAATAGAATAGTATAGAACAGAATAGAATAGAATAGAACAGAACGGAATAGAACAGAATAGAACAGAATAGAATAGAATAGAACAGAATAGAATAGAATAGAATAGAATATAACAGAATAGAACAGAACAGAACAGAATAGAATAGAACAGAACAGAACAGAATATAATAGAACAGGACAGAACAGAATAGAATAGATTAGAACAGAATAGAACAGAACAGAATAGAATAGAATAGAATAGAAAAGAATAGAATAGAATAGAATAGATCAGATCAGACCAGAATAGAATCGAACAGAATAGAATAGAATAGAATAGAACAGAACAGAATAAAATAGAATAGAACAGAATAGAACAGAATAGAATAGAATAGAATAGAATAGAATAGAATAGAACAGAAAAAAATAGAACAGAACACAACACAACAGAACAGAATAGAATAGAATAGAATAGAACAACACCGAATAGGACAGAACAGAACTGAATAGAACAGATAGAATAGAATAGAATAGAACACAATAGAATAGAATAGAACAGAATAGAACAGATTAGAATAGAATAGAATAGAACAGAACAGAAAAGAACAGAATAGAACAGAGGAGAATAGAATAGGATAGAAGAGAATAGAATAGAACAGAACAGAACAGAACAGAATAGAATAGAACAGAATAGAATAGAATAGAATAGAATAGAATAGAATAGAATAGAATAGAATAGAATAGAATAGAATAGAATAGAGTAGAATAGAATAGAATAGATCAGAACAGAATAGAACAGAATAGAACAGAACAGAATAGAACAGAACACAACACAACACAACAGAATAGAATAGAATAGAATAGAACAGAACAAAATAGAACAGTACAGAACGGAGTAGAACAGAAAAGAATAGAATGGAATTGAACACAATAGAATAGAATAGAACAGAATAGAACAGATTAGAATAGAAAAGAATAGAACAGAACAGAACAGAATAGATCAGAATAGAACAAAACACAACACAACAGAACAGAATAGAATAGAATAGAATAGAACAGAACCGAATAGAACAGAACAGAACTGAATAGAACAGAATAGAATAGAATAGAATAGAATAGAATAGAATAGAATAGAATAGAATAGAATAGAACAGAATAGACTAGAATAGAACAGAATAGAATAGAATAGAACAGAATAGCTTAGAATAGAACAGAACAGAATAGAATAGAATAGAATAAAATAGAACAGAGCAGAATAGAATAGAATAGAATAGAACAGAATAGAGTAGAATAGAACAGAATAGAATAGAATAGAACAGAACAGAACAGAATAGAATAGAATATAACAGAATAGAACAGGACAGAGCAGAACAGAACCGAACAGAATAGAATAGAACAGGACAGAACAGAATAGAGTAGATTAGAACAGAATAGAACAGAACAGAACAGATTAGAATAGAATAGAATAGAACAGAACAGAACAGAACAGAATAGAACATTGGAGAACAGAATAGAATAGAACAGAATAGAATAGAACAGAACAGAACAGAACAGAATAGAATAGAATAGAAGAGAAAAGAACAGAATAGAACAGAATAGAATAGAATAGAATAGAATAGAATAGAATAGAACAGAACCGAATAGAACAGTACAGAACGGAATAGAACAGAATAGAATAGAATGGAATAGAACACAATAGAATAGAATGGAACAGAATAGAACAGATTAGGATAGAAAAGAATAGAACAAAACAGAACAGAATAGAACAGAATATAACAGAACACAACACAACTGAACAGAATAGAATAGAATAGAACAGAAGCGAATAGTACAGAACAGATCTGAATAGAACAGAATAGAATAGATTAGAATAGCACAGAATACAATACAATAGAACAGAATAGAATAGAATAGAACATAACAAAGAAGAATAGAATAGAATATAACAGAATAGAACAGAACAGAACAGAACAGAATAGAATAGAATAGAACAGGACAGAATAGAATAGAAGAGAAAAGAACAGACTAGAACAGAATAGAATAGACTAGAACAGAATAGAATAGAACAGAACAGAAGAGAATAGAATGGAATAAAACAGAACAGAATAAAATAGAATAGAATAGAATAGAATAGAATAAAATAGAATAGAATAGAATAGAACAGAACAGAAGAGAATAGAACAGAATAGAATAGAATAGAACAGAATAAATAGAATAGAATAGAACAGAATAGAACAGAACAGAACAGAATAGAGTAGAATAGAATACAATAGAATAGAATAGAATAGAATAAAATAGAATAGAATAGCACAGAATAGAATAGAATATAACAGAATAGAATAGAATAGAACAGGACAGAACAGAATAGAATAGATTAGAACAGAATAGAACACAATAGATAAAATAGAATAGAACTGAACAGAACAGAAGAGAATAGAATCGAACAGAATAGAATAGAATAGAACAGAATAGAATAGAATAGAATAGATTTGAATAGAACAGAAGAGAAGAGAAGAGAAGAGAATAGAATAGAATACAATAGAATAGAAAGAGTAGAACATAACAGAATAGAAGTAAATAGAATAGAAGAACAGAACAGAATAGAATAGAATAGAATGGAATAGAACAGAATAGAATAGAATAGAACAGAATACAATAGAATAGAACAGAACAGAATAGAATAGAATACAATAGAACAGAACAGAATAGAATAGAATAGAACAGAATAGAATAGAATAGAACAGAATAGAATAGAATAGAACAGAACAGAACAGAACAGAACAGAACAGAATAGAACAGAATAGAATAGAATAGAATAGAATAGAACAGAATAGAATAGAATAGAACAGAATAAATAGAATTGAATAGAACAGAATAGAACAGAACAGAACAGAATAGAGTAGAATAGAATACAATAGAATAGAATAGAATAGAATAGAATAGAATAGAATAGAATAGCACAGAATAGAATAGAATATAACAGAATAGAATAGAATAGAACAGGACAGAACAGAATAGAATAGATTAGAACAGAATAGAACAGAATAGAATAGAATAGAATAGAATAGAACAGAACAGAACAGAATAGAATCGAACAGAATAGAATAGAATAGAACAGAATAGAACAGAATAGAATAGAATAGAACAGAACAGAATAGAATAGAATAGAATAGAATAGAATACAATAGAATAGAACAGAATAGAACACAACAGAATAGAATAAAATAGAATAGAAGAACAGAACAGAATAGAATACAATAGAATAGAATAGATCAGAATAGAATAGAATAGAACAGAATGGAATAGAGTAGAACAGAACAGAATAGAATAGAATAGAACAGAATAGAATAGAATAGAACAGAATAGAATAGAATAGAATAGAATAGAACAGAACAGAACAGAACAAAACAGAACAGAATAGAACAGAACAGAACAGAATAGAATAGAACAGGACAGAAAAGAGTAGAATAGATTAGAACAGAGTAGAATAGAATAGAATAGAATAGAATAGAATAGAACAGAACAAAATAGAACAGAACACAACACAACAGAACAGAATAGAATAGAATAGAATAGAACAGAACCGAATAGAACAGAACAGAACTGAATAGAACAGAATAGAATAGAATAGAATAGAACACAATAGAATAGAATAGAACAGATTAGAATAGAATAGAATACAACAGAATAGAATAGAATAGAACAGAACAGAACAGAACAGAACAGAATAGATTAGAACAGAATAGAATAGAATAGAACAGAACAGAATAGAACAGAAGAGAACAGAATAGAAAGAACAGAATAGAAGAGAACAGAACATAACAGAACAGAATAGAATAGAATAGAGTAGAATAGAAGAGAACAGAACAGAATAGAACAGAATAGAAGAGAATAGAACAGAATAGAATAGAACAGAACAGAAAAGAATAGAATGGAATAGAACAGAACAGAATAATATAGAATAGAATAGAATAGAATAGAATAGAATAGAATAGAATAGAATAGAATAGAATAGAATAGAATACAATAGAACAGAAGAGAAGAGAATAGAATAGAATAGAATATAATACAATAGAATAGAACAGAATAGAACAGAATAGAACACAACAGAATAGAATAAAATAGAATAGAAGAACAGAACAGAATAGAATAGAATAGAATAGAATAAAACAGAACAGAATAGAATAGAATAGAACAGAATAGAACAGAACAGAATACAACAGAACAGAATAGAATAGAATAGAATAGAACAGAACAGAACAGAATAGAATAGAATACTACAGAAGAGAACAGAACAGAACAGAACAGAACAGAATAGAATAGAACAGGACAGAACAGAATAGCATATATTAGAATAGAATAGAACAGAACAGAATAGAATAGAATAGAATAGAATAGAATAGAACAGAACAGAACAGAATAGAATCGAACAGAATAGAATAAAATAGAACAGAATAGAATAGAAGAACAGAATAGAACAGAACAGAAGAGAATAGAATAGAATAGAATAGAATAGAATAGAATAGAATAGAATAGAACCGATTAGAATAGAATAGAATAGAATAGAATAGAATAGAATAGAATAGAATAGAACAGAACAGAATAGAACAGAATAGAACAGAACAGAACAGAATAGAATAGAATAGAGTAGAATAGAACAGAATAGAATAGAATAGAATAGAATAGAATAGAATAGAACAAAACAGAATAGAATCGAACAGAATAGAATAGAATAGAACAGAATAGAAGAGAATAGAATAGAATAGAATAGAATACAATAGAATAGAACAGAATAGAACAGAATAGAACACAACAGAATAGAATAAAATAGAATAGAAGAACAGAACAGAATAGAATAGAATAAAATAGAATAGAATAGAACAGAATAGAATAGAATAGAACAGAACAGAATAGAATAGAATAGAATAGAACAGAACATAATAGAATAGAGTAGAATAGAACAGATAAGAACAGAACAGAACAGAACAGAACAGAATAGAATAGAACAGGACAGAACAGAATAGAATAGATTAGAAAAGAATAGAACAGAATAGAATAGAATAGAATAGAATAGAATAGAATAGAATAGAATAGAATAGAACAGAACAGAACAGAACAGAATAGAACAGAAGAGAATAGAATAGAATAGAATAGAATAGAACAGAATAGAATAGAATAGAATAGAATAGAACAGAACAGAATAGAATCGAACAGAATAGAATAGAATAGATCAGAATAGAAGAGAAGAGAATAGAATAGAATAGAATAGAACAGAATAGAATATAATAGAATAGAATAGAACAGAACAGAATAGAATCGAACAGAATAGAATAGAATAGAACAGAACAGAACAGAATAGAATCGAACAGAATAGATTAGAATAGAACAGAATAGAACAGAATAGAATTGAAGAAGAGAATAGAACAGAACTGAAGAGAATAGAATAGAATAGAATAGAATAGAATAGAACAGAACAGAACAGAACAGAACAGAACAGAACAGAATAGAATAGAATAGAATAGATTAGAATAGAAAAGAATAGAACATAACAGAACAGAATAGAACAGAATAGAACAGAAGAGAATAGAATTGAATAGAATAGAATAGAATAGAATAGAATAGAATAGAATAGAATAGAAAAGAATAGAATAGAATAGAATAGAACAGAATAGAACAGATTAGAATAGAAAAGAATAGAACAGAACAGAACAGAATAGAACAGAATAGAACAGAACACAACACAACAGAACAGAATAGAATAGAATAGAATAGAACAGAACCGAATAGAACAGAACAGAACTGAATAGAACAGAATAGAATAGAATAGAATAGAATAGAATAGAATAGAATAGAATAGAATAGAACAGAATAGATTAGAATAGAACAGAACAGAATAGAATAGAATAGAATAGAATAGAACAGAGCAGAATAGAATAGAGTAGAATAGAACAGAATAGAATAGAATAGAACAGAACAGAACAGAATAGAATAGAATATAACAGAATAGAACAGAACAGAACAGAACAGAACAGAACAGAACAGAATAGAATAGAACAGGACAGAACAGAATAGAGTAGATTAGAACAGAATAGAACAGAACAGAATAGAATAGAATAGAATAGAATAGAATAGAACAGATCAGAACAGAATAGAATCGAACAGAATAGAATAGAATAGAACAGAACAGAACAGAATAGAATAGAATAGAATAGAATAGAATAGAATAGAATAGAATAGAATAGAATAGAATAGAATACAATAGAATAGAATAGAATAGAATAGAATAAAACAGAACAAAATAGAACAGAACACAACATAACAGAACAGAATAGAATAGAATAGAATAGAACAGTACCGAATAGAACAGAACAGAACTGAATAGAACAGAATAGAATAGAATAGAATAGAACACAATAGAATAGAATAGAACAGAATAGAACAGATTAGAATAGAATAGAATAGAACAGAACAGAACAGAACAGAATAGAACAGAGGTGAACAGAATAGAATAGAACAGAATAGAATAGAACAGAACAGAACAGAACAGAATAGAATAGAATAGAAGAGAAAAGAACAGAATAGAACAGAATAGAATAGAATAGAATAGAATAGAATAGAATAGAATAGAATAGAACAGAACCGAATAGAACAGTAGAGAACGGAATAGAACAGAATAGAATAGAATGGAATAGAACACAATAGAATAGAATAGAACAGAATAGAACAGATTAGGATAGAAAAGAATAGAACAGAACAGAACAGAATAGAACAGAATATAACAGAACACAACACAACTGAACAGAATAGAATAGAATAGAATAGAACAGAAGCGAATAGTACAGAACAGATCTGAATAGAACAGAATAGAATAGATTAGAATAGCACAGAATAGAATAGAATAGAACAGAATAGAATAGAATAGAACATAACAAAGAAGAATAGAATAGAATATAACAGAATAGAACAGAACAGAACAGAACAGAACAGAATAGAATAGAATAGAACAGGACAGAATAGAATAGAAGAGAAAAGAACAGACTAGAACAGAATAGAATAGAAAAGAACAGAATACAATAGAACAGAACAGAAGAGAATAGAATGGAATAAAACAGAACAGAATAAAATAGAATAGAATAGAATAGAATAGAATAGAATAGAATAGAATAGAATAGAATAGAATAGAATAGAACAGAAGAGAATAGAACAGAATAGAATAGAATAGAACAGAATAAATAGAATAGAATAGAACAGAATAGAACAAAACAGAACAGAATAGAGTAGAATAGAATACAATAGAATAGAATAGAATAGAATAAAATAGAATAGAATAGCACAGAATAGAATAGAATATAACAGAATAGAATAGAATAGAACAGGACAGAACAGAGTAGAATAGATTAGAACAGAATAGAACACAATAGAATAAAATAGAATAGAACAGAACAGAACAGAACAGAATAGAATCGAACAAAATAGAATAGAATAGAACAGAATAGAATAGAATAGAATAGATTTGAATAGAATAGAATAGAACAGAACAGAATAGAATAGAATAGAATAGAATAGAATAGAACAGAACAGAACAGAATAGAATCGAACAGAATAGAATAAAATAGAACAGAATAGAATAGAAGAACAGAATAGAACAGAACAGAAGAGAATAGAATAGAATAGAATAGAATAGAATAGAATAGAATAGAACCGATTAGAATAGAATAGAATAGAATAGAATAGAATAGAATAGAATAGAATAGAATAGAATAGAACAGAACAGAATAGAACAGAATAGAACAGAACAGAACAGAATAGAATAGAATAGAGTAGAATAGAACAGAATAGAATAGAATAGAATAGAATAGAATAGAATAGAACAAAACAGAATAGAATCGAACAGAATAGAATAGAATAGAACAGAATAGAAGAGAATAGAATAGAATAGAATAGAATACAATAGAATAGAACAGAATAGAACAGAATAGAACACAACAGAATAGAATAAAATAGAATAGAAGAACAGAACAGAATAGAATAGAATAGAATAGAATAGAATAGAACAGAATAGAATAGAATAGAACAGAACAGAATAGAATAGAATAGAATAGAACAGAACATAATAGAATAGAGTAGAATAGAACAGATAAGAACAGAACAGAACAGAACAGAACAGAACAGAATAGAATAGAACAGGACAGAACAGAATAGAATAGATTAGAAAAGAATAGAACAGAATAGAATAGAATAGAATAGAATAGAATAGAATAGAATAGAATAGAATAGAACAGAACAGAACAGAACAGAATAGAACAGAAGAGAATAGAATAGAATAGAATAGAATAGAACAGAATAGAATAGAATAGAATAGAATAGAACAGAACAGAATAGAATCGAACAGAATAGAATAGAATAGATCAGAATAGAAGAGAAGAGAATAGAATAGAATAGAATAGAACAGAATAGAATATAATAGAATAGAATAGAACAGAACAGAATAGAATCGAACAGAATAGAATAGAATAGAACAGAACAGAACAGAATAGAATCGAACAGAATAGATTAGAATAGAACAGAATAGAACAGAATAGAATTGAAGAAGAGAATAGAACAGAACTGAAGAGAATAGAATAGAATAGAATAGAATAGAACAGAACAGAACAGAACAGAACAGAACAGAACAGAACAGAACAGAACAGAATAGAATCGAACAGAATAGAATAGAATAGAACAGAATAGAACAGAACAGAATAGAATCGAACAGAATAGAATAGAATAGAACAGAATAGAACAGAACAGATTAGAATAGAACAGAATAAAATAGAACAGAATAAAATAGAATAGAACAGAACAAAACAGAATAGAATAGAATAGAACAGAATAAAACAGAACAGAAGAAAACAGAACAGAATAGAATAAAATAGAACAGGACAGAACAGAATAGAATAGATTAGAACAGAATAGAACAGAATAGAATAGAATAGAATAGAATAGAATAGAATAGAACAGAACAGAACAGAACAGAATAGAATAGAATAGAAAAAAATAGAACAGAATAGAATAGAATCGAACAGAATAGAATAGAACAGAATAGAATAGAATAGAATAGAATAGAACAGAACAGAAGAGAATAGAATAGAATAGAACAGAACAGAATAGAACAGAATAGAACAGAACTGAATAGAACAGAACACAACAGAACAGAACAGAATAGAATAGAATAGAATAGAACAGAACCGAATAGAACAGAACAGAACTGAATAGAACAGAATAGAATAGAATGGAATAGAACACAATAGAATAGAATAGAACAGAATAGAACAGATTAGAATAGAATAGAATAGAACAGAACAGAACAGAAAAAAATAGAACAGAAGAGAACAGAATAGAATAGAACAGAATAGAATAGAACAGAACAGAACAGAACAGAATAGAATAGAATAGAACAGAACAGAATAGAATAGAATCGAATCGAACAGAATAGAACAGAACAGAACAGAATAGAATAGAATAGAAAAGAATAGAACAGAATAGAATAGAATCGAACAGAATAGAATAGAATAGAACAGAATAGATTAGAATAGAATAGAATAGAACAGAACAGAACAGAACAGAATAGAATCGAACAGAATAGAATAGAAGAGAATAGAATAGAATAGAACAGAATAGAATAGAATCGAACAGAATAGAATAGAATAGAACTGAATAGAAAAGAATAGAATAGAATAGAACAGAACAGAATAGAACAGAAAAGAATAAAACAGAACACAACACAACAGAACAGAATCGAATAGAATAGAATAGAACAGAAGCTAATAGAACAGTACAGAACTGAATAGAACAGAATAGAACAGAATGGAATAGAAAACAATATATTAGAATAGAACAGATTAGAATAGAAAAGAATAGAACAGAACAGAATAGAACAAAATAGAACAGATCACAACACAACAGAACAGAATAGAATAGAATAGAATAGAACAGAAGCGAATAGAACAGAAGAGAACTGAATAGAACAGAATAGAATAGAATAGAATAGAACAGAATAGAATAGAATAGAACAGAATAGAATAGAATAGAACATAACAAAGTAGAATAGAATAGAATAGCATAGAACAGAACAGAATAGAATAGAATAGAACAGAATAGAATAGAATAGAACGGAATAGAATAGAATAGAACAGAACAGAACAGAATAGAATAGAATATAACAGAATAGAACAGAACAGAACAGAACAGAACAGCGTAGAAGAGAATAGAACAGGACAGAACAGAATAGGATAGGATAGAACAGAAAAGAACAGAACAGAAGAGAATAGAATAGAATAGAATAGAATAGAATGGAATAGAATAGAATAGAATAGAATAGAATAGAACAGAATAAAACAGAACAGAACAGAATAGAATAGAATAGAACAGAATAGAACAGAACAGAATAGAATAGAATAGAATAGAAGAGAATAGAATAGAACAGAATAGAATAGAATCGAACAGAATAGAATAGAATAGAACAGAATAAAACAGAACAGAACAGAATAGAATAGAATAGAACAGAATAGAACAGAACAGAATAGAATAGAATAGAATAGAAGAGAATAGAATAGAACAGAACAGAATAGAACAGAATAGAACAGAACAGAATAGAACAGAACACAACACAACAGAACAGAATAGAACAGAATAGAAAAGAACAGAATAGAATAGAACAGAACAGAACAGAATAGAATAGAATAGAATAGAATAGAACAGAACAGAATAGAATAGAATCGAATCGAACAGAATAGAACAGAAAAGAACAGAATAGAATAGAATAGAAAAGAATAGAACAGAATAGAATAGAATCGAACAGAATAGAATAGAATAGAACAGAATAGATTAGAATAGAATAGAATAGAACAGAACAGAACAGAACAGAATAGAATCGAACAGAATAGAATAGAATAGAATAGAATAGAATAGAATAGAATAGAATAGAATAGAACAGAATAGAATAGAATCGAACAGAATAGAATAGAAAAGAACTGAATAGAAAAGAATAGAATAGAATAGAACAGAATAGAACAGAAAAGAATAAAACAGAACACAACACAACAGAGCAGAATCGAATAGAATAGAATAGAACAGAACCGAATAGAACAGTACAGAACTGAATAGAACAGAATAGAATAGAATGGAATAGAAAACAATATATTAGAATAGAACAGATTAGAATAGAATAGAATAGAACAGACCAGAACAGAATAGAACAGAATAGAACAATCACAACACAACAGAACAGAATAGAATATATTAGAATAGAACAGAAGCGAATAGAACAGAAGAGAACTGAATAGAACAGAATAGAATAGAATAGAATAGAACAGAAAAGAATAGAATAGAACAGAATAGAATAGAATAGCACATAACAAAGTAGAATAGAATAGAATAGCATAGAACAGAACAGAATAGAATAGAATAGAACAGAATAGAATAGAATAGAACGGAATAGAATAGAATAGAACAGAACAGAACAGAACAGAACAGAGTAGAATAGAATAGAACAGGACAGAACAGAATAGAATAGGATAGAACAGAAAAGAACAGAACAGAAGAGAATAGAATAGAATAGAATAGAATAGAATAGAATAGAATAGAATGGAATAGAATAGAATAGAATAGAATAGAATAGAATAGAATAGAACAAAATAGAACAGAACACAACACAACGGAATAGAATAGAATAGAATAGAATAGAATAGAATAGAATAGAACAGAATAGAATAGAATCGAACAGAATAGAATAGAATAGAACAGAATAAAACAGAACAGAACAGAATAGAATAGAATAGAACAGAACAGAATAGAATAGAATAGACTAGAATAGAATAGAACAGAATAGAATAGAACAGAATAGAACATAATAGAATAGAATAGAACAGAAAAGAATAGAATAGAACAGAAGAGAATAGAATAGATCAGAACAGAACAGAATAGAATAGAATTTAACAGAATAGAACAGAACAGAACAGAACAGAACAGTATAGAATAGAATAGAACAGGACAGAACAGAACAGAATAGAATAGAACAGAATAGAACAGAACAGAACAGAATAGAATAGAATAGAATAGAATAGAATAGAATAGAATAAAATAGAATAGAATAGAATAGAACAGAAGAGAACAGAACAGAAAAGAACAGAGGAGAACAGAATAGAATAGAACAGAATAGAATAGAACAGAACAGAACAGAACAGAATAGAATAGAATAGAAGAGAAAAGAACAGAATAGAACAGAATAGAATAGAATAGAACAGAATAGAATAGAACAGTACAGAAGAGAATAGAATGGAATAGAACAGAACAGAATAAAATAGAATAGAATAGAATAGAATAGAATAGAATAGAATAGAATAGAATAGAACAGAACAGAATAGAACAGAATAGAATAGAATAGAATAGAATAGAAGAGAATAGAATAGAACAGAATAGAATAGAACAGAATAGAGCAGAACAGAATAGAACAGAACACAACACAACAGAACAGAATAGAATAGAACAGAATAGAATAGAATAGAACAGAATAGAATAGAATTGAACAGAAGAGAATAGAATAGAACAGAACAGAACAGAATAGAATAGAATTTAACGGAATAGAACAGAACAGAACAGAACAGAACAGTATAGAATAGAATAGAATAGGACAGAACAGAACAGAATAGAATAGAACAGAATAGAACAGAACTGAATAGAATAGAATAGAATAGAACAGAATAGAATAGAATAGAATAGAACAGAACAGAAGAGAATAGAATGGTATAGAACAGAACAGAATAAAATAGAATCGAATCGAATAGAATAGAATAGAATAGAATAGAATAGAGCAGAACAGAATAGGACAGAGTAGAATAGAATAGAACAGAATAAACAGAATAGAATAGAACAGAATAGAACAGAATAGAACAGAATAGAGTAGAATAGAATACAATAGAATAGAATAGAATAGCACAGAATAGAATAGAATAGAATAGAATAGAACAGAACAAAATAGAACACAACACAACACAACACAGCAGAATAGAATAGAATAGAATAGAATAGAACAAAACGGAATAGAACAGAACAGAACTGAATAAAACAGAATAGAATAGAATAGAATAGAACACAATAGAATAGAATAGAACAGAATAGAACAGATTAGAATAGAATAGAACAGAACAGATCAGAACAGAACAGTATAGAATAGAATAGAACAGAATAAAACAGAACAGAACAGAACAGAACAGAACAGAATAGAATAAAATAGAACAGGACAGAACAGAATAGAATAGATTAGAACAGAATAGAACAGAACAGAATAGAAAAGAATAGAATAGAATAGAATAGAATAGAACAGAACAGAACAGAATAGAATCGAACAGAATAGAATACAATAGAAAAGAATAGAACAGAATAGAATAGAACAGAACTGAATAGAACAGAACACAACACAACAGAACAGAATAGAATAGAATAGAATAGAACACAACCTAATAGAACAGAACAGAACTGAATAGAACAGAAGAGAATAGAATGGAATAGAACACAATAGAATGGAATAGAACAGAATAGAACAGATTAGAATAGAATAGAATAGATCAGAACAGAAAAAAAAATTAGAACAGAAGAGAACAGAATAGAATAGAACAGAATATAATAGAACAGAATATAATAGAACAGAATAGAATAGAATAGAATAGAATAGAATAGAATAGAACAGAATTGAATAGAATAGAACAGAACAGAATAGAATCGAACAGAATAGAATAGAATAGAACAGAAGAGAACAGAACAGGTTAGAATAGAATAGAATAGAATAGAATAGAATAGAATAGAACAGAACAGAATAGAATAGAACAGAATAGAAAAAAATAGAACAGAATACAATAGAATCGAACAGAATAGAATAGAACAGAATAGAATAGAATAGAATAGAATAGAATAGAACAGAACAGAAGAGAATAGAATAGAGTAGAACAGAACAGAATAGAACAGAATAGAACAGAACTGAATAGAACAGAACACAACACAAAAGAACAGAATAGAATAGGATAGAATAGAACAGAACCGAATAGAACAGAACAGAACTGAATAGAACAGAAAAGAATAGAATGGAATAGAACATAATAGAATACATAGAACTGAATAGAACAGATTAGAATAGAATAGAATAGAACAGAACAGAACAGAAAAAAATAGAACAGAAGAGAACAGAATAGAATAGAATACAATAGAATAGAACAGAACAGAATAGAATAGAATCGAATCGAACAGAATAGAACAGAACAGAACAGAATAGAATAGAATAGAATAGAATATAACAGAATAGAACAGAACAGAACAGAACAGAACAGAACAGAGTAGAATCGAAGAGAATAGAATAGAATAGAATAGAATAGAATAGAATAGAATAGAATAGAATAGAATAGAATAAAATAGAATAGAATAGAACAGAATAGAATAGAATCGAACAGAATAGAATAGAATAGAACAGAACAGAATAAAACAGAACACAACACAACAGAACAGAATCGAATAGAATAAAATAGAACAGAACCGAATAGAACAGTACAAAACTCAATAGAACAGAATAGAATAGAATGGAATAGAAAACAATATATTAGAATAGAACAAATTAGAATAGAAAAGAATAGAACAGAACAGAACAGAATAGAACAGAATAGAACAGATCACAACACAACAGAACAGAATAGAATAGAATAGAATAGAACAGAAGCGAATAGAACAGAAGAGAACTGAATAGAACAGAATAGAATAGCATAGAACAGAACAGAATAGAATAGAATAGAACAGAATAGAATAGAATAGAACTGAATATAATAGAATAGAACAGAACAGAACAGAATAGAATAGAATATAACAGAATAGAACAGAACCGAACAGAACAGAACAGAACAGAGTAGAATAGAATAGAACAGGACAGAACAGAATAGAATAGAATAGAACAGAAAAGAACAGAAGAGAATAGAATAGAATAGAATAGAATAGAATAGAATAGAATAGATTAGAATGGAATAGAATAGAATAGAATAGAACAGAACAGAACAAAATAGAACAGAACACAAAACAACAGAATAGAATAGAATAGAATAGAATAGAATAGAATAGAATAGAATAGAACAGAATAGAATAGAATCGAACAGAATAGAATAGAATAGAACAGAATAAAACAGAACAGAACAGAATAGAATAGAATAGAATAGAATAGAACAGAACAGAATAGAATAGAATAGACTAGAATAGAAGAGAATAGAAGAGAATAGAATAGAACAGAACAGAATAGAACAGAATAGAACAGAACAGAATAGAACAGAACACAACACAACAGAACAGAATAGAATAGAATAGAATAGAACAGAATAGAATAGAATAGAATAGAACAGAATAGAATAGAATAGAACAGAAGTGAATAGAATAGAACAGAACAGAACAGAATAGAATAGAATTTAACAGAATAGAACAGAACAAAACAGAACAGAACAGTATAGAATAGAATAGAACAGGACAGAACAGAACAGAATAGAATAGAACAGAATAGAACAGAACAGAATAGAATAGAATCGAATCGAATCGAATAGAATAGAATAGAATAGAATAGAATAGAATAGAATAGAACAGAACAGAACAGAACAGAACAGAATAGAACAGAGGAGAACAGAATAGAATAGAACAGAATAGAATAGAACAGAACAGAACAGAACAGAATAGAATAGAATAGAAGAGAAAAGAACAGAATAGAGCAGAATAGAATGGAATAGAACAGAATAGAATAGAACAGAACAGAAGAGAATAGAATGGAATAGAACAAAACAGAATAGAATAGAATAGAATAGAATAGAATAGAATAGAATAGAATAGAAGAGAATAGAATAGAATAGAATAGAACAGAATAGAATAGAATAGAACAGAATAGAAAAGAATAGAATAGAATAGAACAGAACAGAACAGAATAGAATAGAATAGAACAGAAAAGAACAGAAGAGAATAGAATAGAATAGAATAGAATAGAACAGAATAGAATAGAATCGAACAGAATAGAATAGAATAGAACAGAACAGAATAAAACAGAACACAACACAACAGAACAGAATCGAATAGAATAGAATAGAACAGAACCGAATAGAACAGTACAGAACTCAATAGAACAGAATAGAATAGAATGGAATAGAAAACAATATATTAGAATAGAACAGATTAGAATAGAAAAGAATAGAACAGAACAGAACAGAATAGAACAGAATAGAACAGATCACAACACAACAGAACAGAATAGAATAGAATAGAATAGAACAGAAGCGAATAGAACAGAAGAGAACTGAATAGAACAGAATAGAATAGAATAGAATAGAACAGAAAAGAATAGAATAGAACAGAATAGAATAGAATAGAACATAACAAAGTAGAATAGAATAGAATAGCATAGAACAGAACAGAATAGAATAGAATAGAACAGAATAGAATAGAATAGAACTGAATATAATAGAATAGAACAGAACAGAACAGAATAGAATAGAATATAACAGAATAGAACAGAACCGAACAGAACAGAACAGAACAGAGTAGAATAGAATAGAACAGTACAGAACAGAATAGAATAGAATAGAACAGAAAAGAACAGAAGAGAATAGAATAGAATAGAATAGAATAGAATAGAATAGAATAGAATGGAATAGAATAGAATAGAATAGAATAGAACAGAACAAAATAGAACAGAACACAAAACAACAGAATAGAATAGAATAGAATAGAATAGAATAGAATAGAATAGAATAGAATAGAATAGAACAGAATAGAATAGAATCGAACAGAATAGAATAGAACAGAATAAAACAGAACAGAACAGAATAGAATAGAATAGAATAGAATAGAACAGAACAGAATAGAATAGAATAGACTAGAATAGAAGAGAATAGAATAGAACAGAACAGAATAGAACAGAATAGAACAGAACAGAATAGAACAGAACACAACACAACAGAACAGAATAGAATAGAATAGAATAGAATAGAACAGAATAGAATAGAATAGAAGAGAAAAGAACAGAATAGAGCAGAATAGAATAGAATAGAGCAGAATAGAATAGAACAGAACAGAAGAGAATAGAATGGAATAGAACAAAACAGAATAGAATAGAATAGAATAGAATAGAATAGAATAGAATAGAATAGAATAGAACAGAATAGAATAGAATAGAATAGAATAGAATAGAACAGAATAAAACAGAACAGAACAGAATAGAATAGAATAGAATAGAATAGAACAGAACAGAATAGAATAGAATAGACTAGAATAGAAGAGAATAGAATAGAACAGAACAGAATAGAACAGAATAGAACAGAACAGAATAGAACAGAACACAACACAACAGAACAGAATAGAATAGAATAGAATAGAACAGAATAGAATAGAATAGAAGAGAAAAGAACAGAATAGAGCAGAATAGAATAGAATAGAACAGAATAGAATAGAACAGAACAGAAGAGAATAGAATGGAATAGAACAAAACAGAATAGAATAGAATAGAATAGAATAGAATAGAATAGAATAGAATAGAATAGAATAGAATAGAATAGAACAGAATAGAATAGAATAGAATAGAACAGAATAGAATAGAATAGAACAGAATAGAAAAGAATAGAATAGAATAGAACAGAACAGAACAGAATAGCATAGAATGGAATAGAATAGAATAGAATAAAACAGAACAGATTAGAACAGAATAGAACAGAACAGAATAAAACAGAACACAACACAACAGAACAGAATCGAACAGAATAGAATCGAACAGAATAGAATAGAATAGAATAGAACAGAATAGATTAGAATAGAATAGAATAGAAGAACAGAACAGAACAGAATAGAATCGAACAGAATAGAATAGAATAGAATAGAATAGAACAGAATAGAATAGAATCGAACAGAATAGAATAGAATAGAACAGAATAGAAATGAATAGAATAGAATAGAACAGAACAGAATAGAATAGAATGGAATAGAATAGAATAGAATAGAACAGAACAGAATAGAACAGAATAGAACAGAACAGAATAAAACAGAACACAACACAACAGAACAGAATCGAATAGAATAGAATAGAACAGAACCGAATAGAACAGTACAGAACTGAATAGAACAGAATAGAATAGAATGGAATAGAAAACAATATATTAGAATAGAACAGATTAGAATAGAAAAGAATAGAACAGAACAGAACAGAATAGAACAGAATGGAACAGATCACAACACAACAGAACAGAATAGAATAGAATAGAATAGAACAGAAGCGAATAGAACAGAAGAGAACTGAATGGAACAGAATAGAATAGAATAGAATAGAACAGAAAAGAATAGAATAGAACAGAATAGAATAGAATAGAACATAACAAAGTAGAATAGAATAGAATAGCATAGAACAGAACAGAATAGAAAAGAATAGAACAGAATAGAATAGAATAGAACAGAATAGAATAGAATAGAACAGAACAGAACAGAATAGAATAGAATATAACAGAATAAAACATAACAGAACAGAATAGAACAGAACAGAGTAGAATAGAATAGAACAGGACAGAACAGAAAAGAATAGAATAGAACAGAAAAGAACAGAACAGAATAGAATAGAATAGAATAGAATAGAATAGAATAGAATAGAATAGAATAGAATGGAATCGAATAGAATAGAATAGAACAGAAGAAAATAGAACAGAACACAACACAACAGAATAGAATAGAATAGAATAGAATAGAATAGAATAGAATAGAACAGAATAGAATATAATCGAACAGAATAGAATAGAATAGAACAGAATAAAACAGAACAGAACAGAATAGAATAGAATAGAATAGAATAGAATAGAACAGAACAGAATAGAATAGAATAGACTAGAATAGAATAGAATAGAAGAGAACAGAATAGAACAGAATAGAACAGAACAGAATAGAACAGAACACAACACAACAGAAAAGAATAGAATAGAATAGAATAGAACAGAATAGAATAGAATTGAACAGAATAGAATAGAATAGAACAGAAGAGAATAGAATAGAACAGAACAGAACAGAATAGAATAGAATAGAACAGGACAGAACAGAACAGAATAGAATAGAACAGAATAGAACAGAACTGAATAGAATAGAATAGAATAGAACAGAATAGAATAGAACAGAACAGCACAGAACAGAATAGAATGGAATAGAAGAGAAAAGAACAGAATAGAACAGAATAGAATAGAATAGAACAGAATAGAATAGAACAGAACAGAAGAGAATAGAATGGAATAGAACAGAACAGAATAAAATAGAATAGAATAGAATAGAATAGAATAGAATAGAATAGAATAGAATAGAATAGAACAGAACAGAATAGAACAGAATAGAATAGAATAGAACAGAATAAACAGAATAGAATAGAACAGAATAGAACAGAATAGAGTAGAATAGAATACAATAGAATAGAATAGAATAGCACAGAATAGAATAGAACAGAACAAAATAGAACACAACACAACACAACACAGCAGAATAGAATAGAATAGAATGGAATAGAACAAAACGGAGTAGAACAGAATAGAACTGAATAGAACAGAATAGAATAGAATAGAATAGAACACAATAGAATAGAATAGAACAGAATAGAACAGATTAGAATAGAATAGAACAGAACAGAACAGAACAGAACAGAATAGAATAGAATAGAACAGAATAAAACGGAACAGAACAGAACAGAACAGAATAGAATAAAATAGAACAGGACAGAACAGAATAGAATAGATTAGAACAGAATAGAACAGAACAGAATAGAATAGAATAGAATAGAATAGAATAGAACAGAACAGAACAGAATAGAATCGAACATAATAGAATAGAATAGAAAAGAATAGAACAGAATAGAATAGAATCGAACAGAATAGAATAGAACAGAACAGAATAGAATAGAATAGAATAGAACAGAACAGAAGAGAATGGAATAGAATAGAACAGAACAGAATAGAATAGAATCGAATCGAACAGAATGGAACAGAACAGAACAGAATAGAATAGAATAGAAAATAATAGAACAGAATAGAATAGAATGGAATAGAACACAATAGAATAGAATAGAACAGAATAGAACAGATTAGAATAGAATAGAATACAACAGAACAGAAAAAAAATTAGAACAGAAGAGAACAGAATAGAATAGAACAGAATATAATAGAACAGAATAGAATAGAATAGAATAGAATAGAATAGAATAGAATAGAACAGAACAGAACAGAACAGAACAGAACAGAATAGAATAGAATAGAATAGAATAGAACAGAATAGAATAGAATAGAACAGAACAGAATAGAATCGAACAGAATAGAATAGAATAGAACAGAATAGAACAGAACAGAATAGAATAGAATAGAATAGAATAGAACAGAATAGAATAGAATAGAACAGAACAGAATAAAATCGAACAGAATAGAATAGAATAGAACAGAATAGAACAGAACAGATTAGAATAGAACAGAATAAAATAGAACAGAATAAAATAGAATAGAACAGAACAGAATAGAACAGAATAGAACAGAACTGAATAGAACAGAACACAACACAACAGAACAGAATAGAATAGAATAGAATAGAACAGAACCGAATAGAACAGAACAGAACTGAATAGAACAGAATAGAATAGAATGGAATAGAACACAATAGAATAGAATATCACAGAATCGAACAGATTAGAATAGAATAGAATAGAACAGAACAGAACAGAAAAAAATAGAACAGAAGAGAACAGAATAGAATAGAACAGAATAGAATAGAACAGAACAGAACAGAACAGAATAGAATAGAATAGAATTGAATAGAACAGAACAGAATCGAATCGAATCGAATCGAACAGAATAGAACAGAACAGAACAGAATAGAATAGAATAGAAAAGAATAGAACAGAATAGAATAGAATCGAACAGAAGAGAATAGAATAGAACAGAATAGATTAGAATAGAATAGAATAGAACAATCAGAACAGAACAGAATAGAATCGAACAGAATAGAATAGAATAGAATAGAATAGAATAGAATAGAACAGAATAGAATAGAATCGAACAGAATAGAATAGAATAGAACAGAATAGAAATGTATAGAATATAATAGAACAGAACAGAATAGAATAGAATGGAATAGAATAGAATAGAATAGAACAGAACAGAATAGAACAGAATAGAACAGAACAGAATAAAACAGAACACAACACAACAGAACAGAATCGAATAGAATAGAATAGAACAGAACCGAATAGAACAGTACAGAACTGAATAGAACAGAATAGAATAGAATGGAATAGAAAACAATATATTAGAATAGAACAGATTAGAATAGAAAAGAATAGAACAGAACAGAACAGAATAGAACAGAATGGAACAGATCACAACACAACAGAACAGAATAGAATAGAATAGAATAGAACAGAAGCGAATAGAACAGAAGAGAACTGAATAGAACAGAATAGAATAGAATAGAATAGAACAGAAAAAAATAGAATAGAACAGAATAGAATAGAATAGAACATAACAAAGTAGAATAGAATAGAATAGCATAGAACAGAACAGAATAGAAAAGAATAGAACAGAATAGAATAGAATAGAACAGAATAGAATAGAATAGAACAGAACAGAACAGAATAGAATAGAATATAACAGAATAAAACATAACAGAACAGAATAGAACAGAACAGAATAGAATAGAATAGAACAGGACAGAACAGAAAAGAATAGAATAGAACAGAAAAGAACAGAATAGAATAGAATAGAATAGAATAGAATAGAATAGAATAGAATAGAATGGAATAGAATAGAATAGAATAGAACAGAAGAAAATAGAACAGAACACAACACAACAGAATAGAATAGAATAGAATAGAATAGAATAGAATAGAATAGAATAGAATAGAATAGAACAGAATAGAATAGAATCGAACAGAATAGAATAGAATAGAACAGAATAAAACAGAACAGAACAGAATAGAATAGAATAGAATAGAATAGAATAGAACAGAACAGAATAGAATAGAATAGACTAGAATAGAATAGAATAGAAGAGAACAGAATAGAACAGAATAGAACAGAACAGAATAGAACAGAACACAACACAACAGAAAAGAATAGAATAGAACAGAATAGAACAGAATAGAATAGAATTGAACAGAATAGAATAGAATAGAACAGAAGAGAATAGAATAGAACAGAACAGAACAGAATAGAATAGAATTTAACAGAATAGAACAGAACAGAACAGAACAGAACAGTATAGAATAGAATAGAACAGGACAGAACAGAACAGAATAGAATAGAACAGAATAGAACAGAACTGAATAGAATAGAATAGAATAGAACAGAATAGAATAGGATAGAATAGAATAGAATAGAACAGAACAGAACAGAACAAAATAGAACAGAGGAGAACAGAATAGAATAGAACAGAATAGAATAGAACAGAACAGAACAGAACAGAATAGAATAGAATAGAAGAGAAAAGAACAGAATAGAACAGAATAGAATAGAATAGAACAGAATAGAATAGAACAGAACAGAAGAGAATAGAATGGAATAGAACAGAACAGAATAAAATAGAATAGAATAGAATAGAATAGAATAGAATAGAACAGAATAGAATAGAATAGAACAGAATAAACAGAATAGAATAGAACAGAATAGAACAGAATAGAACAGAATAGAGTAGAATAGAATACAATAGAATAGAATAGAATAGCACAGAATAGAATAGAACAGAACAAAATAGAACACAACACAACACAACACAGCAGAATAGAATAGAATAGAACAAAACGGAGTAGAACAGAATAGAACTGAATAGAACAGAATAGAATAGAATAGAATAGAACACAATAGAATAGAATAGAACAGAATAGAACAGATTAGAATAGAATAGAACAGAGCAGAACAGAACAGAACAGAATAGAATAGAATAGAACAGAATAAAACGGAACAGAACAGAACAGAACAGAATAGAATAAAATAGAACAGGACAGAACAGAATAGAATAGATTAGAACAGAATAGAACAGAACAGAATAGAATAGAATAGAATAGAATAGAATAGAATAGAATAGAATAGAATAGAACAGAACAGAACAGAATAGAATCGAACAGAATAGAATAGAATAGAAAAGAATAGAACAGAATAGAATAGAATCGAACAGAATAGAATAGAACAGAACAGAATAGAATAGAATAGAATAGAACAGAACAGAAGAGAATGGAATAGAATAGAACAGAACAGAATAGAATAGAATCGAATCGAACAGAATGGAACAGAACAGAACAGAATAGAATAGAATAGAATATAATAGAACAGAATAGAATAGAATCGAACAGAATAGAAAATAATAGAACAGAATAGAATAGAACAGAACTGAATAGAACAGAACACAACACAACAGAACAGAATAGAATAGAATAGAATAGAACAGAACCTAATAGAACAGAACAGAACTGAATAGAACAGAATAGAATAGAATGGAATAGAACACAATAGAATAGAATAGAACAGAATAGAACAGATTAGAATAGAATAGAATACAACAGAACAGAAAAAAAAAATAGAACAGAAGAGAACAGAATAGAATAGAACAGAATATAATAGAACAGAATAGAATAGAATAGAATAGAATAGAATAGAATAGAACAGAACAGAACAGAACAGAACAGAACAGAATAGAATAGAATAGAATAGAACAGAATAGAATAGAATAGAACAGAATAGAATAGAATAGAACAGAAGAGAATAGAGTAGAACAGAACAGAAGAGAATAGAATAGAATTTAACAGAATAGAACAGAACTGAACAGAACAGAACAGTATAGAATAGAATAGAACAGGACAGAACAGAACAGAATAGAATAGAACAGAATAGAACAGAACAGAATAGAATAGAATAGAATAGAATAGAATAGAATAGAATAGAATAGAACAGAACAGAACAGAACAGAATAGAACAGAGGAGAACAGAATAGAATAGAACAGAATAGAATAGAATAGAACAGAAGCTAATAGAACAGAACAGAACTGAATAGAACAGAATAGAATAGAATGGAATAGAACACAATATAATAGAATAGAACAGAATAGAACAGATTAGAATAGAATAGAATAGAACAGAACAGAACAGAAAAAAATAGAACAGAAGAGAACAGAATACAATAGAACAGAATAGAATAGAATAGAATAGAATAGAATAGAATAGAATAGAATAGAATAGAATAGAACAGAACAGAATAAAACAGAATAGAACAGAACAGAATAGAATAGAATAGAATAGAACAGACCCTAATACAACAGAACAGAACTGAATAGAACAGAATAGAATAGAATGGAAAAGAACACAATAGAATAGAATAGAACAGAATAGAACAGATTAGAATAGAATAGAATAGAACAGAAAAGAATAGAAAAGAACAGAATAGAATAGAACAGAATAGAATAGAATAGAACAGAATAGAATAGAATAGAACAGAACAGAACAGAATAGAATAGAATAGAACAGAATAAAACAGAACAGAACAGAACAGAACAGAATAGAATAAAATAGAACAGGACAGAACAGAATAGAATAGATTAGAACAGAATAGAACAGAACAGAATAGAATAGAATAGAATAGAATAGAATAGAATAGAATAGAATAGAACAGAACAGAACAGAATAGAATCGAACAGAATAGAATAGAATAGAAAAGAATAGAACAGAATAGAATAGAATCGAACAGAATAGAATAGAACAGAATAGAAAAGAATAGAATAAAACAGAACAGAAAAGAATAGAATACAATAGAACAGAACAGAATAGAATAGAATCGAATCGAACAGAATAGAACAGAACAGAACAGAATAGCATAGAATAGAAAATAATAGAACAGAATAGAATAGAATCGAACAGAATAGAAAATAATAGAACAGAATAGAATAGAACAGAACTGAATAGAACAGAATACAACACAACAGAACAGAATAGAATAGAATAGAACAGAACAGAACTGAATAGAATAGAATAGAACAGAATAAAACAGAACAGAACAGAACAGAATAGAATAAAATAGAACAGGACAGAACAGAATAGAATAGATTAGAACAGAATAGAACAGAACAGAATAGAATAGAATAGAATAGAATAGAATAGAACAGAACAGAACAGAATAGAATCGAACATAATAGAATAGAATAGAAAAAAATAGAACAGAATAGAATAGAATCGAACAGAATAGAATAGAACAGAATAGAATAGAATAGAATAGAATAGAACAGTTCAGAAGAGAATAGAATAGAATTGAACAGAACAGAATAGAACAGAACTGATTAGAACAGAACACAAGACAACAGAACAGAATAGAATAGAATAGAATAGAACAGAACCGAATAGAACAGAACAGAACTCAATTGAACAGAATAGAATAGAATGGAATAGAAAAAAATATATTAGAATAGAACAGATTAGAATAGAAAAGAATAGAAAAGAACAGAACAGAATAGAACAGAATAGAACAGATCACAACACAACAGAACAGAATAGAATAGAATAGAATAGAACAGAAGCGAATAGAACAGAAGAGAACTGAATAGAACAGAATAGAATAGAATAGAATAGAACAGAAAAGAATAGAATAGAACAGAATAGAATAGAATAGAACATAACAAAGTAGAATAGAATAGAATAGCATAGAACAGAACAGAATAGAATAGAATAGAACAGAATAGAATAGAATAGAACTGAATATAATAGAATAGAACAGAACAGAACAGAATAGAATAGAATATAACAGAATAGAACAGAACCGAACAGAACAGAACAGAACAGAGTAGAATAGAATAGAACAGGACAGAACAGAATAGAATAGAATAGAACAGAAAAGAACAGAAGAGAATAGAATAGAATATAATAGAATAGAATAGAATAGAATAGAATGGAATAGAATAGAATAGAATAGAATAGAACAGAACAAAATAGAACAGAACACAAAACAACAGAATAGAATAGAATAGAATAGAATAGAATAGAATAGAATAGAATAGAATAGAATAGAATAGAATAGAATCGAACAGAATAGAATAGAACAGAATAAAACAGAACAGAACAGAATAGAATAGAATAGAATAGAATAGAACAGAACAGAATAGAATAGAATAGACTAGAATAGAAGAGAATAGAATAGAACAGAACAGAATAGAACAGAATAGAACAGAACAGAATAGAACAGAACACAACACAACAGAACAGAATAGAATAGAATAGAATAGAACAGAATAGAATAGAATAGAAGAGAAAAGAACAGAATAGAGCAGAATAGAATAGAATAGAACAGAATAGAATAGAACAGAACAGAAGAGAATAGAATGGAATAGAACAAAACAGAATAGAATAGAATAGAATAGAATAGAATAGAATAGAATAGAATAGAATAGAATAGAATAGAATAGAACAGAATAGAATAGAATAGAATAGAACAGAATAGAATAGAATAGAACAGAATAGAAAAGAATAGAATAGAATAGAACAGAACAGAACAGAATAGCATAGAATGGAATAGAATAGAATAGAATAAAACAGAACAGATTAGAACAGAATAGAACAGAACAGAATAAAACAGAACACAACACAACAGAACAGAATCGAACAGAATAGAATAGAACAGAATAGAATAGAATAGAATAGAACAGAATAGATTAGAATAGAATAGAATAGAAGAACAGAACAGAACAGAATAGAATCGAACAGAATAGAATAGAATAGAATAGAATAGAACAGAATAGAATAGAATCGAACAGAATAGAATAGAATAGAACAGAATAGAAATGAATAGAATAGAATAGAACAGAACAGAATAGAATAGAATGGAATAGAATAGAATAGAATAGAACAGAACAGAATAGAACAGAATAGAACAGAACAGAATAAAACAGAACACAACACAACAGAACAGAATCGAATAGAATAGAATAGAACAGAACCGAATAGAACAGTACAGAACTGAATAGAACAGAATAGAATAGAATGGAATAGAAAACAATATATTAGAATAGAACAGATTAGAATAGAAAAGAATAGAACAGAACAGAACAGAATAGAACAGAATGGAACAGATCACAACACAACAGAACAGAATAGAATAGAATAGAATAGAACAGAAGCGAATAGAACAGAAGAGAACTGAATAGAACAGAATAGAATAGAATAGAATCGAACAGAAAAGAATAGAATAGAACAGAATAGAATAGAATAGAACATAACAAAGTAGAATAGAATAGAATAGCATAGTACAGAACAGAATAGAAAAGAATAGAACAGAATAGAATAGAATAGAATAGAATAGAATAGAATAGAACAGAACAGAACAGAATAGAATAGAATATAACAGAATAAAACATAACAGAACAGAATAGAACAGAACAGAGTAGAATAGAATAGAACAGGACAGAACAGAAAAGAATAGAATAGAACAGAAAAGAACAGAACAGAATAGAATAGAATAGAATAGAATAGAATAGAATAGAATAGAATAGAATGGAATCGAATAGAATAGAATAGAACAGAAGAAAATAGAACAGAACACAACACAACAGAATAGAATAGAATAGAATAGAATAGAATAGAATAGAATAGAATAGAACAGAATAGAATATAATCGAACAGAATAGAATAGAATAGAACAGAATAAAACAGAACAGAACAGAATAGAATAGAATAGAATAGAATAGAATAGAACAGAACAGAATAGAATAGAATAGACTAGAATAGAATAGAATAGAAGAGAACAGAATAGAACAGAATAGAACAGAACAGAATAGAACAGAACACAACACAACAGAAAAGAATAGAATAGAATAGAATAGAACAGAATAGAATAGAATTGAACAGAATAGAATAGAATAGAACAGAAGAGAATAGAATAGAACAGAACAGAACAGAATAGAATAGAATTTAACAGAATAGAACAGAGCAGAACAGAACAGAACAGTATAGAATAGAATAGAACAGGACAGAACAGAACAGAATAGAATAGAACAGAATAGAACAGAACTGAATAGAATAGAATAGAATAGAACAGAATAGAATAGAACAGAACAGAACAGAACAGAATAGAATAGAATAGAAGAGAAAAGAACAGAATAGAACAGAATAGAATAGAATAGAACAGAATAGAATAGAACAGAACAGAAGAGAATAGAATGGAATAGAACAGAACAGAATAAAATAGAATAGAATAGAATAGAATAGAATAGAATAGAATAGAATAGAATAGAATAGAACAGAACAGAATAGAACAGAATAGAATAGAATAGAACAGAATAAACAGAATAGAATAGAACAGAATAGAACAGAATAGAACAGAATAGAGTAGAATAGAATACAATAGAATAGAATAGAATAGCACAGAATAGAATAGAACAGAACAAAATAGAACACAACACAACACAACACAGCAGAATAGAATAGAATAGAATAGAATAGAACAAAACGGAGTAGAACAGAATAGAACTGAATAGAACAGAATAGAATAGAATAGAATAGAACACAATAGAATAGAATAGAACAGAATAGAACAGATTAGAATAGAATAGAACAGAACAGAACAGAACAGAACAGAATAGAATAGAATAGAACAGAATAAAACGGAACAGAACAGAACAGAACAGAATAGAATAAAATAGAACAGGACAGAACAGAATAGAATAGATTAGAACAGAATAGAACAGAATAGAATAGAATAGAATAGAATAGAATAGAATAGAATAGAATAGAATAGAATAGAATAGAATAGAATAGAACAGAACAGAACAGAATAGAATCGAACATAATAGAATAGAATAGAAAAGAATAGAACAGAATAGAATAGAATCGAACAGAATAGAATAGAACAGAACAGAATAGAATAGAATAGAATAGAACAGAATAGAATAGAATAGAAGAGAAAAGAACAGAATAGAGCAGAATAGAATAGAATAGAACAGAATAGAATAGAACAGAACAGAAGAGAATAGAATGGAATAGAACAAAACAGAATAGAATAGAATAGAATAGAATAGAATAGAATAGAATAGAATAGAATAGAATAGAATAGAACAGAATAGAATAGAATAGAATAGAACAGAATAGAATAGAATAGAACAGAATAGAAAAGAATAGAATAGAATAGAACAGAACAGAACAGAATAGCATAGAATGGAATAGAATAGAATAGAATAAAACAGAACAGATTAGAACAGAATAGAACAGAACAGAATAAAACAGAACACAACACAACAGAACAGAATCGAACAGAATAGAATAGAACAGAATAGAATAGAATAGAATAGAACAGAATAGATTAGAATAGAATAGAATAGAAGAACAGAACAGAACAGAATAGAATCGAACAGAATAGAATAGAATAGAATAGAATAGAACAGAATAGAATAGAATCGAACAGAATAGAATAGAATAGAACAGAATAGAAATGAATAGAATAGAATAGAACAGAACAGAATAGAATAGAATGGAATAGAATAGAATAGAATAGAACAGAACAGAATAGAACAGAATAGAACAGAACAGAATAAAACAGAACACAACACAACAGAACAGAATCGAATAGAATAGAATAGAACAGAACCGAATAGAACAGTACAGAACTGAATAGAACAGAATAGAATAGAATGGAATAGAAAACAATATATTAGAATAGAACAGATTAGAATAGAAAAGAATAGAACAGAACAGAACAGAATAGAACAGAATGGAACAGATCACAACAGAACAGAACAGAATAGAATAGAATAGAATAGAACAGAAGCGAATAGAACAGAAGAGAACTGAATAGAACAGAATAGAATAGAATAGAATCGAACAGAAAAGAATAGAATAGAACAGAATAGAATAGAATAGAACATAACAAAGTAGAATAGAATAGAATAGCATAGTACAGAACAGAATAGAAAAGAATAGAACAGAATAGAATAGAATAGAATAGAATAGAATAGAATAGAATAGAATAGAATAGAACAGAACAGAACAGAATAGAATAGAATATAACAGAATAAAACATAACAGAACAGAATAGAACAGAACAGAGTAGAATAGAATAGAACAGGACAGAACAGAAAAGAATAGAATAGAACAGAAAAGAACAGAACAGAATAGAATAGAATAGAATAGAATAGAATAGAATAGAATAGAATAGAATGGAATCGAATAGAATAGAATAGAACAGAAGAAAATAGAACAGAACACAACACAACAGAATAGAATAGAATAGAATAGAATAGAATAGAATAGAATAGAATAGAACAGAATAGAATATAATCGAACAGAATAGAATAGAATAGAACAGAATAAAACAGAACAGAACAGAATAGAATAGAATAGAATAGAATAGAATAGAACAGAACAGAATAGAATAGAATAGACTAGAATAGAATAGAATAGAAGAGAACAGAATAGAACAGAATAGAACAGAACAGAATAGAACAGAACACAACACAACAGAAAAGAATAGAATAGAATAGAATAGAACAGAATAGAATAGAATTGAACAGAATAGAATAGAATAGAACAGAAGAGAATAGAATAGAACAGAACAGAACAGAATAGAATAGAATTTAACAGAATAGAACAGAGCAGAACAGAACAGAACAGTATAGAATAGAATAGAACAGGACAGAACAGAACAGAATAGAATAGAACAGAATAGAACAGAACTGAATAGAATAGAATAGAATAGAACAGAATAGAATAGAACAGAACAGAACAGAACAGAATAGAATAGAATAGAAGAGAAAAGAACAGAATAGAACAGAATAGAATAGAATAGAACAGAATAGAATAGAACAGAACAGAAGAGAATAGAATGGAATAGAACAGAACAGAATAAAATAGAATAGAATAGAATAGAATAGAATAGAATAGAATAGAATAGAATAGAATAGAATAGAACAGAACAGAATAGAACAGAATAGAATAGAATAGAACAGAATAAACAGAATAGAATAGAACAGAATAGAACAGAATAGAACAGAATAGAGTAGAATAGAATACAATAGAATAGAATAGAATAGCACAGAATAGAATAGAACAGAACAAAATAGAACACAACACAACACAACACAGCAGAATAGAATAGAATAGAATAGAATAGAACAAAACGGAGTAGAACAGAATAGAACTGAATAGAACAGAATAGAATAGAATAGAATAGAACACAATAGAATAGAATAGAACAGAATAGAACAGATTAGAATAGAATAGAACAGAACAGAACAGAACAGAACAGAATAGAATAGAATAGAACAGAATAAAACGGAACAGAACAGAACAGAACAGAATAGAATAAAATAGAACAGGACAGAACAGAATAGAATAGATTAGAACAGAATAGAACAGAATAGAATAGAATAGAATAGAATAGAATAGAATAGAATAGAATAGAATAGAATAGAATAGAATAGAACAGAACAGAACAGAATAGAATCGAACATAATAGAATAGAATAGAAAAGAATAGAACAGAATAGAATAGAATCGAACAGAATAGAATAGAACAGAACAGAATAGAATAGAATAGAATAGAACAGAACAGAAGAGAATGGAATAGAATAGAACAGAACAGAATAGAATAGAATCGAATCGAACAGAATGGAACAGAACAGAACAGAATAGAATAGAATAGAAAATAATAGAACAGAATAGAATAGAATCGAACAGAATAGAATATAATAGAACAGAATAGAATAGAACAGAACTGAATAGAACAGAACACAACACAACAGAACAGAATAGAATAGAATAGAATAGAACAGAACCTAATAGAACAGAACAGAACTGAATAGAACAGAATAGAATAGAATGGAATAGAACACAATAGAATAGAATAGAACAGAATAGAACAGATTAGAATAGAATAGAATACAACAGAACAGAAAAAAAATTAGAACAGAAGAGAACAGAATAGAATAGAACAGAATATAATAGAACAGAATAGAATAGAATAGAATAGAATAGAATAGAACAGAACAGAACAGAACAGAACAGAACAGAATCGAACAGAATAGAATAGAATAGAACAGAATAGAAATGAATAGAATAGAATAGAACAGAACAGAATAGAATAGAATGGAATAGAATAGAATAGAATAGAACAGAACAGAATAGAACAGAATAGAACAGAACAGAATAAAACAGAACACAACACAACAGAACAGAATCGAATAGAATAGAATAGAACAGAACCGAATAGAACAGTACAGAACTGAATAGAACAGAATAGAATAGAATGGAATAGAAAACAATATATTAGAATAGAACAGATTAGAATAGAAAAGAATAGAACAGAACAGAACAGAATAGAACAGAATGGAACAGATCACAACACAACAGAACAGAATAGAATAGAATAGAATAGAACAGAAGCGAATAGAACAGAAGAGGACTGAATAGAACAGAATAGAATAGAATAGAATAGAACAGAAAAGAATAGAATAGAACAGAATAGAATAGAATAGAACATAACAAAGTAGAATAGAATAGAATAGCATAGAACAGAACAGAATAGAAAAGAATAGAACAGAATAGAATAGAATAGAATAGAATAGAATAGAATAGAATAGAACAGAACAGAACAGAATAGAATAGAATATAACAGAATAAAACATAACAGAACAGAATAGAACAGAACAGAGTAGAATAGAATAGAACAGGACAGAACAGAAAAGAATAGAATAGAACAGAAAAGAACAGAATAGAATAGAATAGAATAGAATAGAATAGAATAGAATAGAATAGAATGGAATCGAATAGAATAGAATAGAACAGAAGAAAATAGAACAGAACACAACACAACAGAATAGAATAGAATAGAATAGAATAGAATAGAATAGAACAGAATAGAATATAATCGAACAGAATAGAATAGAATAGAACAGAATAAAACAGAACAGAACAGAATAGAATAGAATAGAATAGAATAGAATAGAACAGAACAGAATAGAATAGAATAGACTAGAATAGAATAGAATAGAAGAGAACAGAATAGAACAGAATAGAACAGAACAGAATAGAACAGAACACAACACAACAGAAAAGAATAGAATAGAATAGAATAGAACAGAATAGAATAGAATTGAACAGAATAGAATAGAATAGAACAGAAGAGAATAGAATAGAACAGAACAGAACAGAATAGAATAGAATTTTACAGAATAGAACAGAACAGAACAGAACAGAACAGTATAGAATAGAATAGAACAGGACAGAACAGAACAGAATAGAATAGAACAGAATAGAACAGAACTGAATAGAATAGAATAGAATAGAACAGAATAGAATAGAACAGAACAGAACAGAACAGAATAGAATAGAATAGAAGAGAAAAGAACAGAATAGAACAGAATAGAATAGAATAGAACAGAATAGAATAGAACAGAACAGAAGAGAATAGAATGGAATAGAACAGAACAGAATAAAATAGAATAGAATAGAATAGAATAGAATAGAATAGAATAGAATAGAATAGAATAGAACAGAACAGAATAGAACAGAATAGAATAGAATAGAACAGAATAAACAGAATAGAATAGAACAGAATAGAACAGAATAGAACAGAATAGAGTAGAATAGAATACAATAGAATAGAATAGAATAGCACAGAATAGAATAGAACAGAACAAAATAGAACACAACACAACACAACACAGCAGAATAGAATAGAATAGAATAGAATAGAACAAAACGGAGTAGAACAGAATAGAACTGAATAGAACAGAATAGAATAGAATAGAATAGAACACAATAGAATAGAATAGAACAGAATAGAACAGATTAGAATAGAATAGAACAGAACAGAACAGAACAGAACAGAATAGAATAGAATAGAACAGAATAAAACGGAACAGAACAGAACAGAACAGAATAGAATAAAATAGAACAGGACAGAACAGAATAGAATAGATTAGAACAGAATAGAACAGAATAGAATAGAATAGAATAGAATAGAATAGAATAGAATAGAATAGAATAGAATAGAATAGAATAGAACAGAACAGAACAGAATAGAATCGAACATAATAGAATAGAATAGAAAAGAATAGAACAGAATAGAATAGAATCGAACAGAATAGAATAGAACAGAACAGAATAGAATAGAATAGAATAGAACAGAACAGAAGAGAATGGAATAGAATAGAACAGAACAGAATAGAATAGAATCGAATCGAACAGAATGGAACAGAACAGAACAGAATAGAATAGAATAGAAAATAATAGAACAGAATAGAATAGAATCGAACAGAATAGAATATAATAGAACAGAATAGAATAGAACAGAACTGAATAGAACAGAACACAACACAACAGAACAGAATAGAATAGAATAGAATAGAACAGAACCTAATAGAACAGAACAGAACTGAATAGAACAGAATAGAATAGAATGGAATAGAACACAATAGAATAGAATAGAACAGAATAGAACAGATTAGAATAGAATAGAATACAACAGAACAGAAAAAAAATTAGAACAGAAGAGAACAGAATAGAATAGAACAGAATATAATAGAACAGAATAGAATAGAATAGAATAGAATAGAATAGAACAGAACAGAACAGAACAGAACAGAACAGAATCGAACAGAATAGAATAGAATAGAACAGAATAGAAATGAATAGAATAGAATAGAACAGAACAGAATAGAATAGAATGGAATAGAATAGAATAGAATAGAACAGAACAGAATAGAACAGAATAGAACAGAACAGAATAAAACAGAACACAACACAACAGAACAGAATCGAATAGAATAGAATAGAACAGAACCGAATAGAACAGTACAGAACTGAATAGAACAGAATAGAATAGAATGGAATAGAAAACAATATATTAGAATAGAACAGATTAGAATAGAAAAGAATAGAACAGAACAGAACAGAATAGAACAGAATGGAACAGATCACAACACAACAGAACAGAATAGAATAGAATAGAATAGAACAGAAGCGAATAGAACAGAAGAGGACTGAATAGAACAGAATAGAATAGAATAGAATAGAACAGAAAAGAATAGAATAGAACAGAATAGAATAGAATAGAACATAACAAAGTAGAATAGAATAGAATAGCATAGAACAGAACAGAATAGAAAAGAATAGAACAGAATAGAATAGAATAGAATAGAATAGAATAGAATAGAATAGAACAGAACAGAACAGAATAGAATAGAATATAACAGAATAAAACATAACAGAACAGAATAGAACAGAACAGAGTAGAATAGAATAGAACAGGACAGAACAGAAAAGAATAGAATAGAACAGAAAAGAACAGAATAGAATAGAATAGAATAGAATAGAATAGAATAGAATAGAATAGAATGGAATCGAATAGAATAGAATAGAACAGAAGAAAATAGAACAGAACACAACACAACAGAATAGAATAGAATAGAATAGAATAGAATAGAATAGAACAGAATAGAATATAATCGAACAGAATAGAATAGAATAGAACAGAATAAAACAGAACAGAACAGAATAGAATAGAATAGAATAGAATAGAATAGAACAGAACAGAATAGAATAGAATAGACTAGAATAGAATAGAATAGAAGAGAACAGAATAGAACAGAATAGAACAGAACAGAATAGAACAGAACACAACACAACAGAAAAGAATAGAATAGAATAGAATAGAACAGAATAGAATAGAATTGAACAGAATAGAATAGAATAGAACAGAAGAGAATAGAATAGAACAGAACAGAACAGAATAGAATAGAATTTTACAGAATAGAACAGAACAGAACAGAACAGAACAGTATAGAATAGAATAGAACAGGACAGAACAGAACAGAATAGAATAGAACAGAATAGAACAGAACTGAATAGAATAGAATAGAATAGAACAGAATAGAATAGAACAGAACAGAACAGAACAGAATAGAATAGAATAGAAGAGAAAAGAACAGAATAGAACAGAATAGAATAGAATAGAACAGAATAGAATAGAACAGAACAGAAGAGAATAGAATGGAATAGAACAGAACAGAATAAAATAGAATAGAATAGAATAGAATAGAATAGAATAGAATAGAATAGAATAGAATAGAACAGAACAGAATAGAACAGAATAGAATAGAATAGAACAGAATAAACAGAATAGAATAGAACAGAATAGAACAGAATAGAACAGAATAGAGTAGAATAGAATACAATAGAATAGAATAGAATAGCACAGAATAGAATAGAACAGAACAAAATAGAACACAACACAACACAACACAGCAGAATAGAATAGAATAGAATAGAATAGAACAAAACGGAGTAGAACAGAATAGAACTGAATAGAACAGAATAGAATAGAATAGAATAGAACACAATAGAATAGAATAGAACAGAATAGAACAGATTAGAATAGAATAGAACAGAACAGAACAGAACAGAACAGAATAGAATAGAATAGAACAGAATAAAACGGAACAGAACAGAACAGAACAGAATAGAATAAAATAGAACAGGACAGAACAGAATAGAATAGATTAGAACAGAATAGAACAGAATAGAATAGAATAGAATAGAATAGAATAGAATAGAATAGAATAGAATAGAATAGAATAGAACAGAACAGAATAGAATAGAATCGAACATAATAGAATAGAATAGAAAAGAATAGAACAGAATAGAATAGAATCGAACAGAATAGAATAGAACAGAACAGAATAGAATAGAATAGAATAGAACAGAACAGAAGAGAATGGAATAGAATAGAACAGAACAGAATAGAATAGAATCGAATCGAACAGAATGGAACAGAACAGAACAGAATAGAATAGAATAGAAAATAATAGAACAGAATAGAATAGAATCGAACAGAATAGAAAATAATAGAACAGAATAGAATAGAACAGAACTGAATAGAACAGAACACAACACAACAGAACAGAATAGAATAGAATAGAATAGAACAGAACCTAATAGAACAGAACAGAACTGAATAGAACAGAATAGAATAGAATGGAATAGAACACAATAGAATAGAATAGAACAGAATAGAACAGATTAGAATAGAATAGAATACAACAGAACAGAAAAAAAATTAGAACAGAAGAGAACAGAATAGAATAGAACAGAATATAATAGAACAGAATAGAATAGAATAGAATAGAATAGAATAGAATAGAATAGAATAGAATAGAACAGAACAGAACAGAACAGAACAGAATAGAATAGAATAGAATAGAATAGAACAGAATAGAATAGAATAGAACAGAACAGAATAGAATCGAACAGAATAGAATAGAATAGAACAGAATAGAACAGAACAGAATAGAATAGAATAGAATAGAATAGAACAGAATAGAATAGAATAGAACAGAACAGAATAGAATCGAACAGAATAGAATAGAATAGAACAGAATAGATCAGAACAGATTAGAATAGAACAGAATAAAATAGAACAGAATAAAATAGAATAGAACAGAACAGAATAGAACAGAATAGAACAGAACTGAATAGAACAGAACACAACACAACAGAACAGAATAGAATAGAATAGAATAGAACAGAACCGAATAGAACAGAACAGAACTGAATAGAACAGAATAGAATAGAATGGAATAGAACACAATAGAATAGAATATCACAGAATCGAACAGATTAGAATAGAATAGAATAGAACAGAACAGAACAGAAAAAAATAGAACAGAAGAGAACAGAATAGAATAGAACAGAATAGATTAGAACAGAACAGAACAGAACAGAATAGAATAGAATAGAATTGAATAGAACAGAACAGAATCGAATCGAATCGAATCGAACAGAATAGAACAGAACAGAACAGAATAGAATAGAATAGAAAAGAATAGAACAGAATGGAATAGAATCGAACAGAAGAGAATAGAATAGAACAGAATAGATTAGAATAGAATAGAATAGAACAATCAGAACAGAACAGAATAGAATCGAACAGAATAGAATAGAATAGAATAGAATAGAATAGAATAGAACAGAATAGAATAGAATCGAACAGAATAGAATAGAATAGAACAGAATAGAAATGTATAGAATATAATAGAACAGAACAGAATAGAATAGAATGGAATAGAATAGAATAGAATAGAACAGAACAGAATAGAACAGAATAGAACAGAACAGAATAAAACAGAACACAACACAACAGAACAGAATCGAATAGAATAGAATAGAACAGAACCGAATAGAACAGTACAGAACTGAATAGAACAGAATAGAATAGAATGGAATAGAAAACAATATATTAGAATAGAACAGATTAGAATAGAAAAGAATAGAACAGAACAGAACAGAATAGAACAGAATGGAACAGATCACAACACAACAGAACAGAATAGAATAGAATAGAATAGAACAGAAGCGAATAGAACAGAAGAGAACTGAATAGAACAGAATAGAATAGAATAGAATAGAACAGAAAAGAATAGAATAGAACAGAATAGAATAGAATAGAACATAACAAAGTAGAATAGAATAGAATAGCATAGAACAGAACAGAATAGAAAAGAATAGAACAGAATAGAATAGAATAGAACAGAATAGAATAGAATAGAACAGAACAGAACAGAATAGAATAGAATATAACAGAATAAAACATAACAGAACAGAATAGAACAGAACAGAGTAGAATAGAATAGAACAGGACAGAACAGAAAAGAATAGAATAGAACAGAAAAGAACAGAATAGAATAGAATAGAATAGAATAGAATAGAATAGAATAGAATAGAATAGAATAGAATAGAATAGAATGGAATAGAATAGAATAGAATAGAACAGAAGAAAATAGAACAGAACACAACACAACAGAATAGAATAGAATAGAATAGAATAGAATAGAATAGAATAGAATAGAATAGAACAGAATAGAATAGAATCGAACAGAATAGAATAGAATAGAACAGAATAAAACAGAACAGAACAGAATAGAATAGAATAGAATAGAATAGAATAGAATAGAGTAGAATAGAACAGAACAGAATAGAATAGAATAGACTAGAATAGAATAGAATAGAAGAGAACAGAATAGAACAGAATAGAACAGAACAGAATAGAACAGAACACAACACAACAGAAAAGAATAGAATAGAACAGAATAGAACAGAATAGAATTGAATTGAACAGAATAGAATAGAATAGAACAGAAGAGAATAGAATAGAACAGAACAGAACAGAATAGAATAGAATTTAACAGAATAGAACAGAACAGAACAGAACAGAACAGTATAGAATAGAATAGAACAGGACAGAACAGAACAGAATAGAATAGAACAGAATAGAACAGAACTGAATAGAATAGAATAGAATAGAACAGAATAGAATAGGATAGAATAGAATAGAATAGAACAGAACAGAACAGAACAAAATAGAACAGAGGAGAACAGAATAGAATAGAACAGAATAGAATAGAACAGAACAGAACAGAACAGAATAGAATAGAATAGAAGAGAAAAGAACAGAATAGAACAGAATAGAATAGAATAGAACAGAATAGAATAGAACAGAACAGAAGAGAATAGAATGGAATAGAACAGAACAGAATAAAATAGAATAGAATAGAATAGAATAGAATAGAATAGAACAGAATAGAATAGAATAGAACAGAATAAACAGAATAGAATAGAACAGAATAGAACAGAATAGAACAGAATAGAGTAGAATAGAATACAATAGAATAGAATAGAATAGCACAGAATAGAATAGAACAGAACAAAATAGAACACAACACAACACAACACAGCAGAATAGAATAGAATAGAACAAAACGGAGTAGAACAGAATAGAACTGAATAGAACAGAATAGAATAGAATAGAATAGAACACAATAGAATAGAATAGAACAGAATAGAACAGATTAGAATAGAATAGAACAGAACAGAACAGAACAGAACAGAATAGAATAGAATAGAACAGAATAAAACGGAACAGAACAGAACAGAACAGAATAGAATAAAATAGAACAGGACAGAACAGAATAGAATAGATTAGAACAGAATAGAACAGAACAGAATAGAATAGAATAGAATAGAATAGAATAGAATAGAATAGAATAGAATAGAATAGAATAGAACAGAACAGAACAGAATAGAATCGAACAGAATAGAATAGAATAGAAAAGAATAGAACAGAATAGAATAGAATCGAACAGAATAGAATAGAACAGAACAGAATAGAATAGAATAGAATAGAACAGAACAGAAGAGAATGGAATAGAATAGAACAGAACAGAATAGAATAGAATCGAATCGAACAGAATGGAACAGAACAGAACAGAATAGAATAGAATAGAAAATAATAGAACAGAATAGAATAGAATCGAACAGAATAGAAAATAATAGAACAGAATAGAATAGAACAGAACTGAATAGAACAGAACACAACACAACAGAACAGAATAGAATAGAATAGAATAGAACAGAACCTAAAAGAACAGAACAGAACTGAATAGAACAGAATAGAATAGAATGGAATAGAACACAATAGAATAGAATAGAACAGAATAGAACAGATTAGAATAGAATAGAATACAACAGAACAGAAAAAAAAAATAGAACAGAAGAGAACAGAATAGAATAGAACAGAATATAATAGAACAGAATAGAATAGAATAGAATAGAATAGAATAGAATAGAACAGAACAGAACAGAACAGAACAGAACAGAACAGAATAGAATAGAATAGAATAGAATAGAATAGAACAGAATAGAATAGAATAGAACAGAATAGAATAGAATAGAACAGAAGAGAATAGAGTAGAACAGAACAGAAGAGAATAGAATAGAATTTAACAGAATAGAACAGAACTGAACAGAACAGAACAGTATAGAATAGAATAGAACAGGACAGAACAGAACAGAATAGAATAGAACAGTATAGAACAGAACAGAATAGAATAGAATAGAATAGAATAGAATAGAATAGAATAGAATAGAATAGAATAGAACAGAACAGAACAGAACAGAATAGAACAGAGGAGAACAGAATAGAATAGAACAGAATAGAATAGAATAGAACAGAAGCTAATAGAACAGAACAGAACTGAATAGAACAGAATAGAATAGAATGGAATAGAACACAATATAATAGAATAGAACAGAATAGAACAGATTAGAATAGAATAGAATAGAACAGAACAGAACAGAAAAAAATAGAACAGAAGAGAACAGAATACAATAGAACAGAATAGAATAGAATAGAATAGAATAGAATAGAATAGAATAGAATAGAATAGAATAGAATAGAATAGAACAGAACAGAATAAAACAGAATAGAACAGAACAGAATAGAATAGAATAGAATAGAACAGAACCTAATACAACAGAACAGAACTGAATAGAACAGAATAGAATAGAATGGAAAAGAACACAATAGAATAGAATAGAACAGAATAGAACACATTAGAATAGAATAGAATAGAACAGAAAAGAATAGAAAAGAACAGAATAGAATAGAACAGAATAGAATAGAATAGAACAGAATAGAATAGAATAGAACAGAACAGAACAGAATAGAATAGAATAGAACAGAATAAAACAGAACAGAACAGAACAGAATAGAATAAAATAGAACAGGACAGAACAGAATAGAATAGATTAGAACAGAATAGAACAGAACAGAATAGAATAGAATAGAATAGAATAGAATAGAATAGAATAGAATAGATTAAAATAGAATAGAATAGAATAGAACAGAACAGAACAGAATAGAATCGAACAGAATAGAATAGAATAGAAAAGAATAGAACAGAATAGAATAGAATCGAACAGAATAGAATAGAACAGAAAAGAATAGAATAGAATAGAACAGAACAGAAAAGAATAGAATACAATAGAACAGAACAGAATAGAATAGAATCGAATCGAACAGAATAGAACAGAACAGAACAGAATAGCATAGAATAGAAAATAATAGAACAGAATAGAATAGAACAGAACTGAATAGAACAGAACACAACACAACAGAACAGAATAGAATAGAATAGAACAGAACAGAACTGAATAGAATAGAATAGAACAGAATAAAACAGAACAGAACAGAACAGAATAGAATAAAATAGAACAGGACAGAACAGAATAGAATAGATTAGAACAGAATAGAACAGAACAGAATAGAATAGAATAGAATAGAATAGAATAGAACAGAACAGAACAGAATAGAATCGAACATAATAGAATAGAATAGAAAAAAATAGAACAGAATAGAATAGAATCGAACAGAATAGAATAGAACAGAATAGAATAGAATAGAATAGAATAGAACAGTTCAGAAGAGAATAGAATAGAATTGAACAGAACAGAATAGAACAGAACTGATTAGAACAGAACACAAGACAACAGAACAGAATAGAATAGAATAGAATAGAACAGAACCGAATAGAACAGAACAGAACTGAATAGAACAGAATAGAATAGAATGGAATAGAACACAATAGAATAGAATAGAACAGTATAGAACAGATTAGAATAGAATAGAATAGAACAGAACAGAACAGAAAAAAATAGAACAGAAGAGAACAGAATAGAATAGAACAGAATAGAATAGAACAGAACAGAACAGAACAGAACAGAATAGAATAGAATAGAATAGAACAGAACAGAACACAATAGAATAGAATAGAACAGAATAGAATAGAACAGAACAGAACAGAATATAATCGAACAAAATAGAATAGAATAGAAAAGAATAGAACAGAATAGAATAGAATCGAACAGAATAGAATAGAATAGAACAGAATAGAATAGAATTGAACAGAATAGAATAGAGTAGAACAGAATAGAATAGAATAGAATAGAATAGAACAGAACAGAATAGAATAGAATGGAATAGAATAGTATAGAATAGAACAGAACAGATTAGAACAGAATAGAACAGAACAGGATAGAACAGAACACAACACAACAGAACAGAATATAATAGAATAAAATAGAATAGAACAGAACCGAATAGAACAGTACAGATCTGAATAGAACAGAATAGAATAGAATGGAATAGAACACAATAGAATAGAATAGAACAGATTAGAATAGAAAAGAATAGAACAGAACAGAACAGAATAGAACAGATTAGAACAGATCACAACACAACAGAACAGAATAGAACAGAATAGAATAGAACAGAAGCGAAAAGAACAGAAGAGAACTGAATAGAACAGAATAGAATAGAATAGAATAGAATAGAACAGAAAAGAATAGAATAGAACAGAATAGAATAGAATAGAACATAACAAAGTAGAATAGAATAGAATAGCATAGAACAGAAGAGAATAGAATAGAATAGAACAGAATAGAATAGAACAGAATAGAATAGAATAGAACAGAACAGAACAGAATAGAATAGAATATATCAGAATAGAACAGAACAGAACAGAACAGTACAGAACAGAGTAGAATAGAATAGAACAGGACAGAACAGAATAGAATAGAATAGAATACAAAAGAACAGAACAGAAGAGAATAGAATAGAATAGAATAGAATAGAATAGAATAGAATAGAATAGAATGGAATAGAATAGAATAGAATAGAATAGAACTGATCAAAATAGAACAGAACACAACACAACAGAATAGAATAGAATAGAATACAATAGAATGGAACGGAATAGAATAGAATCGAACAGAATAGAATTGAATAGAACAGAATAGAACAGAACAGAACAGAATAATATAGAATAGAATAGAACAGGACAGAATAGAATAGAATAGACTAGAATGGAATAGAATAGAATAGAATAGAATAGAATAGAATAGAACAGAACAGAATAGAACAGAATAGAACAGAACAGAATAGAACAGAACACAACACAACAGAACAGAATAGAATAGAATAGAATAGAACAGAATAGAATAGAATAGAACAGAACCGAATAGAACAGTACAGATCTGAATAGAACAGAATAGAATAGAATGGAATAGAACACAATAGAATAGAATAGAACAGATTAGAATAGAAAAGAATAGAACAGAACAGAACAGAATAGAACAGATTAGAACAGATCACAACACACCAGAACAGAATAGAACAGAATAGAATAGAACAGAAGCGAATAGAACAGAAGAGAACTGAATAGAACAGAATAGAATAGAACAGAAAAGTATAGAATAGAACAGAATAGAATAGAATAGAACATAACAAAGTAGAATAGAATAGAATAGCCTAGAACAGAAGAGAATAGAATAGAATAGAACAGAATAGAATAGAATAGAACAGAATAGAATAGAATAGAACAGAACAGAAGAGAATAGAATAGAATATATCAGAATAGAACAGAACAGAACAGAACAGTACAGAACAGAGTAGAATAGAATAGAACAGGACAGAACAGAATAGAATAGAATAGAATACAAAAGAACAGAACAGAAGAGAATAGAATAGAATAGAATAGAATAGAATAGAATAGAATGGAATAGAATGGAATAGAATAGAATAGAATAGAATAGAACTGATCAAAATAGAACAGAACACAACACAACAGAATAGAATAGAATAGAATACAATAGAATAGAACGGAATAGAATAGAATCGAACAGAATAGAATTGAATAGAACAGAATAGAACAGAACAGAACAGAATAAAATAGAATAGAATAGAACAGAACAGAATAGAATAGAATAGAATAGACTAGAATAGAATAGAATAGAATAGAATAGAATAGAATAGAATAGAATAGAATAGAATAGAATAGAATAGAACAGAACAGAATAGAACAGAATAGAACAGAACAGAATAGAACAGAACACAACACAACAGAACAGTATAGAATAGAATAGAACAGGACAGAACAGAACAGAATAGAATAGAACAGAATAGAACAGAACAGAATAGAATAGAATAGAATAGAATAGAACAGAACAGAATAGAACAGAATAGAACAGAACAGAATAGAATAGAATAGAATAGAATAGAACAGAATAGAATAGAATAGAACAGAACAGAATAGAATCGAACAGAATAAAATAGAATAGAACAGACTAGACCAGAACAGACTAGAACAGAATAGAATAGAATAGAATAGAATAGAATAGAATAGAATAGAACAGAACAGAATGGAATAGAACAGAATAGAATAGAATAGAACAGAATAGAATAGAATAGAACAGAACAGAACTGAATAGAATAGAATAGAACAGAATAAAACAGAACAGAACAGAACAGAATATAATCGAACAAAATAGAATAGAATAGAAAAGAATAGAACAGAATAGAATAGAATCGAACAGAGTAGAATAGAATAGAACAGAATAGAACAGAAAAAAATAGAACAGAAGAGAACAGAAGAGAATAGAACAGAATAGAATAGAACAGAACAGAACAGAACAGAATAGAATAGAATAGAATAGAATAGAATAGAACAGAACACAATAGAATAGAATAGAACAGAATAGAATAGAACAGAACAGAACAGAATATAATCGAACAAAATAGAATAGAATAGAAAAGAATAGAACAGAATAGAATAGAATCGAACAGAATAGAATAGAATAGAACAGAATAGAATAGAATTGAACAGAATAGAATAGAATAGAACAGAATAGAATAGAATAGAATAGAATAGAACAGAACAGAATAGAATAGAATGGAATAGAATAGAATAGAATAGAACAGAACAGAATAGAACAGAATAGAACAGAACACAACACAACAGAACAGAATATAATAGAATAGAATAGAATAGAACAGAACCGAATAGAACAGTACAGATCTGAATAGAACAGAATAGAATAGAATGGAATAGAACACAATAGAATAGAATAGAACAGATTTGAATAGAAAAGAATAGAACAGAACAGAACAGAATAGAACAGATTAGAACAGATCACAACACAACAGAACAGAATAGAACAGAATAGAATAGAACAGAAGCGAAAAGAACAGAAGAGAACTGAATAGAACAGAATAGAATAGAATAGAATAGAACAGAAAAGAATAGAATATAACAGAATAGAATAGAATAGAACATAACAAAGTAGAATAGAATAGAATAGCATAGAACAGAAGAGAATAGAATAGAATAGAACAGAATAGAATAGAATAGAACAGAATAGAATAGAATAGAACAGAACAGAACAGAATAGAATAGAATATATCAGAATAGAACAGAACAGAACAGAACAGTACAGAACAGAGTAGAATAGAATAGAACAGGACAGAACAGAATAGAATAGAATAGAATAGAAAACAACAGAACAGAAGAGAATGGAATAGAATAGAATAGAACAGAATAGAATAGAATAGAAGAGAACAGAACAGAATAGAATAGAATAGAATAGAATAAAACAGAACAGAACAGAACAGAACAGAACAGAATAGAATAAAATAGAACAGGACAGAACAGAATAGAATAGATTAGAACAGAATAGAACAGAACAGAACAGAATAATATAGAATAGAATAGAACAGAACAGAATAGTATAGAATAGACTAGAATAGAATAGAATAGAATAGAATAGAATAGAATAGAATAGAACAGAACAGAATAGAACAGAATAGAACAGAACAGAATAGAACAGAACACAACACAACAGAACAGAATAGAATTGAATAGAATAGAACAGAATAGAATAGAATAGAACAGAAGAGAATAGAGTAGAACAGAACAGAAGAGAATAGAATAGAATTTAACAGAATAGAACAGAACTGAACAGAACAGAACAGTATAGAATAGAATAGAACAGGACAGAACAGAACAGAATAGAATAGAACAGAATAGAACAGAACAGAATAGAATAGAATAGAATAGAATAGAATAGAATAGAATAGAATAGAACAGAACAGAACAGAACAGAATAGAACAGAGGAGAACAGAATAGAATAGAACAGAATAGAATAGAATAGAACAGAAGCTAATAGAACAGAACAGAACTGAATAGAACAGAATAGAATAGAATGGAATAGAACACAATATAATAGAATAGAACAGAATAGAACAGATTAGAATAGAATAGAATAGAACAGAACAGAACAGAAAAAAATAGAACAGAAGAGAACAGAATACAATAGAACAGAATATAATAGAACAGAATAGAATAGAATAGAATAGAATAGAATAGAACAGAACAGAATAAAACAGAATAGAACAGAACAGAATAGAATAGAATAGAATAGAACAGAACCTAATACAACAGAACAGAACTGAATAGAACAGAATAGAATAGAATGGAATAGAACACAATAGAATAGAATAGAACAGAATAGAACAGATTAGAATAGAATAGAATAGAACAGAACAGAATAGAAAAGAACAGAATAGAATAGAACAGAATAGAATAGAATTGAACAGAATAGAATAGAATAGAACAGAATAGAATAGAATAGATTAGAATAGAACAGAACAGAATAGAATAGAATGGAATAGAATAGAATAGAATAGAATAGAACAGAACAGAATAGAACAGAATAGAACAGAACACAACACAACAGAACAGAATATAATAGAATAGAATAGAATAGAACAGAACCGAATAGAACAGTACAGATCTGAATAGAACAGAATAGAATAGAATGGAATAGAACACAATAGAATAGAATAGAACAGATTAGAATAGAAAAGAATAGAACAGAACAGAACAGAATAGAACAGATTAGAACAGATCACAACACAACAGAACAGAATAGAACAGAATAGAATAGAACAGAAGCGAAAAGAACAGAAGAGAACTGAATAGAACAGAATAGAATAGAATAGAATAGAACAGAAAAGAATAGAATATAACAGAATAGAATAGAATAGAACATAACAAAGTAGAATAGAATAGAATAGCATAGAACAGAAGAGAATAGAATAGAATAGAACAGAATAGAATAGAATAGAACAGAATAGAATAGAATAGAACAGAACAGAACAGAATAGACTGAATATATCAGAATAGAACAGAACAGAACAGAACAGTACAGAACAGACTAGAATAGAATAGAACAGGACAGAACAGAATAGAATAGAATAGAATAGAAAAGAACAGAACAGAAGAGAATAGAATAGAATAGAATAGAACAGAATAGAATAGAATACAACAGAACAGAACAGAATAGAATAGAATAGAACAGAATAAAACAGAACAGAACAGAACAGAACAGAACAGAATAGAATAGAATAGAATTGAACAGAATAAAACAGAACAGAACAGAACAGAACAGAACAGAACAGAATAGAATAGAATAGAATAGAATAGAATAGAAAAGAACAGAACAGAACAGAATAGAATAGAATAGAATAGAATAGAATAGAATAGAATAGAATAGAATAGAATGGAATAGAATAGAATAGAATAGAATAGAACAGATCAAAATAGAACAGAACACAACACAACAGAATAGAATAGAATAGAATACAATAGAATAGAACGGAATAGAATAGAATCGAACAGAATAGAATTGAATAGAACAGAATAGAACAGAACAGAATAATATAGAATAGAATGGAACAGAACAGAATAGTATAGAATAGACTAGAATAGAATAGAATAGAATAGAATAGAATAGAATAGAATAGAATAGAACAGAACAGAATAGAACAGAATAGAACAGAACAGAATAGAACAGAACACAACACAACAGAACAGAATGGAATTGAATAGAATAGAACAGAATAGAATAGAATAGAACAGAAGAGAATAGAGTAGAACAGAACAGAAGAGAATAGAATAGAATTTAACAGAATAGAACAGAACTGAACAGAGCAGAACAGTATAGAATAGAATAGAACAGGACAGAACAGAACAGAATAGAATAGAACAGAATAGAACAGAATAGAATAGAATAGAATAGAATAGAATAGAATAGAATAGAATAGAATAGAATAGAACAGAACAGAACAGAACAGAATAGAACAGAGGAGAACAGAATAGAATAGAACAGAATAGAATAGAATAGAACAGAAGCTAATAGAACAGAACAGAACTTAATAGAACAGAATAGAATAGAATGGAATAGAACACAATATAATAGAATAGAACAGAATAGAACAGATTAGAATAGAATAGAATAGAACAGAACAGAACAGAAAAAAATAGAACAGAAGAGAACAGAATACAATAGAACAGAATATAATAGAACAGAATAGAATAGAATAGAATAGAATAGAATAGAATAGAACAGAACAGAATAAAACAGAATAGAATAAAACAGAATAGAACAGAACAGAATAGAATAGAATAGAATAGAACAGAACCTAATACAACAGAACAGAACTGAATAGAACAGAATAGAATAGAATGGAATAGAACACAATAGAATAGAATAGAACAGAATAGAACAGATTAGAATAGAATAGAATAGAACAGAACAGAATAGAAAAGAACAGAATAGAATAGAACAGAATAGAATAGAATAGAACAGAATAGAATAGAATAGAACAGAACAGAACAGAATAGAATAGAATAGAACAGAATAAAACAGAACAGAACAGAACAGAACAGAATAGAATAAAATAGAACAGGACAGAACAGAATAGAATAGATTAGAACGGAATAGAACAGAACAGAATAGAATAGAATAGAATAGTTAGAATAGAATAGAATAGAATAGAACAGAACAGAACAGAATAGAATCGAACAGAATAGAATAGAATAGAAAAGAATAGAACAGAATAGAGTAGAATCGAACAGAATAGAATAGAACAGAATAGAATAGAATAGAATAGAATAGAACAGAACAGAAGAGAATAGAATACAATAGAACAGAACAGAATAGAATAGAATCGAATCGAATCGAACAGAATAGAACAGAACAGAACAGAATAGAATAGAATAGAATAGAAAATAATAGAACAGAATAGAATAGAATAGAACAGAATAGAAAATAATAGAACAGAATAGAATAGAACAGAACTGAATAGAACAGAACACAACACAACAGAACAGAATAGAATAGAATAGAATAGAATAGAATAGAATAGAACAGAACCTAATAGAACAGAACAGAATTGAATAGAACAGAATAGAATAGAATGGAATAGAACACAATAGAAGAGAATAGAACAGAATAGAACAGATTAGAATAGAATAGAATAGAACAGAACAGAAAAGAAAAAATTAGAACAGAAGAGAACAGAATAGAATAGAACAGAACCTAATAGAACAGAACAGAACTGAATAGAACAAAATAGAATAGAACAGGACAGAACAGAATAGAATAGATTAGAACAGAATAGAAAAGAATAGAATAGAATAGAATAGAATTGAACACAACAGAACAGAATAGAATCGAACAGAATAGAATAGAATAGAACAGAATAGAACAGAATAGAATAGAAAAACAGAATAGAACAGAAGAGAATAGAATAGCATAGAATAGAATAGAATAGAATAGAATAGAATAGAATAGAATAGAATAGAACAGAACAGAAGAGAATAGAATGGAATAGAACAAAACAGAATAGAATAGAATAGAATAGAATAGAATAGAATAGAATAGAATAGAACAGAACAGAATAGAATAGAATAGACTAGAATAGAAGAGAATAGAATAGAACAGAACAGAATAGAACAGAATAGAACAGAACAGAATAGAACAGAACACAACACAACAGAACAGAATAGAATAGAATAGAATAGAACAGAATAGAATAGAATAGAAGAGAAAAGAACAGAATAGAGCAGAATAGAATAGAATAGAACAGAATAGAATAGAACAGAACAGAAGAGAATAGAATGGAATAGAACAAAACAGAATAGAATAGAATAGAATAGAATAGAATAGAATAGAATAGAATAGAATAGAATAGAATAGAATAGAACAGAATAGAATAGAATAGAATAGAACAGAATAGAATAGAATAGAACAGAATAGAAAAGAATAGAATAGAATAGAACAGAACAGAACAGAATAGCATAGAATGGAATAGAATAGAATAGAATAAAACAGAACAGATTAGAACAGAATAGAACAGAACAGAATAAAACAGAACACAACACAACAGAACAGAATCGAACAGAATAGAATCGAACAGAATAGAATAGAATAGAATAGAACAGAATAGATTAGAATAGAATAGAATAGAAGAACAGAACAGAACAGAATAGAATCGAACAGAATAGAATAGAATAGAATAGAATAGAACAGAATAGAATAGAATCGAACAGAATAGAATAGAATAGAACAGAATAGAAATGAATAGAATAGAATAGAACAGAACAGAATAGAATAGAATGGAATAGAATAGAATAGAATAGAACAGAACAGAATAGAACAGAATAGAACAGAACAGAATAAAACAGAACACAACACAACAGAACAGAATCGAATAGAATAGAATAGAACAGAACCGAATAGAACAGTACAGAACTGAATAGAACAGAATAGAATAGAATGGAATAGAAAACAATATATTAGAATAGAACAGATTAGAATAGAAAAGAATAGAACAGAACAGAACAGAATAGAACAGAATGGAACAGATCACAACACAACAGAACAGAATAGAATAGAATAGAATAGAACAGAAGCGAATAGAACAGAAGAGAACTGAATGGAACAGAATAGAATAGAATAGAATAGAACAGAAAAGAATAGAATAGAACAGAATAGAATAGAATAGAACATAACAAAGTAGAATAGAATAGAATAGCATAGAACAGAACAGAATAGAAAAGAATAGAACAGAATAGAATAGAATAGAACAGAATAGAATAGAATAGAACAGAACAGAACAGAATAGAATAGAATATAACAGAATAAAACATAACAGAACAGAATAGAACAGAACAGAGTAGAATAGAATAGAACAGGACAGAACAGAAAAGAATAGAATAGAACAGAAAAGAACAGAACAGAATAGAATAGAATAGAATAGAATAGAATAGAATAGAATAGAATAGAATGGAATCGAATAGAATAGAATAGAACAGAAGAAAATAGAACAGAACACAACACAACAGAATAGAATAGAATAGAATAGAATAGAATAGAATAGAATAGAATAGAACAGAATAGAATATAATCGAACAGAATAGAATAGAATAGAACAGAATAAAACAGAACAGAACAGAATAGAATAGAATAGAATAGAATAGAATAGAACAGAACAGAATAGAATAGAATAGACTAGAATAGAATAGAATAGAAGAGAACAGAATAGAACAGAATAGAACAGAACAGAATAGAACAGAACACAACACAACAGAAAAGAATAGAATAGAATAGAATAGAACAGAATAGAATAGAATTGAACAGAATAGAATAGAATAGAACAGAAGAGAATAGAATAGAACAGAACAGAACAGAATAGAATAGAATAGAACAGGACAGAACAGAACAGAATAGAATAGAACAGAATAGAACAGAACTGAATAGAATAGAATAGAATAGAACAGAATAGAATAGAACAGAACAGAACAGAACAGAATAGAATAGAATAGAAGAGAAAAGAACAGAATAGAACAGAATAGAATAGAATAGAACAGAATAGAATAGAACAGAACAGAAGAGAATAGAATGGAATAGAACAGAACAGAATAAAATAGAATAGAATAGAATAGAATAGAATAGAATAGAATAGAATAGAATAGAATAGAATAGAATAGAACAGAACAGAATAGAACAGAATAGAATAGAATAGAACAGAATAAACAGAATAGAATAGAACAGAATAGAACAGAATAGAGTAGAATAGAATACAATAGAATAGAATAGAATAGCACAGAATAGAATAGAACAGAACAAAATAGAACACAACACAACACAACACAGCAGAATAGAATAGAATAGAATAGAATAGAACAAAACGGAGTAGAACAGAATAGAACTGAATAGAACAGAATAGAATAGAATAGAATAGAACACAATAGAATAGAATAGAACAGAATAGAACAGATTAGAATAGAATAGAACAGAACAGAACAGAACAGAACAGAATAGAATAGAATAGAACAGAATAAAACGGAACAGAACAGAACAGAACAGAATAGAATAAAATAGAACAGGACAGAACAGAATAGAATAGATTAGAACAGAATAGAACAGAACAGAATAGAATAGAATAGAATAGAATAGAATAGAATAGAATAGAACAGAACAGAACAGAATAGAATCGAACATAATAGAATAGAATAGAAAAGAATAGAACAGAATAGAATAGAATCGAACAGAATAGAATAGAACAGAACAGAATAGAATAGAATAGAATAGAACAGAACAGAAGAGAATGGAATAGAATAGAACAGAACAGAATAGAATAGAATCGAATCGAACAGAATGGAACAGAACAGAACAGAATAGAATAGAATAGAAAATAATAGAACAGAATAGAATAGAATCGAACAGAATAGAAAATAATAGAACAGAATAGAATAGAACAGAACTGAATAGAACAGAACACAACACAACACAACAGAATAGAATAGAATAGAATAGAACAGAACCTAATAGAACAGAACAGAACTGAATAGAACAGAATAGAATAGAATGGAATAGAACACAATAGAATAGAATAGAACAGAATAGAACAGATTAGAATAGAATAGAATACAACAGAACAGAAAAAAATATTAGAACAGAAGAGAACAGAATAGAATAGAACAGAATATAATAGAACAGAATAGAATAGAATAGAATAGAATAGAATAGAATAGAATAGAACAGAACAGAACAGAACAGAACAGAACAGAATAGAATAGAATAGAATAGAATAGAACAGAATAGAATAGAATAGAACAGAACAGAATAGAATCGAACAGAATAGAATAGAATAGAACAGAATAGAACAGAACAGAATAGAATAGAATAGAATAGAATAGAACAGAATAGAATAGAATAGAACAGAACAGAATAGAATCGAACAGAATAGAATAGAATAGAACAGAATAGAACAGAACAGATTAGAATAGAACAGAATAAAATAGAACAGAATAAAATAGAATAGAACAGAACAGAATAGAACAGAATAGAACAGAACTGAATAGAACAGAACACAACACAACAGAACAGAATAGAATAGAATAGAATAGAACAGAACCGAATAGAACAGAACAGAACTGAATAGAACAGAATAGAATAGAATGGAATAGAACACAATAGAATAGAATATCACAGAATCGAACAGATTAGAATAGAATAGAATAGAACAGAACAGAACAGAAAAAAATAGAACAGAAGACAACAGAATAGAATAGAACAGAATAGAATAGAACAGAACAGAACAGAACAGAATAGAATAGAATAGAATTGAATAGAACAGAACAGAATCGAATCGAATCGAATCGAACAGAATAGAACAGAACAGAACAGAATAGAATAGAATAGAAAAGAATAGAACAGAATAGAATAGAATCGAACAGAAGAGAATAGAATAGAACAGAATAGATTAGAATAGAATAGAATAGAACAATCAGAACAGAACAGAATAGAATCGAACAGAATAGAATAGAATAGAATAGAATAGAATAGAATAGAATAGAACAGAATAGAATAGAATCGAACAGAATAGAATAGAATAGAACAGAATAGAAATGTATAGAATATAATAGAACAGAACAGAATAGAATAGAATGGAATAGAATAGAATAGAATAGAACAGAACAGAATAGAACAGAATAGAACAGAACAGAATAAAACAGAACACAACACAACAGAACAGAATCGAATAGAATAGAATAGAACAGAACCGAATAGAACAGTACAGAACTGAATAGAACAGAATAGAATAGAATGGAATAGAAAACAATATATTAGAATAGAACAGATTAGAATAGAAAAGAATAGAACAGAACAGAACAGAATAGAACAGAATGGAACAGATCACAACACAACAGAACAGAATAGAATAGAATAGAATAGAACAGAAGCGAATAGAACAGAAGAGAACTGAATAGAACAGAATAGAATAGAATAGAATAGAACAGAAAAGAATAGAATAGAACAGAATAGAATAGAATAGAACATAACAAAGTAGAATAGAATAGAATAGCATAGAACAGAACAGAATAGAAAAGAATAGAACAGAATAGAATAGAATAGAACAGAATAGAATAGAATAGAACAGAACAGAACAGAATAGAATAGAATATAACAGAATAAAACATAACAGAACAGAATAGAACAGAACAGAGTAGAATAGAATAGAACAGGACAGAACAGAAAAGAATAGAATAGAACAGAAAAGAACAGAATAGAATAGAATAGAATAGAATAGAATAGAATAGAATAGAATAGAATAGAATGGAATAGAATAGAATAGAATAGAACAGAAGAAAATAGAACAGAACACAACACAACAGAATAGAATAGAATAGAATAGAATAGAATAGAATAGAATAGAATAGAACAGAATAGAATAGAATCGAACAGAATAGAATAGAATAGAACAGAATAAAACAGAACAGAACAGAATAGAATAGAATAGAATAGAATAGAACAGAACAGAATAGAATAGAATAGACTAGAATAGAATAGAATAGAAGAGAACAGAATAGAACAGAATAGAACAGAACAGAATAGAACAGAACACAACACAACAGAAAAGAATAGAATAGAACAGAATAGAACAGAATAGAATAGAATTGAACAGAATAGAATAGAATAGAACAGAAGAGAATAGAATAGAACAGAACAGAACAGAATAGAATAGAATTTAACAGAATAGAACAGAACAGAACAGAACAGAACAGTATAGAATAGAATAGAACAGGACAGAACAGAACAGAATAGAATAGAACAGAATAGAACAGAACTGAATAGAATAGAATAGAATAGAACAGAATAGAATAGGATAGAATAGAATAGAATAGAACAGAACAGAACAGAACAAAATAGAACAGAGGAGAACAGAATAGAATAGAACAGAATAGAATAGAACAGAACAGAACAGAACAGAATAGAATAGAATAGAAGAGAAAAGAACAGAATAGAACAGAATAGAATAGAATAGAACAGAATAGAATAGAACAGAACAGAAGAGAATAGAATGGAATAGAACAGAACAGAATAAAATAGAATAGAATAGAATAGAATAGAATAGAATAGAACAGAATAGAATAGAATAGAACAGAATAAACAGAATAGAATAGAACAGAATAGAACAGAATAGAACAGAATAGAGTAGAATAGAATACAATAGAATAGAATAGAATAGCACAGAATAGAATAGAACAGAACAAAATAGAACACAACACAACACAACACAGCAGAATAGAATAGAATAGAACAAAACGGAGTAGAACAGAATAGAACTGAATAGAACAGAATAGAATAGAATAGAATAGAACACAATAGAATAGAATAGAACAGAATAGAACAGATTAGAATAGAATAGAACAGAACAGAACAGAACAGAACAGAATAGAATAGAATAGAACAGAATAAAACGGAACAGAACAGAACAGAACAGAATAGAATAAAATAGAACAGGACAGAACAGAATAGAATAGATTAGAACAGAATAGAACAGAATAGAATAGAATAGAATAGAATAGAATAGAATAGAATAGAATAGAATAGAATAGAATAGAATAGAATAGAACAGAACAGAACAGAATAGAATCGAACATAATAGAATAGAATAGAAAAGAATAGAACAGAATAGAATAGAATCGAACAGAATAGAATAGAACAGAACAGAATAGAATAGAATAGAATAGAACAGAACAGAAGAGAATGGAATAGAATAGAACAGAACAGAATAGAATAGAATCGAATCGAACAGAATGGAACAGAACAGAACAGAATAGAATAGAATAGAAAATAATAGAACAGAATAGAATAGAATCGAACAGAATAGAAAATAATAGAACAGAATAGAATAGAACAGAACTGAATAGAACAGAACACAACACAACAGAACAGAATAGAATAGAATAGAATAGAACAGAACCTAATAGAACAGAACAGAACTGAATAGAACAGAATAGAATAGAATAGAACAGAATAGAACAGATTAGAATAGAATAGAATACAACAGAACAGAAAAAATATTAGAACAGAAGAGAACAGAATAGAATAGAACAGAATATAATAGAACAGAATAGAATAGAATAGAATAGAATAGAATAGAATAGAATAGAACAGAACAGAACAGAACAGAACAGAACAGAATAGAATAGAATAGAATAGAATAGAACAGAATAGAATAGAATAGAACAGAACAGAATAGAATCGAACAGAATAGAATAGAATAGAACAGAATAGAACAGAACAGAATAGAATAGAATAGAATAGAATAGAACAGAATAGAATAGAATAGAACAGAACAGAGTAGAATCGAACAGAATAGAATAGAATAGAACAGAATAGAACAGAACAGATTAGAATAGAACAGAATAAAATAGAACAGAATAAAATAGAATAGAACAGAACAGAATAGAACAGAATAGAACAGAACTGAATAGAACAGAACACAACACAACAGAACAGAATAGAATAGAATAGAATAGAACAGAACCGAATAGAACAGAACAGAACTGAATAGAACAGAATAGAATAGAATGGAATAGAACACAATAGAATAGAATATCACAGAATCGAACAGATTAGAATAGAATAGAATAGAACAGAACAGAACAGAAAAAAATAGAACAGAAGAGAACAGAATAGAATAGAACAGAATAGAATAGAACAGAACAGAACAGAACAGAATAGAATAGAATAGAATTGAATAGAACAGAAAAGAATCGAATCGAATCGAATCGAACAGAATAGAACAGAACAGAACAGAATAGAATAGAATAGAAAAGAATAGAACAGAATAGAATAGAATCGAACAGAAGAGAATAGAATAGAACAGAATAGATTAGAATAGAATAGAATAGAACAATCAGAACAGAACAGAATAGAATCGAACAGAATAGAATAGAATAGAATAGAATAGAATAGAACAGAATAGAATAGAATCGAACAGAATAGAATAGAATAGAACAGAATAGAAATGTATAGAATATAATAGAACAGAACAGAATAGAATAGAATGGAATAGAATAGAATAGAATAGAACAGAACAGAATAGAATAGAATAGAACAGAACAGAATAAAACAGAACACAACACAACAGAACAGAATCGAATAGAATAGAATAGAACAGAACCGAATAGAACAGTACAGAACTGAATAGAACAGAATAGAATAGAATGGAATAGAAAACAATATATTAGAATAGAACAGATTAGAATAGAAAAGAATAGAACAGAACAGAACAGAATAGAACAGAATGGAACAGATCACAACACAACAGAACAGAATAGAATAGAATAGAATAGAACAGAAGCGAATAGAACAGAAGAGAACTGAATAGAACAGAATAGAATAGAATAGAATAGAACAGAAAAGAATAGAATAGAACAGAATAGAATAGAATAGAACATAACAAAGTAGAATAGAATAGAATAGCATAGAACAGAACAGAATAGAAAAGAATAGAACAGAATAGAATAGAATAGAACAGAATAGAATAGAATAGAACAGAACAGAACAGAATAGAATAGAATATAACAGAATAAAACATAACAGAACAGAATAGAACAGAACAGAGTAGAATAGAATAGAACAGGACAGAACAGAAAAGAATAGAATAGAACAGAAAAGAACAGAATAGAATAGAATAGAATAGAATAGAATAGAATAGAATAGAATAGAATAGAATGGAATAGAATAGAATAGAATAGAACAGAAGAAAATAGAACAGAACACAACACAACAGAATAGAATAGAATAGAATAGAATAGAATAGAATAGATTAGAATAGAATAGAATAGAATAGAACAGAATAGAATAGAATCGAACAGAATAGAATAGAATAGAACAGAATAAAACAGAACAGAACAGAATAGAATAGAATAGAATAGAATAGAACAGAACAGAATAGAATAGAATAGACTAGAATAGAATAGAATAGAAGAGAACAGAATAGAACAGAATAGAACAGAACAGAATAGACAGAACACAACACAACAGAAAAGAATAGAATAGAACAGAATAGAACAGAATAGAATAGAATTGAACAGAATAGAATAGAATAGAACAGAAGAGAATAGAATAGAACAGAACAGAACAGAATAGAATAGAATTTAACAGAATAGAACAGAACAGAACAGAATAGAATAGAATTTAACAGAATAGAACAGAACAGAACAGAACAGAACAGTATAGAATAGAATAGAACAGGACAGAACAGAACAGAATAGAATAGAACAGAATAGAACAGAACTGAATAGAATAGAATAGAATAGAACAGAATAGAATAGGATAGAATAGAATAGAATAGAACAGAACAGAACAGAACAAAATAGAACAGAGGAGAACAGAATAGAATAGAACAGAATAGAATAGAACAGAACAGAACAGAACAGAATAGAATAGAATAGAAGAGAAAAGAACAGAATAGAACAGAATAGAATAGAATAGAACAGAATAGAATAGAACAGAACAGAAGAGAATAGAATGGAATAGAACAGAACAGAATAAAATAGAATAGAATAGAATAGAATAGAATAGAATAGAACAGAATAGAATAGAATAGAACAGAATAAACAGAATAGAATAGAACAGAATAGAACAGAATAGAACAGAATAGAGTAGAATAGAATACAATAGAATAGAATAGAATAGCACAGAATAGAATAGAACAGAACAAAATAGAACACAACACAACACAACACAGCAGAATAGAATAGAATAGAACAAAACGGAGTAGAACAGAATAGAACTGAATAGAACAGAATAGAATAGAATAGAATAGAACACAATAGAATAGAATAGAACAGAATAGAACAGATTAGAATAGAATAGAACAGAGCAGAACAGAACATAACAGAATAGAATAGAATAGAACAGAATAAAACGGAACAGAACAGAACAGAACAGAATAGAATAAAATAGAACAGGACAGAACAGAATAGAATAGATTAGAACAGAATAGAACAGAACAGAATAGAATAGAATAGAATAGAATAGAATAGAATAGAATAGAATAGAATAGAATAGAATAGAACAGACCAGAACAGAATAGAATCGAACAGAATAGAATAGAATAGAAAAGAATAGAACAGAATAGAATAGAATCGAACAGAATAGAATAGAACAGAACAGAATAGAATAGAATAGAATAGAACAGAACAGAAGAGAATGGAATAGAATAGAACAGAACAGAATAGAATAGAATCGAATCGAACAGAATGCAACAGAACAGAACAGAATAGAATAGAATAGAAAATAATAGAACAGAATAGAATAGAATCGAACAGAATAGAAAATAATAGAACAGAATAGAATAGAACAGAACTGAATAGAACAGAACACAACACAACAGAACAGAATAGAATAGAATAGAATAGAACAGAACCTAATAGAACAGAACAGAACTGAATAGAACAGAATAGAATAGAATGGAATAGAACACAATAGAATAGAATAGAACAGAATAGAACAGATTAGAATAGAATAGAATACAACAGAACAGAAAAAAACATAGAACAGAAGAGAACAGAATAGAATAGAACAGAATATAATAGAACAGAATAGAATAGAATAGAATAGAATAGAATAGAATAGAACAGAACAGAACAGAACAGAACAGAACAGAACAGAATAGAATAGAATAGAATAGAACAGAATAGAATAGAATAGAACAGAATAGAATAGAATAGAACAGAAGAGAATAGAGTAGAACAGAACAGAAGAGAATAGAATAGAATTTAACAGAATAGAACAGAACTGAACAGAACAGAACAGTATAGAATAGAATAGAACAGGACAGAACAGAACAGAATAGAATAGAACAGAATAGAACAGAACAGAATAGAATAGAATAGAATAGAATAGAATAGAACAGAACAGAACAGAACAGAATAGAACAGAGGAGAACAGAATAGAATAGAACAGAATAGAATAGAATAGAACAGAGGCTAATAGAACAGAACAGAACTGAATAGAACAGAATAGAATAGAATGGAATAGAACACAATATAATAGAATAGAACAGAATAGAACAGATTAGAATAGAATAGAATAGAACAGAACAGAACAGAAAAAATAGAACAGAAGAGAACAGAATACAATAGAACAGAATAGAATAGAATAGAATAGAATAGAATAGAATAGAATAGAATAGAATAGAATAGAATAGAATAGAATAGAATAGAATAGAATAGAACAGAGCAGAATAAAACAGAATAGAACAGAACAGAATAGAATAGAATAGAATAGAACAGACCCTAATACAACAGAACAGAACTGAATAGAACAGAATAGAATAGAATGGAAAAGAACACAATAGAATAGAATAGAACAGAATAGAACAGATTAGAATAGAATAGAATAGAACAGAAAAGAATAGAAAAGAACAGAATAGAATAGAACAGAATAGAATAGAATAGAACAGAACAGAATAGAATAGAATAGAACAGAACAGAACAGAATAGAAAAGAATAGAACAGAATAAAACAGAACAGAACAGAACAGAACAGAATAGAATAAAATAGAACAGGACAGAACAGAATAGAATAGATTAGAACAGAATAGAACAGAACAGAATAGAATAGAATAGAATAGAATAGAATAGAATAGAATAGAATAGAATAGAATAGAATAGAATAGAATAGAATAGAATAGAACAGAACAGAACAGAATAGAATCGAACAAAATAGAATAGAATAGAAAAGAATAGAACAGAATCGAATAGAATCGAACAGAATAGAATAGAACAGAATAGAATAGAATAGAATAAAACAGAACAGAAAAGAATAGAATACAATAGAACAGAACAGAATAGAATAGAATCGAATCGAACAGAATAGAACAGAACAGAACAGAATAGCATAGAATAGAAAATAATAGAACAGAATAGAATAGAATCGAACAGAATAGAAAATAATAGAACAGAATAGAATAGAACAGAACTGAATAGAACAGAACACAACACAACAGAACAGAATAGAATAGAATAGAACAGAACAGAACTGAATAGAATAGAATAGAACAGAATAAAACAGAACAGAACAGAACAGAATAGAATAAAATAGAACAGGACAGAACAGAATAGAATAGATTAGAACAGAATAGAACAGAACAGAATAGAATAGAATAGAATAGAATAGAATAGAATAGAACAGAACAGAACAGAATAGAATCGAACATAATAGAATAGAATAGAAAAAAATAGAACAGAATAGAATAGAATCGAACAGAATAGAATAGAACAGAATAGAATAGAATAGAATAGAATAGAACAGTTCAGAAGAGAATAGAATAGAATTGAACAGAACAGAATAGAACAGAACTGATTAGAACAGAACACAAGACAACAGAACAGAATAGAATAGAATAGAATAGAACAGAACCGAATAGAACAGAACAGAACTGAATAGAACAGAATAGAATAGAATGGAATAGAACACAATAGAATAGAATAGAACAGTATAGAACAGATTAGAATAGAATAGAATAGAACAGAACAGAACAGAAAAAAATAGAACAGAAGAGAACAGAATAGAATAGAACAGAATAGAATAGAACAGAACAGAACAGAACAGAACAGAATCGAATAGAATAGAATAGAACAGAACCGAATAGAACAGTACAGAACTCAATTGAACAGAATAGAATAGAATGGAATAGAAAACAATATATTAGAATAGAACAGATTAGAATAGAAAAGAATAGAACAGAACAGAACAGAATAGAACAGAATAGAACAGATCACAACACAACAGAACAGAATAGAATAGAATAGAATAGAACAGAAGCGAATAGAACAGAAGAGAACTGAATAGAACAGAATAGAATAGAATAGAATAGAACAGAAAAGAATAGAATAGAACAGAATAGAATAGAATAGAACATAACAAAGTAGAATAGAATAGAATAGCATAGAACAGAACAGAATAGAATAGAATAGAACAGAATAGAATAGAATAGAACTGAATATAATAGAATAGAACAGAACAGAACAGAATAGAATAGAATATAACAGAATAGAACAGAACCGAACAGAACAGAACAGAACAGAGTAGAATAGAATAGAACAGGACAGAACAGAATAGAATAGAATAGACCAGAAAAGAACAAAGTAGAACAGAACACAAAACAACAGAATAGAATAGAATAGAATAGAATAGAATAGAATAGAATAGAATAGAATAGAACAGAATAGAATAGAATCGAACAGAATAGAATAGAACAGAATAAAACAGAACAGAACAGAATAGAATAGAATAGAATAGAATAGAACAGAACAGAATAGAATAGAATAGACTAGAATAGAAGAGAATAGAATAGAACAGAACAGAATAGAACAGAATAGAACAGAACAGAATAGAACAGAACACAACACAACAGAACAGAATAGAATAGAATAGAATAGAACAGAATAGAATAGAATAGAAGAGAAAAGAACAGAATAGAGCAGAATTGAACAGAATAGATCAGAATAGAATAGAACAGAACAGAAGAGAATAGAATGGAATAGAACAAAACAGAATAGAATAGAATAGAATAGAATAGAATAGAATAGAATAGAATAGAATAGAATAGAATAGAATAGAACAGAATAGAATAGAATAGAATAGAACAGAATAGAATAGAATAGAACAGAATAGAAAAGAATAGAATAGAATAGAACAGAACAGAACAGAATAGCATAGAATGGAATAGAATAGAATAGAATAAAACAGAACAGATTAGAACAGAATAGAACAGAACAGAATAAAACAGAACACAACACAACAGAACAGAATCGAACAGAATAGAATAGAACAGAATAGAATAGAATAGAATAGAACAGAATAGATTAGAATAGAATAGAATAGAAGAACAGAACAGAACAGAATAGAATCGAACAGAATAGAATAGAATAGAATAGAATAGAACAGAATAGAATAGAATCGAACAGAATAGAATAGAATAGAACAGAATAGAAATGAATAGAATAGAATAGAACAGAACAGAATAGAATAGAATGGAATAGAATAGAATAGAATAGAACAGAACAGAATAGAACAGAATAGAACAGAACAGAATAAAACAGAACACAACACAACAGAACAGAATCGAATAGAATAGAATAGAACAGAACCGAATAGAACAGTACAGAACTGAATAGAACAGAATAGAATAGAATGGAATAGAAAACAATATATTAGAATAGAACAGATTAGAATAGAAAAGAATAGAACAGAACAGAACAGAATAGAACAGAATGGAACAGATCACAACACAACAGAACAGAATAGAATAGAATAGAATAGAACAGAAGCGAATAGAACAGAAGAGAACTGAATAGAACAGAATAGAATAGAATAGAATAGAACAGAAAAGAATAGAATAGAACAGAATAGAATAGAATAGAACATAACAAAGTAGAATAGAACAGAACAGAATAGAATAGAATAGAATAGAAAAGAATAGAACAGAATAGAATAGAATAGAATAGAATAGAATAGAATAGAATAGAATAGAACAGAACAGAACAGAATAGAATAGAATATAACAGAATAAAACATAACAGAACAGAATAGAACAGAACAGAGTAGAATAGAATAGAACAGGACAGAACAGAAAAGAATAGAATAGAACAGAAAAGAACAGAACAGAATAGAATAGAATAGAATAGAATAGAATAGAATAGAATAGAATAGAATGGAATCGAATAGAATAGAATAGAACAGAAGAAAATAGAACAGAACACAACACAACAGAATAGAATAGAATAGAATAGAATAGAATAGAATAGAATAGAACAGAATAGAATATAATCGAACAGAATAGAATAGAATAGAACAGAATAAAACAGAACAGAACAGAATAGAATAGAATAGAATAGAATAGAATAGAACAGAACAGAATAGAATAGAATAGACTAGAATAGAATAGAATAGAAGAGAACAGAATAGAACAGAATAGAACAGAACAGAATAGAACATAACACAACACAACAGAAAAGAATAGAATAGAATAGAATAGAACAGAATAGAATAGAATTGAACAGAATAGAATAGAATAGAACAGAAGAGAATAGAATAGAACAGAACAGAACAGAATAGAATAGAATTTAACAGAATAGAACAGAACAGAACAGAACAGAACAGTATAGAATAGAATAGAACAGGACAGAACAGAACAGAATAGAATAGAACAGAATAGAACAGAACTGAATAGAATAGAATAGAATAGAACAGAATAGAATAGAACAGATCAGAACAGAACAGAATAGAATAGAATAGAAGAGAAAAGAACAGAATAGAACAGAATAGAATAGAATAGAACAGAATAGAATAGAACAGAACAGAAGAGAATAGAATGGAATAGAACAGAACAGAATAGAATAGAATCGAACAGAATAGAATAGAACAGAATAGAATAGAATAGAATAGAATAGAACAGTTCAGAAGAGAATAGAATAGAATTGAACAGAACAGAATAGAACAGAACTGATTAGAACAGAACACAAGACAACAGAACAGAATAGAATAGAATAGAATAGAACAGAACCGAATAGAACAGAACAGAACTGAATAGAACAGAATAGAATAGAATGGAATAGAACACAATAGAATAGAATAGAACAGTATAGAACAGATTAGAATAGAATAGAATAGAACAGAACAGAACAGAAAAAAATAGAACAGAAGAGAACAGAATAGAATAGAACAGAATAGAATAGAACAGAACAGAACAGAACAGAACAGAATCGAATAGAATAGAATAGAACAGAACCGAATAGAACAGTACAGAACTCAAATGAACAGAATAGAATAGAATGGAATAGAAAACAATATATTAGAATAGAACAGATTAGAATAGAAAAGAATAGAACAGAACAGAACAGAATAGAACAGAATAGAACAGATCACAACACAACAGAACAGAATAGAATAGAATAGAAGAGAACAGAAGCGAATAGAACAGAAGAGAACTGAATAGAACAGAATAGAATAGAATAGAATAGAACAGAAAAGAATAGAATAGAACAGAATAGAATAGAATAGAACATAACAAAGTAGAATAGAATAGAATAGCATAGAACAGAACAGAATAGAATAGAATAGAACAGAATAGAATAGAATAGAACTGAATATAATAGAATAGAACAGAACAGAACAGAATAGAATAGAATATAACAGAATAGAACAGAACCGAACAGAACAGAACAGAACAGAGTAGAATAGAATAGAACAGGACAGAACAGAATAGAATAGAATAGAACAGAAAAGAACAGAAGAGAATAGAATAGAATAGAATAGAATAGAATAGAATAGAATAGAATGGAATAGAATAGAATAGAATAGAATAGAACAGAACAAAATAGAACAGAACACAAAACAACAGAATAGAATAGAATAGAATAGAATAGAATAGAATAGAACAGAATAGAATAGAATCGAACAGAATAGAATAGAACAGAATAAAACAGAACAGAACAGAATAGAATAGAATAGAATAGAATAGAACAGAACAGAATAGAATAGAATAGACTAGAATAGAAGAGAATAGAATAGAACAGAACAGAATAGAACAGAATAGAACAGAACAGAATAGAATAGAACACAACACAACAGAACAGAATAGAATAGAATAGAATAGAACAGAATAGAATAGAATAGAAGAGAAAAGAACAGAATAGAGCAGAATTGAACAGAATAGAACAGAATAGAATAGAACAGAACAGAAGAGAATAGAATGGAATAGAACAAAACAGAATAGAATAGAATAGAATAGAATAGAATAGAATAGAATAGAATAGAATAGAATAGAATAGAACAGAATAGAATAGAATAGAATAGAACAGAATAGAATAGAATAGAACAGAATAGAAAAGAATAGAATAGAATAGAACAGAACAGAACAGAATAGCATAGAATGGAATAGAATAGAATAGAATAAAACAGAACAGATTAGAACAGAATAGAACAGAACAGAATAAAACAGAACACAACACAACAGAACAGAATCGAACAGAATAGAATAGAACAGAATAGAATAGAATAGAATAGAACAGAATAGATTAGAATAGAATAGAATAGAAGAACAGAACAGAACAGAATAGAATCGAACAGAATAGAATAGAATAGAATAGAATAGAACAGAATAGAATAGAATCGAACAGAGTAGAATAGAATAGAACAGAATAGAAATGAATAGAATAGAATAGAACAGAACAGAATAGATAGAATGGAATAGAATAGAATAGAATAGAACAGAACAGAATAGAACAGAATAAAACAGAACAGAATAAAACAGAACACAACACAACAGAACAGAATCGAATAGAATAGAATAGAACAGAACCGAATAGAACAGTACAGAACTGAATAGAACAGAATAGAATAGAATGGAATAGAAAACAATATATTAGAATAGAACAGATTAGAATAGAAAAGAATAGAACAGAACAGAACAGAATAGAACAGAATGGAACAGATCACAACACAACAGAACAGAATAGAATAGAATAGAATAGAACAGAAGCGAATAGAACAGAAGAGAACTGAATAGAACAGAATAGAATAGAATAGAATAGAACAGAAAAGAATAGAATAGAACAGAATAGAATAGAATAGAACATAACAAAGTAGAATAGAACAGAACAGAATAGAATAGAATAGAATAGAAAAGAATAGAACAGAATAGAATAGAATAGAATAGAATAGAATAGAATAGAATAGAACAGAACAGAACAGAATAGAATAGAATATAACAGAATAAAACATAACAGAACAGAATAGAACAGAACAGAGTAGAATAGAATAGAACAGGACAGAACAGAAACGAATAGAATAGAACAGAAAAGAACAGAACAGAATAGAATAGAATAGAATAGAATAGAATAGAATAGAATAGAATAGAATGGAATCGAATAGAATAGAATAGAACAGAAGAAAATAGAACAGAACACAACACAACAGAATAGAATAGAATAGAATAGAATAGAATAGAATAGAACAGAATAGAATATAATCGAACAGAATAGAATAGAATAGAACAGAATAAAACAGAACAGAACAGAATAGAATAGAATAGAATAGAATAGAATAGAACAGAACAGAATAGAATAGAATAGACTAGAATAGAATAGAATAGAAGAGAACAGAATAGAACAGAATAGAACAGAACAGAATAGAACAGAACACAACACAACAGAAAAGAATAGAATAGAATAGAATAGAACAGAATAGAATAGAATTGAACAGAATAGAATAGAATAGAACAGAGGAGAATAGAATAGAACAGAACAGAACAGAATAGAATAGAATTTAACAGAATAGAACAGAACAGAACAGAACAGAACAGTATAGAATAGAATAGAACAGGACAGAACAGAACAGAATAGAATAGAACAGAATAGAACAGAACTGAATAGAATAGAATAGAATAGAACAGAATAGAATAGAACAGAACAGAACAGAACAGAATAGAATAGAATAGAAGAGAAAAGAACAGAATAGAACAGAATAGAATAGAATAGAACAGAATAGAATAGAACAGAACAGAAGAGAATAGAATGGAATAGAACAGAACAGAATAAAATAGAATAGAATAGAATAGAATAGAATAGAATAGAATAGAATAGAATAGAACAGAACAGAATAGAACAGAATAGAATAGAATAGAACAGAATAAACAGAATAGAATAGAACAGAATAGAACAGAATAGAACAGAATAGAGTAGAATAGAATACAATAGAATAGAATAGAATAGCACAGAATAGAATAGAACAGAACAAAATAGAACACAACACAACACAACACAGCAGAATAGAATAGAATAGAATAGAATAGAATAGAACAAAACGGAGTAGAACAGAATAGAACTGAATAGAACAGAATAGAATAGAATAGAATAGAACACAATAGAATAGAATAGAACAGAATAGAACAGATTAGAATAGAATAGAACAGAACAGAACAGAACAGAACAGAATAGAATAGAATAGAACAGAATATAACGGAACAGAACAGAACAGAACAGAATAGAATAAAATAGAACAGGACAGAACAGAATAGAATAGATTAGAACAGAATAGAACAGAACAGAATAGAATAGAATAGAATAGAATAGAATAGAATAGAATAGAATAGAATAGAATAGAACAGAACAGAACAGAATAGAATCGAACATAATAGAATAGAATAGAAAAGAATAGAACAGAATAGAATAGAATCGAACAGAATAGAATAGAACAGAACAGAATAGAATAGAATAGAATAGAACAGAACAGAAGAGAATGGAATAGAATAGAACAGAACAGAATAGAATAGAATCGAATCGAACAGAATGGAACAGAACAGAACAGAATAGAATAGAATAGAAAATAATAGAACAGAATAGAATAGAATCGAACAGAATAGAAAATAATAGAACAGAATAGAATAGAACAGAACTGAATAGAACAGAACACAACACAACAGAACAGAATAGAATAGAATAGAATAGAACAGAACCTAATAGAACAGAACAGAACTGAATAGAACAGAATAGAATAGAATGGAATAGAACACAATAGAATAGAATAGAACAGAATAGAACAGATTAGAATAGAATAGAATACAACAGAACAGAAAAAAAATTAGAACAGAAGAGAACAGAATAGAATAGAACAGAATATAATAGAACAGAATAGAATAGAATAGAATAGAATAGAATAGAATAGAATAGAACAGAACAGAACAGAACAGAACAGAACAGAATCGAACAGAATAGAATAGAATAGAACAGAATAGAAATGAATAGAATAGAATAGAACAGAACAGAATAGAATAGAATGGAATAGAATAGAATAGAATAGAACAGAACAGAATAGAACAGAATAGAACAGAACAGAATAAAACAGAACACAACACAACAGAACAGAATCGAATAGAATAGAATAGAACAGAACCGAATAGAACAGTACAGAACTGAATAGAACAGAATAGAATAGAATGGAATAGAAAACAATATATTAGAATAGAACAGATTAGAATAGAAAAGAATAGAACAGAACAGAACAGAATAGAACAGAATGGAACAGATCACAACACAACAGAACAGAATAGAATAGAATAGAATAGAACAGAAGCGAATAGAACAGAAGAGAACTGAATAGAACAGAATAGAATAGAATAGAATAGAACAGAAAAGAATAGAATAGAACAGAATAGAATAGAATAGAACATAACAAAGTAGAATAGAATAGAATAGCATAGAACAGAACAGAATAGAAAAGAATAGAACAGAATAGAATAGAATAGAATAGAATAGAATAGAATAGAATAGAACAGAACAGAACAGAATAGAATAGAATATAACAGAATAAAACATAACAGAACAGAATAGAACAGAACAGAGTAGAATAGAATAGAACAGGACAGAACAGAAAAGAATAGAATAGAACAGAAAAGAACAGAACAGAATAGAATAGAATAGAATAGAATAGAATAGAATAGAATAGAATGGAATCGAATAGAATAGAATAGAACAGAAGAAAATAGAACAGAACACAACACAACAGAATAGAATAGAATAGAATAGAACAGAATAGAATAGAACAGAATAGAATATAATCGAACAGAATAGAATAGAATAGAACAGAATAAAACAGAACAGAACAGAATAGAATAGAATAGAATAGAATAGAATAGAACAGAACAGAATAGAATAGAATTTAACAGAATAGAACAGAACAGAACAGAACAGAACAGTATAGAATAGAATAGAACAGGACAGAACAGAACAGAATAGAATAGAACAGAATAGAACAGAACTGAATAGAATAGAATAGAATAGAACAGAATAGAATAGAACAGAACAGAACAGAACAGAATAGAATAGAATAGAAGAGAAAAGAACAGAATAGAACAGAATAGAATAGAATAGAACAGAATAGAATAGAACAGAACAGAAGAGAATAGAATGGAATAGAACAGAACAGAATAAAATAGAATAGAATAGAATAGAATAGAATAGAATAGAATAGAATAGAATAGAATAGAATAGAACAGAACAGAATAGAACAGAATAGAATAGAATAGAACAGAATAAACAGAATAGAATAGAACAGAATAGAACAGAATAGAACAGAATAGAGTAGAATAGAATACAATAGAATAGAATAGAATAGCACAGAATAGAATAGAACCGAACAAAATAGAACACAACACAACACAACACAGCAGAATAGAATAGAATAGAATAGAATTGAATAGAACAAAACGGAGTAGAACAGAATAGAACTGAATAGAACAGAATAGAATAGAATAGAATAGAACACAATAGAATAGAATAGAACAGAATAGAACAGATTAGAATAGTATAGAACAGAACAGAACAGAACAGAACAGAATAGAATAGAATAGAACAGAATAAAACGGAACAGAACAGAACAGAACAGAATAGAATAAAGTAGAACAGGACAGAACAGAATAGAATAGATTAGAACAGAATAGAACAGAACAGAATAGAATAGAATAGAATAGAATAGAATAGAATAGAATAGAATAGAACAGAACAGAACAGAATAGAATCGAACATAATAGAATAGAATAGAAAAGAATAGAACAGAATAGAATAGAATCGAACAGAATAGAATAGAACAGAACAGAATAGAATAGAATAGAATAGAACAGAACAGAAGAGAATGGAATAGAATAGAACAGAACAGAATAGAATAGAATCGAATCGAACAGAATGGAACAGAACAGAACAGAATAGAATAGAATAGAAAATAATAGAACAGAATAGAATAGAATCGAACAGAATAGAAAATAATAGAACAGAATAGAATAGAACAGAACTGAATAGAACAGAACACAACACAACAGAACAGAATAGAATAGAATAGAATAGAACAGAACCTAATAGAACAGAACAGAACTGAATAGAACAGAATAGAATAGAATGGAATAGAACACAATAGAATAGAATAGAACAGAATAGAACAGATTAGAATAGAATAGAATACAACAGAACAGAAAAAAAATTAGAACAGAAGAGAACAGAATAGAATAGAACAGAATATAATAGAACAGAATAGAATAGAATAGAATAGAATAGAATAGAATAGAATAGAATAGAATAGAATAGAATAGAACAGAACAGAACAGAACAGAACAGAACAGAATAGAATAGAATAGAATAGAATAGAACAGAATAGAATAGAATAGAACAGAACAGAATAGAATCGAACAGAATAGAATAGAATAGAACAGAATAGAACAGAACAGAATAGAATAGAATAGAATAGAATAGAACAGAATAGAATAGAATAGAACAGAACAGAGTAGAATCGAACAGAATAGAATAGAATAGAACAGAATAGAACAGAACAGATTAGAATAGAACAGAATAAAATAGAACAGAATAAAATAGAATAGAACAGAACAGAATAGAACAGAATAGAACAGAACTGAATAGAACAGAACACAACACAACAGAACAGAATAGAATAGAATAGAATAGAACAGAACCGAATAGAACAGAACAGAACTGAATAGAACAGAATAGAATAGAATTGAATAGAACACAATAGAATAGAATATCACAGAATCGAACAGATTAGAATAGAATAGAATAGAACAGAACAGAACAGAAAAAATAGAACAGAAGAGAACAGAATAGAATAGAACAGAATAGAATAGAACAGAACAGAACAGAACAGAATAGAATAGAATAGAATTGAATAGAACAGAACAGAATCGAATCGAATCGAATCGAACAGAATAGAACAGAACAGAACAGAATAGAATAGAATAGAAAAGAATAGAACAGAATAGAATAGAATCGAACAGAAGAGAATAGAATAGAACAGAATAGATTAGAATAGAATAGAATAGAACAATCAGAACAGAACAGAATAGAATCGAACAGAATAGAATAGAATAGAATAGAATAGAATAGAATAGAACAGAATAGAATAGAATCGAACAGAATAGAATAGAATAGAACAGAATAGAAATGTATAGAATATAATAGAACAGAACAGAATAGAATAGCATGGAATAGAATAGAATAGAATAGAACAGAACAGAATAGAACAGAATAGAACAGAACAGAATAAAACAGAACACAACACAACAGAACAGAATCGAATAGAATAGAATAGAACAGAACCGAATAGAACAGTACAGAACTGAATAGAACAGAATAGAATAGAATGGAATAGAAAACAATATATTAGAATAGAACAGATTAGAATAGAAAAGAATAGAACAGAACAGAACAGAATAGAACAGAATGGAACAGATCACAACACAACAGAACAGAATAGAATAGAATAGAATAGAACAGAAGCGAATAGAACAGAAGAGAACTGAATAGAACAGAATAGAATAGAATAGAATAGAACAGAAAAGAATAGAATAGAACAGAATAGAATAGAATAGAACATAACAAAGTAGAATAGAATAGAATAGCATAGAACAGAACAGAATAGAAAAGAATAGAACAGAATAGAATAGAATAGAACAGAATAGAATAGAATAGAACAGAACAGAACAGAATAGAATAGAATATAACAGAATAAAACATAACAGAACAGAATAGAACAGAACAGAGTAGAATAGAATAGAACAGGACAGAACAGAAAAGAATAGAATAGAACAGAAAAGAACAGAATAGAATAGAATAGAATAGAATAGAATAGAATAGAATGGAATAGAATAGAATAGAATAGAACAGAAGAAAATAGAACAGAACACAACACAACAGAATAGAATAGAATAGAATAGAATAGAATAGAATAGAATAGAATAGAACAGAATAGAATAGAATCGAACAGAATAGAATAGAATAGAACAGAATAAAACAGAACAGAACAGAATAGAATAGAATAGAATAGAATAGAACAGAACAGAATAGAATAGAATAGACTAGAATAGAATAGAATAGAAGAGAACAGAATAGAACAGAATAGAACAGAACAGAATAGAACAGAACACAACACAACAGAAAAGAATAGAATAGAACAGAATAGAACAGAATAGAATAGAATTGAACAGAATAGAATAGAATAGAACAGAAGAGAATAGAATAGAACAGAACAGAACAGAATAGAATAGAATTTAACAGAATAGAACAGAACAGAACAGAACAGAACAGTATAGAATAGAATAGAACAGGACAGAACAGAACAGAATAGAATAGAACAGAATAGAACAGAACTGAATAGAATAGAATAGAATAGAACAGAATAGAATAGGATAGAATAGAATAGAATAGAACAGAACAGAACAGAACAAAATAGAACAGAGGAGAACAGAATAGAATAGAACAGATTAGAATAGAACAGAACAGAACAGAACAGAATAGAATAGAATAGAAGAGAAAAGAACAGAATAGAACAGAATAGAATAGAATAGAACAGAATAGAATAGAACAGAACAGAAGAGAATAGAATGGAATAGAACAGAACAGAATAAAATAGAATAGAATAGAATAGAATAGAATAGAATAGAACAGAATAGAATAGAATAGAACAGAATAAACAGAATAGAATAGAACAGAATAGAACAGAATAGAACAGAATAGAGTAGAATAGAATACAATAGAATAGAATAGAATAGCACAGAATAGAATAGAACAGAACAAAATAGAACACAACACAACACAACACAGCAGAATAGAATAGAATAGAACAAAACGGAGTAGAACAGAATAGAACTGAATAGAACAGAATAGAATAGAATAGAATAGAACACAATAGAATAGAATAGAACAGAATAGAACAGATTAGAATAGAATAGAACAGAACAGAACAGAACAGAACAGAATAGAATAGAATAGAACAGAATAAAACGGAACAGAACAGAACAGAACAGAATAGAATAAAATAGAACAGGACAGAACAGAATAGAATAGATTAGAACAGAATAGAACAGAACAGAATAGAATAGAATAGAATAGAATAGAATAGAATAGAATAGAATAGAATAGAATAGAACAGAACAGAACAGAATAGAATCGAACAGAATAGAATAGAATTGAAAAGAATAGAACAGAATAGAATAGAATCGAACAGAATAGAATAGAACAGAACAGAATAGAATAGAATAGAATAGAACAGAACAGAAGAGAATGGAATAGAATAGAACAGAACAGAATAGAATAGAATCGAATCGAACAGAATGGAACAGAACAGAACAGAATAGAATAGAATAGAAAATAATAGAACAGAATAGAATAGAATCGAACAGAATAGAAAATAATAGAACAGAATAGAATAGAACAGAACTGAATAGAACAGAACACAACACAACAGAACAGAATAGAATAGAATAGAATAGAACAGAACCTAATAGAACAGAACAGAACTGAATAGAACAGAATAGAATAGAATGGAATAGAACACAATAGAATAGAATAGAACAGAATAGAACAGATTAGAAGAGAATAGAATACAACAGAACAGAAAAAAAAAATAGAACAGAAGAGAACAGAATAGAATAGAACAGAATATAATAGAACAGAATAGAATAGAATAGAATAGAATAGAATAGAATAGAACAGAACAGAACAGAACAGAACAGAACAGAATAGAATAGAATAGAATAGAATAGAACAGAATAGAATAGAATAGAACAGAATAGAATAGAATAGAACAGAAGAGAATAGAGTAGAACAGAACAGAAGAGAATAGAATAGAATTTAACAGAATAGAACAGAACTGAACAGAACAGAACAGTATAGAATAGAATAGAACAGGACAGAACAGAACAGAATAGAATAGAACAGTATAGAACAGAACAGAATAGAATAGAATAGAATAGAATAGAATAGAATAGAATAGAACAGAACAGAACAGAACAGAATAGAACAGAGGAGAACAGAATAGAATAGAACAGAATAGAATAGAATAGAACAGAAGCTAATAGAACAGAACAGAACTGAATAGAACAGAATAGAATAGAATGGAATAGAACACAATATAATAGAATAGAACAGAATAGAACAGATTAGAATAGAATAGAATAGAACAGAACAGAACAGAAAAAAATAGAACAGAAGAGAACAGAATACAATAGAACAGAATAGAATAGAATAGAATAGAATAGAATAGAATAGAATAGAATAGAATAGAATAGAATAGAACAGAACAGAATAAAACAGAATAGAACAGAACAGAATAGAATAGAATAGAATAGAACAGAACCTAATACAACAGAACAGAACTGAATAGAACAGAATAGAATAGAATGGAAAAGAACACAATAGAATAGAATAGAACAGAATAGAACAGATTAGAATAGAATAGAATAGAACAGAAAAGAATAGAAAAGAACAGAATAGAATAGAACAGAATAGAATAGAATAGAACAGAATAGAATAGAATCGAACAGAATAGAAAATAATAGAACAGAATAGAATAGAACAGAACTGAATAGAACAGAACACAACACAACAGAACAGAATAGAATAGAATAGAACAGAACAGAACTGAATAGAATAGAATAGAACAGAATAAAACAGAACAGAACAGAACAGAATAGAATAAAATAGAACAGGACAGAACAGAATAGAATAGATTAGAACAGAATAGAACAGAACAGAATAGAATAGAATAGAATAGAATAGAATAGAACAGAACAGAACAGAATAGAATCGAACATAATAGAATAGAATAGAAAAAAATAGAACAGAATAGAATAGAATCGAACAGAATAGAATAGAACAGAATAGAATAGAATAGAATAGAATAGAACAGTTCAGAAGAGAATAGAATAGAATTGAACAGAACAGAATAGAACAGAACTGATTAGAACAGAACACAAGACAACAGAACAGAATAGAATAGAATAGAATAGAATAGAACAGAACCGAATAGAACAGAACAGAACTGAATAGAACAGAATAGAATAGAATGGAATAGAACACAATAGAATAGAATAGAACAGTATAGAACAGATTAGAATAGAATAGAATAGAACAGAACAGAACAGAAAAAAATAGAACAGAAGAGAACAGAATAGAATAGAACAGAATAGAATAGAACAGAACAGAACAGAACAGAACAGAATAGAATAGAATAGAATAGAACAGAACAGAACACAATAGAATAGAATAGAACAGAATAGAATAGAACAGAACAGAACAGAATATAATCGAACAAAATAGAATAGAATAGAAAAGAATAGAACAGAATAGAATAGAATCGAACAGAATAGAATAGAATAGAACAGAATAGAATAGAATTGAACAGAATAGAATAGAATAGAACAGAATAGAATAGAATAGAATAGAATAGAACAGAACAGAATAGAATAGAATGGAATAGAATAGTATAGAATAGAACAGAACAGATTAGAACAGAATAGAACAGAACAGAATAGAACAGAACACAACACAACAGAACAGAATATAATAGAATAAAATAGAATAGAACAGAACCGAATAGAACAGTACAGATCTGAATAGAACAGAATAGAATAGAATGGAATAGAACACAATAGAATAGAATAGAACAGATTAGAATAGAAAAGAATAGAACAGAACAGAACAGAATAGAACAGATTAGAACAGATCACAACACAACAGAACAGAATAGAACAGAATAGAATAGAACAGAAGCGAAAAGAACAGAAGAGAACTGAATAGAACAGAATAGAATAGAATAGAATAGAATAGAACAGAAAAGAATAGAATAGAACAGAATAGAATAGAATAGAACATAACAAAGTAGAATAGAATAGAATAGCATAGAACAGAAGAGAATAGAATAGAATAGAACAGAATAGAATAGAATAGAACAGAATAGAATAGAATAGAACAGAACAGAACAGAATAGAATAGAATATATCAGAATAGAACAGAACAGAACAGAACAGTAAAGAACAGAGTAGAATAGAATAGAACAGGACAGAACAGAATAGAATAGAATAGAATACAAAAGAACAGAACAGAAGAGAATAGAATAGAATAGAATAGAATAGAATAGAATAGAATAGAATAGAATAGAATAGAATAGAATGGAATGGAATAGAATAGAATAGAATAGAATAGAACTGATCAAAATAGAACAGAACACAACACAACAGAATAGAATAGAATAGAATACAATAGAATAGAACGGAATAGAATAGAATCGAACAGAATAGAATTGAATAGAACAGAATAGAACAGAACAGAACAGAATAATATAGAATAGAATAGAACAGGACAGAATAGAATAGAATAGACTAGAATGGAATAGAATAGAATAGAATAGAATAGAATAGAATAGAACAGAACAGAATAGAACAGAATAGAACAGAACAGAATAGAACAGAACACAACACAACAGAACAGAATAGAATAGAATAGAATAGAACAGAATAGAATAGAATAGAACAGAACCGAATAGAACAGTACAGATCTGAATAGAACAGAATAGAATAGAATGGAATAGAACACAATAGAATAGAATAGAACAGATTAGAATAGAAAAGAATAGAACAGAACAGAACAGAATAGAACAGATTAGAACAGATTACAACACACCAGAACAGAATAGAACAGAATAGAATAGAACAGAAGCGAAAAGAACAGAAGAGAACTGAATAGAACAGAATAGAATAGAACAGAAAAGTATAGAATATAACAGAATAGAATAGAATAGAACATAACAAAGTAGAATAGAATAGAATAGCATAGAACAGAAGAGAATAGAATAGAATAGAACAGAATAGAATAGAATAGAACAGAATAGAATAGAATAGAACAGAACAGAAGAGAATAGAATAGAATATATCAGAATAGAACAGAACAGAACAGAACAGTACAGAACAGAGTAGAATAGAATAGAACAGGACAGAACAGAATAGAATAGAATAGAATACAAAAGAACAGAACAGAAGAGAATAGAATAGAATAGAATAGAATAGAATAGAATAGAATAGAATAGAATAGAATAGAATGGAATAGAATAGAATAGAATAGAATAGAACTGATCAAAATAGAACAGAACACAACACAACAGAATAGAATAGAATAGAATACAATAGAATAGAACGGAATAGAATAGAATCGAACAGAATAGAATTGAATAGAACAGAATAGAACAGAACAGAACAGAATAAAATAGAATAGAATAGAACAGAACAGAATAGAATAGAATAGACTAGACTAGAATAGAATAGAATAGAATAGAATAGAATAGAATAGAATAGAACAGAACAGAATAGAACAGAATAGAACAGAACAGAATAGAACAGAACACAACACAACAGAACAGTATAGAATAGAATAGAACAGGACAGAACAGAACAGAATAGAATAGAACAGAATAGAACAGAACAGAATAGAATAGAATAGAATAGAATAGAACAGAACAGAATAGAACAGAATAGAACAGAACAGAATAGAATAGAATAGAATAGAATAGAATAGAACAGAATAGAATAGAATAGAACAGAACAGAATAGAATCGAACAGAATAAAATAGAATAGAACAGACTAGACCAGAACAGACTAGAACAGAATAGAATAGAATAGAATAGAATAGAATAGAATAGAATAGAATAGAACAGAACAGAATGGAATAGAACAGAATAGAATAGAATAGAACAGAATAGAATAGAATAGAACAGAACAGAACTGAATAGAATAGAATAGAACAGAATAAAACAGAACAGAACAGAACAGAATATAATCGAACAAAATAGAATAGAATAGAAAAGAATAGAACAGAATAGAATAGAATCGAACAGAGTAGAATAGAATAGAACAGAATAGAACAGAAAAAAATAGAACAGAAGAGAACAGAAGAGAATAGAACAGAATAGAATAGAACAGAACAGAACAGAACAGAATAGAATAGAATAGAATAGAATAGAATAGAATAGAACAGAACACAATAGAATAGAATAGAACAGAATAGAATAGAACAGAACAGAACAGAATATAATCGAACAAAATAGAATAGAATAGAAAAGAATAGAACAGAATAGAATAGAATCGAACAGAATAGAATAGAATAGAACAGAATAGAATAGAATTGAACAGAATAGAATAGAATAGAACAGAATAGAATAGAATAGAATAGAATAGAACAGAACAGAATAGAATAGAATGGAATAGAATAGAATAGAATAGAACAGAACAGAATAGAACAGTATAGAACAGAACACAACACAACAGAACAGAATATAATAGAATAGAATAGAATAGAACAGAACCGAATAGAACAGTACAGATCTGAATAGAACAGAATAGAATAGAATGGAATAGAACACAATAGAATAGAATAGAACAGATTAGAATAGAAAAGAATAGAACAGAACAGAACAGAATAGAACAGATTAGAAGAGATCACAACACAACAGAACAGAATAGAACAGAATAGAATAGAACAGAAGCGAAAAGAACAGAAGAGAACTGAATAGAACAGAATAGAATAGAATAGAATAGAACAGAAAAGAATAGAATATAACAGAATAGAATAGAATAGAACATAACAAAGTAGAATAGAATAGAATAGCATAGAACAGAAGAGAATAGAATAGAATAGAACAGAATAGAATAGAATAGAACAGAATAGAATAGAATAGAACAGAACAGAACAGAATAGAATAGAATATATCAGAATAGAACAGAACAGAACAGAACAGTACAGAACAGAGTAGAATAGAATAGAACAGGACAGAACAGAATAGAATAGAATAGAATAGAAAACAACAGAACAGAAGAGAATAGAATAGAATAGAATAGAACAGAATAGAATAGAATAGAACAGAACAGAACAGAATAGAATAGAATAGAACAGAATAAAACAGAACAGAACAGAACAGAACAGAACAGAATAGAATAAAATAGAACAGGACAGAACAGAATAGAATAGATTAGAACAGAATAGAACAGAACAGAACAGAATAATATAGAATAGAATAGAACAGAACAGAATAGTATAGAATAGACTAGAATAGAATAGAATAGAATAGAATAGAATAGAATAGAATAGAACAGAACAGAATAGAACAGAATAGAACAGAACAGAATAGAACAGAACACAACACAACAGAACAGAATAGAATTGAATAGAATAGAACAGAATAGAATAGAATAGAACAGAAGAGAATAGAGTAGAACAGAAAAGAAGAGAATAGAATAGAATTTAACAGAATAGAACAGAACTGAACAGAACAGAACAGTATAGAATAGAATAGAACAGGACAGAACAGAACAGAATAGAATAGAACAGAATAGAACAGAACAGAATAGAATAGAATAGAATAGAATAGAATAGAATAAAACAGAACAGAACAGAACAGAATAGAACAGAGGAGAACAGAATAGAATAGAACAGAATAGAATAGAATAGAACAGAAGCTAATAGAACAGAACAGAACTGAATAGAACAGAATAGAATAGAATGGAATAGAACACAATATAATAGAATAGAACAGAATAGAACAGATTAGAATAGAATAGAATAGAACAGAACAGAACAGAAAAAAATAGAACAGAAGAGAACAGAATACAATAGAACAGAATATAATAGAACAGAATAGAATAGAATAGAATAGAATAGAATAGAATAGAACAGAACAGAATAAAACAGAATAGAAAAGAACAGAATAGAATAGAATAGAATAGAACAGAACCTAATACAACAGAACAGAACTGAATAGAACAGAATAGAATAGAATGGAATAGAACACAATAGAATAGAATAGAACAGAATAGAACAGATTAGAATAGAATAGAATAGAACAGAACAGAATAGAAAAGAACAGAATAGAATAGAACAGAATAGAATAGAATTGAACAGAATAGAATAGAATAGAACAGAATAGAATAGAATAGATTAGAATAGAACAGAACAGAATAGAATAGAATGGAATAGAATAGAATAGAATAGAACAGAACAGAATAGAACAGAATAGAACAGAACACAACACAACAGAACAGAATATAATAGAATAGAATAGAATAGAACAGAACCGAATAGAACAGTACAGATCTGAATAGAACAGAATAGAATAGAATGGAATAGAACACAATAGAATAGAATAGAACAGATTAGAATAGAAAAGAATAGAACAGAACAGAACAGAATAGAACAGATTAGAACAGATCACAACACAACAGAACAGAATAGAACAGAATAGAATAGAACAGAAGCGAAAAGAACAGAAGAGAACTGAATAGAACAGAATAGAATAGAATAGAATAGAACAGAAAAGAATAGAATATAACAGAATAGAATAGAATAGAACATAACAAAGTAGAATAGAATAGAATAGCATAGAACAGAAGAGAATAGAATAGAATAGAACAGAATAGAATAGAATAGAACAGAATAGAATAGAATAGAACAGAACAGAACAGAATAGACTGAATATATCAGAATAGAACAGAACAGAACAGAACAGTACAGAACAGACTAGAATAGAATAGAACAGGACAGAACAGAATAGAATAGAATAGAATAGAAAAGAACAGAACAGAAGAGAATAGAATAGAATAGAATAGAACAGAATAGAATAGAATACAACAGAACAGAACAGAATAGAATAGAATAGAACAGAATAAAACAGAACAGAACAGAACAGAACAGAACAGAATAGAATAGAATAGAATAGAACAGAATAAAACAGAACAGAACAGAACAGAACAGAACAGAATAGAATAGAATAGAATAGAATAGAATAGAATAGAAAAGAACAGAACAGAATAGAATAGAATAGAATAGAATAGAATAGAATAGAATAGAATAGAATAGAATGGAATAGAATAGAATAGAATAGAATAGAACAGATCAAAATAGAACAGAACACAACACAACAGAATAGAATAGAATAGAATACAATAGAATAGAACGGAATAGAATAGAATCGAACAGAATAGAATTGAATAGAACAGAATAGAACAGAACAGAACAGAATAATATAGAATAGAATGGAACAGAACAGAATAGTATAGAATAGACTAGAATAGAATAGAATAGAATAGAATAGAATAGAATAGAACAGAACAGAATAGAACAGAATAGAACAGAACAGAATAGAACAGAACACAACACAACAGAACAGAATAGAATTGAATAGAATAGAACAGAATAGAATAGAATAGAACAGAAGAGAATAGAGTAGAACAGAACAGAAGAGAATAGAATAGAATTTAACAGAATAGAACAGAACTGAACAGAACAGAACAGTATAGAATAGAATAGAACAGGACAGAACAGAACAGAACAGAATAGAACAGAATAGAACAGAACAGAATAGAATAGAATAGAATAGAATAGAATAGAATAGAATAGAATAGAATAGAACAGAACAGAACAGAACAGAATAGAACAGAGGAGAACAGAATAGAATAGAACAGAATAGAATAGAATAGAACAGAAGCTAATAGAACAGAACAGAACTGAATAGAACAGAATAGAATAGAATGGAATAGAACACAATATAATAGAATAGAACAGAATAGAACAGATTAGAATAGAATAGAATAGAACAGAACAGAACAGAAAAAAATAGAACAGAAGAGAACAGAATACAATAGAACAGAATATAATAGAACAGAATAGAATAGAATAGAATAGAATAGAATAGAACAGAACAGAATAAAACAGAATAGAATAAAACAGAATAGAACAGAACAGAATAGAATAGAATAGAATAGAACAGAACCTAATACAACAGAACAGAACTGAATAGAACAGAATAGAATAGAATGGAATAGAACACAATAGAATAGAATAGAACAGAATAGAACAGATTAGAATAGAATAGAATAGAACAGAACAGAATAGAAAAGAACAGAATAGAATAGAACAGAATAGAATAGAATAGAACAGAATAGAATAGAATAGAACAGAACAGAACAGAATAGAATAGAATAGAACAGAATAAAACAGAACGGAACAGAACAGAACAGAATAGAATAAAATAGAACAGGACAGAACAGAATAGAATAGATTAGAACAGAATAGAACAGAACAGAATAGAATAGAATAGAATAGAATAGAATAGAATAGAACAGAACAGAACAGAATAGAATCGAACAGAATAGAATAGAATAGAAAAGAATAGAACAGAATAGAGTAGAATCGAACAGAATAGAATAGAACAGAATAGAATAGAATAGAATAGAATAGAACAGAACAGAAGAGAATAGAATACAATAGAACAGAACAGAATAGAATAGAATCGAATCGAACAGAATAGAACAGAACAGAACAGAATAGAATAGAATAGAAAATAATAGAACAGAATAGAATAGAATAGAACAGAATAGAAAATAATAGAACAGAATAGAATAGAACAGAACTGAATAGAACAGAACACAACACAACAGAACAGAATAGAATAGAATAGAATAGAATAGAATAGAACAGAACCTAATAGAACAGAACAGAACTGAATAGAACAGAATAGAATAGAATGGAATAGAACACAATAGAAGAGAATAGAACAGAATAGAACAGATTAGAATAGAATAGAATAGAACAGAACAGAAAAGAAAAAATTAGAACAGAAGAGAACAGAATAGAATAGAACAGAACCTAATAGAACAGAACAGAACTGAATAGAACAAAATAGAACAGAACAGGACAGAACAGAATAGAATAGATTAGAACAGAATAGAAAAGAATAGAATAGAATAGAATAGAATTGAACACAACAGAACAGAATAGAATCGAACAGAATAGAATAGAATAGAACAGAATAGAACAGAATAGAATAGAAAAACAGAATAGAACAGAAGAGAATAGAATAGCATAGAATAGAATAGAATAGAATAGAATAGAATAGAACAGAACAGAACAGAACAGAATCCAAAAGAATAGAATAGAATAGAACAGAATAGAACAGAATAGAATAGAATAGAATAGAATAGAATAGAATAGAATAGAATAGAATAGAATAGAATAGAATAGAACAGAACAGAATAGAATAGAACAGAATAGAATAGAACAGAATAAAATAGAATAGATCAGAACAGAACAGAATAGAATAGAATAGAAGAGAATAAAACAGAACAGAACAGAACAGAATAGAATAAAATAGAACAGGACAGAACAGAATAGAGTAGAACAGAATAGAATAGAACAGAATAAAATAGAATAGAACAGAACAGAACAGAATAGAATAGAATAGAACAGAATAAAACAGAACAGGACAGAACAGAACAGAATAGAATAAAATAGAACAGGAGAGAACAAAATAGAATAGATGAGCACAGAATAGAACAGAATAGAATAGAATAGAATAGAATAGAATAGAATAGAATAGAATAGAACAGAACAGAACAGAATAGAATAGAATAGAAAAAAATAGAACAGAATAGAATAGCATCGAACAGAATAGAATAGAATAGAATGGAACAGAATAGAACAGAACAGAAGAGAATAGAATAGAATAGAACAGAACAGAATAGAACAGAATAGAACAGAACTGAATAGAACAGAACACAACACAACAGAACAGAATAGAATAGAATAGAATAGAACAGAACCGAATAGAGCAGAACAGAACTGAATAGAACAGAATAGAATAGAATGGAATAGAACACAATAGAACAGAACAGAACAGAATAGAACAGAATGGAACAGATCACAACACAACAGAACAGAATAGAACAGAACAGAATAGAATAAAATAGAACAGGACAGAACAGAATAGAATAGATTAGAACAGAATAGAACAGAACAGAATAGAATAGAATAGAATAGAATAGAATAGAATAGAAAAGAACAGAACAGAAGAGAATAGAGTAGAATAGAATAGAATAGAATAGAATGGAATAGAATAGAATAGAATAGAATAGAACAGATCAAAATAGAACAGAACACAACACAACAGAATAGAATAGAATAGAATACAATAGAATAGAACGGAATAGAATAGAATCGAACAGAATAGAATTGAATAGAACAGAATAGAACAGAACAGAACAGAATAATATAGAATAGAATAGAACAGAACAGAATAGAATAGAATAGACTAGAATAGAATAGAATAGAATAGAATAGAATAGAACAGAACAGAATAGAACAGAATAGAACAGAACAGAATAGAACAGAACACAACACAACAGAACAGAATAGAATAGAATAGAATAGAACAGAATAGAATAGAATAGAACAGAAGAGAATAGAGTAGAACAGAACAGAAGAGAATAGAATAGAATTTAACAGAATAGAACAGAACTGAACAGAACAGAACATTATAGAATAGAATAGAACAGGACAGAACAGAACAGAATAGAATAGAACAGAATAGAACAGAACAGAACAGAATAGAATAGAATAGAATAGAATAAAATAGAATAGAATAGAATAGAATAGAATAGAACAGAACAGAACAGAACAGAATAGAACAGAGGAGAACAGAATAGAATAGAACAGAATAGAATAGAATAGAACAGAAGCTAATAGAACAGAACAGAACTGAATAGAACAGAATAGAATAGAATGGAATAGAACATAATATAACAGAATAGAACAGAATAGAACAGATTAGAATAGAATAGAATAGAACAGAACAGAACAGAAAAAAAATAGAACAGAAGAGAACAGAATACAATAGAACAGAATATAATAGAACAGAATAGAATAGAATAGAATAGAATAGAATAGAATAGAATAGAATAGAACAGAACAGAATAAAACAGAATAGAACAGAACAGAATAGAATAGAATAGAATAGAACAGAACCTAATACAACAGAACAGAACTGAATATAACAGAATAGAATAGAATGGAATAGAACACAATAGAATAGAATAGAACAGAATAGAACAGATTAGAATAGAATAGAATAGAACAGAACAGAATAGAAAAGAACAGAATAGAATAGAACAGAATAGAATAGAATAGAACAGAATAGAATAGAATAGAACAGAACAGAACAGAATAGAATAGAATAGAACAGAATAAAACAGAACAGAACAGAACAGAACAGAATAGAATAAAATAGAACAGGACAGAACAGAATAGAATAGATTAGAACAGAATAGAACAGAACAGAATAGAATAGAATAGAATAGAATAGAATAGAATAGAATAGAATAGAACAGAAGAGAACAGAATAGAATCGAACAGAATAGAATAGAATAGAATAGAACAGAACAGAACAGAATAGAATCGAACAGAATAGAATAGAACAGAATAGAATAGAATAGAATGGAATAGAACAGAACAGAAGAGAATAGAATACAATAGAACAGAACAGAATAGAATAGAATCGAATCGAACAGAACAGAACAGAACAGAACAGAATAGAATAGAATAGAAAATAATAGAACAGAATAGAATAGAATCGAACAGAATAGAAAATAATAGAACAGAATAGAATAGAACAGAACTGAATAGAACAGAACACAACACAACAGAACAGAATAGAATAGAATAGAATAGAATAGAATAGAATAGAACAGAACCTAATAGAACAGAACAGAACTGAATAGAACAGAATAGAATAGAATGGAATAGAACACAATAGAAGAGAATAGAACAGAATAGAACAGATTAGAATAGAATAGAATAGAACAGAACAGAAAAGAAAAAAATAGAACAGAAGAGAACAGAATAGAATAGAATAGAATAGAATAGAATAGAATAGAATAGAATAGAATAGAATAGAACAGAACAGAATAAAACAGAATAGAAGAGAACAGAATAGAAAAGAATAGAATAGAATAGAATAGAATAGAATAGAATAGAATTGAACACAACAGAACAGAATAGAATCGAACAGAATAGAATAGAATAGAACAGAATAGAACAGAATAGAATAGAAAAACAGAATAGAACAGAAGAGTATAGAATAGAATAGAATAGAATAGAATAGAATAGAATAGAATAGAATAGAACAGAACAGAATCCAACAGAATAGAATAGAATAGAACAGAATAGAACAGAATAGAATAGAATAGAATAGAATAGAATAGAATAGAATAGAATAGAATAGAATAGAACAGAACAGAATAGAATAGAACAGAATAGAATAGAACAGAATAAAATAGAATAGAACAGAACAGAACAGAATAGAATAGAATAGAAGAGAATAAAACAGAACAGAACAGACAGAACAGAATAGAATAAAATAGAACAGGACAGAACAGAATAGAGTAGAACAGAATAGAATAGAACAGAATAAAATAGAATAGAACAGAACAGAACAGAATAGAATAGAATAGAACAGAATAAAACAGAACAGGAGAGAACAGAACAGAATAGAATAAAATAGAACAGGAGAGAACAGAATAGAATAGATTAGCACAGAATAGAACAGAATAGAATAGAATAGAATGGAATAGAATAGAATAGAATAGAATAGAATAGAATAGAATAGAACAGAACAGAACAGAACAGAATAGAATAGAATAGAAAAAAATAGAACAGAATAGAATAGAATCGAACAGAATAGAATAGAACAGAATAGAATAGAATAGAACAGAATAGAACAGAACAGAAGAGAATAGAATAGAATAGAACAGAACAGAATAGAACAGAATAGAACAGAACTGAATAGAACAGAACACAACACAACAGAACAGAGTAGAATAGAATAGAATAGAACAGAACCGAATAGAACAGAACAGAACTGAATAGAACAGAATAGAATAGAATGGAATAGAACACAATAGAATAGAATAGAACAGAATAGAACAGATTAGAATAGAATAGAATAGAACAGAACAGAACAGAAAAAAATAGAACAGAAGAGAACAGAATAGAATAGAACAGAATAGAATAGAACAGAACAGAACAGAACAGAATAGAATAGAATAGAATTGAATAGAACAGAACAGAATCGAATCGAATCGAATCGAACAGAATAGAACAGAACAGAACAGAATAGAATAGAATAGAAAAGAATAGAACAGAATAGAATAGAATCGAACAGAATAGAATAGAATAGAACAGAATAGATTAGAATAGAATAGAATAGAACAGAACAGAACAGAACAGAACAGAATAGAATCGAACAGAATAGAATAGAATAGAATAGAATAGAACAGAATAGAATAGAATCGAACAGAATAGAATAGAATAGAATAGAATAGAATAGAATAGAATAGAACAGAATAGAATAGAATCGAACAGAATAGAATAGAATAGAACAGAATAGAACAGAACAGAATAGAACAGAATAGAGCAGAACAGAATAAAACAGAACACAACACAACAGAACAGAATCGAATAGAATAGAATAGAACAGAACCGAATAGAACAGTACAGAACTGAATAGAACAGAATAGAATAGAATGGAATAGAAAACAATATATTAGAATAGAACAGATTAGAATAGAAAAGAATAGAACAGAACAGAACAGAATAGAACAGATTGGAACAGATCACAACACAACAGAACAGAATAGAATAGAATAGAATAGAACAGAAGCGAATAGAACAGAAGAGAACTGAATAGAACAGAATAGAATAGAATAGAATAGAACAGAAAAGATTAGAATAGAACAGAATAGAATAGAATAGAACATAACAAAGTAGAATAGAATAGAATAGCATAGTACAGAACAGAATAGAATAGAATAGAACAGAATAGAATAGAATAGAACAGAATAGAATAGAATAGAACAGAACAGAACAGAATAGAATAGAATATAACAGAATAGAACATAACAGAACAGAACAGAACAGAACAGAGTAGAATAGAATAGAACAGGACAGAACAGAAAAGAATAGAATAGAACAGAAAAGAACAGAACAGAAGAGAATAGAATAGAATAGAATAGAATAGAATAGAATGGAGTAGAATAGAATAGAATAGAACAGAAGAAAATAGAACAGAACACAACACAACAGAATAGAATAGAATAGAATAGAATAGAATAGAACAGAATAGAATAGAATCGAACAGAATAGAATAGAATAGAACAGAATAAAACAGAACAGAACAGAATAGAATAGAATAGAATAGAATAGAATAGAATAGAACAGAACAGAATAGAATAGAATAGACTAGAATAGAATAGAATAGAAGAGAACAGAATAGAACAGAATAGAACAGAACAGAATAGAATAGAATAGAACAGAACAGAACAGAATAGAACAGAATAGAATAGAATAGAACAGAATAGAATAGAACAGAACAGAAGAGAATAGAATGGAATAGTAGAGAACAGAATAAAATAGAATAGAATAGAATTGAACAGAATAGAATAGAATAGAACAGAAGAGAATAGAATAGAACAGAACAGAACAGAATAGAATAGAATTTAACAGAATAGAACAGAACAGAACAGAACAGAACAGTATAGAATAGAATAGAACAGGACAGAACAGAACAGAATAGAATAGAACAGAATAGAACAGAAATGAATAGAATAGAATAGAATAGAACAGAATAGAATAGGATAGAATAGAATAGAATAGAACAGAACAGAACAGAACAGAATAGAATAGAATAGAAAAAAGAACAGAATAGAACAGAATAGAATAGAATAGAACAGAATAGAATAGAACAGAACAGAAGAGAATAGAATGGAATAGAACAGAACAGAATAAAATAGAATAGAACAGAATAGAATAGAATAGAACAGAATAAACAGAATAGAATAGAACAGAATAGAACAGAATAGAACAGAATAGAGTAGAATAGAATACAATAGAATAGAATAGAATAGCACAGAATAGAATAGAACAGAACAAAATAGAACACAACACAACACAACACAGCAGAACAGAATAGAATACAATAGAATTGAATAGAACAGAACAGAATCGAATCGAATCGAATCGAACAGAATAGAACAGAACAGAACAGAATAGAATAGAATAGAAAAGAATAGAACAGAATAGAATAGAATCGAACAGAATAGAATAGAATAGAACAGAATAGATTAGAATAGAATAGAATAGAACAGAACAGAACAGAACAGAATAGAATCGAACAGAATAGAATAGAATAGAATAGAATAGAACAGAATAGAATAGAATCGAACAGAATAGAATAGAATAGAACAGAATAGAAATGAATAGAATAGAATAGAACAGAACAGAATAGAATAGAATCGAACAGAATAGAATAGAATAGAACAGAGTAGATTAGAATAGAATAGAATAGAACAGAACAGAACAGAACAGAATAGAATCGAACAGAATAGAATAGAATAGAATAGAATAGAACAGAATAGAATAGAATCGAACAGAATAGAATAGAATAGAACAGAATAAAACAGAATAGAACAGAATAGAATAGAATAGAATAGAATAGAACAGAACAGAATAGAATAGAATAGACTAGAATAGAATAGAATAGAAGAGAACAGAATAGAACAGAATAGAACAGAACAGAATAGAACAGAACACAACACAAAAGAACAGAATAGAATAGAATGGAATAGAACACAATAGAATAGAATAGAACAGAATAGAACAGATTAGAATAGAATAGAATAGAACAGAACAGAACAGAAAAAAATAGAACAGAAGAGAACAGAATAGAATAGAACAGAATAGAATAGAACAGAACAGAACAGAACAGAATAGAATAGAATAGAATTGAATAGAACAGAACAGAATCGAATCGAATCGAATCGAACAGAATAGAACAGAACAGAACAGAATAGAATAGAATAGAAAAGAATAGAACAGAATAGAATAGAATCGAACAGAATAGAATAGAATAGAACAGAATAAATTAGAATAGAATAGAATAGAACAGAACAGAACAGAACAGAACAGAATAGAATCGAACAGAATAGAATAGAATAGAATAGAATAGAACAGAATAGAATAGAATCGAACAGAATAGAATAGAATAGAATAGAATAGAATAGAATAGAATAGAACAGAATAGAATAGAATCGATCAGAATAGAATAGAATAGAACAGAATAGAACAGAACAGAATAGAACAGAATAGAGCAGAACAGAATAAAACAGAACACAACACAACAGAACAGAATCGAATAGAATAGAATAGAACAGAACCGAATAGAACAGTACAGAACTGAATAGAACAGAATAGAATAGAATGGAATAGAAAACAATATATTAGAATAGAACAGATTAGAATAGAAAAGAATAGAACAGAACAGAACAGAATAGAACAGAATGGAACAGATCACAACACAACAGAACAGAATAGAATAGAATAGAATAGAACAGAGGCGAATAGAACAGAAGAGAACTGAATAGAACAGAATAGAATAGAATAGAATAGAACAGAAAAGAATAGAATAGAACAGAATAGAATGGAATAGAACATAACAAAGTAGAATAGAATAGAATAGCATAGTACAGAACAGAATAGAATAGAATAGAACAGAATAGAATAGAATAGAACAGAACAGAACAGAATAGAATAGAATATAACAGAATAGAACATAACAGAACAGAACAGAACAGAACAGAGTAGAATAGAATAGAACAGGACAGAACAGAAAAGAATAGAATAGAACAGAAAAGAACAGAACAGAAGAGAATAGAATAGAATAGAATAGAATAGAATAGAATAGAATAGAATGGAGTAGAATAGAATAGAATAGAACAGAAGAAAATAGAACAGAACACAACACAACAGAATAGAATAGAATAGAATAGAATAGAATAGAATAGAATAGAATAGAACAGAATAGAATAGAATCGAACAGAATAGAATAGAATAGAACAGAATAAAAGAGAACAGAACAGAATAGAATAGAATAGAATAGAATAGAATAGAATAGAACAGAACAGAATAGAATAGAATAGACTAGAATAGAATAGAATAGAAGAGAACAGAATAGAACAGAATAGAACAGAACAGAATAGAATAGAATAGAACAGAACAGAACAGAATAGAACAGAATAGAATAGAATAGAACAGAATAGAATAGAACAGAACAGAAGAGAATAGAATGGAATAGTAGAGAACAGAATAAAATAGAATAGAATAAAATTGAACAGAATAGAATAGAATAGAACAGAAGAGAATAGAATAGAACAGAACAGAACAGAACAGAATAGAATAGAATTTAACAAATAGAACAGAACAGAACAGAACAGAACAGTATAGAATAGAATAGAACAGGAAGGAACAGAACAGAATAGAATAGAACAGAATAGAACAGAACTGAATAGAATAGAATAGAATAGAACAGAATAGAATAGGATAGAATAGAATAGAATAGAACAGAACAGAACAGAACAGAATAGAATAGAATAGAAGAGAAAAGAACAGAATAGAACAGAATAGAATAGAATAGAACAGAATAGAATAGAACAGAACAGAAGAGAATAGAATGGAATAGAACAGAACAGAATAAAATAGAATAGAACAGAATAGAATAGAATAGAACAGAATAAACAGAATAGAATAGAACAGAATAGAACAGAATAGAACAGAATAGAGTAGAATAGAATACAATAGAATAGAATAGAATAGCACAGAATAGAATAGAACAGAACAAAATAGAACACAACACAACACAACACAGCAGAACAGAATAGAATACAATAGAATTGAATAGAACAGAACAGAATCGAATCGAATCGAATCGAACAGAATAGAACAGAACAGAACAGAATAGAATAGAATAGAAAAGAATAGAACAGAATAGAATAGAATCGAACAGAATAGAATAGAATAGAACAGAATAGATTAGAATAGAATAGAATAGAACAGAACAGAACAGAACAGAATAGAATCGAACAGAATAGAATAGAATAGAATAGAATAGAACAGAATAGAATAGAATCGAACAGAATAGAATAGAATAGAACAGAATAGAAATGAATAGAATAGAATAGAACAGAACAGAATAGAATAGAATCGAACAGAATAGAATAGAATAGAACAGAATAGATTAGAATAGAATAGAATAGAACAGAACAGAACAGAACAGAATAGAATCGAACAGAATAGAATAGAATAGAATAGAATAGAACAGAATAGAATAGAATCGAACAGAATAGAATAGAATAGAACAGAATAAAACAGAATAGAACAGAATAGAATAGAATAGAATAGAATAGAACAGAACAGAATAGAATAGAATAGACTAGAATAGAATAGAATAGAAGAGAACAGAATAGAACAGAATAGAACAGAACAGAATAGAACAGAACACAACACAAAAGAACAGAATAGAATAGAATAGAATAGAACAGAATAGAATAGAATTGAACAGAATAGAATAGAATAGAACAGAAGAGAATAGAATAGAACAGAACAGAACAGAATAGAATAGAATTTAACAGAATAGAACAGAACAGAACAGAACAGAACAGTATAGAATAGAATAGAACAGGACAGAACAGAACAGAACAGAAGAGAACAGAGGAGAACAGAATAGAATAGAACAGAATAGAATAGAACAGAACAGAACAGAACAGAATAGAATAGAATAGAAGAGAAATGAACAGAATAGAACAGAATAGTATAGAATAGAACAGAATAGAATAGAACAGAACAGAAGAGAATAGAATGGAATAGAACAGAACAGAATAAAATAGAATAGAACAGAATAGAATAGAATAGAATAGAATAGAATAGAATAGAATAGAATAGAATAGAATAGAATAGAACAGAACAGAATAGAACAGAATAGAATAGAATAGAACAGAATAAACAGAATAGAATAGAACAGAATAGAACAGAATAGAACAGAATAGAGTAGAATAGAATACAATAGAATAGAATAGAATAGCACAGAATAGAATAGAACAGAACAAAATAGAACACAACACAACACAACACAGCAGAATAGAATAGAATACAATAGAATAGAACAAAACGGAATAGAACAGAATAGAACTGAATAGAACAGAATAGAATAGAATAGAATAGAACACAATAGAATAGAATAGAACAGAATAGAACAGATTAGAATAGAATAGAACAGAACAGAACAGAACAGAACAGAATAGAATAGAATAGAACAGAATAAACAGAACAGAACAGAACAGAACAGAATAGAATAAAATAGAACAGGACAGAACAGAATAGAATAGATTAGAACAGAATAGAACAGAACAGAATAGAATAGAATAGAATAGAATAGAATAGAATAGAATAGAACAGAACAGAACAGAACAGAATAGAATCGAACAGAATAGAATAGAATAGAAAAGAATAGAACAGAATAGAATAGAATCGAACAGAATAGAATAGAACAGAACAGAATAGAATAGAATAGAATAGAACAGAACAGAAGAGAATGGAATAGAATAGAACAGAACAGAATAGAATAGAATCGAATCGAACAGAATGGAACAGAACAGAACAGAATAGAATAGAATAGAAAATAATAGAACAGAATAGAATAGAATCGAACAGAATAGAAAATAATAGAACAGAATAGAATAGAACAGAACTGAATAGAACAGAACACAGCACAACAGAACAGAAAAGAGTATAATAGAATAGAACAGAACCTAATAGAACAGAACAGAACTGAATAGAACAGACTAGAATAGAATGGAATAGAACACAATAGAATAGAATAGAACAGAATAGAACAGATTAGAATAGAATAGAATACAACAGAACAGAAAAAATAAATTAGAACACAAGAGAACAGAATAGAATAGAACAGAATATAATAGAACAGAATAGAATAGAATAGAATAGAATAGAATAGAATAGAATAGAATAGAATAGAATAGAATAGAATAGAACAGAACAGAACAGAACAGAACAGAACAGAACAGAATAGAATCGAACAGAATAGAATAGAATAGAACAGAATAGAATAGAACAGAATAGAATAGAATCGAACAGAATAGAATAGAATAGAACAGAATAGAACAGAACAGATTAGAATAGAACAGAATAAAATAGAACAGAATAAAATAGAATAGAACAGAACAGAACAGAATAGAATAGAATAGAACAGAATAAAACAGAACAGAAGAGAACAGAACAGAATAGAATAAAATAGAACAGGACAGAACAGAATAGAATAGAATAGAAAAAAATAGAACAGAATAGAATAGAATCGAACAGAATAGAATAGAACAGAATAGAATAGAATAGAATAGAATAGAACAGAACAGAAGAGAATAGAATAGAATAGAACAGAACAGAATAGAACAGAATAGAACAGAACTTAATAGAACAGAACACAACACAACAGAACAGAATAGAATAGAATAGAATAGAACAGAACCGAATAGAACAGAACAGAACTGAATAGAACAGAATAGAATAGAATGGAATAGAACACAATAGAATAGAATAGAACAGAATAGAACAGGTTAGAATAGAATAGTATAGAACCGAACAGAACAGAAAAAAATAGAACAGAAGAGAACAGAATAGAATAGAACAGAATAGAATAGAACAGAACAGAACAGAACAGAATAGAATAGAATAGAACAGAACAGAATAGAATAGAATCGAATCGAACAGAATAGAACAGAACAGAACAGAATAGAATAGAATAGAAAAGAATAGAACAGAATAGAATAGAATCGAACAGAATAGAATAGAATAGAACAGAATAGATTAGAATAGAATAGAATAGAACAGAACAGAAAAGAACAGAATAGAATCGAACAGAATAGAATAGAATAGAATAGAATAGAACAGAATAGAATAGAATCGAACAGAATAGAATAGAATCGAACAGAATAGAATAGAATAGAACTGAATAGAAAAGAAGAGAATAGAATAGAACAGAACAGAATAGAACAGAATAGAACAGAAAAGAATAAAACAGAACACAACACAACAGAACAGAATCGAATAGAATAGAATAGAACAGAACCGAATAGAACAGTACAGAACTGAATAGAACAGAATAGAATAGAATGGAATAGAAAACAATATATTAGAATAGAACAGATTAGAATAGAAAAGAATAGAACAGAACAGAATAGAACAGAATAGAACAGATCACAACACAACAGAACAGAATAGAATAGAATAGAATAGAACAGAAGCGAATAGAACAGGAGAGAACTGAATAGAACAGAATAGAATAGAATAGAATAGAACAGAAAAGAATAGAATAGAACAGAATAGAATAGAATAGAACATGACAAAGAGGAATAGAATAGAATAGCATAGAACAGAACAGAATAGAATAGAATAGAACAGAATAGAATAGAATAGAACGGAATAGAATAGAATAGAACAGAACAGAACAGAATAGAATAGAATATAACAGAATAGAACAGAACAGAACAGAACAGAACAGAACAGAACAGAGTAGAAGAGAATAGAACAGGACAGAACAGAATAGGATAGGATAGAACAGAAAAGAACAGAACAGAAGAGAATAGAATAGAATAGAATAGAATAGAATGGAATAGAATAGAATAGAATAGAATAGAATAGAATAGAACAAAATAGAACAGAACACAACACAACAGAATAGAATAGAATAGAATAGAATAGAATAGAATAGAATAGAATAGAACAGAATAGAATAGAATCGAACAGAATAGAATAGAATAGAACAGAATAAAACAGAACAGAACAGAATAGAATAGAATAGAACAGAATAGAACAGAACAGAATAGAATAGAATAGAAGAGAAGGGAATAGAATAGAACAGAACAGAATAGAACAGAATAGAACAGAACAGAATAGAACAGAACACAACACAACAGAACAGAATAGAACAGAATAGAATAGAACAGAATAGAATAGAACAGAACAGAACAGAATAGAATAGAATAGAATAGAATAGAATAGAATAGAACAGAACAGAATAGAATAGAATCGAATCGAACAGAATAGAACAGAAAAAAACAGAATAGAATCGAATAGAAAAGAATAGAACAGAATAGAATAGAATCGAACAGAATAGAATAGAATAGAATAGAACAGAATAGATTAGAATAGAATAGAATAGAACAGAACAGAACAGAACAGAATAGAATCGAACAGAATAGAATAGAATAGAATAGAACAGAATAGAATAGAATCGAACAGAATAGAATAGAAAAGAACTGAATAGAAAAGAATAGAATAGAATAGAACAGAACAGAATAGAACAGAAAAGAATAAAACAGAACACAACACAACAGAACAGAATCGAATAGAATAGAATAGAACAGAACCGAATAGAACAGTACAGAACTGAATAGAACAGAATAGAATAGAATGGAATAGAAAACAATATATTAGAATAGAACAGATTAGAATAGAAAAGAATAGAACAGAACAGAACAGAATAGAACAGAATAGAACAGATCACAACACAACAGAACAGAATAGAATAGATTAGAATAGAACAGAAGCGAATAGAACAGAAGAGAACTGAATAGAACAGAATAGAATAGAATAGAATAGAACAGAAAAGAATAGAATAGAACAGAATAGAATAGAATAGCACATAACAAAGTAGAATAGAATAGAATAGCATAGAACAGAACAGAATAGAATAGAATAGAACAGAATAGAATAGAATAGAACGGAATAGAATAGAATAGAACAGAACAGAACAGAACAGAACAGAACAGAGTAGAATAGAATAGAACAGGACAGAACAGAATAGAATAGGATAGAACAGAAAAGAACAGAACAGAATAGAATAGAATAGAATAGAATAGAATAGAATAGAATAGAATAGAATAGAATGGAATGGAATAGAATAGAATAGAATAGAATAGAATAGAATAGAATAGAATAGAATAGAATAGAATAGAATAGAACAAAATAGAACAGAACACAACACAACAGAATAGAATAGAATAGAATAGAATTGAATAGAATAGAATAGAACAGAATAGAATAGAATCGAACAGAATAGAATAGAATAGAACAGAATAAAACAGAACAGAACAGAATAGAATAGAATAGAACAGAACAGAATAGAATAGAATAGACTAGAATAGAATAGAATAGAAGAGAATAGAATAGAACAGAACAGAATAGAACAGAACCGAATAGAACAGAACACAACACAACAGAACAGAATAGAATACAACAGAATAGAACATAATAGAATAGAATAGAACAGAAGAGAATAGAATAGATCAGAACAGAACAGAATAGAATAGAATTTAACAGAATAGAACAGAACAGAACAGAACAGAACAGTATAGAATAGAATAGAACAGGACAGAACAGAACAGAATAGAATAGAACAGAATAGAACAGAACAGAATAGAATAGAATAGAATAGAATAGAATAGAATAGAATAAAATAGAATAGAATAGAATAGAATAGAATAGAATAGAATAGAATAGAATAGAACAGAACAGAACAGAACAGAAAAGAACAGAGGAGAACAGAATAGAATAGAACAGAATAGAATAGAACAGAACAGAACAGAACAGAATAGAATAGAATAGAAGAGAAAAGAACAGAATAGAACAGAATAGAATAGAATAGAACAGAATAGAATAGAACAGAACAGAAGAGAATAGAATGGAATAGAACAGAACAGAATAAAATAGAATAGAATAGAATAGAATAGAATAGAATAGAATAGAATAGAATAGAATAGAATAGAATAGAAGAGAATAGAATCGAACAGAATAGAATAGAACAGAATAGAGCAGAACAGAATAGAACAGAACACAACACAACAGAACAGAATAGAATAGAATAGAATAGAACAGAATAGAATAGAATAGAACAGAATAGAATAGAATAGAACAGAAGAGAATAGAATAGAACAGAACAGAACAGAATAGAATAGAATTTAACAGAATAGAACAGAACAGAACAGAACAGAACAGTATAGAATAGAATAGAACAGGACAGAACAGAACAGAATAGAATAGAACAGAATAGAACAGAACTGAATAGAATAGAATAGAATAGAACAGAATAGAATAGAATAGAATAGAACAGAACAGAAGAGAATAGAATGGTATAGAACAGAACAGAATAAAATAGAATCGAATAGAATAGAATAGAATAGAATAGAATAGAGCAGAACAGAATAGGACAGAGTAGAATAGAATAGAACAGAATTAACAGAATAGAATAGAACAGAATAGAACAGAATAGAACAGAATAGAGTAGAATAGAATACAATAGAATAGAATAGAATAGCACAGAATAGAATAGAATAGAATAGAATAGAACAGAACAAAATAGAACACAACACAACACAACACAGCAGAATAGAATAGAATAGAATAGAATAGAACAAAACGGAATAGAACAGAACAGAACTGAATAAAACAGAATAGAATAGAATAGAATAGAACAGAATAGAACAGATTAGAATAGAATAGAACAGAACAGAACAGAACAGAACAGAATAGAATAGAATAGAACAGAATAAAACAGAACAGAACAGAACAGAACAGAATAGAATAAAATAGAACAGGACAGAACAGAATAGAATAGATTAGAACAGAATAGAACAGAACAGAATAGAAAAGAATAGAATAAAATAGAATAGAATAGAACAGAACAGAACAGAATAGAATCGAACAGAATAGAATACAATAGAAAAGAATAGAACAGAATAGAATAGAATCGAACAGAATAGAATAGAACAGAATAGAATAGAATAGAATAGAATAGAATAGAATAGAATAGAATAGAACAGAACAGAAGAGAATAGAATAGAATAGAACAGAACAGAATAGAATAGAATCGAATCGAACAGAATGGAACAGAACAGAACAGAATAGAATAGAATAGAAAATAATAGAACAGAATAGAATAGAATCGAACAGAATAGAAAATAATAGAACAGAATAGAATAGAACAGAACTGAATAGAACAGAACACAACACAACAGAACAGAATAGAATAGAATAGAATAGAACACAACCTAATAGAACAGAACAGAACTGAATAGAACAGAATAGAATAGAATGGAATAGAACACAATAGAATGGAATAGAACAGAATAGAACAGATTAGAATAGAATAGAATAGATCAGAACAGAAAAAAAATTAGAACAGAAGAGAACAGAATAGAATAGATCAGAACAGAATAGAATAGAATAGAACAGAACAGAACAGAATAGAATCGAACAGAATAGAATACAATAGAAAAGAATAGAACAGAATAGAATAGAATCGAACAGAATAGAATAGAATAGAATAGAATAGAATAGAATAGAATAGAATAGAATAGAACAGAATTGAATAGAATAGAAGAGAACAGAATAGAATCGAACAGAATAGAATAGAATAGAACAGAAGAGAACAGAACAGATTAGAATAGAATAGAATAGAATAGAATAGAATAGAATGTAATACAATAGAATAGAATAGAACAGAACAGAATAGAATAGAACAGAATAGAATAGAACAGAATAAAATAGAATAGAACAGAACAGAACAGAATAGAATAGAATAGAACAGAATAAAACAGAACAGAAGAGAACAGAACAGAATAGAATAAAATAGAACAGGACAGAACAGAATAGAATAGATTAGAACAGAATAGAACAGAATAGAATAGAATAGAATAGAATAGAATAGAATAGAATAGAATAGAATAGAACAGAACAGAACAGAACAGAATAGAATAGAATAGAAAAAAATAGAACAGAATAGAATAGAATCGAACAGAATAGAATAGAATAGAATAGAATAGAACAGAACAGAAGAGAATAGAATAGAGTAGAAAAGAACAGAATAGAACAGAATAGAACAGAACTGAATAGAACAGAACACAACACAAAGAACACAATAGAATAGGATAGAATAGAACAGAACCGAATAGAACAGAACAGAACTGAATAGAACAGAATAGAATAGAATGGAATAGAACACAATAGAATAGATAGAACTGAATAGAACAGATTAGAATAGAATAGAATAGAACAGAACAGAACAGAAGAAAATAGAACAGAAGAGAACAGAATAGAATAGAATAGAATAGAATAGAACAGAACAGAATAGAATAGAATCGAATCGAACAGAATAGAACAGAACAGAACAGAATAGAATAGAATAGAATAGAATATAACAGAATAGAACAGAACAGAACAGAACAGAACAGAACAGAGTAGAATCGAAAAGAATAGAATAGAATAGAATAGAATAGAATAGAATAGAATAGAACAGAATAGAATAGAATCGAACAGAATAGAATAGAATAGAACAGAATAGAAAAGAATAGAATAGAATAGAACAGAACAGAATAGAATAGAATGGAATAGAATAGAATAGAATAGAACAGAACAGAATAGAACAGAATAGAACAGAACAGAATAAAACAGAACACAACACAACAGAACAGAATCGAATATAATAGAATAGAACAGAACCGAATAGAACAGTACAGAACTCAATAGAACAGAATAGAATAGAATGGAATAGAAAACAATATATTAGAATAGAACAGATTGGAATAGAAAAGAATAGAACAGAACAGAACAGAATAGAACAGAATAGAACAGATCACAACACAACAGAACAGAATAGAATAGAATAGAATAGAACAGAAGCGAATAGAACAGAAGAGAACTGAATAGAACAGAATAGAATAGAATAGAATAGAACAGAAAAGAATAGAATAGAACAGAATAGAATAGAATAGAACATAACAAAGTAGAATAGAATAGAATAGCATAGAACAGAACAGAATAGAATAGAATAGAACAGAATAGAATAGAATAGAACGGAATATAATAGAATAGAACAGAACAGAACAGAATAGAATAGAATATAACAGAATAGAACAGAACAGAACAGAGTAGAATAGAATAGAACAGGACAGAACAGAATAGAATAGAATAGAACAGAAAAGAACAGAATAGAATAGAATAGAATAGAATAGAATAGAATAGAATAGAATAGAATAGAACAGAACAAAATAGAACAGAACACAACACAACAGAATAGAATAGAATAGAATAGAATAGAATAGAATAGAACAGAATAGAATAGAATCGAACAGAATAGAATAGAATAGAACAGAATAAAACAGAACAGAACAGAATAGAATAGAATAGAATAGAATAGAATAGAACAGAACAGAATAGAATAGAATAGACTAGACTAGAATAGAATAGAATAGAAGAGAATAGAATAGAACAGAACAGAATAGAACAGAATAGAACAGAACAGAATAGAACAGAACACAACACAACAGAACAGAATAGAATAGAATAGAATAGAATAGAATAGAACAGAATAGAATAGAATAGAATAGAACAGAATAGAATAGAATAGAACAGAAGGGAATAGAATAGAACAGAACAGAACAGAATAGAATAGAATTTAACAGAATAGAACAGAACAAAACAGAACAGAAGAGTATAGAATAGAATAGAACAGGACAGAACAGAACAGAATAGAATAGAACAGAATAGAACAGAATAGAATAGAATAGAATAGAATAGAATAGAATAGAATAGAATAGAATAGAATAGAATAGAATAGAACAGAACAGAACAGAACAGAACAGAATAGAACAGAGGAGAACAGAATAGAATAGAACAGAATAGAATAGAACAGAACAGAACAGAACAGAATAGAATAGAATAGAAGAGAAAAGAACAGAATAGAACAGAATAGAATAGAATAGAACAGAATAGAATAGAACAGAACAGAAGAGAATAGAATGGAATAGAACAAAACAGAATAGAATTGAATAGAATAGAATAGAATACAATAGAATAGAACAGAATAGAATAGAATAGAATAGAACAGAATAGAATAGAATAGAACAGAATAGAAAAGAATAGAATAGAATAGAACAGAACAGAACAGAATAGCACAGAATGGAATAGAAAAGAATAGAATAGAACAGAACAGATTAGAACAGAATAGAACAGAACAGAATAAAACAGAACACAACACAACAGAACAGAATCGATTAGAATAGAATAGAACAGAACCGAATAGAACAGTACAGAACTGAATAGAACAGAATAGAATAGAATGGAATAGAAAACAATATATTAGAATAGAACAGAATAGAATAGAATAGAATAGAACAGAATAGAATAGAATAGAACAAAATAGAATAGAATAGAACAGAAGAGAATAGAATAGAACAGAACAGAACAGAATAGAATAGAATTTAACAGAATAGAAAGAACAGAACAGAACAGAACAGTATAGAATAGAATAGAACAGGACAGAACAGAACAGAATAGAATAGAACAGAAAAGAACAGAAGAGAAGAGAATAGAATAGAATAGAATAGAATAGAATGGAATAGAATAGAATAGAATAGAATAGAACAGAACAAAATAGAACAGAACAAAACACAACAGAATAGAATAGAATAGAATAGAATAGAATAGAATAGAATAGAATAGAATAGAATAGAATAGAACAGAATAGAATACAATGGAACAGAATAGAATAGAATAGAACAGAATAAAACAGAACAGAACAGAATAGAATAGAATAGAATAGAATAGAACAGAACAGAATAGAATAGAATAGACTAGAATAGAAGAGAATAGAATAGAACAGAACAGAATAGAACAGAATAGAACAGAACAGAACAGAACAGAACACAACACAACAGAACAGAATAGAATAGAATATAATAGAACAGAAGAGAATAGAATAGAACAGAACAGAACAGAATAGAATAGAATTTAACAGAATAGAACAGAACAGAACAGAAGAGAACAGTATAGAATAGAGTAGAACAGGACAGAACAGAACAGAATAGAATAGAACAGAATAGAACAGAATAGAATAGAATAGAATAGAATAGAATAGAACAGAACAGAACAGAGCAGAATAGAACAGAGGAGAACAGAATAGAATAGAACAGAATAGAATAGAACAGAACAGAACAGAACAGAATAGAATAGAATAGAACAGAACAGAACAGAATAGAACAGAATAGAATAGAATAGAACAGAATAGAATAGAACAGAACAGAAGAGAATAGAATGGAATAGTCGAGAACAGAATAAAATAGAATAGAATAGAATAGAATAGAATAGAATAGAATAGAATAGAATAGAATAGAATAGAATAGAATAGAATGGAATAGAATAGAATAGAATAGAATAGAATAGAACAGAACAAAATAGAAGAGAACACAACACAACAGAATAGAATAGAATAGAGTAGAATAGAATAGAACAGAATAGAATAGAATCGAACAGAATAGAATAGAATAGAACAGAATAAAACAGAACAGAACAGAATAGAATAGAATAGAATAGAATAGAACAGAACAGAATAGAATAGAATAGACTAGAATAGAAGAGAATAGAATAGAACAGAACAGAATAGAATAGAATAGAATAGAACAGAATAGAATAGAATAGAACAGAATAGAATAGAATAGAACAGAAGAAAATAGAATAGAACAGAACAGAACAGAATAGAATAGAATTTAACAGAATAGAACAGAACAGAACAGAACAGAACAGTGTAGAATAGAGTAGAACAGGACAGAACAGAACAGAATAGAATAGAACAGAATAGAACAGAATAGAATAGAATAGAATAGAACAGAACAGAACAGAGCAGAATAGAACAGAGGAGAACAGAATAGAATAGAACAGAATAGAATAGAACAGAACAGAACAGAACAGAATAGAATAGAATAGAACAGAACAGAACAGAATAGAACAGAATAGAATAGAATAGAACAGAATAGAATAGAACAGAACAGAAGAGAATAGAATGGAATAGTAGAGAACAGAATAAAATAGAATAGAATAGAATAGAATAGAATAGAATAGAATAGAATAGAATAGAACAGAACAGAATAGAACAGAATAGAATAGAATAGAATAGAACACAATAGAATAGAATAGAACTGAAAAGAACAGATTAGAATAGAATAGAACAGAACAGAACAGAACAGAACAGAATAGAATAGAATAGAACAGAATAAAACAGAACAGAACAGAACAGAACTGAATAGAAGAGAATAGAAAAGAATAGAACAGAATAGAATAGAATCGAACAGAATAGAATAGAACAGAATAGAATAGAATAGAATAGAAAGGAACAGAACAGAATAGAATCGAACAGAATAGAAGAGAATAGAAAAGAATAGAACAGAATAGAATAGAATCGAACACAATAGAATAGAACCGAATAGAATAGAATAGAATAGAATAGAACAGAACAGAAGAGAATAGAATAGAATAGAATAGAACAGAACAGAATAGAATAGAATCGAATCGAACAGAATAGAACAGAACAGAACAGAATAGAATAGAATAGAAAATAATAGAACAGAATAGAATAGAATAGTACAGAATAGAATAGAATAGAATACAACAGAACAGAATAGAATAGAATGGAATAGAATAGAATAGAATAGAACAGAACAGAATAGAACAGAATAGAATAGAATAGAACAGAATAGAATAGAACAGAACAGAAGAGAATAGAATGGAATAGTAGAGAACAGAATAAAATAGAATAGAATAGAATAGAATAGAATAGAAGAATAGAATAGAATAGAATAGAACAGAACAGAATAGAACAGAATAGAATAGAATAGAATAGAACACAATAGAATAGAATAGAACTGAATAGAACAGATTAGAATAGAATAGAACAGAACAGAACAGAACAGAACAGAATAGAAGAGAATAGAACAGAATAAAACAGAACAGAACTGAATAGAAGAGAATAGAAAAGAATAGAACAGAATAGAATAGAATCGAACAGAATAGAATAGAACAGAATAGAATAGAATAGAATAGAACAGAACAGAACAGAATAGAATCGAACAGAATAGAAGAGAATAGAAAAGATTAGAACAGAATAGAATAGAATCCAACACAATAGAATAGAACAGAATAGAATAGAATAGAATAGAATAGAATAGAACAGAACAGAAGAGAATAGAATAGAATAGAATAGAACAGAACAGAATAGAATAGAATCGAATCGAACAGAATAGAACAGAACAGAACAGAATAGAATAGAATAGAATAGAAAATAATAGAACAGAATAGAATAGAATAGAACAGAATAGAATAGAATAGAATAGAATAGAATACAACAGAACAGAATAGAATAGAATGGAATAGAATAGAATAGAATAGAACAGAACAGAATAGAACAGAATAGAATAGAACAGAACACAACACAACAGAACAGAATCGAATAGAATAGAATAGAACAGAACCGAATAGAACAGTACAGAACTGAATAGAACAGAATAGAATAGAATGGAATAGAAAACAATAGAATAGAATAGAACAGATTAGAATAGAAAACAATAGAACAGAACAGAACATAATAGAACAGAATAGAACAGATCACAACACAACAGAACAGAATAGAATAGAATAGAATACAACAGAAGCGAATAGAACAGAAGACAACTGAATAGAACAGAATAGAATAGAATAGAATAGAACAGAAAGAATAGAATAGAACAGAATAGAATAGAATAGAACTTAACAAAGTAGGATAGAATAGAATAGCATAGAACAGAACAGAATAGAATAGAATAGAACAGAATAGAATAGAATAGAACAGAATAGAATAGAATAGAACAGAACAGAACAGAATAGAATAGAATATAACAGAATAGAACAGAACAGAACAGAACAGAACAGAGTAGAATAGAATAGAACAGGACATAACAGAATAGAATAGGATAGAACAGAAAAGAACAGAACAGAAGAGAATAGAATAGAATAGAATAGAATAGAATAGAACAAAATAGAACAGAACACAACACAACAGAATAGAAAAAAATAGAATAGAATAGAATAGAATAGAATAAAATAGAACAGAATAGAATAGAATCGAACAGAATAGAATAGAATAGAACAGAATAAAACAGAACAGAACAGAATAGAATAGAATAGAACAGAATAGAACAGAACAGAATAGAATAGAATAGACTAGAATAGAATAGAATAGACGAGAATAGAATAGAACAAACAGAATAGAACAGAATAGAACAGAACAGAATATAACAGAACACAACACAACAGAACAGAATAGAATAGAACAGAATAGAATAGAACAGAACAGAACAGAACAGAATAGAATAGAATAGAATAGAACAGAACAGAATAGAATAGAATCGAATCGAACAGAATAGAACAGAACAGAACAGAATAGAATAGAATAGAAAAGAATAGAACAGACTGGAATAGAATCGAACAGAATAGAATAGAATAGAACAGAATAGATTAGAATAGAATAGAATAGAACAGAACACAACACAACAGAACAGAATAGAATAGAATAGAATAGAATAGAACAGAATAGAATAGAATAGAATAGAACAGAATAGAATAGAATAGAACAGAAGGGAATAGAATAGAACAGAACAGAACAGAATAGAATAGAATTTAACAGAATAGAACAGAACAAAACAGAACAGAAGAGTCTAGAATAGAATAGAACAGGACAGAACAGAACAGAATAGAATAGAACAGAATAGAACAGAATAGAATAGAATAGAATAGAATAGAATAGAATAGAATAGAATACAATAGAATAGAATAGAATAGAATAGAACAGAACAGAACAGAACAGAACAGAATAGAACAGAGGAGAACAGAATAGAATAGAACAGAATAGAATAGAACAGAACAGAACAGAACAGAATAGAATAGAATAGAAGAGAAAAGAACAGAATAGAAGAGAATAGAATAGAATAGAACAGAATAGAATAGAACAGAACAGAAGAGAATAGAATGGAATAGAACAAAACAGAATAGAATTGAATAGAATAGAATAGAATACAATAGAATAGAACAGAATAGAATAGAATAGAATAGAACAGAATAGAATAGAATAGAACAGAATAGAAAAGAATAGAATAGAATAGAACAGAACAGAACAGAATAGCACAGAATGGAATAGAATAGAATAGAATAGAACAGAACAGATTAGAACAGAATAGAACAGAACAGAATAAAACAGAACACAACACAACAGAACAGAATTGATTAGAATAGAATAGAACAGAACCGAATAGAACAGTACAGAACTGAATAGAACAGAATAGAATAGAATGGAATAGAAAACAATATATTAGAATAGAACAGAATAGAATAGAATAGAATAGAACAGAATAGAATAGAATAGAACAAAATAGAATAGAATAGAACAGAAGAGAATAGAATAGAACAGAACAGAACAGAATAGAATAGAATTTAACAGAATAGAAAGAACAGAACAGAACAGAACAGTATAGAATAGAATAGAACAGGACAGAACAGAACAGAATAGAATAGAACAGAAAAGAACAGAAGAGAAGAGAATAGAATAGAATAGAATAGAATAGAATGGAATAGAATAGAATAGAATAGAATAGAACAGAACAAAATAGAACAGAACACAACACAACAGAATAGAATAGAATAGAATAGAATAGAATAGAATAGAATAGAACAGAATAGAATAGAATCGAACAGAATAGAATAGAATAGAACAGAATAAAACAGAACAGAACAGAATAGAATAGAATAGAATAGAATAGAACAGAACAGAATAGAATAGAATAGACTAGAATAGAAGAGAATAGAATAGAACAGAACAGAATAGAACAGAATAGAACAGAACAGAATAGAACAGAACACAACACAACAGAACAGAATAGAATAGAATATAATAGAACAGAAGAGAATAGAATAGAACAGAACAGAACAGAATAGAATAGAATTTAACAGAATAGAACAGAACAGAACAGAAGAGAACAGTATAGAATAGAGTAGAACAGGACAGAACAGAACAGAATAGAATAGAACAGAATAGAACAGAATAGAATAGAATAGAATAGAATAGAACAGAACAGAACAGAGCAGAATAGAACAGAGGAGAACAGAATAGAATAGAACAGAATAGAATAGAACAGAACAGAACAGAACAGAATAGAATAGAATAGAACAGAACAGAACAGAATAGAACAGAATAGAATAGAATAGAACAGAATAGAATAGAACAGAACAGAAGAGAATAGAATGGAATAGTAGAGAACAGAATAAAATAGAATAGAATAGAATAGAATAGAATAGAATAGAATAGAATAGAATAGAATGGAATAGAATAGAATAGAATAGAATAGAATAGAACAGAACAAAATAGAAGAGAACACAACACAACAGAATAGAATAGAATAGAGTAGAATAGAATAGAACAGAATAGAATAGAATCGAACAGAATAGAATAGAATAGAACAGAATAAAACAGAACAGAACAGAATAGAATAGAATAGAATAGAATAGAACAGAACAGAATAGAATAGAATAGACTAGAATAGAAGAGAATAGAATAGAACAGAACAGAATAGAATAGAATAGAATAGAACAGAATAGAATAGAATAGAACAGAATAGAATAGAATAGAACAGAAGAGAATAGAATAGAACAGAACAGAACAGAATAGAATAGAATTTAACAGAATAGAACAGAACAGAACAGAACAGAACAGTGTAGAATAGAGTAGAACAGGACAGAACAGAACAGAATAGAATAGAACAGAATAGAACAGAATAGAATAGAATAGAATAGAACAGAACAGAACAGAGCAGAATAGAACAGAGGAGAACAGAATAGAATAGAACAGAATAGAATAGAACAGAACAGAACAGAACAGAATAGAATAGAATAGAACAGAACAGAACAGAATAGAACAGAATAGAATAGAATAGAACAGAATAGAATAGAACAGAACAGAAGAGAATAGAATGGAATAGTAGAGAACAGAATAAAATAGAATAGAATAGAATAGAATAGAATAGAATAGAATAGAATAGAACAGAACAGAATAGAACAGAATAGAATAGAATAGAATAGAACACAATAGAATAGAATAGAACTGAATAGAACAGATTAGAATAGAATAGAACAGAACAGAACAGAACAGAACAGAATAGAATAGAATAGAACAGAATAAAACAGAACAGAACAGAACAGAACTGAATAGAAGAGAATAGAAAAGAATAGAACAGAATAGAATAGAATCGAACAGAATAGAATAGAACAGAATAGAATAGAATAGAATAGAAAGGAACAGAACAGAATAGAATCGAACAGAATAGAAGAGAATAGAAAAGAATAGAACAGAATAGAATAGAATCGAACACAATAGAATAGAACCGAATAGAATAGAATAGAATAGAATAGAACAGAACAGAAGAGAATAGAAAAGAATAGAATAGAACAGAACAGAATAGAATAGAATCGAATCGAACAGAATAGAACAGAACAGAACAGAATAGAATAGAATAGAAAATAATAGAACAGAATAGAATAGAATAGAACAGAATAGAATAGAATAGAATACAACAGAACAGAATAGAATAGAATGGAATAGAATAGAATAGAATAGAACAGAACAGAATAGAACAGAATAGAATAGAATAGAACAGAATAAAACAGAACAGAACAGAATAGAATAGAATAGAACAGAACAGAATAGAATAGAATAGACTAGAATAGAATAGAATAGAAGAGAATAGAATAGAACAGAACAGAATAGAACAGAACAGAATAGAACAGAACACAACACAACAGAACAGAATAGAATACAACAGAATAGAACATAATAGAATAGAATAGAACAGAATAGAATAGAATAGAACAGAAGAGAATAGAATAGATCAGAACAGAACAGAATAGAATAGAATTTAACAGAATAGAACAGAACAGAACAGAACAGAACAGTATAGAATAGAATAGAACAGGACAGAACAGAACAGAATAGAATAGAACAGAATAGAACAGAACAGAATAGAATAGAATAGAATAGAATAGAATAGAATAAAATAGAATAGAATAGAATAGAATAGAATAGAATAGAATAGAATAGAACAGAACAGAACAGAACAGAAAAGAACAGAGGAGAACAGAATAGAATAGAACAGAATAGAATAGAACAGAACAGATCAGAACAGAATAGAATAGAATAGAAGAGAAAAGAACAGAATAGAACAGAATAGAATAGAATAGAACAGAATAGAATAGAACAGAACAGAAGAGAATAGAATGGAATAGAACAGAACAGAATAAAATAGAATAGAATAGAATAGAATAGAATAGAATAGAATAGAATAGAATAGAATAGAATAGAATAGAATAGAACAGAACAGAATAGAGCAGAACAGAATAGAATAGAATAGAATAGAAGAGAATAGAATAGAACAGAATAGAATAGAACAGAATAGAGCAGAACAGAATAGAACAGAACACAACACAACAGAACAGAATAGAATAGAATAGAATAGAACAGAATAGAATAGAATAGAACAGAATAGAATAGAATAGAACAGAAGAGAATAGAATAGAACAGAACAGAACAGAATAGAATAGAATTTAACAGAATAGAACAGAACAGAACAGAACAGAACAGTATAGAATAGAATAGAACAGAACAGAACAGAATAGAATCGAACAGAATAGAAGAGAATAGAAAAGATTAGAACAGAATAGAATAGAATCCAACACAATAGAATAGAACAGAATAGAATAGAATAGAATAGAATAGAATAGAACAGAACAGAAGAGAATAGAATAGAATAGAATAGAACAGAACAGAATAGAATAGAATCGAATCGAACAGAATAGAACAGAACAGAACAGAATAGAATAGAATAGAATAGAAAATAATAGAACAGAATAGAATAGAATAGAACAGAATAGAATAGAATAGAATAGAATAGAATACAACAGAACAGAATAGAATAGAATGGAATAGAATAGAATAGAATAGAACAGAACAGAATAGAACAGAATAGAATAGAACAGAACACAACACAACAGAACAGAATCGAATAGAATAGAATAGAACAGAACCGAATAGAACAGTACAGAACTGAATAGAACAGAATAGAATAGAATGGAATAGAAAACAATAGAATAGAATAGAACAGATTAGAATAGAAAACAATAGAACAGAACAGAACATAATAGAACAGAATAGAACAGATCACAACACAACAGAACAGAATAGAATAGAATAGAATACAACAGAAGCGAATAGAACAGAAGACAACTGAATAGAACAGAATAGAATAGAATAGAATAGAACAGAAAGAATAGAATAGAACAGAATAGAATAGAATAGAACTTAACAAAGTAGGATAGAATAGAATAGCATAGAACAGAACAGAATAGAATAGAATAGAACAGAATAGAATAGAATAGAACAGAATAGAATAGAATAGAACAGAACAGAACAGAATAGAATAGAATATAACAGAATAGAACAGAACAGAACAGAACAGAACAGAGTAGAATAGAATAGAACAGGACATAACAGAATAGAATAGGATAGAACAGAAAAGAACAGAACAGAAGAGAATAGAATAGAATAGAATAGAATAGAATAGAATAGAATAGAACAAAATAGAACAGAACACAACACAACAGAATAGAAAAAAATAGAATAGAATAGAATAGAATAGAATAAAATAGAACAGAATAGAATAGAATCGAACAGAATAGAATAGAATAGAACAGAATAAAACAGAACAGAACAGAATAGAATAGAATAGAACAGAATAGAACAGAACAGAATAGAATAGAATAGACTAGAATAGAATAGAATAGACGAGAATAGAATAGAACAAACAGAATAGAACAGAATAGAACAGAACAGAATATAACAGAACACAACACAACAGAACAGAATAGAATAGAACAGAATAGAATAGAACAGAACAGAACAGAACAGAATAGAATAGAATAGAATAGAACAGAACAGAATAGAATAGAATCGAATCGAACAGAATAGAACAGAACAGAACAGAATAGAATAGAATAGAAAAGAATAGAACAGACTGGAATAGAATCGAACAGAATAGAATAGAATAGAACAGAATAGATTAGAATAGAATAGAATAGAACAGAACACAACACAACAGAACAGAATAGAATAGAATAGAATAGAATAGAACAGAATAGAATAGAATAGAATAGAACAGAATAGAATAGAATAGAACAGAAGGGAATAGAATAGAACAGAACAGAACAGAATAGAATAGAATTTAACAGAATAGAACAGAACAAAACAGAACAGAAGAGTATAGAATAGAATAGAACAGGACAGAACAGAACAGAATAGAATAGAACAGAATAGAACAGAATAGAATAGAATAGAATAGAATAGAATAGAATAGAATAGAATAGAATAGAATAGAATAGAACAGAACAGAACAGAACAGAACAGAATAGAACAGAGGAGAACAGAATAGAATAGAACAGAACAGAACAGAACAGAATAGAATAGAATAGAAGAGAAAAGAACAGAATAGAACAGAATAGAATAGAACAGAACAGAAGAGAATAGAATGGAATAGAACAAAACAGAATAGAATTGAATAGAATAGAATAGAATACAATAGAATAGAACAGAATAGAATAGAATAGAATAGAACAGAATAGAATAGAATAGAACAGAATAGAAAAGAATAGAATAGAATAGAACAGAACAGAACAGAATAGCACAGAATGGAATAGAATAGAATAGAATAGAACAGAACAGATTAGAACAGAATAGAACAGAACAGAATAAAACAGAACACAACACAACAGAACAGAATCGATTAGAATAGAATAGAACAGAACCGAATAGAACAGTACAGAACTGAATAGAACAGAATAGAATAGAATGGAATAGAAAACAATATATTAGAATAGAACAGAATAGAATAGAATAGAATAGAACAGAATAGAATAGAATAGAACAAAATAGAATAGAATAGAACAGAAGAGAATAGAATAGAACAGAACAGAACAGAATAGAATAGAATTTAACAGAATAGAAAGAACAGAACAGAACAGAACAGTATAGAATAGAATAGAACAGGACAGAACAGAACAGAATAGAATAGAACAGAAAAGAACAGAAGAGAAGAGAATAGAATAGAATAGAATAGAATAGAATGGAATAGAATAGAATAGAATAGAATAGAACAGAACAAAATAGAACAGAACACAACACAACAGAATAGAATAGAATAGAATAGAATAGAATAGAATAGAATAGAACAGAATAGAATAGAATCGAACAGAATAGAATAGAATAGAACAGAATAAAACAGAACAGAACAGAATAGAATAGAATAGAATAGAATAGAACAGAACAGAATAGAATAGAATAGACTAGAATAGAAGAGAATAGAATAGAACAGAACAGAATAGAACAGAATAGAACAGAACAGAATAGAACAGAACACAACACAACAGAACAGAATAGAATAGAATATAATAGAACAGAAGAGAATAGAATAGAACAGAACAGAACAGAATAGAATAGAATTTAACAGAATAGAACAGAACAGAACAGAAGAGAACAGTATAGAATAGAGTAGAACAGGACAGAACAGAACAGAATAGAATAGAACAGAATAGAACAGAATAGAATAGAATAGAATAGAATAGAACAGAACAGAACAGAGCAGAATAGAACAGAGGAGAACAGAATAGAATAGAACAGAATAGAATAGAACAGAACAGAACAGAACAGAATAGAATAGAATAGAACAGAACAGAACAGAATAGAACAGAATAGAATAGAATAGAACAGAATAGAATAGAACAGAACAGAAGAGAATAGAATGGAATAGTAGAGAACAGAATAAAATAGAATAGAATAGAATAGAATAGAATAGAATAGAATAGAATAGAATAGAATAGAATGGAATAGAATAGAATAGAATAGAATAGAATAGAACAGAACAAAATAGAAGAGAACACAACACAACAGAATAGAATAGAATAGAGTAGAATAGAATAGAACAGAATAGAATAGAATCGAACAGAATAGAATAGAATAGAACAGAATAAAACAGAACAGAACAGAATAGAATAGAATAGAATAGAATAGAACAGAACAGAATAGAATAGAATAGACTAGAATAGAAGAGAATAGAATAGAACAGAACAGAATAGAATAGAATAGAATAGAACAGAATAGAATAGAATAGAACAGAATAGAATAGAATAGAACAGAAGAGAATAGAATAGAACAGAACAGAACAGAATAGAATAGAATTTAACAGAATAGAACAGAACAGAACAGAACAGAACAGTGTAGAATAGAGGAGAACAGGACAGAACAGAACAGAATAGAATAGAACAGAATAGAACAGAATAGAATAGAATAGAATAGAACAGAACAGAACAGAGCAGAATAGAACAGAGGAGAACAGAATAGAATAGAACAGAATAGAATAGAACAGAACAGAACAGAACAGAATAGAATAGAATAGAACAGAACAGAACAGAATAGAACAGAATAGAATAGAATAGAACAGAATAGAATAGAACAGAACAGAAGAGAATAGAATGGAATAGTAGAGAACAGAATAAAATAGAATAGAATAGAATAGAATAGAATAGAATAGAATAGAATAGAACAGAACAGAATAGAACAGAATAGAATAGAATAGAATAGAACACAATAGAATAGAATAGAACTGAATAGAACAGATTAGAATAGAATAGAACAGAACAGAACAGAACAGAACAGAATAGAATAGAATAGAACAGAATAAAACAGAACAGAACAGAACAGAACTGAATAGAAGAGAATAGAAAAGAATAGAACAGAATAGAATAGAATCGAACAGAATAGAATAGAACAGAATAGAATAGAATAGAATAGAAAGGAACAGAACAGAATAGAATCGAACAGAATAGAAGAGAATAGAAAAGAATAGAACAGAATAGAATAGAATCGAACACAATAGAATAGAACCGAATAGAATAGAATAGAATAGAATAGAACAGAACAGAAGATAATAGAAAAGAATAGAATAGAACAGAACAGAATAGAATAGAATCGAATCGAACAGAATAGAACAGAACAGAACAGAATAGAATAGAATAGAAAATAATAGAACAGAATAGAATAGAATAGAACAGAATAGAATAGAATAGAATACAACAGAACAGAATAGAATAGAATGGAATAGAATAGAATAGAATAGAACAGAACAGAATAGAACAGAATAGAATAGAATAGAACAGAATAAAACAGAACAGAACAGAATAGAATAGAATAGAACAGAACAGAATAGAATAGAATAGACTAGAATAGAATAGAATAGAAGAGAATAGAATAGAACAGAACAGAATAGAACAGAACAGAATAGAACAGAACACAACACAACAGAACAGAATAGAATACAACAGAATAGAACATAATAGAATAGAATAGAACAGAATAGAATAGAATAGAACAGAAGAGAATAGAATAGATCAGAACAGAACAGAATAGAATAGAATTTAACAGAATAGAACAGAACAGAACAGAACAGAACAGTATAGAATAGAATAGAACAGGACAGAACAGAACAGAATAGAATAGAACAGAATAGAACAGAACAGAATAGAATAGAATAGAATAGAATAGAATAGAATAGAATAAAATAGAATAGAATAGAATAGAATAGAATAGAATAGAATAGAATAGAATAGAACAGAACAGAACAGAACAGAAAAGAACAGAGGAGAACAGAATAGAATAGAACAGAATAGAATAGAACAGAACAGAACAGAACAGAATAGAATAGAATAGAAGAGAAAAGAACAGAATAGAACAGAATAGAATAGAATAGAACAGAATAGAATAGAACAGAACAGAAGAGAATAGAATGGAATAGAACAGAACAGAATAAAATAGAATAGAATAGAATAGAATAGAATAGAATAGAATAGAATAGAATAGAATAGAATAGAATAGAATAGAACAGAACAGAATAGAGCAGAACAGAATAGAATAGAATAGAATAGAAGAGAATAGAATAGAACAGAATAGAATAGAACAGAATAGAGCAGAACAGAATAGAACAGAACACAACACAACAGAACAGAATAGAATAGAATAGAATAGAACAGAATAGAATAGAATAGAACAGAATAGAATAGAATAGAACAGAAGAGAATAGAATAGAACAGAACAGAACAGAATAGAATAGAATTTAACAGAATAGAACAGAACAGAACAGAACAGAACAGTATAGAATAGAATAGAACAGGACAGAACAGAACAGAATAGAATAGAACAGAATAGAACAGAACTGAATAGAATAGAATAGAATAGAACAGAATAGAATAGAATAGAATAGAACAGAACAGAAGAGAATAGAATGGTATAGAACAGAACAGAATAAAATAGAATCGAATAGAATAGAATAGAATAGAATAGAATAGAGCAGAACAGAATAGGACAGAGTAGAATAGAATAGAACAGAATTAACAGAATAGAATAGAACAGAATAGAACAGAATAGAACAGAATAGAGTAGAATAGAATACAATAGAATAGAATAGAATAGCACAGAATAGAATAGAATAGAATAGAATAGAACAGAACAAAATAGAACACAACACAACACAACACAGCAGAATAGAATAGAATAGAATAGAATAGAACAAAACGGAATAGAACAGAACAGAACTGAATAAAACAGAATAGAATAGAATAGAATAGAACAGAATAGAACAGATTAGAATAGAATAGAACAGAACAGAACAGAACAGAACAGAATAGAATAGAATAGAACAGAATAAAACAGAACAGAACAGAACAGAACAGAATAGAATAAAATAGAACAGGACAGAACAGAATAGAATAGATTAGAACAGAATAGAACAGAACAGAATAGAAAAGAATAGAATAGAATAGAATAGAATAGAACAGAACAGAACAGAATAGAATCGAACAGAATAGAATACAATAGAAAAGAATAGAACAGAATAGAATAGAATCGAACAGAATAGAATAGAACAGAATAGAATAGAATAGAATAGAATAGAATAGAATAGAATAGAACAGAACAGAAGAGAATAGAATAGAATAGAACAGAACAGAATAGAATAGAATCGAATCGAACAGAATGGAACAGAACAGAACAGAATAGAATAGAATAGAAAATAATAGAACAGAATAGAATAGAATCGAACAGAATAGAAAATAATAGAACAGAATAGAATAGAACAGAACTGAATAGAACAGAACACAACACAACAGAACAGAATAGAATAGAATAGAATAGAACACAACCTAATAGAACAGAACAGAACTGAATAGAACAGAATAGAATAGAATGGAATAGAACACAATAGAATGGAATAGAACAGAATAGAACAGATTAGAATAGAATAGAATAGATCAGAACAGAAAAAAAATTAGAACAGAAGAGAACAGAATAGAATAGATCAGAACAGAATAGAATAGAATAGAACAGAACAGAACAGAATAGAATCGAACAGAATAGAATACAATAGAAAAGAATAGAACAGAATAGAATAGAATAGAACAGAATAGAATAGAATAGAATAGAATAGAATAGAATAGAATAGAATAGAACAGAATTGAATAGAATAGAAGAGAACAGAATAGAATCGAACAGAATAGAATAGAATAGAACAGAAGAGAACAGAACAGATTAGAATAGAATAGAATAGAATAGAATAGAATAGAATGTAATAGAATAGAATAGAATAGAACAGAACAGAATAGAATAGAACAGAATAGAATAGAACAGAATAAAATAGAATAGAACAGAACAGAACAGAATAGAATAGAATAGAACAGAATAAAACAGAACAGAAGAGAACAGAACAGAATAGAATAAAATAGAACAGGACAGAACAGAATAGAATAGATTAGAACAGAATAGAACAGAATAGAATAGAATAGAATAGAATAGAATAGAATAGAACAGAACAGAACAGAACAGAATAGAATAGAATAGAAAAAAATAGAACAGAATAGAATAGAATCGAACAGAATAGAATAGAATAGAATAGAATAGAACAGAACAGAAGAGAATAGAATAGAGTAGAAAAGAACAGAATAGAACAGAATAGAACAGAACTGAATAGAACAGAACACAACACAAAGAACACAATAGAATAGGATAGAATAGAACAGAACCGAATAGAACAGAACAGAACTGAATAGAACAGAATAGAATAGAATGGAATAGAACACAATAGAATAGATAGAACTGAATAGAACAGATTAGAATAGAATAGAATAGAACAGAACAGAACAGAAGAAAATAGAACAGAAGAGAACAGAATAGAATAGAATAGAATAGAATAGAACAGAACAGAATAGAATAGAATCGAATCGAACAGAATAGAACAGAACAGAACAGAATAGAATAGAATAGAATAGAATATAACAGAATAGAACAGAACAGAACAGAACAGAACAGAACAGAGTAGAATCGAAAAGAATAGAATAGAATAGAATAGAATAGAATAGAATAGAATAGAACAGAATAGAATAGAATCGAACAGAATAGAATAGAATAGAACAGAATAGAAAAGAATAGAATAGAATAGAACAGAACAGAATAGAATAGAATGGAATAGAATAGAATAGAATAGAACAGAACAGAATAGAACAGAATAGAACAGAACAGAATAAAACAGAACACAACACAACAGAACAGAATCGAATATAATAGAATAGAACAGAACCGAATAGAACAGTACAGAACTCAATAGAACAGAATAGAATAGAATGGAATAGAAAACAATATATTAGAATAGAACAGATTGGAATAGAAAAGAATAGAACAGAACAGAACAGAATAGAACATAATAGAACAGATCACAACACAACAGAACAGAATAGAATAGAATAGAATAGAACAGAAGCGAATAGAACAGAAGAGAACTGAATAGAACAGAATAGAATAGAATAGAATAGAACAGAAAAGAATAGAATAGAACAGAATAGAATAGAATAGAACATAACAAAGTAGAATAGAATAGAATAGCATAGAACAGAACAGAATAGAATAGAATAGAACAGAATAGAATAGAATAGAACGGAATATAATAGAATAGAACAGAACAGAACAGAATAGAATAGAATATAACAGAATAGAACAGAACAGAACAGAGTAGAATAGAATAGTACAGGACAGAACAGAATAGAATAGAATAGAACAGAAAAGAACAGAATAGAATAGAATAGAATAGAATAGAATAGAATAGAATAGAATAGAATAGAATAGAATAGAATAGAATAGAATAGAACAGAACAAAATAGAACAGAACACAACACAACAGAATAGAATAGAATAGAATAGAATAGAATAGAATAGAATAGAATAGAACAGAATAGAATAGAATCGAACAGAATAGAATAGAATAGAACAGAATAAAACAGAACAGAACAGAATAGAATAGAATAGAATAGAATAGAATAGAACAGAACAGAATAGAATAGAATAGACTAGACTAGAATAGAATAGAATAGAAGAGAATAGAATAGAACAGAACAGAATAGAACAGAATAGAACAGAACAGAATAGAACAGAACACAACACAACAGAACAGAATAGAATAGAATAGAATAGAATAGAACAGAATAGAATAGAATAGAATAGAACAGAATAGAATAGAATAGAACAGAAGGGAATAGAATAGAACAGAACAGAACAGAATAGAATAGAATTTAACAGAATAGAACAGAACAAAACAGAACAGAAGAGTATAGAATAGAATAGAACAGGACAGAACAGAACAGAATAGAATAGAACAGAATAGAACAGAATAGAATAGAATAGAATAGAATAGAATAGAATAGAATAGAATAGAATAGAATAGAATAGAACAGAACAGAACAGAACAGAACAGAATAGAACAGAGGAGAACAGAATAGAATAGAACAGAATAGAATAGAACAGAACAGAACAGAACAGAATAGAATAGAATAGAAGAGAAAAGAACAGAATAGAACAGAATAGAATAGAATAGAACAGAATAGAATAGAACAGAACAGATGAGAATAGAATGGAATAGAACAAAACAGAATAGAATTGAATAGAATAGAATAGAATACAATAGAATAGAACAGAATAGAATAGAATAGAATAGAACAAAATAGAATAGAATAGAACAGAATAGAAAAGAATAGAATAGAATAGAACAGAACAGAACAGAATAGCACAGAATGGAATAGAATAGAATAGAATAGAACAGAACAGATTAGAACAGAATAGAACAGAACAGAATAAAACAGAACACAACACAACAGAACAGAATCGATTAGAATAGAATAGAACAGAACCGAATAGAACAGTACAGAACTGAATAGAACAGAATAGAATAGAATGGAATAGAAAACAATATATTAGAATAGAACAGAATAGAATAGAATAGAATAGAACAGAATAGAATAGAATAGAACAAAATAGAATAGAATAGAACAGAAGAGAATAGAATAGAACAGAACAGAACAGAATAGAATAGAATTTAACAGAATAGAAAGAACAGAACAGAACAGAACAGTATAGAATAGAATAGAACAGGACAGAACAGAACAGAATAGAATAGAACAGAAAAGAACAGAAGAGAAGAGAATAGAATAGAATAGAATAGAATAGAATGGAATAGAATAGAATAGAATAGAATAGAACAGAACAAAATAGAACAGAACACAACACAACAGAATAGAATAGAATAGAATAGAATAGAATAGAATAGAATAGAATAGAATAGAATAGAATAGAATAGAATAGAATAGAACAGAATAGAATAGAATGGAACAGAATAGAATAGAATAGAACAGAATAAAACAGAACAGAACAGAATAGAATAGAATAGAATAGAATAGAACAGAACAGAATAGAATAGAATAGACTAGAATAGAAGAGAATAGAATAGAACAGAACAGAATAGAACAGAATAGAACAGAACAGAATAGAACAGAACACAACACAACAGAACAGAATAGAATAGAATATAATAGAACAGAAGAGAATAGAATAGAACAGAACAGAACAGAATAGAATAGAATTTAACAGAATAGAACAGAACAGAACAGAAGAGAACAGTATAGAATAGAGTAGAACAGGACAGAACAGAACAGAATAGAATAGAACAGAATAGAACAGAATAGAATAGAATAGAATAGAATAGAACAGAACAGAACAGAGCAGAATAGAACAGAGGAGAACAGAATAGAATAGAACAGAATAGAATAGAACAGAACAGAACAGAACAGAATAGAATAGAATAGAACAGAACAGAACAGAATAGAACAGAATAGAATAGAATAGAACAGAATAGAATAGAACAGAACAGAAGAGAATAGAATGGAATAGTCGAGAACAGAATAAAATAGAATAGAATAGAATAGAATAGAATAGAATAGAATAGAATAGAATAGAATAGAATGGAATAGAATAAAATAGAATAGAATAGAATAGAACAGAACAAAATAGAAGAGAACACAACACAACAGAATAGAATAGAATAGAGTAGAATAGAATAGAACAGAATAGAATAGAATCGAACAGAATAGAATAGAATAGAACAGAATAAAACAGAACAGAACAGAATAGAATAGAATAGAATAGAATAGAACAGAACAGAATAGAATAGAATAGACTAGAATAGAAGAGAATAGAATAGAACAGAACAGAATAGAATAGAATAGAATAGAACAGAATAGAATCGAATAGAACAGAATAGAATAGAATAGAACAGAAGAAAATAGAATAGAACAGAACAGAACAGAATAGAATAGAATTTAACAGAATAGAACAGAACAGAACAGAACAGAACAGTGTAGAATAGAGTAGAACAGGACAGAACAGAACAGAATAGAATAGAACAGAATAGAACAGAATAGAATAGAATAGAATAGAACAGAACAGAACAGAGCAGAATAGAACAGAGGAGAACAGAATAGAATAGAACAGAATAGAATAGAACAGAACAGAACAGAACAGAATAGAATAGAATAGAACAGAACAGAACAGAATAGAACAGAATAGAATAGAATAGAACAGAATAGAATAGAACAGAACAGAAGAGAATAGAATGGAATAGTAGAGAACAGAATAAAATAGAATAGAATAGAATAGAATAGAATAGAATAGAATAGAACAGAACAGAATAGAACAGAATAGAATAGAACTGAACAGAATAGAATAGAATCGAATCGAACAGAATAGAACAGAACAGAACAGAATAGAATAGAATAGAAAATAATAGAACAGAATAGAATAGAATAGAACAGAATAGAATAGAATAGAATACAACAGAACAGAATAGAATAGAATGGAATAGAATAGAATAGAATAGAACAGAACAGAATAGAACAGAATAGAATAGAATAGAACAGAATAGAATAGAACAGAACAGAAGAGAATAGAATGGAATAGTAGAGAACAGAATAAAATAGAATAGAATAGAATAGAATAGAATAGAATAGAAGAATAGAATAGAATAGAATAGAACATAACAGAATAGAACAGAATAGAATAGAATAGAATAGAACACAATAGAATAGAATAGAACTGAATAGAACAGATTAGAATAGAATAGAACAGAACAGAACAGAACAGAACAGAATAGAAGAGAATAGAACAGAATAAAACAGAACAGAACAGAACAGAACTGAATAGAAGAGAATAGAAAAGAATAGAACAGAATAGAATAGAATCGAACAGAATAGAATAGAACAGAATAGAATAGAATAGAATAGAACAGAACAGAACAGAATAGAATCGAACAGAATAGAAGAGAATAGAAAAGATTAGAACAGAATAGAATAGAATCCAACACAATAGAATAGAACAGAATAGAATAGAATAGAATAGAATAGAACAGAACAGAAGAGAATAGAATAGAATAGAATAGAACAGAACAGAATAGAATAGAATCGAATCGAACAGAATAGAACAGAACAGAACAGAATTGAATAGAATAGAATAGAAAATAATAGAACAGAATAGAATAGAATAGAACAGAATAGAATAGAATAGAATAGAATAGAATACAACAGAACAGAATAGAATAGAATGGAATAGAATAGAATAGAATAGAACAGAACAGAATAGAACAGAATAGAATAGAACAGAACACAACACAACAGAACAGAATCGAATAGAATAGAATAGAACAGAACCGAATAGAACAGTACAGAACTGAATAGAACAGAATAGAATAGAATGGAATAGAAAACAATAGAATAGAATAGAACAGATTAGAATAGAAAACAATAGAACAGAACAGAACAGAATAGAACAGAATAGAACAGATCACAACACAACAGAACAGAATAGAATAGAATAGAATAGAACAGAAGCGAATAGAACAGAAGACAACTGAATAGAACAGAATAGAATAGAATAGAATAGAACAGAAAGAATAGAATAGAACAGAATAGAATAGAATAGAACTTAACAAAGTAGGATAGAATAGAATAGCATAGAACAGAACAGAATAGAATAGAATAGAACAGAATAGAATAGAATAGAACAGAATAGAATAGAATAGAACAGAACAGAACAGAATAGAATAGAATATAACAGAATAGAACAGAACAGAACAGAACAGAACAGAGTAGAATAGAATAGAACAGGACATAACAGAATAGAATAGGATAGAACAGAAAAGAACAGAACAGAAGAGAATAGAATAGAATAGAATAGAATAGAATAGAATAGAATAGAACAAAATAGAACAGAACACAACACAACAGAATAGAAAAAAATAGAATAGAATAGAATAGAATAGAATAAAATAGAACAGAATAGAATAGAATCGAACAGAATAGAATAGAATAGAACAGAATAAAACAGAACAGAACAGAATAGAATAGAATAGAACAGAATAGAACAGAACAGAATAGAATAGAATAGACTAGAATAGAATAGAATAGACGAGAATAGAATAGAACAAACAGAATAGAACAGAATAGAACAGAACAGAATATAACAGAACACAACACAACAGAACAGAATAGAATAGAACAGAATAGAATAGAACAGAACAGAACAGAACAGAATAGAATAGAATAGAATAGAACAGAACAGAATAGAATAGAATCGAATCGAACAGAATAGAACAGAACAGAACAGAATAGAATAGAATAGAAAAGAATAGAACAGACTGGAATAGAATCGAACAGAATAGAATAGAATAGAACAGAATAGATTAGAATAGAATAGAATAGAACAGAACAGAACAGAACAGAATAGAATCGAACAGAATAGAATAGAATAGAATAGAATAGAATAGAACAGAATAGAATAGAATAGAATAGAATACAACAGAACAGAATAGAATAGAATGGAATAGAATAGAATAGAATAGAACAGAACAGAATAGAACAGAAAAGAATAGAATAGAACAGAATAGAATAGAACAGAACAGAAGAGAATAGAATGGAATAGTAGAGAACAGAATAAAATAGAATAGAATAGAATAGAATAGAATAGAATAGAATAGAATAGAATAGAATAGAACAGAACAGAATAGAACAGAATAGAATAGAATAGAGTAGAACACAATAGAATAGAATAGAACTGAATAGAACAGATTAGAATAGAATAGAACAGAACAGAACAGAACAGAACAGAATAGAAGAGAATAGAACAGAATAAAACAGAACAGAACAGAACAGAACTGAATAGAAGAGAATAGAAAAGAATAGAACAGAATAGAATAGAATCGAACAGAATAGAATAGAACAGAATAGAATAGAATAGAATAGAAAGGAACAGAACAGAATAGAATCGAACAGAATAGAAGAGAATAGAAAAGAATAGAACAGAATAGAATAGAATCGAATACAATAGAATAGAACAGAATAGAATAGAATAGAATAGAATAGAACAGAACAGAAGAGAATAGAATAGAATAGAATAGAACAGAACAGAATAGAATAGAATCGAATCGAACAGAATAGAACAGAACAGAACAGAATAGAATAGAATAGAAAATAATAGAACAGAATAGAATAGAATAGAACAGAATAAAACAGAACAGAACAGAACAGAACTGAATAGAAGAGAATAGAAAAGAATAGAACAGAATAGAATAGAATCGAACAGAATAGAATAGAACAGAATAGAATAGAATAGAACAGAACAGAACAGAATAGAATCGAACAGAATAGAAGAGAATAGAAAAGAATAGAACAGAATAGAATAGAATCGAACACAATAGAATAGAACAGAATAGAATAGAATAGAATAGAATAGAACAGAACAGAAGAGAATAGAGTAGAATAGAATAGAACAGAACAGAATAGAATAGAATAGAATCGAACAGAATAGAACAGAACAGAACAGAATAGAATAGAATAGAAAATAATAGAACAGAATAGAATAGAATAGAACAGAATAGAATAGAATAGAATAGAATACAACAGAACAGAATAGAATAGAATGGAATAGAATAGAATAGAATAGAACAGAACAGAATAGAACAGAATAGAATAGAATAGAACAGAATAGAATAGAACAGAACAGAAGAGAATAGAATGGAATAGTAGAGAACAGAATAAAATAGAATAGAATAGAATAGAATAGAATAGAATAGAACAGAACAGAATAGAACAGAATAGAATAGAATAGAATAGAACACAATAGAATAGAAGAACTGAATAGAACAGATTAGAATAGAATAGAACAGAACAGAACAGAACAGAACAGAATAGAAGAGAATAGAACAGAATAAAACAGAACAGAACAGAACAGAACTGAATAGAAGAGAATAGGAAAGAATAGAACAGAATAGAATAGAATCGAACAGAATAGAATAGAACAGAATAGAATAGAATAGAATAGAACAGAACAGAACAGAATAGAATCGAACAGAATAGAAGAGAATAGAAAAGAATAGAATAGAATAGAATAGAATACAACAGAACAGAATAGAATAGAATGGAATAGAATAGAATAGAATAGAACAGAACAGAATAGAACAGAATAGAATAGAATAGAACAGAATAGAATAGAACAGAACAGAAGAGAATAGAATGGAATAGTAGAGAACAGAATAAAATAGAATAGAATAGAATAGAATAGAACAGAATAGAATAGAATAGAACAGAAGGGAATAGAATAGAACAGAACAGAACAGAATAGAATAGAATTTAACAGAATAGAACAGAACAAAACAGAACAGAAGAGTATAGAATAGAATAGAACAGGACAGAACAGAACAGAATAGAATAGAACAGAATAGAACAGAATAGAATAGAATAGAATAGAATAGAATAGAATAGAATAGAATAGAATAGAATAGAATAGAATAGAACAGAACAGAACAGAACAGAACAGAATAGAACAGAGGAGAACAGAATAGAATAGAACAGAATAGAATAGAACAGAACAGAACAGAACAGAATAGAATAGAATAGAAGAGAAAAGAACAGAATAGAACAGAATAGAATAGAATAGAACAGAATAGAATAGAACAGAACAGAAGAGAATAGAATGGAATAGAACAAAACAGAATAGAATTGAATAGAATAGAATAGAATACAATAGAATAGAACAGAATAGAATAGAATAGAATAGAACAGAATAGAATAGAATAGAACAGAATAGAAAAGAATAGAATAGAATAGAACAGAACAGAACAGAATAGCACAGAATGGAATAGAATAGAATAGAATAGAACAGAACAGATTAGAACAGAATAGAACAGAACAGAATAAAACAGAACACAACACAACAGAACAGAATCGATTAGAATAGAATAGAACAGAACCGAATAGAACAGTACAGAACTGAATAGAACAGAATAGAATAGAATGGAATAGAAAACAATATATTAGAATAGAACAGAATAGAATAGAATAGAATAGAACAGAATAGAATAGAATAGAACAAAATAGAATAGAATAGAACAGAAGAGAATAGAATAGAACAGAACAGAACAGAATAGAATAGAATTTAACAGAATAGAAAGAACAGAACAGAACAGAACAGTATAGAATAGAATAGAACAGGACAGAACAGAACAGAATAGAATAGAACAGAAAAGAACAGAAGAGAAGAGAATAGAATAGAATAGAATAGAATAGAATGGAATAGAATAGAATAGAATAGAATAGAACAGAACAAAATAGAACAGAACACAACACAACAGAATAGAATAGAATAGAATAGAATAGAATAGAATAGAATAGAACCGAATGGAATAGAATCGAACAGAATAGAATAGAATAGAACAGAATAAAACAGAACAGAACAGAATAGAATAGAATAGAATAGAATAGAACAGAACAGAATAGAATAGAATAGACTAGAATAGAAGAGAATAGAATAGAACAGAACAGAATAGAACAGAATAGAACAGAACAGAATAGAACAGAACACAACACAACAGAACAGAATAGAATAGAATATAATAGAACAGAAGAGAATAGAATAGAACAGAACAGAACAGAATAGAATAGAATTTAACAGAATAGAACAGAACAGAACAGAAGAGAACAGTATAGAATAGAGTAGAACAGGACAGAACAGAACAGAATAGAATAGAACAGAATAGAACAGAATAGAATAGAATAGAATAGAATAGAACAGAACAGAACAGAGCAGAATAGAACAGAGGAGAACAGAATAGAATAGAACAGAATAGAATAGAACAGAACAGAACAGAACAGAATAGAATAGAATAGAACAGAACAGAACAGAATAGAACAGAATAGAATAGAATAGAACAGAATAGAATAGAACAGAACAGAAGAGAATAGAATGGAATAGTAGAGAACAGAATAAAATAGAATAGAATAGAATAGAATAGAATAGAATAGAATAGAATAGAATAGAATAGAATGGAATAGAATAGAATAGAATAGAATAGAATAGAACAGAACAAAATAGAAGAGAACACAACACAACAGAATAGAATAGAATAGAGTAGAATAGAATAGAACAGAATAGAATAGAATCGAACAGAATAGAATAGAATAGAACAGAATAAAACAGAACAGAACAGAATAGAATAGAATAGAATAGAATAGAACAGAACAGAATAGAATAGAATAGACTAGAATAGAAGAGAATAGAATAGAACAGAACAGAATAGAATAGAATAGAATAGAACAGAATAGAATAGAATAGAACAGAATAGAATAGAATAGAACAGAAGAGAATAGAATAGAACAGAACAGAACAGAATAGAATAGAATTTAACAGAATAGAACAGAACAGAACAGAACAGAACAGTGTAGAATAGAGTAGAACAGGACAGAACAGAACAGAATAGAATAGAACAGAATAGAACAGAATAGAATAGAATAGAATAGAACAGAACAGAACAGAGCAGAATAGAACAGAGGAGAACAGAATAGAATAGAACAGAATAGAATAGAACAGAACAGAACAGAACAGAATAGAATAGAATAGAACAGAACAGAACAGAATAGAACAGAATAGAATAGAATAGAACAGAATAGAATAGAACAGAACAGAAGAGAATAGAATGGAATAGTAGAGAACAGAATAAAATAGAATAGAATAGAATAGAATAGAATAGAATAGAATAGAATAGAACAGAACAGAATAGAACAGAATAGAATAGAATAGAATAGAACACAATAGAATAGAATAGAACTGAATAGAACAGATTAGAATAGAATAGAACAGAACAGAACAGAACAGAACAGAATAGAATAGAATAGAACAGAATAAAACAGAACAGAACAGAACAGAACTGAATAGAAGAGAATAGAAAAGAATAGAACAGAATAGAATAGAATCGAACAGAATAGAATAGAACAGAATAGAATAGAATAGAATAGAAAGGAACAGAACAGAATAGAATCGAACAGAATAGAAGAGAATAGAAAAGAATAGAACAGAATAGAATAGAATCGAACACAATAGAATAGAACCGAATAGAATAGAATAGAATAGAATAGAACAGAACAGAAGAGAATAGAAAAGAATAGAATAGAACAGAACAGAATAGAATAGAATCGAATCGAACAGAATAGAACAGAACAGAACAGAATAGAATAGAATAGAAAATAATAGAACAGAATAGAATAGAATAGAACAGAATAGAATAGAATAGAATACAACAGAACAGAATAGAATAGAATGGAATAGAATAGAATAGAATAGAACAGAACAGAATAGAACAGAATAGAATAGAATAGAACAGAATAGAATAGAACAGAACAGAAGAGAATAGAATGGAATAGTAGAGAACAGAATAAAATAGAATAGAATAGAATAGAATAGAATAGAATAGAATAGAAGAATAGAATAGAATAGAATAGAACAGAACAGAATAGAACAGAATAGAATAGAATAGAATAGAACACAATAGAATAGAATAGAACTGAATAGAACAGATTAGAATAGAATAGAACAGAACAGAACAGAACAGAACAGAATAGAAGAGAATAGAACAGAATAAAACAGAACAGAACAGAACAGAACTGAATAGAAGAGAATAGAAAAGAATAGAACAGAATAGAATAGAATCGAACAGAATAGAATAGAACAGAATAGAATAGAATAGAATAGAACAGAACAGAACAGAATAGAATCGAACAGAATAGAAGAGAATAGAAAAGATTAGAACAGAATAGAATAGAATCCAACACAATAGAATAGAACAGAATAGAATAGAATAGAATAGAATAGAACAGAACAGAAGAGAATAGAATAGAATAGAATAGAACAGAACAGAATAGAATAGAATCGAATCGAACAGAATAGAACAGAACAGAACAGAATTGAATAGAATAGAATAGAAAATAATAGAACAGAATAGAATAGAATAGAACAGAATAGAATAGAATAGAATAGAATAGAATACAACAGAACAGAATAGAATAGAATGGAATAGAATAGAATAGAATAGAACAGAACAGAATAGAACAGAATAGAATAGAACAGAACACAACACAACAGAACAGAATCGAATAGAATAGAATAGAACAGAACCGAATAGAACAGTACAGAACTGAATAGAACAGAATAGAATAGAATGGAATAGAAAACAATAGAATAGAATAGAACAGATTAGAATAGAAAACAATAGAACAGAACAGAACAGAATAGAACAGAATAGAACAGATCACAACACAACAGAACAGAATAGAATAGAATAGAATAGAACAGAAGCGAATAGAACAGAAGACAACTGAATAGAACAGAATAGAATAGAATAGAATAGAACAGAAAGAATAGAATAGAACAGAATAGAATAGAATAGAACTTAACAAAGTAGGATAGAATAGAATAGCATAGAACAGAACAGAATAGAATAGAATAGAACAGAATAGAATAGAATAGAACAGAATAGAATAGAATAGAACAGAACAGAACAGAATAGAATAGAATATAACAGAATAGAACAGAACAGAACAGAACAGAACAGAGTAGAATAGAATAGAACAGGACATAACAGAATAGAATAGGATAGAACAGAAAAGAACAGAACAGAAGAGAATAGAATAGAATAGAATAGAATAGAATAGAATAGAATAGAACAAAATAGAACAGAACACAACACAACAGAATAGAAAAAAATAGAATAGAATAGAATAGAATAGAATAAAATAGAACAGAATAGAATAGAATCGAACAGAATAGAATAGAATAGAACAGAATAAAACAGAACAGAACAGAATAGAATAGAATAGAACAGAATAGAACAGAACAGAATAGAATAGAATAGACTAGAATAGAATAGAATAGACGAGAATAGAATAGAACAAACAGAATAGAACAGAATAGAACAGAACAGAATATAACAGAACACAACACAACAGAACAGAATAGAATAGAACAGAATAGAATAGAACAGAACAGAACAGAACAGAATAGAATAGAATAGAATAGAACAGAACAGAATAGAATAGAATCGAATCGAACAGAATAGAACAGAACAGAACAGAATAGAATAGAATAGAAAAGAATAGAACAGACTGGAATAGAATCGAACAGAATAGAATAGAATAGAACAGAATAGATTAGAATAGAATAGAATAGAACAGAACAGAACAGAACAGAATAGAATCGAACAGAATAGAATAGAATAGAATAGAATAGAATAGAACAGAATAGAATAGAATAGAATAGAATACAACAGAACAGAATAGAATAGAATGGAATAGAATAGAATAGAATAGAACAGAACAGAATAGAACAGAAAAGAATAGAATAGAACAGAATAGAATAGAACAGAACAGAAGAGAATAGAATGGAATAGTAGAGAACAGAATAAAATAGAATAGAATAGAATAGAATAGAATAGAATAGAATAGAATAGAATAGAATAGAACAGAACAGAATAGAACAGAATAGAATAGAATAGAGTAGAACACAATAGTATAGAATAGAACTGAATAGAACAGATTAGAATAGAATAGAACAGAACAGAACAGAACAGAACAGAATAGAAGAGAATAGAACAGAATAAAACAGAACAGAACAGAACAGAACTGAATAGAAGAGAATAGAAAAGAATAGAACAGAATAGAATAGAATCGAACAGAATAGAATAGAACAGAATAGAATAGAATAGAATAGAAAGGAACAGAACAGAATAGAATCGAACAGAATAGAAGAGAATAGAAAAGAATAGAACAGAATAGAATAGAATCGAACACAATAGAATAGAACAGAATAGAATAGAATAGAATAGAATAGAACAGAACAGAAGAGAATAGAATAGAATAGAATAGAACAGAACAGAATAGAATAGAATCGAATCGAACAGAATAGAACAGAACAGAACAGAATAGAATAGAATAGAAAATAATAGAACAGAATAGAATAGAATAGAACAGAATAAAACAGAACAGAACAGAACAGAACTGAATAGAAGAGAATAGAAAAGAATAGAACAGAATAGAATAGAATCGAACAGAATAGAATAGAACAGAATAGAATAGAATAGAACAGAACAGAACAGAATAGAATCGAACAGAATAGAAGAGAATAGAAAAGAATAGAACAGAATAGAATAGAATCGAACACAATAGAATAGAACAGAATAGAATAGAATAGAATAGAATAGAACAGAACAGAAGAGAATAGAGTAGAATAGAATAGAACAGAACAGAATAGAATAGAATAGAATCGAACAGAATAGAACAGAACAGAACAGAATAGAATAGAATAGAAAATAATAGAACAGAATAGAATAGAATAGAACAGAATAGAATAGAATAGAATAGAATACAACAGAACAGAATAGAATAGAATGGAATAGAATAGAATAGAATAGAACAGAACAGAATAGAACAGAATAGAATAGAATAGAACAGAATAGAATAGAACAGAACAGAAGAGAATAGAATGGAATAGTAGAGAACAGAATAAAATAGAATAGAATAGAATAGAATAGAATAGAATAGAACAGAACAGAATAGAACAGAATAGAATAGAATAGAATAGAACACAATAGAATAGAAGAACTGAATAGAACAGATTAGAATAGAATAGAACAGAACAGAACAGAACAGAACAGAATAGAAGAGAATAGAACAGAATAAAACAGAACAGAACAGAACAGAACTGAATAGAAGAGAATAGGAAAGAATAGAACAGAATAGAATAGAATCGAACAGAATAGAATAGAACAGAATAGAATAGAATAGAATAGAACAGAACAGAACAGAATAGAATCGAACAGAATAGAAGAGAATAGAAAAGAATAGAACAGAATAGAATAGAATCGAACACAATAGAATAGAACAGAATAGAATAGAATAGAATAGAATAGAACAGAACAGAAGAGAATAGAATAGAAGAGAATAGAACAGAACAGAATAGAATAGAATCGAATCGAACAGAATAGAACAGAACAGAACAGAATAGAATAGAATAGAAAATAATAGAACAGAATAGAATAGAATAGAACAGAATAGAATAGAATAGAATAGAATAGAATAGAATAGAATACAACAGAACAGAATAGAATAGAATGGAATAGAATAGAATAGAATAGAACAGAACAGAATAGAACAGAATAGAATAGAATAGAACAGAATAGAATAGAACAGAACAGAAGAGAATTGAATGGAATAGTAGAGAACAGAATAAAATAGAATAGAATAGAATAGAATAGAATAGAATAGAATAGAATAGAATAGAATAGAACAGAACAGAATAGAACAGAATAGAATAGAATAGAATAGAACACAATAGAATAGAATAGAACTGAATAGAACAGATTAGAATAGAATAGAACAGAACAGAACAGAACAGAATAGAAGAGACTAGAACAGAATAAAACAGAACAGAACAGAACAGAACTGAATAGAAGAGAATAGAAAAGAATAGAACAGAATAGAATAGAATCGAAAAGAATAGAATAGAACAGAATAGAATAGAATAGAATAGAACAGAACAGAACAGAATAGAATCGAACAGAATAGAAGAGAATAGAAAAGAATAGAACAGAATAGAATAGAATCGAACACAATAGAATAGAACAGAATAGAATAGAATAGAATAGAATAGAACAGAACAGAATAGAATAGAATAGAATAGAATAGAATAGAACAGAACAGAATAGAATAGAATCGAATCGAACAGAATAGAACAAAACAGAACAGAATAGAATAGAATAGAAAATAATAGAACAGAATAGAATAGAATAGAACAGAATAGAATAGAATAGAATAGAATAGAATACAACAGAACAGAATAGAATAGAATGGAATAGAATAGAATAGAATAGAACAGAACAGAATAGAACAGAATAGAACAGAATAGAATAGAACAGAACACAACACAACAGAACAGAATAGAATAGAATAGAATAGAACAGAACCGAATAGAACAGTACAGAACTGAATAGAACAGAATAGAATAGAATGGAATAGAAAACAATAGAATAGAATAGAACAGATTAGAATAGAAAAGAATAGAACAGAACAGAACAGAATAGAACAGAATAGAACAGATCACAACACAACAGAACAGAATAGAATAGAATAGAATAGAACAGAAGCGAATAGAACAGAAGACAACTGAATAGAACAGAATAGAATAGAATAGAATAGAACAGAAAGAATAGAATAGAACAGAATAGAATAGAATAGAACTTAACAAAGTAGGATAGAATAGAATAGCATAGAACAGAACAGAATAGAATAGAATAGAACAGAATAGAATAGAATAGAACAGAATAGAATAGAATAGAACAGAACAGAACAGAATAGAATAGAATATAACAGAATAGAACAGAACAGAACAGAACAGAACAGAGTAGAATAGAATAGAACAGGACATAACAGAATAGAATAGGATAGAACAGAAAAGAACAGAACAGAATAGAATAGAATAGAATAGAATAGAATAGAATAGAACAAAATAGAACAGAACACAACACAACAGAATAGAATAGAATAGAATAGAATAGAATAGAATAGAATAGAATAGAATAGAACAGAATAGAATAGAATCGAACAGAATAGAATAGAATAGATCAGAATAAAACAGAACAGAACAGAATAGAATAGAATAGAACAGAATAGAACAGAACAGAATAGAATAGAATAGAATAGACTAGAATAGAATAGAATAGACGAGAATAGAATAGAACAAACAGAATAGAACAGAATAGAACAGAACAGAATAGAACAGAACACAACACAACAGAACAGAATAGAACAGAATAGAATAGAACAGAATAGAATAGAACAGAACAGAACAGAACAGAATAGAATAGAATAGAATAGAATACAACAGAACAGAATAGAATAGAATGGAATAGAATAGAATAGAATAGAACAGAACAGAATAGAACAGAATAGAACAGAATAGAATAGAACAGAACACAACACAACAGAACAGAATAGAATAGAATAGAATAGAACAGAACCGAATAGAACAGTACAGAACTGAATAGAACAGAATAGAATAGAATGGAATAGAAAACAATAGAATAGAATAGAACAGATTAGAATAGAAAAGAATAGAACAGAACAGAACAGAATAGAACAGAATAGAACAGATCACAACACAACAGAACAGAAAATAATAGAATAGAATAGAACAGAAGCGAATAGAACAGAAGACAACTGAATAGAACAGAATAGAATAGAATAGAATAGAACAGAAAGAATAGAATAGAACAGAATAGAATAGAATAGAACTTAACAAAGTAGGATAGAATAGAATAGCATAGAACAGAACAGAATAGAATAGAATAGAACAGAATAGAATAGAATAGAACAGAATAGAATAGAATAGAACAGAACAGAACAGAATAGAATAGAATATAACAGAATAGAACAGAACAGAACAGAACAGAACAGAGTAGAATAGAATAGAACAGGACATAACAGAATAGAATAGGATAGAACAGAAAAGAACAGAAGAGAATAGAATAGAATAGAATAGAATAGAATAGAATAGAATAGAATAGAATAGAATAGAATAGAATAGAACAAAATAGAACAGAACACAACACAACAGAATAGAATAGAATAGAATAGAATAGAATAGAATAGAATAAAATAGAACAGAATAGAATAGAATCGAACAGAATAGAATAGAATAGAACAGAATAAAACAGAACAGAACAGAATAGAATAGAATAGAACAGAATAGAACAGAACAGAATAGAATAGAATAGACTAGAATAGAATAGAATAGACGAGAATAGAATAGAACAAACAGAATAGAACAGAATAGAACAGAACAGAATAGAACAGAACACAACACAACAGAACAGAATAGAACAGAATAGAATAGAACAGAATAGAATAGAACAGAACAGAACAGAACAGAATAGAATAGAATAGAATAGAATAGAACAGAACAGTATAGAATAGAATCGAGTCGAACAGAATAGAACAGAACAGAACAGAATAGAATAGAATAGAAAAGAATAGAACAGAATAGAATAGAATCGAACAGAATAGAATAGAATAGAACGGAATATAATAGAATAGAACAGAACAGAACAGAATAGAATAGAATATAACAGAATAGAACAGAACAGAACAGAGTAGAATAGAATAGAACAGGACAGAACAGAATAGAATAGAATAGAACAGAAAAGAACAGAATAGAATAGAATAGAATAGAATAGAATAGAATAGAATAGAATAGAATAGAATAGAATAGAATAGAATAGAACAGAACAAAATAGAACAGAACACAACACAACAGAATAGAATAGAATAGAATAGAATAGAATAGAATAGAATAGAATAGAATAGAATAGAATAGAACAGAATAGAATAGAATCGAACAGAATAGAATAGAATAGAACAGAATAAAACAGAACAGAACAGAATAGAATAGAATAGAATAGAATAGAACAGAACAGAATAGAATAGAATAGACTAGACTAGAATAGAATAGAATAGAAGAGAATAGAATAGAACAGAACAGAATAGAACAGAATAGAACAGAACAGAATAGAACAGAACACAACACAACAGAACAGAATAGAATAGAATAGAATAGAATAGAATAGAACAGAATAGAATAGAATAGAACAGAAGGGAATAGAATAGAACAGTACAGAACAGAATAGAATAGAATTTAACAGAATAGAACAGAACAAAACAGAACAGAAGAGTATAGAATAGAATAGAACAGGACAGAACAGAACAGAATAGAATAGAACAGAATAGAACAGAACAGAATAGAATAGAATAGAATAGAATAGAATAGAATAGAATAGAATAGAATAGAATAGAATAGAACAGAACAGAACAGAACAGAACAGAATAGAACAGAGGAGAACAGAATAGAATAGAACAGAATAGAATAGAACAGAACAGAACAGAACAGAATAGAATAGAATAGAAGAGAAAAGAACAGAATAGAACAGAATAGAATAGAATAGAACAGAATAGAATAGAACAGAACAGAAGAGAATAGAATGGAATAGAACAAAACAGAATAGAATTGAATAGAATAGAATAGAATACAATAGAATAGAACAGAATAGAATAGAATAGAATAGAACAGAATAGAATAGAATAGAACAGAATAGAAAAGAATAGAATAGAATAGAACAGAACAGAACAGAATAGCATAGAATGGAATAGAATAGAATAGAATAGAACAGAACAGATTAGAACAGAATAGAACAGAACAGAATAAAACAGAACACAACACAACAGAACAGAATCGATTAGAATAGAATAGAACAGAACCGAATAGAACAGTACAGAACTGAATAGAACAGAATAGAATAGAATGGAATAGAAAACAATATATTAGAATAGAACAGAATAGAATAGAATAGAATAGAACAGAATAGAATAGAATAGAACAAAATAGAATAGAATAGAACAGAAGAGAATAGAATAGAACAGAACAGAAGAGAATAGAATAGAATTTAACAGAATAGAAAGAACAGAACAGAACAGAACAGTATAGAATAGAATAGAACAGGACAGAACAGAACAGAATAGAATAGAACAGAAAAGAACAGAAGAGAAGAGAATAGAATAGAATAGAATAGAATAGAATGGAATAGAATAGAATAGAATAGAATAGAACAGAACAAAATAGAACAGAACACAACACAACAGAATAGAATAGAATAGAATAGAATAGAATAGAATAGAATAGAACAGAATAGAATAGAATCGAACTGAATAGAATAGAATAGAACAGAATAAAACAGAACAGAACAGAATAGAATAGAATAGAATAGAACAGAACAGAATAGAATAGAATAGACTAGAATAGAAGAGAATAGAATAGAACAGAACAGAATAGAACAGAATAGAACAGAACAGAATAGAACAGAACACAACACAACAGAACAGAATAGAATAGAATATAATAGAACAGAATAGAATAGAATAGAACAGAATAGAATAGAATAGAACAGAAGAGAATAGAATAGAACAGAACAGAACAGAATAGAATAGAATTTAACAGAATAGAACAGAACAGAACAGAAGAGAACAGTATAGAATAGAGTAGAACAGGACAGAACAGAACAGAATAGAATAGAACAGAATAGAACAGTATAGAATAGAATAGAATAGAATAGAACAGAACAGAACAGAGCAGAATAGAACAGAGGAGAACAGAATAGAATAGAACAGAATAGAATAGAACAGAACAGAACAGAACAGAATAGAATAGAATAGAACAGAACAGAACAGAATAGAACAGAATAGAATAGAATAGAACAGAATAGAATAGAACAGAACAGAAGAGAATAGAATGGAATAGTAGAGAACAGAATAAAATAGAATAGAATAGAATAGAATAGAATAGAATAGAATAGAATGGAATAGAATAGAATAGAATAGAATAGAACAGAACAAAATAGAAGAGAACACAACACAACAGAATAGAATAGAATAGAGTAGAATAGAATAGAACAGAATAGAATAGAATCGAACAGAATAGAATAGAATAGAACAGAATAAAACAGAACAGAACAGAATAGAATAGAATAGAATAGAATAGAACAGAACAGAATAGAATAGAATAGACTAGAATAGAAGAGAATAGAATAGAACAGAACAGAATAGAACAGAACACAACACAACAGAACAGAATAGAATAGAATAGAATAGAACAGAATAGAATAGAATAGAACAGAATAGAATAGAATAGAACAGAAGAGAATAGAATAGAACAGAACAGAACAGAATAGAATAGAATTTAACAGAATAGAACAGAACAGAACAGAACAGAACAGTATAGAATAGAGTAGAACAGGACAGAACAGAACAGAATAGAATAGAACAGAATAGAACAGAATAGAATAGAATAGAATAGAACAGAACAGAACAGAACAGAGCAGAATAGAACAGAGGAGAACAGAATAGAATAGAACAGAATAGAATAGAACAGAACAGAACAGAACAGAATAGAATAGAATAGAATAGAACAGAACAGAACAGAATAGAACAGAATAGAATAGAATAGAACAGAATAGAATAGAACAGAACAGAATAGAATAGAATGGAATAGTAGAGAACAGAATAAAATAGAATAGAATAGAATAGAATAGAATAGAATAGAATAGAATAGAATAGAATAGAATAGAATAGAATAGATTAGAATAGAACAGAACAGAATAGAACAGAATAGAATAGAATAGAATAGAACACAATAGAATAGAATAGAACTGAATAGAACAGATTAGAATAGAATAGAACAGAACAGAACAGAACAGAACAGAATAGAAGAGAATAGAACAGAATAAAACAGAACAGAACAGAACAGAACTGAATAGAAGAGAATAGAAAAGAATAGAACAGAATAGAATAGAATCGAACAGAATAGAATAGAACAGAATAGAATAGAATAGAATAGAACAGAACAGAACAGAATAGAATCGAACAGAATAGAAGAGAATAGAAAAGAATAGAACAGAATAGAATAGAATCGAACACAATAGAATAGAACCGAATAGAATAGAATAGAATAGAATAGAACAGAACAGAAGAGAATAGAATAGAATAGAATAGAACAGAACAGAATAGAATAGAATCGAATCGAACAGAATAGAACAGAACAGAACAGAATAGAATAGAATAGAAAATAATAGAACAGAATAGAATAGAATAGAACAGAATAGAATAGAGTAGAATACAACAGAACAGAATAGAATAGAATGGAATAGAATAGAATAGAATAGAACAGAACAGAATAGAACAGAATAGAATAGAATAGAACAGAATAGAATAGAACAGAACAGAAGAGAATAGAATGGAATAGTAGAGAACAGAATAAAATAGAATAGAATAGAATAGAATAGAATAGAATATAATAGAACAGAACAGAATAGAACAGAATAGAATAGAATAGAATAGAACACAATAGAATAGAATAGAACTGAATAGAACAGATTAGAATAGAATAGAACAGAACAGAACAGAACAGAACAGAATAGAAGAGAATAGAACAGAATAAAACAGAACAGAACAGAACAGAACTGAATAGAAGAGAATAGAAAAGAATAGAACAGAATAGAATAGAATCGAACAGAATAGAATAGAACAGAATAGAATAGAATAGAATAGAACAGAACAGAACAGAATAGAATCGAACAGAATAGAAGAGAATAGAAAAGAATAGAACAGAATAGAATAGAATCGAACACAATAGAATAGAACAGAATAGAATAGAATAGAATAGAATAGAACAGAACAGAAGAGAATAGAATAGAAGAGAATAGAACAGAACAGAATAGAATAGAATCGAATCGAACAGAATAGAACAGAACAGAACAGAATAGAATAGAATAGAAAATAATAGAACAGAATAGAATAGAATAGAACAGAATAGAATAGAATAGAATAGAATAGAATAGAATACAACAGAACAGAATAGAATAGAATGGAATAGAATAGAATAGAATAGAACAGAACAGAATAGAATAGAATAGAATAGAACAGAAGCGAATAGAACAGAAGACAACTGAATAGAACAGAATAGAATAGAATAGAATAGAACAGAAAGAATAGAATAGAACAGAATAGAATAGAATAGAACTTAACAAAGTAGGATAGAATAGAATAGCATAGAACAGAACAGAATAGAATAGAATAGAACAGAATAGAATAGAATAGAACAGAATAGAATAGAATAGAACAGAACAGAACAGAATAGAATAGAATAGAACAGAATAGAACAGAACAGAACAGAACAGAACAGAGTAGAATAGAATAGAACAGGACATAACAGAATAGAATAGGATAGAACAGAAAAGAACAGAACAGAAGAGAATAGAATAGAATAGAATAGAATAGAATAGAATAGAATAGAATAGAATAGAATAGAACAAAATAGAACAGAACACAACACAACAGAATAGAATAGAATAGAATAGAATAGAATAGAATAGAATAGAATAAAATAGAACAGAATAGAATAGAATCGAACAGAATAGAATAGAATAGAACAGAATAAAACAGAACAGAACAGAATAGAATAGAATAGAACAGAATAGAACAGAATAGAACAGAATAGAATAGAATAGACTAGAATAGAATAGAATAGACGAGAATAGAATAGAACAAACAGAATAGAACAGAATAGAACAGAACAGAATAGAACAGAACACAACACAACAGAACAGAATAGAACAGAATAGAATAGAACAGAATAGAATAGAACAGAACAGAACAGAACAGAATAGAATAGAATAGAATAGAATAGAACAGAACAGAATAGAATAGAATCGAATCGAACAGAATAGAACAGAACAGAACAGAATAGAATAGAATAGAAAAGAATAGAACAGACTAGAATAGAATCGAACAGAATAGAATAGAATAGAACAGAATAGATTAGAATAGAATAGAATAGAACAGAACAGAACAGAACAGAATAGAATCGATCAGAATAGAATAGAATAGAATAGAATAGAATAGAACAGAATAGAATAGAATAGAATAGAATAGAATAGAATAGAATAGAATAGAATAGAATAGAATACAACAGAACAGAATAGAATAGAATGGAATAGAATAGAATAGAATAGAACAGAACAGAATAGAACAGAATAGAATAGAATAGAACAGAATAGAATAGAACAGAACAGAAGAGAATAGAATGGAATAGTAGAGAACAGAATAAAATAGAATAGAATAGAATAGAATAGAATAGAATAGAATAGAATAGAATAGAATAGAATAGAACAGAACAGAATAGAACAGAATAGAATAGAATAGAATAGAACACAATAGAATAGAATAGAACTGAATAGAACAGATTAGAATAGAATAGAACAGAACAGAACAGAACAGAACAGAATAGAAGAGAATAGAACAGAATAAAACAGAACAGAACAGAACAGAACTGAATAGAAGAGAATAGAAAAGAATAGAACAGAATAGAATAGAATCGAACAGAATAGAATAGAATAGAATAGAACAGAACAGAACAGAATAGAATCGAACAGAATAGAAGAGAATAGAAAAGAATAGAACAGAATAGAATAGAATCGAACACAGTAGAATAGAACAGAATAGAATAGAATAGAATAGAATAGAACAGAACAGAAGAGAATAGAATAGAATAGAATAGAACAGAACAGAATAGAATAGAATCGAATCGAACAGAATAGAACAGAACAGAACAGAATAGAATAGAATAGAAAATAATAGAACAGAATAGAATAGAATAGAACAGAATAAAACAGAACAGAACAGAACAGAACTGAATAGAAGAGAATAGAAAAGAATAGAACAGAATAGATTAGAATCGAACAGAATAGAATAGAACAGAATAGAATAGAATAGAATAGAACAGAACAGAACAGAATAGAATCGAACAGAATAGAAGAGAATAGAAAAGAATAGAACAGAATAGAATAGAATCGAACACAATAGAATAGAACAGAATAGAATAGAATAGAATAGAATAGAACAGAACAGAAGAGAATAGAATAGAATAGAATAGAACAGAAGAGAATAGAATAGAATCGAATCGAACAGAATAGAACAGAACAGAACAGAATAGAATAGAATAGAAAATAATAGAACAGAATAGAATAGAATAGAACAGAATAGAATAGAATAGAATAGAATAGAATAGAATACAACAGAACAGAATAGAATAGAATGGAATAGAATAGAATAGAATAGAACAGAACAGAATAGAACAGAATAGAATAGAATAGAACAGAATAGAATAGAACAGAACAGAAAAGAATAGAATGGAATAGTAGAGAACAGAATAAAATAGAATAGAATAGAATAGAATAGAATAGAATAGAATAGAATGGAATAGAATAGAACAGAACAGAATAGAACAGAATAGAATAGAATAGAATAGAACACAATAGAATAGAATAGAACTGAATAGAACAGATTAGAATAGAATAGAACAGAACAGAACAGAACAGAACAGAATAGAAGAGAATAGAACAGAATAAAACAGAACAGAACAGAACAGAACTGAATAGAAGAGAATAGAAAAGAATAGAACAGAATAGAATAGAATCGAACAGAATAGAATAGAACAGAATAGAATAGAATAGAATAGAACAGAACAGAACAGAATAGAATCGAACAGAATAGAAGAGAATAGAAAAGAATATAACAGAATAGAATAGAATCGAACACAATAGAATAGAACAGAATAGAATAGAATAGAATAGAATAGAACAGAACAGAAGAGAATAGAATAGAAGAGAATAGAACAGAACAGAATAGAATAGAATCGAATCGAACAGAATAGAACAGAACAGAACAGAATAGAATAGAATAGAAAATAATAGAACAGAATAGAATAGAATAGAACAGAATAGAATAGAATAGAATAGAATAGAATAGAATACAACAGAACAGAATAGAATAGAATGGAATAGAATAGAATAGAATAGAACAGAACAGAATAGAACAGAATAGAATAGAATAGAACAGAATAGAATAGAACAGAACAGAAGAGAATAGAATGGAATAGTAGAGAACAGAATAAAATAGAATAGAATAGAATAGAATAGAATAGAATAGAATAGAATAGAATAGAATAGAACAGAACAGAATAGAACAGAATAGAATAGAATAGAATAGAACACAATAGAATAGAATAGAACTGAATAGAACAGATTAGAATAGAATAGAACAGAACAGAACAGAACAGAACAGAATAGAAGAGAATAGAACAGAATAAAACAGAACAGAACAGAACAGAACTGAATAGAAGAGAATAGAAAAGAATAGAACAGAATAGAATAGAATCGAAAAGAATAGAATAGAACAGAATAGAAGAGAATAGAAAAGAATAGAACAGAATAGAATAGAATCGAACACAATAGAATAGAACAGAATAGAATAGAATAGAACAGAACCGAATAGAACAGTACAGAACTGAATAGAACAGAATAGAATAGAATGGAATAGAAAACAATAGAATAGAATAGAACAGATTAGAATAGAAAAGAATAGAACAGAACAGAACAGAATAGAACAGAATAGAACAGATCACAACACAACAGAACAGAATAGAATAGAATAGAATAGAACAGAAGCGAATAGAACAGAAGACTACTGAATAGAACAGAATAGAATAGAATAGAATAGAACAGAAAGAATAGAATAGAACAGAATAGAATAGAATAGAACTTAACAAAGTAGGATAGAATAGAATAGCATAGAACAGAACAGAATAGAATAGAATAGAACAGAATAGAATAGAATAGAACAGAATAGAATAGAATAGAACAGAACAGAACAGAATAGAATAGAATATAACAGAATAGAACAGAACAGAACAGAACAGAACAGAACAGAGTAGAATAGAATAGAACACGACATAACAGAATAGAATAGGATAGAAAAGAAAAGAACAGAACAGAAGAGAATAGAATAGAATAGAATAGAATAGAATAGAATAGAATAGAATAGAACAAAATAGAACAGAACACAACGAAACAGAATAGAAAAAAATAGAATAGAATAGAATAGAATAGAATAAAATAGAACAGAATAGAATAGAATCGAACAGAATAGAATAGAATAGAACAGAATAAAACAGAACAGAACAGAATAGAATAGAATAGAACAGAATAGAACAGAACAGAATAGAATAGAATAGACTAGAATAGAATAGAATAGACGAGAATAGAATAGAACAAACAGAATAGAACAGAATAGAACAGAACAGAATAGAACAGAACACAACACAACAGAACAGAATAGAACAGAATAGAATAGAACAGAATAGAATAGAACAGAACAGAACAGAACAGAATAGAATAGAATAGAATAGAATAGAACAGAACAGAATAGAATAGAATCGAATCGAACAGAATAGAACAGAACAGAACAGAATAGAATAGAATAGAAAAGAATAGAACAGAATAGAATAGAATCGAACAGAATAGAATAGAAAAGAATTGAATAGAAAAGAATAGAATAGAATAGAACAGAACAGAATAGAACAGAATAGAACAGAAAAGAATAAAACAGAACACAACACAACAGAACAGAATCGAATAGAATAGAATAGAACAGAACCGAATAGAACAGTACAGAACTGAATAGAACAGAATAGAATAGAATGGAATAGAAAACAATATATTAGAATAGAACAGATTAGAATAGAAAAGAATAGAACAGAACAGAACAGAATAGAACAGAATAGAACAGATCACAACACAACAGAACAGAATAGAATAGATTAGAATAGAACAGAAGCGAATAGAACAGAAGAGAACTGAATAGAACAGAATAGAATAGAATAGAATAGAACAGAAAAGAATAGAATAGAACAGAATAGAATAGAATAGAACATAACAAAGTAGAATAGAATAGAATAGCATAGAACAGAAAAGAATAGAATAGAATAGAACAGAACAGAACAGAACAGAACAGAGTAGAATAGAATAGAACAGGACAGAACAGAATAGAATAGGATAGAACAGAAAAGAACATAACAGAATAGAATAGAATAGAATAGAATAGAATAGAATGGAATAGAATAGAATAGAACAAAATAGAACAGAACACAACACAACAGAATAGAATAGAATAGAATAGAATAGAATAGAACAGAATAGAATAGAATCGAACAGAATAGAATAGAATAGAACAGAATAAAACAGAACAGAACAGAATAGAATAGAATAGAACAGAATAGAACAGAACAGAATAGAATAGAATAGACTAGAATAGAATAGAATAGAAGAGAATAGAATAGAACAGAACAGAATAGAACAGAATAGAACAGAACAGAATAGAACAGAACACAACACAACAGAACAGAATAGAATAGAATAGAATAGAACATAATAGAATAGAATAGAACAGAATAGAATAGAATAGAACAGAAGAGAATAGAATAGAACAGAACAGAACAGAATAGAATAGAATTTAACAGAATAGAACAGAACAGAACAGAACAGTATAGAATAGAATAGAACAGGACAGAACAGAACAGAATAGAATAGAACAGAATAGAACAGAACAGAATAGAATAGAATAGAATAGAATAGAATAGAATAGAATAGAATAGAATAGAATAGAATAGAATAGAATAGAACAGAACAGAACAGAACAGAATAGAACAGAGGAGAACAGAATAGAACAGAATAGAATAGAATAGAACAGAACAGAACAGAACAGAATAGAATAGAATAGAATAGAATAGAAGAGAAAAGAACAGAATAGAACAGAATAGAATAGAATAGAACAGAATAGAATAGAACAGAACAGAAGAGAATAGAATGGAATAAAACAGAACAGAATAAAATAGAATAGAATAGAATAGAATAGAATAGAATAGAATAGAATAGAATAGAATAGAATAGAACAGAACAGAATAGAACAGAATAGAATAGAATAGAATAGAATAGAAGAGAAGAGAATAGAAAAGAACAGAATAGAATAGAACAGAATAGAGCAGAACAGAATAGAACAGAAGACAACACATCAGAACAGAATAGAATAGAATAGAATAGAACAGAATAGAATAGAATAGAACAGAATAGAATAGAATAGAACAGAAGAGAATAGAATAGAAGAGAACAGAACAGAATAGAATAGAATTTAACAGAATAGAACAGAACAGAACAGAACAGAACAGTATAGAATAGAATAGAACAGGACAGAACAGAACAGAATAGAATACAACAGAATAGAACAGAACTGAATAGAATAGAATAGAATAGAATAGAACAGAATAGAATAGAATAGAATAGAATAGAATAGAACAGAACAGAAGAGAATAGAATGGTATAGAACAGAACAGAATAAAATAGAATAGAATAGAATAGAATAGAATAGAATAGAATAGAATAGAATAGAATAGAATAGAATAGAATAGAATAGAATAAATAGAATAGAACAGAACAGAATAGGACAGAATAGAATGGAATAGAACAGAATAAACAGAATAGAATAGAACAGAATAGAACAGAATAGAACAAAATAGAGTAGAATAGAATACAATAGAATAGAATAGAATAGAACAGAATAGAATAGAATAGAAGTTAACAAAGTAGGATAGAATAGAATAGCATAGAACAGAACAGAATAGAATAGAATAGAACAGAATAGAATAGAATAGAACAGAATAGAATAGAATAGAACAGAACAGAACAGAATAGAATAGAATATAACAGAATAGCACAGAACAGAACAGAACAGAACAGAACAGAACAGAGTAGAATAGAACAGAACAGGACAGAACAGAATAGAATAGAATAGAACAGAAAAGAACAGAACAGAAGAGAATAGAATAGAATAGAATAGAATAGAATAGAATAGAATAGAATAGCATGGAATAGAATAGAATAGAATAGAATAGAATAGAATAGAACAGAACAAATTAGAACAGAACACAACACAACAGAATAGAATAGAATAGAATAGAATAGAATAGAATAGAATAGAATAGAATAGAACAGAATAGAATAGAATCGAACAAAATAGAATAGAATAGAACAGAATAAAACAGAACAGAACAGAATAGAATAGAATAGAATAGAATAGAATAGAATAGAATAGCACAGAACAAAATAGAATAGAATAGACTAGAATAGAATAGAAGAGAATAGAATAGAACAGAACAGAATAGAACAGAATAGAACAGAACAGAATATAACAGAACACAACACAACAGAACAGAATAGAATAGAATAGAATAGAATAGAACAGAGTAGAATAGAATAGAACAGAATAGAATAGAATAGAACAGAACAGAACAAAATAGAACAGAACAGAACAGAATAGAATAGAATTTAACGGAATAGAACAGAACAGAACAGAACAGAACAGTATAGAATAGAATAGAACAGGACAGAACAGAACAGAATAGAATAGAACAGAAAAGAACAGAACAGAATAGAATAGAATAGAATAGAATAGAATAGAATAGAATAGAATAGAATAGAGCAGAACAGAACAGAACAGAATAGAACAGAGGAGAACAGAATAGAATAGAACAGAATAGAATAGAACAGAACAGAACAGAACAGAAGAGAATAGAATGGAATAGAACAGAACAGAATAAAATAGAATAGAATAGAATAGAATAGAATAAAACAGAACAGAATAGAACAGAATAGAACAGAATAAACAGAATAGAATAGAACAGAATAGAACAGAACAGAACAGAATAGAGTAGAATAGAATACAATAGAATAGAATATAATAGAATAGAATAGCACAGAATAGAATAGAATAGAATAGAATAGAACAAAACGGAATAAAACAGAACAGAACTGAATAGAACAGAATAGAATAGAATAGAATAGAACAGAATAGAACAGATTAGAATAGAATAGAATAGAACAGAACAGAACAGAAAAAAATAGAACAGAATAGAACAGAATAGAATAGAACAGAACAGAACAGATTAGAATAGAATAGAATAGAACAGAACAGAACAGAATAAAATAGAACATAAGAGAACAGAATAGAATAGAACAGAATAGAATAGAGCAGAACAGAACTGAATAGAACAGAATAGAATAGAATGGAATAGAAAACAATATATTAGAATAGAACAGATTAGAATAGAAAAGAATAGAACAGAACAGAACAGAATAGAACAGAATAGAACAGATCACAACACAACAGAACAGAATAGAATAGAATAGAATAGAACAGAAGCGAATAGAACAGAAGAGAACTGAATAGAACAGAATAGAATAGAATAGAATAGAACAGAAAAGAATAGAATAGAACAGAATAGAATAGAATAGAACATAACAAAGTAGAATAGAATAGAATAGCATAGAACAGAACAGAATAGAATAGAATAGAATAGAATAGAACGGAATATAATAGAATAGAACAGAACAGAACAGAATAGAATAGAATATAACAGAATAGAACAGAACAGAACAGAACAGAACAGAACAGAGTAGAATAGAATAGAACAGGACAGAACAGAATAGAATAGAATAGAACAGAAAAAACAGAACAGAATAGAATAGAATAGAATAGAATAGAATAGAATAGAACAGAACAAAATAGAACAGAACACAACACAACAGAATAGAATAGAATAGAATAGAATAGAATAGAATAGAACAGAATAGAATAGAATCGAACAGAATAGAATAGAATAGATCAGAATAAAACAGAACAGAACAGAATAGAATAGAATAGAATAGAATAGAATAGAATAGAACAGAACAGAATAGAATAGAAAAGACTAGAATAGAATAGAATAGAAGAGAATAGAATAGAACAGAACAGAATAGAACAGAATAGAACAGAACAGAATAGAACAGAACACAACACAACAGAACAGAATAGAATAGAATAGAATAGAACAGATAGAATAGAATAGAACAGAATAGAATAGAATAGAACAGAATAGAATAGAATTTAACAGAACAGAACAGAATAGTATAGAATTTAACAGAATAGAACAGAACAAAACAGAACAGAACAGTATAGAATAGAATAGAAGAGGACAGAACAGAACAGAATAGAATAGAACATAATAGAACAGAACAGAAAAGAATAGAATAGAATAGAATAGAATAGAATAGAATAGAACAGAACAGAACAGAATAGAATAGAATAGAAGAGAACAGAACAGAATTAAACAGAATAGAATAGAATAGAACAGAATAAAATAGAACAGAACAGAAGAGAATAGAATGGAATAGAACAAAACAGAATAGAATAGAATAGAATAGAATAGAATAGAATAGAATAGAATAGAATAGAATAGAACAGAATAGAATAGAATAGAACAGAATAGAAAAGAATAGAATAGAATAGAACAGAACAGAATAGAATAGAATGGAATAGAATAGAATAGAACAGAACAGAATAGAATAGAATCGAATCGAACAGAATAGAACAGAACAGAACAGAATAGAATAGAATAGAAAATAATAGAACAGAATAGAATAGAATAGAACAGAATAGAATAGAATAGAATAGAATAGAATAGAATACAACAGAACAGAATAGAATAGAATGGAATAGAATAGAATAGAATAGAACAGAACAGAATAGAACAGAATAGAATAGAACAGAACACAACACAACAGAACAGAATAGAATAGAATAGAATAGAACAGAACCGAATAGAACAGTACAGAACTGAATAGAACAGAATAGAATAGAATAGAATAGAATAGAATAGAATAGAATAGAACAGAACAGAATAGAATAGAATAGACTAGAATAGAATAGAATAGAAGAGAATAGAATAGAACAGAACAGAATAGAACAGAATAGAACAGAACAGAATAGAACAGAAGACAACACAACAGAACAGAATAGAATAGAATAGAATAGAACAGAATAGAATAGAATAGAACAGAATAGAATAGAATAGAACAGAAGAGAATAGAATAGAACAGAACAGAACAGAATAGAATAGAATTTAACAGAATAGAACAGAACAGAACAGTATAGAATAGAATAGAACAGGACAGAACAGAACAGAATAGAATAGAACAGAACAGAACAGAATAGAATAGAATAGAATAGAATAGAATAGAATAGAATAGAATAGAATAGAATAGAATAGAATAGAACAGAACAGAACAGAACAGAATAGAACAGAGGAGAACAGAATGGAATAGAACAGAATAAAATAGAACAGAACAGAACAGAACAGAATAGAATAGAATAGAAGAGAAAAGAACAGAATAGAACAGAATAGAATAGAATAGAACAGAATAGAATAGAACAGAACAGAAGAGAATAGAATAGAATAGAATAGAACAGAACAGAATAGAATAGAATCGAATCGAACAGAATAGAACAGAACAGAACAGAATAGAATAGAATAGAAAATAATAGAACAGAATAGAATAGAATAGAACAGAATAGAATAGAATAGAATAGAATAGAATAGAATACAACAGAACAGAATAGAATAGAATGGAATAGAATAGAATAGAATAGAACAGAACAGAATAGAACAGAATAGAACAGAATAGAATAGAACAGAACACAACACAACAGAACAGAATAGAATAGAATAGAATAGAACAGAACCGAATAGAACAGTACAGAACTGAATAGAACAGAATAGAATAGAATGGAAGAGAAAACAATATATTAGAATAGAACAGATTAGAATAGAAAAGAATAGAACAGAACAGAACAGAATAGAACAGAATAGAAGAGATCACAACACAACAGAACAGAATAGAATAGAATAGAATAGAACAGAATAGAATAGAATAGAACAGAAGAGAATAGAATAGAACAGAACAGAACAGAATAGAATAGAATTTAACAGAATAGAACAGAACAGAACAGAACAGAACAGTACAGAATAGAATAGAACAGGACAGAACAGAACAGAATAGAATAGAACAGAAATGAACAGAAGAGAAGAGAATAGAATAGAATTGAATAGAATAGAATGGAATAGAATAGAATAGAATAGAATAGAACAGAACAAAATAGAACAGAACACAACACAACAGAATAGAATAGAATAGAATAGAATAGAATAGAATAGAACAGAATAGAATAGAATCGAACAGAATAGAATAGTATAGAACAGAATAAAACAGAACAGAACAGAATAGAATAGAATAGAATAGAATAGAATAGAATAGAATAGAACAGAACAGAATAGAATAGAATAGACTAGAATAGAATAGAATAGAAGAGAATAGAATAGAACAGAACAGAATAGAACAGAATAGAACAGAACAGAATAGAACAGAACACAACACAACAGAACAGAATAGAATAGAATAGAATAGAACAGAATAGAATAGAATAGAACAGAATAGAATAGAATAGAACAGAACAGAATAGAATAGAATATAACAGAATAAAACATAACAGAACAGAATAGAACAGAACAGAGTAGAATAGAATAGAACAGGACAGAACAGAACAGAATAGAATAGAACAGAACAGAACAGAACAGAATAGAATAGAATAGAATAGAATAGAATAGAATAGAATAGAATAGAATAGAACAGAACAGAACAGAACAGAATAGAACAGAGGAGAACAGAATGGAATAGAACAGAATAGAATAGAACAGAACAGAACAGAACAGAATAGAATAGAATAGAATAGAATAGAAGAGAATAGAATAGAATAGAATAGAATAGAACAGAACAGAATAGAATAGAATCGAATCGAACAGAATAGAACAGAACAGAACAGAATAGAATAGAATAGAAAATAATAGAACAGAATAGAAGAATAGAGCAGAATAGAATAGAATAGAATAGAATAGAATACAACAGAACAGAATAGAATAGAATGGAATAGAATAGAATAGAATAGAACAGAACAGAATAGAACAGAATAGAATAGAACAGAACACAACACAACAGAACAGAATAGAATAGAATAGAATAGAACAGAACCGAATAGAACAGTACAGAACTGAATAGAACAGAATAGAATAGAATGGAATAGAAAACAATAAATTAGAATAGAACAGATTAGAATAGAAAAGAATAGAACAGAACAGAACAGAATAGAACAGAATAGAAGAGATCACAACACAACAGAACAGAATAGAATAGAATAGAATAGAACAGAATAGAATAGAATAGAACAGAAGAGAATAGAATAGAACAGAACAGAACAGAATAGAAAAGAATTTAACAGAATAGAACAGAAGAGAACAGAACAGAACAGTATAGAATAGAATAGAACAGGACAGAACAGAACAGAATAGAATAGAACAGAATAGAACAGAACTGAATAGAATAGAATAGAATAGAATAGAACAGAATAGAATAGAATAGAATAGAATAGAATACAACAGAACAGAATAGAATAGAATGGAATAGAATAGAATAGAATAGAACAGAACAGAATAGAACAGAATAGAACAGAATAGAATAGAACAGAACACAACACAACAGAACAGAATACAATAGAATAGAATAGAACAGAACCGAATAGAACAGTACAGAACTGAATAGAACAGAATAGAATAGAATGGAATAGAAAACAATATATTAGAATAGAACAGATTAGAATAGAAAAGAATAGAACAGAACAGAACAGAATAGAACAGAATAGAAGAGATCACAACACAACAGAACAGAATAGAATAGAATAGAATAGAACAGAATAGAATAGAATAGAACAGAAGAGAATAGAATAGAACAGAACAGAACAGAATAGAATAGAATTTAACAGAATAGAACAGAACAGAACAGAACAGAACAGTATAGAATAGAATAGAACAGGACAGAACAGAACAGAATAGAATAGAACAGAAATGAACAGAAGAGAAGAGAATAGAATAGAATTGAATAGAATAGAATGGAATAGAATAGAATACAATAGAATAGAACAGAACAAAGTAGAACAGAACACAACACAACAGAATAGAATAGAATAGAATAGAATAGAATAGAATAGAATAGAACAGAATAGAATAGAATCGAACAGAATAGAATAGTATAGAACAGAATAAAACAGAACAGAACAGAATAGAATAGAATAGAATAGAATAGAACAGAACAGAATAGAATAGAATAGACTAGAATAGAATAGAATAGAAGAGAATAGAATAGAACAGAACAGAATAGAACAGAATAGAACAGAACAGAATAGAACAGAACACAACACAACAGAACAGAATAGAATAGAATAGAATAGAACAGAATAGAATAGAATAGAACAGAATAGAATAGAATAGAACAGAAGAGAATAGAATAGAACAGAACAGAACAGAATAGAATAGAATTTAACAGAATAGAACAGAACAGAACAGTATAGAATAGAATAGAACAGGACAGAACAGAACGGAATAGAATAGAACAGAACAGAACAGAACAGAATAGAATAGAATAGAATAGAATAGAATAGAATAGTATAGAACAGAATAAAACAGAACAGATCAGAATAGAATAGAATAGAATAGAATAGAATAGAATAGAACAGAACAGAATAGAATAGAATAGACTAGAATAGAATAGAATAGAAGAGAATAGAATAGAACAGAACAGAATAGAACAGAATAGAACAGAACAGAATAGAACAGAACACAACACAACAGAACAGAATAGAATAGAATAGAATAGAACAGAATAGAATAGAATAGAACAGAATAGAATAGAATAGAACAGAAGAGAATAGAATAGAACAGAACAGAACAGAATAGAATAGATTTTAACAGAATAGAACAGAACAGAACAGTATAGAATAGAATAGAACAGGACAGAACAGAACAGAATAGAATAGAACAGAACAGAACAGAACAGAATAGAATAGAATAGAATAGAATAGAATAGAATAGAATAGAATAGAACAGAACAGAACAGAACAGAATAGAACAGAGGAGAACAGAATGGAATAGAACAGAATAGAATAGAACAGAACAGAACAGAACTGAATAGAATAGAATAGAAGAGAAAAGAACAGAATAGAACAGAATAGAATAGAATAGAACAGAATAGAATAGAACAGAACAGAAGAGAATAGAATAGAATAGAATAGAACAGAACAGAATAGAATAGAATCGAATCGAACAGAATAGAACAGAACAGAACAGAATAGAATAGAATAGAAAATAATAGAACAGAATAGAATAGAACAGAATAGAATAGAATAGAATAGAACAGTATAGAATAGAATAGAACAGAACAGAACAGAATAGAACAGAACAGAACAGAATAGAATAGAATTTAACAGAATAGAACAGAACAGAACAGAACAGTATAGAATAGAATAGAACAGGACAGAACAGAACAGAATAGAATAGAACAGAATAGAACAGAACTGAATAGAATAGAATAGAATAGAACAGAATAGAATAGAATAGAATAGAATAGAATACAACAGAACAGAATAGAATAGAATGGAATAGAATAGAATAGAATAGAACAGAACAGAATAGAACAGAATAGAATAGAACAGAACACAACACAACAGAACAGAATACAATAGAATAGAATAGAACAGAACCGAATAGAACAGTACAGAACTGAAAAGAACAGAATAGAATAAAATAGAATAGAAAACAATATATTAGAATAGAACAGATTAGAATAGAAAAGAATAGAACAGAACAGAACAGAATAGAACAGAATAGCAGAGATCACAACACAATAGAACAGAATAGAATAGAATAGAATAGAACAGAATAGAATAGAATAGAACAGAAGAGAATAGAATAGAACAGAACAGAACAGAATAGAATAGAATTTAACAGAATAGAACAGAACAGAACAGAACAGAACAGTATAGAATAGAATAGAACAGGACAGAACAGAACAGAATAGAATAGAACAGAAATGAACAGAAGAGAAGAGAATAGAATAGAATTGAATAGAATAGAATGGAATAGAATAGAATAGAATAGAATAGAACAGAACAAAATAGAACAGAACACAACACAACAGAATATAATAGAATAGAATAGAATAGAATAGAACAGAATAGAATAGAATCGAACAGAATAGAATAGTATAGAACAGAATAAAACAGAACAGAACAGAATAGAATAGAATAGAATAGAATAGAATAGAACAGAACAGAATAGAATAGAATAGACTAGAATGGAATAGAATAGAAGAGAATAGAATAGAACAGAACAGAATAGAACAGAATAGAACAGAACAGAATAGAACAGAACACAACACAACAGAACAGAATAGAATAGAATAGAATAGAACAGAATAGAATAGAATAGAACAGAATAGAATAGACTAGAACAGAAGAGAATAGAATAGAACAGAACAGAACAGAATAGAATAGAATTTAACAGAATAGAACAGAACAGAACAATATAGAATAGAATAGAACAGGACAGAACAGAACGGAATAGAATAGAACAGAACAGAACAGAACAGAATAGAATAGAATAGAATAGAATAGAATAGAATAGAATAGAATAGAATAGAATAGAATAGAACAGAACAGAACAGAACAGAACAGAATAGAACAGAGGAGAACAGAATGGAATAGAACAGAATAGAATAGAACAGAACAGAACAGAACAGAATAGAATAGAATAGAAGAGAAAAGAAAAGAATAGAACAGAATAGAATAGAATAGAACAGAATAGAATAGAACAGAACAGAAGAGAATAGACTAGAATAGAATAGAACAGAACAGAATAGAATAGAATCGAATCGAACAGAATAGAACAGAACAGAACAGAATAGAATAGAATAGAAAATAATAGAACAGAATGGAATAGAATAGAACAGAATAGAATAGAATAGAATAGAATAGAATACAACAGAACAGAATAGAATAGAATGGAATAGAATAGAATAGAATAGAACAGAACAGAATAGAACAGAATAGAACAGAATAGAATAGAACAGAACACAACACAACAGAACAGAATAGAATAGAATAGAATAGAACAGAACCGAATAGAACGGTACAGAACTGAATAGAACAGAATAGAATAGAATGGAATAGAAAACAATAGAATAGAATAGAACAGATTAGAATAGAAAAGAATAGAACAGAACAGAACAGAATAGAACAGAATAGAACAGATCACAACAGAACAGAACAGAATAGAATAGAATAGAATAGAACAGAAGCGTATAGAACAGAAGAGAACTGAATAGAACAGAATAGAATAGAACAGAAAGAATAGAATATAACAGAATAGAATAGAATAGAACTTAACAAAGTAGGATAGAATAGAATAGCATAGAACAGAACAGAATAGAATAGAATCGAACAGAAAAAAATAGAACAGATCAGAAGAGAATAGAATAGAATAGAATAGAACAGAACAGAATAGAATAGAATCGAATCGAACAGAATAGAACAGAACAGAACAGAATAGAATAGAATAGAAAATAATAGAACAGAATAGAATAGAATAGAACAGAATAGAATAGAATAGAATAGAATAGAATACAACAGAACAGAATAGAATAGAATGGAATAGAATAGAATAGAATAGAACAGAACAGAATAGAACAGAATAGAACAGAATAGAATAGAACAGAACACAACACAACAGAACAGAATAGAATAGAATAGAATAGAATAGAACAGAACCGAATAGAACAGTACAGAACTGAATAGAACAGAATAGAATAGAATGGAATAGAAAACAATAAATTAGAATAGAACAGATTAGAATAGAAAAGAATAGAACAGAACAGAACAGAATAGAACAGAATAGAAGAGATCACAACAAAACAGAACAGAATAGAATAGAATAGAATAGAACAGAATAGAATAGAATAGAACAGAAGAGAATAGAATAGAACAGAACAGAACAGAATAGAATAGAATTTAACAGAATAGAACAGAACAGAACAGAACAGAACAGTATAGAATAGAATAGAACAGGACAGAACAGAACAGAATAGAATAGAACAGAATAGAACAGAACTGAATAGAATAGAATAGAATAGAACAGAATAGAATAGAATAGAATAGAATAGAATAGAATACAACAGAACAGAATAGAATAGAATGGAATAGAATAGAATAGAATAGAACAGAACAGAATAGAACAGAATAGAACAGAATAGAATAGAACAGAACACAACACAACAGAACAGAATACAATAGAATAGAATAGAACAGAACCGAATAGAACAGTACAGAACTGAATAGAACAGAATAGAATAGAATGGAATAGAAAACAATATATTAGAATAGAACAGATTAGAATAGAAAAGAATAGAACAGAACAGAACAGAATAGAACAGAATAGAAGAGATCACAACACAACAGAACAGAATAGAATAGAATAGAATAGAACAGAATAGAATAGAATAGAACAGAAGAGAATAGAATAGAACAGAACAGAACAGAATAGAATAGAATTTAACAGAATAGAACAGAACAGAACAGAACAGAACAGTATAGAATAGAATAGAACAGGACAGAACAGAACAGAATAGAATAGAACAGAAATGAACACAAGAGAAGAGAATAGAATAGAATTGAATAGAATAGAATGGAATAGAATAGAATAGAATAGAATAGAATAGAATAGAACAGAACAAAATAGAACAGAACACAACACAACAGAATAGAATAGAATAGAATAGAATAGAATAGAATAGAATAGAATAGAATAGAACAGAATAGAATAGAATCGAACAGAATAGAATAGTATAGAACAGAATAAAACAGAACAGAACAGAATAGAATAGAATAGAATAGAATAGAATAGAACAGAACAGAATAGAATAGAATAGACTAGAATAGAATAGAATAGAAGAGAATAGAATAGAACAGAACAGAATAGAACAGAATAGAACAGAACAGAATAGAACAGAACACAACACAACAGAACAGAATAGAATAGAATAGAATAGAACAGAATAGAATAGAATAGAACAGAATAGAATAGAATAGAACAGAAGAGAATAGAATAGAACAGAACAGAACAGAATAGAATAGAATTTAACAGAATAGAACAGAACAGAACAGTGTAGAATAGAATAGAACAGGACAGAACAGAACGGAATAGAATAGAACAGAACAGAACAGAACAGAATAGAATAGAATAGAATAGAATAGAATAGAATAGAATAGAATAGAATAGAACAGAACAGAACAGAACAGAACAGAATAGAACAGAGGAGAACAGAATGGAATAGAACAGAATAGAATAGAACAGAACAGAACAGAACAGAATAGAATAGAATAGAAGAGAAAAGAACAGAATAGAACAGAATAGAATAGAATAGAACAGAATAGAATAGAACAGAACAGAAGAGAATAGACTAGAATAGAATAGAACAGAACAGAATAGAATAGAATCGAATCGAACAGAATAGAACAGAACAGAACAGAATAGAATAGAATAGAAAATAATAGAACAGAATAGAATAGAATAGAACAGAATAGAATAGAATAGAATAGAATAGAATACAACAGAACAGAATAGAATAGAATGGAATAGAATAGAATAGAATAGAACAGAACAGAATAGAACAGAATAGAACAGAATAGAATAGAACAGAACACAACACAACAGAACAGAATAGAATAGAATAGAATAGAACAGAACCGAATAGAACAGTACAGAACTGAATAGAACAGAATAGAATGAAGGTAATAGAAAACAATAGAATAGAATAGAACAGATTAGAATAGAAAAGAATAGAACAGAACAGAACAGAATAGAACAGAATAGAACAGATCACAACACAACAGAACAGAATAGAATAGAATAGAATAGAACAGAAGCGAATAGAACAGAAGAGAACTGAATAGAACAGAATGGAATAGAACAGAAAGAATAGAATAGAACAGAATAGAATAGAATAGAACTTAACAAAGTAGGATAGAATAGAATAGCATAGAACAGAACAGAATAGAATAGAATAGAACAGAATAGAATAGAACAGAACAGAAGAGAATAGAATAGAATAGAATAGAACAGAACAGAATAGAATAGAATCGAATCGAACAGAATAGAACAGAACAGAACAGAATAGAATAGAATAGAAAATAATAGAACAGAATAGAGTAGAATAGAACAGAATAGAATAGAATAGAATAGAATAGAATACAACAGAACAGAATAGAATAGAATGGAATAGAATAGAATAGAATAGAATAGAACAGAACAGAATAGAACAGAATAGAACAGAATAGAATAGAACAGAACACAACACAACAGAACAGAATACAATAGAATAGAATAGAACAGAACCGAATAGAACAGTACAGAACTGAATAGAACAGAATAGAATAGAATGGAATAGAAAACAATATATTAGAATAGAACAGATTAGAATAGAAAAGAATAGAACAGAACAGAACAGAATAGAACAGAATAGAAGAGATCACAACACAACAGAACAGAATAGAATAGAATAGAATAGAACAGAATAGAATAGAATAGAACAGAAGAGAATAGAATAGAACAGAACAGAACAGAATAGAATAGAATTTAACAGAATAGAACAGAACAGAACAGAACAGAACAGTATAGAATAGAATAGAACAGGACAGAACAGAACAGAATAGAATAGAACAGAAATGAACAGAAGAGAAGAGAATAGAATAGAATTGAATAGAATAGAATGGAATAGAATAGAATAGAATAGAATAGAATAGAATAGAACAGAACAAAATAGAACAGAACACAACACAACAGAATAGAATAGAATAGAATAGAATAGAATAGAACAGAATAGAATAGAATCGAACAGAATAGAATAGTATAGAACAGAATAAAACAGAACAGAACAGAATAGAATAGAATAGAATAGAATAGAATAGAACAGAACAGAATAGAATAGAATAGACTAGAATAGAATAGAATAGAAGAGAATAGAATTGAACAGAACAGAATAGAACAGAATAGAACAGAACAGAATAGAACAGAACACAACACAACAGAACAGAATAGAATAGAATAGAATAGAACAGAATAGAATAGAATAGAACAGAATAGAATAGAATAGAACAGAAGAGAATAGAATAGAACAGAACAGAACAGAATAGAATAGAATTTAACAGAATAGAACAGAACAGAACAGTGTAGAATAGAATAGAACAGGACAGAACAGAACGGAATAGAATAGAACAGAACAGAACAGAACAGAATAGAATAGAATAGAATAGAATAGAATAGAATAGAATAGAATAGAATAGAACAGAACAGAACAGAACAGAACAGAATAGAACAGAGGATAACAGAATGGAATAGAACAGAATAGAATAGAACAGAACAGAACAGAACAGAATAGAATAGAATAGAAGAGAAAAGAACAGAATAGAACAGAATAGAATAGAATAGAACAGAATAGAATAGAACAGAACAGAAGAGAATAGACTAGAATAGAATAGAACAGAACAGAATAGAATAGAATCGAATCGAACAGAATAGAACAGAACAGAACAGAATAGAATAGAATAGAAAATAATAGAACAGAATAGAATAGAATAGAACAGAATAGAATAGAATAGAATAGAATAGAATACAACAGAACAGAATAGAATAGAATGGAATAGAATAGAATAGAATAGAACAGAACAGAATAGAACAGAATAGAACAGAATAGAATAGAACAGAACACAACACAACAGAACAGAATAGAATAGAATAGAATAGAACAGAACCGAATAGAACAGTACAGAACTGAATAGAACAGAATAGAATGAAGGTAATAGAAAACAATAGAATAGAATAGAACAGATTAGAATAGAAAAGAATAGAACAGAACAGAACAGAATAGAACAGAATAGAACAGATCACAACACAACAGAACAGAATAGAATAGAATAGAATAGAACAGAAGCGAATAGAACAGAAGAGAACTGAATAGAACAGAATGGAATAGAACAGAAAGAATAGAATAGAACAGAATAGAATAGAATAGAACTTAACAAAGTAGGATAGAATAGAATAGCATAGAACAGAACAGAATAGAATAGAATAGAACAGAATAGAATAGAACAGAACAGAAGAGAATAGAATAGAATAGAATAGAACAGAACAGAATAGAATAGAATCGAATCGAACAGAATAGAACAGAACAGAACAGAATAGAATAGAATAGAAAATAATAGAACAGAATAGAGTAGAATAGAACAGAATAGAATAGAATAGAATAGAATAGAATACAACAGAACAGAATAGAATAGAATGGAATAGAATAGAATAGAATAGAACAGAACAGAATAGAACAGAATAGAACAGAATAGAATAGAACAGAACACAACACAACAGAACAGAATAGAATAGAATAGAATAGAACAGAACCGAATAGAACAGTACAGAACTGAATAGAACAGAATAGAATAGAATGGAATAGAAAACAATAAATTAGAATAGAACAGATTAGAATAGAAAAGAATAGAACAGAACAGAACAGAATAGAACAGAATAGAAGAGATCACAACACAACAGAACAGAATAGAATAGAATAGAATAGAACAGAATAGAATAGAATAGAACAGAAGAGAATAGAATAGAACAGAAGAGAATAGAATAGAACAGAACAGAACAGAATAGAATAGAATTTAACAGAATAGAACAGAACAGGACAGAACAGAACAGAATAGAATAGAACAGAATAGAACAGAACTGAATAGAATAGAATAGAAGAGAACAGAATAGAATAGAATAGAATAGAATAGAATACAACAGAACAGAATAGAATAGAATGGAATAGAATAGAATAGAATAGAACAGAACAGAATAGAACAGAATAGAACAGAATAGAATAGAACAGAACACAACACAACATAACAGAATAGAATAGAATAGAATAGAACAGAACCGAATAGAACAGTACAGAACTGAATAGAACAGAATAGAATAGAATGGAATAGAAAACAATAAATTAGAATAGAACAGATTAGAATAGAAAAGAATAGAACAGAACAGAACAGAATAGAACAGAATAGAAGAGATCACAACACAACAGAACAGAATAGAATAGAATAGAATAGAAGAGAATAGAATAGAATAGAACAGAAGAGAATAGAATAGAACAGAACAGAACAGAATAGAATAGAATTTAACAGAATAGAACAGAACAGAACAGAACAGAACAGTATAGAATAGAATAGAACAGGACAGAACAGAACAGAATAGAATAGAACAGAAATGAACAGAAGAGAAGAGAATAGAATAGAATTGAATAGAATAGAATGGAATAGAATAGAATAGAATAGAATAGAACAGAACAAAATAGAACAGAACACAACACAACAGAATAGAATAGAATAGAATAGAATAGAACAGAATAGAATAGAATCGAACAGAATAGAATAGTATAGAACAGAATAAAACAGAACATAACAGAATAGAATAGAATAGAATAGAATAGAATAGAACAGAACAGAATAGAATAGAATAGACTAGAATAGAATAGAATAGAGGAGAATAGAATAGAACAGAACAGAATAGAACAGAATAGAACAGAACAGAATAGAACAGAACACAACACAACAGAACAGAATAGAATAGAATAGAATAGAACAGAATAGAATAGAATAGAACAGAATAGAATAGAATAGAACAGAAGAGAATAGAATAGAACAGAACAGAACAGAATAGAATAGAATTTAACAGAATAGAACAGAACAGAACAGTATAGAATAGAATAGAACAGGACAGAACAGAACAGAATAGAATAGAACAGAACTGAACAGAATAGAATAGAATAGAATAGAATAGAATAGAATAGAATAGAATAGAATAGAATAGAACAGAACAGAACAGAACAGAATAGAACAGAGGAGAACAGAATGGAATAGAACAGAATAGAATAGAACAGAACAGAACAGAACAGAATAGAATAGAATAGAAGAGAAAAGAACAGAATAGAACAGAATAGAATAGAATAGAACAGAATAGAATAGAACAGAACAGAATAGAATAGAATAGAATAGAATAGAATAGAACAGAACAGAATAGAATAGAATCGAATCGAACAGAATAGAACAGAACAGAACAGAATAGAATAGAATAGAAAATAATAGAACAGAATAGAATAGAATAGAACAGAATAGAATAGAATAGAATAGAATAGAATAGAATACAACAGAACAGAATAGAATAGAATGGAATAGAATAGAATAGAATAGAACAGAACAGAATAGAACAGAATAGAACAGAATAGAATAGAACAGAACACAACACAACAGAACAGAATAGAATAGAATAGAATAGAACAGAACCGAATAGAACAGTACAGAACTGAATAGAACAGAATAGAATAGAATGGAATAGAAAACAATAGAATAGAATAGAACAGATTAGAATAGAAAAGAATAGAACAGACCAGAACAGAATAGAACAGAATAGAACAGATCACAACACAACAGAACAGAATAGAATAGAATAGAATAGAACAGAAGCGAATAGAGCAGAAGAGAACTGAATAGAACAGAATAGAATAGAACAGAAAGAATAGAATAGAACAGAATAGAATAGAATAGAACTTAACAAAGTAGGATAGAATAGAATAGCATAGAACAGAACAGAATAGAATAGAATAGAACAGAATAGAATAGAATAGAACAGAATAGAATAGAATAGAACAGAACAGAACAGAATAGAATTGAATAGAACAGAATAGAACAGAACAGAACAGAACAGAACAGAACAGAACAGAGTAGAATAGAATAGAACAGGACAGAACAGAATAGAATAGAATAGAACAGAAAAGAACAGAACAGAAGAGAATAGAATAGAATAGAATAGAATAGAATAGAATAGAATAGAATAGAATAGAATGGAATAGAATAAAATAGAATAGAATAGAACAGAACAAATTAGAAAAGAACACAACACAACAGAATAGAATAGAATAGAATAGAATAGAATAGAATAGAACAGAATAGAATAGAATCGAACAAAATAGAATAGAATAGAACAGAATAAAACAGAACAGAACAGAATAGAATAGAATAGCACAGAACAGAATAGAACAGAACACAACACAACAGAATAGAATAGAATAGAATAGAATAGAATAGAATAGAACAGAATAGAATAGAATCGAACAGAATAGAATAGTATAGAACAGAATAAAACAGAACAGAACAGAATAGAATAGAATAGAATAGAATAGAATAGAATAGAACAGAACAGAATAGAATAGAATAGACTAGAATAGAATAGAATAGAAGAGAATAGAATAGAACAGAACAGAATAGAACAGAATAGAACAGAACAGAATAGAACAGAACACAACACAACAGAACAGAATAGAATAGAATAGAATAGAACAGAATAGAATAGAATAGAACAGAATAGAATAGAATAGAACAGAAGAGAATAGAATAGAACAGAATAGAACAGAATAGAATAGAATAGAATAGAATAGAATAGAACAGAACAGAACAGAACAGAATAGGACAGAGGAGAACAGAATGGAATAGAACAGAATAGAATAGAACAGAACAGAACAGAACAGAACAGAATAGAATAGAATAGAAGAGAAAAGAACAGAATAGAACAGAATAGAATAGAATAGAACAGAATAGAATAGAACAGAACAGAAGAGAATAGAATAGAATAGAATAGAACAGAACAGAATAGAATAGAATCGAATCGAACAGAATAGAACAGAACAGAACAGAATAGAATAGAATAGAATAGAATAGCACAGAACAGAATAGAACAGAACACAACACAACAGAATAGAATAGAATAGAATAGAATAGAATAGAATAGAACAGAATAGAATAGAATCGAACAGAATAGAATAGTATAGAACAGAATAAAACAGAACAGAACAGAATAGAATAGAATAGAATGGAATAGAATAGAACAGAACAGAATAGAACAGAATAGAACAGAACAGAATAGAACAGAACACAACACAACAGAACAGAATAGAATAGAATAGAATAGAACAGAATAGAATAGAATAGAACAGAATAGAATAGAATAGAACAGAAGAGAATAGAATAGAACAGAACAGAACAGAATAGAATAGAATTTAACAGAATAGAACAGAACAGAACAGTATAGAATAGAATAGAACAGGACAGAACAGAACAGAATAGAATAGAACAGAACAGAACAGAATAGAATAGAATAGAATAGAATAGAATAGAATAGAATAGAACAGAACAGAACAGAACAGAATAGAACAGAGGAGAACAGAATGGAATAGAACAGAATAGAATAGAACAGAACAGAACAGAACAGAATAGAATAGAATAGAAGAGAAAAGAACAGAATAGAACAGAATAGAATAGAATAGAACAGAATAGAATAGAACAGAACAGAAGAGAATAGAATAGAATAGAATAGAACAGAACAGAATAGAATAGAATCGAATCGAACAGAATAGAACAGAACAGAACAGAATAGAATAGAATAGAAAATAATAGAACAGAATAGAATAGAATAGAACAGAATAGAATAGAATAGAATAGAATAGAATACAACAGGACAGAATAGAATAGAATGGAATAGAATAGAATAGAATAGAACAGAACAGAATAGAACAGAATAGAACAGAATAGAATAGAACAGAACACAACACAACAGAACAGAATAGAATAGAATAGAATAGAACAGAACCGAATAGAACAGTACAGAACTGAATAGAACAGAATAGAATAGAATGGAATAGAAAACAATAGAATAGAATAGAACAGATTAGAATAGAAAAGAATTGAACAGAGCAGAACAGAATAGAACAGAATAGAAGAGATCACAACACAACAGAACAGAATAGAATAGAATAGAATAGAACAGAATAGAATAGAATAGAACAGAAGAGAATAGAATAGAACAGAACAGAACAGAATAGAATAGAATTTAACAGAATAGAACAGAACAGAACAGAACAGAACAGTATAGAATAGAATAGAACAGGACAGAACAGAACAGAATAGAATAGAACAGAAATGAACAGAAGAGAAGAGAATAGAATAGAATTGAATAGAATAGAATGGAATAGAATAGAATAGAATAGAATAGAACAGAACAAAATAGAACAGAACACAACACAACAGAATAGAATAGAATAGAATAGAATAGAACAGAATAGAATAGAATCGAACAGAATACAATAGTATAGAACAGAATAAAACAGAACAGAACAGAATAGAATAGAATAGAATAGAATAGAATAGAACAGAACAGAATAGAATAGAATAGACTAGAATAGAATAGAATAGAGGAGAATAGAATAGAACAGAACAGAATAGAACAGAATAGAACAGAACAGAATAGAACAGAACACAACACAACAGAACAGAATAGAATAGAATAGAATAGAACAGAATAGAATAGAATAGAACAGAATAGAATAGAATAGAACAGAAGAGAATAGAATAGAACAGAACAGAACAGAATAGAATAGAATTTAACAGAATAGAACAGAACAGAACAGTATAGAATAGAATAGAACAGGACAGAACAGAACAGAATAGAATAGAACAGAATAGAATAGAATAGAATAGAATAGAATAGAACAGAACAGAACAGAACAGAATAGAACAGAGGAAAACAGAATGGGATAGAACAGAATAGAATAGAACAGAACAGAACAGAACAGAACAGAATAGAATAGAATAGAAGAGAAAAGAACAGAATAGAACAGAATAGAATAGAATAGAACAGAATAGAATAGAACAGAACAGAAGAGAATAGAATAGAATAGAATAGAACAGAACAGAATAGAATAGAATCGAATCGAACAGAATAGAACAGAACAGAACAGAATAGAATAGAATAGAAAATAATAGAACAGAATAGAATAGAATAGAACAGAATAGAATAGAATAGAATAGAATAGAATAGAATACAACAGAACAGAATAGAATAGAATGGAATAGAATAGAATAGAATAGAACAGAACAGAATAGAACAGAATAGAATAGAACAGAACACAACACAACAGAACAGAATAGAATAGAATAGAATAGAACAGAACCGAATAGAACAGTACAGAACTGAATAGAACAGAATAGAATAGAATGGAATAGAAAACAATATATTAGAATAGAACAGATTAGAATAGAAAAGAATAGAACAGAACAGAACAGAATAGAACAGAATAGAAGAGATCACAACACAACAGAACAGAATAGAATAGAATAGAATAGAACAGAATAGAATAGAATAGAACAGAAGAGAATAGAATAGAACAGAACAGAACAGAATAGAATAGAATTTAACAGAATAGAACAGAACAGAACAGAACAGAACAGTATAGAATAGAATAGAACAGGACAGAACAGAACAGAATAGAATAGAACAGAATAGAACAGAACTGAATAGAATAGAATAGAAGAGAACAGAATAGAATAGAATAGAATAGAATAGAATACAACAGAACAGAATAGAATAGAATGGAATAGAATAGAATAGAATAGAACAGAACAGAATAGAACAGAATAGAACAGAATAGAATAGAACAGAACACAACACAACAGAACAGAATACAATAGAATAGAATAGAACAGAACCGAATAGAACAGTACAGAACTGAATAGAACAGAATAGAATAGAATGGAATAGAAAACAATATATTAGAATAGAACAGATTAGAATAGAGAATAATAGAACAGAACAGAACAGAATAGAACAGAATAGAAGAGATCACAACACAACAGAACAGAATAGAATAGAATAGAATAGAAGAGAATAGAATAGAATAAAACAGAAGAGAATAGAATAGAACAGAACAGAACAGAATAGAATAGAATTTAACAGAATAGAACAGAACAGAACAGAACAGAACAGTATAGAATAGAATAGAACAGGACAGAACAGAACAGAATAGAATAGAACAGAAATGAACAGAAGAGAAGAGAATAGAATAGAATTGAATAGAATAGAATGGAATAGAATAGAATAGAATAGAATAGAACAGAACAAAATAGAACAGAACACAACACAACAGAATAGAATAGAATAGAATAGAATAGAATAGAATAGAATAGAACAGAATAGAATAGAATCGAACAGAATAGAATAGTATAGAACAGAATAAAACAGAACAGAACAGAATAGAATAGAATAGAATAGAATAGAATAGAACAGAACAGAATAGAATAGAATAGACTAGAATAGAATAGAATAGAAGAGAATAGAATAGAACAGAACAGAATAGAACAGAATAGAACAGAACAGAATAGAACAGAACACAACACAACAGAACAGAATAGAATAGAATAGAATAGAACAGAATAGAATAGAATAGAACAGAATAGAATAGAATAGAACAGAAGAGAATAGAATAGAACAGAACAGAACAGAATAGAATAGAATTTAACAGAATAGAACAGAACAGAACAGTATAGAATAGAATAGAACAGGACAGAACAGAACAGAATAGAATAGAACAGAACAGAACAGAATAGAATAGAATAGAATAGAATAGAATAGAATAGAATAGAATAGAATAGAATAGAATAGAATAGAATAGAACAGAACAGAACAGAACAGAATAGAACAGAGGAGAACAGAATGGAATAGAACAGAATAGAATAAAACAGAACAGAACAGAACAGAATAGAATAGAATAGAAGAGAAAAGAACAGAATAGAACAGAATAGAATAGAATAGAACAGAATAGAATAGAACAGAACAGAAGAGAATAGAATAGAATAGAATAGAACAGAACAGAATAGAATAGAATCGAATCGAACAGAATAGAACAGAACAGAACAGAATAGAATAGAATAGAAAATAATAGAACAGAATAGAATAGAATAGAACAGAATAGAATAGAATAGAATAGAATAGAATAGAATACAACAGAACAGAATAGAATAGAATGGAATAGAATAGAATAGAATAGAACAGAACAGAATAGAACAGAATAGAATAGAACAGAACACAACACAACAGAACAGAATAGAATAGAATAGAATAGAACAGAACCGAATAGAACAGTACAGAACTGAATAGAACAGAATAGAATAGAATGGAATAGAAAACAATATATTAGAATAGAACAGATTAGAATAGAAAAGAATAGAACAGAACAGAACAGAATAGAACAGAATAGAAGAGATCACAACACAACAGAACAGAATAGAATAGAATAGAATAGAACAGAATAGAATAGAATAGAACAGAAGAGAATAGAATAGAACAGAACAGAACAGAATAGAATAGAATTTAACAGAATAGAACAGAACAGAACAGAACAGAACAGTATAGAATAGAATAGAACAGGACAGAACAGAACAGAATAGAATAGAACAGAATAGAACAGAACTGAATAGAATAGAATAGAAGAGAACAGAATAGAATAGAATAGAATAGAATAGAATACAACAGAACAGAATAGAATAGAATGGAATAGAATAGAATAGAATAGAACAGAACAGAATAGAACAGAATAGAACAGAATAGAATAGAACAGAACACAACACAACAGAACAGAATACAATAGAATAGAATAGAACAGAACCGAATAGAACAGTACAGAACTGAATAGAACAGAATAGAATAGAATGGAATAGAAAACAATATATTAGAATAGAACAGATTAGAATAGAAAATAATAGAACAGAACAGAACAGAATAGAACAGAATAGAAGAGATCACAACACAACAGAACAGAATAGAATAGAATAGAATAGAAGAGAATAGAATAGAATAAAACAGAAGAGAATAGAATAGAACAGAACAGAACAGAATAGAATAGAATTTAACAGAATAGAACAGAACAGAACAGAACAGAACAGTATAGAATAGAATAGAACAGGACAGAACAGAACAGAATAGAATAGAACAGAAATGAACAGAAGAGAAGAGAATAGAATAGAATTGAATAGAATAGAATGGAATAGAATAGAATAGAATAGAATAGAACAGAACAAAATAGAACAGAACACAACACAACAGAATAGAATAGAATAGAATAGAATAGAATAGAATAGAATAGAACAGAATAGAATAGAATCGAACAGAATAGAATAGTATAGAACAGAATAAAACAGAACAGAACAGAATAGAATAGAATAGAATAGAATAGAATAGAACAGAACAGAATAGAATAGAATAGACTAGAATAGAATAGAATAGAAGAGAATAGAATAGAACAGAACAGAATAGAACAGAATAGAACAGAACAGAATAGAACAGAACACAACACAACAGAACAGAATAGAATAGAATAGAATAGAACAGAATAGAATAGAATAGAACAGAATAGAATAGAATAGAACAGAAGAGAATAGAATAGAACAGAACAGAACAGAATAGAATAGAATTTAACAGAATAGAACAGAACAGAACAGTATAGAATAGAATAGAACAGGACAGAACAGAACAGAATAGAATAGAACAGAACAGAACAGAATAGAATAGAATAGAATAGAATAGAATAGAATAGAATAGAATAGAATAGAATAGAATAGAATAGAATAGAATAGAACAGAACAGAACAGAACAGAATAGAACAGAGGAGAACAGAATGGAATAGAACAGAATAGAATAAAACAGAACAGAACAGAACAGAATAGAATAGAATAGAAGAGAAAAGAACAGAATAGAACAGAATAGAATAGAATAGAACAGAATAGAATAGAACAGAACAGAAGAGAATAGAATAGAATAGAATAGAACAGAACAGAATAGAATAGAATCGAATCGAACAGAATAGAACAGAACAGAACAGAATAGAATAGAATAGAAAATAATAGAACAGAATAGAATAGAATAGAACAGAATAGAATAGAATAGAATAGAATAGAATAGAATACAACAGAACAGAATAGAATAGAATGGAATAGAATAGAATAGAATAGAACAGAACAGAATAGAACAGAATAGAACAGAATACAATAGAACAGAACACAACACAACAGAACAGAATAGAATAGAATAGAATAGAACAGAACCGAATAGAACAGTACAGAACTGAATAGAACAGAATAGAATAGAATGGAATAGAAAACAATAGAATAGAATAGAACAGATTAGAATAGAAAAGAATAGAACAGAACAGAACAGAATAGAACAGAATAGAACAGATCACAACACAACAGAACAGAATAGAATAGAATAGAATAGAATAGAACAGAAGCGAATAGAGCAGAAGAGAACTGAATAGAACAGAATAGAATAGAACAGAAAGAATAGAATAGAACAGAATAGAATAGAATAGAACTTAACAAAGTAGGATAGAATAGAATAGCATAGAACAGAACAGAATAGAATAGAATAGAACAGAATAGAATAGAATAGAACAGAATAGAATAGAATAGAACAGAACAGAACAGAATAGAATTGAATAGAACAGAATAGAACAGAACAGAACAGAACAGAACAGAACAGGGTAGAATAGAATAGAACAGGACAGAACAGAATAGAATAGAATAGAACAGAAAAGAACAGAAGAGAATAGAATAGAATAGAATAGAATAGAATAGAATAGAATAGAATAGAATAGAATAGAATAGAATGGAATAGAATAAAATAGAATAGAATAGAACAGAACAAATTAGAAAAGAACACAACACAACAGAATAGAATAGAATAGAATAGAATAGAATAGAATAGAATAGAATAGAATAGAACAGAATAGAATAGAATCGAACAAAATAGAATAGAATAGAACAGAATAAAACAGAACAGAACAGAATAGAATAGAATAGAATAGAATAGCACAGAACAGAATAGAACAGAACACAACACAACAAAATAGAATAGAATAGAATAGAATAGAATAGAACAGAATAGAATAGAATCGAACAGAATAGAAGAGTATAGAACAGAATAAAACAGAACAGAACAGAATAGAATAGAATAGAATAGAATAGAACAGAACAGAATAGAATAGAATAGACTAGAATAGAATAGAATAGAAGAGAATAGAATAGAACAGAACAGAATAGAACAGAACAGAATAGAACAGAACACAACACAACAGAACAGAATAGAATAGAATAGAATAGAACAGAATAGAATAGAATAGAACAGAAGAGAATAGAATAGAACAGAACAGAACAGAATAGAATAGAATAGAATAGAATAGAATAGAATAGAATAGAATAGAACAGAACAGAACAGAACAGAATAGAACAGAGGAGAACAGAATGGAATAGAACAGAATAGAATAGAACCGAACAGAACAGAACAGAACAGAATAGAATAGAATAGAAGAGAAAAGAACAGAATAGAACAGAATAGAATAGAATAGAACAGAATAGAATAGAACAGAACAGAAGAGAATAGAATAGAATAGAATAGAACAGAACAGAATAGAATAGAATCGAATCGAACAGAATAGAACAGAACAGAACAGAATAGAATAGAATAGAAAATAATAGAACAGAATAGAATAGAATAGAACAGAATAGAATAGAATAGAATAGAATAGAATACAACAGAACAGAATAGAATAGAATGGAATAGAATAGAATAGAATAGAACAGAACAGAATAGAACAGAATAGAACAGAATAGAATAGAACAGAACACAACACAACAGAACAGAATAGAATAGAATAGAATAGAACAGAACCGAATAGAACAGTACAGAACTGAATAGAACAGAATAGAATAGAATGGAATAGAAAACAATAGAATAGAATAGAACAGATTAGAATAGAAAAGAATAGAATAGAACAGAACAGAATAGAACAGAATAGAACAGATCACAACACAACAGAACAGAATAGAATAGAATAGAATAGAACAGAAGCGAATAGAACAGAAGAGAACTGAATAGAACAGAATAGAATAGAACAGAAAGAATAGAATAGAACAGAATAGAATAGAATAGAACTTAACAAAGTAGGATAGAATAGAATAGCATAGAACAGAACAGAATAGAATAGAATAGAACAGAATAGAATAGAATAGAACAGAATAGAATAGAATAGAACAGAACAGAACAGAATAGAATTGAATATAACAGAATAGAACAGAACAGAACAGAACAGAACAGAACAGAGTAGAATAGAATAGAACAGGACAGAACAGAATAGAATAGAATAGAATGGAATAGAACAGAACAGAATAGAATAGAATGGAATAGAATAGAATAGAATAGAACAGAACAGAATAGAACAGAACAGAATAGAACAGAACAGAACACAACAGAACAGAATAGAATAGAATAGAATAGAACAGAAGCGAATAGAACAGTACAGAACTGAATAGAACAGAATAGAATAGATTGGAATAGAAAACAATAGAATAGAATAGAACAGATTAGAATAGAAAAGAATAGAACAGAACAGAACAGAAAAGAACAGAATAGAACAGATCACAACACAACAGAACAGAATAGAATAGAATAGAATAGAACAGACGCGAATAGAACAGAAGAGAACTGAATAGAACAGAATAGAATAGAATAGAATAGAATAGAATAGAACAGAACAGAATAGAATAGAACAGAATAGAATAGAATAGAACATAACAAATAGAATAGAATAGAATAGCATAGAACAGAACAGAATAGAATAGAATAGAACAGAATAGAATAGAATAGAACAGAATAGAATAGAATAGAACAGAACAGAACAGAATGGAATAGAATATAACAGAATAGAACAGAACAGAACAGAGTAGAATAGAATAGAACAGGACAGAACAGAATAGAATAGAATAGAACAGAAAAGAACAGAACAGAAGAGAAGAGAATAGAATAGAATAGAATAGAATAGATTGGAATAGAATAGAATAGAATAGAATAGAACAGAAGAAAATAGAACAGAACACAACACAACAGAATAGAATAGAATAGAATAGAATAGAATAGAATAGAATAGAATAGAATAGAATAGAATAGAATAGAACAGAATAGAATAGAATCGAACAGAATAGAATAGAATAGAAGAGAATAAAACAGAAGAGAACAGAACAGAATAGATCAGAATAGAACAGAACAGAATAGAACAGAACACAACACAACAGAACAGAACAGAATAGAATAGAATAGAATAGAATAGAATAGAATAGAATAGAACAGAATAGAATAGAATAGTACAGAAGAGAATAGAATAGAACAGAACAGAACAGAATAGAATAGAATTTAACAGAATAGAACAGAACAGAACAGACCAGAACAGTATAGAATAGAATAGAACAGGACAGAACAGAACAGAATAGAATAGAACAGAATAGAACAGAACAGAATAGAATAGAATAAAATAGAATAGAATAGAATAGAATAGAATAGAGTAGAACAGAACAGAAGAGAACAGAATAGAACAGAGGAGAACAGAATAGAATAGAACAGAATAGAATAGAACAGAACAGAACAGAACAGAATAGAATAGAATAGAATAGAAGAGAAAAGAACAGAATAGAACAGAATAGAATAAAATAGAACAAAATAAAATAGAACAGAACATTAGAGAATAGAATGGAATAGAACAGAACAGAATAAAATAGAATAGAATAGAATAGAATAGAATAGAATAGAACAGAACAGAATAGAACAGAATAGAATAGAATAGAACAGAATAAACAGAATAGAATAGAACAGAATAGAACAGAACAGAACAGAATAGAGTAGAATAGAATACAATAGAATAGAATAGAATACAATAGAATAGCACAGAATAGACTGGAATAGAATAGAATATAACAGAACAAAATAGAACACAACACAACACAACACAACACAACAGAATATAATAGAATAGAATAGAATAGAATAGAACAAAACGGAATAGAACAGAACAGAACTGAATAGAACAGAATAGAATAGAACACAATAGAATAGAATAGAACAGAATAGAACAGATTAGAATAGAATAGAATAGAACAGAACAGAACAGAACAGAATAGAACAGAAGAGAACAGAATAGAATAGAACAGAATAGAATAGAACAGAACAGAACAGAAGAGAATAGAATAGAATAGAATAGAAGAGAAGAGAACAGAACAGAATAGAACAGAATAGAATAGAATAGAACATAATAGAATAGAACAGAACAGAAGAGAATAGAATGGAATAGAACAGAACAGAATAAAATAGAATAGAATAGAATAGAATAGAATAGAACAGAACAGAACAGAATAGAATCGAATAGAATAGAATAGAATAGAAAAGAATAGAACAGAATAGAATAGAATCGAACAGAATAGAATAGAATAGAACAGAATAGATTGGAATAGAATAGAATAGAACAGAACAGAACAGAACAGAATAGAATCGAACAGAATAGAATAGAATAGAATAGAATAGAACAGAATAGAATAGAATCGAACAGAATAGAATAGAATAGAACAGAATAGAATAGAATAGAATGGAATAGAACAGAACAGAATAGAATAGAATGGAATAGAATAGAATAGAATAGAACAGAACAGAATAGAACAGAACAGAATAGAACAGAACACAACACAACAGAACAGAATAGAATAGAATAGAATAGAACAGAAGCCAATAGAACAGTACAGAACTGAATAGAACAGAATAGAATAGATTGGAATAGAAAACAATAGAATAGAATAGAACAGATTAGAATAGAAAAGAATAGAACAGAACAGAACAGAAAAGAACAGAATAGAACAGATCACAACACAACAGAACAGAATAGAATAGAATAGAATAGAATAGAATAGAATAGAACAGAAGCGAATAGAACAGAAGAGAACTGAATAGAACAGAATAGAATAGAATAGAATAGAATAGAATAGAATAGAATAGAACAGAAAAGAATAGAATAGAACAGAATAGAATAGAATAGAACATAACAAATAGAATAGAATAGAATAGCATAGAACAGAAGAGAATAGAATAGAATAGAACAGAATAGAATAGAACAGAACAGAACAGAATATAATCGAACAGAATAGAATAGAATAGAAAAGAATAGAACAGAATAGAATAGAATCGAACAGAATAGAATAGAATAGAACAGAATAGAATAGAATAGAATAGAACAGAACAGAATAGAATCGAACAGAATAGAATAGAATAGAATAGAATAGAATAGAATAGAATAGAACAGAATAGAATAGAATCGAACAGAATAGAATAGAATAGAACAGAATAGAATAGAATAGAATGGAATAGAACAGAACAGAATAGAATAGAATGGAATAGAATAGAATAGAATAGAACAGAACAGAATACAACAGAACAGAATAGAACAGAACACAACACAACAGAACAGAATAGAATAGAATAGAATAGAACAGAAGCGAATAGAACAGTACAGAACTGAATAGAACAGAATAGAATAGATTGGAATAGAGAACAATAGAATAGAATAGAACAGATTAGAATAGAAAAGAATAGAACAGAACAGAACAGAAAAGAACAGAATAGAACAGATCACAACACAACAGAACAGAATAGAATAGAATAGAATAGAATAGAACAGAAGCGAATAGAACAGAAGAGAACTGAATAGAACAGAATAGAATAGAATAGAATAGAATAGAACAGAAAAGAATAGAATAGAACAGAATAGAATAGAATAGAACATAACAAATAGAATAGAATAGAACAGAACAGAACAGAACAGAATAGAATAGAATAGAACAGAATAGAATAGAATAGAACAGAATAGAATAGAATAGAACAGAACAGAACAGAATGGAATAGAATATAACAGAATAGAACAGAACAGAACAGAGTAGAATAGAATAGAACAGGACAGAACAGAATAGAATAGAATAGAACAGAAAAGAACAGAACAGAAGAGAAGAGAATAGAATAGAATAGAATAGAATAGATTGGAATAGAATAGAATAGAATAGAATAGAACAGAAAAAAATAGAACAGAACACAACACAACAGAATAGAATATAATAGAATAGAATAGAATAGAATAGAATAGAATAGAATAGAATAGAACAGAATAGAATAGAATCGAACAGAATAGAATAGAATAGAAGAGAATAAAACAGAACAGAACAGAACAGAATAGATCAGAATAGAACAGAACAGAATAGAACAGAACACAACACAACAGAACAGAATAGAATAGAATAGAATAGAATAGAATAGAATAGAATAGAACAGAATAGAATAGAATAGTACAGAAGAGAATAGAATAGAACAGAACAGAACAGAATAGAATAGAATTTAACAGAATAGAACAGAACAGAACAGTATAGAATAGAATAGAACAGGACAGAACAGAACAGAATAGAATAGAACAGAATAGAACAGAACAGAATAGAATAGAATAAAATAGAATAGAATAGAATAGAATAGAATAGAATAGAGTAGAACAGAACAGAAGAGAACAGAATAGAACAGAACAGAATAGAATAGAATAGAAGAGAAAAGAACAGAATAGAACAGAATAGAATAAAATAGAACAAAATAAAATAGAACAGAACATTAGAGAATAGAATGGAATAGAACAGAACAGAATAAAATAGAATAGAATAGAATAGAATAGAATAGAATAGAATAGAATAGAATAGAATAGAATAGAATAGAACAGAACAGAATAGAACAGAATAGAATAGAATAGAAGAGAAATGAACAGAATAGAACAGAATAGAATAAAATAGAACAAAATAAAATAGAACAGAACATTAGAGAATAGAATGGAATAGAACAGAACAGAATAAAATAGAATAGAATAGAATAGAATAGAATAGAATAGAATAGAATAGAATAGAATAGAATAGAACAGAACAGAATAGAACAGAATAGAATAGAATAGAACAGAATAAACAGAATAGAATAGAACAGAATAGAACAGAACAGAAGAGAATAGAGTAGAATAGAATACAATAGAATAGAATAGAATAGAATAGAATAGCACAGAATAGACTAGAAAAGAATAGAATAGAACAGAACAAAATAGAACACAACACAACACAACACAACAGAATATAATAGAATAGAATAGAATAGAATAGAACAAAACGGAATAGAACAGAACAGAACTGAATAGAACAGAATAGAATAGAACACAATAGAATAGAATAGAACAGAATAGAACAGATTAGAATAGAATAGAATAGAACAGAACAGAACAGAACAGAATAGAACAGAAGAGAACAGAATAGAATAGAACAGAAAAGAATAGAACAGAACAGAACAGAAGAGAATAGAATAGAATAGAATAGAAGAGAAGAGAACAGAACAGAATAGAACAGAATAGAATAGAATAGAACATAATAGAATAGAACAGAACAGAAGAGAATAGAATGGAATAGAACAGAACAGAATAAAATAGAATAGAATAGAATAGAATAGAATAGAATAGAACAGAACAGAACAGAATAGAATCGAATAGAATAGAATAGAATAGCACAGAATAGAATAGAATATAACAGAATAGAATAGAATAGAACAGGACAGAACAGAATAGAATAGATTAGAACAGAATATAACACAATAGAATAGAATAGAATAGAATAGAACTGAACAGAACAGAATAGAATCGAACAGAATAGAATAGAATAGAACAGAATAGAACAGAATAGATTAGAATAGAAGAGAATAGAACAGAACAGAAGCGAATAAATAGAATAGATTAGAATACAATAGAATAGAACAGAATAGAAGAAAATAGAACAGAACAGAATAGAATAGAATTGAATAGAAAAACAGAATGGAATAGAATAGAATAGAATGAAATAGAATAGAATAGAATAGAATAGAATAGAATAGAATAGAATAGAATAGAATAGAACAGAATAGAATAAAATAGAATAGAACAGAATAGAATAGAATAGAACATAATAGAATAGAATAGAACAGAACAGAATAGAATAGAATAGAACAGAACAGAATAGAATAGAATAGAATAGAACAGAACAGAATAGAATAGAATACAACAGAATAGAATATAATAGAACAGAATAGAATAGAATAGAACAGAATAGAATAGAATAGAACAGAATAGAATAAAATGGAATAGAATAGAAAATAATAGAACAGAATAGAATAGAATAGAACAGAATAGAACAGATTAGAATAGAAAAGAATAGAACAGAATAGAACAGAACAGAACAAAACAGAACAGAATAAAAAAGAACAGGACAGAACAGAATAGATTAGATTAGAACAAAATAGAACACAATATAATAGAATAGAATAGAATAGAACAGAACAGAACAGAATAGAATCGAACAGAACAGAATAGAATAGGATAGAACCGAACGGAATAGAATAGAATAGAACAGAATAGAATAGAATAGAACAGAACAGAATAGAATAGAATAGAACAGAATAGAATAGAACAGAACAGAATAGAATAGAATAGAACAGAATAGAATAGAATAGAACAGAAAAGAACAGAATAGAATAGAATAGAACAGAATAGAACAGAACAGAACAGAACAGAACAGAACAGAACAGAACAGAATATATTAGAACAGGACAGAACAGAATAGAATAGATTAGAACAGAATAGAACAGAAGAGAATAGAATAGAATAGAATAAAATAGAATAGAACAGAACAGAACAGAATTGATTCGAACAGAATAGAATAGAATAGAACAGAATAGAACAGAATAGAATAGAAGAACAGAATAGAACAGAACAGAATAGAATAGAATAGAATAGAATAGAATAGAATAGAATAGAACAGAACAGAACAGAACAGAACAGAATAGAATAGAATAGAATAGAATAGAATAGAAAAGAACAGAATAGAATAGAATAGAATAGAATAGAATAGAACAGAACAGAATAGAATAGAATACAACAGAATAGAATAGAATAGAACAGAATAGAATAGAATAGAACAAAATAGAATAGAATAGAACAGAATAGAATAAAATGGAATAGAATAGAAAATAATAGAACAGAATAGAATAGAATCGAACAGAATAGAACAGAACAGAAGAGAATAGAATAGAACAGAAGCGAATAGAATAGAAGAGAACTGAATAGAATAGAATAGAATAGAACAGAACAGAATAGAATAGAATAGAACAGAACAGAATAGAATAGAATAGAACAGAATAGAATAGAATAGAACAGAATAGAATAGAATAGAACAGAATAGAGTAGAAGAGAACAGAACAGAATAGAATAGAATAGAACAGAATAGAACAGATTAGAATAGAAAAGAATAGAACAGAATAGAACAGAACAGAACAGAACAGAATAAAATAGAACAGGACAGAACAGAATAGAATAGATTAGAACAAAATAGAACACAATATAATAGAATAGAATAGAATAGAACAGAACAGAATAGAATAGAATACAACAGAATAGAATAGAATAGAACAGAATAGAATAGAATAGAACAAAATAGATTAGAATAGAACAGAATAGAATAAAATGGAATAGAATAGAAAATAATAGAACAGAATAGAATAGAATCGAACAGAATAGAACAGAACAGAACAGAATAGAATAGAACAGAAGCGAATAGAATAGAAGAGAACTGAATAGAATAGAATAGAATAGAACAGAACAGAATAGAATAGAATAGAACAGAACAGAATAGAATAGAATAGAACAGAATAGAATAGAATAGAACAGAATAGAATAGAATAGAACAGAATAGAGTAGAAGAGAACAGAACAGAATAGAATAGAATAGAACAGAATAGAACAGATTAGAATAGAAAAGAATAGAACAGAATAGAACAGAACAGAACAGAACAGAACAGAACAGAATAAAATAGAACAGGACAGAACAGAATAGAATAGATTAGAACAAAATAGAACACAATATAATAGAATAGAATAGAATAGAACAGAACAGAACAGAACAGAACAGAATAGAATCGAACAGAACAGAATAGAATAGGATAGAACAGAACAGAATAGAATAGAATAGAACAGAATAGAATAGAATAGAACAGAATAGAATAGAATAGAACAGAATAGAGTAGAAGAGAACAGAACAGAATAGAATAGAATAGAACAGAATAGAACAGATTAGAATAGAAAAGAATAGAACAGAATAGAACAGAACAGAACAGAACAGAACAGAACAGAATAGAATCGAACAGAACAGAATAGAATAGAATAGAACAGAATAGAATAGAATAGAACAGAACAGAATAGAATAGAATAGAACAGAATAGAATGGAACAGAACAGAATAGAATAGAATAGAACAGAATATAATAGAATAGAACAGAAAAGAACAGAATAGAATAGAATAGAACAGAATAGAACAGAACAGTACAGAACAGAACAGAACAGAACAGAACAGAATATATTAGAACAGGACAGAACAGAATAGAATAGATTAGAACAGAATAGAACAGAAGAGAATAGAATAGAATAGAATAAAATAGAATAGAACAGAACAGAACAGAATAGAATCGAACAGAATAGAATAGAATAGAACAGAATAGAACAGAATAGAATAGAAGAACAGAATAGAACAGAACAGAAGAGAATAGAATAGAATAGAATAGAATAGAATAGAATAGAATAGAACAGAACAGAACAGAACAGAACAGAACAGAATAGAATAGAACAGAATAGAATAGAATAGAACAGAATAGAATAGAATAGAACAGAACAGAACAGAATGGAATAGAATATAACAGAATAGAACAGAACAGAACAGAGTAGAATAGAATAGAACAGGACAGAACAGAATAGAATAGAATAGAACAGAAAAGAACAGAACAGAAGAGAAGAGAATAGAATAGAATAGAATAGAATAGATTGGAATAGAATAGAATAGAATAGAATAGAACAGAAAAAAATAGAACAGAACACAACACAACAGAATAGAATAGAATAGAATAGAATAGAATAGAATAGAATAGAATAGAATAGAATAGAATAGAACAGAATAGAATAGAATCGAACAGAATAGAATAGAATAGAAGAGAATAAAACAGAACAGAACAGAACAGAATAGATCAGAATAGAACAGAACAGAATAGAACAGAACACAACACAACAGAACAGAATAGAATAGAATAGAATAGAATAGAATAGAACAGAATAGAATAGAATAGTACAGAAGAGAATAGAATAGAACAGAACAGAACAGAATAGAATAGAATTTAACAGAATAGAACAGAACAGAACAGAACAGAACAGTATAGAATAGAATAGAACAGGACAGAACAGAACAGAATAGAATAGAACAGAATAGAACAGAACAGAATAGAATAGAATAAAATAGAATAGAATAGAATAGAATAGAATAGAGTAGAACAGAACAGAAGAGAACAGAATAGAACAGAACAGAATAGAATAGAATAGAAGAGAAAAGAACAGAATAGAACAGAATAGAATAAAATAGAACAAAATAAAATAGAACAGAACATTAGAGAATAGAATGGAATAGAACAGAACAGAATAAAATAGAATAGAATAGAATAGAATAGAATAGAATAGAATAGAATAGAATAGAATAGAATAGAACAGAACAGAATAGAACAGAATAGAATAGAATAGAAGAGAAAAGAACAGAATAGAACAGAATAGAATGAAATAGAACAAAATAAAATAGAACAGAACATTAGAGAATAGAATGGAATAGAACAGAACAGAATAAAATAGAATAGAATAGAATAGAATAGAATAGAATAGAATAGAATAGAATAGAATAGAACAGAACAGAATAGAACAGAATAGAATAGAATAGAACAGAATAAACAGAATAGAATAGAACAGAATAGAACAGAACAGAAGAGAATAGAGTAGAATAGAATACAATAGAATAGAATAGAATAGAATAGAATAGCACAGAATAGACTAGAATAGAATAGAATAGAACAGAACAAAATAGAACACAACACAACACAACACAACAGAATATAATAGAATAGAATAGAATAGAATAGAACAAAACGGAATAGAACAGAACAGAACTGAATAGAACAGAATAGAATAGAACACAATAGAATAGAATAGAACAGAATAGAACAGATAAGAATAGAATAGAATAGAACAGAACAGAACAGAACAGAATAGAACAGAAGAGAACAGAATAGAATAGAACAGAATAGAATAGAACAGAACAGAACAGAAGAGAATAGAATAGAATAGAATAGAAGAGAAGAGAACAGAACAGAATAGAACAGAATAGAATAGAATAGAACATAATAGAATAGAACAGAACAGAAGAGAATAGAATGGAATAGAACAGAACAGAATAAAATAGAATAGAATAGAATAGAATAGAATAGAACAGAACAGAACAGAATAGAATCGAATAGAATAGAATAGAATAGCACAGAATAGAATAGAATATAACAGAATAGAATAGAATAGAACAGGACAGAACAGAATAGAATAGATTAGAACAGAATATAACACAATAGAATAGAATAGAATAGAATAGAACTGAACAGAACAGAATAGAATCGAACAGAATAGAATAGAATAGAACAGAATAGAACAGAATAGATTAGAATAGAAGAGAATAGAACAGAACAGAAGCGAATAAATAGAATAGATTAGAATACAATAGAATAGAACAGAATAGAAGAAAATAGAACAGAACAGAATAGAATAGAATTGAATAGAAAAACAGAATGGAATAGAATAGAATAGAATGAAATAGAATAGAATAGAATAGAATAGAATAGAATAGAATAGAATAGAATAGAATAGAATAGAATAGAATAGAACAGAATAGAATAAAATAGAATAGAACAGAATAGAATAGAATAGAACATAATAGAATAGAATAGAACAGAACAGAATAGAATAGAATAGAACAGAACAGAATAGAATAGAATAGAATAGAACAGAACAGAATAGAATAGAATACAACAGAATAGAATAGAATAGAACAGAATAGAATAGAATAGAACAGAATAGAATAGAATAGAACAGAATAGAATAAAATGGAATAGAATAGAAAATAATAGAACAGAATAGAATAGAATCGAACAGAATAGAACAGAACAGAACAGAATAGAATAGAACAGAAGCGAATAGAATAGAAGAGAACTGAATAGAATAGAATAGAATAGAACAGAACAGAATAGAATAGAATAGAACAGAATAGAATAGAATAGAACAGAACAGAATAGAATAGAATAGAACAGAATAGAATAGAATAGAACAGAATAGAATAGAATAGAACAGAATAGAGTAGAAGAGAACAGAACAGAATAGAATAGAATAGAACAGAATAGAACAGATTAGAATAGAAAAGAATAGAACAGAATAGAACAGAACAGAACAAAACAGAACAGAATAAAATAGAACAGGACAGAACAGAATAGATTAGATTAGAACAAAATAGAACACAATATAATAGAATAGAATAGAATAGAACAGAACAGAACAGAATAGAATCGAACAGAACAGAATAGAATAGGATAGAACCGAACGGAATAGAATAGAATAGAACAGAATAGAATAGAATAGAACAGAACAGAATAGAATAGAATAGAACAGAATAGAATAGAACAGAACAGAATAGAATAGAATAGAACAGAATAGAATAGAATAGAACAGAAAAGAACAGAATAGAATAGAATAGAACAGAATAGAACAGAACAGAACAGAACAGAACAGAACAGAACAGAACAGAATATATTAGAACAGGACAGAGCAGAATAGAATAGATTAGAACAGAATAGAACAGAAGAGAATAGAATAGAATAGAATAAAATAGAATAGAACAGAACAGAACAGAATTGAATCGAACAGAATAGAATAGAATAGAACAGAATAGAACAGAATAGAATAGAAGAACAGAATAGAACAGAACAGAATAGAATAGAATAGAATAGAATAGAATAGAATAGAATAGAATAGAATAGAACAGAACAGAACAGAACAGAACAGAATAGAATAGAATAGAATAGAATAGAATAGAATAGAAAAGAACAGAATAGAATAGAATAGAATAGAATAGAATAGAACAGAACAGAATAGAATAGAATACAACAGAAGAGAATAGAATAGAACAGAATAGAATAGAATAGAACAAAATAGAATAGAATACAACAGAATAGAATAAAATGGAATAGAATAGAAAATAATAGAACAGAATAGAATAGAATCGAACAGAATAGAACAGAACAGAACAGAATAGAATAGAACAGAAGCGAATAGAATAGAAGAGAACTGAATAGAATAGAATAGAATAGAACAGAACAGAATAGAATAGAATAGAACAGAACAGAATAGAATAGAATAGAACAGAATAGAATAGAATAGAACAGAATAGAGTAGAAGAGAACAGAGCAGAATAGAATAGAATAGAACAGAATAGAACAGATTAGAATAGAAAAGAATAGAACAGAATAGAACAGAACAGAACAGAACAGAACAGAATAAAATAGAACAGGACAGAACAGAATAGAATAGATTAGAACAAAATAGAACACAATATAATAGAATAGAATAGAATAGAACAGAACAGAATAGAATAGAATACAACAGAATAGAATAGAATAGAACAGAATAGAATAGAATAGAACAAAATAGAATAGAATAGAACAGAATAGAATAAAATGGAATAGAATAGAAAATAATAGAACAGAATAGAATAGAATCGAACAGAATAGAACAGAACAGAACAGAATAGAATAGAACAGAAGCGAATAGAATAGAAGAGAACTGAATAGAATAGAATAGAATAGAACAGAACAGAATAGAATAGAATAGAACAGAACAGAATAGAATAGAATAGAACAGAATAGAATAGAATAGAACAGAATAGAATAGAATAGAACAGAATAGAGTAGAAGAGAACAGAACAGAATAGAATAGATTAGAACAGAATAGAACAGATTAGAATAGAAAAGAATAGAACAGAATAGAACAGAACAGAACAGAACAGAACAGAATAAAATAGAACAGGACAGAACAGAATAGAATAGATTAGAACAAAATAGAACACAATATAATAGAATAGAATAGAATAGAATAGAACAGAACAGAACAGAACAGAACAGAATAGAATCGAACAGAACAGAATAGAATAGGATAGAACAGAACAGAATAGAATAGAATAGAACAGAATAGAATAGAATAGAACAGAACAGAATAGAATAGAATAGAACAGAATAGAATGGAACAGAACAGAATAGAATAGAATAGAACAGAATATAATAGAATAGAACAGAAAAGAACAGAATAGAATAGAATAGAACAGAATAGAACAGAACAGTACAGAACAGAACAGAACAGAACAGAACAGAACAGAATATATTAGAACAGGACAGAACAGAATAGAATAGATTAGAACAGAATAGAACAGAAGAGAATAGAATAGAATAGAATAAAATAGAATAGAACAGAACAGAACAGAATAGAATCGAACAGAATAGAATAGAATAGAACAGAATAGAACAGAATAGAATAGAAGAACAGAATAGAACAGAACAGAAGAGAATAGAATAGAATAGAATAGAATAGAATAGAATAGAACAGAACAGAACAGAACAGAATAGAATAGAATAGAATAGAATAGAATAGAATAGAATAGAATAGAACAGAACAGAATAGAATCGAACAGAATAGAATAGAATAGAACAGAATAGAACAGAATAGAATAGAATAGAATAGAATAGAAAAGAACAGAATAGAATAGAACAGAATAGAATAGAACAGAATAGAATAGAATAGAACAGAACAGAACAGAATAGAATAGAATAGAATAGAACAGAATAAAACAGAACAGAACAGAACAAAACAGAACAGAATAAAATAGAACAGGACAGAACAGAATAGTATAGATTAGAACAGAATAGAAGAGAACAGAATAGAATATAATAGAATAGAATAGAATAGACTAGATCAGAACAGAAGAGAATCGAACAGAATAGAATAGAATAGAAAAGAATAGAACAGAATAGAATAGAATCGAACAGAATAGAATAGAACAGAACAGAATAGAATCGAACAGAATAGAATAGAATAGAACAGAATAGAACAGAATAGAATAGAAGAACAGAATAGAACAGAACCGAATAGAACAGAACTGAATAGAACAGAACACAACACAACAGAACAGAATAGAATAGAATAGAATAGAACAGAACCGAATTGAACAGAACTGAACTGAATAGAACAGAATAGAATAGAATGAAATAGAACACAGTAGAATAGAATAGTACAGAATAGAACAGATTAGAATAGAATAGAATAGAACAGAACAGAACAGAAAAAAATAGAACAGAAGAGAACAGAATAGAATAGAACAGAGTAGAATAGAACAGATCAGAAGAGAACAGAACAGAATAGAATAGAACAGAACAGAATAGAATAGAATAGAACAGAATAGAACAGATTAGAATAGAAAAGCATAGAACAGAATAGAACAGAACAGAACAGAACAGAACAGAATAAAATAGAACAGGACAGAACAGAATAGATTAGATTAGAACAAAATAGAACACAATATAATAGAATAGAATAGAATAGAATAGAACAGAATAGAGTAGAAGAGAACAGAACAGAATAGAATAGAATAGAACAGAATAGAACAGATTAGAATAGAAAAGCATAGAACAGAATAGAACAGAACAGAACAGAACAGAACAGAATAAAATAGAACAGGACAGAACAGAATAGATTAGATTAGAACAAAATAGAACACAATATAATAGAATAGAATAGAATAGAACAGAACAGGACAGAATAGAATTGAACAGAACAGAATAGAATAGGATAGAACCGAACGGAATAGAATAGAATAGAACAGAATAGAATAGAACAGAAAAGAACAGAATAGAATAGAATAGAACAGAATAGAACAGAACAGAACAGAACAGAACAGAACAGAACAGAACAGAATATATTAGAACAGGACAGAACAGAATAGAATAGATTAGAACAGAATAGAACAGAAGAGAATAGAATAGAATAGAATAAAATAGAATAGAACAGAACAGAACAGAATAGAATCGAACAGAATAGAATAGAATAGAACAGAATAGAACAGAATAGAATAGAAGAACAGAATAGAACAGAACAGAAGAGAATAGAATAGAATAGAATAGAATAGAATAGAATAGAATAGAATAGAATAGAATAGAACAGAACAGAACAGAATAGAATAGAATAGAATAGAATAGAATAGAACAGAACAGAATAGAATAGAATACAACAGAATAGAATAGAATAGAACAGAATAGAATAGAATAGAATAGAATAGAATAGAACAGAAAAGAATAAAATGGAATAGAATAGAAAATAATAGAACAGAATAGAATAGAATCGAACAGAATAGAACAGAACAGAACAGAATAGAATAGAATAGAATAGAACAGAAGCGAATAGAATAGAAGAGAACTGAATAGAATAGAATAGAATAGAACAGAACAGAATAGAATAGAATAGAACAGAACAGAATAGAATAGAATAGAACAGAATAGAATAGAATAGAACAGAATAGAATAGAATAGAACAGAATAGAGTAGAAGAGAACAGAACAGAATAGAATAGAATAGAACAGAATAGAACAGATTAGAATAGAAAAGAATAGAACAGAATAGAACAGAACAGAACAGAACAGAACAGAATAAAATAGAACAGGACAGAACAGAATAGAATAGATTAGAACAAAATAGAACACAATATAATAGAATAGAATAGAATAGAACAGAACAGAACAGAACAGAATAGAATCGAACAGAACAGAATAGAATAGGATAGAACAGAACAGAATAGAATAGAATAGAACAGAATAGAATAGAATAGAACAGAACAGAATAGAATAGAATAGAACAGAATAGAATGGAACAGAACAGAATAGAATAGAATAGAACAGAATATAATAGAATAGAACAGAAAAGAACAGAATAGAATAGAATAGAACAGAATAGAACAGAACAGTACAGAACAGAACAGAACAGAACAGAACAGAACAGAATATATTAGAACAGGACAGAACCGAATAGAATAGATTAGAACAGAATAGAACAGAAGAGAATAGAATAGAATAGAATAAAATAGAATAGAACAGAACAGAACAGAATAGAATCGAACAGAATAGAATAGAATAGAACAGAATAGAACAGAATAGAATAGAAGAACAGAATAGAACAGAACAGAAGAGAATAGAATAGAATAGAATAGAATAGAATAGAATAGAATAGAATAGAATAGAATAGAACAGAACAAAACAGAACAGAATAGAATAGAATAGAATAGAATAGAATAGAATAGAACAGAACAGAATAGAATCGAACAGAATAGAATAGAATAGAACAGAATAGAACAGAATAGAATAGAATAGAATAGAATAGAATAGAATAGAATAGAAAAGAACAGAATAGAATAGAACAGAATAGAATAGAACAGAATAGAATAGAATCGAACAGAATAGAATAGAATAGAACAGAATAGAATAGAACTGAATAGAACAGAACACAACACAACAGAACAGAATAGAATAGAACAGAATAGAACAGAACCGAATAGAACAGAAATGAATAGAACAGAACACAACACAACAGAACAGAATAGAATAGAATAGAATAGAACAGAACCGAATTGAACAGAACTGAACTGAATAGAACAGAATAGAATAGAATGAAATAGAACACAGTAGAATAGAATAGTACAGAATAGAACAGATTAGAATAGAATAGAATAGAACAGAACAGAACAGAAAAAAATAGAACAGAAGAGAACAGAATAGAATAGAACAGAGTAGAATAGAACAGATCAGAAGAGAACAGAATAGAATAGAATAGAACAGAACAGAATAGAACAGAATAGAATAGAATAGAACAGAAGAGAATAGAACAGAACAGAACAGAACATAATCGTTCAGAATAGAATAGAATAGAAAAGAATAGAACAGAATAGAATAGAATCGAACAGAATAGAAAAGAATAGAACAGAACAGAATAGAATAGAATAGAATAGAATAGAATAGAATAGAACAGAACAGAACAGAATATAATTGAACAGAATAGAATAGAATAGAATAGAATAGATCAGAATAGAATAGAATCGAACAGAATAGAATAGAATAGAACAGAATAGAACAGAATTGAACAGAACGGAATAGAACAGAACACAACACAACAGAACAGAATGGAATAGAATAGAATAGAACAGAACCGAAAAGAACAGTACAGAAGTGAATAGAACAGAATAGAGTAGAATGGAATAGAACACAATAGATTAGAATAGAACAGAAGAGAACCGATTAGAATAGAAAAGAATAGAACAGAACAGAATAGAATAGAACAGAATAGAACAGAACACAACAGAACAGAATAGAATAGAATCGAATCGAATAGAATAGAATAGAATAGCACAGAATAGAATAGAATATAACAGAATAGAATAGAATAGAACAGGACAGAACAGAATAGAATAGATTAGAACAGAATATAACACAATAGAATAGAATAGAATAGAATAGAACTGAACAGAACAGAATAGAATCGAACAGAATAGAATAGAATAGAACAGAATAGAACAGAATAGATTAGAATAGAAGAGAATAGAACAAAACAGAAGCGAATAAATAGAATAGATTAGAATACAATAGAATAGAACAGAATAGAACAAAATAGAACAGAACAGAATAGAATAGAATTGAATAGAAAAACAGAATAGAATAGAATAGAATAGAATGGAATAGAATAGAATAGAATAGAATAGAATAGAATAGAATAGAATAGAATAGAATAGAATAGAACAGAATAGAATAAAATAGAATAGAACAGAATAGAATAGAATAGAACATAATAGAATAGAATAGAACAGAACAGAATAGAATAGAATAGAACAGAACAGAATAGAATAGAATAGAATAGAACAGAACAGAATAGAATAGAATACAACAGAATAGAATAGAATAGAACAGAATAGAATAGAATAGAACAGAATAGAATAGAATAGAACAGAATAGAATAAAATGGAATAGAATAGAAAATAATAGAACAGAATAGAATAGAATCGAACAGAATAGAACAGAACAGAACAGAATAGAATAGAACAGAAGCGAATAGAATAGAAGAGAACTGAATAGAATAGAATAGAATAGAACAGAACAGAATAGAATAGAATAGAACAGAATAGAATAGAATAGAACAGAACAGAATAGAATAGAATAGAACAGAATAGAATAGAATAGAACAGAACAGAATAGAATAGAACAGAATAGAGTAGAAGAGAACAGAACAGAATAGAATAGAATAGAACAGAATAGAACAGATTAGAATAGAAAAGAATAGAACAGAATAGAACAGAACAGAACAGAACAGAACAGAATAAAATAGAACAGGACAGAACAGAATAGATTAGATTAGAAAAAAATAGAACACAATATAATAGAATAGAATAGAATAGAACAGAACAGAACAGAATAGAATCGAACAGAACAGAATAGAATAGGATAGAACCGAACGGAATAGAATAGAATAGAACAGAATAGAATAGAACAGAACAGAATAGAATAGAATAGAACAGAATAGAATAGAATAGAACAGAAAAGAACAGAATAGAATAGAATAGAACAGAATAGAACAGAACAGAACAGAACAGAACAGAACAGAACAGAATTTATTAGAACAGGACAGAACAGAATAGAATAGATTAGAACAGAATAGAACAGAAGAGAATAGAATAGAATAGAATAAAATAGAATAGAACAGAACAGAACAGAATAGAATCGAACAGAATAGAATAGAATAGAACAGAATAGAACAGAATAGAATAGAAGTACAGAATAGAACAGAACAGAAGAGAATAGAATAGAATAGAATAGAATAGAATAGAATAGAATAGAACAGAACAGAACAGAACAGAACAGAATAGAATAGAATAGAATAGAATAGAATAGAACAGAACAGAATAGAATAGAATACAACAGAATAGAATAGAATAGAACAGAATAGAATAGAATAGAACAGAATAGAATAGAATAGAACAGAATAGAATAAAATGGAATAGAATAGAAAATAATAGAACAGAATAGAATAGAATCGAACAGAATAGAACAGAACAGAACATAATAGAATAGAATAGAATAGAACAGAAGCGAATAGAATAGAAGAGAACTGAATAGAATAGAATAGAATAGAACAGAACAGAATAGAATAGAATAGAACAGAACAGAATAGAATAGAATAGAACAGAATAGAATAGAATAGAACAGAATAGAATAGAATAGAACAGAATAGAGTAGAAGAGAACAGAACAGAATAGAATAGAATAGAACAGAATAGAACAGATTAGAATAGAAAAGAATAGAACAGAATAGAACAGAACAGAACAGAACAGAATAAAATAGAACAGGACAGAACAGAATAGAATAGATTAGAACAAAATAGAACACAATATAATAGAATAGAATAGAATAGAATAGAACAGAACAGAACAGAACAGAACAGAATAGAATCGAACAGAACAGAATAGAATAGGATAGAACAGAACAGAATAGAATAGAATAGAACAGAAGAGAATAGAACAGAACAGAACAGAACATAATCGTTCAGAATAGAATAGAATAGAAAAGAATAGAACAGAATAGAATAGAATCGAACAGAATAGAAAAGAATAGAACAGAACAGAATAGAATAGAATAGAATAGAATAGAATAGAATAGAACAGAACAGAACAGAATATAATTGAACAGAATAGAATAGAATAGAATAGAATAGATCAGAATAGAATAGAATCGAACAGAATAGAATAGAATAGAACAGAATAGAACAGAATTGAACAGAACGGAATAGAACAGAACACAACACAACAGAACAGAATGGAATAGAATAGAATAGAACAGAACCGAATAGAACAGTACAGAAGTGAATAGAACAGAATATAGTAGAATGGAATAGAACACAATAGATTAGAATAGATCAGAAGAGAACCGATTAGAATAGAAAAGAATAGAACAGAACAGAATAGAATAGAACAGAATAGAACAGAACACAACAGAACAGAATAGAATAGAATCGAATCGAATAGAATAGAATAGAATAGCACAGAATAGAATAGAATATAACAGAATAGAATAGAATAGAACAGGACAGAACAGAATAGAATAGATTAGAACAGAATATAACACAATAGAATAGAATAGAATAGAATAGAACTGAACAGAACAGAATAGAATCGAACAGAATAGAATAGAATAGAACAGAATAGAACAGAATAGATTAGAATAGAAGAGAATAGAACAGAACAGAAGCGAATAAATAGAATAGATTAGAATACAATAGAATAGAACAGAATAGAACAAAATAGAACAGAACAGAATAGAATAGAATTGAATAGAAAAACAGAATAGAATAGAATAGAATAGAATGGAATAGAATAGAATAGAATAGAATAGAATAGAATAGAATAGAATAGAATAGAATAGAACAGAATAGAATAAAATAGAATAGAACAGAATAGAATAGAATAGAACATAATAGAATAGAATAGAACAGAACAGAATAGAATAGAATAGAACAGAACAGAATAGAATAGAATAGAATAGAACAGAACAGAATAGAATAGAATACAACAGAATAGAATAGAATAGAACAGAATAGAATAGAATAGAACAGAATAGAATAGAATAGAACAGAATAGAATAAAATGGAATAGAATAGAAAATAATAGAACAGAATAGAATAGAATCGAACAGAATAGAACAGAACAGAACAGAATAGAATAGAACAGAAGCGAATAGAATAGAAGAGAACTGAATAGAATAGAATAGAATAGAACAGAACAGAATAGAATAGAATAGAACAGAATAGAATAGAATAGAACAGAACAGAATAGAATAGAATAGAACAGAATAGAATAGAATAGAACAGAACAGAATAGAATAGAACAGAATAGAGTAGAAGAGAACAGAACAGAATAGAATAGAATAGAACAGAATAGAACAGATTAGAATAGAAAAGAATAGAACAGAATAGAACAGAACAGAACAGAACAGAACAGAATAAAATAGAACAGGACAGAACAGAATAGATTAGATTAGAAAAAAATAGAACACAATATAATAGAATAGAATAGAATAGAACAGAACAGAACAGAATAGAATCGAACAGAACAGAATAGAATAGGATAGAACCGAACGGAATAGAATAGAATAGAACAGAATAGAATAGAACAGAACAGAATAGAATAGAATAGAACAGAATAGAATAGAATAGAACAGAAAAGAACAGAATAGAATAGAATAGAACAGAATAGAACAGAACAGAACAGAACAGAACAGAACAGAACAGAATTTATTAGAACAGGACAGAACAGAATAGAATAGATTAGAACAGAATAGAACAGAAGAGAATAGAATAGAATAGAATAAAATAGAATAGAACAGAACAGAACAGAATAGAATCGAACAGAATAGAATAGAATAGAACAGAATAGAACAGAATAGAATAGAAGTACAGAATAGAACAGAACAGAAGAGAATAGAATAGAATAGAATAGAATAGAATAGAATAGAACAGAACAGAACAGAACAGAACAGAATAGAATAGAATAGAATAGAATAGAATAGAACAGAACAGAATAGAATAGAATAGAATAGAATAGAATAGAATAGAACAGAACAGAATAGAATAGAATACAACAGAATAGAATAGAATAGAACAGAATAGAATAGAATAGAACAGAATAGAATAGAATAGAACAGAATAGAATAAAATGGAATAGAATAGAAAATAATAGAACAGAATAGAATAGAATCGAACAGAATAGAACAGAACAGAACATAATAGAATAGAATAGAATAGAACAGAAGCGAATAGAAGAGAAGAGAACTGAATAGAATAGAATAGAATAGAACAGAACAGAATAGAATAGAATAGAACAGAACAGAATAGAATAGAATAGAACAGAATAGAATAGAATAGAACAGAATAGAATAGAATAGAACAGAATAGAGTAGAAGAGAACAGAACAGAATAGAATAGAATAGAACAGAATAGAACAGATTAGAGTAGAAAAGAATAGAACGGAATAGAACAGAACAGAACAGAACAGAATAAAATAGAACAGGACAGAACAGAATAGAATAGATTAGAACAAAATAGAACACAATATAATAGAATAGAATAGAATAGAATAGAACAGAACAGAACAGAACAGAACAGAATAGAATCGAACAGAACAGAATAGAATAGGATAGAACAGAACAGAATAGAATAGAATAGAACAGAATAGAATAGAATAGAACAGAACAGAATAGAATAGAATAGAACAGAATAGAATGGAACAGAACAGAATAGAATAGAATAGAACAGAATATAATAGAATAGAACAGAAAAGAACAGAATAGAATAGAATAGAACAGAATAGAACAGAACAGTACAGAACAGAACAGAACAGAACAGAACAGAATATATTAGAACAGGACAGAACAGAATAGAATAGATTAGAACAGAATAGAACAGAAGAGAATAGAATAGAATAGAATAAAATAGAATAGAACAGAACAGAACAGAATAGAATCGAACAGAATAGAATACAATAGAACAGAATAGAACAGAATAGAATAGAAGAACAGAATAGAACAGAACAGAATAGAATAGAATAGAATAGAATAGAATAGAATAGAATAGAATAGAATAGAATAGAACAGAACAGAACAGAACAGAACAGAATAGAATAGAATAGATTAGAATAGAATAGAATAGAATAGAATAGAATAGAACAGAACAGAATAGAATCGAACAGAATAGAATAGAATAGAACAGAATAGAACAGAATAGAATAGAATAGAATAGAATAGAAAAGAACAGAATAGAATAGAACAGAATAGAATAGAACAGAATAGAATAGAATAGAACAGAATAGAATAGAATAGAACAGAACAGAACAGAATAGAATAGAATAGAATAGAACAGAGTAAAACAGAACAGAACAGAACAAAACAGAACAGAATAAAATAGAACAGGACAGAACAGAATAGTAGAGATTAGAACAGAATAGAAGAGAACAGAATAGAATATAATAGAATAGAATAGAATAGACTAGATCAGAACAGAAGAGAATCGAACAGAATAGAATAGAATAGAAAAGAATAGAACAGAATAGAATAGAATCGAACAGAATAGAATAGAATAGAACAGAATAGAATAGAACTGAATAGAACAGAACACAACACAACAGAACAGAATAGAATAGAACAAAATAGAACAGAACCGAATAGAACAGAACTGAATAGAACAGAACACAACACAACAGAACAGAATAGAAGAGAATAGAATAGAACACAACCGAATTGAACAGAACTGAACTGAATAGAACAGATTAGAATAGAATGAAATAGAACACAGTAGAATAGAATAGTACAGAATAGAACAGATTAGAATAGAATAGAATAGAACAGAACAGAACAGAAAAAAATAGAACAGAAGAGAACAGAATAGAATAGAACAGAGTAGAATAGAACAGATCAGAAGAGAACAGAACAGAATAGAATAGAACAGAACAGAATAGAATAGAATAGAACAGAATAGAATAGAATAGAACAGAATAGAATAGAATAGAACAGAATAGAGTAGAAGAGAACAGAACAGAATAGAATAGAATAGAACAGAATAGAACAGATTAGAATAGAAAAGAATAGAACAGAATAGAACAGAACAGAACAGAACAGAACAGAATAAAATAGAACAGGACAGAACAGAATAGATAAGATTAGAACAAAATAGAACACAATATAATAGAATAGAATAGAATAGAACAGAACAGAACAGAATAGAATCGAACAGAACAGAATAGAATAGGATAGAACCGAACGGAATAGAATAGAATAGAACAGAATAGAATAGAACAGAAAAGAACAGAATAGAATAGAATAGAACAGAATAGAACAGAACAGAACAGAACAGAACAGAACAGAACAGAACAGAACAGAACAGAATATATTAGAACAGGACAGAACAGAATAGAATAGATTAGAACAGAATAGAACAGAAGAGAATAGAATAGAATAGAATAAAATAGAATAGAACAGAACAGAACAGAATAGAATCGAACAGAATAGAATAGAATAGAACAGAATAGAACAGAATAGAATAGAAGAACAGAATAGAACAGAACAGAAGAGAATAGAATAGAATAGAATAGAATAGAATAGAATAGAATAGAATAGAATAGAACAGAACAGAACAGAACAGAATAGAATAGAATAGAATAGAATAGAATAGAATAGAACAGAACAGAACAGAATAGAATAGAATAGAATAGAATAGAATAGAACAGAACAGAATAGAATAGAATACAACAGAATAGAATAGAATAGAACAGAATAGAATAGAATAGAACAGAATAGAATAGAATAGAACAGAAAAGAATAAAATGGAATAGAATAGAAAATAATAGAACAGAATAGAATAGAATCGAACAGAATAGAACAGAACAGAACAGAATAGAATAGAATAGAATAGAACAGAAGCGAATAGAATAGAAGAGAACTGAATAGAATAGAATAGAATAGAACAGAACAGAATAGAATAGAATAGAACAGAACAGAATAGAATAGAATAGAACAGAATAGAATAGAATAGGTCAGAATAGAATAGAATAGAACAGAATAGAGTAGAAGAGAACAGAACAGAATAGAATAGAATAGAACAGAATAGAACAGATTAGAATAGAAAAGAATAAAACAGAATAGAACAGAACAGAACAGAACAGAACAGAATAAAATAGAACAGGACAGAACAGAATAGAATAGATTAGAACAAAATAGAACACAATATAATAGAATAGAATAGAATAGAACAGAACAGAACAGAACAGAATAGAATCGAACAGAACAGAATAGAATAGGATAGAACAGAACAGAATAGAATAGAATAGAACAGAATAGAATAGAATAGAACAGAACAGAATAGAATAGAATAGAACAGAATAGAATGGAACAGAACAGAATAGAATAGAATAGAACAGAATATAATAGAATAGAAAAGAAAAGAACAGAATAGAATAGAATAGAACAGAATAGAACAGAACAGTACAGAACAGAACAGAACAGAACAGAACAGAATATATTAGAACAGGACAGAACCGAATAGAATAGATTAGAACAGAATAGAACAGAAGAGAATAGAATAGAATAGAATAAAATAGAATAGAACAGAACAGAACAGAATAGAATCGAACAGAATAGAATAGAATAGAACAGAATAGAACAGAATAGAATAGAAGAACAGAATAGAACAGAACAGAAGAGAATAGAAAAGAATAGAATAGAATAGAATAGAATAGAATAGAACAGAACAGAACAGAACAGAATAGAATAGAATAGAATAGAATAGATTAGAATAGAATAGAACAGAACAGAATAGAATAGAATAGAACAGAATAGAATAGAATAGAACAGAAAAGAACAGAATAGAATAGAATAGAACAGAATAGAACAGAACAGAACAGAACAGAACATTACAGAACAGAACAGAATTTATTAGAACAGGACAGAACAGAATAGAATAGATTAGAACAGAATAGAACAGAATAGAATAGAATAGAATAGAATAAAATAGAATAGAACAGAACAGAACAGAATAGAATCGAACAGAATAGAATAGAATAGAACAGAATAGAACAGAATAGAATAGAAGTACAGAATAGAACAGAACAGAAGAGAATAGAATAGAATAGAATAGAATAGAATAGAATAGAACAGAACAGAACAGAACAGAACAGAATAGAATAGAATAGAATAGAATAGAATAGAACAGAACAGAATAGAATAGAATAGAATAGAATAGAATAGAATAGAATAGAATAGAACAGAACAGAATAGAATAGAATACAACAGAATAGAATAGAATAGAACAGAATAGAATAGAATAGAACAGAATAGAATAGAATAGAACAGAATAGAATAAAATGGAATAGAATAGAAAATAATAGAACAGAATAGAATAGAATCGAACAGAATAGAACAGAACAGAACATAATAGAATAGAATAGAATAGAACAGAAGCGAATAGAATAGAAGAGAACTGAATAGAATAGAATAGAATAGAACAGAACAGAATAGAATAGAATAGAACAGAACAGAATAGAATAGAATAGAACAGAATAGAATAGAATAGAACAGAATAGAATAGAATAGAACAGAATAGAGTAGAAGAGAACAGAATAGAGTAGAAGAGAACAGAACAGAATAGAATAGAATAGAACAGAATAGAACAGATTAGAATAGAAAAGAATAGAACAGAATAGAACAGAACAGAACAGAACAGAACAGAATAAAATAGAACAGGACAGAACAGAATAGAATAGATTAGAACAAAATAGAACACAATATAATAGAATAGAATAGAATAGAATAGAACAGAACATAACAGAATAGAATCGAACAGAACAGAATAGAATAGGATAGAACAGAACAGAATAGAATAGAATAGAACAGAATAGAATAGAATAGAACAGAACAGAATAGAATAGAATAGAACAGAATAGAATGGAACAGAACAGAATAGAATAGAATAGAACAGAATATAATAGAATAGAACAGAAAAGAACAGAATAGAATAGAATACAACAGAATAGAACAGAACAGTACAGAACAGAACAGAACAGAACAGAACAGAACAGAATATATTAGAACAGGACAGAACAGAATAGAATAGATTAGAACAGAATAGAACAGAAGAGAATAGAATAGAATAGAATAAAATAGAATAGAACAGAACAGAACAGAATAGAATCGAACAGAATAGAATAGAATAGAACAGAATAGAACAGAATAGAATAGAAGAACAGAATAGAACAGAACACAACAGAATAGAATAGAATAGAATAGAATAGAATAGAATAGAATAGAACAGAACAGAACAGAACAGAACAGAACAGAACAGAATAGAATAGAATAGAATAGAATAGAATAGAATAGAACAGAACAGAATAGAATCGAACAGAATAGAATAGAATAGAACAGAATAGAACAGAATAGAATAGAATAGAAAAGAACAGAATAGAATCGAACAGAATAGAATGGAACAGAATAGAATAGAATAGAACAGAATAGAATAGAATAGAATAGAACAGAACAGAATAGAATAGAATAGAATAGAACAGAATAAAACAGAACAGAACAGAACAAAACAGAACAGAATAAAATAGAACAGGACAGAACAGAATAGTAGAGATTAGAACAGAATAGAAGAGAACAGAATAGAATATAATAGAATAGAATAGAATAGAATAGATCAGAACAGAAGAGAATCGAACAGAATAGAATAGAATAGAAAAGAATAGAACAGAATAGAATAGAATCGAACAGAATAGAATAGAATAGAACAGAATAGAATTGAACTGAATAGAACAGAACACAACACAACAGAACAGAATAGAATAGAACAGAATAGAACAGAACCGAATAGAACAGAACTGAATAGAACAGAACACAACACAACAGAACAGAATAGAATAGAATAGAATAGAACAGAACCGAATTGAACAGAACTGAACTGAATAGAACAGAATAGAATAGAATGAAATAGAACACAGTAGAATAGAATAGTACAGAATAGAACAGATTAGAATAGAATAGAATAGAACAGAACAGAACAGAAAAAAATAGAACAAAAGAGAACAGAATAGAATAGAACAGAGTAGAATAGAACAGATCAGAAGAGAACAGAACAGAATAGAATAGAACAGAACAGAATAGAATAGAATAGAACAGAATAGAATAGAATAGAACAGAATAGAATAGAATAGAACAGAATAGAGTAGAAGAGAACAGAACAGAATAGAATAGAATAGAACAGAATAGAACAGATTAGAATAGAAAAGAATAGAACAGAATAGAACAGAACAGAACAGAACAGAACAGAAAAAAATAGAACAGAAGAGAACAGAATAGAATAGAACAGAGTAGAATAGAACAGATCAGAAGAGAACAGAATAGAATAGAATAGAACAGAACAGAATAGAACAGAATAGAATAGAATAGAACAGAAGAGAATAGAACAGAACAGAACAGAACATAATCGTTCAGAATAGAATAGAATAGAAAAGAATAGAACAGAATAGAATAGAATCGAACATAATAGAAAAGAATAGAACAGAATAGAATAGAATAGAATAGAATAGAATAGAATAGAATAGAACAGAACAGAACAGAATATAATTGAACAGAATAGAATAGAATAGAATAGAATAGATCAGAATAGAATAGAATCGAACAGAATAGAATAGAATAGAACAGAATAGAACAGAATTGAACAGAACGGAATAGAACAGAACACAACACAACAGAACAGAATGGAATAGAATAGAATAGAACAGAACCGAATAGAACAGTACAGAAGTGAATAGAACAGAATAGAGTAGAATGGAATAGAACACAATAGATTAGAATAGAACAGAAGAGAACCGATTAGAATAGAAAAGAATAGAACAGAACAGAGTAGAATAGAACAGAATAGAACAGAACACAACAGAACAGAATAGAATAGAATAGAATTGAATAGAATAGAATAGAACAGAACAGAATAGAATCGAACAGAATAGAATAGAATAGAACAGAATAGAACAGAATAGAATGGAATAGAACAGAACAGAATAGAATAGAACAGAATAGAATACAACAGAATAGAATAGAATAGAACAGAATAGAATAGAATAGAACAGAACAGAACAGAATAGAATAGAATAGAACAGAATATAACAGAACAGAACAGAACAAAACAGAACAGAATAAAATAGAACAGGACAGAACAGATTAGAATAGATTAGAACAGAATAGAAAGGAACAGAATAGAATAGAATAGAATAGAATAGAATAGAATAGAATAGAATAGAATAGAATAGAATAGAATCGAACAGAATAGAATAGAATAGAACAGAATAGAATAGAATAAAATAGAACAGAAGCGAATAGAATAGAAGAGAACTGAATAGAATAGAATAGAATAGAACAGAACAGAATAGAATAGAATAGAACAGAACAGAATAGAATAGAATAGAACAGAATAGAATAGAATAGAACAGAATAGAATAGAATAGAACAGAATAGAGTAGAAGAGAACAGAACAGAATAGAATAGAATAGAACAGAATAGAACAGATTAGAATAGAAAAGAATAGAACAGAACAGAACAGAACAGAATAAAATAGAACAGGACAGAACAGAATAGATTAGATTAGAACAAAATAGAACACAATATAATAGAATAGAATAGAATAGAACAGAACAAAATAGAACACAACACAACACAACACAACACAACAGAATATAATAGAATAGAATAGAATAGAATAGAACAAAACGGAATAGAACAGAACAGAACTGAATAGAACAGAATAGAATAGAACACAATAGAATAGAATAGAACAGAATAGAACAGATTAGAATAGAATAGAATAGAACAGAACAGAACAGAACAGAATAGAACAGAAGAGAACAGAATAGAATAGAACAGAATAGAATAGAACAGAACAGAACAGAAGAGAATAGAATAGAATAGAATAGAAGAGAAGAGAACAGAACAGAATAGAACAGAATAGAATAGAATAGAACATAATAGAATAGAACAGAACAGAAGAGAATAGAATGGAATAGAACAGAACAGAATAAAATAGAATAGAATAGAATAGAATAGAATAGAATAGAACAGAAGAGAACAGAATAGAATCGAATAGAATAGAATAGAATAGCACAGAATAGAATAGAATATAACAGAATAGAATAGAATAGAACAGGACAGAACAGAATAGAATAGATTAGAACAGAATATAACACAATAGAATAGAATAGAATAGAATAGAACTGAACAGAACAGAATAGAATCGAACAGAATAGAATAGAATAGAACAGAATAGAACAGAATAGATTAGAATAGAAGAGAATAGAACAGAACAGAAGCGAATAAATAGAATAGATTAGAATACAATAGAATAGAACAGAATAGAACAAAATAGAACAGAACAGAATAGAATAGAATTGAATAGAAAAACAGAATAGAATAGAATAGAATAGAATGGAATAGAATAGAATAGAATAGAATAGAATAGAATAGAACAGAATAGAATAAAATAGAATAGAACAGAATAGAATAGAATAGAACAGAATAGAATAGAATAGAACAGAACAGAATAGAATAGAATAGAACAGAACAGAATAGAATAGAATAGAATAGAACAGAACAGAATAGAATAGAATACAACAGAATAGAATAGAATAGAACAGAATAGAATAGAATAGAACAGAATAGAATAGAATAGAACAGAATAGAATAGAATAGAACAGAATAGAATAAAATGGAATAGAATAGAAAATAATAGAACAGAATAGAATAGAATCGAACAGAATAGAACAGAACAGAACAGAATAGAATAGAATAGAATAGAACAGAAGCGAATAGAATAGAAGAGAACTGAATAGAATAGAATAGAATAGAACAGAACAGAATAGAATAGAATAGAACAGAATAGAATAGAATAGAAAAGAACAGAATAGAATAGAACAGAATAGAATGGAACAGAATAGAATAGAATAGAACAGAATAGAATAGAATAGAATAGAACAGAACAGAATAGAATAGAATAGAATAGAACAGAATAAAACAGAACAGAACAGAACAAAACAGAACAGAATAAAATAGAACAGGACAGAACAGAATAGTAGAGATTAGAACAGAATAGAAGAGAACAGAATAGAATAGAATAGAATAGAATAGAATAGAATAGATCAGAACAGAAGAGAATCGAACAGAATAGAATAGAATAGAAAAGAATAGAACAGAATAGAATAGAATCGAACAGAATAGAATAGAATAGAACAGAATAGAATTGAACTGAATAGAACAGAACACAACACAACAGAACAGAATAGAATAGAACAGAATAGAACAGAACCGAATAGAACAGAACTGAATAGAACAGAACACAACACAACAGAACAGAATAGAATAGAATAGAATAGAACAGAACCGAATTGAACAGAACTGAACTGAATAGAACAGAATAGAATAGAATGAAATAGAACACAGTAGAATAGAATAGTACAGAATAGAACAGATTAGAATAGAATAGAATAGAACAGAACAGAACAGAAAAAAATAGAACAGAAGAGAACAGAATAGAATAGAACAGAGTAGAATAGAACAGATCAGAAGAGAACAGAATAGAATAGAATAGAACAGAACAGAATAGAACAGAATAGAATAGAATAGAACAGAAGAGAATAGAACAGAACAGAACAGAACATAATCGTTCAGAATAGAATACAATAGAAAAGAATAGAACAGAATAGAATAGAATCGAACAGAATAGAAAAGAATAGAACAGAATAGAATAGAATAGAACAGAACAGAAGAGAATAGAATAGAATAGAATAGAAGAGAATAGAATAGAATAGAATAGAATAGAATAGAACAGAACAGAATAGAGCAGAATAGAATAGAATAGAAGAGAAAAGAACAGAATAGAACAGAATAGAATAAAATAGAACAAAATAAAATAGAACAGAACATTAGAGAATATAATGGAATAGAACAGAACAGAATAAAATAGAATAGAATAGAATAGAATAGAATAGAATAGAATAGAATAGAACAGAATAGAACAGAACAGAAGAGAATAGAGTAGAATAGAATACAATAGAATAGAATAGAATAGAATAGAATAGCACAGAATAGACTAGAATAGAATAGAATAGAACAGAACAAAATAGAACACAACACAACACAACACAACAGAATATAATAGAATAGAATAGAATAGAATAGAACAAAACGGAATAGAACAGAACAGAACTGAATAGAACAGAATAGAACAGATTAGAATAGAATAGAATAGAACAGAACAGAACAGAACAGAATAGAACAGAAGAGAACAGAATAGAATAGAACAGAATAGAATAGAACAGAACAGAACAGAAGAGAATAGAATAGAATAGAAGAGAAGAGAAGAGAACAGAACAGAATAGAACAGAATAGAATAGAATAGAACATAATAGAATAGAACAGAACAGAAGAGAATAGAATAGAATAGAACAGAACCGAATTGAACAGAACTGAACTGAATAGAACAGAATAGAATAGAATGAAATAGAACACAGTAGAATAGAATAGTACAGAATAGAACAGATTAGAATAGAATAGAATAGAACAGAACAGAACAGAAAAAAATAGAACAGAAGAGAACAGAATAGAATAGAACAGAGTAGAATAGAACAGATCAGAAGAGAACAGAATAGAATAGAATAGAACAGAACAGAATAGAACAGAATAGAATAGAATAGAACAGAAGAGAATAGAACAGAACAGAACAGAACATAATCGTTCAGAATAGAATAGAATAGAAAAGAATAGAACAGAATAGAATAGAATCGAACAGAATAGAAAAGAATAGAACAGAATAGAATAGAATAGAACAGAACAGAAGAGAATAGAATAGAATAGAATAGAAGAGAATAGAATAGAATAGAATAGAATAGAATAGAACAGAACAGAATAGAACAGAATAGAATAGAATAGAAGAGAAAAGAACAGAATAGAACAGAATAGAATAAAATAGAACAAAATAAAATAGAACGGAACATTAGAGAATAGAATGGAATAGAACAGAACAGAATAAAATAGAATAGAATAGAATAGAATAGAATAGAATAGAATAGAATAGAATAGAATAGAATAGAACAGAACAGAATAGAACAGAATAGAATAGAATAGAACAGAATAAACAGAATAGAATAGAACAGAATAGAACAGAACAGAAGAGAATAGAGTAGAATAGAATACAATAGAATAGAATAGAATAGAATAGAATAGCACAGAATAGACTAGAATAGAATAGAATAGAACAGAACAAAATAGAACACAACACAACACAACACAACAGAATATAATAGAATAGAATAGAATAGAATAGAACAAAACGGAATAGAACAGAACAGAACTGAATAGAACAGAATAGAATAGAACACAATAGAATAGAATAGAACAGAATAGAACAGATTAGAATAGAATAGAATAGAACAGAACAGAACAGAACAGAATAGAACAGAAGAGAACAGAATAGAAAAGAACAGAATAGAATAGAACAGAACAGAACAGAAGAGAATAGAATAGAATAGAATAGAAGAGAAGAGAACAGAACAGAATAGAACAGAATAGAATAGAATAGAACATAATAGAATAGAACAGAACAGAAGAGAATAGAATGGAATAGAACAGAACAGAATAAAATAGAATAGAATAGAATAGAATAGAATAGAACAGAACAGAACAGAATAGAATCGAATAGAATAGAATAGAATAGCACAGAATAGAATAGAATATAACAGAATAGAATAGAATAGAACAGGACAGAACAGAATAGAATAGATTAGAACAGAATATAACACAATAGAATAGAATAGAATAGAATAGAACTGAACAGAACAGAATAGAATCGAACAGAATAGAATAGAATAGAACAGAATAGAACAGAATAGATTAGAATAGAAGAGAATAGAACAGAACAGAAGCGAATAAATAGAATAGATTAGAATACAATAGAATAGAACAGAATAGAAGAAAATAGAACAGAACAGAATAGAATAGAATTGAATAGAAAAACAGAATGGAATAGAATAGAATAGAATGAAATAGAATAGAATAGAATAGAATAGAATAGAATAGAATAGAATAGAATACAATAGAATAGAACAGAATAGAATAAAATAGAATAGAACAGAACAGAATAGAATAGAATAGAACAGAACAGAATAGAATAGAATAGAATAGAACAGAACAGAATAGAATAGAATACAACAGAATAGAATAGAATAGAACAGAATAGAATAGAATAGAAGAGAATAGAATAGAATAGAACAGAATAGAATAAAATGGAATAGAATAGAAAATAATAGAACAGAATAGAATAGAATCGAACAGAATAGAACAGAACAGAACAGAATAGAATAGAACAGAAGCGAATAGAATAGAAGAGAACTGAATAGAATAGAATAGAATAGAACAGAACAGAATAGAATAGAATAGAACAGAATAGAATAGAATAGAACAGAACAGAATAGAATAGAATAGAACAGAATAGAATAGAATAGAACAGAATAGAATAGAATAGAACAGAATAGAGTAGAAGAGAACAGAACAGAATAGAATAGAATAGAACAGAATAGAACAGATTAGAATAGAAAAGAATAGAACAGAATAGAACAGAACAGAACAAAACAGAACAGAATAAAATAGAACAGGACAGAACAGAATAGATTAGATTAGAACAAAATAGAACACAATATAATAGAATAGAATAGAATAGAACAGAACAGAACAGAATAGAATCGAACAGAACAGAATAGAATAGGATAGAACCGAACGGAATAGAATAGAATAGAACAGAATAGAATAGAATAGAACAGAACAGAATAGAATAGAATAGAACAGAATAGAATAGAACAGAACAGAATAGAATAGAATAGAACAGAATAGAATAGAATAGAACAGAAAAGAACAGAATAGAATAGAATAGAACAGAATAGAACAGAACAGAACAGAACAGAACAGAACAGAACAGAATATATTAGAACAGGACAGAACAGAATAGAATAGATTAGAACAGAATAGAACAGAAGAGAATAGAATAGAATAGAATAAAATAGAATAGAACAGAACAGAACAGAATAGAATCGAACAGAATAGAATAGAATAGAACAGAATAGAACAGAATAGAATAGAAGAACAGAATAGAACAGAACAGAATAGAATAGAATAGAATAGAATAGAATAGAATAGAATAGAATAGAACAGAACAGAACAGAACAGAACAGAATAGAATAGAATAGAATAGAATAGAATAGAATAGAAAAGAACAGAATAGAATAGAATAGAATAGAATAGAATAGAACAGAACAGAATAGAATAGAATACAACAGAATAGAATAGAATAGAACAGAATAGAATAGAATAGAACAAAATAGAATAGAATAGAACAGAATAGAATAAAATGGGATAGAATAGAAAATAATAGAACAGAATAGAATAGAATCGAACAGAATAGAACAGAACAGAACAGAATAGAATAGAACAGAAGCGAATAGAATAGAAGAGAACTGAATAGAATAGAATAGAATAGAACAGAACAGAATAGAATAGAATAGAACAGAACAGAATAGAATAGAATAGAACAGAATAGAATAGAATAGAACAGAATAGAATAGAATAGAACAGAATAGAGTAGAAGAGAACAGAACAGAATAGAATAGAATAGAACAGAATAGAACAGATTAGAATAGAAAAGAATAGAACAGAATAGAACAGAACAGAACAGAACAGAACAGAATAAAATAGAACAGGACAGAACAGAATAGAATAGATTAGAACAAAATAGAACACAATATAATAGAATAGAATAGAATAGAACAGAACAGAACAGAACAGAACAGAATAGAATCGAACAGAACAGAATAGAATAGGATAGAACAGAACAGAATAGAATAGAATAGAACAGAATAGAATAGAATAGAACAGAACAGAATAGAATAGAATAGAACAGAATAGAATGGAACAGAACAGAATAGAATAGAATAGAACAGAATATAATAGAATAGAACAGAAAAGAACAGAATAGAATAGAATAGAACAGAATAGAACAGAGCAGTACAGAACAGAACAGAACAGAACAGAACAGAACAGAATATATTAGAACAGGACAGAACAGAATAGAATAGATTAGAACAGAATAGAACAGAAGAGAATAGAATAGAATAGAATAAAATAGAATAGAACAGAACAGAACAGAATAGAATCGAACAGAATAGAATAGAATAGAACAGAATAGAACAGAATAGAATAGAAGAACAGAATAGAACAGAACAGAAGAGAATAGAATAGAATAGAATAGAATAGAATAGAATAGAATAGAATAGAACAGAACAGAACAGAACAGAACAGAATAGAATAGAATAGAAGAGAATAGAATAGAATAGAATAGAACAGAACAGAATAGAATCGAACAGAATAGAATAGAATAGAACAGAATAGAACAGAATAGAATAGAATAGAATAGAATAGAAAAGAACAGAATAGAATAGAACAGAATAGAATAGAACAGAATAGAATAGAATAGAACAGAACAGAACAGAATAGAATAGAATAGAATAGAACAGAATAAAACAGAACAGAACAGAACAAAACAGAACAGAATAAAATAGAACAGGACAGAACAGAATAGTATAGATTAGAACAGAATAGAAGAGAACAGAATAGAATATAATAGAATAGAATAGAATAGACTAGATCAGAACAGAAGAGAATCGAACAGAATAGAATAGAATAGAAAAGAATAGAACAGAATAGAATAGAATCGAACAGAATAGAATAGAATAGAACAGAATAGAATAGAACTGAATACAACAGAACACAACACAACAGAACAGAATAGAATAGAACAGAATAGAACAGAACCGAATAGAACAGAACTGAATAGAACAGAACACAACACAACAGAACAGAATAGAATAGAATAGAACAGAACCGAATTGAACAGAACTGAACTGAATAGAACAGAATAGAATAGAATGAAATAGAACACAGTAGAATAGAATAGTACAGAATAGAACAGATTAGAATAGAATAGAATAGAACAGAACAGAACAGAAAAAAATAGAACAGAAGAGAACAGAATAGAATAGAACAGAGTAGAATAGAACAGATCAGAAGAGAACAGAACAGAATAGAATAGAACAGAACAGAATAGAATAGAATAGAACAGAATAGAATAGAATAGAACAGAATAGAATAGAATAGAACAGAATAGAGTAGAAGAGAACAGAACAGAATAGAATAGAATAGAACAGAATAGAAAAGATTAGAATAGAAAAGCATAGAACAGAATAGAACAGAACAGAACTGAACAGAACAGAATAAAATAGAACAGGACAGAACAGAATAGATTAGATTAGAACAAAATAGAACACAATATAATAGAATAGAATAGAATAGAACAGAACACGACAGAATAGAATCGAACAGAACAGAATAGAATAGGATAGAACCGAACGGAATAGAATAGAATAGAACAGAATAGAATAGAACAGAAAAGAACAGAATAGAATAGAATAGAACAGAATAGAACAGAACAGAACAGAACAGAACAGAACAGAACAGAACAGAACAGAATATATTAGAACAGGACAGAACAGAATAGAATAGATTAGAACAGAATAGAACAGAAGAGAATAGAATAGAATAGAATAAAATAGAATAGAACAGAACAGAACAGAATAGAATCGAACAGAATAGAATAGAATAGAACAGAATAGAACAGAATAGAATAGAAGAACAGAATAGAACAGAACCGAATAGAACAGAACTGAATAGAACAGAACACAACACAACAGAACAGAATAGAATAGAATAGAATAGAACAGAACCGAATTGAACAGAACTGAACTGAATAGAACAGAATAGAATAGAATGAAATAGAACACAGTAGAATAGAATAGTACAGAATAGAACAGATTAGAATAGAATAGAATAGAACAGAACAGAACAGAAAAAAATAGAACAGAAGAGAACAGAATAGAATAGAACAGAGTAGAATAGAACAGATCAGAAGAGAACAGAACAGAATAGAATAGAACAGAACAGAATAGAATAGAATAGAACAGAATAGAATAGAATAGAACAGAATAGAATAGAATAGAACAGAATAGAGTAGAAGAGAACAGAACAGAATAGAATAGAATAGAACAGAATAGAACAGATTAGAATAGAAAAGCATAGAACAGAATAGAACAGAACAGAACAGAACAGAACAGAATAAAATAGAACAGGACAGAACAGAATAGATTAGATTAGAACAAAATAGAACACAATATAATAGAATAGAATAGAAAAGAACAGAACAGGACAGAATAGAATCGAACAGAACAGAATAGAATAGGATAGAACCGAACGGAATAGAATAGAATAGAACAGAATAGAATAGAACAGAAAAGAACAGAATAGAATAGAATAGAACAGAATAGAACAGAACAGAACAGAACAGAACAGAACAGAACAGAACAGAACAGAATATATTAGAACAGGACAGAACAGAATAGAATAGATTAGAACAGAATAGAACAGAAGAGAATAGAATAGAATAGAATAAAATAGAATAGAACAGAACAGAACAGAATAGAATCGAACAGAATAGAATAGAATAGAACAGAATAGAACAGAATAGAATAGAAGAACAGAATAGAACAGAACAGAAGAGAATAGAATAGAATAGAATAGAATAGAATAGAATAGAACAGAACAGAACAGAATAGAATAGAATAGAATAGAATAGAATAGAATAGAACAGAACAGAATAGAATAGAATACAACAGAATAGAATAGAATAGAACAGAATAGAATAGAATAGAATAGAATAGAATAGAATAGAACAGAAAAGAATAAAATGGAATAGAATAGAAAATAATAGAACAGAATAGAATAGAATCGAACAGAATAGAACAGAACAGAACAGAATAGAATAGAATAGAATAGAACAGAAGCGAATAGAATAGAAGAGAACTGAATAGAATAGAATAGAATAGAACAGAACAGAATAGAATAGAATAGAACAGAACAGAATAGAATAGAATAGAACAGAATAGAATAGAATAGAACAGAATAGAATAGAATAGAACAGAATAGAGTAGAAGAGAACAGAACAGAATAGAATAGAATAGACGAGAATAGAACAGATTAGAATAGAAAAGAATAGAACAGAATAGAACAGAACAGAACAGAACAGAACAGAATAAAATAGAACAGGACAGAACAGAATAGAATAGATTAGAACAAAATAGAACACAATATAATAGAATAGAATAGAATAGAACAGAACAGAACAGAACAGAATAGAATCGAACAGAACAGAATAGAATAGGATAGAACAGAACAGAATAGAATAGAATAGAACAGAATAGAATAGAATAGAACAGAACAGAATAGAATAGAATAGAACAGAATAGAATGGAACAGAACAGAATAGAATAGAATAGAACAGAATATAATAGAATAGAACAGAAAAGAACAGAATAGAATAGAATAGAACAGAATAGAACAGAACAGTACAGAACAGAACAGAACAGAACAGAACAGAACAGAATATATTAGAACAGGACAGAACCGAATAGAATAGATTAGAACAGAATAGAACAGAAGAGAATAGAATAGAATAGAATAAAATAGAATAGAACAGAACAGAACAGAATAGAATCGAACAGAATAGAATAGAATAGAACAGAATAGAACAGAATAGAATAGAAGAACAGAATAGAACAGAAGAGAATAGAATAGAATAGAATAGAATAGAATAGAATAGAATAGAATAGAATAGAATAGAATAGAATAGAACAGAACAAAACAGAACAGAATAGAATAGAATAGAATAGAATAGAATAGAATAGAACAGAACAGAATAGAATCGAACAGAATAGAATAGAATAGAACAGAATAGAACAGAATAGAATAGAATAGAATAGAATAGAATAGAAAAGAACAGAATAGAATAGAACAGAATAGAATAGAACAGAATAGAATAGAATAGAACAGAATAGAATAGAATAGAACAGAACAGAACAGAATAGAATAGAATAGAATAGAACAGAATAAAACAGAACAGAACAGAACAGAACAGAATAAAATAGAACAGGACAGAACAGAATAGTATAGATTAGAACAGAATAGAAGAGAACAGAATAGAATATAATAGAATAGAATAGAATAGAATAGACTAGATCAGAACAGAAGAGAATCGAACAGAATAGAATAGAATAGAAAAGAATAGAACAGAATAGAATAGAATCGAACAGAATAGAATAGAATAGAACAGAATAGAATAGAACTGAATAGAACAGAACACAACACAACAGAACAGAATAGAATAGAACAGAATAGAACAGAACCGAATAGAACAGAAATGAATAGAACAGAACACAACACAACAGAACAGAATAGAATAGAATAGAATAGAACAGAACCGAATTGAACAGAACTGAACTGAATAGAACAGAATAGAATAGAATGAAATAGAACACAGTAGAATAGATTAGTACAGAATAGAACAGATTAGAATAGAATAGAATAGAACAGAACAGAACAGAAAAAAATAGAACAGAAGAGAACAGAATAGAATAGAACAGAGTAGAATAGAACAGATCAGAAGAGAACAGAATAGAATAGAATAGAACAGAACAGAATAGAACAGAATAGAATAGAATAGAACAGAAGAGAATAGAACAGAACAGAACAGAACATAATCGTTCAGAATAGAATAGAATAGAAAAGAATAGAACAGAATAGAATAGAATCGAACAGAATAGAAAAGAATAGAACAGAATAGAATAGAATAGAATAGAATAGAATAGAATAGAATAGAATAGAACAGAACAGAACAGAATATAATTGAACAGAATAGAATAGAATAGAATAGAATAGATCAGAATAGAATAGAATCGAACAGAATAGAATAGAATAGAACAGAATAGAACAGAATTGAACAGAGCGGAATAGAACAGAACACAACACAACAGAACAGAATGGAATAGAATAGAATAGAACAGAACCGAATAGAACAGTACAGAAGTGAATAGAACAGAATAGAGTAGAATGGAATAGAACACAATAGATTAGAATAGAACAGAAGAGAACCGATTAGAATAGAAAAGAATAGAACAGAACAGAATAGAATAGAACAGAATAGAACAGAACACAACAGAACAGAATAGAATAGAATAGAATCGAATAGAATAGAATAGAATAGCACAGAATAGAATAGAATATAACAGAATAGAATAGAATAGAACAGGACAGAACAGAATAGAATAGATTAGAACAGAATATAACACAATAGAATAGAATAGAATAGAATAGAACTGAACAGAACAGAATAGAATCGAACAGAATAGAATAGAATAGAACAGAATAGAACAGAATAGATTAGAATAGAAGAGAATAGAACAGAACAGAAGCGAATAAATAGAATAGATTAGAATACAATAGAATAGAACAGAATAGAAGAAAATAGAACAGAACAGAATAGAATAGAATTGAATAGAAAAACAGAATGGAATAGAATAGAATAGAATGAAATAGAATAGAATAGAATAGAATAGAATAGAATAGAATAGAATAGAATAGAATAGAATAGAACAGAATAGAATAAAATAGAATAGAACAGAATAGAATAGAATAGAACATAATAGAATAGAATAGAACAGAACAGAATAGAATAGAATAGAACAGAACAGAATAGAATAGAATAGAATAGAACAGAACAGAATAGAATAGAATACAACAGAATAGAATAGAATAGAACAGAATAGAATAGAATAGAACAGAATAGAAAAGAATAGAACAGAATAGAATAAAATGGAATAGAATAGAAAATAATAGAACAGAATAGAATAGAATCGAACAGAATAGAACAGAACAGAACAGAATAGAATAGAACAGAAGCGAATAGAATAGAAGAGAACTGAATAGAATAGAATAGAATAGAACAGAACAGAATAGAATAGAATAGAACAGAATAGAATAGAATAGAACAGAACAGAATAGAATAGAATAGAACAGAATAGAATAGAATAGAACAGAATAGAATAGAATAGAACAGAATAGAGTAGAAGAGAACAGAACAGAATAGAATAGAATAGAACAGAATAGAACAGATTAGAATAGAAAAGAATAGAACAGAATAGAACAGAACAGAACAAAACAGAACAGAATAAAATAGAACAGGACAGAACAGAATAGATTAGATTAGAACAAAATAGAACACAATATAATAGAATAGAATAGAATAGAACAGAACAGAACAGAATAGAATCGAACAGAACAGAATAGAATAGGATAGAACCGAACGGAATAGAATAGAATAGAACAGAATAGAATAGAATAGAACAGAACAGAATAGAATAGAATAGAACAGAATAGAATAGAACAGAACAGAATAGAATAGAATAGAACAGAATAGAATAGAATAGAACAGAAAAGAACAGAATAGAATAGAATAGAACAGAATAGAACAGAACAGAACAGAACAGAACAGAACAGAACAGAACAGAATATATTAGAACAGGACAGAATAGAATAGAATAGATTAGAACAGAATAGAACAGAAGAGAATAGAATAGAATAGAATAAAATAGAATAGAACAGAACAGAACAGAATTGAATCGAACAGAATAGAATAGAATAGAACAGAATAGAACAGAATAGAATAGAAGAACAGAATAGAACAGAACAGAATAGAATAGAATAGAATAGAATAGAATAGAATAGAATAGAATAGAATAGAACAGAACAGAACAGAACAGAACAGAATAGAATAGAATAGAATAGAATAGAAAAGAACAGAATAGAATAGAATAGAATAGAATAGAATAGAACAGAACAGAATAGAATAGAATACAACAGAATAGAATAGAATAGAACAGAATAGAATAGAATAGAACATAATAGAATAGAATAGAACAGAATAGAATAAAATGGAATAGAATAGAAAATAATAGAACAGAATAGAATAGAATCGAACAGAATAGAACAGAACAGAACAGAATGGAATAGAACAGAAGCGAATAGAATAGAAGAGAACTGAATAGAATAGAATAGAATAGAACAGAACAGAATAGAATAGAATAGAACAGAACAGAATAGAATAGAATAGAACAGAATAGAATAGAATAGAACAGAATAGAATAGAATAGAACAGAATAGAGTAGAAGAGAACAGAACAGAATAGAATAGAATAGAACAGAATAGAACAGATTAGAATAGAAAAGAATAGAACAGAATAGAACAGAACAGAACAGAACAGAATAAAATAGAACAGGACAGAACAGAATAGAATAGATTAGAACAAAATAGAACACAATATAATAGAATAGAATAGAATAGAACAGAACAGAACAGAACAGAACAGAATAGAATCGAACAGAACAGAATAGAATAGGATAGAACAGAACAGAATAGAATAGAATAGAACAGAATAGAATAGAATAGAACAGAACAGAATAGAATAGAATAGAACAGAATAGAATGGAACAGAACAGAATAGAATAGATTAGAACAGAATAGAACAGAAGAGAATAGAATAGAATAGAATAAAATAGAATAGAACAGAACAGAACAGAATAGAATCGAACAGAATAGAATAGAATAGAACAGAATAGAACAGAATAGAATAGAAGAACAGAATAGAACAGAACAGAAGAGAATAGAATAGAATAGAATAGAATAGAATAGAATAGAATAGAATAGAATAGAACAGAACAGAACAGAACAGAACAGAATAGAATAGAATAGAAGAGAATAGAATAGAATAGAATAGAACAGAACAGAATAGAATCGAACAGAATAGAATAGAATAGAACAGAATAGAACAGAATAGAATAGAATAGAATAGAATAGAAAAGAACAGAATAGAATAGAACAGAATAGAATAGAACAGAATAGAATAGAATAGAACAGAACAGAACAGAATAGAATAGAATAGAATAGAACAGAATAAAACAGAACAGAACAGAACAAAACAGAACAGAATAAAATAGAACAGGACAGAACAGAATAGTATAGATTAGAACAGAATAGAAGAGAACAGAATAGAATATAATAGAATAGAATAGAATAGACTAGATCAGAACAGAAGAGAATCGAACAGAATAGAATAGAATAGAAAAGAATAGAACAGAATAGAATAGAATCGAACAGAATAGAATAGAATAGAACAGAATAGAATAGAACTGAATAGAACAGAACACAACACAACAGAACAGAATAGAATAGAACAGAATAGAACAGAACCGAATAGAACAGAACTGAATAGAACAGAACACAACACAACAGAACAGAATAGAATAGAATAGAACAGAACCGAATTGAACAGAACTGAACTGAATAGAACAGAATAGAATAGAATGAAATAGAACACAGTAGAATAGAATAGTACAGAATAGAACAGATTAGAATAGAATAGAATAGAACAGAACAGAACAGAAAAAAATAGAACAGAAGAGAACAGAATAGAATAGAACAGAGTAGAATAGAACAGATCAGAAGAGAACAGAACAGAATAGAATAGAACAGAACAGAATAGAATAGAATAGAACAGAATAGAATAGAATAGAACAGAATAGAATAGAATAGAACAGAATAGAGTAGAAGAGAACAGAACAGAATAGAATAGAATAGAACAGAATAGAAAAGATTAGAATAGAAAAGCATAGAACAGAATAGAACAGAACAGAACTGAACAGAACAGAATAAAATAGAACAGGACAGAACAGAATAGATTAGATTAGAACAAAATAGAACACAATATAATAGAATAGAATAGAATAGAACAGAACACGACAGAATAGAATCGAACAGAACAGAATAGAATAGGATAGAACCGAACGGAATAGAATAGAATAGAACAGAATAGAATAGAACAGAAAAGAACAGAATAGAATAGAATAGAACAGAATAGAACAGAACAGAACAGAACAGAACAGAACAGAACAGAACAGAACAGAATATATTAGAACAGGACAGAACAGAATAGAATAGATTAGAACAGAATAGAACAGAAGAGAATAGAATAGAATAGAATAAAATAGAATAGAACAGAACAGAACAGAATAGAATCGAACAGAATAGAATAGAATAGAACAGAATAGAACAGAATAGAATAGAAGAACAGAATAGAACAGAACCGAATAGAACAGAACTGAATAGAACAGAACACAACACAACAGAACAGAATAGAATAGAATAGAATAGAATAGAACAGAACCGAATTGAACAGAACTGAACTGAATAGAACAGAATAGAATAGAATGAAATAGAACACAGTAGAATAGAATAGTACAGAATAGAACAGATTAGAATAGAATAGAATAGAACAGAACAGAACAGAAAAAAATAGAACAGAAGAGAACAGAATAGAATAGAACAGAGTAGAATAGAACAGATCAGAAGAGAACAGAACAGAATAGAATAGAACAGAACAGAATAGAATAGAATAGAACAGAATAGAATAGAATAGAACAGAATAGAATAGAATAGAACAGAATGGAATAGAATAGAATAGAATAGAATAGAATAGAATAGAATAGAATAGAATAGAATAGAATAGAATAGAATAGAATCGAACAGAATAGAATAAAATAGAATAGAACAGAATAGAATAGAATAGAACATAATAGAATAGAATAGAACAGAACAGAATAGAATAGAATAGAACAGAACAGAATAGAATAGAATAGAATAGAACAGAACAGAATAGAATAGAATACAACAGAATAGAATAGAATCGAACAGAATAGAACAGAACAGAACAGAATAGAATAGAATAGAATAGAACAGAAGCGAATAGAATAGAAGAGAACTGAATAGAATAGAATAGAATAGAACAGAACAGAATAGAATAGAATAGAACAGAACAGAATAGAATAGAACAGAAGCGAATAGAATAGAAGAGAACTGAATAGAATAGAATAGAATAGAACAGAACAGAATAGAATAGAATAGAACAGAATAGAATAGAATAGAACAGAACAGAATAGAATAGAATAGAACAGAATAGAATAGAATAGAACAGAATAGAATAGAATAGAACAGAATAGAGTAGAAGAGAACAGAACAGAATAGAATAGAATAGAACAGAATAGAAAAGATTAGAATAGAAAAGCATAGAACAGAATAGAACAGAACAGAACTGAACAGAACAGAATAAAATAGAACAGGACAGAACAGAATAGATTAGATTAGAACAAAATAGAACACAATATAATAGAATAGAATAGAATAGAACAGAACACGACAGAATAGAATCGAACAGAACAGAATAGAATAGGATAGAACCGAACGGAATAGAATAGAATAGAACAGAATAGAATAGAACAGAAAAGAACAGAATAGAATAGAATAGAACAGAATAGAACAGAACAGAACAGAACAGAACAGAACAGAACAGAACAGAACAGAATATATTAGAACAGGACAGAACAGAATAGAATAGATTAGAACAGAATAGAACAGAAGAGAATAGAATAGAATAGAATAAAATAGAATAGAACAGAACAGAACAGAATAGAATCGAACAGAATAGAATAGAATAGAACAGAATAGAACAGAATAGAATAGAAGAACAGAATAGAACAGAACCGAATAGAACAGAACTGAATAGAACAGAACACAACACAACAGAACAGAATAGAATAGAATAGAATAGAATAGAACAGAACCGAATTGAACAGAACTGAACTGAATAGAACAGAATAGAATAGAATGAAATAGAACACAGTAGAATAGAATAGTACAGAATAGAACAGATTAGAATAGAATAGAATAGAACAGAACAGAACAGAAAAAAATAGAACAGAAGAGAACAGAATAGAATAGAACAGAGTAGAATAGAACAGATCAGAAGAGAACAGAACAGAATAGAATAGAACAGAACAGAATAGAATAGAATAGAACAGAATAGAATAGAATAGAACAGAATAGAATAGAATAGAACAGAATGGAATAGAATAGAATAGAATAGAATAGAATAGAATAGAATAGAATAGAATAGAATAGAATAGAATAGAACAGAATAGAATAAAATAGAATAGAACAGAATAGAATAGAATAGAACATAATAGAATAGAATAGAACAGAACAGAATAGAATAGAATAGAACAGAACAGAATAGAATAGAATAGAATAGAACAGAACAGAATAGAATAGAATACAACAGAATAGAATAGAATCGAACAGAATAGAACAGAACAGAACAGAATAGAATAGAATAGAATAGAACAGAAGCGAATAGAATAGAAGAGAACTGAATAGAATAGAATAGAATAGAACAGAACAGAATAGAATAGAATAGAACAGAACAGAATAGAATAGAACAGAAGCGAATAGAATAGAAGAGAACTGAATAGAATAGAATAGAATAGAACAGAACAGAATAGAATAGAATAGAACAGAATAGAATAGAATAGAACAGAACAGAATAGAATAGAATAGAACAGAATAGAATAGAATAGAACAGAACAGAATAGAATAGAACAGAATAGAGTAGAAGAGAACAGAACAGAATAGAATAGAATAGAACAGAATAGAACAGATTAGAATAGAAAAGAATAGAACAGAATAGAACAGAACAGAACAGAACAGAACAGAATAAAATAGAACAGGACAGAACAGAATAGATTAGATTAGAAAAAAATAGAACACAATATAATAGAATAGAATAGAATAGAACAGAACAGAACAGAATAGAATCGAACAGAACAGAATAGAATAGGATAGAACCGAACGGAATAGAATAGAATAGAACAGAATAGAATAGAACAGAACAGAATAGAATAGAATAGAACAGAATAGAATAGAATAGAACAGAAAAGAACAGAATAGAATAGAATAGAACAGAATAGAACAGAACAGAACAGAACAGAACAGAACAGAACAGAATTTATTAGAACAGGACAGAACAGAATAGAATAGATTAGAACAGAATAGAACAGAAGAGAATAGAATAGAATAGAATAAAATAGAATAGAACAGAACAGAACAGAATAGAATCGAACAGAATAGAATAGAATAGAACAGAATAGAACAGAATAGAATAGAAGTACAGAATAGAACAGAACAGAAGAGAATAGAATAGAATAGAATAGAATAGAATAGAATAGAACAGAACAGAACAGAACAGAACAGAATAGAATAGAATAGAATAGAATAGAATAGAATAGAACAGAACAGAATAGAATAGAATAGAATAGAATAGAATAGAATAGAACAGAACAGAATAGAATAGAATACAACAGAATAGAATAGAATAGAACAGAATAGAATAGAATAGAACAGAATAGAATAGAATAGAACAGAATAGAATAAAATGGAATAGAATAGAAAATAATAGAACAGAATAGAATAGAATCGAACAGAATAGAACAGAACAGAACATAATAGAATAGAATAGAATAGAACAGAAGCGAATAGAATAGAAGAGAACTGAATAGAATAGAATAGAATAGAACAGAACAGAATAGAATAGAATAGAACAGAACAGAATAGAATAGAATAGATCAGAATAGAATAGAATAGAACAGAATAGAATAGAATAGAACAGAATAGAGTAGAAGAGAACAGAACAGAATAGAACAGAATAGAACAGAACAGAACAGAACAGAATAAAATAGAACAGGACAGAACAGAATAGAATAGATTAGAACAAAATAGAACACAATATAATAGAATAGAATAGAATAGAATAGAACAGAACAGAACAGAACAGAACAGAATAGAATCGAACAGAACAGAATAGAATAGGATAGAACAGAACAGAATAGAATAGAATAGAACAGAATAGAATAGAATAGAACAGAACAGAATAGAATAGAATAGAACAGAATAGAATGGAACAGAACAGAATAGAATAGAATAGAACAGAATATAATAGAATAGAATAGAAAAGAACAGAATAGAATAGAATAGAACAGAATAGAACAGAACAGTACAGAACAGAACAGAACAGAACAGAACAGAATATATTAGAACAGGACAGAACAGAATAGAATAGATTAGAACAGAATAGAACAGAAGAGAATAGAATAGAATAGAATAAAATAGAATAGAACAGAACAGAACAGAATAGAATCGAACAGAATAGAATACAATAGAACAGAATAGAATAGAAGAACAGAATAGAACAGAACAGAAGAGAATAGAATAGAATAGAATAGAATAGAATAGAATAGAATAGAACAGAACAGAACAGAACAGAACAGAACAGAATAGAATAGAATAGAATAGAATAGAATAGAATAGAATAGAATAGAACAGAACAGAATAGAATCGAACAGAATAGAATAGAATAGAACAGAATAGAACAGAATAGAATAGAATAGAATAGAATAGAAAAGAACAGAATAGAATAGAACAGAATAGAATAGAACAGAATAGAATAGAATAGAACAGAATAGAATAGAATAGAACAGAACAGAACAGAATAGAATAGAATAGAATAGAACAGAGTAAAACAGAACAGAACAGAACAAAACAGAACAGAATAAAATAGAACAGGACAGAACAGAATAGTAGAGATTAGAACAGAATAGAAGAGAACAGAATAGAATATAATAGAATAGAATAGAATAGACTAGATCAGAACAGAAGAGAATCGAACAGAATAGAATAGAATAGAAAAGAGTAGAACAGAATAGAATAGAATCGAACAGAATAGAATAGAATAGAACAGAATAGAATAGAACTGAATAGAACAGAACACAACACAACAGAACAGAATAGAATAGAACAGAATAGAACAGAACCGAATAGAACAGAACTGAATAGAACAGAACACAACACAACAGAACAGAATAGAAGAGAATAGAATAGAACAGAACCGAATTGAACAGAACTGAACTGAATAGAACAGATTAGAATAGAATGAAATAGAACACAGTAGAATAGAATAGTACAGAATAGAACAGATTAGAATAGAATAGAATAGAACAGAACAGAACAGAAAAAAATAGAACAGAAGAGAACAGAATAGAATAGAACAGAGTAGAATAGAACAGATCAGAAGAGAACAGAACAGAATAGAATAGAACAGAACAGAATAGAATAGAATAGAACAGAATAGAATAGAATAGAACAGAATAGAATAGAATAGAACAGAATAGAGTAGAAGAGAACAGAACAGAATAGAATAGAATAGAACAGAATAGAACAGATTAGAATAGAAAAGAATAGAACAGAATAGAACAGAACAGAACAGAACAGAATAAAATAGAACAGGACAGAACAGAATAGATTAGATTAGAATAAAATAGAACACAATATAATAGAATAGAATAGAATAGAACAGAACAGAACAGAATAGAATCGAACAGAATAGAATAGAATAGGATAGAACCGAACGGAATAGAATAGTATAGAACAGAATAGAATAGAACAGAAAAGAACAGAATAGAATAGAATAGAACAGAATAGAACAGAACAGATCAGAACAGAACAGAACAGAACAGAACAGAACAGAACAGAATATATTAGAACAGGACAGAACAGAATAGAATAGATTAGAACAGAATAGAACAGAAGAGAATAGAATAGAATAGAATAAAATAGAATAGAACAGAACAGAACAGAATAGAATCGAACAGAATAGAATAGAATAGAACAGAATAGAACAGAATAGAATAGAAGAACAGAATAGAACAGAACAGAAGAGAATAGAATAGAATAGAATAGAATAGAATAGAATAGAATAGAATAGAATAGAATAGAACAGAACAGAACAGAACAGAATAGAATAGAATAGAATAGAATAGAATAGAATAGAATAGAATAGAACAGAACAGAACAGAATAGAATAGAATAGAATAGAATAGAATAGAACAGAACAGAATAGAATAGAATACAACAGAATAGAATAGAATAGAACAGAATAGAATAGAATAGAACAGAATAGAATAGAATAGAACAGAAAAGAATAAAATGGAATAGAATAGAAAATAATAGAACAGAATAGAATAGAATCGAACAGAATAGAACAGAACAGAACAGAATAGAATAGAATAGAATAGAACAGAAGCGAATAGAATAGAAGAGAACTGAATAGAATAGAATAGAATAGAACAGAACAGAATAGAATAGAATAGAACAGAACAGAATAGAATAGAATAGAACAGAATAGAATAGAATAGGTCAGAATAGAATAGAATAGAACAGAATAGAGTAGAAGAGAACAGAACAGAATAGAATAGAATAGAACAGAATAGAACAGATTAGAATAGAAAAGAATAAAACAGAATAGAACAGAACAGAACAGAACAGAACAGAATAAAATAGAACAGGACAGAACAGAATAGAATAGATTAGAACAAAATAGAACACAATATAATAGAATAGAATAGAATAGAACAGAACAGAACAGAACAGAATAGAATCGAACAGAACAGAATAGAATAGGATAGAACGGAACAGAATAGAATAGCATAGAACAGAATAGAATAGAATAGAACAGAACAGAATAGAATAGAATAGAACAGAATAGAATGGAACAGAACAGAATAGAATAGAATAGAACAGAATATAATAGAATAGAAAAGAAAAGAACAGAATAGAATAGAATAGAACAGAATAGAACAGAACAGTACAGAACAGAACAGAACAGAACAGAACAGAATATATTAGAACAGGACAGAACCGAATAGAATAGATTAGAACAGAATAGAACAGAAGAGAATAGAATAGAATAGAATAAAATAGAATAGAACAGAACAGAACAGAATAGAATCGAACAGAATAGAATAGAATAGAACAGAATAGAACAGAATAGAATAGAAGAACAGAATAGAACAGAACAGAAGAGAATAGAAAAGAATAGAATAGAATAGAATAGAATAGAATAGAACAGAACAGAACAGAACAGAATAGAATAGAATAGAATAGAATAGAATAGAATAGAATAGAACAGAACAGAATAGAATAGAATAGAACAGAATAGAATAGAATAGAACAGAAAAGAACAGAATAGAATAGAATAGAACAGAATAGAACAGAACAGAACAGAACAGAACATTACAGAACAGAACAGAATTTATTAGAACAGGACAGAACAGAATAGAATAGATTAGAACAGAATAGAACAGAATAGAATAGAATAGAATAGAATAAAATAGAATAGAACAGAACAGAACAGAATAGAATCGAACAGAATAGAATAGAATAGAACAGAATAGAACAGAATAGAATAGAAGTACAGAATAGAACAGAACAGAAGAGAATAGAATAGAATAGAATAGAATAGAATAGAATAGAACAGAACAGAACAGAACAGAACAGAATAGAATAGAATAGAATAGAATAGAATAGAACAGAACAGAATAGAATAGAATAGAATAGAATAGAATAGAATAGAATAGAACAGAATAGAATAGAATACAACAGAATAGAATAGAATAGAACAGAATAGAATAGAATAGAACAGAATAGAATAGAATAGAACAGAATAGAATAAAATGGAATAGAATAGAAAATAATAGAACAGAATAGAATAGAATCGAACAGAATAGAACAGAACAGAACATAATAGAATAGAATAGAATAGAACAGAAGCGAATAGAATAGAAGAGAACTGAATAGAATAGAATAGAATAGAACAGAACAGAATAGAATAGAATAGAACAGAACAGAATAGAATAGAATAGAACAGAATAGAATAGAATAGAACAGAATAGAATAGAATAGAACAGAATAGAGTAGAAGAGAACAGAACAGAATAGAATAGAATAGAACAGAATAGAACAGATTAGAATAGAAAAGAATAGAACAGAATAGAACAGAACAGAACAGAACAGAACAGAATAAAATAGAACAGGACAGAACAGAATAGAATAGATTAGAACAAAATAGAACACAATAGAATAGAATAGAATAGAATAGAATAGAACAGAACATAACAGAATAGAATCGAACAGAACAGAATAGAATAGGATAGAACAGAACAGAATAGAATAGAATAGAACAGAATAGAATAGAATAGAACAGAACAGAATAGAATAGAATAGAACAGAATAGAATGGAACAGAACAGAATAGAATAGAATAGAACAGAATATAATAGAATAGAACAGAAAAGAACAGAATAGAATAGAATACAACAGAATAGAACAGAACAGTACAGAACAGAACAGAACAGAACAGAACAGAACAGAATATATTAGAACAGGACAGAACAGAATAGAATAGATTAGAACAGAATAGAACAGAAGAGAATAGAATAGAATAGAATAAAATAGAATAGAACAGAACAGAACAGAATAGAATCGAACAGAATAGAATAGAATAGAACAGAATAGAACAGAATAGAATAGAAGAACAGAATAGAACAGAACAGAAGGGAATAGAATAGAATAGAATAGAATAGAATAGAATAGAATAGAATAGAACAGAACAGAACAGAACAGAACAGAACAGAACAGAATAGAATAGAATAGAATAGAATAGAATAGAATAGAACAGAACAGAATAGAATCGAACAGAATAGAATAGAATAGAACAGAATAGAACAAAATAGAATAGAATAGAAAAGAACAGAATAGAATAGAACAGAATAGAATGGAACAGAATAGAATAGAATAGAACAGAATAGAATAGAATAGAATAGAACAGAACAGAATAGAATAGAATAGAATAGAACAGAATAAAACAGAACAGAACAGAACAAAACAGAACAGAATAAAATAGAACAGGACAGAACAGAATAGTAGAGATTAGAACAGAATAGAAGAGAACAGAATAGAATATAATAGAATAGAATAGAATAGAATAGATCAGAACAGAAGAGAATCGAACAGAATAGAATAGAATAGAAAAGAATAGAACAGAATAGAATAGAATCGAACAGAATAGAATAGAATAGAACAGAATAGAATTGAACTGAATAGAACAGAACACAACACAACAGAACAGAATAGAATAGAACAGAATAGAACAGAACCGAATAGAACAGAACTGAATAGAACAGAACACAACACAACAGAACAGAATAGAATAGAATAGAATAGAACAGAACCGAATTGAACAGAACTGAACTGAATAGAACAGAATAGAATAGAATGAAATAGAACACAGTAGAATAGAATAGTACAGAATAGAACAGATTAGAATAGAATAGAATAGAACAGAACAGAACAGAAAAAAATAGAACAAAAGAGAACAGAATAGAATAGAACAGAGTAGAATAGAACAGATCAGAAGAGAACAGAACAGAATAGAATAGAACAGAACAGAATAGAATAGAATAGAACAGAATAGAATAGAATAGAACAGAATAGAATAGAATAGAACAGAATAGAGTAGAAGAGAACAGAACAGAATAGAATAGAATAGAACAGAATAGAACAGATTAGAATAGAAAAGAATAGAACAGAATAGAACAGAACAGAACAGAACAGAACAGAATAAAATAGAACAGGACAGAACAGAATAGATTAGATTAGAACAAAATAGAACACAATATAATAGAATAGAATAGAATAGAACAGAACAGAACAGAATAGAATCGAACAGAACAGAATAGAATAGGATAGAACCGAACGGAATAGAATAGAATAGAACAGAATAGAATAGAACAGAAAAGAACAGAATAGAATAGAACAGAAAAGAACAGAATAGAATAGAACAGAACAGAACAGAACAGAACAGAACAGAACAGAACAGAATATATTAGAACAGGACAGAACAGAATAGAATAGATTAGAACAGAATAGAACAGAAGAGAATAGAATAGAATAGAATAAAATAGAATAGAACAGAACAGAACAGAATAGAATCGAACAGAATAGAATAGAATAGAACAGAATAGAACAGAATAGAATAGAAGAACAGAATAGAACAGAACAGAAGAGAATAGAATAGAATAGAATAGAATAGAACAGAATAGAATAGAATAGAACAGAACAGAACAGAACAGAATAGAATAGAATAGAATAGAATAGAATAGAATAGAACAGAACAGAACAGAATAGAATAGAATAGAATAGAATAGAATAGAACAGAACAGAATAGAATAGAATACAACAGAATAGAATAGAATAGAACAGAATAGAATAGAATAGAACAGAATAGAATAGAATAGAACAGAAAAGAATAAAATGGAATAGAATAGAAAATAATAGAACAGAATAGAATAGAATCGAACAGAATAGAACAGAACAGAACAGAATAGAATAGAATAGAATAGAACAGAAGCGAATAGAATAGAAGAGAACTGAATAGAATAGAATAGAATAGAACAGAACAGAATAGAATAGAATAGAACAGAACAGAATAGAATAGAATAGAACAGAATAGAATAGAATAGAACAGAATAGAATAGAATAGAACAGAATAGAGTAGAAGAGAACAGAACAGAATAGAATAGAATAGAACAGAATAGAACAGATTAGAATAGAAAAGAATAGAACAGAATAGAACAGAACAGAACAGAACAGAACAGAATAAAATAGAACAGGACAGAACAGAATAGAATAGATTAGAACAAAATAGAACACAATATAATAGAATAGAATAGAATAGAACAGAACAGAACAGAACAGAATAGAATCGAACAGAACAGAATAGAATAGGATAGAACAGAACAGAATAGAATAGAATAGAACAGAATAGAATAGAATAGAACAGAACAGAATAGAATAGAATAGAACAGAATAGAATGGAACAGAACAGAATAGAATAGAATAGAACAGAATATAATAGAATAGAACAGAAAAGAACAGAATAGAATAGAATAGAACAGAATAGAACAGAACAGTACAGAACAGAACAGAACAGAACAGAACAGAACAGAATATATTAGAACAGGACAGAACCGAATAGAATAGATTAGAACAGAATAGAACAGAAGAGAATAGAATAGAATAGAATAAAATAGAATAGAACAGAACAGAACAGAATAGAATCGAACAGAATAGAATAGAATAGAACAGAATAGAACAGAATAGAATAGAAGAACAGAATAGAACAGAACAGAAGAGAATAGAATAGAATAGAATAGAATAGAATAGAATAGAACAGAACAGAACAGAACAGAATAGAATAGAATAGAATAGAATAGAGTAGAATAGAACAGAACAGAATAGAATCGAACAGAATAGAATAGAATAGAACAGAATAGAACAGAATAGAATAGAATAGAATAGAATAGAATAGAAAAGAACAGAATAGAATAGAACAGAATAGAATAGAACAGAATAGAATAGAATAGAACAGAATAGAATAGAATAGAACAGAACAGAACAGAATAGAATAGAATAGAATAGAACAGAATAAAACAGAACAGAACAGAACAAAACAGAACAGAATAAAATAGAACAGGACAGAACAGAATAGTAGAGATTAGAACAGAATAGAAGAGAACAGAATAGAATATAATAGAATAGAATAGAATAGACTAGATCAGAACAGAAGAGAATCGAACAGAATAGAATAGAATAGAAAAGAATAGAACAGAATAGAATAGAATCGAACAGAATAGAATAGAATAGAACAGAATAGAATAGAACTGAATAGAACAGAACACAACACAACAGAACAGAATAGAATAGAACAGAATAGAACAGAACCGAATAGAACAGAAATGAATAGAACAGAACACAACACAACAGAACAGAATAGAATAGAATAGAATAGAACAGAACCGAATTGAACAGAACAGAACTGAATAGAACAGAATAGAATAGAATGAAATAGAACACAGTAGAATAGAATAGTACAGAATAGAACAGATTAGAATAGAATAGAATAGAACAGAACAGAACAGAAAAAAATAGAACAGAAGAGAACAGAATAGAATAGAACAGAGTAGAATAGAACAGATCAGAAGAGAACAGAATAGAATAGAATAGAACAGAACAGAATAGAACAGAATAGAATAGAATAGAACAGAAGAGAATAGAACAGAACAGAACAGAACATAATCGTTCAGAATAGAATAGAATAGAAAAGAATAGAACAGAATAGAATAGAATAGAACAGAATAGAAAAGAATAGAACAGAATAGAATAGAATAGAATAGAATAGAATAGAATAGAATAGAACAGAACAGAACAGAATATAATTGAACAGAATAGAATAGAATAGAATAGAATAGATCAGAATAGAATAGAATCGAACAGAATAGAATAGAATAGAACAGAATAGAACAGAATTGAACAGAACGGAATAGAACAGAACACAACACAACAGAACAGAATGGAATAGAATAGAATAGAACAGAACCGAATAGAACAGTACAGAAGTGAATAGAACAGAATAGAGTAGAATGGAATAGAACACAATAGATTAGAATAGAACAGAAGAGAACCGATTAGAATAGAAAAGAATAGAACAGAACAGAATAGAATAGAACAGAATAGAACAGAACACAACAGAACAGAATAGAATAGAATAGAATAGAATAGAATAGAATAGAATAGAACAGAACAGAATAGAATCGAACAGAATAGAATAGAATAGAACAGAATAGAACAGAATAGAATGGAATAGAACAGAACAGAATAGAATAGAACAGAATAGAATACAACAGAATAGAATAGAATAGAACAGAATAGAATAGAATAGAACAGAACAGAACAGAATAGAATAGAATAGAACAGAATATAACAGAACAGAACAGAACAAAACAGAACAGAATAAAATAGAACAGGACAGAACAGATTAGAATAGATTAGAACAGAATAGAAAGGAACAGAATAGAATAGAATAGAATAGAATAGAATAGAATAGAATAGAATAGAATAGAATAGAATAGAATAGAATAGAATCGAACAGAATAGAATAGAATAGAACAGAATAGAATAGAATAAAATAGAACAGAAGCGAATAGAATAGAAGAGAACTGAATAGAATAGAATAGAATAGAACAGAACAGAATAGAATAGAATAGAACAGAACAGAATAGAATAGAATAGAACAGAATAGAATAGAATAGAACAGAATAGAATAGAATAGAACAGAATAGAGTAGAAGAGAACAGAACAGAATAGAATAGAATAGAACAGAATAGAACAGATTAGAATAGAAAAGAATAGAACAGAACAGAACAGAACAGAATAAAATAGAACAGGACAGAACAGAATAGATTAGATTAGAACAAAATAGAACACAATATAATAGAATAGAATAGAATAGAACAGAACAAAATAGAACACAACACAACACAACACAACACAACAGAATATAATAGAATAGAAAAGAATAGAATAGAACAAAACGGAATAGAACAGAACAGAACTGAATAGAACAGAATAGAATAGAACACAATAGAATAGAATAGAACAGAATAGAACAGATTAGAATAGAATAGAATAGAACAGAACAGAACAGAACAGAATAGAACAGAAGAGAACAGAATAGAATAGAACAGAATAGAATAGAACAGAACAGAACAGAAGAGAATAGAATAGAATAGAATAGAAGAGAAGAGAACAGAACAGAATAGAACAGAATAGAATAGAATAGAACATAATAGAATAGAACAGAACAGAAGAGAATAGAATGGAATAGAACAGAACAGAATAAAATAGAATAGAATAGAATATAATAGAATAGAATAGAACAGAACAGAACAGAATAGAATCGAATAGAATAGAATAGAATAGCACAGAATAGAATAGAATATAACAGAATAGAATAGAATAGAACAGGACAGAACAGAATAGAATAGATTAGAACAGAATATAACACAATAGAATAGAATAGAATAGAATAGAACTGAACAGAACAGAATAGAATCGAACAGAATAGAATAGAATAGAACAGAATAGAACAGAATAGATTAGAATAGAAGAGAATAGAACAGAACAGAAGCGAATAAATAGAATAGATTAGAATACAATAGAATAGAACAGAATAGAACAAAATAGAACAGAACAGAATAGAATAGAATTGAATAGAAAAACAGAATAGAATAGAATAGAATAGAATGGAATAGAATAGAATAGAATAGAATAGAATAGAATAGAATAGAATAGAATAGAATAGAATAGAACAGAATAGAATAAAATAGAATAGAACAGAATAGAATAGAATAGAACATAATAGAATAGAATAGAACAGAACAGAATAGAATAGAATAGAACAGAACAGAATAGAATAGAATAGAATAGAACAGAACAGAATAGAATAGAATACAACAGAATAGAATAGAATAGAACAGAATAGAATAGAATAGAACAGAATAGAATAGAATAGAACAGAATAGAATAAAATGGAATAGAATAGAAAATAATAGAACAGAATAGAATAGAATCGAACAGAATAGAACAGAACAGAACAGAATAGAATAGAATAGAATAGAACAGAAGCGAATAGAATAGAAGAGAACTGAATAGAATAGAATAGAATAGAACAGAACAGAATAGAATAGAATAGAACAGAATAGAATAGAATAGAAAAGAACAGAATAGAATAGAACAGAATAGAATGGAACAGAATAGAATAGAATAGAACAGAATAGAATAGAATAGAATAGAACAGAACAGAATAGAATAGAATAGAATAGAACAGAATAAAACAGAACAGAACAGAACAAAACAGAACAGAATAAAATAGAACAGGACAGAACAGAATAGTAGAGATTAGAACAGAATAGAAGAGAACAGAATAGAATAGAATAGAATAGAATAGAATAGAATAGATCAGAACAGAAGAGAATCGAACAGAATAGAATAGAATAGAAAAGAATAGAACAGAATAGAATAGAATCGAACAGAATAGAATAGAATAGAACAGAATAGAATTGAACTGAATAGAACAGAACACAACACAACAGAACAGAATAGAATAGAACAGAATAGAACAGAACCGAATAGAACAGAACTGAATAGAACAGAACACAACACAACAGAACAGAATAGAATAGAATAGAATAGAACAGAACCGAATTGAACAGAACTGAACTGAATAGAACAGAATAGAATAGAATGAAATAGAACACAGTAGAATAGAATAGTACAGAATAGAACAGATTAGAATAGAATAGAATAGAACAGAACAGAACAGAAAAAAATAGAACAAAAGAGAACAGAATAGAATAGAACAGAGTAGAATAGAACAGATCAGAAGAGAACAGAACAGAATAGAATAGAACAGAACAGAATAGAATAGAATAGAACAGAATAGAATAGAATAGAACAGAATAGAATAGAATAGAACAGAATAGAGTAGAAGAGAACAGAACAGAATAGAATAGAATAGAACAGAATAGAACAGATTAGAATAGAAAAGAATAGAACAGAATAGAACAGAACAGAACAGAACAGAACAGAATAAAATAGAACAGGACAGAACAGAATAGATTAGATTAGAACAAAATAGAACACAATATAATAGAATAGAATAGAATAGAACAGAACAGAACAGAATAGAATCGAACAGAACAGAATAGAATAGGATAGAACCGAACGGAATAGAATAGAATAGAACAGAATAGAATAGAACAGAAAAGAACAGAATAGAATAGAACAGAAAAGAACAGAATAGAATAGAACAGAACAGAACAGAACAGAACAGAACAGAACAGAACAGAATATATTAGAACAGGACAGAACAGAATAGAATAGATTAGAACAGAATAGAACAGAAGAGAATAGAATAGAATAGAATAAAATAGAATAGAACAGAACAGAACAGAATAGAATCGAACAGAATAGAATAGAATAGAACAGAATAGAACAGAATAGAATAGAAGAACAGAATAGAACAGAACAGAAGAGAATAGAATAGAATAGAATAGAATAGAACAGAATAGAATAGAATAGAACAGAACAGAACAGAACAGAATAGAATAGAATAGAATAGAATAGAATAGAACAGAACAGAACAGAATAGAATAGAATAGAATAGAATAGAATAGAACAGAACAGAATAGAATAGAATACAACAGAATAGAATAGAATAGAACAGAATAGAATAGAATAGAACAGAATAGAATAGAATAGAACAGAAAAGAATAAAATGGAATAGAATAGAAAATAATAGAACAGAATAGAATAGAATCGAACAGAATAGAACAGAACAGAACAGAATAGAATAGAATAGAATAGAACAGAAGCGAATAGAATAGAAGAGAACTGAATAGAATAGAATAGAATAGAACAGAACAGAATAGAATAGAATAGAACAGAACAGAATAGAATAGAATAGAACAGAATAGAATAGAATAGAACAGAATAGAATAGAATAGAACAGAATAGAGTAGAAGAGAACAGAACAGAATAGAATTGAATAGAACAGAATAGAACAGATTAGAATAGAAAAGAATAGAACAGAATAGAACAGAACAGAACAGAACAGAACAGAATAAAATAGAACAGGACAGAACAGAATAGAATAGATTAGAACAAAATAGAACACAATATAATAGAATAGAATAGAATAGAACAGAACAGAACAGAACAGAATAGAATCGAACAGAACAGAATAGAATAGGATAGAACAGAACAGAATAGAATAGAATAGAACAGAATAGAATAGAATAGAACAGAACAGAATAGAATAGAATAGAACAGAATAGAATGGAACAGAACAGAATAGAATAGAATAGAACAGAATATAATAGAATAGAACAGAAAAGAACAGAATAGAATAGAATAGAACAGAATAGAACAGAACAGTACAGAACAGAACAGAACAGAACAGAACAGAACAGAATATATTAGAACAGGACAGAACCGAATAGAATAGATTAGAACAGAATAGAACAGAAGAGAATAGAATAGAATAGAATAAAATAGAATAGAACAGAACAGAACAGAATAGAATCGAACAGAATAGAATAGAATAGAACAGAATAGAACAGAATAGAATAGAAGAACAGAATAGAACAGAACAGAAGAGAATAGAATAGAATAGAATAGAATAGAATAGAACAGAACAGAACAGAACAGAATAGAATAGAATAGAATAGAATAGAGTAGAATAGAACAGAACAGAATAGAATCGAACAGAATAGAATAGAATAGAACAGAATAGAACAGAATAGAATAGAATAGAATAGAATAGAATAGAAAAGAACAGAATAGAATAGAACAGAATAGAATAGAACAGAATAGAATAGAATAGAACAGAATAGAATAGAATAGAACAGAACAGAACAGAATAGAATAGAATAGAATAGAACAGAATAAAACAGAACAGAACAGAACAAAACAGAACAGAATAAAATAGAACAGGACAGAACAGAATAGTAGAGATTAGAACAGAATAGAAGAGAACAGAATAGAATATAATAGAATAGAATAGAATAGACTAGATCAGAACAGAAGAGAATCGAACAGAATAGAATAGAATAGAAAAGAATAGAACAGAATAGAATAGAATCGAACAGAATAGAATAGAATAGAACAGAATAGAATTGAACTGAATAGAACAGAACACAACACAACAGAACAGAATAGAATAGAACAGAATAGAACAGAACCGAATAGAACAGAAATGAATAGAACAGAACACAACACAACAGAACAGAATAGAATAGAATAGAATAGAACAGAACCGAATTGAACAGAACAGAACTGAATAGAACAGAATAGAATAGAATGAAATAGAACACAGTAGAATAGAATAGTACAGAATAGAACAGATTAGAATAGAATAGAATAGAACAGAACAGAACAGAAAAAAATAGAACAGAAGAGAACAGAATAGAATAGAACAGAGTAGAATAGAACAGATCAGAAGAGAACAGAATAGAATAGAATAGAACAGAACAGAATAGAACAGAATAGAATAGAATAGAACAGAAGAGAATAGAACAGAACAGAACAGAACATAATCGTTCAGAATAGAATAGAATAGAAAAGAATAGAACAGAATAGAATAGAATCGAACAGAATAGAAAAGAATAGAACAGAATAGAATAGAATAGAATAGAATAGAATAGAATAGAATAGAACAGAACAGAACAGAATATAATTGAACAGAATAGAATAGAATAGAATAGAATAGATCAGAATAGAATAGAATCGAACAGAATAGAATAGAATAGAACAGAATAGAACAGAATTGAACAGAACGGAATAGAACAGAACACAACACAACAGAACAGAATGGAATAGAATAGAATAGAACAGAACCGAATAGAACAGTACAGAAGTGAATAGAACAGAATAGAGTAGAATGGAATAGAACACAATAGATTAGAATAGAACAGAAGAGAACCGATTAGAATAGAAAAGAATAGAACAGAACAGAATAGAATAGAACAGAATAGAACAGAACACAACAGAACAGAATAGAATAGAATAGAATAGAATAGAATAGAATAGAATAGAACAGAACAGAATAGAATCGAACAGAATAGAATAGAATAGAACAGAATAGAACAGAATAGAATGGAATAGAACAGAACAGAATAGAATAGAACAGAATAGAATACAACAGAATAGAATAGAATAGAACAGAATAGAATAGAATAGAACAGAACAGAACAGAATAGAATAGAATAGAACAGAATATAACAGAACAGAACAGAACAAAACAGAACAGAATAAAATAGAACAGGACAGAACAGATTAGAATAGATTAGAACAGAATAGAAAGGAACAGAATAGAATAGAATAGAATAGAATAGAATAGAATAGAATAGAATAGAATAGAATCGAACAGAATAGAATAGAATAGAACAGAATAGAATAGAATAAAATAGAACAGAAGCGAATAGAATAGAAGAGAACTGAATAGAATAGAATAGAATAGAACAGAACAGAATAGAATAGAATAGAACAGAACAGAATAGAATAGAATAGAACAGAATAGAATAGAATAGAACAGAATAGAATAGAATAGAACAGAATAGAGTAGAAGAGAACAGAACAGAATAGAATAGAATAGAACAGAATAGAACAGATTAGAATAGAAAAGAATAGAACAGAACAGAACAGAACAGAATAAAATAGAACAGGACAGAACAGAATAGATTAGATTAGAACAAAATAGAACACAATATAATAGAATAGAATAGAATAGAACAGAACAAAATAGAACACAACACAACACAACACAACACAACAGAATATAATAGAATAGAATAGAATAGAATAGAACAAAACGGAATAGAACAGAACAGAACTGAATAGAACAGAATAGAATAGAACACAATAGAATAGAATAGAACAGAATAGAACAGATTAGAATAGAATAGAATAGAACAGAACAGAACAGAACAGAATAGAACAGAAGAGAACAGAATAGAATAGAACAGAATAGAATAGAACAGAACAGAACAGAAGAGAATAGAATAGAATAGAATAGAAGAGAAGAGAACAGAACAGAATAGAACAGAATAGAATAGAATAGAACATAATAGAATAGAACAGAACAGAAGAGAATAGAATGGAATAGAACAGAACAGAATAAAATAGAATAGAATAGAATAGAATAATATAGAATAGAACAGAACAGAACAGAATAGAATCGAATAGAATAGAATAGAATAGCACAGAATAGAATAGAATATAACAGAATAGAATAGAATAGAACAGGACAGAACAGAATAGAATAGATTAGAACAGAATATAACACAATAGAATAGAATAGAATAGAATAGAACTGAACAGAACAGAATAGAATCGAACAGAATAGAATAGAATAGAACAGAATAGAACAGAATAGATTAGAATAGAAGAGAATAGAACAGAACAGAAGCGAATAAATAGAATAGATTAGAATACAATAGAATAGAACAGAATAGAACAAAATAGAACAGAACAGAATAGAATAGAATTGAATAGAAAAACAGAATAGAATAGAATAGAATAGAATGGAATAGAATAGAATAGAATAGAATAGAATAGAATAGAATAGAATAGAATAGAATAGAATAGAACAGAATAGAATAAAATAGAATAGAACAGAATAGAATAGAATAGAACATAATAGAATAGAATAGAACAGAACAGAATAGAATAGAATAGAACAGAACAGAATAGAATAGAATAGAATAGAACAGAACAGAATAGAATAGAATACAACAGAATAGAATAGAATAGAACAGAATAGAATAGAATAGAACAGAATAGAATAGAATAGAACAGAATAGAATAAAATGGAATAGAATAGAAAATAATAGAACAGAATAGAATAGAATCGAACAGAATAGAACAGAACAGAACAGAATAGAATAGAATAGAATAGAACAGAAGCGAATAGAATAGAAGAGAACTGAATAGAATAGAATAGAATAGAACAGAACAGAATAGAATAGAATAGAACAGAATAGAATAGAATAGAACAGAACAGAATAGAATAGAATAGAACAGAATAGAATAGAATAGAACAGAATAGAATAGAATAGAACAGAATAGAGTAGAAGAGAACAGAACAGAATAGAATAGAATAGAACAGAATAGAACAGATTAGAATAGAAAAGAATAGAACAGATGAACAGAACAGAACAGAACAGAACAGAATAAAATAGAACAGGACAGAACAGAATAGATTAGATTAGAACAAAATAGAACACAATATAATAGAATAGAATAGAATAGAACAGAACAGAACAGAATAGAATCGAACAGAACAGAATAGAATAGGATAGAACCGAACGGAATAGAATAGAATAGAACAGAATAGAATAGAATAGAACAGAACAGAATAGAATAGAATAGAACAGAATAGAATAGAACAGAACAGAATCGAATAGAATAGAACAGAATAGAATAGAATAGAACAGAAAAGAACAGAATAGAATAGAATACAACAGAATAGAACAGAACAGAACAGAACAGAACAGAACAGAACAGAACAGAACAGAATATATTAGAACAGGACAGAACAGAATAGAATAGTTTAAACAGAATAGAACAGAAGAGAATAGAATAGAATAGAATAAAATAGAATAGAACAGAACAGAACAGAATAGAATCGAACAGAATAGAATAGAATAGAACAGAATAGAACAGAATAGAATAGAAGAACAGAATAGAACAGAACAGAAGAGAATAGAATAGAATAGAATAGAATAGAATAGAATAGAACAGAACAGAACAGAACAGAATAGAATAGAATAGAATAGAATAGAATAGAACAGAACAGAATAGAATAGAATAGAATAGAATAGAATAGAATAGAATAGAATAGAACAGAACAGAATAGAATAGAATACAACAGAATAGAATAGAATAGAACAGAATAGAATAGAATAGAACAGAATAGAATAGAATAGAACAGAATAGAATAAAATGGAATAGAATAGAAAATAATAGAACAGAATAGAGTAGAATCGAACAGAATAGAACAGAACAGAACAGAATAGAATAGAATAGAATAGAACAGAAGCGAATAGAATAGAAGAGAACTGAATAGAATAGAATAGAATAGAACAGAACAGAATAGAATAGAATAGAACAGAACAGAATAGAATAGAATAGAACAGAATAGAATAGAATAGAACAGAATAGAATAGAATAGAACAGAATAGAGTAGAAGAGAACAGAACAGAATAGAATAGAATAGAACAGAATAGAACAGATTAGAATAGAAAAGAATAGAACAGAATAGAACAGAACAGAACAGAACAGAACAGAATAAAATAGAACAGGACAGAACAGAATAGAATAGATTAGAACAAAATAGAACACAATATAATAGAATAGGATAGAATAGAACAGAACAGAACAGAACAGAATAGAATCGAACAGAACAGAATAGAATAGGATAGAACAGAACAGAATAGAATAGAATAGAACAGAATAGAATAGAATAGAACAGAACAGAATAGAATAGAATAGAACAGAAGAAATTGAACAGAACAGAATAGAATAGAATAGAACAGAATATAATAGAATAGAACAGAAAAGAACAGAATAGAATAGAATAGAACAGAATAGAACAGAACAGTACAGAACAGAACAGAACAGAACAGAACAGAACAGAATATATTAGAACAGGACAGAACAGAATAGAATAGATTAGAACAGAATAGAACAGAAGAGAATAGAATAGAATAGAATAAAATAGAATAGAACAGAACAGAACAGAATAGAATCGAACAGAATAGAATAGAATAGAACAGAATAGAACAGAATAGAATAGAAGAACAGAATAGAACAGAACAGAAGAGAATAGAATAGAATAGAATAGAATAGAATAGAATAGAATAGAATAGAATAGAATAGAACAGAACAGAACAGAGTAGAATAGAATAGAATAGAATAGAATAGAATAGAACAGAACAGAATAGAATCGAACAGAATAGAATAGAATAGAACAGAATAGAACAGAATAGAATAGAATAGAATAGAATAGAAAAGAACAGAATAGAATAGTACAGAATAGAATAGAACAGAATAGAATAGAATAGAACAGAATAGAATAGAATAGAACAGAACAGAACAGAATAGAATAGAATAGAATAGAACAGAATAAAACAGAACAGAACAGAACAAAACAGAACAGAATAAAATAGAACAGGACAGAACAGAATAGTATAGATTAGAACAGAATAGAAGAGAACAGAATAGAATATAATAGAATAGAATAGAATAGACTAGATCAGAACAGAAGAGAATCGAACAGAATAGAATAGAATAGAAAAGAATAGAACAGAATAGAATAGAATCGAACAGAATAGAATAGAATAGAACAGAATAGAATAGAACTGAATAGAACAGAACACAACACAACAGAACAGAATAGAATAGAACAGAATAGAACAGAACCGAATAGAACAGAACTGAATAGAACAGAACACAACACAACAGAACAGAATAGAATAGAATAGAATAGAACAGAACCGAAATGAACAGAACTGAACTGAATAGAACAGAATAGAATAGAATGAAATAGAACACAGTAGAATAGAATAGTACAGAATAGAACAGATTAGAATAGAATAGAATAGAACAGAACAGAACAGAAAAAAATAGAACAGAAGAGAACAGAATAGAATAGAACAGAGTAGAATAGAACAGATCAGAAGAGAACAGAACAGAATAGAATAGAACAGAACAGAATAGAATAGAATAGAACAGAATAGAATAGAATAGAACAGAATAGAATAGAATAGAACAGAATAGAGTAGAAGAGAACAGAACAGAATAGAATAGAATAGAACAGAATAGAACAGATTAGAATAGAAAAGAATAGAACAGAATAGAACAGAACAGAACAGAACAGAACAGAATAAAATAGAACAGGACAGAACAGAATAGATTAGATTAGAACAAAATAGAACACAATATAATAGAATAGAATAGAATAGAACAGAACAGAACAGAATAGAATCGAACAGAACAGAATAGAATAGGATAGAACCGAACGGAATAGAATAGAATAGAACAGAATAGAATAGAATAGAACAGAACAGAATAGAATAGAATAGAACAGAATAGAATAGAACAGAACAGAATAGAATAGAATAGAACAGAATAGAATAGAATAGAACAGAAAAGAACAGAATAGAATAGAATAGAACAGAATAGAACAGAACAGAACAGAACAGAACAGAACAGAACAGAACAGAATATATAGAACAGGACAGAACAGAATAGAATAGATTAGAATAGAATAGAACAGAAGAGAATAGAATAGAATAGAATAAAATAGAATAGAACAGAACAGAACAGAATAGAATCGAACAGAATAGAATAGAATAGAACAGAATAGAACAGAATAGAATAGAAGAACAGAATAGAACAGAACAGAAGAGAATAGAATAGAATAGAATAGAATAGAATAGAATAGAATAGAACAGAACAGAACAGAACAGAATAGAATAGAATAGAATAGAATAGAATAGAATAGAATAGAACAGAACAGAATAGAACAGAACAGAACAGAACAGAATAGAATAGAATAGAATAGAATAGAATAGAATAGAATAGAACAGAACAAAACAGAACAGAATAAAATAGAACAGGACAGAACAGATTAGAATAGATTAGAACAGAATAGAAAGGAACAGAATAGAATAGAATAGAATAGAATAGAATAGAATCGAACAGAATAGAATAGAATAGAATAGAATAGAATAGAACAGAACAGTAGAGAATAGAATAGAATAGAACAGAACAGAATAGAACCGAATAGAACAGAACTGAATAGAACAGAACACAACACAACAGAACAGAATAGAATAGAATAGAATAGAACAGAACCGAATAGAACTGAACAGAACTAAATAGAACAGAATAGAATAGAATGAAATAGAACACAGCAGAATAGAATAGTACAGAATAGAACAGATTAGAATAGAATAGAATAGAACAGAAGAGAACAGAAAAAAATAGAACGAAGAGAACAGAATAGAATAGAACAGAGTAGAATAGAACAGAACAAATCAGAACAGAATAGAATAGAATAGAACAGAACAGAATAGAACAGAATAGAATAGAATAGAACAGAAGAGAATAGAACAGAACAGAACAGAATATAATCGAACAGAATAGAATAGAATAGAAAAGAATAGAACAGAATAGAATAGAATCGAACAGAATAGAATAGAATAGAACAGAATAGAATATAATACAATAGAATAGAATAGAATAGAATAGAACAGAACAGAACAGAATAGAATCGAACAGAATAGAAGAAAATAGAATAGAATAGAACAGAATAGAATAGAATCGAACAGAATAGAATAGAATAGAACAGAATAGACAGGAACAGAATAGAACAGAACACAACACAACAGAACAGAATGGAATAGAATAGAATAGAACAGAACCGAATAGAACAGTACAGAACTGAATAGAATAGAATACAATAGAATAGAACAGAAAATAATAGAATAGAACAGAATAGAATAGAATAGAATATAACAAAGTAGAATCGAATAGAATAGCATAGAACAGAACAGAATAGAATAGAACAGAACAGAACAGAACAGAACAGAATAGAATAGAATAGAACAGGACAGAACAGAATAGAATAGATTAGAACAGAATAGAACACAATAGAATAGAATAGAATAGAATAGAAGAGAACAGAACAGAATCGAATCGAACAGAATAGAATAGAATAGAACAGAATAGAACAGATTAGAATAGAAAAGAATAGAACAGAATAGAACAGAACAGAACAGAACAGAACAGAATAAAATAGAACAGGACAGAACAGAATAGAATAGATTAGAACAAAATAGAACACAATATAATAGAATAGAATAGAATAGAACAGAACAGAACAGAATAGAATCGAACAGAATGGAATAGAATTGAACAGAATAGAACAGAATAGAATAGAATAGAATAGAATAGAACAGAACAGAAGAGAATAAATAGAATAGATTAGAATACAATAGAATAAAACAGAATAGAACAGAATAGTACAGAACAGAATAGAATAGAATTGAATAGAAGAACAGATCAGAATAGAATAGAATAGAATAGAATAGAATAGAATAGAACAGAACAGAATAGAATAGAATAGACCAAAATAGAATAGAATAGAACAGAATAGAATAGAATAGAACAGAACAGAATAGAATAGAATAGAACAGAACAGAATAGAATAGAATAGAAGAGAACAGAACAGAACAGAACAGAACAGAATATAATATAACAGGACAGAACAGAATAGAATAGATTAGAACAGAATAGAACAGAACAGAATAGAATAGAATAGAATAGAATAGAATAGAATAGAATAGAATAGAACAGAACAGAACAGAATAGAATCGAACAGAATATAATAGAATAGAACAGAATAGAACAGAATAGAATAGAAGAACAGAACAGAACAGAAAAAAATAGAACAGAAGAGAACAGAATAGAATAGAACAGAGTAGAATAGAACAGATCAGAAGAGAAAAGAATAGAATAGAATAGAACAGAACAGAATAGAACAGAATAGAATAGAATAGAACAGAAGAGAATAGAACAGAACAGAACAGAACATAATCGAACAGAATAGAATAGAATAAAAAAGAATAGAACAGAAGAGAATAGAATCGAACGGAATAGAAAAGAATAGAACAGAATAGAATAGAATAGAATAGAATAGAATAGAATAGAATAGAACAGAACAGAACAGAATATAATTGAACAGAATAGAATAGAATAGAATAGAATAGATCAGAATAGAATAGAATCGAACAGAATAGAATAGAATAGAACAGAATAGAACAGAATTGAACAGAACAGAATAGAACAGAACACAACACAACAGAACAGAATGGAATAGAATAGAATAGAACAGAACCGAATAGAACCGTACAGAAGTGAATAGAACAGAATAGAGTAGAATGGAATAGAACACAATAGAATATAATAGAACAGAAGAGAACAGATTAGAATAGAAAAGAATAGAACAGAACACAACACAACAGAACAGAATAGAATAGAATAGAATAGAACAGAATAGAACAGAATAGAATAGAATAGAATAGAATAGAATAGAATAGAATAGAACAGAACAGAATAGAACAGAATAGAACAGAACAGAATAGAACAGAACAGAATAGAATAGAATAGAATAGAATAGAACAGAATCGAATAGAATAGAATAGAATAGAACAGAACAGAATAAAATCGAACAGAATAGAATAGAATAGAACAGAATAGAACAGAATAGAACAGAATAGAATAGAATAGAATAGAATAGAATAGAATAGAACAGAACAGAATAGAATAGAACAGAATAGAATAGAACAGAATAGAATAGAATAGAACAGAATAGAATAGAATAGAACAGAACAGAACAGAATATAATAGAATAGAACAGAATAAAACAGAACAGAACAGAACAAAACAGAACAGAATAAAATAGAACAGGACAGAACAGATTAGAATAGATTAGAACAGAATAGAACAGAATAGAATAGAATAGAATAGAATAGAATAGAATAGAATAGAATAGAATAGAACAGAAGAGAATAGATTAGAATAGAATAGAATAGAATAGAATAGAATAGAATAGAATAGAATAGAATAGAATAGAATAGAATAGAATAGAACAGAACAGAATAGAACAGAATAGAACAGAATAGAACAGAATAGAATAGAATAGAATAGAACAGAATAGAATAGAATAGAATAGAACAGAACAGAATAGAATCGAACAGAATAGAATAGAATAGAACAGAATCGAACAGAATAGAATAGAATAGAAAAGAATAGAACAGAATAGAATAGAATCGAACAGAACAGAATAGAATAGAACAGAATAGAATAGAATAGAACAGAATAGAATAGAACAGAACAGAACAGAACAGAATAGAATAGAATAGAATAGAACAGAATAAAACAGAACAGAACAGAACAAAACAGAACAGAATAGAATACAATAGAACAGAATAGAATACAATAGAATAGAATAGAATAGAACAGAACAGAATAGAATAGAATATAATAGAATAGAATAGAATAGATCAGAACAGAAGAGAATCGAACAGAATAGAATAGAATAGAACAGAATCGAACAGAATAGAATAGAATAGAAAAGAATAGAACAGAATAGAATAGAATCGAACAGAATAGAATAGAATAGAACAGAATAGAATAGAATAGAATAGAATAGAATAGAATAGAACAGAACAGAACAGAATAGAATCGAACAGAATAGAAGAGAATAGAATAGAATAGAACAGAATAGAATAGAATCGAACAGAATAGAATAGAATAGAACAGAATAGAACAGAACAGAATAGAACAGAACACAACACAACAGAACAGAATGGAATAGAATAGAATAGAACAGAACCGAATAGAACAGTACAGAACTGAATAGAATAGAATACAATAGAATAGAACAGAAAATAATAGAATAGAACAGAATAGAATAGAATAGAATATAACAAAGTAGAATCGAATAGAATAGCATAGAACAGAACAGAATAGAATAGAACAGAACAGAACAGAACAGAACAGAACAGAACAGAATAGAATAGAACAGGACAGAACAGAATAGAATAGATTAGAACAGAATAGAACACAATAGAATAGAATAGAATAGAATAGAATAGAAGAGAACAGAACAGAATCGAATCGAACAGAATAGAATAGAATAGAACAGAATAGAACAGATTAGAATAGAAAAGAATAGAACAGAATAGAACAGAACAGAACAGAACAGAACAGAACAGAATAAAATAGAACAGGACAGAACAGAATAGAATAGATTAGAACAAAATAGAACACAATATAATAGAATAGAATATAATAGAACAGAAGAGAACAGAATAGAATCGAACAGAATGGAATAGAATTGAACAGAATAGAACAGAATAGAATAGAATAGAATAGAATAGAACAGAACCGAAGAGAATAAATAGAATAGATTAGAATACAATAGAATAAAACAGAATAGAACAGAATAGTACAGAACAGAATAGAATAGAATTGAATAGAAGAACAGATCAGAATAGAATAGATTAGAATAGAATAGAATAGAATAGAATAGAATAGAATAGAATAGAAAAGAACAGAATAGAATAGAATAGACCAAAATAGAATAGAATAGAACAGAATAGAATAGAATAGAACAGAACAGAATAGAATAGAATAGAACAGAACAGAATAGAATAGAATAGAACAGAATAGAATAGAATAGAACAGAACAGAATAGAATAGAATAGAACAGAATAGAATAGAATAGAACATAATAGAATAGAATAGAACAGAATAGAACAGAATAGAACAGAACAGAACAGAACAGAACAGAACAGAATAGAACAGAACAGAACAGAACAGAACAGAACAGAATATAATAGAACAGGACAGAACAGAATAGAATAGATTAGAACAGAATAGAACAGAACAGAATAGAATAGAATAGAATAGAATAGAATAGAACAGAACAGAACAGAATAGAATCGAACAGAATATAATAGAATAGAACAGAATAGAACAGAATAGAATAGAAGAACAGAACAGAACAGAAAAAAATAGAACAGAAGAGAACAGAATAGAATAGAACAGAGTAGAATAGAACAGATCAGAAGAGAAAAGAATAGAATAGAATATAACAGAACAGAATAGAACAGAATAGAATAGAATAGAACAGAAGAGAATAGAACAGAACAGAACAGAACATAATCGAACAGAATAGAATAGAATAGAAAAGAATAGAACAGAATAGAATAGAATCGAACGGAATAGAAAAGAATAGAACAGAATAGAATAGAATAGAATAGAATAGAATAGAATAGAATAGAATAGAATAGAATAGAATAGAATAGAATAGAACAGAACAGAACAGAATATAATTGAACAGAATAGAATAGAATAGAATAGAATAGATCAGAATAGAATAGAATCGAACAGAATAGAATAGAATAGAACAGAATAGAACAGAATTGAACAGAACAGAATAGAACAGAACACAACACAACAGAACAGAATGGAATAGAATAGAATAGAACAGAACCGAATAGAACCGTACAGAAGTGAATAGAACAGAATAGAGTAGAATGGAATAGAACACAATAGAATATAATAGAACAGAAGAGAACAGATTAGAATAGAAAAGAATAGAACAGAACAGAATAGAATAGAACAGAATAGAACAGAACACAGCACAATAGAACAGAATAGAATAGAATAGAATAGAACAGAATAGAATAGAATAGAATAGAATAGAATAGAATAGAATAGAACAGAACAGAATAGAACAGAATAGAACAGAACAGAATAGAACAGAACAGAATAGAATAGAATAGAATAGAATAGAATAGAACAGAATAGAATAGAATAGAATAGAATAGAATAGAATAGAACAGAACAGAATAGAATCGAACAGAATAGAATAGAATAGAACAGAATAGAACAGAACACAACACAATAGAACAGAATAGAATAGAATAGAATAGAACAGAATAGAATAGAATAGAATAGAATAGAACAGAACAGAACAGAATATAATAGAATAGAACAGAATAAAACAGAACAGAACAGAACAAAACAGAACAGAATAAAATAGAACAGGACAGAACAGATTAGAATAGATTAGAACAGAATAGAACAGAACAGAATAGAATAGAATAGAATAGAATAGAATAGAATAGAATAGAATAGAACAGAAGAGAATAGAATAGAATAGAATAGAATAGAATAGAATAGAATAGAATAGAATAGAATAGAATAGAACAGAACAGAATAGAACAGAATAGAACAGAATAGAACAGAATAGAATAGAATAGAATAGAATAGAGCAGAATAGAATAGAATAGAACAGAACAGAATAGAATCGAACAGAATAGAATAGAATAGAACAGAATAGAACAGAATAGAATAGAATAGAATTGAATAGAACAAAACAGAATAGAATAGAACAGAATAGAATAGAACAGAATAGAATAGAATAGAACAGAATAGAATAGAACAGAACAGAACAGAACAGAATAGAATAGAATAGAATAGAACAGAATAAAACAGAACAGAACAGAACAAAACAGAACAGAATAAAATAGAACAGGACAGAACAGAATAGAATAGATTAGAACAGAATAGAACAGAACAGAATAGAATAGAAGAGAATAGAATAGAATAGAATAGAATAGAATAGATCAGAACAGAAGAGAATCGAACAGAATAGAATAGAATAGAAAAGAATAGAACAGAATAGAATAGAATCGAACAGAATAGAATAGAATAGAACAGAATAGAATAGAATAGAATTGACTAGAATAGAACAGAACAGAAGAGAATAGAATAGAATAGAACAGAACAGAATAGAACAGAATAGAACAGAAATGAATAGAACAGAACACAACACAACAGAACAGAATAGAATAGAATAGAATCGAACAGAATAGAATAGAATAGAACAGAATAGAATAGAATAGAATAGGATAGAATAGAATAGAATAGAACAGAACAGAACAGAAGAGAATAGAATATAATAGAACAGAACAGAATAGAACCGAATAGAACAGAACCGAATAGAACCGTACAGAAGTGAATAGAACAGAATAGAATAGAATGAAATAGAACACAGTAGAATAGAATAGTACAGAATAGAACAGATTAGAATAGAATAGATTAGAACAGAACAGAACAGAAAAAAATAGAACAGAAGAGAACAGAATAGAATAGAAAAGATTAGAATAGAACAGATAAGAAGAGAACAGAATAGAATAGAATAGAACAGAACAGAATAGAATAGAATAGAACAGAACAGAACAGAACATAATCGAACAGAATAGAATAGAATAGAAAAGAATAGAACAGAATAGATTAGAATCGAACAGAATAGAAAAGAATAGAAGAGAATAGAAAAGAACAGAAGAGAATAGAATAGAACAGAATAGAATAGAACAGAATAGAATAGAATAGAACAGAATAGAATAGAATAGAACAGAACAGAACAGAATAGAATAGAATAGAACAGAATAAAACAGAACAGAACAGAACAAAACAGAACAGAATAAAATAGAACAGGACAGAACAAATTAGAATAGAATAGAATAGAATAGAATAGAATAGAATAGAATAGAACAGAAGAGAATAGAATAGAATAGAACAGAACAGAATAGAACCGAATAGAACAGAACTGAATAGAACAGAACACAACACAACAGAACAGAATAGAATAGAATAGAATAGAACAGAACCGAATAGAACTGAACAGAACTGAATAGAACAGAATAGAATAGAATGAAATAGAACACAGTAGAATAGAATAGTACAGAATAGAACAGATTAGAATAGAATAGAATAGAACAGAACAGAACAGAAAAAAATAGAACAGAAGAGAACAGCATAGAATAGAACAGAGTAGAACAGAACAGAACAGAACAGAACAGAATAGAATAGAATAGAACAGAACAGAATAGAACAGAATAGATTAGAATAGAACAGAAGAGAATAGAACAGAACAGAACAGAACATAATCGAACAGAATAGAATAGAATAGAACAGAATAGAATACAATAGAATAGAATAGAATAGAACAGAACATAAGAGAATAGAATAGAATAGAACAGAACAGAATAGAACCGAATAGAACAGAACTGAATAGAACAGAACACAACACAACAGAACAGAATAGAATAGAATAGAATAGAACAGAACAGAATAGAATAGAATAGAATAGAATAGAATAGAATAGAATAGAATAGAACAGAACAGAATAGAACAGAATAGAACAGAACAGAATAGAATAGAATAGAATAGAATAGAATAGAATAGAACAGAATAGAATAGAATAGAATAGAATAGAACAGAACAGAATAGAATCGAACAGAATAGAATAGAATAGAATAGAACAGAATAGAACAGAATAGAATAGAATAGAATAGAATAGAATAGAACAGAAGAGAATAGAATAGAACAGAATAGAATACAACAGAATAGAATAGAATAGAACAGAATAGAATAGAATAGAACAGAACAGAACAGAATAGAATAGAATAGAACAGAATAAAACAGAACAGAACAGAACAAAACAGAACAGAATAAAATAGAACAGGACAGAACAGATTAGAATAGATTAGAACAGAATAGAACAGAACAGAATATAATAGAATAGAATAGAATAGAATAGAATAGAATCGAACAGAATAGAATACAATAGAACAGAATAGAATACAATAGAATAGAATAGAATAGAATAGAAAAGAACAGAAGAGATTAGAATAGAATAGAACAGGACAGAATAGAACCGAATAGAACAGAACTGAATAGAACAGAACACAACACAACAGAACAGAATAGAATAGAATAGAATAGAACAGAATAGAATAGAATGAAATAGAATAGAATAGAATAGAATAGAATAGAACAGAACAGAACAGAATAGAACAGAGTAGAACAGAACAGAATAGAATAGAATAGAATAGAACAGAATAGAATAGAATAGAATAGAATAGAATAGAATAGAATAGAACAGAACAGAATAGAATCGAACAGAATAGAATAGAATAGAATAGAACAGAATAGAACAGAATAGAATAGAATAGAATAGAATAGAACAGAATAAAACAGAACAGAACAGAACAAAACAGAACAGAATAAAATAGAACAGGACAGAACAGAATAGAATAGATTAGAACAGAATAGAACAGAACAGAATAGAATAGAATATAATAGAATAGAATAGAATAGAATAGATCAGAACAGAAGAGAATCGAACAGAATAGAATAGAATAGAAAAGAATAGAACAGAATAGAATAGAATCGAACAGAATAGAATAGAATATAACAGAATAGAATAGAATAGAATTGAATAGAATAGAACAGAACAGAAGAGAATAGAATAGAATAGAACAGAACAGAATAGAACCGAATAGAACAGAAATGAATAGAACAGAACACAACACAATAGAACAGAATAGAATAGAATAGAATCGAACAGAATAGAATAGAATAGAACAGAATAGAATAGAATAGAATAGAATAGAATAGAATAGAATAGAACAGAACAGAAGAGAATAGAATAGAATAGAACAGAACAGAATAGAACCGAATAGAACAGAACCGAATAGAACCGTACAGAAGTGAATAGAACAGAATAGAATAGAATGAAATAGAACAGAGTAGAATAGAATAGTACAGAATAGAACAGATTAGAATAGAATAGAATAGAACAGAACAGAACAGAAAAAAATAGAACAGAAGAGAACAGAATAGAATAGAAAAGATTAGAATAGAACAGATAAGAAGAGAACAGAATAGAATAGAATAGAACAGAACAGAATAGAACAGAATAGAATAGAATAGAACAGAACAGAACAGAACATAATCGAACAGAATAGAATAGAATAGAAAAGAATAGAACAGAATAGATTAGAATCGAACAGAATAGAAAAGAATAGAAGAGAATAGAAAAGAACAGAAGAGAATAGAATAGAACAGAATAGAATAGAACAGAATAGAATAGAATAGAACAGAATAGAATAGAATAGAACAGAACAGAACAGAATAGTATAGAATAGAACAGAATAAAACAGAACAGAACAGAACAAAACAGAACAGAATAAAATAGAACAGGACAGAACAAATTAGAATAGATTAGAACAGAATAGAACAGAATAGAATAGAATAGAATAGAATAGAATAGAATAGAATAGAATCGAACAGAATAGAATAGAATAGAACAGAATAGAATAGAATAGAATAGAATAGAATAGAATAGAATAGAATAGAATAGAATAGAACAGAACAGAAGTGAATAGAATAGAATAGAACAGAACAGAATAGAACCGAATAGAACAGAACTGAATAGAACAGAACACAACACAGCAGAACCGAATAGAATAGAATAGAATAGAACAGAACCGAATAGAACTGAACAGAACTGAATAGAACAGAATAGAATAGAATGAAATAGAACACAGTAGAATAGAATAGTACAGAATAGAACAGATTAGAATAGAATAGAATAGAACAGAACAGAACAGAAAAAAATAGAACAGAAGAGAACAGCATAGAATAGAACAGAGTAGAACAGAACAGAACAGAACAGAATAGAATAGAATAGAACAGAACAGAATAGAACAGAATAGAATAGAATAGAACAGAAGAGAATAGAACAGAACAGAACAGAACATAATCGAACAGAATAGAATAGAATAGAACAGAATAGAATACAATAGAATAGAATAGAATAGAACAGAACATAAGAGAATAGAATAGAATAGAACAGAACAGAATAGAACCGAATAGAACAGAACTGAATAGAACAGAACACAACACAACAGAACAGAATAGAATAGAATAGAATAGAACAGAACAGAATAGAATAGAATAGAATAGAATAGAATAGAATAGAATAGAATAGAATAGAATAGAATAGAATAGAACAGAACAGAATAGAACAGAATAGAACAGAACAGAATAGAATAGAATAGAATAGAATAGAACAGAATAGAATAGAATAGAATAGAATAGAACAGAACAGAATAGAATCGAACAGAATAGAATAGAATAGAACAGAACAGAACAGAATAGAATAGAATAGAACAGAATAAAACAGAACAGAACAGAACAAAACAGAACAGAATAAAATAGAACAGGACAGAACAGATTAGAATAGATTAGAACAGAATAGAACAGAACAGAATAGAATAGAATAGAATAGAATAGAATCGAACAGAATAGAATACAATAGAACAGAATAGAATACAATAGAATAGAATAGAATAGAACAGAACAGAAGAGATTAGAATAGAATAGAACAGGACAGAATAGAACCGAATAGAACAGAACTGAATAGAACAGAACACAACACAACAGAACAGAATAGAATAGAATAGAATAGAACAGAATAGAATAGAATGAAATAGAATAGAATAGAATAGAATAGAATAGAATAGAATAGAACAGAACAGAACAGAATAGAACAGAATAGAACAGAATAGAATAGAATAGAATAGAATAGAATAGAACAGAATAGAATAGAATAGAATAGAATAGAATAGAATAGAATAGAATAGAATAGAACAGAACAGAATAGAATCAAACGGAATAGAATAGAATAGAATAGAACAGAATAGAACAGAATAAAATAGAATAGAATAGAATAGAACAGAACAGAATAGAATAGAACAGAATAGAATACAACAGAATAGAATAGAATAGAACAGAATAGAATAGAATAGAACAGAACAGAACAGAATAGTATAGAATAGAACAAAATAAAACAGAACAGAACAGAACAAAACAGAACAGAATAAAATAGAACAGGACAGAACAGATTAGAATAGATTAGAACAGAATAGAACAGAACAGAATAGAATAGAATAGAATAGAATAGAATAGAATAGAATAGAATCGAACAGAATAGAATACAATAGAACAGAATAGAATACAATAGAATAGAATAGAATAGAACAGAACAGAAGAGATTAGAATAAAATAGAACAGGACAGAATAGAACCGAATAGAACAGAACTGAATAGAACAGAACACAACACAACAGAACAGAATAGAATAGAATAGAATAGAACAGAATAGAATAGAATGAAATAGAATAGAATAGAATAGAATAGAATAGAATAGAACAGAACAGAACAGAATAGAACAGAATAGAACAGAACAGAATAGAATAGAATAGAATAGAATAGAACAGAATAGAATAGAATAGAATAGAATAGAATAGAATAGAACAGAACAGAACAGAATCGAACAGAATAGAATAGAATAGAAAAGAATAGAACAGAATAGAATAGAATCGAACAGAATAGAATAGAATAGAACAGAATAGAATAGAATAGAATAGAATAGAATAGAACAGAACAGAACAGAATAGAATCGAACAGAATAGAAGAGAATAGAATAGAATAGAACAGAATAGAATAGAATCGAACAGAATAGAATAGAATAGAACAGAATAGAACAGAACAGAATAGAACAGAACACAACACAACAGAACAGAATGGAATAGAATAGAATAGAACAGAACCGAATAGAACAGTACAGAACTGAATAGAATAGAATACAATAGAATAGAACAGAAAATAATAGAATAGAACAGAATAGAATAGAATAGAATATAACAAAGTAGAATCGAATAGAATAGCATAGAACAGAACAGAATAGAATAGAACAGAACAGAACAGAACAGAACAGAACAGAATAGAATAGAATAGAACAGGACAGAACAGAATAGAATAGATTTGAACAGAATAGAACACAATAGAATAGAATAGAATAGAATAGAAGAGAACAGAACAGAATCGAATCGAACAGAATAGAATAGAATAGAACAGAATAGAACAGATTAGAATAGAAAAGAATAGAACAGAATAGAACAGAACAGAACAGAACAGAACAGAACAGAATAAAATAGAACAGGACACAACAGAATAGAATAGATTAGAACAAAATAGAACACAATATAATAGAATAGAATAGAATAGAACAGAACAGAACAGAATAGAATCGAACAGAATGGAATAGAATTGAACAGAATAGAACAGAATAGAATAGAATAGAATAGAATAGAACAGAACAGAAGAGAATAAATAGAATAGATTAGAATACAATAGAATAAAACAGAATAGAACAGAATAGTACAGAACAGAATAGAATAGAATTGAATAGAAGAACAGATCAGAATAGAATAGATTAGAATAGAATAGAATAGAATAGAATAGAATAGAATAGAACAGAACAGAATAGAAGAATAGACCAAAATAGAATAGAATAGAACAGAATAGAATAGAATAGAACAGAACAGAATAGAATAGAATAGAACAGAACAGAATAGAATAGAATAGAACAGAATAGAATAGAATAGAACAGAACAGAATAGAATAGAATAGAACAGAATAGAATAGAATAGAACATAATAGAATAGAATAGAACAGAATAGAACAGAATAGAACAGAACAGAACAGAACAGAACAGAACAGAACAGAATAGAACAGAACAGAACAGAACAGAACAGAACAGAATATAATAGAACAGGACAGAACAGAATAGAATAGATTAGAACAGAATAGAATAGAATAGAACAGAACAGAACAGAATAGAATCGAACAGAATATAATAGAATAGAACAGAATAGAACAGAATAGAATAGAAGAACAGAACAGAACAGAAAAAAATAGAACAGAAGAGAACAGAATAGAATAGAACAGAGTAGAATAGAACAGATCAGAAGAGAAAAGAATAGAATAGAATAGAACAGAACAGAATAGAATAGAATAGACCAAAATAGAATAGAATAGAACAGAATAGAATAGAATAGAAAAGAACAGAATAGAATAGATTAGAACAGAATAGAACAGAACAGAATAGAATAGAATAGAATAGAATAGAATAGAACAGAACAGAACAGAATAGAATCGAACAGAATATAATAGAATAGAACAGAATAGAACAGAATAGAATAGAAGAACAGAACAGAACAGAAAAAAATAGAACAGAAGAGAACAGAATAGAATAGAACAGAGTAGAATAGAACAGATCAGAAGAGAAAAGAATAGAATAGAATAGAACAGAACAGAATAGAACAGAATAGAATAGAATAGAACAGAAGAGAATAGAACAGAACAGAACAGAACATAATCGAACAGAATAGAATAGAATAGAAAAGAATAGAACAGAATAGAATAGAATCGAACGGAATAGAAAAGAATAGAACAGAATAGAATAGAATAGAATAGAATAGAATAGAAAGAATAGAACAGAACAGAACAGAATATAATTGAACAGAATAGAATAGAATAGAATAGATAAGAATAGAATAGAATCGAACAGAATAGAATAGAATAGAACAGAATAGAACAGAATTGAACAGAACAGAATAGAACAGAACACAACACAACAGAACAGAATGGAATAGAATAGAATAGAACAGAACCGAATAGAACCGTACAGAAGAGAATAGAACAGAATAGAGTAGAATGGAATAGAACACAATAGAATATAATAGAACAGAAGAGAACAGATTAGAATAGAAAAGAATAGAACAGAACAAAATAGAATAGAACAGAATAGAACAGAACACAACACAATAGAACAGAATAGAATAGAATAGAATAGAACAGAATAGCATAGAATAGAATAGAATAGAATAGAACAGAACAGAATAGAACAGAATAGAACAGAACAGAATAGAACAGAACAGAATAGAATAGAATAGAATAGAATAGCATAGAATAGAATAGAATAGAATAGAACAGAACAGAATAGAACAGAATAGAACAGAACAGAATAGAACAGAACAGAATAGAATAGAATAGAATAGAATAGAATAGAACAGAATAGAATAGAATCGAACGGAATAGAAAAGAATAGAACAGAATAGAATAGAATAGAATAGAATAGAATAGAATAGAAAGAATAGAACAGAACAGAACAGAATATAATTGAACAGAATAGAATAGAATAGAATAGAATAGATCAGAATAGAATAGAATCGAACAGAATAGAATAGAATAGAACAGAATAGAACAGAATTGAACAGAACAGAATAGAACAGAACACAACACAACAGAACAGAATGGAATAGAATAGAATAGAACAGAACCGAATAGAACCGTACAGAAGTGAATAGAACAGAATAGAGTAGAATGGAATAGAACACAATAGAATATAATAGAACAGAAGAGAACAGATTAGAATAGAAAAGAATAGAACAGAACAGAATAGAATAGAACAGAATAGAACAGAACACAACACAATAGAACAGAATAGAATAGAATAGAATAGAACAGAATAGCATAGAATAGAATAGAATAGAATAGAACAGAACAGAATAGAACAGAATAGAACAGAACAGAATAGAACAGAACAGAATAGAATAGAATAGAATAGAATAGAATAGAACAGAATAGAATAGAATAGAATAGAATAGAACAGAACAGAATAGAATCGAACAGAATAGAATAGAATAGAACAGAATAGAACAGAACACAACACAATAGAACAGAATAGAATAGAATAGAATAGAACAGAATAGAATAGAATAGAATAGAACAGAACAGAACAGAATATAATAGAATGGAACAGAATAAAACAGAACAGAACAGAACAAAACAGAACAGAATAAAATAGAACAGGACAGAACAGATTAGAATAGATTAGAACAGAATAGAACAGAACAGAATAGAATAGAATAGAATAGAATAGAATAGAACAGAAAAGAATAGAATAGAATAGAATAGAATAGAATAGAATAGAATAGAATAGAATAGAACAGAACAGAATAGAACAGAATAGAACAGAATAGAACAGAATAGAATAGAATAGAATAGAACAGAATAGAATAGAATAGAATACAACAGAACAGAATAGAATCGAACAGAATAGAATAGAATAGAACAGAATAGAACAGAATAGAATAGAATAGAAGAGAATAGAACAGAACAGAATAGAATAGAACAGAATAGAAGAGAACAGAATAGAATAGAATAGAACAGAATAGAATAGAACAGAACAGAACAGAACAGAATAGAATAGAATAGAATAGAACAGAATAAAACAGAACAGAACAGAACAAAACAGAACAGAATAAAATAGAACAGGACAGAACAGAATAGAATAGATTAGAACAGAATAGAACAGAACAGAATAGAATAGAATATAATAGAATAGAATAGAATAGATCAGAACAGAAGAGAATCGAACAGAATAGAATAGAATAGAAAAGAATAGAACAGAATAGAATAGAATCGAACAGAATAGAATAGAATAGAACAGAATAGAATAGAATAGAATAGAATAGAATAGAATAGAACAGAACAGAAGAGAATAGAATAGAATAGAACAGAACAGAATAGAACCGAATAGAACAGAAATGAATAGAACAGAACACAACACAACAGAACAGAATAGAATAGAATAGAATCGAACAGAATAGAATAGAATAGAACAGAATAGAATAGAATAGAATAGAATAGAATAGAATAGAATAGAATAGAATAGAATAGAATAGAATAGAACAGAACAGAATAGAATAGAATAGAATAGAACAGAACAGAATAGAACCGAATAGAACAGAACCGAATAGAACCGTACAGAAGTGAATAGAACAGAATAGAGTAGAATGGAATAGAACACAATAGAATAGAATAAAACAGAAGAGAACAGATTAGAATCGAAAAGAATAGAACAGAACCGAATAGAATAGAACAGAATAGAACAGAACATAACACAACAGAACAGAATAAAATAGAATAGAATAGAACAGAACAGAATAGAATAGAATAGAATAGAATAGAATAGAATAGAATAGAACAGAACAGAATAGAACAGAATAGAACAGAACAGAATAGAATAGAATAGAATAGAATAGAGCAGAATAGAATAGAATAGAACAGAACAGAATAGAATCGAACAAAATAGAATAGAATAGAACAGAATAGAACAGAATAGAATAGAATAGAATTGAATAGAACAGAACAGAATAGAATAGAACAGAATAGAATAGAACAGAATAGAATAGAATAGAACAGAATAGAATAGAACAGAACAGAACAGAACAGAACAGAATAGAATAGAATAGAATAGAACAGAATAAAACAGAACAGAACAGAACAAAACAGAACAGAATAAAATAGAACAGGACAGAACAGACTAGAATAGATTAGAACAGAATAGAACAGAATAGAATAGAATAGAATAGAATAGAATAGAATAGAATAGAATAGAATAGAATAGAATAGAATAGAATAGATTAGAACAGAAGAGAATCGAACAGAATAGAATAGAATAGAAAAGAATAGAACAGAATAGAATAGAATCGAACAGAATAGAATAGAATAGAACAGAATAGAATAGAATAGAATTGAATAGAATAGAACAGAACAGAAGAGAATAGAATAGAATAGAACAGAACAGAATAGAACCGAATAGAACAGAACTGAATAGAACAGAACACAACACAAAAGAACAGAATAGAATAGAATAGAATCGAACAGAATAGAATAGAATAGAACAGAATAGAATAGAATAGAATAGAATAGAATAGAACAGAACAGAAGAGAATAGAATATAATAGAACAGAACAGAATAGAACCGAATAGAACAGAACCGAATAGAACCGTACAGAAGTGAATAGAACAGAATAGAATAGAATGAAATAGAACACAGTAGAATAGAATAGTACAGAATAGAACAGATTAGAATAGAATAGAATAGAACAGAACAGAACAGAAAATAATAGAACAGAAGAGAACAGAATAGAATAGAAAAGAGTAGAATAGAACAGATAAGAAGAGAACAGAATAGAATAGAATAGAACAGAACAGAATAGAACAGAATAGAATAGAATAGAACAGAACAGAACAGAACATAATCGAACAGAATAGAATAGAATAGAAAAGAATAGAACAGAATAGATTAGAATCGAACAGAATAGAAAAGAATAGAAGAGAATAGAAAAGAACAGAAGAGAATAGAATAGAACAGAATAGAATAGAACAGAATAGAATAGAATAGAACAGAATAGAATAGAATAGAACAGAACAGAACAGAATAGAATAGAATAGAACAGAATAAAACAGAACAGAACAGAACAAAACAGAACAGAATAAAATAGAACAGGACAGAACAAATTAGAATAGATTAGAACAGAATAGAACAGAATAGAATAGAATAGAATAGAATAGAATAGAATAGAATAGAATAGAATCGAACAGAATAGAATAGAATAGAACAGAATAGAATAGAATAGAATAGAATAGAATAGAATAGAATAGAATAGAATAGAATAGAATAGAATAGAACAGAAGAGAATAGAATAGAATAGAACAGAACAGATTAGAACCGAATAGAACAGAACTGAATAGAACAGAACACAACACAACAGAACAGAATAGAATGGAATAGAATAGAACAGAACAGAATAGAATAGAATAGAATAGAATAGAATAGAATAGAATAGAATAGAATAGAATAGAACAGAACAGAATAGAACAGAATAGAACAGAACAGAATAGAATAGAATAGAATAGAATAGAACAGAATAGAATAGAATAGAATAGAATAGAACAGAACAGAATAGAATCGAACAGAATAGAATAGAATAGAATAGAACAGAATAGAACAGAATAGAATAGAATAGAATAGAATAGAATAGAATAGAACAGAACAGAATAGAACAGAATAGAATAGAATAGAATAGAATAGAACAGAACAGAATAGATTAGAATAGAACAGAAGAGAATAGAACAGAACAGAACAGAACATAATCGAACAGAATAGAATAGAATAGAACAGAATAGAATACAATAGAATAGAATAGAATAGAACAGAACATAAGAGAATAGAATAGAATAGAACAGAACAGAATAGAACCGAATAGAACAGAACTGAATAGAACAGAACACAACACAACAGAACAGAATAGAATAGAATAGAATAGAACAGAACAGAATAGAATAGAATAGAATAGAATAGAATAGAATAGAATAGAATAGAATAGAATAGAATAGAACAGAACAGAATAGAACAGAATAGAACAGAACAGAATAGAATAGAATAGAATAGAATAGAACAGAATAGAATAGAATAGAATAGAATAGAACAGAACAGAATAGAATCGAACAGAATAGAATAGAATAGAATAGAACAGAATAGAACAGAATAGAATAGAATAGAATAGAATAGAACAGAACAGAATAGAATAGAACAGAATAGAATACAACAGAATAGAATAGAATAGAACAGAATAGAATAGAATAGAACAGAACAGAACAGGATAGAATAGAATAGAACAGAATAAAACAGAACAGAACAGAACAAAACAGAACAGAATAAAATAGAACAGGACAGAACAGATTAGAATAGATTAGAACAGAATAGAACATAACAGAATATAATAGAATAGAATAGAATAGAATAGAATAGAATAGAATCGAATCGAACAGAATAGAATACAATAGAACAGAATAGAATACAATAGAAGAGAATAGAATAGAACAGAACAGAAGAGATTAGAATAGAATAGAACAGGACAGAATAGAACCGAATAGAACAGAACTGAATAGAACAGAACACAACACAACAGAACAGAATAGAATAGAATAGAATAGAACAGAATAGAATAGAATGAAATAGAATAGAATAGAATAGAATAGAATAGAATAGAACAGAACAGAACAGAATAGAACAGAATAGAACAGAACAGAATAGAATAGAATAGAATAGAATAGAACAGAATAGAATAGAATAGAATAGAATAGAATAGAACAGAACAGAATAGAATCGAACAGAATAGAATAGAATAGAATAGAACAGAATAGAACAGAATAGAATAGAATAGAACAGAATAAAACAGAACAGAACAGAACAAAACAGAACAGAATAAAATAGAACAGGACAGAACAGAATAGAATAGATTAGAACAGAATAGAACAGAACAGAATAGAATAGAATATAATAGAATAGAATAGAATAGAATAGATCAGAACAGAAGAGAATCGAACAGAATAGAACAGAATAGAAAAGAATAGAACAGAATAGAATAGAATCGAACAGAATAGAGTAGAATAGAACAGAATAGAATAGAATAGAATTGAATAGAATAGAACAGAACAGAAGAGAATAGAATAGAATAGAACAGAACAGAATAGAACCGAATAGAACAGAAATGAATAGAACAGAACACAACACAACAGAACAGAATAGAATAGAATAGAATCGAAGAGAATAGAATAGAATAGAACAGAATAGAATAGAATAGAATAGAATAGAATAGAATAGAACAGAATAGAAGAGAATAGAATAGAATAGAACAGAACAGAATAGAACCTAATAGAACAGAACCGAATAGAACCGTACAGAAGTGAATAGAACAGAATAGAATAGAATGAAATAGAACACAGTAGAATAGAATAGTACAGAATAGAACAGATTAGAATAGAATAGAATAGAACAGAACAGAACAGAAAAAAATAGAACAGAAGAGAACAGAATAGAATAGAAAAGTGTAGAATAGAACAGATAAGAAGAGAACAGAATAGAATAGAATAGAACAGAACAGAATAGAACAGAATAGAATAGAATAGAACAGAACAGAACAGAACATAATCGAACAGAATAGAATAGAATAGAAAAGAATAGAACAGAATAGATTAGAATCGAACAGAATAGAAAAGAATAGAAGAGAATAGAAAAGAACAGAAGAGAATAGAATAGAACAGAATAGAATAGAACAGAATAGAATAGAATAGAACAGAATAGAATAGAATAGAACAGAACAGAACAGAATAGAATAGAATAGAACAGTATAAAACAGAACAGAACAGAACAAAACAGAACAGAATAAAATAGAACAGGACAGAACAAATTAGAATAGATTAGAACAGAATAGAACAGAATAGAATAGAATAGAATAGAATAGAATAGAATAGAATAGAATAGAATAGAATAGAATAGAATCGAACAGAATAGAATAGAATAGAACAGAATAGAATAGAATAGAATAGAATAGAATAGAATAGAACAGAACAGAAGAGAATAGAATAGAATAGAACAGAACAGAATAGAACCGAATAGAACAGAACTGAATAGAACAGAACACAACACAACAGAACAGAATAGAATAGAATAGAATAGAACAGAACCGAATAGAACTGAACAGAACTGAATAGAACAGAATAGAATAGAATGAAATAGAACACAGTAGAATAGAATAGTACAGAATAGAACAGATTAGAATAGAATAGAATAGAACAGAACAGAACAGAAAAAAATAGAACAGAAGAGAACAGCATAGAATAGAACAGAGTAGAACAGAACAGAACAGAACAGAACAGAATAGAATAGAATAGAACAGAACAGAATAGAACAGAATAGAATAGAATAGAACAGAAGAGAATAGAACAGAACAGAACAGAACATAATAGAACAGAATAGAATAGAATAGAACAGAATAGAATACAATAGAATAGAATAGAATAGAACAGAACATAAGAGAATAGAATAGAATAGAACAGAACAGAATAGAACCGAATAGAACAGAACTGAATAGAACAGAACACAACACAACAGAACAGAATAGAATAGTATAGAATAGAACAGAACAGAATAGAATAGAATAGAATAGAATAGAATAGAATAGAATAGAACAGAACAGAATAGAACAGAATAGAACAGAACAGAATAGAATAGAATAGAATAGAATAGAACAGAATAGAATAGAATAGAATAGAATAGAACAGAACAGAATAGAATCGAACAGAATAGAATAGAATAGAATAGAACAGAATAGAACAGAATAGAATAGAATAGAATAGAATAGAACAGAACAGAATAGAATAGAACAGAATAGAATACAACAGAATAGAATAGAATAGAACAGAATAGAATAGAATAGAACAGAACAGAACAGAATAGAATAGAATAGAACAGAATAAAACAGAACAGAACAGAACAAAACAGAACAGAATAAAATAGAACAGGACAGAACAGATTAGAATAGATTAGAACAGAATAGAACAGAACAGAATAGAATAGAATAGAATAGAATAGAATCGAACAGAATAGAATACAATAGAACAGAATAGAATACAATAGAATAGAATAGAATAGAACAGAACAGAAGAGATTAGAATAGAATAGAACAGGACAGAATAGAACCGAATAGAACAGAACTGAATAGAACAGAACACAACACAACAGAACAGAATAGAATAGAATAGAATAGAACAGAATAGAATAGAATGAAATAGAATAGAATAGAATAGAATAGAATAGAATTGAACAGAACAGAACAGAATAGAACAGAATAGAACAGAACAGAATAGAATAGAATAGAATAGAATAGAACAGAATAGAATAGAATAGAATAGAATAGAATAGAATAGAATAGAATAGAATAGAACAGAACAGAATAGAATCAAACAGAATAGAATAGAATAGAATAGAACAGAATAGAACAGAATAGAATAGAATAGAATAGAATAGAACAGAACAGAATAGAATAGAACAGAATAGAATACAACAGAATAGAATAGAATAGAACAGAATAGAATAGAATAGAACAGAACAGAACAGAATAGTATAGAATAGAACAGAATAAAACAGAACAGAACAGAACAAAACAGAACAGAATAAAATAGAACAGGACAGAACAGATTAGAATAGATTAGAACAGAATAGAACAGAACAGAATATAATAGAATAGAATAGAATAGAATAGAATAGAATAGAATAGAATCGAACAGAATAGAATACAATAGAACAGAATAGAATACAATAGAATAGAATAGAATAGAACAGAACAGAAGAGATTAGAATAGAATAGAACAGGACAGAATAGAACCGAATAGAACAGAACTGAATAGAACAGAAAGCAACACAACAGAACAGAATAGAATAGAATAGAATAGAATAGAACAGAATAGAATAGAATGAAATAGAACACAGTAGAATAGAATAGTACAGAATAGAACAGATTAGAATAGAATAGAATAGAACAGAACAGAACAGAACATAATCGAACAGAATAGAATAGAATAGAAAAGAATAGAACAGAATAGAATAGAATCGAACAGAATAGAAAAGAATAGAAGAGAATAGAAAAGAATAGAACAGAATAGAATAGAACAGAATAGAATAGAACAGAATAGAATAGAATAGAACAGAATAGAATAGAATAGAACAGAACAGAACAGAATAGAATAGAATAGAACAGAATAAAACAGAACAGAACAGAACAAAACAGAGCAGAATAAAATAGAACAGGACAGAACAAATTAGAATAGATTAGAACAGAATAGAACAGAATCGAATAGAATAGAATAGAATAGAATAGAATAGAATAGAATCGAACAGAATAGAATAGAATAGAACAGAATAGAATACAATAGAAAATAATAGAATAGAACAGAACAGAATAGAATAGAATAGAATAGAACAGAACAGAATAGAACCGAATAAAACAGAACAGAATAGAACAGAACACAACACAACAGAACAGAATAGAATAGAAGAGAATAGAACAGAACCGAATAGAACTGAACAGAACTGAAGAACAGAATAGAATAGAATGAAATAGAACACAGTAGAATAGAATAGTACAGAATAGAACAGAATAGAACAGAACAGAATAGAACAGAACAGAAGAGAATAGAATAGAATAGAACAGAACAGAATAGAACCGAATAGAACAGAACTGAATAGAACAGAACACAACACAACAGAACAGAATAGAATAGAATAGAATAGAACAGAACAGAATAGAATAGAATAGAATAGAATAGAATAGAATAGAATAGAATAGAATAGAACAGAACAGAATAGAACAGAATAGAACAGAACAGAATAGAATAGAATAGAATAGAATAGAACAGAATAGAATAGAATAGAATAGAATAGAATAGAACAGAACAAAATAGAATCGAACAGAATAGAATAGATTAGAATAGAACAGAATAGAACAGAATAGAATAGAATAGAATAGAATAGAATAGAATAGAACAGAACAGAATAGAATAGAACAGAATAGAATACAACAGAATAGAATAGAATAGAACAGAATAGAATAGAATAGAACAGAACAGAACAGAATAGAATAGAATAGAACAGAATAAAACAGAACAGAACAGAACAAAACAGAACAGAATAAAATAGAACAGGACAGAAGAGATTAGAATAGATTAGAACAGAATAGAACAGAACAGAATAGAATAGAATAGAATAGAATAGAATAGAATAGAATCGAACAGAATAGAATACAATAGAACAGAATAGAATACAATAGAATAGAATATAATAGAACAGAACAGAAGAGATTAGAATAGAATAGAACAGGACAGAATAGAACCGAATAGAACAGAACTGAATAGAACAGAACACAACACAACAGAACAGAATAGAATAGAATAGAATAGAACAGAATAGAATAGAATAGAATAGAATAGAATAGAATAGAATAGAACAGAACAGAATAGAATCAAACAGAATAGAATAGAATAGAATAGAACAGAATAGAACAGAATAGAATAGAATAGAATAGAACAGAACAGAATAGAATAGAACAGAATAGAATACAACAGAATAGAATAGAATAGAACAGAATAGAATAGAATAGAACAGAACAGAACAGAATAGTATAGAATAGAACAGAATAAAACAGAACAGAACAGAACAAAACAGAACAGAATAAAATAGAACAGGACAGAACAGATTAGAATAGATTACAACAGAATAGAACAGAACAGAATATAATAGAATAGAATAGAATAGAATAGAATAGAATCGAACAGAATAGAATACAATAGAACAGAATAGAATACAATAGAATAGAATAGAATAGAATAGAACAGAACAGAAGAGATTAGAATAGAATAGAACAGGACAGAATAGAACCGAATAGAACAGAACTGAATAGAACAGAACACAACACAACAGAACAGAATAGAATAGAATAGAATAGAACAGAATAGAATAGATTGAAATAGAACACAGTAGAATAGAATAGTACAGAATAGAACAGATTAGAATAGAATAGAATAGAACAGAACAGAACAGAACATAATCGAACAGAATAGAATAGAATAGAAAAGAATAGAACAGAATAGAATAGAATCGAACAGAATAGAAAAGAATAGAAGAGAATAGAAAAGAACAGAACAGAATAGAATAGAACAGAATAGAATAGAACAGAATAGAATAGAATAGAACAGAATAGAATAGAATAGAACAGAACAGAACAGAATAGAATAGAATAGAACAGAATAAAACAGAACAGAACAGAACAAAACAGAACAGAATAAAATAGAACAGGACAGAACAAATTAGAATAGATTAGAACAGAATAGAACAGAATAGAATAGAATAGAATAGAATAGAATAGAATAGAATAGAATCGAACAGAATAGAATAGAATAGAACAGAATAGAATACAATAGAAAATAATAGAATAGAACAGAACAGAATAGAATAGAATAGAATAGAACAGAACAGAATAGAACCGAATAAAACAGAACAGAATAGAACAGAACACAACACAACAGAACAGAATAGAATAGAAGAGAATAGAACAGAACCGAATAGAACTGAACAGAACTGAATAGAACAGAATAGAATAGAATGAAATAGAACACAGTAGAATAGAATACTACAGAATAGAACAGATTAGAATAGAATAGAATAGAACAGAACAGAACAGAAAAAAATAGAACAGAAGAGAACAGAATAGAATAGAACAGAGTAGAATAGAACAGAACAGAACAGAACAGAATAGAATAGAATAGAACAGAACAGAATAGAACAGAATAGAATAGAATAGAACAGAAGAGAATAGAACAGAACAGAACAGAATATAATCGAACAGAATAGAATAGAATAGAACAGAATAGAACAGAATAGAATAGGATCGAACAGAATAGAATAGAATAGAACAGAATAGAATAGAATAGAATAGAATAGAATAGAACAGAACAGAACAGAATAGAAGAGAATAAAATAGAATAGAACAGAATAGAATAGAATTGAACAGAATAGAATAGAATAGAACAGAATAGAACAGAATAGAACAGAACAGAATAGAACAGAACAGAAGAGAATAGAATAGAATAGAACAGACCAGAATAGAACCGAATAGAACAGAACTGAATAGAACAGAACACAACACAACAGAACAGAATAGAATAGAATAGAATAGAACAGAACAGAATAGAATAGAATAGAATAGAATAGAATAGAATAGAATAGAACAGAACAGAATAGAACAGAATAGAACAGAACAGAATAGAATAGAATAGAATAGAATAGAACAGAATAGAATAGAATAGAATAGAATAGAACAGAACAAAATAGAATCGAACAGAATAGAATAGAATAGAATAGAACAGAATAGAACAGAATAGAATAGAATAGAATAGAATAGAACAGAACAGAATAGAATAGAACAGAATAGAATACAACAGAATAGAATAGAATAGAACAGAATAGAATAGAATAGAACAGAACAGAACAGAATAGAATAGAATAGAACAGAATAAAACAGAACAGAACAGAACAAAACAGAACAGAATAAAATAGAACAGGACAGAACAGATTAGAATAGATTAGAACAGAATAGAACAGAACAGAATATAATAGAATAGAATAGAATAGAATAGAATAGAATAGAATCGAACAGAATAGAATACAATAGAACAGAATAGAATACAATAGAATAGAATATAATAGAACAGAACAGAAGAGATTAGAATAGAATAGAACAGGACAGAATAGAACCGAATAGAACAGAACTGAATAGAACAGAACACAACACAACAGAACAGAATAGAATAGAATAGAATAGAACAGAATAGAATAGAATAGAATAGAATAGAATAGAATAGAACAGAACAGAATAGAATCAAACAGAATAGAATAGAATAGAATAGAACAGAATAGAACAGAATAGAATAGAATAGAATAGAATAGAATAGAACAGAATAGAATAGAACAGAATAGAATACAACAGAATAGAATAGAATAGAACAGAATAGAATAGAATAGAACAGAACAGAACAGAATAGTATAGAATAGAACAGAATAAAACAGAACAGAACAGAACAAAACAGAACAGAATAAAATAGAACAGGACAGAACAGATTAGAATAGATTAGAACAGAATAGAACAGAACAGAATATAATAGAATAGAATAGAATAGAATAGAATAGAATCGAACAGAATAGAATACAATAGAACAGAATAGAATACAATAGAATAGAATAGAATAGAACAGAACAGAAGAGATTAGAATAGAATAGAACAGGACAGAATAGAACCGAATAGAACAGAACTGAATAGAACAGAACACAACACAACAGAACAGAATAGAATAGAATAGAATAGAACAGAATAGAATAGATTTAAATAGAACACAGTAGAATAGAATAGTACAGAATAGAACAGATTAGAATAGAATAGAATAGAACAGAACAGAACAGAACATAATCGAACAGAATAGAATAGAATAGAAAAGAATAGAACAGAATAGAATAGAATCGAACAGAATAGAAAAGAATAGAAGAGAATAGAAAAGAACAGAACAGAATAGAATAGAACAGAATAGAATAGAACAGAATAGAATAGAATAGAACAGAATAGAATAGAATAGAACAGAACAGAACAGAATAGAATAGAATAGAATAGAACAGAATAAAACAGAACAGAACAGAACAAAACAGAACAGAATAAAATAGAACAGGACAGAACAAATTAGAATAGATTAGAACAGAATAGAACAGAATAGAATAGAATAGAATAGAATAGAATAGAATAGAATAGAATAGAATAGAATAGAATAGAATAGAATAGAATCGAACAGAATAGAATAGAATAGAACAGAATAGAATAGAATAGAATAGAATAGAATAGAATAGAATAGAATAGAATAGAATAGAATAGAATAGAATAGAATAGAACAGAACAGAAGAGAATAGAATAGAATAGAACAGGACAGAATAGAACCGAATACAACAGAACTGAATAGAACAGAACACAACACAACAGAACAGAATAGAATAGAATAGAATAGAACAGAATAGAACAGAATGAAATAGAACACAGTAGAATAGAATAGTACAGAATAGAACAGATTAGAATAGAATAGAATAGAACAGAACAGAACAGAATAGAATAGAATAGAACAGAATAAAACAGAACAGAACAGAACAAAACAGAACAGAATAAAATAGAACAGGACAGAACAAATTAGAATAGATTAGAACAGAATAGAACAGAATAGAATAGAATAGAATAGAATAGAATAGAATAGAATAGAATAGAATAGAATAGAATCGAACAGAATAGAATAGAATAGAACAGAATAGAATAGAATAGAATAGAACAGAACAGAAGAGAATAGAATAGAATAGAATAGAAGAGAACAGAACAGAATAGAACCGAATAGAACAGAACTGAATAGAACAGAACACAACACAACAGAACAGAATAGAATAGAATAGAATAGAATAGAACAGAACCGAATAGAACTGAACAGAACTGAATAGAACAGAATAGAATAGAATGAAATAGAACACAGTAGAATAGAATAGTACAGAATAGAACAGAATAGAATAGAATAGAATAGAACAGAACAGAACAGAAAAAAATAGAACAGAAGAGAACAGCATAGAATAGAACAGAGTAGAACAGAACAGAACAGAACAGAACAGAATAGAATAGAATAGAACAGAAGAGAATAAACAGAACAGAACAGAACATAATCGAACAGAATAGAATAGAATAGAACAGAATAGAATACAATAGAATAGAATAGAATAGAACAGAACAGAAGAGAATAGAATAGAATAGAACAGAACAGAATAGAACCGAATAGAACAGAACTGAATAGAACAGAACACAACACAACAGAACAGAATAGAATAGAATAGAATAGAACAGAACAGAATAGAATAGAATAGAATAGAATAGAATAGAATAGAATAGAATAGAATAGAATAGAATAGAACAGAACAGAATAGAACAGAATAGAACAGAACAGAATAGAATAGAATAGAATAGAACAGAATAGAATAGAATAGAATAGAATAGAATAGAATAGAATAGAACAGAAAAAAATAGAATCGAACAGAATAGAATAGAATAGAATAGAACAGAATAGAACAGAATAGAATAGAATAGAATAGAATAGAACAGAACAGAATAGAATAGAACAGAATAGAAAACAACAGAATAGAATAGAATAGAACAGAATAGAATAGAATAGAACAGAACAGAACAGAATATAATAGAATAGAACAGAATAAAACAGAACAGAACAGAACAAAACAGAACAGAATAAAATAGAACAGGACAGAACAGATTAGAATAGATTAGAACAGAATAGAACAGAACAGAATAGAATAGAATAGAATAGAATAGAATAGAATAGAATCGAACAGAATAGAATACAATAGAACAGAATAGAATACAATAGAATAGAATAGAATAGAACAGAACAGAAGAGATTAGAATAGAATAGAACAGGACAGAATAGAACCGAATAGAACAGAACTGAATAGAACAGAACACAACACAACAGAACAGAATAGAATAGAATAGAACAGAACCGAATAGAACTGAACAGAACTGAATAGAACAGAATAGAATAGAATGAAATATAACACAGTAGAATAGAATAGTACAGAATAGAACAGATTAGAATAGAATAGAATAGAACAGAACAGAACAGAAAAAAATAGAACAGAAGAGAACAGAATAGAATAGAACAGAGTAGAATAAAACAGAACAGAACAGAACAGAATAGAATAGAAAAGAACAGAACAGAATAGAACAGAATAGAATAGAATAGAACAGAATGAATAGAACAGAACAGAGCAGAATATAATCGAAGAGAATAGAATAGAATAGAAAAGAATAGAACAGAATAGATTAGGATCGAACAGAATAGAATAGAATAGAACAGAATAGAATAGAATAGAATAGAATAGAACAGAACAGAACAGAATAGAAGAGAATAGAATAGAATAGAACAGAATAGAATAGAATCGAACAGAATAGAATAGAATAGAACAGAATAGAACAGAATAGAACAGAACAGAATAGAACAGAACACAACACAACAGAACAGAATGGAATAGAATAGAATAGAACAGAACAGAATAGAACAGTACAGAACTGAATAGAACAGAATAGAATAGAATAGATTAGAACAGAATAGAACACAATAGTATAGAATAGAATAGAATAGAACAGAACAGAACAGAATAGAATCGAACAGAATAGAATAGAATAGAACAGAATAGAACAGATTAGAATAGAAAAGAATAGAACAGAATAGAACAGAACAGAACAGAACAGAACAGAATAAAATAGAACAGGACAGAACAGAATAGAATAGACTAGAACAGAAGAGAACAGAATAGAATAGAATAGAATAGAATAGAACAGAACAGAACAGAATAGAATCGAACAGAATGGAATAGAATTGAACAGAGTAGAACACAATAGAATAGAATAGAACAGAACAGAAGAGAATAAAGAGAATAGATTAGAATACAATAGAATAAAACAGAATAGAACAGAATAGTACAGAACAGAATAGAATAGAATTGAATAGAAGAACAAATCAGAATAGAATAGATTAGAATAGAATAGAATAGAATAGAATAGAATAGAATAGAATAGAACAGAACAGAACAGAATAGAATAGAACAGAATAGAATAGAATAGAACAGAATAGAATAGAATAGAACAGAACAGAATAGAATAGAATAGAACAGAACAGAATAGAATAGAATAGAACAGAATAGAATAGAATAGAACAGAACAGAATAGAATAGAATAGAACAGAAAAGAATAGAATAGAACAGAATAGAATAGAATAGAACAGAATAAAATAGAATAGAACAGAATAAAACAGAACAGAACAGAACAAAACAGAACAGAATAAAATAGAACAGGACAGAACAGAATAGAATAGATTAGAACAGAATAGAACAGAACAGAATAGAATAGAATAGAATAGAATAGAATAGAATAGAATAGAATAGAATAGATAAGAACAGAAGAGAATCGAACAGAATAGAATAGAATAGAAAAGAATAGAACAGAATAGAATAGAATCGAACAGAATAGAATAGAATAGAACAGAATAGAATAGAATAGAATAGAATAGAATCGAACAGAATAGAATAGAATAGAACAGAATAGAATACAATAGAAAATAATAGAATAGAACAGAACAGAATAGAATAGAATAGAATAGAACAGAACAGAATAGAACCGAATAAAACAGAACAGAATAGAACAGAACACAACACAACAGAACAGAATAGAATAGAAGAGAATAGAACAGAACCGAATAGAACTGAACAGAACTGAATAGAACAGAATAGAATAGAATAAAATAGAACACAGTAGAATAGAATACTACAGAATAGAACAGATTAGAATAGAATAGAATAAAACAGAACAGAACAGAAAAAAATAGAACAGAAGAGAACAGAATAGAATAGAACAGAGTAGAATAGAACAGAACAGAACAGAACAGAATAGAATAGAATAGAACAGAACAGAATAGAACAGAATAGAATAGAATAGAACAGAAGAGAATAGAATAGAATAGAATAGAATAGAACAGAACAGAATAGAACCGAATAGAACAGAACTGAATAGAACAGAACACAACACAACAGAACAGAATAGAATAGAATAGAATAGAACAGAACCGAATAGAACTGAACAGAACTGAATAGAACAGAATAGAATAGAATGAAATAGAACACAGTAGAATAGAATAGTACAGAATAGAACAGAATAGAATAGAATAGAATAGAACAGAACAGAACAGAAAAAAATAGAACAGAAGAGAACAGCATAGAATAGAACAGAGTAGAACAGAACAGAACAGAACAGAACAGAATAGAATAGAATAGAACAGAACAGAATAGAACAGAATAGAATAGAATAGAACAGAAGAGAATAGAACAGAACAGAACAGAACATAATCGAACAGAATAGAATAGAATAGAACAGAACAGAATAGAACCGAATAGAACAGAACTGAATAGAACAGAACACAACACAACAGAACAGAATAGAATAGAATAGAATAGAACAGAACAGAACAGAATAGAATAGAATAGAATAGAATAGAATAGAATAGAATAGAATAGAATAGAATAGAATAGAATAGAACAGAACAGAATAGAACAGAATAGAACAGAACAGAATAGAATAGAATAGAATAGAATAGAACAGAATAGAATAGAATAGAATAGAATAGAATAGAATAGAATAGAATAGAATAGAATAGAACAGAACAAAATAGAATCGAACAGAATAGAATAGAATAGAATAGAACAGAATAGAACAGAATAGAATAGAATAGAATAGAATAGAACAGAACAGAATAGAATAGAACAGAATAGAATACAACAGAATAGAATAGAATAGAACAGAATAGAATAGAATAGAACAGAACAGAACAGAATAGAATAGAATAGAACAGAATAAAACAGAACAGAACAGAACAAAACAGAACAGAATAAAATAGAACAGGACAGAACAGATTAGAATAGATTAGAACAGAATAGAACAGAACAGAATAGAATAGAATAGAATAGAATAGAATAGAATCGAACAGAATAGAATACAATAGAACAGAATAGAATGCAATAGAATAGAATAGAATAGAACAGAACAGAAGAGATTAGAATAGAATAGAACAGGACAGAATAGAACCGAATAGAACAGAACTGAATAGAACAGAACACAAGACAACAGAACAGAATAGAATAGAATAGAATAGAACAGAATAGAATAGAATGAAATAGAACAGAGTAGAATAGAATAGTACAGAATAGAACAGATTAGAATAGAATAGAATAGAACAGAACAGAACAGAAAAAAATAGAACAGAAGAGAACAGAATAGAATAGAACAGAGTAGAATAGAACAGAACAGAACAGAACAGAATAGAATAGAAAAGAACAGAATAGAATAGAATCGAACAGAATAGAATAGAATAGAACAGAATAGAACAGAATAGAACAGAACAGAATAGAACAGAACACAACACAACAGAACAGAATGGAATAGAATAGAATAGAACAGAACCGAATAGAACAGTACAGAAGTGAATAGAACAGAATAGAATAGAATAGATTAGAACACAATAGAATAGAATAGAATAGAATAGAACAGATTAGAATAGAAAAGAATAGAACAGAACAGAACAGATCAGAACAGAATAGAATCGAACAGAATAGAATAGAATAGAACAGAATAGAACAGATTAGAATAGAAAAGAATAGAACAGAATAGAACAGAACAGAACAGAACAGAACAGAATAAAATAGAACAGGACAGAACAGAATAGAATAGATTAGAACAAAATAGAACACAATAGAATAGAATAGAATAGAACAGAATAGAATAGAATAGAACAGAACAGAACAGACTAGAATCGAACAGAATGGAATAGAATTGAACAGAATAGAACACAATAGAATAGAATAGAACAGAACAGAAGAGAATAAAGAGAATAGATTAGAATAAAATAGAATAAAACAGAATAGAACAGAATAGTACAGAACAGAATAGAATAGAATTGAATAGAAGAACAAATCAGAATAGAATAGATTAGAATAGAATAGAATAGAATAGAATAGAATAGAATAGAATAGAACAGAACAGAACAGAATAGAATAGAACAGAATAGAATAGAATAGAACAGAATAGAATAGAATAGAACAGAACAGAATAGAATAGAATAGAACAGAACAGAATAGAATAGAATAGAACAGAATAGAATAGAATAGAACAGAACAGAATAGAATAGAATAGAACAGAATAGAATAGAATAGAACAGAATAGAATAGAATAGAACAGAATAGAATAGAATAGAACAGAATAAAACAGAATAGAACAGAACAAAACAGAACAGAATAAAATAGAACAGGACAGAACAGAATAGAATAGATTAGAACAGAATAGAACAGAATAGAATAGAATAGAATAGAATAGAATAGAATAGATAAGAACAGAAGAGAATCGAACAGAATAGAATAGAATAGAAAAGAATAGAACAGAATAGAATAGAATCGAACAGAATAGAATAGAATAGAACAGAATAGAATAGAATAGAATAGAATAGAATCGAACAGAATAGAATAGAATAGAATAGAATAGAATAGAATCGAACAGAATAGAATAGAATAGAACAGAATAGAATACAATAGAAAATAATGGAATAGAACAAATCAGAAGAGAATAGAATAGAATAGAACACAACAGAATAGAACCGAATAGAACAGAACAGAATAGAACAGAACACAACACAACAGAACAGAATAGAATAGAATAGAATAGAACAGAACCGAATAGAAATGAACAGAACTGAATAGAACAGAATAGAATAGAATGAAATAGAACACAGTAGAATAGAATACTACAGAATAGAACAGATTAGAATAGAATAGAATAGAACAGAACAAAACAGAAAAAAATAGAACAGAAGAGAACAGAATAGAATAGAACAGAGTAGAATAGAACAGAACAGAACAGAACAGAATAGAATAGAATAGAACAGAACAGAATAGAACAGAATAGAATAGAATAGAATAGAACAGAAGAGAATAGAACAGAACAGAACAGAACATCATCGAACAGAATAGAATAGAATAGAAAAGAATAGAACAGAATAGAAGAGAATCGAACAGAATAGAAAAGAATAGAACAGAATAGAATAGAATAGAATAGAATAGAATTGAATAGAATAGAATAGAATATAACAGAACAGAATAGAATTGAACAGAATAGAATAGAATAGAATACATCAGAATAGAATAGAATCTAACAGAATAGAATATAATAGAACAGGATAGAACAGAATTGAACAGAACAGAATAGAACAGAACACAACACAACAGAACAGAATGGAATAGAATAGAATAGAACAGAACCGAATAGAACAGTACAGAAGTGAATAGAACAGAATAGAGTAGAATGGAATAGAACACAATAGAATAGAATAGAAGAGAAGAGAACAGATTAGAATAGAAAAGAATAGAACAGAACAGAACAGATCAGAACAGAATAGAATCGAACAGAATAGAATAGAATAGAACAGAATAGAACAGATTAGAATAGAAAAGAATAGAACAGAATAGAACAGAACAGAACAGAACAGAACAGAATAAAATAGAACAGGACAGAACAGAATAGAATAGATTAGAACAAAATAGAACACAATAGAATAGAATAGAATAGAACAGAATAGAATAGAATAGAACAGAACAGAACAGAATAGAATCGAACAGAATGGAATAGAATTGAACAGAATAGAACACAATAGAATAGAATAGAACAGAACAGAAGAGAATAAATAGAATAGATTAGAATACAATAGAATAAAACAGAATAGAACAGAATAGTACAGAACAGAATAGAATAGAATTGAATAGAAGAACAAATCAGAATAGAATAGATTAGAATAGAATAGAATAGAATAGAATAGAATAGAATAGAATAGAATAGAACAGAACAGAACAGAATAGAATAGAACAGAATAGAATAGAATAGAACAGAATAGAATAGAATAGAACAGAACAGAATAGAATAGAATAGAACAGAACAGAATAGAATAGAATAGAACAGAATAGAATAGAATAGAACAGAACAGAATAGAATAGAATAGAACAGAATAGAATAGAATAGAACAGAATAGAATAGAATAGAATAGAATAGAATAGAATAGAATAGAATAGAATAGAATAGAATAGAATCGAACAGAATAGAATAGAATAGAACAGAACAAAACAGAACAGAATAAAATAGAACAGGACAGAACAGAATAGAATAGATTAGAACAGAATAGAACAGAACAGAATAGAATAGAATAGAATAGAATAGAATAGAATAGAATAGAATAGAATAGAATAGATCAGAACAGAAGAGAATCGAACAGAATAGAATAGAATAGAAAAGAATAGAACAGAATAGAATAGAATCGAACAGAACAGAACAGAACAGAACAGAATAGAATAGAATAGAATAGAATAGAATAGAATAGAATCGAACAGAATAGAATAGAATAGAACAGAATAGAAAACAATAGATAATAATGGAATAGAACAGATCAGAAGAGAATAGAATAGAATAGAACACAACAGAATAGAACCGAATAGAACAGAATAGAATAGAATAGAACAGAACAGAACAGAATAGAATAGAATAGAATAGAATAAAACAGAACAGAACAGAACAAAACAGAACAGATTAAAATAGAACAGGATAGAACAGATTAGAATAGATTAGAACAGAATAGAACAGAACAGAATAAAATAGAATAGAATAGAACAGAAAAGAATAGAATAAAATAGAATAGAATAAATCAGAACAGAACAGAACAAAACAGAACAGATTAAAATAGAACAGGACAGAACAGATTAGAATAGATTAGAACAGAATAGAACAGAAGAGAATAGAATAGAATAGAATAGAATAGAATAGAATAGAATAGAATAGAATAGAATCGAACAGAATAGAATAGAATAGAACAGAATAGAATAGAATAGAATAGAACAGAACAGAAGAGAATAGAATAGAATAGAACAGAACAGAATAGAACCGAATAGAACAGAACTGAATAGAACAGAACACAACACAACAGAACAGAATAGAATAGAATAGAACAGAACCGAATAGAACTGAACAGAACTGAATAGAACAGAATAGAATAGAATGAAATAGAACACAGTAGAATAGAATAGTACAGAATAGAACAGATTAGAATAGAATAGAATAGAACAGAACAGAACAGAAAAAAATAGAACAGAAGAGAACAGAATAGAATAGAACAGAGTAGAATAGAACAGAACAGAACAGAACAGAATAGAATTGAATAGAATAGAATAGAATAGAATAGAATAGAATAGAATAGAATAGAATACATCAGAATAGAATAGAATCGAACAGAATAGAATATAATAGAACAGGATAGAACAGAATTGAACAGAACAGAATAGAACAGAACACAACACAACAGAACAGAACGGAATAGAATAAATAGAACAGAACCGAATAGAACAGTACAGAAGTGAATAGAACAGAATAGAGTAGAATGGAATAGAACACAATAGAATAGAGTAGAACAGAAGAGAACAGATTAGAATAGAAAAGAATAGAACAGAACAGAACAGAATAGAACAGAATAGAACAGAACACAACAGAACAGAATAGAATAGAATAGAATAGAACAGAATAGAATAGAATAGAATAGAATAGAATAGAATAGAATAGAATAGAATAGAATAGAATAGAATAGAATAGAATAGAACAGAACAGAATAGAACAGAATACAACAGAACAGAATAGAATAGAATAGAATAGAATAGAACAGAATAGAATAGAACAGAATAGAATAGGACAGAATAGAATAGAATAGAACAGAATAGAATAGAATAGAATAGAATAGAACAGAATAGAATAGAATAGAATAGAATAAAACAGAACAGAACAGAACAAAACAGAACAGAATAAAATAGAACAGGACAGAACAGATTAGAATAGATTAGAACAGAATAGAACAGAACAGAATAGAATAGAATAGAATAGAATAGAATAGAATAGAATAGAATAGAATAGAATAGAATCGATCAGAATAGAATAGAATAGAACAGAATAGAATAGAATAGAATAGAACAGAACAGAAGAGAATAGAATAGAATAGAACAGAACAGAATAGAACCGAATAGAACAGAACTGAATAGAACAGAACACAACACAACAGAACAGAATAGAATAGAATAGAATAGAACAGAACCGAATAGAACTGAACAAAACTGAATAGAACAGAATAGAATAGAATGTAATAGAACACAGTAGAATAGAATAGTACAGAATAGAACAGATTAGAATAGAATAGAATAGAACAGAACAGAACAGAAAAAAATAGAACAGAAGAGAACAGAATAGAATAGAACAGAGTAGAATAGAACAGAACAGAACAGAACAGAATAGAATAGAATAGAACAGAACAGAATAGAACAGAATAGAATAGAATAGAACAGAAGAGAATAGAACAGAACAGAACAGAATATAATCGAACAGAATAGAATAGAATAGAAAAGAATAGAACAGAATAGAATAGAATCGAACGGAATAGAATAGAACAGAACAGAATAGAATAGAATAGAACAGAACAGAATAGAATAGAATAGAACAGAACAGAATAGAATAGAATAGAACAGAATAGAATAGAATAGAACAGAACAGAATAGAATAGAATAGAACAGAATAGAACAGAATAGAATAGGATCGAACAGAACAGAATAGAATAGAACAGAATAGAATAGAATAGAATAGAATAGAATAGAATAGAATAGAACAGAACAGAACAGAATAGAAGAGAATAGAATAGAATAGAACAGAATAGAATAGAATCGAACAGAATAGAATAGAATAGAACAGAATAGAACAGAATAGAACAGAACAGAATAGAACAGAACACAACACAACAGAACAGAATGGAATAGAATAGAATAGAACAGAACCGAATAGAACAGTACAGAACTGAATAGAACAGAATAGAATAGAATAGATTAGAACAGAATAGAGCACAATAGAATAGAATAGAATAGAATAGAACAGAACAGAAGAGAATAGAATAGAATAGAACAGAACAGAAGAGAATAGAATAGAACAGAACTGAGTAGAACATAACACAACACAACAGAACAGAATAGAATAGAATAGAATAGAATAGAATAGAACAGAATAGAACAGAACAGAACTGAATAGAACAGAATAGAATAGAATGAAATAGAACACAGTAGAATAGAATTGTACAGAATAGAACAGATTAGAATAGAATAGAATAGAACAGAACAGAACAGAAAAAAATAGAACAGAAGAGAACAGAATAGAATAGAACAGAGTAGAATAGAACAGAACAGAACAGAACAGAATAGAATAGAATAGAACAGAACAGAATAGAACAGAATAGAATAGAATAGAACGGAAAAGAATAGAACAGAACAGAACAGAATATAACCGAACAGAATAGAATAGAATAGAAAAGAATAGAACAGAATAGAATAGGATCGAACAGAACAGAATAGAATAGAACAGAATAGAATAGAATAGAATAGAATAGAATAGAATAGAACAGAACAGAACAGAATAGAAGAGAATAGAATAGAATAGAACAGAATAGAATAGAATCGAACAGAATAGAATAGAATAGAACAGAATAGAACAGAATAGAACAGAACAGAATAGAACAGAACACAACACAACAGAACAGAATGGAATAGAATAGAATAGAACAGAACCGAATAGAACAGTACAGAACTGAATAGAACAGAATAGAATAGAATAGATTAGAACAGAATAGAGCACAATAGAATAGAATAGAATAGAATAGAACAGAACAGAAGAGAATAGAATAGAATAGAACAGAACAGAAGAGAATAGAATAGAACAGAACTGAGTAGAACATAACACAACACAACAGAACAGAATAGAATAGAATAGAATAGAATAGAATAGAACCGAATAGAACAGAACAGAACTGAATAGAACAGAATAGAATAGAATGAAATAGAACACAGTAGAATAGAATAGTACAGAATAGAACAGATTAGAATAGAATAGAATAGAACAGAACAGAAGAGAAAAAAATAGAACAGAAGGGAACAGAATAGAATAGAACAGAGTAGAATAGAACAGATCAGAAGAGAACAGAATAGAATAGAATAGAACAGAACAGAATAGAACAGAATAGAATAGAATAGAACAGAAGAGAATAGAACAGAACAGAACAGAACATCATCGAACAGAATAGAATAGAATAGAAAAGAATAGAACAGAATAGAATAGAATCGAACAGAATAGAAAAGAATAGAACAGAATAGAATAGAATAGAATAGAATAGAATAGAACAGAACAGAACAGAACATCATCGAACAGAATAGAATAGAATAGAAAAGAATAGAACAGAATAGAATAGAATCGAACAGAATAGAAAAGAATAGAACAGAATAGAATAGAATAGAATAGAATAGAATAGAATAGAATAGAATAGAACAGAACAGAACAGAATAGAATTGAACAGAATAGAATAGAATAGAATAGAATACATCAGAATAGAATAGAATCGAACAGAATAGAATATAATAGAACAGGATAGAACAGAATTGAACAGAACAGAATAGAACAGAACACAACACAACAGACCAGAATGGAATAGAATAGAACAGAACAGAATAGAATAGAATAGAATAGAATAGAATAGAATAGAATAGAATAGAATAGAACAGAACAGAATAGAACAGAATACAACAGAACAGAATAGAATAGAATAGAATAGAATAGAACAGAATAGAATAGAACAGAATAGAATAGAACAGAATAGAATAGAATAGAACAGAATAGAATAGAATAGAACAGAACAGAACAGAATAGAATAGAATAGAATAGAATAAAACAGAACAGAACAGAACAAAACAGAACAGAATAAAATAGAACAGGACAGAACAGATTAGAATAGATTAGAACAGAATAGAACAGAACAGAATAGAATAGAATAGAATAGAATAGAATCGATCAGAATAGAATAGAATAGAACAGAATAGAATAGAATAGAATAGAACAGAACAGAAGAGAATAGAATGGAATAGAACAGAACAGAATAGAACCGAATAGAACAGAACTGAATAGAACAGAACACAACACAACAGAACAGAATAGAATAGAATAGAATAGAACAGAACCGAATAGAACTGAACAGAACTGAATAGAACAGAATAGAATAGAATGTAATAGAACACAGTAGAATAGAATAGTACAGAATAGAACAGATTAGAATAGAATAGAATAGAACAGAACAGAACAGAATAGAATAGAAGAGAACAGAAGAGAATAGAACAGAACAGAGCAGAATATAATCGAACAGAATAGAATAGAATAGAAAAGAATAGAACAGAATAGAATAGGATCGAACAGAACAGAATAGAATAGAACAGAACAGAATAGAATAGAATAGAATGGAATAGAATAGAATAGAATAGAATAGAATAGAACAGAACAGAATAGAAGAGAATAGAATAGAATAGAACAGAATAGAATAGAATCGAACAGAATAGAATAGAATAGAACAGAATAGAACAGAATAGAACAGAACAGTATAGAACAGAACACAACACAACAGAACAGAATGGAATAGAATAGAATAGAACAGAACCGAATAGAACAGTACAGAACTGAATAGAACAGAATAGAATAGAATAGATTAGAACAGAATAGAACAGAACAGAATAGAATAGAATAGAATAGAATAGAATAGAATAGAATAGAATAGAATAGAATCGAACAGAATAGAATAGAATAGAACAGAATAGAATAGAATAGAATAGAACAGAACAGAAGAGAATAGAATAGAATAGAACAGAACAGAATAGAACCGAATAGAGCAGAACTGAATAGAACAGAACACAACACAACAGAACAGAATAGAATAGAATAGAACAGAAACGAATAGAACTGAACAGAACTGAATAGAACAGAATAGAATAGAATGAAATAGAACACAGTAGAATAGAATAGTACAGAATAGAACAGATTAGAATAGAATAGAATTGAACAGAACAGATCAGAAAAAAATAGAACAGAAGAGAACAGAATAGAATAGAACAGAGTAGAATAGAACAGAACAGAACAGAACAGAATAGAATAGAATAGAACAGAACAGAATAGAACAGAATAGAATAGAATAGAACAGAAGAGAATAGAACAGAGCAGAACAGAATATAACCGAACAGAATAGAATAGAATAGAAAAGAATAGAACAGAATAGAATAGGATCGAACAGAACAGAATAGAATAGAACAGAATAGAATAGAATAGAATAGAATAGAATAGAATAGAACAGAACAGAATAGAAGAGAATAGAATAGAATAGAACAGAATAGAATAGAATCGAACAGAATAGAATAGAATAGAACAGAATAGAACAGAATAGAACAGAACAGAATAGAACAGAACACAACACAACAGAACAGAATGGAATAGAATAGAATAGAACAGAACCGAATAGAACAGTACAGAACTGAATAGAACAGAATAGAATAGAATAGATTAGAACAGAATAGAACACAATAGAATAGAATAGAACAGAACAGAAGAGAATAGAATAGAATAGAACAGAACAGAATAGAACCGAATAGAACAGAACTGAGTAGAACATAACACAACACAACAGAACAGAATAGAATAGAATAGAATAGAATAGAACCGAATAGAACAGAACAGAACTGAATAGAACAGAATAGAATAGAATGAAATATAACACAGTAGAATAGAATAGTACAGAATAGAACAGATTAGAATAGAATAGAATAGAACAGAACAGAACAGAAAAAAATAGAACAGAAGAGAACAGAATAGAATACAACAGAGTAGAATAGAACAGATCAGAAGAGAACAGAATAGAATAGAATAGAACAGAACAGAATAGAACAGAATAGAATAGAATAGAACAGAAAAGAATAGAACAGAATAGAATAGGATCGAACAGAATAGAATAGAATAGAACAGAATAGAATAGAATAGAATAGAATAGAATAGAATAGAATAGAATAGAATAGAATAGAACAGGACAGAACAGAATAGAATCGAACAGAATAGAAGAGAACAGATTCGAATAGAATCTTCAGAATAGAATAGAATAGAACAGAATAGAACAGAATAGAACAGAACAGAATAGAACAGAACACAACACAACAGAACAGAATGGAATAGAATAGAATAGAACAGAACCGAATAGAACAGTACAGAACTGAATAGAACAGAATAGAATAGAATAGATTAGAACAGAATAGAACACAATAGAATAGAATAGAATAGAATAGAACAGAACAGAAGAGAATAGAATAGAATAGAACAGAACAGAATAGAACCGAATAGAACAGAACTGAATAGAACAGAACACAACACAACAGAACAGAATAGAATAGAATAGAATAGAATAGAACCGAATAGAACAGAACAGAACTGAATAGAACAGAATAGAATAGAATGAAATAGAAGTAGAATAGAATAGTACAGAATAGAACAGATTAGAATAGAATAGAATAGAACAGTACAGAACAGAAAAAAATAGAACAGAAGAGAACAAAATAGAATAGATCAGAGTAGAATAGAACAGATCAGAAGAGAACAGAATAGAATAGAATAGAACAGAACAGAATAGAACAGAATAGAATAGAATAGAAGAGAAGAGAATAGAACAGAACAGAACAGAACATCATCGAACAGAATAGAATAGAATAGAAAAGAATAGAACAGAATAGAATAGAATCGAACAGAATAGAAAAGAATCGAACAGAATAGAATAGAATAGAATAGAATAGAATAGAATAGAATAGAATAGAATAGAACAGAACAGAACAGAATAGAATTGAACAGAATAGAATAGAATAGAATAGAATACATCAGAATAGAATAGAATCGAACAGAATAGAATAGAATAGAACAGGATAGAACAGACTTGAACAGAACAGAATAGAATAGAACACAACACAACAGAACAGAATGGAATAGAATAGAATAGAACAGAACCGAATAGAACTGAACAGCAGTGAATAGAACAGAATAGAATAGAATGAAATAGAACACAGTAGAATAGAATAGTACAGAATAGAACAGATTAGAATAGAATAGAATAGAACAGAACAGAACAGAAAAAAAATAGAACAGAAGAGAACAGAATAGAATAGAACAGAGTAGAATAGAACAGAGCAGAACAGAACAGAACAGAATAGAATAGAATAGAACAGAACAGAATAGAACAGAATAGAATAGAATCGAACAGAAGAGAATAGAACAGAACAGAACAGAACATAATCGAACAGAATAGAATAGAATAGAAAAGAATAGAACAGAATAGAATAGAATCGAACAGAATACAAAAGAATAGAACAGAATAGAATAGAATAGAATAGAATAGAATAGAATAGAATAGAACAGAACAGAACAGAATAGAATTGAACAGAATAGAATAGAATAGAATAGAATACATCAGAATAGAATAGAATCGAACAGAATAGAATAGAATAGAACAGAAGAGAATAGAACAGAACAGAACAGAATATAATCGAACTGAATAGAATAGAATAGAAAAGAATAGAACAGAATAGAATAGGATCGAACAGAATAGAATAGAATAGAACAGAATAGAATAGAATAGAATAGAATAGAATAGAATAGAATAGAATAGAATAGAACAGAACAGAACGGAATAGAAGAGAATAGAATAGAATAGAACAGAATAGAATAGAATCGAACAGAATTGAATAGAATAGAACAGAATAGAACAGAATAGAACAGAACAGAATAGAACAGAACACAACACAACAGAACAGAATGGAATAGAATAGAGTAGAACAGAACCGAATAGAACAGTACAGAACTGAATAGAACAGAATAGATTAGAATAGATTAGAAAAGAATAGAACACAATAGAATAGAATAGAATAGAATAGAAGAGAACAGAATAGAATAGAATAGAATAGAATACATCAGAATAGAATAGAATCGAACAGAATAGAATAGAATAGAACAGGATAGAACAGAATTGAACAGAACAGAATACAACAGAACACAAGACAACAGAACAGAATGGAATAGAACAGAATAGAACAGAACCGAATAGAACATTACAGAAGTGAATAGAACAGAATAGAGTAGAATGGAATAGAACACAATAGAATAGAATAGAACAGAAGAGAACAGATTAGAATAGAAAAGAATAGAACAGAACAGAACAGAATAGAATAGAATAGAACAGAACAGAACAGAACAGAATAGAATAGAATAGAATAGAATAAATCAGAACAGAACAGAACAAAACAGAACAGAATAAAATAGAACAGGACAGAATAGATTAGAACAGAATAGAACAGAACAGAATAGAATAGAATAGAATAGAATAGAACAGAACAGAACAGAAAAAAATAGAACAGAAGAGAACAGAATAGAATAGAACAGAGTAGAATAGAACAGAACAGAACAGAACAGAATAGAATAGAATAGAACAGAACAAAATAGAACAGAATAGAATAGAACAGAACAGAAGAGAATAGAACAGAACAGAACAGAATATAATCGAACAGAATAGAATAGAATAGAAAAGAATAGAACAGAATAGAATAGAATCGAACAGAATAGAATAGAACAGAACAGAATAGAATAGAATAGAACAGAACAGAATAGAATAGAATAGAATAGAACAGAATAGAATAGAATAGAACAGAATAGAATAGAATAGAACAGAACAGAATAGAATAGAATAGAACAGAACAGAATAGAATAGAACAGAATAGAATAGAATAGAACAGAATAGAATAGAATAGAACAGAATAAAACAGAACAGAACAGAACAAAACAGAACAGAATAAAATAGAACAGGACAGAACAGAATAGAATAGATTAGAACAGAATAGAACAGAATAGAATAGAATAGAATAGAATAGATCAGAACAGAAGAGAATCGAACAGAATAGAATAGAATAGAAAAGAATAGAACAGAATAGAATAGAATCGAACAGAATAGAATAGAATAGAACAGAATAGAATAGAATAGATCAGAACAGAAGAGAATCGAACAGAATAGAATAGAATAGAAAAGAATAGAACAGAATAGAATAGAATCGAACAGAATAGAATAGAATAGAACAGAATAGAATAGAATAGAACAGAATAGAATACAATAGAATAGAATAGAATAGAACAGAACAGAAGAGAATAGAATAGAATAGAACAGAACAGAATAGAACCGAATAGAACAGAACTGAATAGAACAGAACACAACACAACAGAACAGAATAGAATAGAATAGAATAGAACAGAACCGAATAGAACTGAACAGAACTGAATAGAACAGAATAGAATAGAATGAAATAGAACACAGTAGAATAGAATAGTACAGAATAGAACAGATTAGAATAGAATAGAATAGAACAGAACAGAACAGAAAAAAATAGAACAGATGAGAACAGAATAGAATAGAACTGAGTAGAATAGAACAGATCAGAAGAGAACAGAATAGAATAGAATAAAACAGAACAGAATAGAACAGAATAGAATAGAATAGAACAGGAGAAAATAGAACAGAACAGAACAGAACATAATCGAACAGAATAGAATAGAATAGAAAGGAATAGAACAGAATAGAATAGAATCGAACAGAATAGAAAAGAATAGAACAGAATAGAATAGAATAGAATAGAATAGAATAGAATAGAATAGAATAGAAGAGAATAGAACAGAACAGAACAGAATAGAATTGAACAGAATAGAATAGAATAGAATAGAATACATCAGAATAGAATAGAATCGAACAGAATAGAATAGAATAGATCAGGATAGAACAGAATTGAACAGAACAGAAAAGAACAGAACACAACACAACAGAACAGAATGGAATAGAATAGAATAGAACAGAACCGAATAGAACAGTACAGAAATGAATAGAACAGAATAGAGTAGAATGGAATAGAATACAATAGAATAGAATAGAACAGAAGAGAACATATTAGAATAGAAAAGAATAGAACAGAACAGAACAGAATAGAACAGAATAGAACAGAACACAACACAACAGAACAGAATAGAATAGCATAGAATAGAATAGAACAGAACAGAACAGAACAGAACAGAATAGAATAGAATAGAATAGAATAGAATAGAATAGAATAGAATAGAATAGAATAGAACAGAACAGAATAGAACAGAATAGAACAGAACAGAATAGAATAGAATAGAACAGAACAGAATAGAATAGAATAGAATAGAATAGAATCGAACAGAATAGAATAGAATAGAACAGAATAGAACAGAATAGAATAGAATAGAATAGAATAGAATAGAATAGAATAGAATAGAATAGAATAGAATAGAATAGAATAGAATAGAACAGAATAGAATAGAACAGAATAGAATAGAACAGAATAGAATAGAATAGAACAGAATAGAATAGAATAGAACAGAACAGAACAGAACAGAATAGAATAGAATAGAATAGAATAGAATAAAACAGAACAGAACAGAACAAAACAGAACAGAATAAAATAGAACAGGACAGAACAGATTAGAATAGATTAGAACAGAATAGAACAGAATAGAATAGAATAGAATAGAATAGAAGAGAATAGAATAGAATAGAATAGAATAGAATAGAATAGAATAGAATCGAACAGAATAGAATAGAATAGAACAGAATAGAGTAGAATAGAATAGAACAGAACAGAAGAGAATAGAATAGAATAGAACAGAACAGAATAGAACCGAAGAGAACAGAACTGAATAGAACAGAACACAACACAACACAACAGAACAGAATAGAATAGCATAGAATAGAATAGAACCGAATAGAACAGAACAGAACTGAATAGAACAGAATAGAATAGAATGAAATAGAACACAGTAGAATAGAATAGTACAGGATAGAACAGATTAGAATAGAATAGAATAGAACAGAACAGAACAGAAAAAAATAGAACAGATGAGAACAGAATAGAATAGAACTGAGTAGAATAGAACAGATCAGAAGAGAACAGAATAGAATAGAATAAAACAGAACAGAATAGAACAGAATAGAATAGAATAGAACAGGAGAAAATAGAACAGAACAGAACAGAACATAATCGAACAGAATAGAATAGAATAGAAAAGAATAGAACAGAATAGAATAGAATCGAACAGAATAGAAAAGAATAGAACAGAATAGAATAGAATAGAATAAAATAGAATAGAATAGAATAGAACAGAACAGAACAGAATAGAATTGAACAGAACAGAATAGAATAGAATAGAATACATCAGAATAGAATAGAATAGATCAGGATAGAACAGAATTGAACAGAACAGAATAGAACAGAACACAACACAACAGAACAGAATGGAATAGAATAGAATAGAACAGAACCGAATAGAACAGTACAGAAATGAATAGAACAGAATAGAGTAGAATGGAATAGAACACAATAGAATAGAATAGAACATAAGAGAACAGATTAGAATAGAAAAGAATAGAACAGAAGAGAACAGAATAGAACAGAATAGAACAGAACACAACACAACAGAACAGAACAGAATAGAATAGAATAGAACAGAACAGAACAGAATAGAATAGAATAGAATAGAATAGAATAGAATAGAATAGAATAGAATAGAACAGAACAGAATAGAACAGAATAGAACAGAGCAGAATAGAATAGAATAGAATAGAATAGAATAGAATAGAATAGAACAGAACAGAATAGAATCGAACAGAATAGAATAGAATAGAACAGAATAGAACAGAATAGAATAGAATAGAATAGAATAGAGTAGAATAGAATAGAATAGAATAGAATAGAACAGAACAGAATAGAATAGAACAGAATAGAATAGAACAGAATAGAATAGAATAGAACAGAATAGAATAGAATAGAACAGAACAGAACAGAATAGAATAGAATAGAATAGAATAAAACAGAACAGAACAGAACAAAACAGAACAGAATAAAATAGAACAGGACAGAACAGATTAGAATAGATTAGAACAGAATAGAACAGAATAGAATAGAATAGAATAGAATAGAATAGAATAGAATAGAATAGAATAGAATCGAACAGAATAGAATAGAATAGAACAGAATAGAATAGAATAGAATAGAACAGAACAGAAGAGAATAGAATAGAATAGAACAGAACAGAATAGAACCGAATAGAACAGAACTGAATAGAACAGAACACAACACAACAGAACAGAATAGAATAGAATAGAATAGAATAGAATAGAACAGAACCGAATAGAACTGAACAGAACTGAATAGAACAGAATAGAATAGAATGTAATAGAACACAGTAGAATAGAATAGTACAGAATAGAACAGATTAGAATAGAATAGAATAGAACAGAACAGAACAGAAAAAAATAGAACAGAAGAGAACAGAATAGAATAGAACAGAGTAGAATAGAACAGAACAGAACAGAACAGAATAGAATAGAATAGAACAGAACAGAATAGAACAGAATAGAATAGAATAGAACAGAAGAGAATAGAACAGAACAGAACAGAATATAATCGAACAGAATAGAATAGAATAGAAAAGAATAGAACAGAATAGAATAGGATCGAACAGAATAGAATAGAATAGAACAGAATAGAATAGAATAGAATAGAATAGAATAGAATCGAATAGAATAGAACAGAACAGAACAGAATAGAAGAGAATAGAATAGAACAGAATAGAATAGAATCGAACAGAATAGAATAGAATAGAACAGAATAGAACAGAATAGAACAGAACAGAAGAACAGAACACAACACAACAGAACAGAATGGAATAGAATAGAATAGAACAGAACCGAATAGAACAGTACAGAACTGAATAGAACAGAATAGAATAGAATAGATTAGAACAGAATAGAACACCATAGAATAGAATAGAATAGAATAGAATAGAATAGAACAGAACAGAATAGAATAGAATAGAATAGAATACATCAGAATAGAATAGAATCGAACAGAATAGAATAGAATAGAACAGGATAGAACAGAATTGAACAGAACAGAATACAACAGAACACAACACAACAGAACAGAATGGAATAGAATAGAATAGAACAGAACCGAATAGAACAGTACAGAAGTGAATAGAACAGAATAGAGTAGAATGGAATAGAACACAATAGAATAGAATAGAACAGTAGAGATCAGATTAGAATAGAAAAGAATAGAACAGAAGAGAACAGAATAGAACAGAATAGAACAGAACACAACACAACAGAACAGAATAGAATAGAATAGAATAGAACAGAATAGAATAGAATAGAATAGAATAGAACAGAACAGAATAGAATAGAACAGAATAGAATAGAACAGAATAGAATAGAATAGAACAGAATAGAATAGAATAGAACAGAACAGAACAGAATAGAATAGAATAGAATAGAATAAAACAGAACAGAACAGAACAAAACAGAAAAGAATAAAATAGAACAGGACAGAACAGATTAGAATAGATTAGAACAGAATAGAACAGAATAGAATAGAATAGAATAGAATAGAATAGAATAGAATAGAATAGAATAGAATAGAATAGAATAGAATAGAACAGAATAGAATAGAATCGAACAGAATAGAATAGAATAGAACAGCATAGAACAGAATAGAACAGAACAGAATAGAACAGAACACAACACAACAGAACAGAATGGAATAGAATAGAGTAGAACAGAACCGAATAGAACAGTACAGAACTGAATAGAACAGAATAGATTAGAATAGATTAGAACAGAATAGAACACAATAGAATAGAATAGAATAGAATAGAACAGAACAGAATAGAATAGAATAGAATAGAATACATCAGAATAGAATAGAATCGAACAGAATAGAATAGAATAGAACAGGATAGAACAGAATTGAACAGAACAGAATACAACAGAACACAAGACAACAGAACAGAATGGAATAGAATAGAATAGAACAGAACCGAATAGAACATTACAGAAGTGAATAGAACAGAATAGAGTAGAATGGAATAGAACACAATAGAATAGAATAGAACAGAAGAGAACAGATTAGAATAGAAAAGAATAGAACAGAACAGAACAGAACAGAATAGAATGGAATAGAACAGAACAGAACAGAACAGAATAGAATAGAATAGAATAGAATAAAACAGAACAGAACAGAACAAAACAGAACAGAATAAAATAGAACAGGACAGAACAGATTAGAATAGATTAGAACAGAATAGAACAGAACAGAATAGAATAGAATAGAATAGAATAGAATAGAACAGAACAGAACAGAAAAAAATAGAACAGAAAAGAACAGAATAGAATAGAACAGAGTAGAATAGAACAGAACAGAACAGAACAGAATAGAATATAATAGAACAGAACAGAATAGAACAGAATAGAATAGAATAGAACAGAAGAGAATAGAACAGAACAGAACAGAATATAATCGAACAGAATAGAATAGAATAGAAAAGAATAGAACAGAATAGAATAGAATCGAACAGAATAGAATAGAACAGAACAGAATAGAATAGAATAGAACAGAACAGAATAGAATAGAATAGAACAGAACAGAATAGAATAGAATAGAACAGAATAGAATAGAATAGAACAGAACAGAATAGAATAGAATAGAACAGAATAGAATAGAATAGAACAGAATAGAATAGAATAGAACAGAATAGAATAGAATAGAACAGAATAGAACAGAATAGAATAGAATAGAATAGAATAGATCAGAACAGAAGAGAATCGAACAGAATAGAATAGAATAGAAAAGAATAGAACAGAATAGAATAGAATCGAACAGAATAGAATAGAATAGAACAGAATAGAATAGAATAGAATAGAATAGAATAGAATAGAATAGAATCGAACAGAATAGAATACAATAGAACAGAATAGAATACAATAGAATAGAATAGAATAGAACAGAACAGAAGAGAATAGAATAGAATAGAACAGAACAGAATAGAACCGAATAGAACAGAACTGAATAGAACAGAACACAACACAACAGAACAGAATAGAATAGAATAGAATAGAATAGAACAGAACCGAATAGAACTGAACAGAACTGAATAGAACAGAATAGAATAGAATGAAATAGAACACAGTAGAATAGAAATGTACAGAATAGAACAGATTAGAATAGAACAGAATGGAACAGAACAGAACAGAAAAAAATAGAACAGAAGAGAACAGAATAGAATAGAACAGAGTAGAATAGAACAGAAAAGAACAGAACAGAATAGAATAGAATAGAACAGAACAGAATAGAACAGAATAGAATAGAATAGAACAGAAGAGAATAGAACAGAACAGAACAGAATATCATCGAACAGAATAGAATAGAATAGAAAAGAATAGAACAGACTAGAATAGGATCGAACAGAATAGAATAGAATAGAACAGAATAGAATAGAATAGAATAGAATAGAATAGAATAGAATAGAATAGAATAGAACAGAACAGAACAGAATAGAAGAGAATAGAATAGAATAGAACAGAATAGAATAGAATCGAACAGAATAGAATAGAATAGAACAGAATAGAACAGAATAGAACAGAATAGAACAGAACAGAATAGAACAGAACACAACACAACAGAACAGAATGGAATAGAATAGAATAGAACAGAACCGAATAGAACAGTACAGAACTGAATAGAACAGAATAGAATAGAATAGATTAGAACAGAATAGAACACAATAGAAAAGAATAGAATAGAATAGAACAGAACAGAAGAGACTAGAATAGAATAGAACAGAACAGAATAGAACCGAATAGAACAGAACTGAATAGAACAGAACACAACACAACAGAACAGAATAGAATAGAATAGAACCGAATAGAACAGAACAGAACTGAATAGAACAGAATAGAATAGAATGAAATAGAACACAGTAGAATAGAATAGTACAGAATAGAACAGATTAGAATAGAATAGAATAGAACAGAACAGAACAGAAAAAAATAGAACAGATGAGAACAGAATAGAATAGAACTGAGTAGAATAGAACAGATCAGAAGAGAACAGAGTAGAATAGAATAAAACAGAACAGAATAGAACAGAATAGAATAGAATAGAACAGGAGAAAATAGAACAGAACAGAACAGAACATAATCGAACAGAATAGAATAGAATAGAAAAGAATAGAACAGAATAGAATAGAATCGAACAGAATAGAAAAGAATAGAACAGAATAGAATAGAATAGAATAGAATAGAATAGAATAGAATAGAATTGAACAGAATAGAATAGAATAGAATAGAATACATCAGAATAGAATAGAATAGATCAGGATAGAACAGAATTGAACAGAACAGAATAGAACAGAACACAACACAACAGAACAGAATGGAAGAGAATAGAATAGAACAGAACCGAATAGAACAGTACAGAAACGAATAGAACAGAATAGAGTAGAATGGAATAGAACACAATAGAATAGAATAGAACAGAAGAGAACAGATTAGAATAGAAAAGAATAGAACAGAACAGAACAGAATAGAACAAAATAGAACAGAGCACAACACAACAGAACAGAATAGAATAGAATAGAATAGAACAGAGTAGAATATAATAGAATAGAATAGAATAGAATAGAATAGAATAGAACAGAACAGAATAGAACAGAATAGAACAGAACATAATAGAATAGAATAGAATAGAAGAGAAGAGAACAGAATAGAATAGAATAGAATAGAATAGAATAGAATAGAATAGAATAGAATAGAACAGAACAGAATAGAACAGAATAGAACAGAACAGAATAGAATAGAATAGAATACAATAGAACAGAATAGAATAGAATAGAATAGAATAGAATAGAACAGAACAGAATAGAATAGAATAGAACAGAATAGAACAGAATAGAATAGAATAGAATAGAATAGAATAGAATAGAATAGAATAGAACAGAACAGAATAGAATAGAACAGAATAGAATAGAACAGAATAGAATAGAATAGAACAGAATAGAATAGAATAGAACAGAACAGAACAGAACAGAATAGAATAGAATAGAATAGAATAAAACAGAACAGAACAGAACAAAACAGAACAGAATAAAATAGAACAGGACAGAACAGATTAGAATAGATTAGAACAGAATAGAACAGAACAGAATAGAATAGAATAGAATAGAATAGAATAGAATAGAATAGAATAGAATAGAATAGAATCGAACAGAATAGAATAGAATAGAACAGAATAGAATAGAATAGAATAGAACAGAACAGAAGAGAATAGAATAGAATAGAACAGAACAGAATAGAACCGAATAGAACAGAACTGAATAGAACAGAACACAACACAACAGAACAGAATAGAATAGAATAGAATAGAACAGAACCGAATAGAACTGAACAGAACTGAATAGAACAGAATAGAAGAGAATGTAATAGAACACAGTAGAATAGAATAGTACAGAATAGAACAGATTAGAATAGAATAGAATAGAACAGAACAGAACAGAAAAAAATAGAACAGAAGAGAACAGAATAGAATAGAACAGAGTAGAATAGAACAGAACAGAACAGAACAGAATAGAAAAGAATAGAACAGAACAGAATAGAACAGAATAGAATAGAATAGAACAGAAGAGAATAGAACAGAACAGAACAGAATATAATCGAACAGAACAGAATAGAATAGAAAAGAATAGAACAGAATAGAATAGGATCGAATAGAATAGAATAGAATAGAACAGAACAGAACAGAATAGAAGAGAATAGAATAGAATAGAACAGAATAGAATAGAATCGAACAGAATAGAATAGAATAGAACAGAATAGAACAGAATAGAACAGAACAGAATAGAACAGAACACAACACAACACAACAGAATGGAATAGAATAGAATAGAACAGAACCGAATAGAACAGTACAGAACTGAATAGAACAGAATAGAATAGAATAGATTAGAACAGAATAGAACACCATAGAATAGAATAGAATAGAATAGAATAGAATAGAATAGAACAGAACAGAAAAGAATAGAATAGAATAGAATAGAATACATCAGAATAGAATAGAATCGAACAGAATAGAATAGAATAGAACAGGATAGAACAGAATTGAACAGAACAGAATACAACAGAACACAACACAACAGAACAGAATGGAATAGAATAGAATAGAACAGAACCGAATAGAACAGTACAGAAGTGAATAGAACAGAATAGAGTAGAATGGAATAGAACACAATAGAATAGAATAGAACAGTAGAGAACAGATTAGAATAGAAAAGAATAGAACAGAACAGAAAGAATAGAATAGAATAGAACAGAACAGAACAGAATAGAATAGAATAGAATAGAACAAAGCAGAACAGAACAGAACAAAACAGAACAGAATAAAATAGAACAGGACAGAACAGATTAGAATAGATTAGAACAGAATAGAACAGTACAGAATAGAATAGAATAGAATAGAATAGAACAGAATAGAATAGAATAGAATAGAATAGAATAGAATAGAACAGAACAGAATAGAATCGAACAGAATAGAATAGAATAGAACAGATTGAACAGAATAGAATAGAATAGAATAGAATAGAATAGAATAGAATAGAATAGAATAGAATAGAATAGAACAGAACAGAATAGAATAGAACAGAATAGAATAGAACAGAATAGAATAAAATAGAACAGAATAGAATAGAATAGAACAGAACAGAACAGAATAGAATAGAATAGAATAGAATAAAACAGAACAGAACAGAACAAAATAGAAAAGAATAAAATAGAACAGGACAGAACAGATTAGAATAGATTAGAACAGAATAGAACAGAATAGAATAGAATAGAATAGAATAGAATAGAATAGAATAGAATAGAATAGAATAGAATCGAACAGAATAGAATAGAATAGAACAGAATAGAATAGAATAGAATAGAACAGAATAGAATAGAATAGAATAGAACAGAACAGAAGAAAATAGAATAGAATAGAACAGAACAGAATAGAACCGAATAGAACAGAACTGAATAGAACAGAACACAACACAACAGAACAGAATAGAATAGAATAGAATAGAACAGAACCGAATAGAACTGAACAGAACTGAATAGAACAGAATAGAATAGAATGTAATAGAAGACAGTAGAATAGAATAGTACAGAATAGAACAGATTAGAATAGAATAGAATAGAACAGAACACAACAGAAAAAAATAGAACAGAAGAGAACAGAATAGAACAGAACAGAGTAGAATGGAACAGAACAGAACAGAACAGAATAGAATAGAATAGAACAGAACAGAATAGAACAGAATAGAATAGAATAGAATAGAACAGAATAGAACAGAACAGAACAGAATATAATCGAACAGAATAGAATAGAATAGAAAAGAATAGAACAGAATAGAATAGAATCGAACAGAATAGAATAGAACAGAACAGAATAGAATAGAATAGAACAGAACAGAACAGAATAGAATAGAATAGAACAGAACAGAATAGAATAGAATAGAACAGAATAGAATAGAATAGAACAGAACAGAATAGAATAGAATAGAACAGAATAGAATAGAATAGAACAGAATAGAATAGAATAGAACAGAATAGAATAGAATAGAGCAGAATAAAACAGAACAGAACAGAACAAAACAGAACAGAATAAAATAGAACAGGACAGAACAGAATAGAATAGATTAGAACAGAATAGAACAGAACAGAATAGAATAGAATTGAATAGATCAGAACAGAAGAGAATCGAACAGAATAGAATAGAATAGAAAAGAATAGAACAGAATAGAATAGAATCGAACAGAATAGAATAGAATAGAACAGAATAGAATAGAATAGAATAGAATAGAATAGAATAGAATAGAATCGAACAAAATAGAATAGAATAGAACAGAATAGAATACAATAGAATAGAATAGAATAGAACAGAACAGAAAAGAATAGAATAGAATAGAACAGAACAGAATAGAACCGAATAGAACAGAACTGAATAGAACAGAACACAACACAACAGAACAGAATAGAATAGAATAGAATAGAACAGAAACGAATAGAACTGAACAGAACTGAATAGAACAGAATAGAATAGAATGAAATAGAACACAGTAGAATAGAATAGTACAGAATAGAACAGATTAGAATAGAATAGAATAGAACAGAACAGAACAGAAAAAAATAGAACAGGAGAGAACAGAATAGAATAGAACAGAGTAGAATAGAACAGAAAAGAACAGAACAGAATAGAATAGAATAGAACAGAACAGAATAGAACAGAATAGAATAGAATAGAACAGAAGAGAATAGAACAGAACAGAACAGAATATAATCGAACAGAATAGAATAGAATAGAAAAGAATAGAGCAGAATAGAATAGGATCGAACAGAACAGAAGAGAATAGAACAGAATAGAATAGAATAGAAAGAATAGAATCGAACAGAATAGAAAAGAATAGAACAGAATAGAATAGAATAGAATAGAATAGAACAGAACAGAACAGAATAGAATTGAACAGAATAGAATAGAATAGAATAGAATACATCAGAATAGAATAGAATAGATCAGGATAGAACAGAATTGAACAGAACAGAATAGAACAGAACACAACACAACAGAACAGAATGGAAGAGAATAGAATAGAACAGAACCGAATAGAACAGTACAGAAACGAATAGAACAGAATAGAGTAGAATGGAATAGAACACAATAGAATAGAATAGAACAGAAGAGAACAGATTAGAATAGAAAAGAATAGAACAGAACAGAACAGAATAGAACAGAATAGAACAGAACACAACACAACAGAACAGAATAGAATAGAATAGAATAGAACAGAGTAGAATAGAATAGAATAGAATAGAATAGAATAGAACAGAACAGAATAGAACAGAATAGAACAGAACATAATAGAATAGAATAGAATAGAAGAGAAGAGAACAGAATAGAATAGAATAGAATAGAATTGAATAGAATAGAAAAGAACAGAACAGAATAGAATCGAACAGAATAGAATAGAATAGAACAGAATAGAACAGAATAGAAAAGAACAGAATAGAATAGAATAGAATAGAATAGAATAGAACAGAACAGAATAGAATAGAACATAATAGAATAGAACAGAATACAATAGAATAGAACAGAATAGAATAGAACAGAACAGAACAGAACAGAACAGAATAGAATAGAATAGCATAGAATAAAACAGAACAGAACAGAACAAAACAGAACAGAATAAAATAGAACAGGACAGAACAGATTAGAATAGATTAGAACAGAATAGAACAGAATAGAATAGAATAGAATAGAATAGAATAGAATAGAATAGAATAGAATAGAATAGAATAGAATAGAATCGAACAGAATAGAATAGAATAAAACAGAATAGAATAGAATAGAATAGAACAGAACAGAAGAGAATAGAATAGAATAGAACAGAACAGAATAGAACCGAATAGAACAGAACTGAATAGAACAGAACACAACACAACAGAACAGAATAGAATAGAATAGAACAGAACCGAATAGAACTGAACAGAACTGAATAGAACAGAATAGAATAGAATGTAATAGAACACAGTAGAATAGAATAGTACAGAATAGAACAGATTAGAATAGAATAGAATAGAAGAGAACAGAACAGAAAAAAATAGAACAGAAGAGAACAGAATAGAATAGAACAGAGTAGAATAGAACAGAACAGAACAGAACAGAATAGAATAGAATAGAACAGAAGAGAATAGAACAGAATAGAATAGAATAGAACAGAATAGAACAGAACAGAATAGAACAGAACACAACACAACAGAACAGAATGGAATAGAATAGAATAGAACAGAACCGAATAGAACAGTACAGAACTGAATAGAACAGAATAGAATAGAATGGAATAGAACACAATAGAATAGAATAGAACAGAATATCAGAGATTAGAATAGAAAAGAATAGAACATAACAGAACAGAATAGAACAGAATAGAACAGAACACAATACAACAGAACAGAATAGAATAGAATAGAATAGAATAGAACAGAAGCGAATAGATCAGAAGAGAACTGAATAGAACAGAATAGAATAGAATAGAACAGAAAAGAATAGAATAGAACAGAATAGAATAGAATAGAACAGAATAGAATAGAATAGAACAGAACAGAACAGAATAGAATAGAATATAACAGAATAGAACAGAACAGAACAGAACAGAATAGAATAGAATAGAACAGGAAAGAACAGAACAGAATAGAATAGAACAGAATAGAACAGAAGAGAATAGAATAGAATAGAATAGAATAGAATAGAATAGAATAGAATAGAACAGAACAAAAAAGAACAGAACAGAACACAACCGAATAGAATTGAATAGAATAGAATAGAACAGAATAGAATAGAATCGAACAGAATAGAATAGAATAGAACAGAATAGAACAGAACACATCACAACAGAACAGAATAGAATAGAATAGAATAGAACAGAACCGAATAGAACAGAACAGAACTGAATAGAACAGAATAGAATAGAATAGAATAGAATAGAACAGAACCGAATAGAACAGTACAGAACGGAATAGAACAGAATAGAATATAATGGAATAGAACACAATAGAATAGAATAGAACAGAATAGAACACATTAGAATAGAAAAGAAGAGAACAGAACAGAACAGAATTGAACAGAATATAACAGAACACAACACAACTGAACAGAATAGAATAGAATAGAATAGAATAGAACAGAATAGAATAGAATAGAATAGAATAGAATAGAACAGAATTGAACAGAACAGAATAGAACAGAACACAACACAACAGAACAGAATGGAATGGAATAGAATAGAACAGATCCGAATAGAACAGTACAGAAGTGAATAGAACAGAATAGAGTAGAATGGAATAGAACACAATAGAATAGAATAGAACAGAAGAGAACAGATTAGAATAGAAAAGAATAGAACAGAAGAGAACAGAATAGAACAGAATGGAACACAACACAACACAACACAACAAAATAGAATAGAATAGAATAGAACAGAACAGAATAGAATAGAATAGAATAGAATAGAATAGAATAGAATAGAATAGAACAGAACAGAATAGAACAGAATAGAACAGAATAGAATAGAATAGAATAGAATAGAATAGAATAGAATAGAACAGAATAGAATAGAATAGAATAGAACAGAACAGAATAGAATCGAACAGAATAGAATAGAATAGAACAGAATAGAATAGAATAGAATAGAATAGAATAGAACAGAATAGAATAGAACAGAATAGAATAGAACAGAATAGAATAGAAAAGAACAGAATAGAATAGAACAGAATAGAATAGAACAGAATAGAATAGAATAGAACAGAATAGAATAGAATAGAACAGAACAGAACAGAATAGAACCGAATAACAGAACTGAATAGAACAGAACACAACACAACAGAACAGAATAGAATAGAATAGAATAGAACAGAACCGAATAGAACTGAACAGAACTGAATAGAACAGAATAGAATAGAATGAAATAGAACACAGTAGAATAGAATAGTACAGAATAGAACAGATTAGAATAGAATAGAATAGAACAGAACAGAACTGAAAAAAATAGAACAGAAGAGAACAGTATAGAATAGAACAGAGTAGAATAGAACAGAACAGAACAGAACAGAATAGAATAGAATAGAACAGAACAGAATAGAACAGAATAGAATAGAACAGAACAGAACAGAATATAATCGAACAGAATAGAATAGAATAGAAAAGAATAGAACAGAATAGAATAGAATCGAACAGAATAGAATAGAATAGAATAGAATAGAATAGAATAGAATAGAATAGAATAGAATAGAATAGAATAGAATAGAACAAGACAGAACAGAATAGAATCGAACAGAATAGAAGAGAATAGAATAGAATAGAACAGAATAGAATAGAATCGAACAGAATAGAATAGAATAGAACAGAATAGAACAGAATAGAACAGAACAGAATAGAACAGAACACAACACAACAGAACAGAATGGAATAGAATAGAATAGAACAGAACCGAATAGAACAGTACAGAACTGAATAGAACAGAATAGAATAGAATGGAATAGAACACAATGGAATAGAATAGAATAGAATAGAACAGAACAGAACAGAATACAATCGAACAGAATAGAATAGAATAGAACAGAATAGAACAGAATAGAATAGAATAGAACAGAACAGAATAGAATAGAATAGAATAGAATAGAATAGAATAGAATACAATAGAATAGAACAGAATAGAACACAACAGAATAGAATAAAATAGAATAGAAGAACAGAACAGAATAGAATACAATAGAATAGAATAGAACCGAATAGAATAGAATAGAACAGAATGGAATAGAGTAGAACAGAACAGAATAGAATAGATTAGAACAGAATAGAATAGAATAGGACAGAATAGAATAGAATAGAATAGAACAGAGCAGAACAGAACAAAACAGAACAGAATAGAACAGAACAGAACAGAATAGAATAGAACAGGACAGAAAAGAGTAGAATAGATTAGAACAGAGTAGAATAGAATAGAATAGAAAAGAATAGAACAGAACAAAATAGAACAGAACACAACACAACAGAACAGAATAGAATAGAATAGAATAGAACAGAACCGAATAGAACAGAACAGAACAGAACAGAACAGAATAGAATAAAACAGGACAGAACAGAATAGAATAGATTAGAACAGAATAGAATAGAATAGAACAGAACAGAATAGAACAGAAGAGAACAGAATAGAATAGAACAGAATAGAAGAGAACAGAACATAACAGAACAGAATAGAATAGAATAGAATAGAAGAGAACAGAACAGAATTGAACAGAATAGAACAGAATAGAATAGAATAGAATAGAATAGAATAGAATAGAACAGAATAGAATAGAATAGAATAGAACAGAACAGAATAGAATCGAACAGAATAGAATAGAATAGAACAGAATAGAATAGAATAGAATAGAATAGAATAGAACAGAATAGAATAGAACAGAATAGAATAGAACAGAATAGAATAGAAAAGAACAGAATAGAATAGAACAGAATAGAATAGAACAGAATAGAATAGAATAGAACAGAATAGAATAGAATAGAACAGAACAGAACAGAATAGAACCGAATAACAGAACTGAATAGAACAGAACACAACACAACAGAACAGAATAGAATAGAATAGAATAGAACAGAACCGAATAGAACTGAACAGAACTGAATAGAACAGAATAGAATAGAATGAAATAGAACACAGTAGAATAGAATAGTACAGAATAGAACAGATTAGAATAGAATAGAATAGAACAGAACAGAACTGAAAAAAATAGAACAGAAGAGAACAGTATAGAATAGAACAGAGTAGAATAGAACAGAACAGAACAGAACAGAATAGAATAGAATAGAACAGAACAGAATAGAACAGAATAGAATAGAACAGAACAGAACAGAATATAATCGAACAGAATAGAATAGAATAGAAAAGAATAGAACAGAATAGAATAGAATCGAACAGAATAGAATAGAATAGAATAGAATAGAATAGAATAGAATAGAATAGAATAGAATAGAATAGAATAGAACAGGACAGAACAGAATAGAATCGAACAGAATAGAAGAGAATAGAATAGAATAGAACAGAATAGAATAGAATCGAACAGAATAGAATAGAATAGAACAGAATAGAACAGAATAGAACAGAACAGAATAGAACAGAACACAACACAACAGAACAGAATGGAATAGAATAGAATAGAACAGAACCGAATAGAACAGTACAGAACTGAATAGAACAGAATAGAATAGAATGGAATAGAACACAATGGAATAGAATAGAATAGAATAGAACAGAACAGAACAGAATACAATCGAACAGAATAGAATAGAATAGAACAGAATAGAACAGAATAGAATAGAATAGAACAGAACAGAATAGAATAGAATAGAATAGAATAGAATAGAATAGAATACAATAGAATAGAACAGAATAGAACACAACAGAATAGAATAAAATAGAATAGAAGAACAGAACAGAATAGAATACAATAGAATAGAATAGAACCGAATAGAATAGAATAGAACAGAATGGAATAGAGTAGAACAGAACAGAATAGAATAGATTAGAACAGAATAGAATAGAATAGGACAGAATAGAATAGAATAGAATAGAACAGAGCAGAACAGAACAAAACAGAACAGAATAGAACAGAACAGAACAGAATAGAATAGAACAGGACAGAAAAGAGTAGAATAGATTAGAACAGAATAGAATAGAATAGAATAGAAAAGAATAGAACAGAACAAAATAGAACAGAACACAACACAACAGAACAGAATAGAATAGAATAGAATAGAACAGAACCGAATAGAACAGAACAGAACAGAACAGAACAGAATAGAATAAAACAGGACAGAACAGAATAGAATAGATTAGAACAGAATAGAATAGAATAGAACAGAACAGAATAGAACAGAAGAGAACAGAATAGAATAGAACAGAATAGAAGAGAACAGAACATAACAGAACAGAATAGAATAGAATAGAATAGAAGAGAACAGAACAGAATTGAACAGAATAGAATAGAATAGAACAGAATAGAATAGAACAGAACAGAAAAGAATAGAATGGAATAGAACAGAACAGAATAATATAGAATAGAATAGAATAGAATAGAATAGAATAGAGTAGAATAGAATACAATAGAACAGAAGAGAATAGAATAGAATAGAATAGAATAGAATACAATAGAATAGAACAGAATAGAACAGAATAGAACACAACAGAATAGAAAAAATAGAATAGAAGAACAGAACAGAATAGAATAGAATAGAATAGAATAAAACAGAACAGAATAGAATAGAATAGAACAGAATAGAACAGAACAGAATACAACAGAACAGAATAGAATAGAATAGAATAGAACAGAACAGAACAGAATAGAATAGAATACTACAGAAGAGAACAGAACAGAACAGAACAGAACAGAATAGAATAGAACAGGACAGAACAGAATAGCATAGATTAGAATAGAATAGAACAGAACAGAATAGAATAGAATAGAATAGAATAGAATAGAACAGAACAGAACAGAATAGAATCGAACAGAATAGAATAAAATAGAACAGAATAGAATAGAAGAACAGAATAGAACAGAACAGAAGAGAATAGAATAGAATAGAATAGAATAGAATAGAATAGAATAGAATAGAATAGAATAGAATAGAATACAACCGATTAGAATAGAATAGAATAGAATAGAATAGAATAGAATAGAATAGAATAGAATAGAACAGAACAGAATAGAACAGAATAGAACAGAACAGAACAGAATAGAATAGAATAGAGTAGAATAGAAGAGAATAGAATAGAATAGAATAGAATAGAATAGAATAGAATAGAACAAAACAGAATAGAATCGAACAGAATAGAATAGAATAGAACAGAATAGAAGAGAATAGAATAGAATAGAACAGAAGAGAATAGAATAGAATAGAATACAATAGAATAGAACAGAATAGAACAGAATAGAACACAACAGAATAGAATAAAATAGAATAGAAGAACAGAACAGAATAGAATAGAATAGAATAGAATAGAACAGAATAGAATAGAATAGAACAGAACAGAATAGAATACAATAGAATAGAACAGAACATAATAGAATAGAGTAGAATAGAACAGCTAAGAACAGAACAGAACAGAACAGAACAGAATAGAATAGAACAGGACAGAACAGAATAGAATAGATTAGAAAAGAATAGAACAGAATAGAATAGAATAGAATAGAATAGAATAGAATAGAATAGAATAGAATAGAATAGAATAGAATAGAACAGAACAGAATAGAATCGAACAGAATAGAATAGAATAGAACAGAACAGAACAGAATAGAATCGAACAGAATAGAATAGAATAGAACAGAATAGAACAGAATAGAATTGAAGAAGAGAATAGAACAGATCTGAAGAGAATAGAATAGAATAGAATAGAACAGAACAGAACAGAACAGAACAGAACAGAATAGAATAGAATAGAATAGATTAGAATAGAAAAGAATAGAACATAACAGAACAGAATAGAACAGAATAGAACAGAAGAGAATAGAATTGAATAGAATAGAATAGAATAGAATAGAATAGAATAGAATAGAATAGAATAGAATAGAACAGAATAGAACAGATTAGAATAGAAAAGAATAGAACAGAACAGAACAGAATAGAACAGAATAGAACAGAACACAACACAACAGAACAGAATAGAATAGAATAGAATAGAACAGAACCGAATAGAACAGAACAGAACTGAATAGAACAGAATAGAATAGAATAGAATAGAATAGAATAGAATAGAATAGAATAGAATAGAACAGAAAAGACTAGAATAGAACAGAAAAGAATAGAATAGAACAGAATAGATTAAAATAGAACAGAACAGAATAGAATAGAATAGAACAGAGCAGAATAGAATAGAGTAGAATAGAACAGAATAGAATAGAATAGAACAGAACAGAACAGAATAGAATAGAATATAAAAGAATAGAACAGAACAGAACAGAACAGAATAGAATAGAACAGGACAGAACAGAATAGAGTAGATTAGAACAGAATAGAACAGAACAGAATAGAATAGAATAGAATAGAATAGAATAGAACAGATCAGAACAGAATAGAATCGAACAGAATAGAATAGATTAGAACAGAACAGAACAGAACAGAACAGAATAGAATAGAACAGAATAGAACAGAACAGAACAGAATAGAATAGAATAGAATAGAATAGAATACAATAGAATAGAATAGAATAGAATAGAATAGAATAAAACAGAACAAAATAGAAGAGAACACAACATAACAGAACAGAATAGAATAGAATAGAATAGAACAGTACCGAATAGAACAGAACAGAACTGAATAGAACAGAATAGAATAGAATAGAATAGAACACAATAGAATAGAATAGAACAGAATAGAACAAATTAGAATAGAATAGAATAGAACAGAACAGAACAGAACAGAATAGAACAGAGGAGAACAGAATAGAATAGAACAGAATAGAATAGAACAGAACAGAAGAGAACAGAATAGAATAGAATAGAAGAGAAAAGAACAGAATAGAACAGAATAGAATAGAATAGAATAGAATAGAATAGAATAGAATAGAATAGAATAGAATAGAATAGAATAGAACAGAACCGAATAGAACAGTAGAGAACGGAATAGAACAGAATAGAATAGAATGGAATAGAACACAATAGAATAGAATAGAACAGAATAGAACAGATTAGGATAGAAAAGAATAGAACAGAACAGAACAGAATAGAACAGAATATAACAGAACACAACACAACTGAACAGAATAGAATAGAATAGAATAGAACAGAAGCGAATAATACAGAACAGATCTGAATAGAACAGAATAGAATAGATTAGAATAGCACAGAATAGAATAGAATAGAACAGAATAGAATAGAATAGAACATAACAAAGAAGAATAGAATAGAATATAACAGAATAGAACAGATCAGAACAGAACAGAACAGAATAGAATAGAATAGAACAGGACAGAATAGAATAGAAGAGAAAAGAACAGACTAGAACAGAATAGAATAGAATAGAACAGAAGAGAATAGAACAGAACAGAAGAGAATAGAATGGAATAAAACAGAACAGAATAAAATAGAATAGAATAGAATAGAATAAAATAGAATAGAATAGAATAGAATAGAATAGAATAGAACAGAAGAGAATAGAACAGAATAGAATAGAATAGAACAGAATAAATAGAATAGAATAGAACAGAATAGAACAAAACAGAACAGAATAGAGTAGAATAGAATACAATAGAATAGAATAGAATAGAATAAAATAGAATAGAATAGCACAGAATAGAATAGAATATAACAGAATAGAATAGAATAGAACAGGACAGAACAGAATAGAATAGATTAGAACAGAATAGAACACAATAGAATAAAATAGAATAGAACAGAACAGAACAGAACAGAATAGAATCGAACAGAATAGAATAGAATAGAACAGAATAGAATAGAATAGAATAGATTTGAATAGTACAGAAGAGAAGAGAAGAGAAGAGAATAGAATAGAATACAATAGAATAGAACAGGATAGAACAGAGTAGAACATAACAGAATAGAAGAAAATAGAATAGAAGAACAGAACAGAATAGAATAGAATAGAATGGAATAGAACAGAATAGAATAGAATAGAACAGAATACAATAGAATAGAACAGAACAGAATAGAATAGAATAGAATACAATAGAACAGAACAGAATAGAATAGAATAGAACAGAATAGAATAGAATAGAACAGAATAGAATAGAATAGAACAGAACAGAAAAGAACAGAACAGAACAGAATAGAACAGAATAGAATAGAATAGAAAAGAATAGAACAGAATAGAATAGAATAGAACAGAATAAATAGAATAGAATAGAACAGAATAGAACAGAACAGAACAGAATAGAGTAGAATAGAATACAATAGAATAGAATAGAATAGAATAGAATAGAATAGCACAGAATAGAATAGAATATAACAGAATAGAATAGAATAGAACAGGACAGAACAGAATAGAATAGATTAGAACAGAATAGAACACAATAGAATAGAATAGAATAGAATAGAACAAAACAGAACAGAATAGAATCGAACAGAATAGAATAGAATAGAACAGAATAGAACAGAATAGAATAGAATAGAACAGAACAGAAGAGAATAGAATAGAATAGAATAGAATACAATAGAATAGAACAGAATAGAACACAACAGAATAGAATAAAATAGAATAGAAGAACAGAACAGAATAGAATACAATAGAATAGAATAGAACAGAATAGAAGAGAAGAGAACAGAATGGAATAGAGTAGAACAGAACAGAATAGAATAGAATAGAATACACTAGAACAGAACAGAATAGAATAGAATAGAACAGAATAGAATAGAATAGAACAGAATAGAATAGAATAGAATAGAACAGAACAGAACAGAACAAAACAGAACAGAATAGAACAGAACAGAACAGAATAGAATAGAACAGGACAGAAAAGAGTAGAATAGATTAGAACAGAGTAGAATAGAATAGAATAGAATAGAATAGAATAGAATAGAATAGAACAGAACAAAATAGAACAGAACACAACACAACAGAACAGAATAGAATAGAATAGAATAGAACAGAACCGAATAGAAGAGAACAGAACTGAATAGAACAGAATAGAATAGAATAGAATATACACAATAGAATAGAATGGAACAGAATAGAACAGATTAGAATAGAATAGAATACAACAGAATAGAATAGAATAGAACAGAACAGAACAGAACAGAACAGAACAGAACAGAATAGAATAGAACAGGACAGAACAGAAAATAATAGATTAGAACAGAATAGAATAGAATAGAACAGAACAGAATAGAACAGAAGAGAACAGAATAGAATAGAACAGAATAGAATAGAACAGAACAGAACAGAATAAAATAGAATAGAATAGAAGAGAACAGAACAGAATAGAACAGAATAGAATAGAATCGAACAGAATAGAATAGAACAGAACAGAAAAGAATAGAATGGAATAGAACAGAACAGAATAATATAGAATAGAATAGAATAGAATAGAATAGATTAGAATAGAATAGAATAGAATAGAATAGAATAGAATAGAATAGAATAGAATAGAATAGAATAGAATAGAACAGAATAGAATAGAATAGAATAGAATAGAATACAGTAGAATAGAACAGAATAGAACAGAATAGAACACAACAGAATAGAATAAAATAGAATAGAAGAACAGAACAGAATAGAATAGAATAGAATAGAATAAAACAGAACGGAATAGAACAGAATAGAACAGAACAGAATACAACAGAACAGAATAGAATAGAATAGAATAGAACAGAACAGAACAGAATAGAATAGAATACTACAGAAGAGAACAGAACGGAACAGAACAGAACAGAATAGAAGAGAACAGGACAGAACAGAATAGAATAGATTAGAAAAGAATAGAACAGAACAGAATAGAATAGAATAGAATAGAATAGAACAGAACAGAACAGAATAGAATCGAATAGAATAGAATAAAATAGAACAGAATAGAATAGAAGAACAAAATAGAACAGAACAGAAGAGAATAGAATAGAATAGAATAGAATAGAATAGAATAGAATAGAATAGAACCGATTAGAATAGAATAGAATAGAATAGAATAGAATAGAACAGAACAGAATAGAACAGAATAGAACAGAACAGAACAGAATAGAATAGAATAGAGTAGAATACAACAGAATAGAATAGAATAGAATAGAATAGAATAGAATAGAATAGAACAAAACAGAATAGAATCGAACAGAATAGAATAGAATAGAACAGAATAGAAGAGAATAGAATAGAATAGAACAGAAGAGAATAGAATAGAATAGAATACAATAGAATAGAACAGAATAGAACAGAATAGAACACAACAGAATAGAATAAAATAGAATAGAAGAACAGAACAGAATAGAATAGAATAGAATAGAATAGAACAGAACAGAATAGAATACAATAGAATAGAACAGAACATAATAGAATAGAGTAGAATAGAACAGAAAAGAACAGAACAGAACAGAACAGAACAGATTAGAATAGAACAGGACAGAACAGAATAGAATATATTAGAAAAGAATAGAACAGAACAGAATAGAATAGAATAGAATAGAATAGAATAGAATAGAATAGAATAGAATAGAATAGAATAGAACAGAACAGAACAGAATAGAATCGAACAGAATAGAATAGAATAGAACAGAATAGAACAGAATAGAATTGAAGAAGAGAATAGAACAGAACAGAAGAGATAGAATAGAATAGAATAGAATAGAACAGAACAGAACAGAACAGAATAGAATAGAATAGAACAGAAGAGAATAGAACAGAACAGAACAGAATATAATCGAACAGAATAGAATAGAATAGAAAAGAATAGAACAGAATAGAATAGAATCGAACAGAATAGAATAGAATAGAATAGAATAGAATAGAATAGAATAGAATAGAATACAATAGAATAGAATAGAATAGAATAAAACAGAACAAAATAGAACAGAACACAACATAACAGAACAGAATAGAATAGAATAGAATAGAACAGTACCGAATAGAACAGAACAGAAGTGAATAGAACAGAATAGAATAGAATAGAATAGAACACAATAGAATAGAATAGAACAGAATAGAACAGATTAGAATAGAATAGAATAGAACAGAACAGAACAGAACAGAATAGAACAGAGGAGAACAGAATAGAATAGAACAGAATAGAATAGAACAGAACAGAAGAGAATAGAATGGAATAAAACAGAACAGAATAAAATAGAATAGAATAGAATAGAATAGAATAGAATAGAATAGAATAGAATAGAATAGAATAGAATAGAATAGAACAGAAGAGAATAGAACAGAATAGAATAGAATAGAACAGAATAAATAGAATAGAATAGAACAGAATAGAACAGAACAGAACAGAATAGAGTAGAATAGAATACAATAGAATAGAATAGAATAGAATAAAATAGAATAGAATAGCACAGAATAGAGTAGAATATAACAGAATAGAATAGAATAGAACAGGACAGAACAGAATAGAATAGATTAGAACAGAATAGAACACAATAGAATAAAATAGAATAGAACAGAACAGAACAGAACAGAATAGAATCGAACAGAATAGAATAAAATAGAACAGAATAGAATAGAATAGAATAGATTTGAATAGAACAGAAGAGAAGAGAAGAGAAGAGAATGGAATAGAATACAATAGAATAGAACAGAATAGAACAGAGTAGAACATAACAGAATAGAAGAAAATAGAATAGAAGAACAGAACAGAATAGAATAGAATAGAATGGAATAGAAAAAAATAGATTAGAATAGAACAGAATACAATAGAATAGAACAGAACAGAATAGAATAGAATAGAATACAATAGAACAGAACAGAATAGAATAGAATAGAACAGAATAGAATAGAATAGAACAGAATAGAATAGAATAGAACAGAACAGAACAGAACAGAACAGAACAGAACAGAATAGAACAGAATAGAATAGAATAGAAAAGAGTAGAACAGAATAGAATAGAATAGAACAGAATAAATAGAATAGAATAGAACAGAATAGAACAGAACAGAACAGAATAGAGTAGAATAGAATACAATAGAATAGAATAGAATAGAATAGAATAGAATAGAATAGCACAGAATAGAATAGAATATAACAAAATAGAATAGAATAGAACAGGACAGAACAGAATAGAATAGATTAGAACAGAATAGAACACAATAGAATAGAATAGAATAGAATAGAGCAGAACAGAACAGAATAGAATAGAATACTACAGAAGAGAACAGAACAGAACAGAACAGAACAGAATAGAATAGAACAGGACAGAACAGAATAGAATAGATTAGAAAAGAATAGAACAGAACAGAATAGAATAGAATAGAATAGAATAGAATAGAACAGAACAGAACAGAATAGAATCGAACAGAATAGAATAAAATAGAACAGAATAGATTAGAAGAAGAGAATAGAACAGAACAGAAGAGAATAGAATAGAATAGAATAGAATAGAACCGATTAGAATAGAATAGAATAGAATAGAATAGAATGGAATAGAACAGAACAGAATAGAACAGAATAGAACAGAACAGAACAGAATAGAATAGAATAGAGTAGAATAGAACAGAATAGAATAGAATAGAATAGAACAAAACAGAATAGAATCGAACAGAATAGAATAGAATAGAACAGAATAGAAGAGAATAGAATAGAATAGAACAGAAGAGAATAGAATAGAATAGAATACAATAGAATAGAACAGAATAGAACAGAATAGAACACAACAGAATAGAATAAAATAGAATAGAAGAACAGAACAGAATAGAATAGAATAGAATAGAATAGAACAGAATAGAATAGAATAGAACAGAACAGAATAGAATACAATATAATAGAACAGAACATAATAGAATAGAGTAGAATAGAACAGAAAAGAACAGAACAGAACAGAACAGAACAGAACAGAATAGAATAGAACAGGACAGAACAGAATAGAATAGATTAGAAAAGAATAGAACAGAATAGAATAGAATAGAATAGAATAGAATAGAATAGAATAGAATAGAATAGAATAGAATAGAATAGAATAGAATAGAATAGAACAGAACAGAACAGAATAGAATCGAACAGAATAGAATAGAATAGAACAGAATAGAACAGAATAGAATTGAAGAAGAGAATAGAACAGAACAGAATAGAATAGAATAGAATAGAATAGAATAGAACAGAACAGAACAGAATAGAACAGAATAGAATAGAATAGAACAGATTGAATAGAACAGAACAGAAGAGAATAGGATGGAATAGAACAGAACAGAATAAAATAGAATAGAATAGAATAGAATAGAATAGAATAGAATAGAATAGAATAGAATAGAATAGAATAGAATAGAATAGAACAGAAGAGAATAGAATAGAATAGAATAGAATAGAATAGAAGAGAATAAATAGAATAGAATAGAACAGAATAGAACAGAACAGAACAGAATAGAGTAGAATAGAATAGAATAGAACAGAATAGAATAGCAGAGAATAGAATAGATTATATCGGAATAGAACAGAATAGAACAGGACAGAAGAGAATAGAATCGAACAGAATAGAATAGAATAGAACAGAATAGAACAGAATAGAATAGAATAGAATAGAATAGAATAGAATAGAACAGAACAGAAGAGAATAAAATAGAATAGATTAGAATACAGTAGAATAGAACAGAATAGAACAGAATAGAACAGAACAGAATAAAATAGATTTGAATAGAATAGAATAGAACAGAACAGAATAGAATAGAATAGAATAGAATAGAATAGAACAGAATAGAATAGAATACAGCAGAAGACATTAGAATAGAACAGAACAGAATAGTATAGAATAGAATAGAATAGAATAGAATAGAATAGAATAGAACAGAATAGATTAGAATAGAACAGAACAGAATAGAATAGAATAGAATAGAACAGAGCAGAATAGAATAGAATAGAACAGAATCGAGTAGAATAGAACAGAATAGAATAGAATAGAATAGAATAGAATAGAATAGAACAGAAGAGAATAGAATAGAACAGAATAGAATACAACAGAATAGAATAGAACAGAACAGAATAGAATAGAACAAAATAGAATAGAACAGAATAGAATAGAATAGAACAGAATAGAATAGAATAGAACAGAACAGAACAGAATAGAATAGAATAGAACAGAATAAAACAGTACAGAACAGAACAAAACAGAACAGAATAAAATAGAACAGGACAGAACAGATTAGAATAGATTAGAACAGAATAGAATAGACTAGAACAGAATAGAAGAGAACAGAACAGAAGAGAATAGAATGGAATAAAAGAGAACAGAATAAAATAGAATAGAATAGAATAGAATAGAACAGAATAGAATAGAATAGAATAGAATAGAATAGAATAGAATAGAACAGAAGAGAATAGAACAGAATAGAATAGAATAGAACAGAATAAATAGAATAGAATAGAACAGAATAGAACAGAACAGAACAGAATAGAGTAGAATAGAATAGAATAGAATAGAATAGAATAGAATAGAATAAAATAGAATAGAATAGCACAGAATAGAGTAGAATATAACAGAATAGAATAGAATAGAACAGGACAGAACAGAATAGAATAGATTAGAACAGAATAGAACACAATAGAATAAAATAGAATAGAACAGAACAGAACAGAACAGAATAGAATCGAACAGAATAGAATAAAATAGAACAGAATCGAATAGAATAGAATAGATTTGAATAGAACAGAAGAGAAGAGAAGAGAAGAGAATGGAATAGAATACAATAGAATAGAACAGAATAGAACAGAGTAGAACATAACAGAATAGAAGAAAATAGAATAGAAGAACAGAACAGAATAGAATAGAATAGAATGGAATAGAACAAAATAGATTAGAATAGAACAGAATACAATAGAATAGAACAGAACAGAATAGAATAGAATAGAATACAATAGAACAGAACAGAATAGAATAGAATAGAACAGAATAGAATAGAATAGAACAGAATAGAATAGAATAGAACAGAACAGAACAGAACAGAACAGAATAGAACAGAATAGAATAGAATAGAAAAGAATAGAACAGAATAGAATAGAATAGAACAGAATAAATAGAATAGAATAGAACAGAACAGAACAGAATAGAGTAGAATAGAATACAATAGAATAGAATAGAATAGAATAGAATAGAATAGAATAGAATAGAATAGAATAGAATAGCACAGAATAGAATAGAATATAACAGAATAGAATAGAATAGAACAGGACAGAACAGAATAGAATAGATTAGAACAGAATAGAACACAATAGAATAGAATAGAATAGAATAGAACAGAACAGAACAGAATAGAATCGAACAGAATAGAATAGAATAGAACAGAATAGAACAGAATAGAATAGAATAGAACAGAACAGAAGAGAATAGAATAGAATAGAATAGAATAGAACAGAATAGAACACAACAGAATAGAATAAAATAGAATAGAAGAACAGAACAGAATAGAATAAAATAGAATAGAATAGAACAGAATAGAATAGAATAGAACAGAATGGAATAGAGTAGAACAGAACAGAATAGAATAGAATAGAATACACTAGAACAGAACAGAATAGAATAGAATAGAACAGAATAGAATAGAATAGAACAGAATACCATAGAATAGAATAGAACAGAACAGAACAGAACAAAACAGAACAGCATAGAAAAGAACAGAACAGAATAGAATAGAACAGGACAGAAAAGAGTAGAATAGATTAGAACAGAGAAGAATAGAATAGAATAGAATAGAATAGAATAGAATAGAATAGAATAGAATAGACTAGAATAGAATAGAACAGAACAAAATAGAACAGAACACAACACAACAGAACAGAATAGAATACAATAGAATAGAACAGAACCGATTAGAACAGAACAGAACTGAATAGAACAGAATAGAATAGAATAGAACAGAATAGAACAGATTAGAATAGAATAGAATACAACAGAATAGAATAGAATAGAACAGAACAGAACAGAACAGAACAGAACAGAACAGAACAGAATAGAATAGAACAGGACAGAACAGAATAGAATAGATTAGAACAGAATAGAATAGAATAGAACAGAACAGAATAGAACAGAAGAGAACAGAATAGAATAGAACAGAATAGAATAGAACAGAACAGAACAGAATAGAATAGAATAGAATAGAATAGAATAGAAGAGAACAGAACAGAATAGAACAGAATAGAATAGAATAGAACAGAATAGAATAGAACAGAACAGAAAAGAATAGAATGGAATAGAACAGAACAGAATAATATAGAATAGAATAGAATAGAATAGAATAGAATAGAATAGAATAGAATAGAATAGAATAGAATAGAATAGAACAGAAGAGAATAGAATAGAATAGAATAGAATACAATAGAATAGAACAGAAGAGAATAGAATAGAATAGAATAGAATACAATAGAATAGAACAGAATAGAACAGAATAGAACACAACAGAATAGAATAAAATAGAATAGAAGAACAGAACAGAATGGAATAGAATAGAATAGAATAAAACAGAACAGAATAGAATAGAATAGAACAGAATACAACAGATCAGAATACAACAGAACATAATAGAATAGAATAGAATAGAACAGAACAGAACAGAATAGAATAGAATACTACAGAAGAGAACAGAACAGAACAGAACAGAACAGAATAGAATAGAACAGGACAGAACAGAATAGAATAGATTAGAAAAGAATAGTACAGAACAGAATAGAATAGAATAGAATAGAATAGAACAGAATAGAATAGAAGAAGAGAATAGAACAGAACAGAAGAGAATAGAATAGAATAGAATTGAATAGAATAGAATAGAATAGAATAGAACCGATTAGAATAGAATAGAATAGAATAGAATAGAATGGAATAGAACAGAACAGAATAGAACAGAATAGAACAGAACAGAACAGAATAGAATAGAATAGAGTAGAATAGAACAGAATAGAATAGAATAGAATAGAACAAAACAGAATAGAATCGAACAGAATAGAATAGAATAGAACAGAATAGAAGAGAATAGAATAGAATAGAACAGAAGAGAATAGAATAGAATAGAATAGAATAGAATAGAACAGAATAGTACAGAATAGAACACAACAGAATAGAATAAAATAGAATAGAAGAACAGAACAGAATAGAATAGAATAGAATAGAATAGAATAGAACAGAATAGAATAGAATAGAACAGAACAGAATAGAATACAATATAATAGAACAGAACATAATAGAATAGAGTAGAATCGAACAGAAAAGAACAGAACAGAACATAACAGAACAGAACAGAATAGAATAGAACAGGACAGAACAGAATATAATAGATTAGAAAAGAATAGAACAGAATAGAATAGAATAGAATAGAATAGAATAGAATAGAATAGAATAGAATAGAATAGAATAGAATAGAATAGAACAGAACAGAACAGAATAGAATCGAACAGAATAGAATAGAATAGAACAGAATAGAACAGAATAGAACAGAATAGAATAGAATAGAACAGATTGAATAGAACAGAACAGAAGAGAATAGGATGGAATAGAACAGAACAGAATAAAATAGAATAGAATAGAATAGAATAGAATAGAATAGAATAGAATAGAATAGAATAGAATAGAATAGAATAGAATAGAACAGAAGAGAATAGAATAGAATAGAATAGAATAGAATAGAATAGAAGAGAATAAATAGAATAGAATAGAATAGAACAGAACAGAACAGAATAGAGTAGAATAGAATAGAATAGAACAGAATAGAATAGCAGAGAATAGAATAGATTATATCGGAATAGAACAGAATAGAACAGGACAGAAGAGAATAGAATCGAACAGAATAGAATAGAATAGAACAGAATAGAACAGAATAGAATAGAATAGAATAGAATAGAATAGAACAGAACAGAAGAGAATAAAATAGAATAGATTAGAATACAGTAGAATAGAACAGAATAGAACAGAACAGAATAGAATAGATTTGAATAGAATAGAATAGAATAGAATAGAATAGAATAGAATAGAATAGAATAGAATAGAATAGAATAGAATAGAACAGAACAGAATAGTATAGAATAGAATGGAATAGAACAGAATAGAATAGAATAGAACAGAACAGAACAGAATAGAACAGAATAGAACAGAACACAACAGAACAGAACAGAATAGAATAGAATAGAATAGAACAGAACCGAATAGAACAGAACAGAACTGAATAGAACAGAATAGAATAGAATAGAATAGAATAGAATAGAATAGAACAAAATAGAATAGAATAGAACAGAATAGAATAGAATAGAACAGAATAGATTAGAATAGAACACAACAGAATAGAATAGAATAGAATAGAATAGAATAGAACAGAAGAGAATAGAATAGAACAGAATAGAATACAACAGAATAGAATAGAACAGAACAGAATAGAATAGAACAAAATAGAATAGAACAGAATAGAATAGAATAGAACAGAATAGAATAGAATAGAACAGAACAGAACAGAATAGAATAGAATAGAACAGAATAAAACAGAACAGAACAGAACAAAACAGAACAGAATAAAATAGAACAGGACAGAACAGATTAGAATAGATTAGAACAGAATAGAACAGAATAGAATAGAATAGAATAGAATAGAATAGAATAGAATAGAATAGAATAGAATAGAATAGAATAGAATAGAACAGAATAGAATAGAATAGAACAGAATAGAATAGAATAGAATAGAATAGAACAGAACAGAAAAGAATAGAATAGAATAGAACAGAACAGAATAGAACTGAACAAAACTGAATAGAACAGAACACAACACAACAGAACAGAATAGAATAGAATAGAATAGAACAGAACCGAATAGAACTGAACAGAACTGAATAGAACAGAATAGAATAGAATGAAATAGAACACAGTAGAATAGAATAGTACAGAATAGAACAGATTAGAATAGAATAGAATAGAACAGAACAGAACAGAAAAAAATAGAACAGAAGAGAACAGAATAGAATAGAACAGAGTAGAATAGAACAGAACAGAACAGAATAGAATAGAATAGAACAGAACAGAATAGAACAGAATAGAATAGAATAGAACAGAAGAGAATAGAACAGAACAGAACAGAATATAATCGAACAGAATAGAATAGAATAGAAAAGAATAAAACAGAATAGAATAGAATCGAACAGAATAGAATAGAATAGAATAGAATAGAATAGAATAGAATAGAATAGAATAGAATAGAACAGGACAGAACAGAATAGAATCGAACAGAATAGAAGAGAATAGAATAGAATCGAACAGAATAGAATAGAATAGAACAGAATAGAACAGAATAGAACAGAACAGAATAGAACAGAACACAACACAACAGAACAGAATGGAATAGAATAGAATAGAACAGAACCGAATAGAAAGGTACAGAACTGAATAGACCAGGATAGAATAGAATGGAATAGAACACAATAGAATAGAATAGAACAGAATATAACAGATTAGAATAGAAAAGAATACAACATAACAGAACAGAATAGAACAGAATAGAATAGAATAGAATAGAACAGAACAGAAGAGAATAAAATAGAATAGATTAGAATACAGTAGAATAGAACAGAATAGAACAGAACAGAATAGAATAGATTTGAATAGAATAGAATAGAATAGAATAGAATAGAATAGAATAGAATAGAATAGAATAGATTAGAACAGAACAGAATAGAATAGAATAGAATGGAATAGAACAGAATAGAATAGAATAGAACAGAACAGAACAGAATAGAACAGAATAGAACAGAACACAACACAACAGAACAGAATAGAATAGAATAGAATAGAACAGAACCGAATAGAACAGAACAGAACTGAATAGAACAGAATAGAATAGAATAGAATAGAATAGAATAGAATAGAATAGAATAGAATAGAATAGAATAGAATAGAATAGAACAGAATAGAATAGAATAGAACAGAATAGAATAGAATGGAACAGAATAGATTAGAATAGAACAGAACAGAATAGAATAGAATAGAATAGAATAGAACAGAGCAGATTAGAATAGAATAGAACAGAATAGAGTGGAATAGAACAGAATAGAATAGAATAGAATAGAATAGAACAGAACAGAATAGAATAGAACAGAATAGAATACAACAGAATAGATTAGAACAGAACAGAATAGAATAGAACAAAATAAAATAGAACAGAATAGAATAGAATAGAACAGAATAGACTAGAATAGAACAGAACAGAACAGAATAGAATAGAATAGAACAGAATAGAACAGATTAGAATAGAATAGAACAGAATAGACTAGAATAGAACAGAACAGAACAGAATAGAATAGAATAGAACAGAATAAAACAGAACAGAACAGACCAAAACAGAACAGAATAAAATAGAACAGGACAGAACAGATTAGAATAGATTAGAACAGAATAGAATAGAATAGAATAGAATAGAATAGAATAGAATAGAATAGAATAGAATAGAATAGAATAGAATAGAATAGAATAGAATAGAATCGAACAGAATAGAATAGAATAGAACAGAATAGAATAGAATAGAATAGAATAGAACAGAACAGAAGAGAATAGAATAGAATAGAACAGAACAGAATAGAACTGAACAGAACTGAATAGAACAGAACACAACACAACAGAACAGAATAGAATAGAATAGAATAGAACAGAACCGAATAGAACTGAACAGAACTGAATAGAACAGAATAGAATAGAATGAAATAGAACACAGTAGAATAGAATAGTACAGAATAGAACAGATTAGAATAGAATAGAATAGAACAGAACAGAACAGAAAAAAATAGAACAGAAGAGAACCGAATAAAACAGAACAGAACAGAACAAAACAGAACAGAATAAAATAGAACAGGACAGAACAGATTAGAATAGATTAGAACAGAATAGAACAGAACAGAATAGAATAGAATAGAATAGAATAGAATAGAATAGAATAGAATAGAATAGAATAGAATAGAATAGAATAGAATAGAATAGAATCGAACAGAATAGAATAGAATAGAACAGAATAGAATGGAATAGAATAGAATAGAATAGAACAGAACAGAAAAGAATAGAATAGAATAGAACAGAACAGAATAGAACTGAACAGAACTGAATAGAACAGAACACAACACAACAGAACAGAATAGAATAGAATAGAATAGAACAGAACCGAATAGAACTGAACAGAACTGAATAGAACAGAATAGAATAGAATGAAATAGAACACAGTAGAATAGAATAGTACAGAATAGAACAGATTAGAATAGAATAGAATAGAACAGAACAGAACAGAAAAAAATAGAACAGAAGAGAACAGAATAGAATAGAACAGAATAGAATAGAATAGAACAGAAGAGAATAGAACAGAACAGAACAGAACAGAATAGAATAGAATAGACCAGAACAGAATAGAACAGAATAGAATAGAATAGAACAGAAGAGAATAGAACAGAACAGAACAGAATATAATCGAACAGAATAGAATAGAATAGAAAAGAAGAAAACAGAATAGAATAGAATCGAACAGAATAGAATAGAATAGGACAGAATAGAACAGAATAGAACAGAACAGATTAGAACAGAACACAACACAACAGAACAGAATGGAATAGACTAGAATAGAACAGAACCGAATAGAAAGGTACAGAACTGAATAGACCAGAATAGAATAGAATGGAATAGAACACAATAGAATAGAATAGAACAGAATATAACAGATTAGAATAGAAAAGAATAGAACATAACAGAACAGAATAGAACAGAATAGAACAGAAGAGAATAGAATAGAATAGAATAGAATAGAATAGAATAGAATGGAATAGAACAGAATAGAATAGAACAGAACAGAACAGAACAGAATAGAATAGATTTGAATAGAATAGAATAGAATAGAATAGAATAGAACAGAACAGAATAGAATAGAATAGAATAGAATGGAATAGAACAGAATAGAATAGAATAGTACAGAACAGAACAGAATAGAACAGAATAGAACAGAACACAACACAACAGAACAGAATAGAATAGAATAGAACAGAACCGAATAGAACAGAACAGAACTGAATAGAACAGAATAGAATAGAATAGAATAGAATAGAATAGAATAGAATAGAATAGAACAGAATAGAATAGAATAGAACAGAATAGAATAGAATAGAACAGAATAGATTAGAATAGAACAGAACAGAATAGAATAGAATAGAATAGAATAGAACAGAGCAGAATAGAATAGAACAGAATAGAGTGGAATAGAACAGAATAGAATAGAATAGAATAGAATAGAATAGAATAGAATAGAATAGAATAGAACAGAACAGAATAGAATAGAACAGAATAGACTAGAATAGAACAGAACAGAACAGAATAGAATAGAATAGAACAGAATAAAACAGAACAGAAAAGAACAAAACAGAACAGAATAAAATAGAACAGGACAGAACAGATTAGAATAGATTAGAACAGAATAGAACAGAATAGAATAGAATAGAATAGAATAGAATAGAATAGAATAGAATAGAATAGAATAGAATAGAATAGAATCGAACAGAATAGAATAGAATAGAACAGAATAGAATAGAACAGAACACAACACAACAGAACAGAATAGAATAGAATAGAATAGAACAGAACCGAATAGAACTGCACAGAACTGAATAGAACAGAATAGAATAGAATGAAATAGAACACAGTAGAATAGAATAGTACAGAATAGAACAGATTAGAATAGAATAGAATAGAACAGAACAGAACAGAAAAAAATAGAACAGAAGAGAACAGAATAGAATAGAACAGAGTAGAATAGAACAGAACAGAACAGAACAGAATAGAATAGAATAGAACAGAACAGAATAGAACAGAATAGAATAGAATAGAACAGAAGAGAATAGAACAGAACAGAACAGAATATAATCGAACAGAATAGAATAGAATAGAAAAGAATAGAACAGAATAGAATAGAATCGAACAGAATAGAATAGAATAGAATAGAATAGAATAGAATAGAATAGAATAGAATAGAATAGAACAGGACAGAACCGAATAGAATCGAACAGAATAGAAGAGAATAGAATAGAATAGAACAGAATAGAATAGAATCGAACAGAATAGAATAGAATAGAACAGAATAGAACAGAATAGAACAGAACAGAATAGAACAGAACACAACACAACAGAACAGAATGGAATAGAATAGAATAGAACAGAACCGAATAGAAAGGTACAGAACTGAATAGAACAGAATAGAATAGAATGGAATAGAACACAATAGAATAGAATAGAACAGAATATAACAGATTAGAATAGAAAAGAATAGAACATAACAGAACAGAATAGAACAGAATAGAATAGAATAGAATAGAACAGAACAGAAGAGAATAAAATAGAATAGATTAGAATAGAATAGAATAGAATAGAATAGAATAGAACAGAACAGAACTGAATAGAATAGAATATAACAGAATAGAACAGAATAGAACAGAACAGAATAGAACAGAACACAACACAACACAACAGAATAGAATAGAATAGAATAGAACAGAACAGAATAGAACAGTACAGATCGGAATAGAACAGAATAGAATAGAATGGAATTGAACACAATAGAATAGAATAGAACAGAATAGAACAGAATAGAACAGAACACAACACAAAAGAACAGAATAGAATAGAACAGAACCGAATAGAACAGAACAGAACTGAACAGAATAGAATAGAATAGAATAGAATAGAATAGAATAGAATAGAATAGAACAGAATAGAATAGAACTGAACAGAACTGAATAGAACAGAACAGAACACAACAGAACAGAATAGAATAGAATAGAATAGAACAGAACCGAATAGAACTGAACAGAACTGAATAGAACAGAATAGAATAGAATGAAATAGAACACAGTAGAATAGAATAGTACAGAATAGAACAGATTAGAATAGAATAGAATAGAACAGAACAGAACAGAAAAAAATAGAACAGAAGAGAACAGAATAGAATAGAACAGAGTAGAATAGAACAGAACAGAACAGAACAGAATAGAATAGAATAGAACAGAAGAGAATAGAACAGAACAGAACAGAATATAATCGAACAGAATAGAATAGAATAGAAAAGAATAGAACAGAATAGAATAGAATAGAATAGAATAGAATAGAATAGAATAGAATAGAATAGAATAGAATAGAATAGAATAGAATAGAACAGGACAGAACAGAATAGAATCGAACAGAATAGAAGAGAATAGAATAGAATAGAACAGAATAGAATAGAATCGAACAGAATAGAATAGAATAGAACAGAATAGAACAGAATAGAACAGAACAGAATAGAACAGAACACAACACAACAGAACAGAATGGAATAGAATAGAATAGAACAGAACCGAATAGAAAGGTACAGAACTGAATAGAACAGAATAGAATAGAATGGAATAGAACACAATAGAATAGAATAGAACAGAATAGAACAGATTAGAATAGAATAGAATAGAACAGAACAGAACAGAACAGAAAAGAACAGAGGAGAACAGAATAGAATAGAACAGAATAGAATAGAACAGAACAGAACAGAACAGAATAGAATAGAATAGAAGAGAAAAGAACAGAATAGAACAGAATAGAATAGAATAGAATAGAATAGAATAGAATAGAATAGAATAGAATAGAATAGAACAGAATAGAATAGAATAGAACATAACAAAGAAGAATAGAATAGAATATAACAGAATAGAACAGAACAGAACGGAATAGAATAGAATAGAACAGGACAGAATAGAATAGAAGAGAAAAGAACAGACTAGAACAGAATAGAATAGACTAGAACAGAATAGAATAGAACAGAACAGAAGAGAATAGAATGGAATAAAACAGAACACAATAAAATAGAATAGAATAGAATAGAATAGAATAGAATAGAATAGAATAGAATAGAATAGAACAGAAGAGAATAGAACAGAATAGAATAGAATAGAACAGAATAAATAGAATAGAATAGAACAAAATAGAACAGAACAGAACAGAATAGAGTAGAATAGAATACAATAGAATAGAATAGAATAGAATAAAATAGAATAGATAAGCACAGAATAGAATAGAATATAACAGAAGAGAATAGAATAGAACAGGACAGAACAGAATAGAATAGATTAGAACAGAATAGAACACAATAGAATAAAATAGAATAGAACAGAACAGAACAGAACAGAACAGAATAGAATAGAATAGAATAGAATAGAATAGAATAGAATAGAATAGAATAGAATAGAACAGAACAGAACAGAATAGAATCGAACAGAATAGAATAGAATAGAACAGAATAGAAGAGAATAGAATAGAATAGAACAGAACAGAAAAAAATAGAACAGAAGAGAACAGAATAAAACAGAACAGAACAGAACAAAACAGAACAGAATAAAATAGAACAGGACAGAACAGATTAGAATAGATTAGAACAGAAAAGAACAGAACAGAATAGAATAGAATAGAATAGAATAGAATAGAATAGAATAGAATAGAATAGAATCGAACAGAATAGAATAGAATAGAACAGAATAGAATGGAATAGAATAGAATAGAATAGAACAGAACAGAAAAGAATAGAATAGAATAGAACAGAACAGAATAGAACTGAACAGAACTGAATAGAACAGAACACAACACAACAGAACAGAATAGAATAGAATAGAATAGAACAGAACCGAATAGAACTGAACAGAACTGAATAGAACAGAATAGAATAGAATGAAATAGAACACAGTAGAATAGAATAGTACAGAATAGAACAGATTAGAATAGAATAGAATAGAACAGAACAGAACAGAAAAAAATAGAACAGAAGTGAACAGAATAGTATAGAACAGAATAGAATAGAATAGAACAGAAGAGAATAGAACAGAACAGAATAGAATAGAATAGACCAGAACAGAATAGAACAGAATAGAATAGAATAGAACAGAAGAGAATAGAACAGAACAGAACAGAATATAATCGAACAGAATAGAATAGAATAGAAAAGAATAAAACAGAATAGAATAGAATCGAACAGAATAGAATAGAATAGAATAGAATAGAATAGAATAGAATAGAATAGAATAGAATAGAATAGAATAGAATAGAACAGGACAGAACAGAATAGAATCGAACAGAATAGAAGAGAATAGAATAGAATAGAACAGAATAGAATAGAATCGAACAGAATAGAATAGAATAGGACAGAATAGAACAGAATAGAACAGAACAGATTAGAACAGACCACAACACAACAGAACAGAATGGAATAGAATAGAATAGAACAGAACCGAATAGAAAGGTACAGAACTGAATAGACCAGAATAGAATAGAATGGAATAGAACACAATAGAATAGAATAGAACAGAATATAACAGATTAGAATAGAAAAGAATAGAACATAACAGAACAGAATAGAACAGAATAGAACAGAAGAGAATAGAATAGAATAGAATAGAATGGAATAGAACAGAATAGAATAGAACAGAACAGAACAGAACAGAATAGAATAGATTTGAATAGAATAGAATAGAATAGAATAGAATAGAATAGAATAGAATAGAATAGAATAGAATAGAATAGAACAGAACAGAATAGAATAGAATAGAATGGAATAGAACAGAATAGAATAGAATAGAACAGAACAGAACAGAATAGAACAGAATAGAACAGAACACAACACAACAGAACAGAATATAATAGAATAGAACAGAACCGAATAGAACAGAACAGAACTGAATAGAACAGAATAGAATAGAATAGAATAGAATAGAATAGAATAGAATAGAACAGAATAGAATAGAATAGAACAGAATAGAATAGAATAGAACAGAATAGATTAGCATAGAACAGAACAGAATAGAATAGAATAGAATAGAATAGAACAGAGCAGAATAGAATAGAACAGAATAGAGTGGAATAGAACAGAATAGAATAGAATAGAATAGAATAGAATAGAATAGAATAGAATAGAATAGAATAGAACAGAACAGAATAGAATAGAACAGAATAGACTAGAATAGAACAGAACAGAACAGAATAGAATAGAATAGAACAGAATAAAACAGAACAGAAAAGAACAAAACAGAACAGAATAAAATAGAACAGGACAGAACAGATTAGAATAGATTAGAACAGAATAGAACAGAATAGAATAGAATAGAATAGAATAGAATAGAATAGAATCGAACAGAATTGAATAGAATAGAACAGAATAGAATAGAACAGAACACAACACAACAGAACAGAATAGAATAGAATAGAATAGAACAGAACCGAATAGAACTGAACAGAACTGAATAGAACAGAATAGAATAGAATGAAATAGAACACAGTAGAATAGAATAGTACAGAATAGAACAGATTAGAATAGAATAGAATAGAACAGAACAGAACAGAAAAAAATAGAACAGAAGAGAACAGAATAGAATAGAACAGAGTAGAATAGAACAGAACAGAACAGAACAGAATAGAATAGAATAGAACAGAACAGAATAGAACAGAATAGAATAGAATAGAACAGAAGAGAATAGAACAGAACAGAACAGAATATAATCGAACAGAATAGAATAGAATAGAAAAGAATAGAACAGAATAGAATAGAATCGAACAGAATAGAATAGAATAGAATAGAATAGAATAGAATAGAATAGAATAGAATAGAATAGAATAGAACAGGACAGAACAGAATAGAATCGAACAGAATAGAAGAGAATAGAATAGAATAGAACAGAATAGAATAGAATCGAACAGAATAGAATAGAATAGAACAGAATAGAACAGAATAGAACAGAACAGAATAGAACAGAACACAACAGAACAGAACAGAATGGAATAGAATAGAATAGAACAGAACCGAATAGAAAGGTACAGAACTGAATAGAACAGAATAGAATAGAATGGAATAGAACACAATAGAATAGAATAGAACAGAATATAACAGATTAGAATAGAAAAGAATAGAACATAACAGAACAGAATAGAACAGAATAGAATAGAATAGAATAGAACAGAACAGAAGAGAATAAAATAGAATAGATTAGAATAGAATAGAATAGAATAGAATAGAATAGAATAGAACAGAACAGAACAGAACAGAAAAAACAGAGGAGAACAGAATAGAATAGAACAGAATAGAATAGAACAGAACAGAACAGAACAGAATAGAATAGAATAGAAGAGAAAAGAACAGAATAGAGTGGAATAGAACAGAATAGAATAGAATAGAATAGAATAGAATAGAATAGAATAGAATAGAATAGAACAGAACAGAATAGAATAGAACAGAATAGACTAGAATAGAACAGAACAGAACAGAATAGAATAGAATAGAACAGAATAAAACAGAACAGAACAGAACAAAACAGAACAGAATAAAATAGAACAGGACAGAACAGATTAGAATAGATTAGAACAGAATAGAACAGAATAGAATAGAATAGAATAGAATAGAATAGAATAGAATAGAATCGAACAGAATAGAATAGAATAGAACAGAATAGAATAGAACAGAACACAACACAACAGAACAGAATAGAATAGAATAGAATAGAACAGAACCGAATAGAACTGAACAGAACTGAATAGAACAGAATAGAATAGAATGAAATAGAACACAGTAGAATAGAATAGTACAGAATAGAACAGATTAGAATAGAATAGAATAGAACAGAACAGAACAGAAAAAAATAGAACAGAAGAGAACAGAATAGAATAGAACAGAGTAGAATAGAACAGAACAGAACAGAACAGAATAGAATAGAATAGAACAGAACAGAATAGAACAGAATAGAATAGAATAGAACAGAAGAGAATAGAACAGAACAGAACAGAATATAATCGAACAGAATAGAATAGAATAGAAAAGAATAGAACAGAATAGAATAGAATCGAACAGAATCGAATAGAATAGAATAGAATAGAATAGAATAGAATAGAATAGAATAGAACAGGACAGAACAGAATAGAATCGAACAGAATAGAAGAGAATAGAATAGAATAGAACAGAATAGAATAGAATCGAACAGAATAGAATAGAATAGAACAGAATAGAACAGAATAGAACAGAACAGAATAGAACAGAACACAACACAACAGAACAGAATGGAATAGAATAGAATAGAACAGAACCGAATAGAAAGGTACAGAACTGAATAGAACAGAATAGAATAGAATGGAATAGAACACAATAGAATAGAATAGAACAGAATATAACAGATTAGAATAGAAAAGAATAGAACATAACAGAACAGAATAGAACAGAATAGAATAGAATAGAATAGAACAGAACAGAAGAGAATAAAATAGAATAGATTAGAATAGAATAGAATAGAATAGAATAGAATAGAATAGAACAGAAAAGAACAGAACAGAAAAAACAGAGGAGAACAGAATAGAATAGAACAGAATAGAATAGAACAGAACAGAACAGAACAGAATAGAATAGAATAGAAGAGAAAAGAACAGAATAGAACAGAATAGAATAGAATAGAATAGAATAGAATAGAATAGAATAGAATAGAACAGAATAGAATAGAATAGAACATAACAAAGAAGAATAGAATAGAATATAACAGAATAGAACAGAACAGAACAGAATAGAATAGAATAGAACAGGACAGAATAGAATAGAAGAGAAAAAACAGACTAGAACAGAATAGAATAGACTAGAACAGAATAGAATAGAACAGAACAGAAGAGAATAGAATGGAATAAAACAGAACACAATAAAATAGAATAGAATAGAATAGAATAGAATAGAATAGAATAGAATAGAATAGAATAGAATAGAATAGAATAGAACAGAAGAGAATAGAACAGAATAGAATAGAATAGAACAGAATAAATAGAATAGAATAGAACAGAATAGAACAGAACAGAACAGAATAGAGTAGAATAGAATACAATAGAATAGAATAGAATAGAATAAAATAGAATAGATAAGCACAGAATAGAATAGAATATAACAGAAGAGAATAGAATAGAACAGGACAGAACAGAATAGAATAGATTAGAACAGAATAGAACACAATAGAATAAAATAGAATAGAACAGAACAGAACAGAACAGAACAGAATAGAATAGAATAGAATAGAAAAGAATAGAATAGAATAGAACAGAACAGAACAGAATAGAACAGAATAGAACAGAACAGAATAGAATAGAATAGAATAGAATAGAACAGAATAGAATAGAATAGAATAGAATAGAACAGAATAGAAGAGAATAGAATAGAATAGAATAGAATAGAAGAGAACAGAATAGAATAGAACAGAATAGAATAGAATAGAACAGAATAGAATAGAATAGAACAGAACAGAACAGAATAGAATAGGATAGAAGAGAATAGTACAGAACAGAACAGGACAGAACAGAACAGAATAAAATAGAACATGACAGAACAGAATAGAATAGATTAGAACAAATTAGAACAGAACAGAATAGAATAGAATAGAATAGAAGAATAAAACATAACAGAACAGAATAGAATCGATCAGAATAGAATAGAATAGAAAAGAATAGAATAGAATAGAATAGAATAGAATAGAATAGAATAGAATAGCACAGAATAGAATAGAATATAACCGAATAGAATAGAATAGAACAGGACAGAACAGAATAGAATAGATTAGAACAGAATAGAACACAATAGAATAGAATAGAATAGAATAGAACAGAACAGAACAGAATAGAATCGAACAGAATAGAATAGAATAGAACAGAAAAGAACTGAATAGAATATAATAGAATAGAATAGAACAGAACAGAATAGAATAGAATAGAATAGAATAGAATACAATAGAATAGAACAGAATAGAACACAACAGAATAGAATAAAATAGAAAAGAAGAACAGAACAGAATAGAATAGAATAGAATAGAATAGAACAGAACAGAATAGAATAGAATAGAACAGAATAGAACAGAACAGAACAGAACAGAACAGAACAGAACAGAACAGAATAGAACAGGACAGAACAGAATAGAATAGATTAGAAAAGAATAGAACAGAACAGAATAGAATAGAATAGAATAGAATAGAATAGAACAGAACAGAACAGAATAAAATCGAACAGAATAGAATAAAATAGAACAGAATAGAACAGAATAGAATAGAAGAACAGAATAGAACAGAACAGAAGAGAATAGAATAGAATAGAATAAAATAGAATAGAATAGAATAGAATAGAATAGAACAGAATAGAATAGAACACAATAGAACAGAACAGAATAGAATAGAATAGAACAGAAAAGAATAGAATAGAATAGAATAGAATAGAATAGAACATAACAGAACAGAATAGAATAGAACAGAAAAGAATAGAATAGAACAGAATAGAATAGAATAGAACAGAACAGAACAGAACAGAACAGAATAGAACAGAATAGAACAGAACAGAACAGAACAGAACAGAACAGAATAAAATAGAACAGGACAGAACAGAATAGAATAGATGAGAACAAAATAGAATAGAACAGAACAGAACAGAACAGAACAGAATAAAATAGAACAGAATAGAACAGAATAGAATAGAAGAACAGAATAAACAGAACAGAAGAGAATAGAATAGAATAGAATAGAATAGAATAGAATAGAATAGAATAGAACAGAATAAAATAGAATAGAATAGAATAGAACAAAACAGAATAGAATCGAACAGAATAGAATAGAATAGAACAGAGTAGAAGAGAATAGAATAGAATAGAATAGAATAGAATAGAATAGAATAGAACAGAACAGAATAGAATAGAACAGAATAGAATAGAACAGAATAGAATAGAACAGAATAGAATAGAATAGAACAGAATAGAATAGAACAGAATAGAACAGAACAGAACAGAACAGAACAGAACAGAACAGAATAAAATAGAACAGGACAGAACAGAATAGAATAGATTAGAACAAAAGAGAACAGAACAGAATAGAATAGAATAGAATAGAATAGAATAGAATAGAATAGAATAGAATAGAATAGAATAGAATAGAATAAAACAGAACAGAACAGAATAGAATCGAAGAGAAAAGAATAGAATCGAAGAGAATAGAATAGAATAGAAAAGAATAGAACAGAATAGAATAGAATCGAACAGAATAGAATAGAATAGAACAGAATATAATAGAATAGAATAGAATAGAATAGAACAGAACATAATAGAATAGAAGAGAGTAGAGTAGAATAGAATAGAACAGAACAGAATAGAACAGAATAGAACAGAACAGAATAGAACAGAACACAACACAACAGAACAGAATTGAATAGAATAGAATAGAACAGAACCGAATAGAACAGTACAGACCTGAATAGAACAGAATAGAATAGAATGGAATAGAACACAATAGAATAGAATAGAACAGAATAGAACAGATTAGAATAGAAAAGAATAGAACAGAACAGAACAGAATAGAACAGAATAGAACAGAACACAACACAACAGAACAGAATAGAATAGAATAGAATAGAACAGAACAGAATAGAACAGAACAGAACTGAACAGAACAGAACAGAATAGAACAGAATAGAATAGAATAGAACAGAATACAATAGAATAGAACAGAACAGAACAGAATAGAATAGAATATAACAGAATAGAACAGAACAGAACAGAATAGAATAGAACAGAACAGAACAGAATATAATAGAACAGGACAGAACAGAATAGAATAGATTAGAACAGAATAGAACAGAACAGAATAGAATAGAATAGAATAGAAAAGAATAGAATAGAATAGAATAGATCAGATCAGACCAGAATAGAATCGAACAGAATAGAATAGAATAGAATAGAACAGAACAGAATAAAATAGAATAGAACAGAATAGAACAGAATAGAATAGAATAGAATAGAATAGAATAGAATAGAATAGAATAGAATAGAATAGAACAGAACAGAACAAAATAGAACAGAACACAACACAACAGAACAGAATAGAATAGAATAGAATAGAACAACACCGAATAGGACAGAACAGAACTGAATAGAACAGATAGAATAGAATAGAATAGAACACAATAGAATAGAATAGAACAGAATAGAACAGATTAGAATAGAATAGAATAGAACAGAACAGAACAGAACAGAATAGAACAGAGGAGAACAGAATAGAATAGAACAGAATAGAATAGAACAGAACAGAACAGAACAGAAGAGAATAGAAAAGAATAGAATAGAATATAATAGAATAGAATAGAATAGAACAGAACAAACTAGAACAGAAAACAACACCACAGAACAGAACAGAATAGAATAGAATAGAACAGAACCGAATAGAAGAGAACAGAACTGAACAGACATAATAGAATACAATAGAATAGAATAGAATAGAATAGAATAGAACAGAAGAGAAGAGAATAGAATAGAATAGAATAGAAGAGAATAAATAGAATAGAATAGAACAGAATAGAACAGAACAGAACAGAATAGAGTAGAAAAGAATAGAATAGAACCGAATAGAATAGCACAGAATAGAATAGATTATATCGGAATAGAATAGAATAGAACAGGAGAGAAGAGAATAGAATCGAACAGAATAGAATAGAATAGAACAGAATAGAACAGAATAGAATAGAATAGAATAGAATAGAATAGAATAGAATAGAATAGAACAGAACAGAAGAGAATAAAATAGAATAGATTAGAATACAGTAGCATAGAACCGAATAGAACAGAATAGAACAGAACAGAATAGAATAGATTTGAATAGAATAGAATAGAATAGAATAGAATAGAATAGAATAGAATAGAATAGAATAGAAAAGAATAGAATAGAACAGAACAGAACAGTATAGAATCGAACAGAATAGAATAGAATAGAACAGAATAGAACAGAATAAAATAGAATAGAACAGAACAGAAGAGAATAAAATATAATAGAATAGAATACAATAGAATAGAACAGAATAGAACAGAATAGAACACAACAGAATAGAATAGAACAGGACAGAACAGATTAGAATAGATTAGAACAGAATAGAATAGAATAGAATAGAATAGAATAGAATTGAATAGAATAGAACAGAACAAAATAGAACAGAACACAACAGAACAGAACAGAATAGAATAGAACAGAACCGAATAGAACAGAACAGAACAGAACAGAACAGAACAGAATAGAATAGAACAGGACACAACAGAATAGAATAGATTAGAAAAGAATAGATCAGAACAGAATAGAATAGAATAGAATAGAATAGAATAGAATAGAATAGAATAGAATAGAACAGAACAGAACAGAATAGAATCGAACAGAATAGTATAAAATAGAACAGAATAGAACAGAATTGAATAGAAGAACAGAATAGAACAGAACAGAATAGAACAGAACAGAAGAGAATAGAATAGAATAGAATAAAATAGAATAGAATAGAATAGAATAGAACAGAACAGAATAAAACACAATAGAAGAGAACAGAATAGAATAGAATAGAATAGAATAGAAGAGAATAGAACAGAACAGAATAGAATAGAACAGAATAGAATAGAATAGAACAGAATAGAATAGAATAGAACAGAACAGAACAGAATAGAATAGAATAGAACAGAATAGAACAGAACAGAACAGAACAGAACAGAATAAAATAGAACAGGACAGAACAGAATAGAATAGATTAGAACAAAATAGAACAGAACAGAACAGAACAGAACAGAATAGAACAGAATAAAATAGAACAGAATAGAACAGAATAGAATAGAAGAACAGAATAGAACAGAACAGAAGAGAATATAATAGAATAGAATAGAATAGAATAGAATAGAATAGAACAGAACAGAACAGAACAGAATAGAATATAATAGAACAAAACAGAATAGAATCGAACAGATGAGAATAGAATAGAACAGAGTAGAAGAGAATAGAATAGAATAGAATAGAATAGAACAGAACAGAATAGAATAGAACAGAATAGAATAGAACAGAATAGAATAGAATAGAACAGAATAGAATAGAATAGAACAGAACAGAACAGAACAGAATAGAATAGATTAGAACAGAATAGAACAGAACAGAACAGAACAGAACCGAACAGAATAAAATAGAACAGGACAGAACAGAATAGAATAGATTAGAACAAAATAGAACAGAACAGAATAGAATAGAATAGAATAGAATAAAACAGAACAGAACAGAATAGAATCGAACAGAATAGAATAGAATAGAAAAGAATAGAACAGAATAGAATAGAATCGAACAGAATAGAATAGAATAGAACAGAATATAATAGAATAGAATAGAATAGAATAGAATAGAACAGAACAGAATAGAATAGAATAGAGTAGAGTAGAATAGAATAGAACAGAACAGAATAGAACAGAATAGAACAGAACAGAATAGAACAGAACACAACACAACAGATCAGAATTGAATAGAATAGAATAGAACAGAACCGAATAGAACAGTACAGAACTGAATAGAACAGAATAGAATAGAATGGAATAGAACACAATAGAATAGATTAGAACAGAATAGAACAGATTAGAATAGAAAAGAATAGAATAGAACAGAACAGAATAGAACAGAATAGAACAGGACACAACACAACAGAACAGAATAGAATAGAATAGAATAGAACAGAACAGAATAGAACAGAACAGAACTGAATAGAACAGAATAGAATAGAATAGAATAGAACAGAATAGAATAGAATAGAACAGAATAGAATAGAATAGAACAGAACAGAGTAGAATAGAATAGAACAGAATAGAATAGAATAGAACAGAATAGAATAGAATAGAACAGAACAGAACAGAATAGAATAGAATAGAACAGAACAGAACAGAATAGAATAGAATATAACAGAATAGAACAGAACAGAATAGAACAGAACAGAATATAATAGAACAGGACAGAACAGAACAGAATAGAATAGAATAGAATAGAATAGAATAGAATAGAACAGAACAAAATAGAACAGAACACAACACAACAGAACAGAATAGAATAGAATAGAATAGAATAGAATAGAATAGAACAGAACAAAATAGAACAGAACACAACACAACAGAACAGAATAGAATAGAATAGAATAGAACAATACCGAATAGAACAGAACAGAACTGAATAGAACAGATAGAATAGAATAGAATAGAACAGAATAGAACAGATTAGAATAGAATAAAATAGAACAGAACAGAACAGAACAGAATAGAACAGAGGAGAACAGAATAGAATAGAACAGAATAGAATAGAACAGAACAGAGCAGAACAGAAGAGAATAGAACAGAATAGAATAGAATATAATAGAATAGAATAGAATAGAACAGAACAAACTAGAACAGAAAACAACACCACAGAACAGAATAGAATAGAATAGAATAGAACAGAACCGAATAGAAGAGAACAGAACTGAACAGAACATAATAGAATAGAATAGAATAGAATAGAACAGAATAGAACAGATTAGAATAGAATAGAATAGAACAGAACAGAACAGAAGAGAATAGAACAGAAGAGAACAGAATAGAATAGAACAGAACAGAACAGAACAGAATAGAATAGAATAGAATAGAAGAGAACAGAACAGAATAGAACAGAATAGAATAGAATAGAACAGATTGAATAGAACAGAACAGAAGAGAATAGGATGGAATAGAACAGAACAGAATAAATTAGAACAGAACAGAATAGAATAGAATAGAACAGAATAGAATAGAATAGAACAGAATAGAATAGAATAGATCAGAACAGAATAGAATCGAACAGAATAGAATAGAATAGAACAGAACAGAACAGAACAGAACAGAATAGAATAGAACAGAATAGAACAGAACAGAACAGAATAGAATAGAATAGAATAGAATAGAATAGAATAGAATAGAATAGAATAGAATAGAATACAATAGAATAGAATAGAATAGAATAGAATAAAACAGAACAAAATAGAACAGAACACAACAGAACAGAACAGAATAGAATAGAATAGAATAGAACAGTACCGAATAGAACAGAACAGAACTGAAAAGAACAGAATAGAATAGAATAGAATAGAACACAATAGAATAGAATAGAACAGAATAGAACAGATTAGAATAGAATAGAATAGAACAGAACAGAACAGAACAGAAAAGAACAGAGGAGAACAGAATAGAATAGAACAGAATAGAATAGAACAGAACAGAACAGAACAGAATAGAATAGAATAGAAGAGAAAAGAACAGAATAGAACAGAATAGAATAGAATAGAATAGAATAGAATAGAACAGAACCGAATAGAACAGTACAGAACGGAATAGAACAGAATAGAATAGAATGGAATAGAACACAATAGAATAGAATAGAACAGAATAGAACAGATTAGAATAGAAAAGAATAGAACATAACAGAACAGAATAGAACAGAATATAACAGAACACAACACAACTGAACAGAATAGAATAGAATAGAACAGAAGCGAATAGTACAGCACAGATCTGAATAGAACAGAATAGAATAGATTAGAATAGCACAGAATAGAATAGAATAGAACAGAATAGAATAGAATAGAACATAACAAAGAAGAATAGAATAGAATATAACAGAATAGAACAGAACAGAACAGAATAGAATAGAATAGAACAGGACAGAATAGAATAGAAGAGAAAAGAACAGACTAGAACAGAATAGAATAGACTAGAACAGAATAGAATAGAACAGAACAGAAGAGAATAGAATGGAATAAAACAGAACACAATAAAATAGAATAGAATAGAATAGAATAGAATAGAATAGAATAGAATAGAATAGAATAGAATAGAACAGAAGAGAATAGAACAGAATAGAATAGAATAGAACAGAATAAATAGAATAGAATAGAACAGAATAGAACAGAACAGAACAGAATAGAGTAGAATAGAATACAATAGAATAGAATAAAATAGAATAAAATAGAATAGAATAGCACAGAATAGAATAGAATATAACAGAAACGAATAGAATAGAACAGGACAGAACAGAAAAGAATAGATTAGAACAGAATAGAACACAATAGAATAAAATAGAATAGAACAGAACAGAACAGAACAGAACAGAACAGAACAGAATAGAATAGAATAGAATAGAATAGAATAGAATAGAATAGAATAGAATCGAATCGAACAGAATAGAATAGAATAGAACAGAATAGAAGAGAATAGAATAGAATAGAATAGAATAGAACAGAATAGAATATAATAGAATAGAATAAAACAGAACAGAATAGAATCGAACAGAATAGAATAGAATAGAACAGAACAGAACAGAATAGAATCGAACAGAATAGAATAGAATAGAACAGAATAGAACAGAATAGAATATAATAGAATAGAATAGAACAGAACAGAATAGAATCGAACAGAATAGAATAGAATAGAACAGAAGAGAACAGAATATAATCGAACAGAATAGAATAGAATAGAACAGAATAGAACAGAATAGAATTGAAGAAGAGAATAGAACAGAACAGAAGAGAATAGAATAGAATAGAATAGAATAGAACAGAACAGAACAGAACAGAACAGAACAGAATAGAATAGAATAGAATAGAACAGAATAGAATAGAATAGAATAGAATAGAACAGAATAGAAGAGAATAGAATAGAATAGAATAGAATAGAATAGAAGAGAACAGAATAGAATAGAACAGAATAGAATAGAATAGAACAGAATAGAATAGAATAGAACAGAACAGAACAGAATAGAATAGGATAGAAGAGAATAGTACAGAACAGAACAGAACAGAACAGAACAGAATAAAATAGAACATGACAGAACAGAATAGAATAGATTAGAACAAATTAGAACAGAACAGAATAGAATAGAATAGAATAGAATAGAAGAATAAAACAGAACAGAACAGAATAGAATCGATCAGAATAGAATAGAATAGAAAAGAATAGAATAGAATAGAATAGAATAGAATAGCACAGAATAGAATAGAATATAACCGAATAGAATAGAATAGAACAGGACAGAACAGAATAGAATAGATTAGAACAGAATAGAACACAATAGAATAGAATAGAATAGAATAGAACAAAACAGAACAGAATAGAATCGAAAAGAATAGAATAGAATAGAACAGAATAGAACTGAATAGAATATAATAGAATAGAATAGAACAGAACAGAATAGAATAGAATAGAATAGAATACAATAGAATAGAACAGAATAGAACACAACAGAATAGAATAAAATAGAAAAGAAGAACAGAACAGAATAGAATACAATAGAATAGAATAGAACAGAATAGAATAGAGTAGAACAGAATAGAATAGAATAGAACAGAACAGAATAGAATAGAATAGAATACAATGAACAGAACAGAATAGAATAGAATAGAACAGAATAGAATAGAATAGAACAGAATAGAATAGAATAGAACAGAACAGAACAGAACAGAACAGAACAGAACAGAATAGAACAGAACAGAACAGAATAGAATAGAACAGGACAGAACAGAATAGAATAGATTAGAACAGAATAGAATAGAAAAGAATAGAATAGAATAGAATAGAACAGAACAAAATAGAACAGAACACAACACAACAGAACAGAATAGAATAGAATAGAATAGAACAGAACCGAATAGAACAGAACAGAACTGAATAGAACAGAATAGAATAGAATAGAATAGAACACAGTAGAATAGAATAGAACAGAATAGAACAGATTAGAATAGAATAGAATACAACAGAATAGAATAGAATAGAACAGAACAAAACAGAACAGAACAGAACAGAACAGAATAGAACAGAACAGAACAGAATAGAATAGAACAGGACAGAACAGAATAGAATAGATTAGAACATAATAGAACAGAATGGAATAGAATAGAATAAAATAGAATAGAATAGAACAGAATAGAACAGAAGAGAACAGAATAGAATAGAACAGAATAGAAGAGAACAGAACATAACAGAACAGAATAGAATAGAATAGAATAGAAGAGAACAGAACAGAATAGAACAGAATAGAGTAGAATAGAACAGAATAGAATAGAACAGAACAGAAAAGAATAGAATGGAATAGAACAGAACAGAATAAAATAGAATAGAATAGAATAGAATAGAATAGAATAGAATAGAATAGAATAGAATACAATAGAATAGAATAGAACAGAAGAGAATAGAATAGAATAGAACAGAATAAAATAGAATAGAACAGAATAGAACAGATTAGAACACAACAGAATAGAATAAAATAGAATAGAACAGAACAGAATAGAACAGTACAGATCGGAATAGAACAGAATAGAATAGAATGGAATTGAACACAATAGAATAGAATAGAACAGAATAGAACAGATTAGAACAGAACACAACACAAAAGAACAGAATAGAATAGAACAGAACCGAATAGAACAGAACAGAACTGAACAGAATAGAATAGAATAGAATAGAATAGAACAGAATAGAATAGAACTGAACAGAACTGAATAGAACAGAACAGAACACAACAGAACAGAATAGAATAGAATAGAATAGAACAGAACCGAATAGAACTGAACAGAACTAAATAGAACAGAATAGAATAGAATGAAATAGAACACAGTAGAATAGAATAGTACAGAATAGAACAGATTAGAATAGAATAGAATAGAACAGAACAGAACAGAAAAAAATAGAACAGAAGAGAACAGAATAGAATAGAACAGAGTAGAATAGAACAGAACAGAACAGAACAGAATAGAATAGAATAGAACAGAACAGAATAGAACAGAATAGAATAGAATAGAACAGAAGAGAATAGAACAGAACAGAACAGAATATAATCGAACAGAATAGAATAGAATAGAAAAGAATAGAACAGAATAGAATAGAATAGAATAGAATAGAATAGAATAGAATAGAATAGAACAGGACAGAACAGAATAGAATCGAACAGAATAGAAGAGAATAGAATAGAATAGAACAGAATAGAATAGAATCGAACAGAATAGAATAGAATAGAACAGAATAGAACAGAATAGAACAGAACAGAATAGAACAGAACACAACACAACAGAACAGAATGGAATAGAATAAAATAGAACAGAACCGAATAGAAAGGTACAGAACTGAATAGAACAGAATAGAATAGAATGGAATAGAACACAATAGAATAGAATAGAACAGAATAGAACAGATTAGAATAGAATAGAATAGAACAGAACAGAACAGAACAGAAAAGAACAGAGGAGAACAGAATAGAATAGAACAGAATAGAATAGAACAGAACAGAACAGAGCAGAATAGAATAGAATAGAAGAGAAAAGAACAGAATAGAACAGAATAGAATAGAATAGAATAGAATAGAATAGAATAGAATAGAATAGAACAGAATAGAATAGAATAGAACATAACAAAGAAGAATAGAATAGAATATAACAGAATAGAACAGAACAGAACAGAATAGAATAGAATAGAACAGGACAGAATAGAATAGAAGAGAAAAGAACAGACTAGAACAGAATAGAATAGACTAGAACAGAATAGAATAGAACAGAACAGAAGAGAATAGAATGGAATAAAACAGAACACAATAAAATAGAATAGAATAGAATAGAATAGAATAGAATAGAATAGAATAGAATAGAATAGAATAGAATAGAATAGAACAGAAGAGAATAGAACAGAATAGAATAGAATAGAACAGAATAAATAGAATAGAATAGAACAAAATAGAACAGAACAGAACAGAATAGAGTAGAATAGAATACAATAGAATAGAATAGAATAGAATAAAATAGAATAGATAAGCACAGAATAGAATAGAATATAACAGAAGAGAATAGAATAGAACAGGACAGAACAGAATAGAATAGATTAGAACAGAATAGAACACAATAGAATAAAATAGAATAGAACAGAACAGAACAGAACAGAACAGAATAGAATAGAATAGAATAGAATAGAATAGAATAGAACAGAACAGAAGAGAATAGAACAGAATAGAATCGAACAGAATAGAATAGAATAGAACAGAATAGAAGAGAATAGAATAGAATAGAACAGAACAGAAAAAAATAGAACAGAAGAGAACAGATTAAAACAGAACAGAACAGAACAAAACAGAACAGAATAAAATAGAACAGGACAGAACAGATTAGAATAGATTAGAACAGAAAAGAACAGAACAGAATAGAATAGAATAGAATAGAATAGAATAGAATAGAATAGAATAGAATAGAATAGAATCGAACAGAATAGAATAGAATAGAACAGAATAGAATGGAATAGAATAGAATAAAATAGAACAGAACAGAAAAGAATAGAATAGAATAGAACAGAACAGAATAGAACTGAACAGAACTGAATAGAACAGAACACAACACAACAGAACAGAATAGAATAGAATAGAATAGAACAGAACCGAATAGAACTGAACAGAACTGAATAGAACAGAATAGAATAGAATGAAATAGAACACAGTAGAATAGAATAGTACAGAATAGAACAGATTAGAATAGAATAGAATAGAACAGAACAGAACAGAAAAAAATAGAACAGAAGAGAACAGAATAGTATAGAACAGAATAGAATAGAATAGAACAGAAGAGAATAGAACAGAACAGAATAGAATAGAATAGACCAGAACAGAATAGAACAGAATAGAATAGAATAGAACAGAAGAGAATAGAACAGAACAGAACAGAATATAATCGAACAGAATAGAATAGAATAGAAAAGAATAAAACAGAATAGAATAGAATCGAACAGAATAGAATAGAATAGAATAGAATAGAATAGAATAGAATAGAATAGAATAGAATAGAACAGGACAGAACAGAATAGAATCGAACAGAATAGAAGAGAATAGAATAGAATAGAACAGAATAGAATAGAATCGAACAGAATAGAATAGAATAGGACAGAATAGAACAGAATAGAACAGAACAGATTAGAACAGAACACAACACAACAGAACAGAATGGAATAGAATAGAATAGAACAGAACCGAATAGAAAGGTACAGAACTGAATAGACCAGAATAGAATAGAATGGAATAGAACACAATAGAATAGAATAGAACAGAATATAACAGATTAGAATAGAAAAGAATAGAACATAACAGAACAGAATAGAACAGAATAGAACAGAAGAGAATAGAATAGAATAGAATAGAATAGAATAGAATGGAATAGAACAGAATAGAATAGAACAGAACAGAACAGAACAGAATAGAATAGATTTGAATAGAATAGAATAGAATAGAATAGAATAGAATAGAATAGAATAGAATAGAATAGAACAGAACAGAATAGAATAGAATAGAATGGAATAGAACAGAATAGAATAGAATAGAACAGAACAGAACAGAATAGAACAGAATAGAACAGAACACAACACAACAGAACAGAATAGAATAGAATAGAACAGAACCGAATAGAACAGAACAGAACTGAATAGAACAGAATAGAATAGAATAGAATAGAATAGAATAGAATAGAATAGAATAGAATAGAACAGAATAGAATAGAATAGAACAGAATAGAATAGAATAGAACAGAATAGATTAGAATAGAACAGAACAGAATAGAATAGAATAGAATAGAATAGAACAGAGCAGAATAGATTAGAACAGAATAGAGTGGAATAGAACAGAATAGAATAGAATAGAATAGAATAGAATAGAATAGAATAGAATAGAATAGAATAGAACAGAACAGAATAGAATAGAACAGAATAGACTAGAATAGAACAGAACAGAACAGAATAGAATAGAATAGAACAGAATAAAACAGAACAGAACAGAACAAAACAGAACAGAATAAAATAGAACAGGACAGAACAGATTAGAATAGATTAGAACAGAATAGAACAGAATAGAATAGAATAGAATAGAATAGAATAGAATAGAATAGAATAGAATCGAACAGAATAGAATAGAATAGAACAGAATAGAATAGAACAGAACACAACACAACAGAACAGAATAGAATAGAATAGAATAGAACAGAACCGAATAGAACTGAACAGAACTGAATAGAACAGAATAGAATAGAATGAAATAGAACACAGTAGAATAGAATAGTACAGAATAGAACAGATTAGAATAGAATAGAATAGAACAGAACAGAACAGAAAAAAATAGAACAGAAGAGAACAGAATAGAATAGAACAGAGTAGAATAGAACAGAACAGAACAGAACAGAATAGAATAGAATAGAACAGAACAGAATAGAACAGAATAGAATAGAATAGAACAGAAGAGAATAGAACAGAACAGAACAGAATATAATCGAACAGAATAGAATAGAATAGAAAAGAATAGAACAGAATAGAATAGAATCGAACAGAATCGAATAGAATAGAATAGAATAGAATAGAATAGAATAGAATAGAACAGGACAGAACAGAATAGAATCGAACAGAATAGAAGAGAATAGAATAGAATAGAACAGAATAGAATAGAATCGAACAGAATAGAATAGAATAGAACAGAATAGAACAGAATTGAACAGAACAGAATAGAACAGAACACAACACAACAGAACAGAATGGAATAGAATAGAATAGAACAGAACCGAATAGAAAGGTACAGAACTGAATAGAACAGAATAGAATAGAATGGAATAGAACACAATAGAATAGAATAGAACAGAATATAACAGATTAGAATAGAAAAGAATAGAACATAACAGAACAGAATAGAACAGAATAGAATAGAATAGAATAGAACAGAACAGAAGAGAATAAAATAGAATAGATTAGAATAGAATAGAATAGAATAGAATAGAATAGAATAGAACAGAACAGAACAGAACAGAAAAAACAGAGGAGAACAGAATAGAATAGAACAGAATAGAATAGAACAGAACAGAACAGAACAGAATAGAATAGAATAGAAGAGAAAAGAACAGAATAGAACAGAATAGAATAGAATAGAATAGAATAGAATAGAATAGAATAGAATAGAATAGAACAGAATAGAATAGAATAGAACATAACAAAGAAGAATAGAATAGAATATAACAGAATAGAACAGAACAGAACAGAATAGAATAGAATAGAACAGGACAGAATAGAATAGAAGAGAAAAAACAGACTAGAACAGAATAGAATAGACTAGAACAGAATAGAATAGAACAGAACAGAAGAGAATAGAATGGAATAAAACAGAACACAATAAAATAGAATAGAATAGAATAGAATAGAATAGAATAGAATAGAATAGAATAGAATAGAATAGAATAGAATAGAATAGAATAGAATAGAACAGAAGAGAATAGAACAGAATAGAATAGAATAGAACAGAATAAATAGAATAGAATAGAACAGAATAGAACAGAACAGAACAGAATAGAGTAGAATAGAATACAATAGAATAGAATAGAATAGAATAAAATAGAATAGATAAGCACAGAATAGAATAGAATATAACAGAAGAGAATAGAATAGAACAGGACAGAACAGAATAGAATAGATTAGAACAGAATAGAACACAATAGAATAAAATAGAATAGAACAGAACAGAACAGAACAGAACAGAATAGAATAGAATAGAATAGAAAAGAATAGAATAGAATAGAACAGAACAGAACAGAATAGAACAGAATAGAACAGAACAGAATAGAATAGAATAGAATAGAATAGAACAGAATAGAATAGAATAGAATAGAATAGAACAGAATAGAAGAGAATAGAATAGAATAGAATAGAATAGAAGAGAACAGAATAGAATAGAACAGAATAGAATAGAATAGAACAGAATAGAATAGAATAGAACAGAACAGAACAGAATAGAATAGGATAGAAGAGAATAGTACAGAACAGAACAGAACAGAATAAAATAGAACATGACAGAACAGAATAGAATAGATTAGAACAAATTAGAACAGAACAGAATAGAATAGAATAGAATAGAAGAATAAAACATAACAGAACAGAATAGAATCGATCAGAATAGAATAGAATAGAAAAGAATAGAATAGAATAGAATAGAATAGAATAGAATAGCACAGAATAGAATAGAATATAACCGAATAGAATAGAATAGAACAGGACAGAACAGAATAGAATAGATTAGAACAGAATAGAACACAATAGAATAGAATAGAATAGAATAGAACAGAACAGAACAGAATAGAATCGAACAGAATAGAATAGAATAGAACAGAATAGAACTGAATAGAATATAATAGAATAGAATAGAACAGATCAGAATAGAATAGAATAGAATAGAATAGAATACAATAGAATAGAACAGAATAGAACACAACAGAATAGAATAAAATAGAAAAGAAGAACAGAACAGAATAGAATAGAATAGAATAGAATAGAACAGAACAGAATAGAATAGAATAGAACAGAATAGAACAGAACAGAACAGAACAGAACAGAACAGAACAGAACAGAATAGAACAGGACAGAACAGAATAGAATAGATTAGAAAAGAATAGAACAGAACAGAATAGAATAGAATAGAATAGAATAGAATAGAACAGAACAGAACAGAATAAAATCGAACAGAATAGAATAAAATAGAACAGAATAGAACAGAATAGAATAGAAGAACAGAATAGAACAGAACAGAAGAGAATAGAATAGAATAGAATAAAATAGAATAGAATAGAATAGAATAGAATAGAATAGAATAGAATAGAATAGAACAGAACAGAATAGAACACAATAGAACAGAACAGAATAGAATAGAATAGAACAGAAAAGAATAGAATAGAATAGAATAGAATAGAATAGAACATAACAGAACAGAATAGAATAGAACAGAAAAGAATAGAATAGAACAGAATAGAATAGAATAGAACAGAACAGAACAGAACAGAACAGAATAGAACAGAATAGAACAGAACAGAACAGAACAGAACAGAACAGAATAAAATCGAACAGAATAGAATAAAATAGAACAGAATAGAACAGAATAGAATAGAAGAACAGAATAGAACAGAACAGAAGAGAATAGAATAGAATAGAATAAAATAGAATAGAATAGAATAGAATAGAATAGAATAGAATAGAATAGAATAGAATAGAACAGAACAGAATAGAACACAATAGAACAGAACAGAATAGAATAGAATAGAACAGAAAAGAATAGAATAGAATAGAATAGAATAGAATAGAACATAACAGAACAGAATAGAATAGAACAGAAAAGAATAGAATAGAACAGAATAGAATAGAATAGAACAGAACAGAACAGAACAGAACAGAATAGAACAGAATAGAACAGAACAGAACAGAACAGAACAGAACAGAATAAAATAGAACAGGACAGAACAGAATAGAATAGATGAGAACAAAATAGAATAGAACAGAACAGAACAGAACAGAACAGAATAAAATAGAACAGAATAGAACAGAATAGAATAGAAGAACAGAATAAACAGAACAGAAGAGAATAGAATAGAATAGAATAGAATAGAATAGAATAGAATAGAATAGAATAGAATAGAACAGAATAAAATAGAATAGAATAGAATAGAACAAAACAGAATAGAATCGAACAGAATAGAATAGAATAGAACAGAGTAGAAGAGAATAGAATAGAATAGAATAGAATAGAATAGAATAGAATAGAATAGAATAGAACAGAACAGAATAGAATAGAACAGAATAGAATAGAACAGAATAGAATAGAACAGAATAGAATAGAATAGAACAGAATAGAATAGAACAGAATAGAACAGAACAGAACAGAACAGAACAGAACAGAACAGAATAAAATAGAACAGGACAGAACAGAATAGAATAGATTAGAACAAAAGAGAACAGAACAGAATAGAATAGAATAGAATAGAATAGAATAGAATAGAATAGAATAGAATAGAATAGAATAAAACAGAACAGAACAGAATAGAATCGAAGAGAAAAGAATAGAATCGAAGAGAATAGAATAGAATAGAAAAGAATAGAACAGAATAGAATAGAATCGAACAGAATAGAATAGAATAGAACAGAATATAATAGAATAGAATAGAATAGAATAGAACAGAACATAATAGAATAGAATAGAGTAGAGTAGAATAGAATAGAACAGAACAGAATAGAACAGAATAGAACAGAACAGAATAGAACAGAACACAACACAACAGAACAGAATTGAATAGAATAGAATAGAACAGAACCGAATAGAACAGTACAGACCTGAATAGAACAGAATAGAATAGAATGGAATAGAACACAATAGAATAGAATAGAACAGAATAGAACAGATTAGAATAGAAAAGAATAGAACAGAACAGAACAGAATAGAACAGAATAGAACAGAACACAACACAACAGAACAGAATAGAATAGAATAGAATAGAACAGAACAGAATAGAACAGAACAGAACTGAACAGAACAGAACAGAATAGAACAGAATAGAATAGAATAGAACAGAATACAATAGAATAGAACAGAACAGAACAGAATAGAATAGAATATAACAGAATAGAACAGAACAGAACAGAATAGAATAGAACAGAACAGAACAGAATATAATAGAACAGGACAGAACAGAATAGAATAGATTAGAACAGAATAGAACAGAACAGAATAGAATAGAATAGAATAGAAAAGAATAGAATAGAATAGAATAGATCAGATCAGACCAGAATAGAATCGAACAGAATAGAATAGAATAGAATAGAACAGAACAGAATAAAATAGAATAGAACAGAATAGAACAGAATAGAATAGAATAGAATAGAATAGAATAGAATAGAATAGAATAGAATAGAATAGAACAGAACAGAACAAAATAGAACAGAACACAACACAACAGAACAGAATAGAATAGAATAGAATAGAACAACACCGAATAGGACAGAACAGAACTGAATAGAACAGATAGAATAGAATAGAATAGAACACAATAGAATAGAATAGAACAGAATAGAACAGATTAGAATAGAATAGAATAGAACAGAACAGAACAGAACAGAATAGAACAGAGGAGAACAGAATAGAATAGAACAGAATAGAATAGAACAGAACAGAACAGAACAGAAGAGAATAGAAAAGAATAGAATAGAATATAATAGAATAGAATAGAATAGAACAGAACAAACTAGAACAGAAAACAACACCACAGAACAGAACAGAATAGAATAGAATAGAACAGAACCGAATAGAAGAGAACAGAACTGAACAGACATAATAGAATACAATAGAATAGAATAGAATAGAATAGAATAGAACAGAAGAGAAGAGAATAGAATAGAATAGAATAGAAGAGAATAAATAGAATAGAATAGAACAGAATAGAACAGAACAGAACAGAATAGAGTAGAAAAGAATAGAATAGAACCGAATAGAATAGCACAGAATAGAATAGATTATATCGGAATAGAATAGAATAGAACAGGAGAGAAGAGAATAGAATCGAACAGAATAGAATAGAATAGAACAGAATAGAACAGAATAGAATAGAATAGAATAGAATAGAATAGAATAGAATAGAATAGAATAGAATAGAACAGAACAGAAGAGAATAAAATAGAATAGATTAGAATACAGTAGCATAGAACCGAATAGAACAGAATAGAACAGAACAGAATAGAATAGATTTGAATAGAATAGAATAGAATAGAATAGAATAGAATAGAATAGAATAGAATAGAATAGAATAGAAAAGAATAGAATAGAACAGAACAGAACAGTATAGAATCGAACAGAATAGAATAGAATAGAACAGAATAGAACAGAATAAAATAGAATAGAACAGAACAGAAGAGAATAAAATATAATAGAATAGAATACAATAGAATAGAACAGAATAGAACAGAATAGAACACAACAGAATAGAATAGAACAGGACAGAACAGAATAGAATAGATTAGAACAGAATAGAATAGAATAGAATAGAATAGAATAGAATAGAATTGAATAGAATAGAACAGAACAAAATAGAACAGAACACAACAGAACAGAACAGAATAGAATAGAACAGAACCGAATAGAACAGAACAGAACAGAACAGAACAGAACAGAATAGAATAGAACAGGACACAACAGAATAGAATAGATTAGAAAAGAATAGAACAGAACAGAATAGAATAGAATAGAATAGAATAGAATAGAATAGAATAGAATAGAATAGAACAGAACAGAACAGAATAGAATCGAACAGAATAGTATAAAATAGAACAGAATAGAACAGAATTGAATAGAAGAACAGAATAGAACAGAACAGAAGAGAATAGAATAGAATAGAATAAAATAGAATAGAATAGAATAGAATAGAACAGAACAGAATAAAACACAATAGAAGAGAACAGAATAGAATAGAATAGAATAGAATAGAAGAGAATAGAACAGAACAGAATAGAATAGAACAGAATAGAATAGAATAGAACAGAATAGAATAGAATAGAACAGAACAGAACAGAATAGAATAGAATAGAACAGAATAGAACAGAACAGAACAGAACAGAACAGAATAAAATAGAACAGGACAGAACAGAATAGAATAGATTAGAACAAAATAGAACAGAACAGAACAGAACAGAACAGAATAGAACAGAATAAAATAGAACAGAATAGAACAGAATAGAATAGAAGAACAGAATAGAACAGAACAGAAGAGAATATAATAGAATAGAATAGAATAGAATAGAATAGAACAGAACAGAACAGAACAGAATAGAATATAATAGAACAAAACAGAATAGAATCGAACAGATGAGAATAGAATAGAACAGAGTAGAAGAGAATAGAATAGAATAGAATAGAATAGAACAGAACAGAATAGAATAGAACAGAATAGAATAGAACAGAATAGAATAGAATAGAACAGAATAGAATAGAATAGAACAGAACAGAACAGAACAGAATAGAATAGATTAGAACAGAATAGAACAGAACAGAACAGAACAGAACCGAACAGAATAAAATAGAACAGGACAGAACAGAATAGAATAGATTAGAACAAAATAGAACAGAACAGAATAGAATAGAATAGAATAGAATAAAACAGAACAGAACAGAATAGAATCGAACAGAATAGAATAGAATAGAAAAGAATAGAACAGAATAGAATAGAATCGAACAGAATAGAATAGAATAGAACAGAATATAATAGAATAGAATAGAATAGAATAGAATAGAACAGAACAGAATAGAATAGAATAGAGTAGAGTAGAATAGAATAGAACAGAACAGAATAGAACAGAATAGAACAGAACAGAATAGAACAGAACACAACACAACAGATCAGAATTGAATAGAATAGAATAGAACAGAACCGAATAGAACAGTACAGAACTGAATAGAACAGAATAGAATAGAATGGAATAGAACACAATAGAATAGATTAGAACAGAATAGAACAGATTAGAATAGAAAAGAATAGAATAGAACAGAACAGAATAGAACAGAATAGAACAGGACACAACACAACAGAACAGAATAGAATAGAATAGAATAGAACAGAACAGAATAGAACAGAACAGAACTGAATAGAACAGAATAGAATAGAATAGAATAGAACAGAATAGAATAGAATAGAACAGAATAGAATAGAATAGAACAGAACAGAGTAGAATAGAATAGAACAGAATAGAATAGAATAGAACAGAATAGAATAGAATAGAACAGAACAGAACAGAATAGAATAGAATATAATAGAATAGAATAGAATAGAACAGAACAAACTAGAACAGAAAACAACACCACAGAACAGAACAGAATAGAATAGAATAGAACAGAACCGAATAGAAGAGAACAGAACTGAACAGACATAATAGAATACAATAGAATAGAATAGAATAGAATAGAATAGAACAGAAGAGAAGAGAATAGAATAGAATAGAATAGAAGAGAATAAATAGAATAGAATAGAACAGAATAGAACAGAACAGAACAGAATAGAGTAGAATAGAATAGAATAGAACCGAATAGAATAGCACAGAATAGAATAGATTATATCGGAATAGAATAGAATAGAACAGGAGAGAAGAGAATAGAATCGAACAGAATAGAATAGAATAGAACAGAATAGAACAGAATAGAATAGAATAGAATAGAATAGAATAGAATAGAATAGAATATAATAGAACAGAACAGAATAGAACACAATAGAACAGAACAGAATAGAATAGAATAGAACAGAAAAGAATAGAATAGAATAGAATAGAATAGAATAGAACATAACAGAACAGAATAGAATAGAACAGAAAAGAATAGAATAGAACAGAATAGAATAGAATAGAACAGAACAGAACAGAACAGAACAGAATAGAACAGAATAGAACAGAACAGAACAGAACAGAACAGAACAGAATAAAATCGAACAGAATAGAATAAAATAGAACAGAATAGAACAGAATAGAATAGAAGAACAGAATAGAACAGAACAGAAGAGAATAGAATAGAATAGAATAAAATAGAATAGAATAGAATAGAATAGAATAGAATAGAATAGAATAGAATAGAATAGAACAGAACAGAATAGAACACAATAGAACAGAACAGAATAGAATAGAATAGAACAGAAAAGAATAGAATAGAATAGAATAGAATAGAATAGAACATAACAGAACAGAATAGAATAGAACAGAAAAGAATAGAATAGAACAGAATAGAATAGAATAGAACAGAACAGAACAGAACAGAACAGAATAGAACAGAATAGAACAGAACAGAACAGAACAGAACAGAACAGAATAAAATAGAACAGGACAGAACAGAATAGAATAGATGAGAACAAAATAGAATAGAACAGAACAGAACAGAACAGAACAGAATAAAATAGAACAGAATAGAACAGAATAGAATAGAAGAACAGAATAAACAGAACAGAAGAGAATAGAATAGAATAGAATAGAATAGAATAGAATAGAATAGAATAGAATAGAATAGAACAGAATAAAATAGAATAGAATAGAATAGAACAAAACAGAATAGAATCGAACAGAATAGAATAGAATAGAACAGAGTAGAAGAGAATAGAATAGAATAGAATAGAATAGAATAGAATAGAATAGAATAGAATAGAACAGAACAGAATAGAATAGAACAGAATAGAATAGAACAGAATAGAATAGAACAGAATAGAATAGAATAGAACAGAATAGAATAGAACAGAATAGAACAGAACAGAACAGAACAGAACAGAACAGAACAGAATAAAATAGAACAGGACAGAACAGAATAGAATAGATTAGAACAAAAGAGAACAGAACAGAATAGAATAGAATAGAATAGAATAGAATAGAATAGAATAGAATAGAATAGAATAGAATAAAACAGAACAGAACAGAATAGAATCGAAGAGAAAAGAATAGAATCGAAGAGAATAGAATAGAATAGAAAAGAATAGAACAGAATAGAATAGAATCGAACAGAATAGAATAGAATAGAACAGAATATAATAGAATAGAATAGAATAGAATAGAACAGAACATAATAGAATAGAATAGAGTAGAGTAGAATAGAATAGAACAGAACAGAATAGAACAGAATAGAACAGAACAGAATAGAACAGAACACAACACAACAGAACAGAATTGAATAGAATAGAATAGAACAGAACCGAATAGAACAGTACAGACCTGAATAGAACAGAATAGAATAGAATGGAATAGAACACAATAGAATAGAATAGAACAGAATAGAACAGATTAGAATAGAAAAGAATAGAACAGAACAGAACAGAATAGAACAGAATAGAACAGAACACAACACAACAGAACAGAATAGAATAGAATAGAATAGAACAGAACAGAATAGAACAGAACAGAACTGAACAGAACAGAACAGAATAGAACAGAATAGAATAGAATAGAACAGAATACAATAGAATAGAACAGAACAGAACAGAATAGAATAGAATATAACAGAATAGAACAGAACAGAACAGAATAGAATAGAACAGAACAGAACAGAATATAATAGAACAGGACAGAACAGAATAGAATAGATTAGAACAGAATAGAACAGAACAGAATAGAATAGAATAGAATAGAAAAGAATAGAATAGAATAGAATAGATCAGATCAGACCAGAATAGAATCGAACAGAATAGAATAGAATAGAATAGAACAGAACAGAATAAAATAGAATAGAACAGAATAGAACAGAATAGAATAGAATAGAATAGAATAGAATAGAATAGAATAGAATAGAATAGAATAGAACAGAACAGAACAAAATAGAACAGAACACAACACAACAGAACAGAATAGAATAGAATAGAATAGAACAACACCGAATAGGACAGAACAGAACTGAATAGAACAGATAGAATAGAATAGAATAGAACACAATAGAATAGAATAGAACAGAATAGAACAGATTAGAATAGAATAGAATAGAACAGAACAGAACAGAACAGAATAGAACAGAGGAGAACAGAATAGAATAGAACAGAATAGAATAGAACAGAACAGAACAGAACAGAAGAGAATAGAAAAGAATAGAATAGAATATAATAGAATAGAATAGAATAGAACAGAACAAACTAGAACAGAAAACAACACCACAGAACAGAACAGAATAGAATAGAATAGAACAGAACCGAATAGAAGAGAACAGAACTGAACAGACATAATAGAATACAATAGAATAGAATAGAATAGAATAGAATAGAACAGAAGAGAAGAGAATAGAATAGAATAGAATAGAAGAGAATAAATAGAATAGAATAGAACAGAATAGAACAGAACAGAACAGAATAGAGTAGAAAAGAATAGAATAGAACCGAATAGAATAGCACAGAATAGAATAGATTATATCGGAATAGAATAGAATAGAACAGGAGAGAAGAGAATAGAATCGAACAGAATAGAATAGAATAGAACAGAATAGAACAGAATAGAATAGAATAGAATAGAATAGAATAGAATAGAATAGAATAGAATAGAACAGAACAGAAGAGAATAAAATAGAATAGATTAGAATACAGTAGCATAGAACCGAATAGAACAGAATAGAACAGAACAGAATAGAATAGATTTGAATAGAATAGAATAGAATAGAATAGAATAGAATAGAATAGAATAGAATAGAATAGAAAAGAATAGAATAGAACAGAACAGAACAGTATAGAATCGAACAGAATAGAATAGAATAGAACAGAATAGAACAGAATAAAATAGAATAGAACAGAACAGAAGAGAATAAAATATAATAGAATAGAATACAATAGAATAGAACAGAATAGAACAGAATAGAACACAACAGAATAGAATAGAACAGGACAGAACAGAATAGAATAGATTAGAACAGAATAGAATAGAATAGAATAGAATAGAATAGAATAGAATTGAATAGAATAGAACAGAACAAAATAGAACAGAACACAACAGAACAGAACAGAATAGAATAGAACAGAACCGAATAGAACAGAACAGAACAGAACAGAACAGAACAGAATAGAATAGAACAGGACACAACAGAATAGAATAGATTAGAAAAGAATAGAACAGAACAGAATAGAATAGAATAGAATAGAATAGAATAGAATAGAATAGAATAGAATAGAACAGAACAGAACAGAATAGAATCGAACAGAATAGTATAAAATAGAACAGAATAGAACAGAATTGAATAGAAGAACAGAATAGAACAGAACAGAAGAGAATAGAATAGAATAGAATAAAATAGAATAGAATAGAATAGAATAGAACAGAACAGAATAAAACACAATAGAAGAGAACAGAATAGAATAGAATAGAATAGAATAGAAGAGAATAGAACAGAACAGAATAGAATAGAACAGAATAGAATAGAATAGAACAGAATAGAATAGAATAGAACAGAACAGAACAGAATAGAATAGAATAGAACAGAATAGAACAGAACAGAACAGAACAGAACAGAATAAAATAGAACAGGACAGAACAGAATAGAATAGATTAGAACAAAATAGAACAGAACAGAACAGAACAGAACAGAATAGAACAGAATAAAATAGAACAGAATAGAACAGAATAGAATAGAAGAACAGAATAGAACAGAACAGAAGAGAATATAATAGAATAGAATAGAATAGAATAGAATAGAACAGAACAGAACAGAACAGAATAGAATATAATAGAACAAAACAGAATAGAATCGAACAGATGAGAATAGAATAGAACAGAGTAGAAGAGAATAGAATAGAATAGAATAGAATAGAACAGAACAGAATAGAATAGAACAGAATAGAATAGAACAGAATAGAATAGAATAGAACAGAATAGAATAGAATAGAACAGAACAGAACAGAACAGAATAGAATAGATTAGAACAGAATAGAACAGAACAGAACAGAACAGAACCGAACAGAATAAAATAGAACAGGACAGAACAGAATAGAATAGATTAGAACAAAATAGAACAGAACAGAATAGAATAGAATAGAATAGAATAAAACAGAACAGAACAGAATAGAATCGAACAGAATAGAATAGAATAGAAAAGAATAGAACAGAATAGAATAGAATCGAACAGAATAGAATAGAATAGAACAGAATATAATAGAATAGAATAGAATAGAATAGAATAGAACAGAACAGAATAGAATAGAATAGAGTAGAGTAGAATAGAATAGAACAGAACAGAATAGAACAGAATAGAACAGAACAGAATAGAACAGAACACAACACAACAGATCAGAATTGAATAGAATAGAATAGAACAGAACCGAATAGAACAGTACAGAACTGAATAGAACAGAATAGAATAGAATGGAATAGAACACAATAGAATAGATTAGAACAGAATAGAACAGATTAGAATAGAAAAGAATAGAATAGAACAGAACAGAATAGAACAGAATAGAACAGGACACAACACAACAGAACAGAATAGAATAGAATAGAATAGAACAGAACAGAATAGAACAGAACAGAACTGAATAGAACAGAATAGAATAGAATAGAATAGAACAGAATAGAATAGAATAGAACAGAATAGAATAGAATAGAACAGAACAGAGTAGAATAGAATAGAACAGAATAGAATAGAATAGAACAGAATAGAATAGAATAGAACAGAACAGAACAGAATAGAATAGAATATAATAGAATAGAATAGAATAGAACAGAACAAACTAGAACAGAAAACAACACCACAGAACAGAACAGAATAGAATAGAATAGAACAGAACCGAATAGAAGAGAACAGAACTGAACAGACATAATAGAATACAATAGAATAGAATAGAATAGAATAGAATAGAACAGAAGAGAAGAGAATAGAATAGAATAGAATAGAAGAGAATAAATAGAATAGAATAGAACAGAATAGAACAGAACAGAACAGAATAGAGTAGAATAGAATAGAATAGAACCGAATAGAATAGCACAGAATAGAATAGATTATATCGGAATAGAATAGAATAGAACAGGAGAGAAGAGAATAGAATCGAACAGAATAGAATAGAATAGAACAGAATAGAACAGAATAGAATAGAATAGAATAGAATAGAATAGAATAGAATAGAATATAATAGAACAGAACAGAAGAGAATAAAATAGAATAGATTAGAATACAGTAGCATAGAACCGAATAGAACAGAATAGAACAGAACAGAATAGAATAGATTTGAATAGAATAGAATAGAATAGAATAGAAAAGAATAGAATAGAATAGAATAGAATAGAATAGAATAGAAAAGAATAGAATAGAACAGAACAGAACAGTATAGAATCGAACAGAATAGAATAGAATAGAACAGAATAGAACAGAATAAAATAGAATAGAACAGAACAGAAGAGAATAAAATATAATAGAATAGAATACAATAGAATAGAACAGAATAGAACAGAATAGAACACAACAGAATAGAATAGAACAGGACAGAACAGAATAGAATAGATTAGAACAGAATAGAATAGAATAGAATAGAATAGAATAGAATAGAATTGAATAGAATAGAACAGAACAAAATAGAACAGAACACAACAGAACAGAACAGAATAGAATAGAACAGAACCGAATAGAACAGAACAGAACAGAACAGAACAGAACAGAATAGAATAGAACAGGACACAACAGAATAGAATAGATTAGAAAAGAATAGAACAGAACAGAATAGAATAGAATAGAATAGAATAGAATAGAATAGAATAGAATAGAATAGAATAGAACAGAACAGAACAGAATAGAATCGAACAGAATAGTATAAAATAGAACAGAATAGAACAGAATTGAATAGAAGAACAGAATAGAACAGAACAGAAGAGAATAGAATAGAATAGAATAAAATAGAATAGAATAGAATAGAATAGAACAGAACAGAATAAAACACAATAGAAGAGAACAGAATAGAATAGAATAGAATAGAATAGAAGAGAATAGAACAGAACAGAATAGAATAGAACAGAATAGAATAGAATAGAACAGAATAGAATAGAATAGAACAGAACAGAACAGAATAGAATAGAATAGAACAGAATAGAACAGAACAGAACAGAACAGAACAGAATAAAATAGAACAGGACAGAACAGAATAGAATAGATTAGAACAAAATAGAACAGAACAGAACAGAACAGAACAGAATAGAACAGAATAAAATAGAACAGAATAGAACAGAATAGAATAGAAGAACAGAATAGAACAGAACAGAAGAGAATAGAATAGAATAGAATAGAATAGAATAGAATAGAACAGAAGAGAACAGAACAGAATAGAATATAATAGAACAAAACAGAATAGAATCGAACAGATGAGAATAGAATAGAACAGAGTAGAAGAGAATAGAATAGAATAGAATAGAATAGAACAGAACAGAATAGAATAGAACAGAATAGAATAGAACAGAATAGAATAGAATAGAACAGAATAGAATAGAATAGAACAGAACAGAACAGAACAGAATAGAATAGATTAGAACAGAATAGAACAGAACAGAACAGAACAGAACCGAACAGAATAAAATAGAACAGGACAGAACAGAATAGAATAGATTAGAACAAAATAGAACAGAACAGAATAGAATAGAATAGAATAGAATAAAACAGAACAGAACAGAATAGAATCGAACAGAATAGAATAGAATAGAAAAGAATAGAACAGAATAGAATAGAATCGAACAGAATAGAATAGAATAGAACAGAATATAATAGAATAGAATAGAATAGAATAGAATAGAACAGAACAGAATAGAATAGAATTGAGTAGAGTAGAATAGAATAGAACAGAACAGAATAGAACAGAATAGAACAGAACAGAATAGAACAGAACACAACACAACAGATCAGAATTGAATAGAATAGAATAGAACAGAACCGAATAGAACAGTACAGAACTGAATAGAACAGAATAGAATAGAATGGAATAGAACACAATAGAATAGATTAGAACAGAATAGAACAGATTAGAATAGAAAAGAATAGAATAGAACAGAACAGAATAGAACAGAATAGAACAGGACACAACACAACAGAACAGAATAGAATAGAATAGAATAGAACAGAACAGAATAGAACAGAACAGAACTGAATAGAACAGAATAGAATAGAATAGAATAGAACAGAATAGAATAGAATAGAACAGAATAGAATAGAATAGAACAGAACAGAGTAGAATAGAATAGAACAGAATAGAATAGAATAGAACAGAATAGAATAGAATAGAACAGAACAGAACAGAATAGAATAGAATAGAACAGAACAGAACAGAATAGAATAGAATATAACAGAATAGAACAGAACAGAATAGAACAGAACAGAATATAATAGAACAGGACAGAACAGAACAGAATAGAATAGAATAGAATAGAATAGAATAGAATAGAACAGAACAAAATAGAACAGAACACAACACAACAGAACAGAATAGAATAGAATAGAATAGAATAGAATAGAATAGAACAGAACAAAATAGAACAGAACACAACACAACAGAACAGAATAGAATAGAATAGAATAGAACAATACCGAATAGAACAGAACAGAACTGAATAGAACAGATAGAATAGAATAGAATAGAACAGAATAGAACAGATTAGAATAGAATAAAATAGAACAGAACAGAACAGAACAGAATAGAACAGAGGAGAACAGAATAGAATAGAACAGAATAGAATAGAACAGAACAGAGCAGAACAGAAGAGAATAGAACAGAATAGAATAGAATATAATACAATAGAATAGAATAGAACAGAACAAACTAGAACAGAAAACAACACCACAGAACAGAATAGAATAGAATAGAATAGAACAGAACCGAATAGAAGAGAACAGAACTGAACAGAACATAATAGAATAGAATAGAATAGAATAGAACAGAATAGAACAGATTAGAATAGAATAGAATAGAACAGAACAGAACAGAAGAGAATAGAACAGAAGAGAACAGAATAGAATAGAACAGAACAGAACAGAACAGAATAGAATAGAATAGAATAGAAGAGAACAGAACAGAATAGAACAGAATAGAATAGAATAGAACAGATTGAATAGAACAGAACAGAAGAGAATAGGATGGAATAGAACAGAACAGAATAAATTAGAACAGAACAGAATAGAATAGAATAGAGCAGAATAGAATAGAATAGAACAGAATAGAATAGAATAGATCAGAACAGAATAGAATCGAACAGAATAGAATAGAATAGAACAGAACAGAACAGAACAGAACAGAATAGAATAGAACAGAATAGAACAGAACAGAACAGAATAGAATAGAATAGAATAGAATAGAATAGAATAGAATAGAATAGAATAGAATACAATAGAATAGAATAGAATAGAATAGAATAAAACAGAACAAAATAGAACAGAACACAACAGAACAGAACAGAATAGAATAGAATAGAATAGAACAGTACCGAATAGAACAGAACAGAACTGAAAAGAACAGAATAGAATAGAATAGAATAGAACACAATAGAATAGAATAGAACAGAATAGAACAGATTAGAATAGAATAGAATAGAACAGAACAGAACAGAACAGAAAAGAACAGAGGAGAACAGAATAGAATAGAACAGAATAGAATAGAACAGAACAGAACAGAACAGAATAGAATAGAATAGAAGAGAAAAGAACAGAATAGAACAGAATAGAATAGAATAGAATAGAATAGAATAGAATAGAATAGAATAGAACAGAACCGAATAGAACAGTACAGAACGGAATAGAACAGAATAGAATAGAATGGAATAGAACACAATAGAATAGAATAGAACAGAATAGAACAGATTAGAATAGAAAAGAATAGAACATAACAGAACAGAATAGAACAGAATATAACAGAACACAACACAACTGAACAGAATAGAATAGAATAGAACAGAAGCGAATAGTACAGCACAGATCTGAATAGAACAGAATAGAATAGATTAGAATAGCACAGAATAGAATAGAATAGAACAGAATAGAATAGAATAGAACATAACAAAGAAGAATAGAATAGAATATAACAGAATAGAACAGAACAGAACAGAATAGAATAGAATAGAACAGGACAGAATAGAATAGAAGAGAAAAGAACAGACTAGAACAGAATAGAATAGACTAGAACAGAATAGAATAGAACAGAACAGAAGAGAATAGAATGGAATAAAACAGAACACAATAAAATAGAATAGAATAGAATAGAATAGAATAGAATAGAATAGAATAGAATAGAATAGAATAGAACAGAAGAGAATAGAACAGAATAGAATAGAATAGAACAGAATAAATAGAATAGAATAGAACAGAATAGAACAGAACAGAACAGAATAGAGTAGAATAGAATACAATAGAATAGAATAAAATAGAATAAAATAGAATAGAATAGCACAGAATAGAATAGAATATAACAGAAAAGAATAGAATAGAACAGGACAGAACAGAAAAGAATAGATTAGAACAGAATAGAACACAATAGAATAAAATAGAATAGAACAGAACAGAACAGAACAGAACAGAACAGAACAGAACAGAATAGAATAGAATAGAATAGAATAGAATAGAATAGAATAGAATCGAATCGAACAGAATAGAATAGAATAGAACAGAATAGAAGAGAATAGAATAGAATAGAATAGAATAGAATAGAACAGAATAGAATATAATAGAATAGAATAAAACAGAACAGAATAGAATCGAACAGAATAGAATAGAATAGAACAGAACAGAACAGAATAGAATCGAACAGAATAGAATAGAATAGAACAGAATAGAACAGAATAGAATATAATAGAATAGAATAGAACAGAACAGAATAGAATCGAACAGAATAGAATAGAATAGAACAGAAGAGAACAGAATAGAATCGAACAGAATAGAATAGAATAGAACAGAATAGAACAGAATAGAATTGAAGAAGAGAATAGAACAGAACAGAAGAGAATAGAATAGAATAGAATAGAATAGAACAGAACAGAACAGAACAGAACAGAACAGAATAGAATAGAATAGAATAGAACAGAATAGAATAGAATAGAATAGAATAGAACAGAATAGAAGAGAATAGAATAGAATAGAATAGAATAGAAGAGAAGAGAACAGAATAGAATAGAACAGAATAGAATAGAATAGAACAGAATAGAATAGAATAGAACAGAACAGAACAGAATAGAATAGGATAGAAGAGAATAGTACAGAACAGAACAGAACAGAACAGAACAGAATAAAATAGAACATGACAGAACAGAATAGAATAGATTAGAACAAATTAGAACAGAACAGAATAGAATAGAATAGAATAGAATAGAAGAATAAAACAGAACAGAACAGAATAGAATCGATCAGAATAGAATAGAATAGAAAAGAATAGAATAGAATAGAATAGAATAGAATAGCACAGAATAGAATAGAATATAACCGAATAGAATAGAATAGAACAGGACAGAACAGAATAGAATAGATTAGAACAGAATAGAACACAATAGAATAGAATAGAATAGAATAGAACAAAACAGAACAGAATAGAATCGAAAAGAATAGAATAGAATAGAACAGAATAGAACTGAATAGAATATAATAGAATATAATAGATCAGAACAGAATAGAATAGAATAGAATAGAATACAATAGAATAGAACAGAATAGAACACAACAGAATAGAATAAAATAGAAAAGAAGAACAGAACAGAATAGAATACAATAGAATAGAATAGAACAGAATAGAATAGAGTAGAACAGAATAGAATAGAATAGAACAGAACAGAATAGAATAGAATAGAATACAATGAACAGAACAGAATAGAATAGAATAGAACAGAATAGAATAGAATAGAACAGAATAGAATAGAATAGAACAGAACAGAACAGAACAGAACAGAACAGAACAGAATAGAACAGAACAGAACAGAATAGAATAGAACAGGACAGAACAGAATAGAATAGATTAGAACAGAATAGAATAGAAAAGAATAGAATAGAATAGAATAGAACAGAACAAAATAGAACAGAACACAACACAACAGAACAGAATAGAATAGATTAGAATAGAACAGAACCGAATAGAACAGAACAGAACTGAATAGAACAGAATAGAATAGAATAGAATAGAACACAGTAGAATAGAATAGAACAGAATAGAACAGATTAGAATAGAATAGAATACAACAGAATAGAATAGAATAGAACAGAACAAAACAGAACAGAACAGAACAGAACAGAATAGAACAGAACAGAACAGAATAGAATAGAACAGGACAGAACAGAATAGAATAGATTAGAACATAATAGAACAGAATGGAATAGAATAGAATAAAATAGAATAGAATAGAACAGAATAGAACAGAAGAGAACAGAATAGAATAGAACAGAATAGAAGAGAACAGAACATAACAGAACAGAATAGAATAGAATAGAATAGAAGAGAACAGAACAGAATAGAACAGAATAGAGTAGAATAGAACAGAATAGAATAGAACAGAACAGAAAAGAATAGAATGGAATAGAACAGAACAGAATAAAATAGAATAGAATAGAATAGAATAGAATAGAATAGAATAGAATACAATAGAATAGAATAGAACAGAAGAGAATAGAATAGAATAGAACAGAATAAAATAGAATAGAACAGAATAGAACAGATTAGAACACAACAGAATAGAATAAAATAGAATAGAACAGAACAGAATAGAACAGTACAGATCGGAATAGAACAGAATAGAATAGAATGGAATTGAACACAATAGAATAGAATAGAACAGAATAGAACAGATTAGAACAGAACACAACACAAAAGAACAGAATAGAATAGAACAGAACCGAATAGAACAGAACAGAACTGAACAGAATAGAATAGAATAGAATAGAATAGAATAGAACAGAATAGAATAGAACTGAACAGAACTGAATAGAACAGAACAGAACACAACAGAACAGAATAGAATAGAATAGAATAGAACAGAACCGAATAGAACTGAACAGAACTGAATAGAACAGAATAGAATAGAATGAAATAGAACACAGTAGAATAGAATAGTACAGAATAGAACAGATTAGAATAGAATAGAATAGAACAGAACAGAACAGAAAAAAATAGAACAGAAGAGAACAGAATAGAATAGAACAGAGTAGAATAGAACAGAACAGAACAGAACAGAATAGAATAGAATAGAACAGAACAGAATAGAACAGAATAGAATAGAATAGAACAGAAGAGAATAGAACAGAACAGAACAGAATATAATCGAACAGAATAGAATAGAATAGAAAAGAATAGAACAGAATAGAATAGAATAGAATAGAATAGAATAGAATAGAATAGAATAGAATAGAATAGAATAGAATAGAATAGAATAGAATAGAACAGGACAGAACAGAATAGAATCGAACAGAATAGAAGAGAATAGAATAGAATAGAACAGAATAGAATAGAATCGAACAGAATAGAATAGAATAGAACAGAATAGAACAGAATAGAACAGAACAGAATAGAACAGAACACAACACAACAGAACAGAATGGAATAGAATAGAATAGAACAGAACCGAATAGAAAGGTACAGAACTGAATAGAACAGAATAGAATAGAATGGAATAGAACACAATAGAATAGAATAGAACAGAATAGAACAGATTAGAATAGAATAGAATAGAACAGAACAGAACAGAACAGAAAAGAACAGAGGAGAACAGAATAGAATAGAACAGAATAGAATAGAACAGAACAGAACAGAACAGAATAGAATAGAATAGAAGAGAAAAGAACAGAATAGAACAGAATAGAATAGAATAGAATAGAATAGAATAGAATAGAATAGAATAGAACAGAATAGAATAGAATAGAACATAACAAAGAAGAATAGAATAGAATATAACAGAATAGAACAGAACAGAACAGAATAGAATAGAATAGAACAGGACAGAATAGAATAGAAGAGAAAAGAACAGACTAGAACAGAATAGAATAGACTAGAACAGAATAGAATAGAACAGAACAGAAGAGAATAGAATGGAATAAAACAGAACACAATAAAATAGAATAGAATAGAATAGAATAGAATAGAATAGAATAGAATAGAATAGAATAGAACAGAAGAGAATAGAACAGAATAGAATAGAATAGAACAGAATAAATAGAATAGAATAGAACAAAATAGAACAGAACAGAACAGAATAGAGTAGAATAGAATACAATAGAATAGAATAGAATAGAATAAAATAGAATAGATAAGCACAGAATAGAATAGAATATAACAGAAGAGAATAGAATAGAACAGGACAGAACAGAATAGAATAGATTAGAACAGAATAGAACACAATAGAATAAAATAGAATAGAACAGAACAGAACAGAACAGAACAGAATAGAATAGAATAGAATAGAATAGAATAGAATAGAACAGAACAGAAGAGAATAGAACAGAATAGAATCGAACAGAATAGAATAGAATAGAACAGAATAGAAGAGAATAGAATAGAATAGAACAGAACAGAAAAAAATAGAACAGAAGAGAACAGAATAAAACAGAACAGAACAGAACAAAACAGAACAGAATAAAATAGAACAGGACAGAACAGATTAGAATAGATTAGAACAGAAAAGAACAGAACAGAATAGAATAGAATAGAATAGAATAGAATAGAATAGAATAGAATAGAATAGAATAGAATCGAACAGAATAGAATAGAATAGAACAGAATAGAATGGAATAGAATAGAATAGAATAGAACAGAACAGAAAAGAATAGAATAGAATAGAACAGAACAGAATAGAACTGAACAGAACTGAATAGAACAGAACACAACACAACAGAACTGAATAGAATAGAATAGAATAGAACAGAACCGAATAGAACTGAACAGAACTGAATAGAACAGAATAGAATAGAATGAAATAGAACACAGTAGAATAGAATAGTACAGAATAGAACAGATTAGAATAGAATAGAATAGAACAGAACAGAACAGAAAAAAATAGAACAGAAGAGAACAGAATAGTATAGAACAGAATAGAATAGAATAGAACAGAAGAGAATAGAACAGAACAGAATAGAATAGAATAGACCAGAACAGAATAGAACAGAATAGAATAGAATAGAACAGAAGAGAATAGAACAGAACAGAACAGAATATAATCGAACAGAATAGAATAGAATAGAAAAGAATAAAACAGAATAGAATAGAATCGAACAGAATAGAATAGAATAGAATAGAATAGAATAGAATAGAATAGAATAGAATAGAATAGAATAGAATAGAATAGAATAGAACAGGACAGAACAGAATAGAATCGAACAGAATAGAAGAGAATAGAATAGAATAGAACAGAATAGAATAGAATCGAACAGAATAGAATAGAATAGGACAGAATAGAACAGAATAGAACAGAACAGATTAGAACAGAACACAACACAACAGAACAGAATGGAATAGAATAGAATAGAACAGAACCGAATAGAAAGGTACAGAACTGAATAGACCAGAATAGAATAGAATGGAATAGAACACAATAGAATAGAATAGAACAGAATATAACAGATTAGAATAGAAAAGAATAGAACATAACAGAACAGAATAGAACAGAATAGAACAGAAGAGAATAGAATAGAATAGAATAGAATAGAATAGAATGGAATAGAACAGAATAGAATAGAACAGAACAGAACAGAACAGAATAGAATAGATTTGAATAGAATAGAATAGAATAGAATAGAATAGAATAGAATAGAATAGAATAGAATAGAATAGAACAGAACAGAATAGAATAGAATAGAATGGAATAGAACAGAATAGAATAGAATAGAACAGAACAGAACAGAATAGAACAGAATAGAACAGAACACAACACAACAGAACAGAATAGAATAGAATAGAACAGAACCGAATAGAACAGAACAGAACTGAATAGAACAGAATAGAATAGAATAGAATAGAATAGAATAGAATAGAATAGAATAGAATAGAATAGAATAGAATAGAATAGAATAGAACAGAATAGAATAGAATAGAACAGAATAGAATAGAATAGAACAGAATAGATTAGAATAGAACAGAACAGAATAGAATAGAACAGAATAGAATAGAACAGAGCAGAATAGAATAGAACAGAATAGAGTGGAATAGAACAGAATAGAATAGAATAGAATAGAATAGAATAGAATAGAACAGAACAGAATAGAATAGAACAGAATAGACTAGAATAGAACAGAACAGAACAGAATAGAATAGAATAGAACAGAATAAAACAGAACAGAACAGAACAAAACAGAACAGAATAAAATAGAACAGGACAGAACAGATTAGAATAGATTAGAACAGAATAGAACAGAATAGAATAGAATAGAATAGAATAGAATAGAATAGAATAGAATAGAATAGAATCGAACAGAATAGAATAGAATAGAACAGAATAGAATAGAACAGAACACAACACAACAGAACAGAATAGAATAGAATAGAATAGAACAGAACCGAATAGAACTGAACAGAACTGAATAGAACAGAATAGAATAGAATGAAATAGAACACAGTAGAATAGAATAGTACAGAATAGAACAGATTAGAATAGAATAGAATAGAACAGAACAGAACAGAAAAAAATAGAACAGAAGAGAACAGAATAGAATAGAACAGAGTAGAATAGAACAGAACAGAACAGAACAGAATAGAATAGAATAGAACAGAACAGAATAGAACAGAATAGAATAGAATAGAACAGAAGAGAATAGAACAGAACAGAACAGAATATAATCGAACAGAATAGAATAGAATAGAAAAGAATAGAAGAGAATAGAATAGAATCGAACAGAATAGAATAGAATAGAATAGAATAGAATAGAATAGAATAGAATAGAATAGAATAGAATAGAATAGAATAGAATAGAACAGGACAGAACAGAATAGAATCGAACAGAATAGAAGAGAATAGAATAGAATAGAACAGAATAGAATAGAATCGAACAGAATAGAATAGAATAGAACAGAATAGAACAGAATAGAACAGAACAGAATAGAACAGAACACAACACAACAGAACAGAATGGAATAGAATAGAATAGAACAGAACCGAATAGAAAGGTACAGAACTGAATAGAACAGAATAGAATAGAATGGAATAGAACACAATAGAATAGAATAGAACAGAATATAACAGATTAGAATAGAAAAGAATAGAACATAACAGAACAGAATAGAACAGAATAGAATAGAATAGAATAGAATAGAACAGAACAGAAAAAAATAGAACAGAAGAGAACAGAATAAAACAGAACAGAACAGAACAAAACAGAACAGAATAAAATAGAACAGGACAGAACAGATTAGAATAGATTAGAACAGAAAAGAACAGAACAGAATAGAATAGAATAGAATAGAATAGAATAGAATAGAATAGAATAGAATAGAATAGAATAGAATCGAACAGAATAGAATAGAATAGAACAGAATAGAATGGAATAGAATAGAATAGAATAGAACAGAACAGAAAAGAATAGAATAGAATAGAACAGAACAGAATAGAACTGAACAGAACTGAATAGAACAGAACACAACACAACAGAACAGAATAGAATAGAATAGAATAGAACAGAACCGAATAGAACTGAACAGAACTGAATAGAACAGAATAGAATAGAATGAAATAGAACACAGTAGAATAGAATAGTACAGAATAGAACAGATTAGAATAGAATAGAATAGAACAGAACAGAACAGAAAAAAATAGAACAGAAGAGAACAGAATAGTATAGAACAGAATAGAATAGAATAGAACAGAAGAGAATAGAACAGAACAGAATAGAATAGAATAGACCAGAACAGAATAGAACAGAATAGAATAGAATAGAACAGAAGAGAATAGAACAGAACAGAACAGAATATAATCGAACAGAATAGAATAGAATAGAAAAGAATAAAACAGAATAGAATAGAATCGAACAGAATAGAATAGAATAGAATAGAATAGAATAGAATAGAATAGAATAGAATAGAATAGAATAGAATAGAATAGAACAGGACAGAACAGAATAGAATCGAACAGAATAGAAGAGAATAGAATAGAATAGAACAGAATAGAATAGAATCGAACAGAATAGAATAGAATAGGACAGAATAGAACAGAATAGAACAGAACAGATTAGAACAGAACACAACACAACAGAACAGAATGGAATAGAATAGAATAGAACAGAACCGAATAGAAAGGTACAGAACTGAATAGACCAGAATAGAATAGAATGGAATAGAACACAATAGAATAGAATAGAACAGAATATAACAGATTAGAATAGAAAAGAATAGAACATAACAGAACAGAATAGAACAGAATAGAACAGAAGAGAATAGAATAGAATAGAATAGAATAGAATAGAATGGAATAGAACAGAATAGAATAGAACAGAACAGAACAGAACAGAATAGAATAGATTTGAATAGAATAGAATAGAATAGAATAGAATAGAATAGAATAGAATAGAATAGAATAGAATAGAACAGAACAGAATAGAATAGAATAGAATGGAATAGAACAGAATAGAATAGAATAGAACAGAACAGAACAGAATAGAACAGAATAGAACAGAACACAACACAACAGAACAGAATAGAATAGAATAGAACAGAACCGAATAGAACAGAACAGAACTGAATAGAACAGAATAGAATAGAATAGAATAGAATAGAATAGAATAGAATAGAATAGAATAGAATAGAATAGAACAGAATAGAATAGAATAGAACAGAATAGAATAGAATAGAACAGAATAGATTAGAATAGAACAGAACAGAATAGAATAGAATAGAATAGAATAGAACAGAGCAGAATAGAATAGAACAGAATAGAGTGGAATAGAACAGAATAGAATAGAATAGAATAGAATAGAATAGAATAGAATAGAATAGAACAGAACAGAATAGAATAGAACAGAATAGACTAGAATAGAACAGAACAGAACAGAATAGAATAGAATAGAACAGAATAAAACAGAACAGAACAGAACAAAACAGAACAGAATAAAATAGAACAGGACAGAACAGATTAGAATAGATTAGAACAGAATAGAACAGAATAGAATAGAATAGAATAGAATAGAAGAGAATAGAATAGAATCGAACAGAATAGAATAGAATAGAACAGAATAGAATAGAACAGAACACAACACAACAGAACAGAATAGAATAGAATAGAATAGAACAGAACCGAATAGAACTGAACAGAACTGAATAGAACAGAATAGAATAGAATGAAATAGAACACAGTAGAATAGAATAGTACAGAATAGAACAGATTAGAATAGAATAGAATAGAACAGAACAGAACAGAAAAAAATAGAACAGAAGAGAACAGAATAGAATAGAACAGAGTAGAATAGAACAGAACAGAAGAGAACAGAACAGAATAGAATAGAACAGAACAGAATAGAACAGAATAGAATAGAATAGAACAGAAGAGAATAGAACAGAACAGAACAGAATATAATCGAACAGAATAGAATAGAATAGAAAAGAATAGAAGAGAATAGAATAGAATCGAACAGAATAGAATAGAATAGAATAGAATAGAATAGAATAGAATAGAATAGAATAGAATAGAACAGGACAGAACAGAATAGAATCGAACAGAATAGAAGAGAATAGAATAGAATAGAACAGAATAGAATAGAATCGAACAGAATAGAATAGAATAGAACAGAATAGAACAGAATAGAACAGAACAGAATAGAACAGAACACAACACAACAGAACAGAATGGAATAGAATAGAATAGAACAGAACCGAATAGAAAGGTACAGAACTGAATAGAACAGAATAGAATAGAATGGAATAGAACACAATAGAATAGAATAGAACAGAATATAACAGATTAGAATAGAAAAGAATAGAACATAACAGAACAGAATAGAACAGAATAGAATAGAATAGAATAGAACAGAACAGAAGAGAATAAAATAGAATAGATTAGAATAGAATAGAATAGTATAGAATAGAATAGAATAGAATAGAATAGAACAGAACAGAACAGAACAGAAAAAACAGAGGAGAAAAGAATAGAATAGAACAGAATAGAATAGAACAGAACAGAACAGAACAGAATAGAATAGAATAGAAGAGAAAAGAACAGAATCGAACAGAATAGAATAGAATAGAAAAGAATAGAACAGAATAGAATAGAATCGAACAGAATAGAATAGAATAGAATAGAATAGAATAGAATAGAATAGAATAGAATAGAATAGAACAGGACAGAACAGAATAGAATCGAACAGAATAGAAGAGAATAGAATAGAATAGAACAGAATAGAATAGAATCGAACAGAATAGAATAGAGTAGAACAGAATAGAACAGAATAGAACAGAACAGAATAGAACAGAACACAACACAACAGAACAGAATGGAATAGAATAGAATAGAACAGAACCGAATAGAAAGGCACAGAACTGAATAGAACAGAATAGAATAGAATGGAATAGAACACAATAGAATAGAATAGAACAGAATATAACAGATTAGAATAGAAAAGAATAGAACATAACAGAACAGAATAGAACAGAATAGAATAGAATAGAATAGAACAGAACAGAAGAGAATAAAATAGAATAGATTAGAATAGAATAGAATAGAATAGAATAGAATAGAACAGAACAGAACTGAATAGAATAGAATATAACAGAATAGAACAGAATAGAACAGAACAGAATAGAACAGAACACAACACAACACAACAGAATAGAATAGAATAGAATAGAACAGAACAGAATAGAACAGTACAGATCGGAATAGAACAGAATAGAATAGAATGGAATTGAACACAATAGAATAGAATAGAACAGAATAGAACAGATTAGAACAGAACACAACACAAAAGAACAGAATAGAATAGAACAGAACCGAATAGAACAGAACAGAACTGAACAGAATAGAATAGAATAGAATAGAATAGAATAGAATAGAATAGAATAGAACAGAATAGAATAGAACTGAACAGAACTGAATAGAACAGAACAGAACACAACAGAACAGAATAGAATAGAATAGAATAGAACAGAACCGAATAGAACTGAACAGAATTGAATAGAACAGAATAGAATAGAATGAAATAGAACACAGTAGAATAGAATAGTACAGAATAGAACAGATTAGAATAGAATAGAATAGAACAGAACAGAACAGAAAAAAATAGAACAGAAGAGAACAGAATAGAATAGAACAGAGTAGAATAGAACAGAACAGAACAGAACAGAATAGAATAGAATAGAACAGAACAGAATAGAACAGAATAGAATAGAATAGAACAGAAGAGAATAGAACAGAACAGAACAGAATATAATCGAACAGAATAGAATAGAATAGAAAAGAATAGAACAGAATAGAATAGAATAGAATAGAATAGAATAGAATAGAATAGAATAGAATAGAATAGAATAGAATAGAATAGAATAGAATAGAATCGAACAGAATAGAATAGAATAGAACAGAATAGAACAGAATAGAACAGAACAGAATAGAACAGAACACAACACAACAGAACAGAATGGAATAGAATAGAATAGAACAGAACCGAATAGAAAGGTACAGAACTGAATAGAACAGAATAGAATAGAATGGAATAGAACACAATAGAATAGAATAGAACAGAATAGAACAGATTAGAATAGAATAGAATAGAACAGAACAGAACAGAACAGAAAAGAACAGAGGAGAACAGAATAGAATAGAACAGAATAGAATAGAACAGAACAGAACAGAACAGAATAGAATAGAATAGAAGAGAAAAGAACAGAATAGAACAGAATAGAATAGATTAGAATAGAATAGAATAGAATAGAATAGAATAGAACAGAATAGAATAGAATAGAACATAACAAAGAAGAATAGAATAGAATATAACAGAATAGAACAGAACAGAACAGAATAGAATAGAATAGAACAGGACAGAATAGAATAGAAGAGAAAAGAACAGACTAGAACAGAATAGAATAGACTAGAACAGAATAGAATAGAACAGAACAGAAGAGAATAGAATGGAATAAATCAGAACACAATAAAATAGAATAGAATAGAATAGAATAGAATCGAATAGAATAGAATAGAATAGAATAGAATAGAATAGAACAGAAGAGAATAGAACAGAATAGAATAGAATAGAACAGAATAAATAGAATAGAATAGAAAAAAATAGAACAGAACAGAACAGAATAGAGTAGAATAGAATACAATAGAATAGAATAGAATAGAATAAAATAGAATAGATAAGCACAGAATAGAATAGAATATAACAGAAGAGAATAGAATAGAACAGGACAGAACAGAATAGAATAGATTAGAACAGAATAGAACACAATAGAATAAAATAGAATAGAACAGAACAGACCAGAACAGAACAGAATAGAATAGAATAGAATAGAATAGAATAGAATAGAATAGAATAGAACAGAACAGAACAGAATAGAACAGAATAGAATCGAACAGAATAGAATAGAATAGAACAGAATAGAAGAGAATAGAATAGAATAGAACAGAACAGAAAAAAATAGAACAGAAGAGAACAGAATAAAACAGAACAGAACAGAACAAAACAGAACAGAATAAAATAGAACAGGACAGAACAGATTAGAATAGATTAGAACAGAAAAGAACAGAACAGAATAGAATAGAATAGAATAGAATAGAATAGAATAGAATAGAATAGAATAGAATCGAACAGAATAGAATAGAATAGAACAGAATAGAATGGAATAGAATAGAATAGAATAGAACAGAACAGAAAAGAATAGAATAGAATAGAACAGAACAGAATAGAACTGAACAGAACTGAATAGAACAGAACACAACACAACAGAACAGAATAGAATAGAATAGAATAGAACAGAACCGAATAGAACTGAACAGAACTGAATAGAACAGAATAGAATAGAATGAAATAGAACACAGTAGAATAGAATAGTACAGAAAAGAACAGATTAGAATAGAATAGAATAGAACAGAACAGAACAGAAAAAAATAGAACAGAAGAGAACAGAATAGTATAGAACAGAATAGAATAGAATAGAACAGAAGAGAATAGAACAGAACAGAATAGAATAGAATAGACCAGAACAGAATAGAACAGAATAGAATAGAATAGAACAGAAGAGAATAGAACAGAACAGAACAGAATATAATCGAACAGAATAGAATAGAATAGAAAAGAATAAAACAGAATAGAATAGAATCGAACAGAATAGAATAGAATAGAATAGAATAGAATAGAATAGAATAGAATAGAATAGAATAGAACAGGACAGAACAGAATAGAATCGAACAGAATAGAAGAGAATAGAATAGAATAGAACAGAATAGAATAGAATCGAACAGAATAGAATGGAATAGGACAGAATAGAACAGAATAGAACAGAACAGATTAGAACAGAACACAACACAACAGAACAGAATGGAATAGAATAGAATAGAACAGAACCGAATAGAAAGGTACAGAACTGAATAGACCAGAATAGAATAGAATGGAATAGAACACAATAGAATAGAATAGAACAGAATATAACAGATTAGAATAGAAAAGAATAGAACATATCAGAACAGAATAGAACAGAATAGAACAGAAGAGAATAGAATAGAATAGAATAGAATAGAATAGAATGGAATAGAACAGAATAGAATAGAACAGAACAGAACAGAACAGAATAGAATAGATTTGAATAGAATAGATTAGAATAGAATAGAATAGAATAGAATAGAATAGAATAGAACAGAACAGAATAGAATAGAATAGAATGGAATAGAACAGAATAGAATAGAATAGAACAGAACCGAACAGAATAGAACAGAATAGAACAGAACACAACACAACAGAACAGAATAGAATAGAATAGAACAGAACCGAATAGAACAGAACAGAACTGAATAGAACAGAATAGAATAGAATAGAATAGAATAGAATAGAATAGAATAGAATAGAATAGAATAGAATAGAATAGAACAGAATAGAATAGAATAGAACAGAATAGAATAGAATAGAACAGAATAGATTAGAATAGAACAGAACAGAATAGAATAGAATAGAATAGAATAGAACAGAGCAGAATAGAATAGAACAGAATAGAGTGGAATAGAACAGAATAGAATAGAATAGAATAGAATAGAATAGAATAGAATAGAATAGAATAGAATAGAACAGAACAGAATAGAATAGAACAGAATAGACTAGAATAGAACAGAACAGAACAGAATAGAATAGAATAGAACAGAATAAAACAGAACAGAACAGAACAAAACAGAACAGAATAAAATAGAACAGGACAGAACAGATTAGAATAGATTAGAACAGAATAGAACAGAATAGAATAGAATAGAATAGAATAGAATAGAATAGAATCGAACAGAATAGAATAGAATAGAACAGAATAGAATAGAACAGAACACAACACAACAGAACAGAATAGAATAGAATAGAATAGAACAGAACCGAATAGAACTGAACAGAACTGAATAGAACAGAATAGAATAGAATGAAATAGAACACAGTAGAATAGAATAGTACAGAATAGAACAGATTAGAATAGAATAGAATAGAACAGAACAGAACAGAAAAAAATAGAACAGAAGAGAACAGAATAGAATAGAATAGAATAGAATAGAATAGAATAGAATCGAACAGAATAGAATAGAATAGAACAGAATAGAATAGAACAGAACACAACACAACAGAACAGAATAGAATAGAATAGAATAGAACAGAACCGAATAGAACTGAACAGAACTGAATAGAACAGAATAGAATAGAATGAAATAGAACACAGTAGAATAGAATAGTACAGAATAGAACAGATTAGAATAGAATAGAATAGAACAGAACAGAACAGAAAAAAATAGAACAGAAGAGAACAGAATAGAATAGAACAGAGTAGAATAGAACAGAACAGAACAGAACAGAATAGAATAGAATAGAACAGAACAGAATAGAACAGAATAGAATAGAATAGAACAGAAGAGAATAGAACAGAACAGAACAGAATATAATCGAACAGAATAGAATAGAATAGAAAAGAATAGAACAGAATAGAATAGAATCGAACAGAATAGAATAGAATAGAATAGAATAGAATAGAATAGAATAGAATAGAATAGAATAGAACAGGACAGAACAGAATAGAATCGAACAGAATAGAAGAGAATAGAATAGAATAGAACAGAATAGAATAGAATCGAACAGAATAGAATAGAATAGGACAGAATAGAACAGAATAGAACAGAACAGAATAGAACAGAACACAACACAACAGAACAGAATGGAATAGAATAGAATAGAACAGAACCGAATAGAAAGGTACAGAACTGAATAGAACAGAATAGAATAGAATGGAATAGAACACAATAGAATAGAATAGAACAGAATATAACAGATTAGAATAGATAAGAATAGAACATAACAGAACAGAATAGAACAGAATAGAATAGAATAGAATAGAACAGAACAGAAGAGAATAAAATAGAATAGATTAGAATAGAATAGAATAGAATAGAATAGAATAGAATAGAACAGAACAGAACAGAACAGAAAAAACAGAGGAGAACAGAATAGAATAGAACAGAATAGAATAGAACAGAACAGAACAGAACAGAATAGAATAGAATAGAAGAGAAAAGAACAGAATAGAACAGAATAGAATAGAATAGAATAGAATAGAATAGAATAGAATAGAATAGAATAGAACAGAATAGAATAGAATAGAACATAACAAAGAAGAATAGAATAGAATATAACAGAATAGAACAGAACAGAACAGAATAGAATAGAATAGAACAGGACAGAATAGAATAGAAGAGAGAAAACAGACTAGAACAGAATAGAATAGACTAGAACAGAATAGAATAGAACAGAACAGAAGAGAATAGAATGGAATAAAACAGAACACAATAAAATAGAATAGAATAGAATAGAATAGAATAGAATAGAATAGAATAGAATAGAATAGAATAGAATAGAATAGAACAGAAGAGAATAGAACAGAATTGAATAGAATAGAACAGAATAAATAGAATAGAATAGAACAGAATAGAACAGAACAGAACAGAATAGAGTAGAATAGAATACAATAGAATAGAATAGAATAGAATAAAATAGAATAGATAAGCACAGAATAGAATAGAATATAACAGAAGAGAATAGAATAGAACAGGACAGAACAGAATAGAATAGATTAGAACAGAATAGAACACAATAGAATAAAATAGAATAGAACAGAACAGAACAGAACAGAACAGAATAGAATAGAATAGAATAGAAAAGAATAGAAAAGAATAGAACAGAACAGAACAGAATAGAACAGAATAGAACAGAACAGAATAGAATAGAATAGAACAGATTAGAATAGAATAGAATAGAATAGAACAGAACAGAATAGAATCGAACAGAATAGAATAGAATAGAACAGAATAGAAGAGAATAGAATAGAATAGAATAGAATAGAACAGAATAGAATATAATAGAATAGAATAGAATAGAACAGAACAGAACAGAACAGAACAGAACAGAATAGAATAGAATAGAATAGAACAGAATAGAATAGAATAGAATAGAATAGAACAGAATAGAAGAGAATAGAATAGAATAGAATAGAATAGAAGAGAACAGAATAGAATAGAACAGAATAGAATAGAATAGAACAGAATAGAATAGAATAGAACAGAACAGAACAGAATAGAATAGGATAGAAGAGAATAGTACAGAACAGAACAGAACAGAACAGAACAGAATAAAATAGAACATGACAGAACAGAATAGAATAGATTAGAACAAATTAGAACAGAACAGAATAGAATAGAATAGAATAGAAGAATAAAACAGAACAGAACAGAATAGAATCGATCAGAATAGAATAGAATAGAAAAGAATAGAATAGAATAGAATAGAATAGAATAGAATAGAATAGAATAGAATAGCACAGAATAGAATAGAATATAACCGAATAGAATAGAATAGAACAGGACAGAACAGAATAGAATAGATTAGAACAGAATAGAACACAATAGAATAGAATAGACTAGAATAGAACAGAACAGAACAGAATAGAATCGAACAGAATAGAATAGAATAGAACAGAATAGAACTGAATAGAATATAATAGAATAGAATAGAACAGAACAGAATAGAATAGAATAGAATAGAATAGAATACAATAGAATAGAACAGAATAGAACACAACAGAATAGAATAAAATAGAAAAGAAGAACAGAACAGAATAGAATAGAATAGAATAGAATAGAATAGAACAGAACAGAATTGAATAGAATAGAACAGAATAGAACAGAACAGAACAGAACAGAACAGAACAGAACAGAACAGAATAGAACAGGACAGAACAGAATAGAATAGATTAGAAAAGAATAGAACAGAACAGAATAGAATAGAATAGAATAGAATAGAATAGAACAGAACAGAACAGAATAAAATCGAACAGAATAGAATAAAATAGAACAGAATAGAACAGAATAGAATAGAAGAACAGAATAGAACAGAACAGAAGAGAATAGAATAGAATAGAATAAAATAGAATAGAATAGAATAGAATAGAATAGAATAGAATAGAACAGAACAGAATAGAACACAATAGAACAGAACAGAATAGAATAGAATAGAACAGAAAAGAAGAGAATAGAATAGAATAGAATAGAATAGAACATAACAGAACAGAATAGAATAGAACAGAAAAGAATAGAATAGAACAGAATAGAATAGAATAGAACAGAACAGAACAGAATAGAATAGAATAGAACAGAATAGAACAGAACAGAACAGAACAGAACAGAACAGAATAAAATAGAACAGGACAGAACAGAATAGAATAGATGAGAACAAAATAGAATAGAACAGAACAGAACAGAACAGAACACAATAAAATAGAACAGAATAGAACAGAATAGAATAGAAGAACAGAATAAACAGAACAGAAGAGAATAGAATAGAATAGAATAGAATAGAATAGAATAGAATAGAATAGAATAGAATAGAACAGAATAAAATAGAATAGAATAGAATAGAACAAAACAGAATAGAATCGAACAGAATAGAATAGAATAGAACAGAGTAGAAGAGAATAGAATAGAATAGAATAGAATAGAATAGAATAGAACAGAACAGAATAGAATAGAACAGAATAGAATAGAACAGAATAGAATAGAACAGAATAGAATAGAATAGAACAGAATAGAATAGAACAGAATAGAACAGAACAGAACAGAACAGAACAGAACAGAACAGAATAAAATAGAACAGGACAGAACAGAATAGAATAGATTAGAACAAAAGAGAACAGAACAGAATAGAATAGAATAGAATAGAATAGAATAGAATAGAATAAAACAGAACAGAACAGAATAGAATCGAAGAGAAAAGAATAGAATCGAAGAGAATAGAATAGAATAGAAAAGAATAGAACAGAATAGAATAGAATCGAACAGAATAGAATAGAATAGAACAGAATATAATAGAATAGAATAGAATAGAATAGAACAGAACATAATAGAATAGAATAGAGTAGAGTAGAATAGAATAGAACAGAACAGAATAGAACAGAATAGAATAGAACAGAATAGAACAGAACACAACACAACAGAACAGAATTGAATAGAATAGAATAGAACAGAACCGAATAGAACAGTACAGACCTGAATAGAACAGAATAGAATAGAATGGAATAGAACACAATAGAATAGAATAGAACAGAATAGAACAGATTAGAATAGAAAAGAATAGAACAGAACAGAACAGAATAGAACAGAATAGAACAGAACACAACACAACAGAACAGAATAGAATAGAATAGAATAGAACAGAACAGAATAGAACAGAACAGAACTGAACAGAACAGAACAGAATAGAACAGAATAGAATAGAATAGAACAGAATACAATAGAATAGAACAGAACAGAACAGAATAGAATAGAATATAACAGAATAGAACAGAACAGAACAGAATAGAATAGAACAGAACAGAACAGAATATAATAGAACAGGACAGAACAGAATAGAATAGATTAGAACAGAATAGAACAGAACAGAATAGAATAGAATAGAATAGAAAAGAATAGAATAGAATAGAATAGATCAGATCAGACCAGAATAGAATCGAACAGAATAGAATAGAATAGAATAGAACAGAACAGAATAAAATAGAATAGAACAGAATAGAACAGAATAGAATAGAATAGAATAGAATAGAATAGAATAGAATAGAATAGAATAGAATAGAACAGAACAGAACAAAATAGAACAGAACACAACACAACAGAACAGAATAGAATAGAATAGAATAGAACAACACCGAATAGGACAGAACAGAACTGAATAGAACAGATAGAATAGAATAGAATAGAACACAATAGAATAGAATAGAACAGAATAGAACAGATTAGAATAGAATAGAATAGAACAGAACAGAACAGAACAGAATAGAACAGAGGAGAACAGAATAGAATAGAACAGAATAGAATAGAACAGAACAGAACAGAACAGAAGAGAATAGAACAGAATAGAATAGAATATAATAGAATAGAATAGAATAGAACAGAACAAACTAGAACAGAAAACAACACCACAGAACAGAACAGAATAGAATAGAATAGAACAGAACCGAATAGAAGAGAACAGAACTGAACAGACATAATAGAATAGAATAGAATAGAATAGAATAGAATAGAATAGAATAGAACAGAAGAGAAGAGAATAGAATAGAATAGAATAGAATAGAATAGAAGAGAATAAATAGAATAGAATAGAACAGAATAGAACAGAACAGAACAGAATAGAGTAGAATAGAATAGAATAGAACCGAATAGAATAGCACAGAATAGAATAGATTATATCGGAATAGAATAGAATAGAACAGGAGAGAAGAGAATAGAATCGAACAGAATAGAATAGAATAGAACAGAATAGAACAGAATAGAATAGAATAGAATAGAATAGAATAGAATAGAATAGAACAGAACAGAAGAGAATAAAATAGAATAGATTAGAATACAGTAGCATAGAACCGAATAGAACAGAATAGAACAGAACAGAATAGAATAGATTTGAATAGAATAGAATAGAATAGATTAGAATAGAATAGAATAGAATAGAATAGAATAGAATAGAAAAGAATAGAATAGAACAGAACAGAACAGTATAGAATCGAACAGAATAGAATAGAATAGAACAGAATAGAACAGAATAAAATAGAATAGAACAGAACAGAAGAGAATAAAATATAATAGAATAGAATACAATAGAATAGAACAGAATAGAACAGAATAGAACACAACAGAATAGAATAAAATAGAATAGAAGAACAGAACAGAATAGAATACAATAGAATAGAATAGAACAGAATAGAATAGAATAGAACAGAATGGAATAGAATAGAACAGAATAGAATAGAATAGAACAGAACAGAACAGAACAAAACAGAACAGAATAGAACAGAACAGAACAGAATAGAATAGAACAGGACAGAACAGAATAGAATAGATTAGAACAGAATAGAATAGAATAGAATAGAATAGAATAGAATAGAATTGAATAGAATAGAACAGAACAAAATAGAACAGAACACAACAGAACAGAACAGAATAGAATAGAACAGAACCGAATAGAACAGAACAGAACAGAACAGAACAGAACAGAATAGAATAGAACAGGACAGAACAGAATAGAATAGATTAGAAAAGAATAGAACAGAACAGAATAGAATAGAATAGAATAGAATAGAATAGAATAGAATAGAATAGAATAGAATAGAACAGAACAGAACAGAATAGAATCGAACAGAATAGTATAAAATAGAACAGAATAGAACAGAATTGAATAGAAGAACAGAATAGAACAGAACAGAAGAGAATAGAATAGAATAGAATAAAATAGAATAGAATAGAATAGAATAGAACAGAACAGAATAAAACACAATAGAAGAGAACAGAATAGAATAGAATAGAATAGAATAGAATAGAAGAGAATAGAACAGAACAGAATAGAATAGAACAGAATAGAATAGAATAGAACAGAATAGAATAGAATAGAACAGAACAGAACAGAATAGAATAGAATAGAACAGAATAGAACAGAACAGAACAGAACAGAACAGAATAAAATAGAACAGGACAGAACAGAATAGAATAGATTAGAACAAAATAGAACAGAACAGAACAGAACAGAACAGAATAGAACAGAATAAAATAGAACAGAATAGAACAGAATAGAATAGAAGAACAGAATAGAACAGAACAGAAGAGAATAGAATAGAATAGAATAGAATAGAATAGAATAGAATAGAACAGAACAGAACAGAACAGAATAGAATATAATAGAACAAAACAGAATAGAATCGAACAGAATAGAATAGAATAGAACAGAGTAGAAGAGAATAGAATAGAATAGAATAGAATAGAACAGAACAGAATAGAATAGAACAGAATAGAATAGAACAGAATAGAATAGAATAGAACAGAATAGAATAGAATAGAACAGAACAGAACAGAACAGAATAGAATAGATTAGAACAGAATAGAACAGAACAGAACAGAACAGAACCGAACAGAATAAAATAGAACAGGACAGAACAGAATAGAATAGATTAGAACAAAATAGAACAGAACAGAATAGAATAGAATAGAATAGAATAAAACAGAACAGAACAGAATAGAATCGAACAGAATAGAATAGAATAGAAAAGAATAGAACAGAATAGAATAGAATCGAACGGAATAGAATAGAATAGAACAGAATATAATAGAATAGAATAGAATAGAATAGAATAGAACAGAACAGAATAGAATAGAATAGAGTAGAGTAGAATAGAATAGAACAGAACAGAATAGAACAGAATAGAACAGAACAGAATAGAACAGAACACAACACAACAGATCAGAATTGAATAGAATAGAATAGAACAGAACCGAATAGAACAGTACAGAACTGAATAGAACAGAATAGAATAGAATGGAATAGAACACAATAGAATAGATTAGAACAGAATAGAACAGATTAGAATAGAAAAGAATAGAATAGAACAGAACAGAATAGAACAGAATAGAACAGGACACAACACAACAGAACAGAATAGAATAGAATAGAATAGAACAGAACAGAATAGAACAGAACAGAACTGAATAGAACAGAATAGAATAGAATAGAATAGAACAGAATAGAATAGAATAGAACAGAATAGAATAGAATAGAACAGAACAGAGTAGAATAGAATAGAACAGAATAGAATAGAATAGAACAGAATAGAATAGAATAGAACAGAACAGAACAGAATAGAATAGAATAGAACAGAACAGAACAGAATAGAATAGAATATAACAGAATAGAACAGAACAGAATAGAACAGAACAGAATATAATAGAACAGGACAGAACAGAACAGAATAGAATAGAATAGAATAGAATAGAATAGAATAGAATAGAATAGAACAGAACAAAATAGAACAGAACACAACACAACAGAAGAGAATAGAATAGAGTAGAATAGAATAGAATAGAATAGAATAGAACAGAACAAAATAGAACAGAACACAACACAACAGAACAGAATAGAATAGAATAGAATAGAACAATACCGAATAGAACAGAACAGAACTGAATAGAACAGATAGAATAGAATAGAATAGAACAGAATAGAACAGATTAGAATAGAATAAAATAGAACAGAACAGAACAGAACAGAATAGAACAGAGGAGAACAGAATAGAATAGAACAGAATAGAATAGAACAGAACAGAGCAGAACAGAAGAGAATAGAACAAAATAGAATAGAATATAATAGAATAGAATAGAATAGAACAGAACAAACTAGAACAGAAAACAACACCACAGAACAGAATAGAATAGAATAGAATAGAACAGAACCGAATAGAAGAGAACAGAACTGAACAGAACATAATAGAATAGAATAGAATAGAATAGAACAGAATAGAACAGATTAGAATAGAATAGAATAGAACAGAACAGAACAGAAGAGAATAGAACAGAAGAGAACAGAATAGAATAGAACAGAACAGAACAGAACAGAATAGAATAGAATAGAATAGAAGAGAACAGAACAGAATAGAACAGAATAGAATAGAATAGAACAGATTGAATAGAACAGAACAGAAGAGAATAGGATGGAATAGAACAGAACAGAATAAATTAGAACAGAACAGAATAGAATAGAATAGAACAGATTAGAATAGAATAGAACAGAATAGAATAGAATAGATCAGAACAGAATAGAATCGAACAGAATAGAATAGAATAGAACAGAACAGAACAGAACAGAACAGAATAGAATAGAACAGAATAGAACAGAACAGAACAGAATAGAATAGAATAGAATAGAATAGAATAGAATAGAATAGAATAGAATAGAATAGAATAGAATAGAATACAATAGAATAGAATAGAATAGAATAGAATAAAACAGAACAAAATAGAACAGAACACAACAGAACAGAACAGAATAGAATAGAATAGAATAGAACAGTACCGAATAGAACAGAACAGAACTGAAAAGAACAGAATAGAATAGAATAGAATAGAACACAATAGAATAGAATAGAACAGAATAGAACAGATTAGAATAGAATAGAATAGAACAGAACAGAACAGAACAGAAAAGAACAGAGGAGAACAGAATAGAATAGAACAGAATAGAATAGAACAGAACAGAACAGAACAGAATAGAATAGAATAGAAGAGAAAAGAACAGAATAGAACAGAATAGAATAGAATAGAATAGAATAGAATAGAATAGAACAGAACCGAATAGAACAGTACAGAACGGAATAGAAAAGAATAGAATAGAATGGAATAGAACACAATAGAATAGAATAGAACAGAATAGAACAGATTAGAATAGAAAAGAATAGAACATAACAGAACAGAATAGAACAGAATATAACAGAACACAACACAACTGAACAGAATAGAATAGAATAGAACAGAAGCGAATAGTACAGAACAGATCTGAATAGAACAGAATAGAATAGATTAGAATAGCACAGAATAGAATAGAATAGAACAGAATAGAATAGAATAGAACATAACAAAGAAGAATAGAATAGAATATAACAGAATAGAACAGAACAGAACAGAATAGAATAGAATAGAACAGGACAGAATAGAATAGAAGAGAAAAGAACAGACTAGAACAGAATAGAATAGACTAGAACAGAATAGAATAGAACAGAACAGAAGAGAATAGAATGGAATAAAACAGAACACAATAAAATAGAATAGAATAGAATAGAATAGAATAGAATAGAATAGAATAGAATAGAATAGAATAGAACAGAAGAGAATAGAACAGAATAGAATAGAATAGAACAGAATAAATAGAAAAGAATAGAACAGAATAGAACAGAACAGAACAGAATAGAGTAGAATAGAATACAATAGAATAGAATAAAATAGAATAAAATAGAATAGAATAGCACAGAATAGAATAGAATATAACAGAAAAGAATAGAATAGAACAGGACAGAACAGAATAGAATAGATTAGAACAGAATAGAACACAATAGAATAAAATAGAATAGAACAGAACAGAACAGAACAGAACAGAACAGAACAGAATAGAATAGAATAGAATAGAATAGAATAGAATAGAATAGAATCGAATCGAACAGAATAGAATAGAATAGAACAGAATAGAAGAGAATAGAATAGAATAGAATAGAATAGAACAGAATAGAATATAATAGAATAGAATAAAACAGAACAGAATAGAATCGAACAGAATAGAATAGAATAGAACAGAACAGAACAGAATAGAATCGAACAGAATAGAATAGAATAGAACAGAATAGAACAGAATAGAATATAATAGAATAGAATAGAACAGAACAGAATAGAATCGAACAGAATAGAATAGAATAGAACAGAAGAGAACAGAATAGAATCGAACAGAATAGAATAGAATAGAACAGAATAGAACAGAATAGAATTGAAGAAGAGAATAGAACAGAACAGAAGAGAATAGAATAGAATAGAATAGAATAGAACAGAACAGAACAGAACAGAACAGAACAGAATAGAATAGAATAGAATAGAACAGAATAGAATAGAATAGAATAGAATAGAACAGAATAGAAGAGAATAGAATAGAATAGAATAGAATAGAATAGAAGAGAACAGAATAGAATAGAACAGAGTAGAATAGAATAGAACAGAATAGAATAGAATAGAACAGAACAGAACAGAATAGAATAGGATAGAAGAGAATAGTACAGAACAGAACAGAACAGAACAGAACAGAATAAAATAGAACATGACAGAACAGAATAGAATAGATTAGAACAAATTAGAACAGAACAGAATAGAATAGAATAGAATAGAATAGAAGAATAAAACAGAACAGAACAGAATAGAATCGATCAGAATAGAATAGAATAGAAAAGAATAGAATAGAATAGAATAGAATAGAATAGAATAGAATAGAATAGCACAGAATAGAATAGAATATAACCGAATAGAATAGAATAGAACAGGACAGAACAGAATAGAATAGATTAGAACAGAATAGAACACAATAGAATAGAATAGAATAGAATAGAACAAAACAGAACAGAATAGAATCGAAAAGAATAGAATATAATAGAACAGAATAGAACTGAATAGAATATAATAGAATAGAATAGAACAGAACAGAATAGAATAGAATAGAATAGAATACAATAGAATAGAACAGAATAGAACACAACAGAATAGAATAAAATAGAAAAGAAGAACAGAACAGAATAGAATACAATAGAATAGAATAGAACAGAATAGAATAGAGTAGAACAGAATAGAATAGAATAGAACAGAACAGAATAGAATAGAATAGAATACAATGAACAGAACAGAATAGAATAGAATAGAACAGAATAGAATAGAATAGAACAGAATAGAATAGAATAGAACAGAACAGAACAGAACAGAACAGAACAGAACAGAACAGAATAGAACAGAACAGAACAGAATAGAATAGAACAGGACAGAACAGAATAGAATAGATTAGAACAGAATAGAATAGAAAAGAATAGAATAGAATAGAATAGAACAGAACAAAATAGAACAGAACACAACACAACAGAACAGAATAGAATAGAATAGAATAGAACAGAACCGAATAGAACAGAACAGAACTGAATAGAACAGAATAGAATAGAATAGAATAGAACACAGTAGAATAGAATAGAACAGAATAGAACAGATTAGAATAGAATAGAATACAACAGAATAGAATAGAATAGAACAGAACAAAACAGAACAGAACAGAACAGAACAGAATAGAACAGAACAGAACAGAATAGAATAGAACAGGACAGAACAGAATAGAATAGATTAGAACATAATAGAACAGAATGGAATAGAATAGAATAAAATAGAATAGAATAGAACAGAATAGAACAGAAGAGAACAGAATAGAATAGAACAGAATAGAAGAGAACAGAACATAACAGAACAGAATAGAATAGAATAGAATAGAACAGAACAGAATAGAACAGAATAGAACAGAATAGAATAGAATAGAACAGAATAGAATAGAATATAATAGAATATAACAGAATAGAACAGAACAGAACAGAATAGAATAGAACAGAACAGAACAGAATATAATAGAACAGGACAGAACAGAATAGAATAGATTAGAACAGAATAGAACAGAACAGAATAGAATAGAATAGAATAGAAAAGAATAGAATAGAATAGAATAGATCAGATCAGACCAGAATAGAATCGAACAGAATAGAACAGAACTGAATAGAATACAACAGAATAAAATAGAATAGAACAGAATAGAACAGAATAGAATAGAATAGAATAGAATAGAATAGAATAGAACAGAACAGAAGAGAATAAAATAGAATAGATTAGAATACAGTAGCATAGAACCGAATAGAACAGAATAGAACAGAACAGAATAGAATAGATTTGAATAGAATAGAATAGAATAGAATAGAATAGAATAGAATAGAATAGAATAGAATAGAAAAGAATAGAATAGAACAGAACAGAACAGTATAGAATCGAACAGAATAGAATAGAATAGAACAGAATAGAACAGAATAAAATAGAATAGAACAGAACAGAAGAGAATAAAATATAATAGAATAGAATACAATAGAATAGAACAGAATAGAACAGAATAGAACACAACAGAATAGAATAAAATAGAATAGAAGAACAGAACAGAATAGAATACAATAGAATAGAATAGAACAAAATAGAATAGAATAGAACAGAATGGAATAGAATAGAACAGAATAGAATAGAATAGAACAGAACAGAACAGAACAAAACAGAACAGAATAGAACAGAACAGAACAGAATAGAATAGAACAGGACAGAACAGAATAGAATAGATTAGAACAGAATAGAATAGAATAGAATAGAATAGAATAGAATAGAATAGAATTGAATAGAATAGAACAGAACAAAATAGAACAGAACACAACAGAACAGAACAGAATAGAATAGAACAGAACCGAATAGAACAGAACAGAACAGAACAGAACAGAATAGAATAGAACAGGACAGAACAGAATAGAATAGATTTGAAAAGAATAGAACAGAACAGAATAGAATAGAATAGAATAGAATAGAATAGAATAGAATAGAACAGAACAGAACAGAATAGAATCGAACAGAATAGTATAAAATAGAACAGAATAGAACAGAATTGAATAGAAGAACAGAATAGAACAGAACAGAAGAGAATAGAATAGAATAGAATAAAATAGAATAGAATAGAATAGAATAGAACAGAACAGAATAAAACACAATAGAAGAGAACAGAATAGAATAGAATAGAATAGAATAGAATAGAATAGAAGAGAATAGAACAGAACAGAATAGAATAGAACAGAATAGAATAGAATGGAACAGAACAGAACAGAATAGAATAGAATAGAACAGAATAGAACAGAACAGAACAGAACAGAACAGAATAAAATAGAACAGGACAGAACAGAATAGAATAGATTAGAACAAAATAGAACAGAACAGAACAGAACAGAACAGAATAGAACAGAATAAAATAGAACAGAATAGAACAGAATAGAATAGAAGAACAGAATAGAACAGAACAGAAGAGAATAGAAGAGAATAGAATAGAATAGAATAGAATAGAACAGAACAGAACAGAACAGAATAGAATATAATAGAACAAAACAGAATAGAATCGAACAGAATAGAATAGAATAGAACAGAGTAGAAGAGAATAGAATAGAATAGAATAGAATAGAACAGAACAGAATAGAATAGAACAGAATAGAATAGAACAGAATAGAATAGAATAGAACAGAATAGAATAGAATAGAACAGAACAGAACAGAACAGAATAGAATAGATTAGAACAGAATAGAACAGAACAGAACAGAACAGAACCGAACAGAATAAAATAGAACAGGACAGAACAGAATAGAATAGATTAGAACAAAATAGAACAGAACAGAATAGAATAGAATAGAATAGAATAAAACAGAACAGAACAGAATAGAATCGAACAGAATAGAATAGAATAGAAAAGAATAGAAAAGAATAGAATAGAATCGAACAGAATTGAATAGAATAGAACAGAATATAATAGAATAGAATAGAATAGAATAGAACAGAACAGAATAGAATAGAATAGAGTAGAGTAGAATAGAATAGAACAGAACAGAATAGAACAGAATAGAACAGAACAGAATAGAACAGAACACAACACAACAGAACAGAATTGAATAGAATAGAATAGAACAGAACCGAATAGAACAGTACAGAACTGAATAGAACAGTATAGAATAGAATGGAATAGAACACAATAGAATAGAATAGAACAGAATAGAACAGATTAGAATAGAAAAGAATAGAATAGAACAGAACAGAATAGAACAGAATAGAACAGGACACAACACAACAGAACAGAATAGAATAGAATAGAATAGAACAGAACAGAATAGAACAGAACAGAACTGAATAGAACAGAATAGAATAGAATAGAATAGAAGAGAATAGAATAGAATAGAACAGAATAGAATAGAATAGAACAGAACAGAGTAGAATAGAAAAGAACAGAATAGAATAGAATAGAACAGAATAGAATAGAATAGAACAGAACAGAACAGAATAGAATAGAATAGAACAGAACAGAACAGAATAGAATAGAATATAACAGAATAGAACAGAACAGAATAGAACAGAACAGAATATAATAGAACAGGACAGAACAGAACAGAATAGAATAGAATAGAATAGAATAGAATAGAATAGAACAGAACAAAATAGAACAGAACACAACACAACAGAACAGAATAGAATAGAATAGATTAGTACAGAATAGAATAGAATAGAACAGAGTAGAAGAGAATAGTATAGAATAGAATAGAATAGAATAGAATAGAATAGAACAGAACAGAATAGAATAGAACCGAATAGAATAGAACAGAATAGAATAGAACAGAATAGAATAGAATCGAACAGAATAAAATAGAATAGAACAGAACAGAACAGAACAGAATAGAATAGAATAGAACAGAATAGAACAGAACAGAATATAATAGAACAGGACAGAACAGAACAGAATAGAATAGAATAGAATAGAATAGAATAGAACAGAACAAAATAGAACAGAACACAACACAACAGAACAGAATAGAATAGAATAGATTAGTACAGAATAGAATAGAATAGAACAGAGTAGAAGAGAATAGTATAGAATAGAATAGAATAGAATAGAATAGAATAGAACAGAACAGAATAGAATAGAACCGAATAGAATAGAACAGAATAGAATAGAACAGAATAGAATAGAATCGAACAGAATAAAATAGAATAGAACAGAACAGAACAGAACAGAATAGAATAGAATAGAACAGAATAGAACAGAGCAGAACAGAACAGAACAGAACAGAACAGAATAAAATAGAACAGGACAGAACAGAATAGAATAGATTAGAACAAAAGAGAACAGAACAGAATAGAATAGAATAGAATAAAATAGAATAAAACAGAACAGAACAGAATAGAATCGAAGAGAACAGAATAGAATCGAAGAGAATAGAATAGAATAGAAAAGAATAGAAAAGAATAGAATAGAATCGAACAGAATAGAATAGAATAGAACAGAATAGAATAGAATAGAATAGAATAGAATAGAATAGAATAGAATAGAACAGAACAGAATAGAATAGAATGGAATAGAACAGAATAGAATAGAATAGAACAGAATATAATAGAATAGAACAGAACACAACACAACAGAACAGAATTGAATAGAATAGAATAGAACAGAACCGAATAGAACAGTACAGAACTGAATAGAACAGAATAGAATAGAATGGAATAGAACACAATAGAATAGAATAGAACAGAATAGAACAGATTAGAATAGAAAAGAATAGAACAGAACAGAACAGAATAGAACAGAATAGAACAGAACACAACACAACAGAACAGAATAGAATAGAATAGAAGAGAAGAGAACAGAATAGAACAGAACAGAACTGAACAGAACAGAATAGAATAGAATAGACTAGAACAGAATAGAATAGAATAGAACAGAATAGAATAGAATAGAACAGAATAGAATAGAATAGAATAGAACAGAATAGAATAGAATAGAACAGAATAGAATAGAATAGAACAGAATAGAATAGAATAGAACAGAACAGAATAGAACAGAATAGAACAGAATAGAATAGAATAGAACAGAATAGAATAGAATAGAATAGAATATAACAGAATAGAACAGAACAGAACAGAATAGAATAGAACAGAACACAACAGAATATAATAGAACAGGACAGAACAGAATAGAATAGATTAGAACAGAATAGAACAGAACAGAATAGAATAGATTAGAATAGAAAAGAATAGAATAGAATAGAATAGATCAGATCAGACCAGAATAGAATCGAACAGAATAGAATAGAATAGAATAGAACAGAACAGAATAAAATAGAATAGAACAGAATAGAACAGAATAGAATAGAATAGAATAGAATAGAATAGAATAGAGTAGAACAGAACAGAAGAGAATAAAATAGAATAGATTAGAATACAGTAGCATAGAACCGAATAGAACAGAATAGAACAGAACAGAATAGAATAGATTTGAATAGAATAGGATAGAATAGAATAGAATAGAATAGAATAGAATAGAATAGAATAGAAAAGAATAGAATAGAACAGAACAGAACAGTATAGAATCGAACAGAATAGAATAGAATAGAACAGAATAGAACAGAATAAAATAGAATAGAACAGAACAGAAGAGAATAAAATATAATAGAATAGAATAGAATAGAACAGAACAGAATAGAACAGAACAGAACTGAATAGAACAGAATAGAATAGAATAGAATAGAATAGAAGAGAATAGAATAGAATAGAACAGAATAGAATAGAATAGAACAGAACAGAGTAGAATAGAATAGAACAGAATAGAATAGAATAGAACAGAATAGAATAGAATAGAACAGAACAGAACAGAATAGAATAGAATAGAACAGAACAGAACAGAATAGAATAGAATATAACAGAATAGAACAGAACAGAATAGAACAGAACAGAATATAATAGAACAGGACAGAACAGAACAGAATAGAATAGAATAGAATAGAAAAGAATAGAATAGAACAGAACAGAATAGAACAGAATAGAACAGGACACAACACAACAGAACAGAATAGAATAGAATAGAATAGAACAGAACAGAATAGAACAGAACAGAACTGAATAGAACAGAATAGAATAGAATAGAATAGAAGAGAATAGAATAGAATAGAACAGAATAGAATAGAATAGAACAGAACAGAGTAGAATAGAAAAGAACAGAATAGAATAGAATAGAACAGAATAGAATAGAATAGAACAGAACAGAACAGAATAGAATAGAATAGAACAGAACAGAACAGAATAGAATAGAATATAACAGAATAGAACAGAACAGAATAGAACAGAACAGAATATAATAGAACAGGACAGAACAGAACAGAATAGAATAGAATAGAATAGAATAGAATAGAATAGAACAGAACAAAATAGAACAGAACACAACACAACAGAACAGAATAGAATAGAATAGATTAGTACAGAATAGAATAGAATAGAACAGAGTAGAAGAGAATAGTATAGAATAGAATAGAATAGAATAGAATAGAATAGAACAGAACAGAATAGAATAGAACCGAATAGAATAGAACAGAATAGAATAGAACAGAATAGAATAGAATCGAACAGAATAAAATAGAATAGAACAGAACAGAACAGAACAGAATAGAATAGAATAGAACAGAATAGAACAGAACAGAATATAATAGAACAGGACAGAACAGAACAGAATAGAATAGAATAGAATAGAATAGAATAGAATAGAACAGAACAAAATAGAACAGAACACAACACAACAGAACAGAATAGAATAGAATAGATTAGTACAGAATAGAATAGAATAGAACAGAGTAGAAGAGAATAGTATAGAATAGAATAGAATAGAATAGAATAGAATAGAACAGAACAGAATAGAATAGAACCGAATAGAATAGAACAGAATAGAATAGAACAGAATAGAATAGAATCGAACAGAATAAAATAGAATAGAACAGAACAGAACAGAACAGAATAGAATAGAATAGAACAGAATAGAACAGAGCAGAACAGAACAGAACAGAACAGAACAGAATAAAATAGAACAGGACAGAACAGAATAGAATAGATTAGAACAAAAGAGAACAGAACAGAATAGAATAGAATAGAATAAAATAGAATAAAACAGAACAGAACAGAATAGAATCGAAGAGAACAGAATAGAATCGAAGAGAATAGAATAGAATAGAAAAGAATAGAAAAGAATAGAATAGAATCGAACAGAATAGAATAGAATAGAACAGAATAGAATAGAATAGAATAGAATAGAATAGAATAGAATAGAATAGAACAGAACAGAATAGAATAGAATGGAATAGAACAGAATAGAATAGAATAGAACAGAATATAATAGAATAGAACAGAACACAACACAACAGAACAGAATTGAATAGAATAGAATAGAACAGAACCGAATAGAACAGTACAGAACTGAATAGAACAGAATAGAATAGAATGGAATAGAACACAATAGAATAGAATAGAACAGAATAGAACAGATTAGAATAGAAAAGAATAGAACAGAACAGAACAGAATAGAACAGAATAGAACAGAACACAACACAACAGAACAGAATAGAATAGAATAGAAGAGAAGAGAACAGAATAGAACAGAACAGAACTGAACAGAACAGAATAGAATAGAATAGACTAGAACAGAATAGAATAGAATAGAACAGAATAGAATAGAATAGAACAGAATAGAATAGAATAGAATAGAACAGAATAGAATAGAATAGAACAGAATAGAATAGAATAGAACAGAATAGAATAGAATAGAACAGAACAGAATAGAACAGAATAGAACAGAATAGAATAGAATAGAACAGAATAGAATAGAATAGAATAGAATATAACAGAATAGAACAGAACAGAACAGAATAGAATAGAACAGAACACAACAGAATATAATAGAACAGGACAGAACAGAATAGAATAGATTAGAACAGAATAGAACAGAACAGAATAGAATAGATTAGAATAGAAAAGAATAGAATAGAATAGAATAGATCAGATCAGACCAGAATAGAATCGAACAGAATAGAATAGAATAGAATAGAACAGAACAGAATAAAATAGAATAGAACAGAATAGAACAGAATAGAATAGAATAGAATAGAATAGAATAGAATAGAGTAGAACAGAACAGAAGAGAATAAAATAGAATAGATTAGAATACAGTAGCATAGAACCGAATAGAACAGAATAGAACAGAACAGAATAGAATAGATTTGAATAGAATAGGATAGAATAGAATAGAATAGAATAGAATAGAATAGAATAGAATAGAAAAGAATAGAATAGAACAGAACAGAACAGTATAGAATCGAACAGAATAGAATAGAATAGAACAGAATAGAACAGAATAAAATAGAATAGAACAGAACAGAAGAGAATAAAATATAATAGAATAGAATAGAATAGAACAGAACAGAATAGAACAGAACAGAACTGAATAGAACAGAATAGAATAGAATAGAATAGAATAGAAGAGAATAGAATAGAATAGAACAGAATAGAATAGAATAGAACAGAACAGAGTAGAATAGAATAGAACAGAATAGAATAGAATAGAACAGAATAGAATAGAATAGAACAGAACAGAACAGAATAGAATAGAATAGAACAGAACAGAACAGAATAGAATAGAATATAACAGAATAGAACAGAACAGAATAGAACAGAACAGAATATAATAGAACAGGACAGAACAGAACAGAATAGAATAGAATAGAATAGAATAGAATAGAATAGAATAGAATAGAACAGAACAAAATAGAACAGAACACAACACAACAGAACAGAATAGAATAGAATAGAATAGAACAGAATAGAATAGAATAGAACAGAGTAGAAGAGAATAGAATAGAATAGAATAGAATAGAATAGAACAGAACAGAATAGAATAGAACAGAATAGAATCGAACAGAATAGAATAGAATAGAACAGAATAGAATAGAATAGAATAGAATAGAATAGAATAGAATAGAATAGAACAGAACATAATAGAATAGAATAGAGTAGAGTAGAATAGAATAGAACAGAACAGAATAGAACAGAATAGAACAGAACAGAATAGAACAGAACACAACACAACAGAACAGAATTGAATAGAATAGAATAGAACAGAACCGAATAGAATAGTACAGAACTGAATAGAACAGAATAGAATAGAATGGAATAGAACACAATAGAATAGAATAGAACAGAATAGAACAGATTAGAATAGAAAAGAATAGAACAGAACAGAACAGAATAGAACAGAATAGAACAGAACACAACACAACAGAACAGAATAGAATAGAATAGAAGAGAAGAGAACAGAATAGAACAGAACAGAACTGAACAGAACAGAATAGAATAGAATAGACTAGAACAGAATAGAATAGAATAGAACAGAATAGAATAGAATAGAACAGAATAGAATAGAATAGAATAGAACAGAATAGAATAGAATAGAACAGAATAGAATAGAATAGAACAGAATAGAATAGAATAGAACAGAACAGAATAGAACAGAATAGAACAGAATAGAATAGAATAGAACAGAATAGAATAGAATAGAATAGAATATAACAGAATAGAACAGAACAGAACAGAATAGAATAGAACAGAACAGAACAGAATATAATAGAACAGGACAGAACAGAATAGAATAGATTAGAACAGAATAGAACAGAACAGAATAAAATAGAATAGAATAGAAAAGAATAGAATAGAATAGAATAGATCAGATCAGACCAGAATAGAATCGAACAGAATAGAATAGAATAGAATAGAACAGAACAGAATAAAATAAAATAGAACAGAATAGAACAGAATAGAATAGAATAGAATAGAATAGAACAGAACAGAAGAGAATAAAATAGAATAGATTAGAATACAGTAGCATAGAACCGAATAGAACAGAATAGAACAGAACAGAATAGAATAGATTTGAATAGAATAGAATAGAATAGAATAGAATAGAATAGAATAGAATAGAATAGAATAGAATAGAATAGAATAGAATAGAAAAGAATAGAATAGAACAGAACAGAACAGTATAGAATCGAACAGAATAGAATAGAATAGAACAGAATAGAACAGAATAAAATAGAATAGAACAGAACAGAAGAGAATAAAATATAATAGAATAGAATACAATAGAATAGAACAGAATAGAACAGAATAGAACACAACAGAATAGAATAAAATAGAATAGAAGAACAGAACAGAATAGAATACAATAGAATAGAAGAGAACAAAATAGAATAGAATAGAACAGAATGGAGTAGAATAGAACAGAATAGAATAGAATAGAACAGAACAGAACAGAACAAAACAGAACAGAATAGAACAGAACAGAACAGAATAGAATAGAACAGGACAGAACAGAATAGAATAGATTAGAACAGAATAGAATAGAATAGAATAGAATAGAATAGAATTGAATAGAATAGAAGAGAACAAAATAGAACAGAACACAACAGAACAGAACAGAATAGAATAGAACAGAACCGAATAGAACAGAACAGAACAGAACAGAACAGAACAGAATAGAATAGAACAGGACAGAACAGAATAAAATAGATTAGAAAAGAATAGAACAGAACAGAATAGAATAGAATAGAATAGAATAGAATAGAATAGAATAGAATAGAATAGAATAGAACAGAACAGAACAGAATAGAATCGAACAGAATAGTATAAAATAGAACAGAATAGAACAGAATTGAATAGAAGAACAGAATAGAACAGAACAGAAGAGAATAGAACAGAAGAGAACAGAATAGAATAGAACAGAACAGAACAGAACAGAATAGAATAGAATAGAATAGAAGAGAACAGAACAGAATAGAACAGAATAGAATAGAATAGAACAGATTGAATAGAACAGAACAGAAGAGAATAGGATGGAATAGAACAGAACAGAATAAAATAGAACAGAACAGAATAGAATAGAATAGAACAGAATAGAATAGAATAGAACAGAATAGAATAGAATAGATCAGAACAGAATAGAATCGAACAGAATAGAATAGAATAGAACAGAACAGAACAGAACAGAACAGAATAGAATAGAACAGAATAGAACAGAACAGAACAGAATAGAATAGAATAGAATAGAATAGAATAGAATAGAATAGAATAGAATACAATAGAATAGAATAGAATAGAATAGAATAAAACAGAACAAAATAGAACAGAACACAACATAACAGAACAGAATAGAATAGAATAGAATAGAACAGTACCGAATAGAACAGAACAGAACTGAAAAGAACAGAATAGAATAGAATAGAATAGAACACAATAGAATAGAATAGAACAGAATAGAACAGATTAGAATAGAATAGAATAGAACAGAACAGAACAGAACAGAAAAGAACAGAGGAGAACAGAATAGAATAGAACAGAATAGAATAGAACAGAACAGAACAGAACAGAATAGAATAGAATAGAAGAGAAAAGAACAGAATAGAACAGAATAGAATAGAATAGAATAGAACAGAATAGAATAGAATAGAACAGAACAGAACAGAAGAGAATAGAATAGATTAGAACAGAATAGAACAGAACAGAACAGAACAGAACCGAACAGAATAAAATAGAACAGGACAGAACAGAATAGAATAGATTAGAACAAAATAGAACAGAACAGAATAGAATAGAATAGAATAGAATAAAACAGAACAGAACAGAATAGAATCGAACAGAATAGAATAGAATAGAAAAGAATAGAACAGAATAGAATAGAATCGAACAGAATAGAATAGAATAGAACAGAATATAATAGAATAGAATAGAATAGAATAGAACAGAACAGAATAGAATAGAATAGAGTAGAGTAGAATAAAATAGAACAGAACAGAACAGAACAGAATAGAACAGAACACAACACAACAGAACAGAATAGAATAGAATGGAATAGAACACAATAGAATAGAATAGAACAGAATAGAACAGATTAGAATAGAAAAGAATAGAACAGAACAGAACAGAAAAGAACAGAGGAGAACAGAATAGAATAGAACAGAATAGAATAGAACAGAACAGAACAGAACAGAATAGAATAGAATAGAAGAGAAAAGAACAGAATAGAACAGAATAGAATAGAATAGAATAGAATAGAATAGAATAGAATAGAATAGAATAGAATAGAACAGAACCGAATAGAACAGTACAGAACGGAATAGAACAGAATAGAATAGAATGGAATAGAACACAATAGAATAGAATAGAACAGAATAGAACAGATTAGAATAGAAAAGAATAGAACATAACAGAACAGAATAGAACAGAATATAACAGAACACAACACAACTGAACAGAATAGAATAGAATAGAACAGAAGCGAATAGTACAGAACAGATCTGAATAGAACAGAATAGAATAGATTAGAATAGCACAGAATAGAATAGAATAGAACAGAATAGAATAGAATAGAACATAACAAAGAAGAATAGAATAGAATATAACAGAATAGAACAGAACAGAACAGAATAGAATAGAATAGAACAGGACAGAATAGAATAGAAGAGAAAAGAACAGACTAGAACAGAATAGAATAGACTAGAACAGAATAGAATAGAACAGAACAGAAGAGAATAAAATGGAATAAAACAGAACACAATAAAATAGAATAGAATAGAATAGAATAGAATAGAATAGAATAGAATAGAATAGAATAGAATAGAATAGAACAGAAGAGAATAGAACAGAATAGAATAGAATAGAACAGAATAAATAGAATAGAATAGAACAGAATAGAACAGAACAGAACAGAATAGAGTAGAATAGAATACAATAGAATAGAATAAAATAGAATAAAATAGAATAGAATAGCACAGAATAGAATAGAATATAACAGAAAAGAATAGAATAGAACAGGACAGAACAGAATAGAATAGATTAGAACAGAATAGAACACAATAGAATAAAATAGAATAGAACAGAACAGAACAGAACAGAATAGAATAGAATAGAATAGAATAGAATAGAATAGAATAGAATAGAATAGAATCGAACAGAATAGAATAGAATAGAACAGAATAGAAGAGAATAGAATAGAATAGAATAGAATAGAACAGAATAGAATATAATAGAATAGAACAAAACAGAACAGAACAGAACAGAACAGAATAGAACAGAACAGAACAGAATAGAATAGAACAGGACAGAACAGAATAGAATAGATTAGAACATAATAGAACAGAATGGAATAGAATAGAATAAAATAGAATAGAATAGAACAGAATAGAACAGAAGAGAACAGAATAGAATAGAACAGAATAGAAGAGAACAGAACATAACAGAACAGAATAGAATAGAATAGAATAGAAGAGAACAGAACAGAATAGAACAGAATAGAGTAGAATAGAACAGAATAGAATAGAACAGAACAGAACAGAATAGAATAGAACAGGACAGAACAGAATAGAATAGATTAGAACATAATAGAACAGAATGGAATAGAATAGAATAAAATAGAATAGAATAGAACAGAATAGAACAGAAGAGAACAGAATAGAATAGAACAGAATAGAAGAGAACAGAACATAACAGAACAGAATAGAATAGAATAGAATAGAAGAGAACAGAACAGAATAGAACAGAATAGAATAGAAAAGAACAGAATAGAATAGAATAGAACAGAACAGACCAGAAGAGAATAGAATAGATTAGAACAGAATAGAACAGAACAGAACAGAACAGAACCGAACAGAATAAAATAGAACAGGACAGAACAGAATAGAATAGATTAGAACAAAATAGAACAGAACAGAATAGAATAGAATAGAATAGAATAAAACAGAACAGAACAGAATAGAATCGAACAGAATAGAATAGAATAGAAAAGAATAGAACAGAATAGAATAGAATCGAACAGAATAGAATAGAATAGAACAGAATATAATAGAATAGAATAGAATAAAATAGAACAGAACAGAATAGAATAGAATAGAGTAGAGTAGAATAAAATAGAACAGAACAGAACAGAACAGAATAGAACAGAACACAACACAACAGAACAGAATAGAATAGAATGGAATAGAACACAATAGAATAGAATAGAACAGAATAGAACAGATTAGAATAGAAAAGAATAGAACAGAACAGAACAGAAAAGAACAGAGGAGAACAGAATAGAATAGAACAGAATAGAATAGAACAGAACAGAACAGAACAGAATAGAATAGAATAGAAGAGAAAAGAACAGAATAGAACAGAATAGAATAGAATAGAATAGAATAGAATAGAATAGAATAGAATAGAATAGAATAGAATAGAACAGAACCGAATAGAACAGTACAGAACGGAATAGAACAGAATAGAATAGAATGGAATAGAACACAATAGAATAGAATAGAACAGAATAGAACAGATTAGAATAGAAAAGAATAGAACATAACAGAACAGAATAGAACAGAATATAACAGAACACAACACAACTGAACAGAATAGAATAGAATAGAACAGAAGCGAATAGTACAGAACAGATCTGAATAGAACAGAATAGAATAGATTAGAATAGCACAGAATAGAATAGAATAGAACAGAATAGAATAGAATAGAACATAACAAAGAAGAATAGAATAGAATATAACAGAATAGAACAGAACAGAACAGAATAGAATAGAATAGAACAGGACAGAATAGAATAGAAGAGAAAAGAACAGACTAGAACAGAATAGAATAGACTAGAACAGAATAGAATAGAACAGAACAGAAGAGAATAAAATGGAATAAAACAGAACACAATAAAATAGAATAGAATAGAATAGAATAGAATAGAATAGAATAGAATAGAATAGAATAGAATAGAATAGAACAGAAGAGAATAGAACAGAATAGAATAGAATAGAACAGAATAAATAGAATAGAATAGAACAGAATAGAACAGAACAGAACAGAATAGAGTAGAATAGAATACAATAGAATAGAATAAAATAGAATAAAATAGAATAGAATAGCACAGAATAGAATAGAATATAACAGAAAAGAATAGAATAGAACAGGACAGAACAGAATAGAATAGATTAGAACAGAATAGAACACAATAGAATAAAATAGAATAGAACAGAACAGAACAGAACAGAATAGAATAGAATAGAATAGAATAGAATAGAATAGAATAGAATAGAATAGAATAGAATCGAACAGAATAGAATAGAATAGAACAGAATAGAAGAGAATAGAATAGAATAGAATAGAATAGAACAGAATAGAATATAATAGAATAGAACAAAACAGAACAGAACAGAACAGAACAGAATAGAACAGAACAGAACAGAATAGAATAGAACAGGACAGAACAGAATAGAATAGATTAGAACATAATAGAACAGAATGGAATAGAATAGAATAAAATAGAATAGAATAGAACAGAATAGAACAGAAGAGAACAGAATAGAATAGAACAGAATAGAAGAGAACAGAACATAACAGAACAGAATAGAATAGAATAGAATAGAAGAGAACAGAACAGAATAGAACAGAATAGAGTAGAATAGAACAGAATAGAATAGAACAGAACAGAAAAGAATAGAATGGAATAGAACAGAACAGAATAAAATAGAATAGAATAGAATAGAATAGAATAGAATAGAATAGAATACAATAGAATAGAATAGAACAGAAGAGAATAGAATAGAATAGAACAGAATACAATAGAATAGAACAGAATAGAACAGATTAGAACACAACAGAATAGAATAAAATAGAATAGAAGAACAGAACAGAATAGAATAGAATAGAATAGAATAGAACAGAACAGAATAGAATAGAATAGAACAGAATAGAACAGAACAGAACAGAACAGAACAGAACAGAACAGAACAGAATAGAATAGAACAGGACAGAACAGAATAGAATAGATTAGAAAAGAATAGAACAGAACAGAATAGAATAGAATAGAATAGAATAGAATAGAACAGAACAGAACAGAATAGAATCGAACAGAATAGAATAAAATAGAACAGAATAGAACAGAACAGAATAGAACACAATAGAACAGAACAGAATAGAATAGAATAGAACAGAAAAGAAGAGAATAGAATAGAATAGAATAGAATAGAACAGAACAGAATAGAATAGAACAGAAAAGAATAGAATAGAACAGAATAGAATAGAATAGAACAGAACAGAACCGAATAGAATAGAATAGAACAGAATAGAACAGAACAGAACAGAACAGAACAGAATAAAATAGAACAGGACAGAACAGAATAGAATAGATGAGAACAAAATAGAATAGAACAGAACAGAACAGAACAGAACAGAATAAAATAGAACAGAATAGAACAGAATAGAATAGAAGAACAGAATAGAACAGAACAGAAGAGAATAGAATAGAATAGAATAGAATAGAATAGAATAGAACAGAATAAATTAGAATAGAATATAATAGAACAAAACAGAATAGAATCGAACAGAATAGAATAGAATAGAACAGAGTAGAAGAGAATAGAATAGAATAGAATAGAATAGAATAGAACAGAACAGAATAGAATAGAACAGAATAGAATAGAACAGAATAGAATAGAACAGAATAGAATAGAATCGAACAGAATAAAATAGAATAGAACAGAACAGAACAGAACAGAATAGAATAGAATAGAACAGAATAGAACAGAACAGAACAGAACAGAACAGAACAGAACAGAACAGAATAAAATAGAACAGGACAGAACAGAATAGAATAGATTAGAACAAAAGAGAAAAGAATAGAATAGAATAGAATAGAATAGAATAGAATAGAATAGAATAGAATAGAATAGAATAAAACAGAACAGAACAGAATAGAATCGAAGAGAACAGAATAGAATCGAAGAGAATAGAATAGAATAGAAAAGAATAGAAAAGAATAGAATAGAATCGAACAGAATAGAATAGAATAGAACAGAATAGAATAGAATAGAATAGAATAGAATAGAACAGAACATAATAGAATAGAATAGAGTAGAGTAGAATAGAATAGAACAGAACAGAATAGAACAGAATAGAACAGAACAGAATAGAACAGAACACAACACAACAGAACAGAATTGAATAGAATAGAATAGAACAGAACCGAATAGAACAGTACAGTACTGAATAGAACAGAATAGAATAGAATGGAATAGAACACAATAGAATAGAATAGAACAGAATAGAACAGATTAGAATAGAAAAGAATAGAACAGAACAGAACAGAATAGAACATCATAGAACAGAACACAACACAACAGAACAGAATAGAATAGAATAGAATAGAAGAGAACAGAATAGAACAGAACAGAACTGAACAGAACAGAATAGAATAGAATAGAATAGAACAGAATAGAATAGAATAGAACAGAATAGAATAGAATAGAACAGAATAGAATAGAATAGAATAGAACAGAATAGAATAGAATAGAACAGAATAGAATAGAATAGAACAGAATAGAATAGAATAGAACAGAACAGAATAGAACCGAATAGAACAGAATAGAATAGAATAGAACAGAATAGAATAGAATAGAATAGAATATAACAGAATAGAACAGAACAGAACAGAATAGAATAGAACAGAACAGAACAGAATATAATAGAACAGGACAGAACAGAATAGAATAGATTAGAACAGAATAGAACAGAACAGAATAGAATAGAATAGAATAGAAAAGAATAGAATAGAATAGAATAGATCAGATCAGACCAGAATAGAATCGAACAGAATAGAATAGAATAGAATAGAACAGAACAGAATAAAATAGAATAGAACAGAATAGAACAGAATAGAATAGAATAGAATAGAATAGAATAGAACAGAAAAAAATAGAACAGAACACAACACAACAGAACAGAATAGAATAGAAAAGAATAGAACAGAACAGAACAGAATAGAACAGAATAGAACAGAACACAACACAACAGAACAGAATAGAATAGAATAGAAGAGAAGAGAACAGAATAGAACAGAACAGAACTGAACAGAACAGAATAGAATAGAATAGAATAGAACAGAATAGAATAGAATAGAACAGAATAGAATAGAATAGAACAGAATAGAATAGAATAGAATAGAACAGAATAGAATAGAATAGAACAGAATAGAATAGTATAGAACAGAATAGAATAGAATAGAACAGAACGGAATAGAACAGAATAGAACAGAATAGAATAGAATAGAACAGAATAGAATAGAATAGAATAGAATATAACAGAATAGAACAGAACAGAACAGAATAGAATAGAACAGAACAGAACAGAATATAATAGAACAGGACAGAACAGAATAGAATAGATTAGAACAGAATAGAACAGAACAGAATAGAATAGAATAGAATAGAAAAGAATAGAATAGAATAGAATAGATCAGATCAGACCAGAATAGAATCGAACAGAATAGAATAGAATAGAATAGAACAGAACAGAATAAAATAGAATAGAACAGAATAGAACAGAATAGAATAGAATAGAATAGAATAGAATAGAATAGAATAGAATAGAACAGAAAAAAAATAGAACAGAACACAACACAACAGAACAGAATAGAATAGAATAGAATAGAACAACACCGAATAGGACAGAACAGAACTGAATAGAACAGATAGAATAGAATAGAATAGAACACAATAGAATAGAATAGAACAGAATAGAACAGATTAGAATAGAATAGAATAGAACAGAACAGAAAAGAACAGAATAGAACAGAGGAGAACAGAATAGGATAGAAGAGAATAGAATAGAACAGAACAGAACAGAACAGAATAGAATAGAACAGAATAGAATAGAATAGAATAGAATAGAATAGAATAGAATAGAATAGAATAGAATAGAGTAGAATAGAATAGAATAGATCAGAACAGAATAGAACAGAATAGAACAGAACAGAATAGAACAGAACACAACACAACACAACAGAATAGAATAGAATAGAATAGAACAGAACAAAATAGAACAGTACAGAACGGAGTAGAACAGAAAAGAATAGAATGGAATTGAACACAATAGAATAGAATAGAACAGAATAGAACAGATTAGAATAGAAAAGAATAGAACAGAACAGAACAGAATAGATCAGAATAGAACAAAACACAACACAACAGAACAGAATAGAATAGAATAGAATAGAACAGAACCGAATAGAACAGAACAGAACTGAATAGAACAGAATAGAATAGAATAGAATAGAATAGAATAGAATAGAATAGAACAGAATAGACTAGAATAGAACAGAATAGAATAGAATAGAACAGAATAGCTTAGAATAGAACAGAACAGAATAGAATAGAATAGAATAAAATAGAACAGAGCAGAATAGAATAGAATAGAATAGAACAGAATAGAGTAGAATAGAACAGAATAGAATAGAATAGAACAGAACAGAACAGAATAGAATAGAATATAACAGAATAGAACAGAACAGAGCAGAACAGAACCGAACAGAATAGAATAGAACAGGACAGAACAGAATAGAGTAGATTAGAACAGAATAGAACAGAACAGAACAGATTAGAATAGAATAGAATAGAACAGAACAGAACAGAACAGAATAGAACATTGGAGAACAGAATAGAATAGAACAGAATAGAATAGAACAGAACAGAACAGAACAGAATAGAATAGAATAGAAGAGAAAAGAACAGAATAGAACAGAATAGAATAGAATAGAATAGAATAGAATAGAATAGAACAGAACCGAATAGAACAGTACAGAACGGAATAGAACAGAATAGAATAGAATGGAATAGAACACAATAGAATAGAATGGAACAGAATAGAACAGATTAGGATAGAAAAGAATAGAACAAAACAGAACAGAATAGAACAGAATATAACAGAACACAACACAACTGAACAGAATAGAATAGAATAGAACAGAAGCGAATAGTACAGAACAGATCTGAATAGAACAGAATAGAATAGATTAGAATAGCACAGAATAGAATACAATAGAACAGAATAGAATAGAATAGAACATAACAAAGAAGAATAGAATAGAATATAACAGAATAGAACAGAACAGAACAGAACAGAATAGAATAGAATAGAACAGGACAGAATAGAATAGAAGAGAAAAGAACAGACTAGAACAGAATAGAATAGACTAGAACAGAATAGAATAGAACAGAACAGAAGAGAATAGAATGGAATAAAACAGAACAGAATAAAATAGAATAGAATAGAATAGAATAGAATAAAATAGAATAGAATAGAATAGAACAGAACAGAAGAGAATAGAACAGAATAGAATAGAATAGAACAGAATAAATAGAATAGAATAGAACAGAATAGAACAGAACAGAACAGAATAGAGTAGAATAGAATACAATAGAATAGAATAGAATAGAATAAAATAGAATAGAATAGCACAGAATAGAATAGAATATAACAGAATAGAATAGAATAGAACAGGACAGAACAGAATAGAATAGATTAGAACAGAATAGAACACAATAGATAAAATAGAATAGAACTGAACAGAACAGAACAGAATAGAATCGAACAGAATAGAATAGAATAGAACAGAATAGAATAGAATAGAATAGATTTGAATAGCACAGAAGAGAAGAGAAGAGAAGAGAATAGAATAGAATACAATAGAATAGAAAGAGTAGAACATAACAGAATAGAAGTAAATAGAATAGAAGAACAGAACAGAATAGAATAGAATAGAATGGAATAGAACAGAATAGAATAGAATAGAACAGAATACAATAGAATAGAACAGAACAGAATAGAATAGAATACAATAGAACAGAACAGAATAGAATAGAATAGAACAGAATAGAATAGAATAGAACAGAATAGAATAGAATAGAACAGAACAGAACAGAACAGAACAGAACAGAATAGAACAGAATAGAATAGAATAGAATAGAATAGAACAGAATAGAATAGAATAGAACAGAATAAATAGAATTGAATAGAACAGAATAGAACAGAACAGAACAGAATAGAGTAGAATAGAATACAATAGAATAGAATAGAATAGAATAGAATAGAATAGAATAGCACAGAATAGAATAGAATATAACAGAATAGAATAGAATAGAACAGGACAGAACAGAATAGAATAGATTAGAACAGAATAGAACACAATAGAATAGAATAGAATAGAATAGAACAGAACAGAACAGAATAGAATCGAACAGAATAGAATAGAATAGAACAGAATAGAACAGAATAGAATAGAATAGAACAGAACAGAATAGAATAGAATAGAATAGAATAGAATACAATAGAATAGAACAGAATAGAACACAACAGAATAGAATAAAGTAGAATAGAAGAACAGAACAGAATAGAATACAATAGAATAGAATAGAACAGAATAGAATAGAATAGAACAGAATGGAATAGAGTAGAACAGAACAGAGTAGAATAGAATAGAACAGAATAGAATAGAATAGAACAGAATAGAATAGAATAGAATAGAATAGAACAGAACAGAACAGAACAAAACAGAACAGAATAGAACAGAACAGAACAGAATAGAATAGAACAGGACAGAAAAGAGTAGAATAGATTAGAACAGAGTAGAATAGAATAGAATAGAATAGAATAGAACAGAACCGAATAGAACAGAACAGAACTGAATAGAACAGAATAGAATAGAATAGAATAGAACACAATAGAATAGAATAGAACAGATTAGAATAGAATAGAATACAACAGAATAGAATAGAATAGAACAGAACAGAACAGAACAGAACAGAATAGATTAGAACAGAATAGAATAGAATAGAACAGAACAGAATAGAACAGAAGAGAACAGAATAGAAAGAACAGAATAGAAGAGAACAGAACATAACAGAACAGAATAGAATAGAATAGAATAGAATAGAAGAGAACAGAACAGAATAGAACAGAATAGAAGAGAATAGAACAGAATAGAATAGAACAGAACAGAAAAGAATAGAATGGAATAGAACAGAACAGAATAATATAGAATAGAATAGAATAGAATAGAATAGAATAGAATAGAATAGAATAGAATAGAATACAATAGAACAGAAGAGAAGAGAATAGAATAGAATAGAATACAATACAATAGAATAGAACAGAATAGAACAGAATAGAACACAACAGAATAGAATAAAATAGAATAGAAGAACAGAACACAATAGAATAGAATAGAATAGAATAAAACAGAACAGAATAGAATAGAATAGAACAGAATAGAACAGAACAGAATACAACAGAACAGAATAGAATAGAATAGAATAGAACAGAACAGAACAGAATAGAATAGAATACTACAGAAGAGAACAGAACAGAACAGAACAGAACAGAATAGAATAGAACAGGACAGAACAGAATAGCATATATTAGAATAGAATAGAACAGAACAGAATAGAATAGAATAGAATAGAATAGAATAGAACAGAACAGAACAGAATAGAATCGAACAGAATAGAATAAAATAGAACAGAATAGAATAGAAGAACAGAATAGAACAGAACAGAAGAGAATAGAATAGAATAGAATAGAATAGAATAGAATAGAATAGAATAGAATAGAATAGAACCGATTAGAATAGAATAGAATAGAATAGAATAGAATAGAATAGAATAGAATAGAATAGAACAGAACAGAATAGAACAGAATAGAACAGAACAGAACAGAATAGAATAGAATAGAGTAGAATAGAACAGAATAGAATAGAATAGAATAGAATAGAATAGAATAGAACAAAACAGAATAGAATCGAACAGAATAGAATAGAATAGAACAGAATAGAAGAGAATAGAATAGAATAGAATAGAATACAATAGAATAGAACAGAATAGAACAGAATAGAACACAACAGAATAGAATAAAATAGAATAGAAGAACAGAACAGAATAGAATAGAATAGAATAGAATAGAATAGAACAGAATAGAATAGAATAGAACAGAACAGAATTGAATAGAATAGAATAGAACAGAACATAATAGAATAGAGTAGAATAGAACAGATAAGAACAGAACAGAACAGAACAGAACAGAATAGAATAGAACAGGACAGAACAGAATAGAATAGATTAGAAAAGAATAGAACAGAATAGAATAGAATAGAATAGAATAGAATAGAATAGAATAGAATAGAATAGAATAGAACAGAACAGAACAGAACAGAATAGAACAGAAGAGAATAGAATAGAATAGAATAGAATAGAACAGAATAGAATAGAATAGAATAGAATAGAACAGAACAGAATAGAATCGAACAGAATAGAATAGAATAGATCAGAATAGAAGAGAAGAGAATAGAATAGAATAGAATAGAACAGAATAGAATATAATAGAATAGAATAGAACAGAACAGAATAGAATCGAACAGAATAGAATAGAATAGAACAGAACAGAACAGAATAGAATCGAACAGAATAGATTAGAATAGAACAGAATAGAACAGAATAGAATTGAAGAAGAGAATAGAACAGAACTGAAGAGAATAGAATAGAATAGAATAGAATAGAACAGAACAGAACAGAACAGAACAGAACAGAACAGAATAGAATAGAATAGAATAGATTAGAATAGAAAAGAATAGAACATAACAGAACAGAATAGAACAGAATAGAACAGAAGAGAATAGAATTGAATAGAATAGAATAGAATAGAATAGAATAGAATAGAATAGAATAGAAAAGAATAGAATAGAATAGAATAGAACAGAATAGAACAGATTAGAATAGAAAAGAATAGAACAGAACAGAACAGAATAGAACAGAATAGAACAGAACACAACACAACAGAACAGAATAGAATAGAATAGAATAGAACAGAACCGAATAGAACAGAACAGAACTGAATAGAACAGAATAGAATAGAATAGAATAGAATAGAATAGAATAGAATAGAATAGAATAGAATAGAATAGAACAGAATAGATTAGAATAGAACAGAACAGAATAGAATAGAATAGAATAGAATAGAACAGAGCAGAATAGAATAGAGTAGAATAGAACAGAATAGAATAGAATAGAACAGAACAGAACAGAATAGAATAGAATATAACAGAATAGAACAGAACAGAACAGAACAGAACAGAACAGAACAGAATAGAATAGAACAGGACAGAACAGAATAGAGTAGATTAGAACAGAATAGAACAGAACAGAATAGAATAGAATAGAATAGAATAGAATAGAACAGATCAGAACAGAATAGAATCGAACAGAATAGAATAGAATAGAACAGAACAGAACAGAATAGAATAGAATAGAATAGAATAGAATAGAATAGAATAGAATAGAATAGAATACAATACAATAGAATAGAATAGAATAGAATAGAATAAAACAGAACAAAATAGAACAGAACACAACATAACAGAACAGAATAGAATAGAATAGAATAGAACAGTACCGAATAGAACAGAACAGAACTGAATAGAACAGAATAGAATAGAATAGAATAGAACACAATAGAATAGAATAGAACAGAATAGAACAGATTAGAATAGAATAGAATAGAACAGAACAGAACAGAACAGAATAGAACAGAGGTGAACAGAATAGAATAGAACAGAATAGAATAGAACAGAACAGAACAGAACAGAATAGAATAGAATAGAAGAGAAAAGAACAGAATAGAACAGAATAGAATAGAATAGAATAGAATAGAATAGAATAGAATAGAATAGAACAGAACCGAATAGAACAGTAGAGAACGGAATAGAACAGAATAGAATAGAATGGAATAGAACACAATAGAATAGAATAGAACAGAATAGAACAGATTAGGATAGAAAAGAATAGAACAGAACAGAACAGAATAGAACAGAATATAACAGAACACAACACAACTGAACAGAATAGAATAGAATAGAATAGAACAGAAGCGAATAGTACAGAACAGATCTGAATAGAACAGAATAGAATAGATTAGAATAGCACAGAATAGAATAGAATAGAACAGAATAGAATAGAATAGAACATAACAAAGAAGAATAGAATAGAATATAACAGAATAGAACAGAACAGAACAGAACAGAACAGAATAGAATAGAATAGAACAGGACAGAATAGAATAGAAGAGAAAAGAACAGACTAGAACAGAATAGAATAGAAAAGAACAGAATAGAATAGAACAGAACAGAAGAGAATAGAATGGAATAAAACAGAACAGAATAAAATAGAATAGAATAGAATAGAATAGAATAGAATAGAATAGAATAGAATAGAATAGAATAGAATAGAATAGAATAGAATAGAATAGAATAGAACAGAAGAGAATAGAACAGAATAGAATAGAATAGAACAGAATAAATAGAATAGAATAGAACAGAATAGAACAAAACAGAACAGAATAGAGTAGAATAGAATACAATAGAATAGAATAGAATAGAATAAAATAGAATAGAATAGCACAGAATAGAATAGAATATAACAGAATAGAATAGAATAGAACAGGACAGAACAGAGTAGAATAGATTAGAACAGAATAGAACACAATAGAATAAAATAGAATAGAACAGAACAGAACAGAACAGAATAGAATCGAACAAAATAGAATAGAATAGAACAGAATAGAATAGAATAGAATAGATTTGAATAGAACAGAAGAGAAGAGAAGAGAATAGAATAGAATACAATAGAATAGAACAGAATAGAACAGAGTAGAACATAACAGAATAGAAGAAAATAGAATAGAAGAACAGAACAGAATAAAATAGAATAAAATGGAATAGAACAGAATAGAATAGAATAGAACAGAATACAATAGAATAGAACAGAACAGAATAGAATAGAATAGAATACAATAGAACAGAACAGAATAGAATAGAATAGAACAGAATATAATAGAATAGAACAGAATAGAATAGAATAGAACAGAACAGAAAAGAACAGAACAGAACAGAATAGAACAGAATAGAATAGAATAGAAAAGAATAGAACAGAATAGAATAGAATAGAACAGAATAAATAGAATAGAATAGAAACGAATAGAACAGAACAGAACAGAATAGAGTAGAATAGAATACAATAGAATAGAATAGAATAGAATAGAATAGCACAGAATAGAATAGAATATAACAGAATGGAATAGAATAGAACAGGACAGAACAGAATAGAATAGATTAGAACAGAATAGAACACAATAGAATAGAATAGAATAGAATAGAACAAAACAGAACAGAATAGAATCGAACAGAATAGAATAGAATGGAACAGAATAGAACAGAATAGAATAGAATAGAACAGAATAGAACACAACAGAATAGAATAAAATAGAATAGAAGAACAGAACAGAATAGAATACAATAGAATAGAATAGAACAGAATAGAAGAGAATAGAACAGAATGGAATAGAGTAGAACAGAACAGAATAGAATAGAATAGAATACACTAGAACAGAACAGAATAGAATAGAATAGAACAGAATAGAATAGAATAGAACAGAATAGAATAGAATAGAACAGAATAGAATAGAATAGAATAGAACAGAACAGAACAGAACAAAACAGAACAGAATAGAATAGAACAGGACAGAAAAGAGTAGAATAGATTAGAACAGAGCAGAATAGAATAGAATAGAATAGAATAGAATAGAATAGAATAGAACAGAACAAAATAGAACAGAACACAACACAACAGAACAGAATAGAATAGAATAGAATAGAACAGAACAGAACTGAATAGAACAGAATAGAATAGAATAGAATAGACACAATAGAATAGAATAGAACAGAATAGAACAGATTAGAATAGAATAGAATACAACAGAATAGAATAGAATAGAACAGAACAGAACAGAACAGAACAGAACAGAACAGAACAGAATAGAATAGAACAGGACAGAACAGAATAGAATAGATTAGAACAGAATAGAATAGAATAGAACAGAACAGAATAGAACAGAAGAGAACAGAATAGAATAGAACAGAATAGAATAGAACAGAACAGTACAGAACAGAATAGAATAGAATAGAATAGAATAGAAGAGAACAGAACAGAATAGAACAGAATAGAATAGAATTGAACAGAATAGAATAGAACAGAACAGAAAAGAATAGAATGGAATAGAACAGAACAGAATAATATAGAATAGAATAGAATAGAATAGAATAGAATAGAATAGAATAGAATAGAATAGAACAGAATAGAATAGAATAGAATAGAATAGAATACAGTAGAATAGAACAGAATAGAACACAACAGAATAGAATAAAATAGAATAGAAGAACAGAACAGAATAGAATAGAATAGAATAGAATAAAACAGAACGGAATAGAACAGAATAGAACAGAACAGAATACAACAGAACAGAATAGAATAGAATAGAATAGAACAGAACAGAACAGAATAGAATAGAATACTACAGAAGAGAACAGAACAGAACAGAATAGAACCGAACAGAATAGAATAAAATAGAACAGAATAGAATAGAAGAACAGAATAGAACAGAACAGAATAGAATAGAATAGAATAGAATAGAATAGAATAGAATAGAATAGAATAGAATAGAATAGAACCGATTAGAATAGAATAGAATAGAATAGAATAGAATAGAATAGAATAGAATAGAACAGAACAGAATAGAACAGAATAGAACAGAACAGAACAGAATAGAATAGAATAGAGTAGAATAGAACAGAATAGAATAGAATAGAATAGAATAGAATAGAATAGAACAAAACAGAATAGAATCGAACAGAATAGAATAGAATAGAACAGAATAGAATAGAATAGAACAGAAGAGAATAGAATAGAATAGAATACAATAGAATAGAACAGAATAGAACAGAATAGAACACAACAGAATAGAATAAATTAGAATAGAAGAACAGAACAGAATAGCATAGAATAGAATAGAATAGAACAGAATAGAATAGAATAGAACAGAACAGAATAGAATACAATAGAATAGAACAGAACATAATAGAATAGAGTAGAATAGAACAGAAAAGAACAGAACAGAACAGAACAGAACAGAACAGAATAGAATAGAACAGGACAGAACAGAATAGAATATATTAGAAAAGAATAGAACAGAACAGAATAGAATAGAATAGAATAGAACAGAACAGAACAGAATAGAATCGAACAGAATAGAGTAGAATAGAACAGAATAGAACAGAATAGAATTGAAGAAGAGAATAGAACAGAACAGAAGAGAATAGAATAGAATAGAATAGAATAGAACAGAACAGAACAGAACAGAATAGAATAGAATAGAACAGAAGAGAATAGAACAGAACAGAACAGAATACAATCGAACAGAATAGAATAGAATAGAAAAGAATAGAACAGAATAGAATAGAATCGAACAGAATAGAATAGAATAGAATAGAATACAATAGAATACAATAGAATAGAATAGAATAGAATAAAACAGAACAAAATAGAACAGAACACAACATAACAGAACAGAATAGAATAGAATAGAATAGAACAGTACCGAATAGAACAGAACAGAAGTGAATAGAACAGAATAGAATAGAATAGAATAGAACACAATAGAATAGAATAGAACAGAATAGAACAGATTAGAATAGAATAGAATAGAACAGAACAGAACAGAACAGAATAGAACAGAGGAGAACAGAATAGAATAGAACAGAATAGAATAGAACAGAACAGAACAGAACAGAATAGAATAGAATAGAAGAGAATAGAACAGAATAGAACAGAATAGAATAGAATAGAATAGAATAGAATAGAATAGAATAGAATAGAATACAATAGAATAGAATAGAACAGAACCGAATAGAACAGTACAGAACGGAATAGAACAGAATAGAATTGAATTGAATAGAACACAATAGAATAGAATAGAACAGAATAGAACAGATTAGTATAGAAAAGAATAGAACAGAACAGAACAGAATAGAACAGAATATAACAGAACACAACACAACTGAACAGAATAGAATAGAATAGAATAGAACAGAAGCGAATAGTACAGAACAGATCTGAATAGAACAGAATAGAATAGATTAGAATAGCACAGAATAGAATAGAATAGAACAGAATAGAATAGAATAGAACATAACAAAGAAGAATAGAATAGAATATAACAGAACAGAACAGAACAGAACATAATAGAATAGAATAGAACAGGACAGAATAGAATAGAAGAGAAAAGAACAGACTAGAACAGAATAGAATAGACTAGAACAGAATAGAATAGAACAGAACAGAAGAGAATAGAATGGAATAAAACAGAACAGAATAAAATAGAATAGAATAGAATAGAATAGAATAGAATAGAATAGAATAGAATAGAATAGAATAGAATACAATAGAATAGAACAGAAGAGAATAGAACAGAATAGAATAGAATAGAATAGAATAGAATAGAATAGAACCGATTAGAATAGAATAGAATAGAATAGAATAGAATAGAATAGAATAGAATAGAATAGAACAGAACAGAATAGAACAGAATAGAACAGAACAGAACAGAATAGAATAGAATAGAGTAGAATAGAACAGAATAGAATAGAATAGAATAGAATAGAATAGAATAGAACAAAACAGAATAGAATCGAACAGAATAGAATAGAATAGAACAGAATAGAAGAGAATAGAATAGAATAGAACAGAAGAGAATAGAATAGAATAGAATACAATAGAATAGAACAGAATAGAACAGAATAGAACACAACAGAATAGAATAAATTAGAATAGAAGAACAGAACAGAATAGCATAGAATAGAATAGAATAGAACAGAATAGAATAGAATAGAACAGAACAGAATAGAATACAATAGAATAGAACAGAACATAATAGAATAGAGTAGAATAGAACAGAAAAGAACAGAACAGAACAGAACAGAACAGAACAGAATAGAATAGAACAGGACAGAACAGAATAGAATATATTAGAAAAGAATAGAACAGAACAGAATAGAATAGAATAGAATAGAATAGAATAGAACAGAACAGAACAGAATAGAATCGAACAGAATAGAGTAGAATAGAACAGAATAGAACAGAATAGAATTGAAGAAGAGAATAGAACAGAACAGAAGAGAATAGAATAGAATAGAATAGAACAGAACAGAACAGAACAGAATAGAATAGAATAGAACAGAAGAGAATAGAACAGAATAGAACAGAATACAATCGAACAGAATAGAATAGAATAGAAAAGAATAGAACAGAATAGAATAGAATCGAACAGAATAGAATAGAATAGAATAGAATACAATAGAATACAATAGAATAGAATAGAATAGAATAAAACAGAACAAAATAGAACAGAACACAACATAACAGAACAGAATAGAATAGAATAGAATAGAACAGTACCGAATAGAACAGAACAGAAGTGAATAGAACAGAATAGAATAGAATAGAATAGAACACAATAGAATAGAATAGAACAGAATAGAACAGATTAGAATAGAATAGAATAGAACAGAACAGAACAGAACAGAATAGAACAGAGGAGAACAGAATAGAATAGAACAGAATAGAATAGAACAGAACAGAACAGAACAGAATAGAATAGAATAGAAGAGAAAAGAACAGAATAGAACAGAATAGAATAGAATAGAATAGAATACAATAGAATAGAATAGAACAGAACCGAATAGAACAGTACAGAACGGAATAGAACAGAATAGAATAGAATTGAATAGAACACAATAGAATAGAATAGAACAGAATAGAACAGATTAGTATAGAAAAGAATAGAACAGAACAGAACAGAATAGAACAGAATATAACAGAACACAACACAACTGAACAGAATAGAATAGAATAGAATAGAACAGAAGCGAATAGTACAGAACAGATCTGAATAGAACAGAATAGAATAGATTAGAATAGCACAGAATAGAATAGAATAGAACAGAATAGAATAGAATAGAACATAACAAAGAAGAATAGAATAGAATATAACAGAACAGAACAGAACAGAACATAATAGAATAGAATAGAACAGGACAGAATAGAATAGAAGAGAAAAGAACAGACTAGAACAGAATAGAATAGACTAGAACAGAATAGAATAGAACAGAACAGAAGAGAATAGAATGGAATAAAACAGAACAGAATAAAATAGAATAGAATAGAATAGAATAGAATAGAATAGAATAGAATACAATACAATAGAATAGAACAGAAGAGAATAGAACAGAATAGAATAGAATAGAACAGAATAAATAGAATAGAATAGAACAGAATAGAACAGAACAGAACAGAATAGAGTAGAATAGAATACAATAGAATAGAATAGAATAGAATAAAATAGAATAGAATAGCACAGAATAGAGTAGAATATAACAGAATGAATAGAATAGAACAGGACAGAACAGAATAGAATAGATTAGAACAGAATAGAACACAATAGAATAAAATAGAATAGAACAGAACAGAACAGAACAGAATAGAATCGAACAGAATAGAATAAAATAGAACAGAATAGAATAGAATAGAATAGAATAGATTTGAATAGAACAGAAGAGAAGAGAAGAGAAGAGAAGAGAATAGAATACAATAGAATATAATAGAATAGAACAGAATAGAACAGAGTAGAACATAACAGAATAGAAGAAAATAGAATAGAAGAACAGAACAGAATAGAATAGAATAGAATGGAATAGAACAAAATAGATTAGAATAGAACAGAATACAATAGAATAGAACAGAACAGAATAGTATAGAATAGAACAGAATAGAATAGAATAGAACAGAATAGAATAGAATAGAACAGAACAGAACAGAACAGAACAGAATAGAACAGAATAGAATAGAATAGAAAAGAATAGAACAGAATAGAATAGAATAGAACAGAATAAATAGAATAGAATAGAACAGAATAGAACAGAACAGAACAGAATAGAGTAGAATAGAATACAATAGAATAGAATAGAATAGAATAGAATAGAATAGAATAGAATAGAATAGCACAGAATAGAATAGAATATAACAGAATAGAATAGAATAGAACAGGACAGAACAGAATAGAATAGATTAGAACAGAATAGAACACAATAGAATAGAATAGAATAGAATAGAACAGAACAGAACAGAAGAGAATCGAACGGAATAGAATAGAATAGAACAGAATAGAACAGAATAGAATAGAATAGAACAGAACAGAAGAGAATAGAATAGAATAGAATAGAATACAATAGAATAGAACAGAATAGAACACAACAGAATAGAATAAAATAGAATAGAAGAACAGAACAGAATAGAATACAATAGAATAGAATAGAACAGAATAGAATAGAATAGAACAGAATGGAATAGAGTAGAACAGAACAGAATAGAATAGAATAGAATACACTAGAACAGAACAGAATAGAATAGAATAGAACAGAATAGAATAGAATAGAACAGAATACAATAGAATAGAATAGAACAGAACAGAACAGAACAAAACAGAACAGCATAGAACAGAACAGAACAGAATAGAATAGAACAGGACAGAAAAGAGTAGAATAGATCAGAACAGAGTAGAATAGAATAGAATAGAATAGAATAGAATAGAATAGAATAGAACAGAACAAAATAGAACAGAACACAACACAACAGAACAGAATAGAATACAATAGAATAGAACAGAACCGAATAGAACAGAACAGAACTGAATAGAACAGAATAGAATAGAATAGAACAGAATAGAACAGATTAGAATAGAATAGAATACAACAGAATAGAATAGAACAGAACAGAACAGAACAGAACAGAACAGAACAGAACAGAATAGAATAGAACAGGACAGAACAGAATAGAATAGATTAGAACAGAATAGAATAGAATAGAACAGAACAGAATAGAACAGAAGAGAACAGAATAGAATAGAACAGAATAGAATAGAACAGAACAGAACAGAACAGAATAGAATAGAATAGAATAGAATAGAAGAGAACAGAACAGAATAGAACAGAATAGAATAGAATAGAACAGAATAGAATAGAACAGAACAGAAAAGAATAGAATGGAATAGAACAGAACAGAATAATATAGAATAGAATAGAATAGAATAGAATAGAATAGAATAGAATAGAATAGAACAGAAGAGAATAGAACAGAATACAATAGAATAGAACAGAAGAGAATAGAATAGAATAGAATAGAATACAATAGAATAGAACAGAATAGAACAGAATAGAACACAACAGAATAGAATAAAATAGAATAGAAGAACAGAACAGAATAGAATAGAATAGAATAGAATAAAACAGAACAGAATAGAATAGAATAGAACAGAGTACAACAGAACAGAATACAACAGAACAGAATAGAATAGAATAGAATAGAACAGAACAGAACAGAATAGAATAGAATACTACAGAATAGAACAGAACAGAACAGAACAGAACAGAATAGAATAGAACAGGACAGAACAGAATAGAATAGATTAGAAAAGAATAGAACAGAACAGAATAGAATAGAATAGAATAGAATAGAACAGAACAGAACAGAATAGAATCGAACAGAATAGAATAAATTAGAACAGAATAGAATAGAAGAAGAGAATAGAACAGAACAGAAGAGAATAGAAGAGAATAGAATAGAATAGAATAGAATAGAACCGATTAGAATAGAATAGAATAGAATAGAATAGAATAGAATAGAATAGAATAGAATAGAATAGAATAGAATAGAATAGAATAGAACAGAACAGAATAGAACAAAATAGAACAGAACAGAACAGAATAGAATAGAATAGAGTAGAATAGAACAGAATAGAATAGAATAGAATAGAATAGAATAGAATAGAACAGAACAGAAGAGAATAAAATAGAATAGATTAGCATACAGTAGAATAGAACAGAATAGAACAGAATAGAACAGAACAGAATAGAATAGATTTGAATAGAATACAATAGAATAGAATAGAATAGAATAGAATAGAATAGAATAGAACAGAACAGAATAGTATAGAATAGAATGGAATAGAACAGAATAGAATAGAATAGAACAGAACAGAACAGAATAGAACAGAATAGAACAGAACACAACAAAACAGAACAGAATAGAATAGAATAGAATAGAACAGAACCGAATAGAACAGAACAGAACTGAATAGAACAGAATAGAATAGAATAGAATAGAATAGAATAGAATAGAACAAAATAGAATAGAATAGAACAGAATAGAACAGAATAGAATAGAATAGAACAGAACAGAAGAGAATAGAATAGAATAGAATAGAATACAATAGAATAGAACAGAATAGAACACAACAGAATAGAATAAAATAGAATAGAAGAACAGAACAGAATAGAATACAATAGAATAGAATAGAACAGAATAGAATAGAATAGAACAGAATGGAATAGAGTAGAACAGAACAGAATAGAATAGAATAGAATACACTAGAACAGAACAGAATAGAATAGAATAGAACAGAATAGAATAGAATAGAACAGAATACAATAGAATAGAATAGAACAGAACAGAACAGAACAAAACAGAACAGCATAGAACAGAACAGAACAGAATAGAATAGAACAGGACAGAAAAGAGTAGAATAGATCAGAACAGAGTAGAATAGAATAGAATAGAATAGAATAGAATAGAATAGAATAGAACAGAACAAAATAGAACAGAACACAACACAACAGAACAGAATAGAATACAATAGAATAGAACAGAATCGAATAGAACAGAACAGAACTGAATAGAACAGAATAGAATAGAATAGAACAGAATAGAACAGATTAGAATAGAATAGAATACAACAGAATAGAATAGAACAGAACAGAACAGAACAGAACAGAACAGAACAGAACAGAACAGAATAGAATAGAACAGGACAGAACAGAATAGAATAGATTAGAACAGAATAGAATAGAATAGAACAGAACAGAATAGAACAGAAGAGAACAGAATAGAATAGAACAGAATAGAATAGAACAGAACAGAACAGAACAGAATAGAATAGAATAGAATAGAATAGAAGAGAACAGAACAGAATAGAACAGAATAGAATAGAATAGAACAGAATAGAATAGAACAGAACAGAAAAGAATAGAATGGAATAGAACAGAACAGAATAATATAGAATAGAATAGAATAGAATAGAATAGAATAGAATAGAATAGAATAGAATAGAATAGAACAGAAGAGAATAGAACAGAATACAATAGAATAGAACAGAAGAGAATAGAATAGAATAGAATAGAATACAATAGAATAGAACAGAATAGAACAGAATAGAACACAACAGAATAGAATAAAATAGAATAGAAGAACAGAACAGAATAGAATAGAATAGAATAGAATAAAACAGAACAGAATAGAATAGAATAGAACAGAGTACAACAGAACAGAATACAACAGAACAGAATAGAATAGAATAGAATAGAACAGAACAGAACAGAATAGAATAGAATACTACAGAATAGAACAGAACAGAACAGAACAGAACAGAATAGAATAGAACAGGACAGAACAGAATAGAATAGATTAGAAAAGAATAGAACAGAACAGAATAGAATAGAATAGAATAGAATAGAACAGAACAGAACAGAATAGAATCGAACAGAATAGAATAAATTAGAACAGAATAGAATAGAAGAAGAGAATAGAACAGAACAGAAGAGAATAGAAGAGAATAGAATAGAATAGAATAGAATAGAACCGATTAGAATAGAATAGAATAGAATAGAATAGAATAGAATAGAATAGAATAGAATAGAATAGAACAGAACAGAATAGAACAGAATAGAACAGAACAGAACAGAATAGAATAGAATAGTGTAGAATAGAACAGAATAGAATAGAATAGAATAGAATAGAATAGAATAGAACAGAACAGAAGAGAATAAAATAGAATAGATTAGAATACAGTAGAATAGAACAGAATAGAACAGAATAGAACAGAACAGAATAGAATAGATTTGAATAGAATACAATAGAATAGAATAGAATAGAATAGAATAGAATAGAATAGAATAGAATAGAATAGAATAGAATAGAACAGAACAGAATAGTATAGAATAGAATGGAATAGAACAGAATAGAATAGAATAGAACAGAACAGAACAGAATAGAACAGAATAGAACAGAACACAACACAACAGAACAGAATAGAATAGAATAGAATAGAACAGAACCGAATAGAACAGAACAGAACTGAATAGAACAGAATAGAATAGAATAGAATAGAATAGAATAGAATAGAACAAAATAGAATAGAATAGAACAGAATAGAATAGAATAGAACAGAATAGATTAGAATAGAACAGAACAGAATAGAATAGAATAGAATAGAATAGAACAGAGCAGAATAGAATAGAATAGAACAGAATAGAGTAGAATAGAACAGAATAGAATAGAATAGAATAGAATAGAATAGAATAGAACAGAAGAGAATAGAATAGAACAGAATAGAATACAACAGAATAGAATAGAACAGAACAGAATAGAATAGAACAAAATAGAATAGAACAGAATAGAATAGAATAGAACAGAACAGAATAGAACAGAATAGAACAGAACAGAACAGAATAGAATAGAATAGAGTAGAATAGAACAGAATAGAATAGAATAGAATAGAACAAAACAGAATAGAATCGAACAGAATAGAATAGAATAGAACAGAATAGAAGAGAATAGAATAGAATAGAACAGAAGAGCATAGAATAGAATAGAATACAATAGAATAGAACAGAATAGAACACAACAGAATAGAATAAAATAGAATAGAAGAACAGAACAGAATTGAATAGAATAGAATAGAATAGAATAGAACAGAATAGAATAGAATAGAACAGAACAGAATAGAATACAATATAATAGAACAGAACATAATAGAATAGAGTAGAATAGAACAGAAAAGAACAGAACAGAACAGAACAGAACAGAACAGAATAGAATAGAACAGGACAGAACAGAATAGAATAGATTAGAAAAGAATAGAACAGAATAGAATAGAATAGAATAGAATAGAATAGAATAGAATAGAATAGAATAGAATAGAATAGAACAGAACAGAACAGAATAGAATCGAACAGAATAGAATAGAATAGAACAGAATAGAACAGAATAGAATTGAAGAAGAGAATAGAACAGAACAGAAGAGAATAGAATAGAATAGAATAGAATAGAATAGAATAGAATAGAACAGAACAGAACAGAATAGAACAGAATAGAATAGAATAGAACAGATTGAATAGAACAGAACAGAAGAGAATAGGATGGAATAGAACAGAACAGAATAAAATAGAATAGAATAGAATAGAATAGAATAGAATAGAATAGAATAGAATAGAATAGAATAGAATAGAACAGAAGAGAATAGAATAGAATAGAATAGAATAGAAGAGAATAAATAGAATAGAATAGAACAGAATAGAACATTACAGAACAGAATAGAGTAGAATAGAATAGAATAGAACAGAATAGAATAGCAGAGAATAGAATAGATTATATCGGAATAGAACAGAATAGAACAGGACAGAAGAGAATAGAATCGAACAGAATAGAATAGAATAAAACAGAATAGAACAGAATATAATAGAATAGAATAGAATAGAATAGAATAGAACAGAACAGAAGAGAATAAAATAGAATAGATTAGAATACAGTAGAATAGAACAGAATAGAACAGAATAGAACAGAACAGAATAGAATAGATTTGAATAGAATAGAATAGAATAGAATAGAATAGAATAGAATAGAATAGAACAGAACAGAATAGTATAGAATAGAATGGAATAGAACAGAATAGAATAGAATAGAACAGAACAGAACAGAATAGAACAGAATAGAACAGAACACAACACAACAGAACAGAATAGAATAGAATAGAATAGAACAGAACCGAATAGAACAGAACAGAACTGAATAGAACAGAATAGAATAGAATAGAATAGAATAGAATAGAATAGAAGAACAAAATAGAATAGAATAGAACAGAATAGAATAGAATAGAACAGAATAGATTAGAATAGAACAGAACAGAATAGAATAGAATAGAATAGAATAGAACAGAGCAGAATAGAATAGAATAGAACAGAATAGAGTAGAATAGAACAGAATAGAATAGAATAGAATAGAATAGAACAGAATAGAATAGAATAGAACAGAATAGAATAGAATAGAACAGAACAGAACAGAATAGAACAGAATAGAACAGAACACAACACAACAGAACAGAAAAGAATAGAATAGAATAGAACAGAACAGAATAGAACTGAACAGAACTGAATAGAACAGAACACAACACAACAGAACAGAATAGAATAGAATAGAATAGAGCAGAACCGAATAGAACTGAACAGAACTGAATAGAACAGAATAGAATAGAATGAAATAGAACACAGTAGAATAGAATAGTACAGAATAGAACAGATTAGAATAGAATAGAATAGAACAGAACAGAACAGAAAAAAATAGAACAGAAGAGAACAGAATAGAATAGAACAGAGTAGAATAGAACAGAACAGAACAGAACAGAATAGAATAGAATAGAACAGAACAGAATAGAACAGAATAGAATAGAATAGAACAGAAGAGAATAGAACAGAACAGAATAGAATAGAATCGAACAGAATAGAATAGAATAGAATAGAATAGAATAGAATAGAATAGAATAGAATAGAATAGAATAGAACAGGACAGAACAGAATAGAATCGAACAGAATAGAAGAGAATAGAATAGAATAGAACAGAATAGAATAGAATAGAACAGAATAGAATAGAATAGAACAGAATAGAACAGAATAGAACAGAACAGAATAGAACAGAACACAACACAACAGAACAGAATGGAATAGAATAGAATAGACAGAACCGAATAGAAAGGTACAGAACTGAATAGAACAGAATAGAAGAGAATGGAATAGAACACAATAGAATAGAATAGAACAGAATATAACAGATTAGAATAGAAAAGAATAGAACATAACAGAACAGAATAGAACAGAATAGAATAGAATAGAATAGAACAGAACAGAAGAGAATAAAATAGAATAGATTAGAATACAGTAGAATAGAACAGAATAGAACAGAACAGAATAGAATAGATTTGAATAGAATAGAATAGAATAGAACAGAACAGAATAGAATAGAATAGAATGGAATAGAACAGAATAGAATAGAATAGAACAGAACAGAACAGAATAGAACAGAATAGAACAGAACACAACACAACAAAACAGAATAGAATAGAATAGAATAGAACAGAACCGAATAGAACAGAACAGAACTGAATAGAACAAAATAGAATAGAATAGAATAGAATAGAATAGAATAGAATAGAATAGAATAGAATAGAATAGAACAGAATAGAATAGAATAGAACAGAATGGAATAGAATAGAACAGAATAGATTAGAATAGAACAGAACAGAATAGAATAGAATAGAATAGAATAGAATAGAACAGAGCAGAATAGAATAGAATAGAACACAATAGAGTGGAATAGAACAGAATAGAATAGAATAGAATAGAATAGAATAGAATAGAATAGAACAGAACAGAATAGAATAGAACAGAATAGAATACAACAGAATAGATTAGAACAGAACAGAATAGAATAGAACAAAATAGAATAGAACAGAATAGAATAGAATAGAACAGAACAGAACAGAATAGAATAGAATAGAACAGAATAAAACAGAACAGAACAGAACAAAACAGAACAGAATAAAATAGAACAGGACAGAACAGATTAGAATAGATTAGAACAGAATAGAACAGAATAGAATAGAATAGAATAGAATAGAATAGAATAGAATAGAATAGAATAGAATAGAATAGAATAGAATAGAATAGAATAGAATCGAACAGAATAGAATAGAATAGAACAGAAGAGAATAGAATAGAATAGAATAGAACAGAACAGAAGAGAATAGAATAGAATAGAACAGAACCGAATAGAACTGAACAGAACTGAATAGAACAGAACACAACACAACAGAACAGAATAGAATAGAATAGAATAGAACAGAACCGAATAGAACTGAACAGAACTGAATAGAACAGAATAGAATAGAATGAAATAGAACACAGTAGAATAGAATAGTACAGAATAGAACAGATTAGAATAGAATAGAATAGAACAGAACAGAACAGAAAAAAATAGAACAGAAGAGAACAGAATAGAATAGAACAGAGTAGAATAGAACAGAACAGAACAGAACAGAATAGAATAGAATAGAACAGAACAGAATAGAACAGAATAGAATAGAATAGAACAGAAGAGAATAGAACAGAACAGAACAGAATATAATCGAACAGAATAGAATAGAATAGAAAAGAATAGAACAGAATAGAATAGAATCGAACAGAATAGAATAGAATAGAATAGAATAGAATAGAATAGAATAGAATAGAATAGAATAGAATAGAATAGAATAGAATAGAATAGAACAGGACAGAACAGAATAAAATCGAACAGAATAGAAGAGAATAGAATAGAATAGAACAGAATAGAATAGAATCGAACAGAATAGAATAGAATAGAACAGAATAGAACAGAATAGAACAGAACAGAATAGAACAGAACACAACAAAACAGAACAGAATGGAATAGAATAGAATAGAACAGAACCGAATAGAAAGGTACAGAACTGAATAGAACAGAATAGAATAGAATGGAATAGAACACAATAGAATAGAATAGAACACAATATAACAGATTAGAATAGAAAAGAATAGAACATAACAGAACAGAATAGAACAGAATAGAACAGAATAGAATAGAATAGAATAGAATAGAATAGAACAGAACAGAACAGAATAGAATAGAATATAACAGAATAGAACAGAATAGAACAGAACAGAATAGAACAGAACACAACACAACACAACAGAATAGAATAGAATAGAATAGAACAGAACAGAATAGAACAGTACAGATCGGAATAGAACAGAATAGAATAGAATGGAATTGAACACAATAGAATAGAATAGAACAGAATAGAACAGATTAGAATAGAAAAGAATAGAACAGAACAGAACAGAATAGAACACAACACAACACAAAAGAACAGAATAGAATAGAATAGAATAGAACAGAACCGAATAGAACAGAACAGAACTGAACAGAACAGAATAGAATAGAATAGAATAGAATAGAACCGAATAGAATAGAATAGAACAGAATAGAATAGAATAGAACAGAATAGATTAGAATAGAACAGAACAGAATAGAATAGAATAGAACAGAGTAGAATAGAATAGAATAGAACAGAATAGAGTAGAATAGAACAGAATAGAACAGAACAGAATAGAATAGAATAGAATAGAATAGAATAGAATAGAATAGAATAAAACAGATCAGAACAGAATAGAATCGAACAGAATAGAATAGAATAGAACAGAACAGAACAGAACAGAATAGAATAGATTAGAACAGAATAGAACAGAACAGAATAGAATAGAATAGAATAGAATAGAATAGAATAAAACAGATCAGAACAGAATAGAATCGAACAGAATAGAATAGAATAGAACAGAACAGAACAGAACAGAACAGAATAGAATAGAACAGAATAGAAGAGAACAGAATAGAATAGAATAGAATAGAATAGAATAGAATAGAATAGAATAGAATAGAATAGAATAGAATACAATAGAATAGAATAGATTAGAATAGAATAAAACAGAACAAATAGAACAGAACACAACATAACAGACCAGAATAGAATTGAATAGAATAGAACAGTACCGAATAGAACAGAACAGAACAGAAAAGAACAGAACAGAATAGAATAGAATAGAATAGAACACAATAGAATAGAATAGAACAGAATAGAACAGAACAGAACAGAACAGAAAAGAACAGAGGAGAACAGAATAGAATAGAACAGAATAGAATAGAACAGAACAGAACAGAACAGAATAGAATAGAATAGAAGAGAAAAGAACAGAATAGAACAGAATAGAATAGAATAGAATAGAATAGAATAGAATAGAATAGAATAGAATAGAATAGAACAGAACCGAATAGAACAGTACAGAACGGAATAGAACAGAATAGAATAGAATGGAATAGAACACAATAGAATAGAATAGAACAGAATAGAACAGATTAGAATAGAAAAGAATAGAACAGAACAGAACAGAATAGAACAGAACACAACACAAAAGAACAGAATAGAATAGAATAGAATAGAACAGAACCGAATAGAACAGAACAGAACTGAACAGAGCAGAATAGAATAGAATAGAATAGAATAGAACAGAATAGAATAGAATAGAACAGAATAGAATAGAATAGAACAGAATAGATTAGAATAGAACAGAACAGAATAGAATAGAATAGAATAGAAGAGAACAGAGTAGAATAGAATAGAATAGAACAGAATAGAGTAGAATAGAACAGAATAGAATAGAATAGAACAGAACAGAACAGAATAGAATAGAATATAACAGAATAGAACAGAACAGAACAGAACAGAACAGAACAGAACAGAATAGAATAGAACAGGACAGAACAGAATAGAATAGATTAGAACAGAATAGAACAGAACAGAATAGAATAGAATAGAATAGAATAGAATAGAACAGATCAGAACAGAATAGAATCGAACAGAATAGAATAGAATAGAACAGAACAGAATAGAACAGAATAGAATAGAATAGAACAGAAGAGAATAGAACAGAACAGAACAGAATATAATCGAACAGAATAGAATAGAATAGAAAAGAATAGAACAGAATAGAATAGAATCGAACAGAATAGAATAGAATAGAATAGAATAGAATAGAATAGAATAGAATAGAATAGAATAGAATAGAACAGGACAGAACAGAATAAAATCGAACAGAATAGAAGAGAATAGAATAGAATAGAACAGAATAGAATAGAATCGAACAGAATAGAATAGAATAGAACAGAATAGAACAGAATAGAACAGAACAGAATAGAACAGAACACAACACAACAGAACAGAATGGAATAGAATAGAATAGAACAGAACCGAATAGAAAGGTACAGAACTGAATAGAACAGAATAGAATAGAATGGAATAGAACACAATAGAATAGAATAGAACAGAATATAACAGATTAGAACAGAATAGAATAGAACAGGACAGAACAGAATAGAACAGAATAGAAGAGAAGAAAATAGAATAGAATAGAATAGAATAGAATAGAATAGAATAGAATAGAATAGAACAGATCAGAACAGAACAGAATAGAATAGAATATAACACAATAGTACAGAATAGAACAGAACAGAATAGAACAGAACACAACACAACACAACAGAATAGAATAGAATAGAATAGAACAGAACAGAATAGAACAGTACAGATCGGAATAGAACAGAATAGAATAGAATGGAATTGAACACAATAGAATAGAATAGAACAGAATAGAACAGATTAGAATAGAAAAGAATAGAACAGAACAGAACAGAATAGAACAGAACACAACACAAAAGAACAGAATAGAATAGAATAGAATAGAACAGAACCGAATAGAACAGAACAGAACTGAACAGAACAGAATAGAATAGAATAGAATAGAATAGAACAGAATAGAATAGAATAGAATAGAACAGAATAGAATAGAATAGAACAGAATAGATTAGAATAGAACAGAACAGAATAGAATAGAATAGAATAGAATAGAACAGAGTAGAATAGAATAGAATAGAACAGAATAGAGTAGAATAGAACAGAATAGAATAGAATAGAACAGAACAGAACAGAATAGAATAGAATATAACAGAATAGAACAGAACAGAACAGAACAGAACAGAATAGAATAGAACAGGACAGAACAGAATAGAATAGATTAGAACAGAATAGAACAGAACAGAATAGAATAGAATAGAATAGAATAGAATAGAACAGATCAGAACAGAATAGAATCGAACAGAATAGAATAGAATAGAACAGAACAGAACAGAACAGAACAGAATAGAATAGAACAGAATAGAACAGAACAGAACAGAATAGAATAGAATAGAATAGAATAGAATAGAATAGAATAGAATACAATAGAATAGAATAGAATAGAATACAATAGAATAGAATAGAATAGAATAGAATAAAACAGAACAAAATAGAACAGAACACAACATAACAGAACAGAATAGAATAGAATAGAATAGAACAGTACCGAATAGAACAGAACAGAACAGAACAGAATAGAATAGAGTAGAATAGAATAGAAGAGAACAGAACAGAATAGAACAGAATAGAATAGAATAGAACAGAATAGAATAGAACAGAACAGAAAAGAATAGAATGGAATAGAACAGAACAGAATAATATAGAATAGAATAGAATAGAATAGAATAGAATAGAATAGAATAGAATAGAATAGAACAGAAGAGAATAGAACAGAATACAATAGAATAGAACAGAAGAGAATAGAATAGAATAGAATAGAATACAATAGAATAGAACAGAATAGAACAGAATAGAACACAACAGAATAGAATAAAATAGAATAGAAGAACAGAACAGAATAGAATAGAATAGAATAGAATAAAACAGAACAGAATAGAATAGAATAGAACAGAGTACAACAGAACAGAATACAACAGAACAGAATAGAATAGAATAGAACAGAACAGAACAGAATAGAATAGAATACTACAGAATAGAACAGAACAGAACAGAACAGAACAGAATAGAATAGAACAGGACAGAACAGAATAGAATAGATTAGAAAAGAATAGAACAGAACAGAACAGAATAGAATAGAATAGAATAGAACAGAACAGAACAGAATAGAATCGAACAGAATAGAATAAATTAGAACAGAATAGAATAGAAGAAGAGAATAGAACAGAACAGAAGAGAATAGAAGAGAATAGAATAGAATAGAATAGAATAGAACCGATTAGAATAGAATAGAATAGAATAGAATAGAATAGAACAGAACAGAATAGAACAGAATAGAACAGAACAGAACAGAATAGAATAGAATAGAGTAGAATAGAACAGAATAGAATAGAATAGAATAGAATAGAATAGAACAGAACAGAAGAGAATAAAATAGAATAGATTAGAATACAGTAGAATAGAACAGAATAGAACAGAATAGAACAGAACAGAATAGAATAGATTTGAATAGAATACAATAGAATAGAATAGAATAGAATAGAATAGAATAGAATAGAATAGAATAGAACAGAACAGAATAGTATAGAATAGAATGGAATAGAACAGAATAGAATAGAATAGAACAGAACAGAACAGAATAGAACAGAATAGAACAGAACACAACACAACAGAACAGAATAGAATAGAATAGAATAGAACAGAACCGAATAGAACAGAACAGAACTGAATAGAACAGAATAGAATAGAATAGAATAGAATAGAATAGAATAGAACAAAATAGAATAGAATAGAACAGAATAGATTAGAATAGAACAGAACAGAATAGAATAGAATAGAATAGAATAGAACAGAGCAGAATAGAATAGAATAGAACAGAATAGAGTAGAATAGAACAGAATAGAATAGAATAGAATAGAATAGAATAGAACAGAAGAGAATATAATAGAACAGAATAGAATACAACAGAATAGAATAGAACAGAACAGAATAGAATAGAACAAAATAGAATAGAACAGAATAGAATAGAATAGAACAGAACAGAATAGAACAGAATAGAACAGAACAGAACAGAATAGAATAGAATAGAGTAGAATAGAACAGAATAGAATAGAATAGAATAGAACAAAACAGAATAGAATCGAACAGAATAGAATAGAATAGAACAGAATAGAAGAGAATAGAATAGAATAGAACAGAAGAGCATAGAATAGAATAGAATACAATAGAATAGAACAGAATAGAACAGAATAGAACACAACAGAATAGAATAAAATAGAATAGAAGAACAGAACAGAATTGAATAGAATAGAATAGAATAGAATAGAACAGAATAGAATAGAATAGAACAGAACAGAATAGAATACAATATAATACAACAGAACATAATAGAATAGAGTAGAATAGAACAGAAAAGAACAGAACAGAACAGAACAGAACAGAACAGAATAGAATAGAACAGGACAGAACAGAATAGAATAGATTAGAAAAGAATAGAACAGAATAGAATAGAATAGAATAGAATAGAATAGAATAGAATAGAATAGAATAGAATAGAACAGAACAGAACAGAATAGAATCGAACAGAATAGAATAGAATAGAACAGAATAGAACAGAATAGAATTGAAGAAGAGAATAGAACAGAACAGAAGAGAATAGAATAGAATAGAATAGAATAGAATAGAATAGAATAGAACAGAACAGAACAGAATAGAACAGAATAGAATAGAATAGAACAGATTGAATAGAACAGAACAGAAGAGAATAGGATGGAATAGAACAGAACAGAATAAAATAGAATAGAATAGAATAGAATAGAATAGAATAGAATAGAATAGAATAGAATAGAATAGAACAGAAGAGAATAGAATAGAATAGAATAGAATAGAAGAGAATAAATAGAATAGAATAGAACAGAATAGAACAGAACAGAACAGAATAGAGTAGAATAGAATAGAATAGAACAGAATAGAATAGCAGAGAATAGAATAGATTATATCGGAATAGAACAGAATAGAACAGGACAGAAGAGAATAGAATCGAACAGAATAGAATAGAATAAAACAGAATAGAACAGAATATAATAGAATAGAATAGAATAGAATAGAATAGAACAGAACAGAAGAGAATAAAATAGAATAGATTAGAATACAGTAGAATAGAACAGAATAGAACAGAATAGAACAGAACAGAATAGAATAGATTTGAATAGAATAGAATAGAATAGAATAGAATAGAATAGAATAGAACAGAACAGAATAGTATAGAATAGAATGGAATAGAGCAGAATAGAATAGAATAGAACAGAACAGAACAGAATAGAACAGAATAGAACAGAACACAACACAACAGAACAGAATAGAATAGAATAGAATAGAACAGAACCGAATAGAACAGAACAGAACTGAATAGAACAGAATAGAATAGAATAGAATAGAATAGAATAGAATAGAACAAAATAGAACAAAATAGAATAGAATAGAACAGAATAGAATAGAATAGAACAGAATAGATTAGAATAGAACAGAACAGAATAGAATAGAATAGAATAGAATAGAACAGAGCAGAATAGAATACAATAGAACAGAATAGAGTAGAATAGAACAGAATAGAATAGAACAGAATAGAATAGAATAGAACAGAACAGAACAGAATAGAATAGAATAGAACAGAATAAAACAGAACAGAACAGAACAAAACAGAACAGAATAAAATAGAACAGGACAGAACAGATTAGAATAGATTAGAACAGAATAGAACAGAATAGAATAGAATAGAATAGAATAGAATAGAATAGAATAGAATAGAATCGAACAGAATAGAATAGAATAGAACAGAATAGAATAGAATAGAATAGAATAGAACAGAACAGAAAAGAATAGAATAGAATAGAACAGAACAGAATAGAACTGAACAGAACTGAATAGAACAGAACACAACACAACAGAACAGAATAGAATAGAATAGAATAGAACAGAACCGAATAGAACTGAACAGAACTGAATAGAACAGAATAGAATAGAATGAAATAGAACACAGTAGAATAGAATAGTACAGAATAGAACAGATTAGAATAGAATAGAATAGAACAGAACAGAACAGAAAAAAATAGAACAGAAGAGAACAGAATAGAATAGAACAGAGTAGAATAGAACAGAACAGAACAGAACAGAATAGAATAGAATAGAACAGAACAGAATAGAACAGAATAGAATAGAATAGAACAGAAGAGAATAGAACAGAACAGAATAGAATAGAATCGAACAGAATAGAATAGAATAGAATAGAATAGAATAGAATAGAATAGAATAGAATAGAACAGGACAGAACAGAATAGAATCGAACAGAATAGAAGAGAATAGAATAGAATAGAACAGAATAGAATAGAATCGAACAGAATAGAATAGAATAGAACAGAATAGAACAGAATAGAACAGAACAGAGTAGAACAGAACACAACACAACAGAACAGAATGGAATAGAATAGAATAGAACAGAACCGAATAGAAAGGTACAGAACTGAATAGAACAGAATAGAATAGAATGGAATAGAACACAATAGAATAGAATAGAACAGAATATAACAGATTAGAATAGAAAAGAATAGAACATAACAGAACAGAATAGAACAGAATAGAATAGAATAGAATAGAACAGAACAGAAGAGAATAAAATAGAATAGATTAGAATACAGTAGAATAGAACAGAATAGAACAGAACAGAATAGAATAGATTTGAATAGAATAGAATAGAATAGAACAGAACAGAATAGAATAGAATAGAATGGAATAGAACAGAATAGAATAGAATAGAACAGAACAGAACAGAATAGAACAGAATAGAACAGAACACAACACAACAGAACAGAATAGAATAGAATAGAATAGAACAGAACCGAATAGAACAGAACAGAACTGAATAGAACAAAATAGAATAGAATAGAATAGAATAGAATAGAATAGAATAGAACAGAATAGAATAGAATAGAACAGAATGGAATAGAATAGAACAGAATAGATTAGAATAGAACAGAACAGAATAGAATAGAATAGAATAGAATAGAATAGAACAGAGCAGAATAGAATAGAATAGAACACAATAGAGTGGAATAGAACAGAATAGAATAGAATAGAATAGAATAGAATAGAATAGAATAGAATAGAATAGAACAGAACAGAATAGAATAGAACAGAATAGAATACAACAGAATAGATTAGAACAGAACAGAATAGAATAGAACAAAATAGAATAGAACAGAATAGAATAGAATAGAACAGAACAGAACAGAATAGAATAGAATAGAACAGAATAAAACAGAACAGAACAGAACAAAACAGAACAGAATAAAATAGAACAGGACAGAACAGATTAGAATAGATTAGAACAGAATAGAACAGAATAGAATAGAATAGAATAGAATAGAATAGAATAGAATAGAATAGAATAGAATCGAACAGAATAGAATAGAATAGAACAGAAGAGAATAGAATAGAATAGAATAGAACAGAACAGAAGAGAATAGAATAGAATAGAACAGAACCGAATAGAACTGAACAGAACTGAATAGAACAGAACACAACACAACAGAACAGAATAGAATAGAATAGAATAGAACAGAACCGAATAGAACTGAACAGAACTGAATAGAACAGAATAGAATAGAATGAAATAGAACACAGTAGAATAGAATAGTACAGAATAGAACAGATTAGAATAGAATAGAATAGAACAGAACAGAACAGAAAAAAATAGAACAGAAGAGAACAGAATAGAATAGAACAGAGTAGAATAGAACAGAACAGAACAGAACAGAATAGAATAGAATAGAACAGAACAGAATAGAACAGAATAGAATAGAATAGAACAGAAGAGAATAGAACAGAACAGAACAGAATATAATCGAACAGAATAGAATAGAATAGAAAAGAATAGAACAGAATAGAATAGAATCGAACAGAATAGAATAGAATAGAATAGAATAGAATAGAATAGAATAGAACAGGACAGAACAGAATAAAATCGAACAGAATAGAAGAGAATAGAATAGAATAGAACAGAATAGAATAGAATCGAACAGAATAGAATAGAATAGAACAGAATAGAACAGAATAGAACAGAACAGAATAGAACAGAACACAACAAAACAGAACAGAATGGAATAGAATAGAATAGAACAGAACCGAATAGAAAGGTACAGAACTGAATAGAACAGAATAGAATAGAATGGAATAGAACACAATAGAATAGAATAGAACACAATATAACAGATTAGAATAGAAAAGAATAGAACAGAATAGAACAGAATAGAACAGAATAGAACAGAATAGAATAGAATAGAATAGAATAGAATAGAATAGAACAGAACAGAACAGAATAGAATAGAATATAACAGAATAGAACAGAATAGAACAGAACAGAATAGAACAGAACACAACACAACACAACAGAATAGAATAGAATAGAATAGAACAGAACAGAATAGAACAGTACAGATCGGAATAGAACAGAATAGAATAGAATGGAATTGAACACAATAGAATAGAATAGAACAGAATAGAACAGATTAGAATAGAAAAGAATAGAACAGAACAGAACAGAATAGAACACAACACAACACAAAAGAACAGAATAGAATAGAATAGAATAGAACAGAACCGAATAGAACAGAACAGAACTGAACAGAACAGAATAGAATAGAATAGAATAGAATAGAACCGAATAGAATAGAATAGAACAGAATAGAATAGAATAGAACAGAATAGATTAGAATAGAACAGAACAGAATAGAATAGAATAGAATAGAATAGAACAGAGTAGAATAGAATAGAATAGAACAGAATAGAGTAGAATAGAACAGAATAGAACAGAACAGAATAGAATAGAATAGAATAGAATAGAATAGAATAGAATAAAACAGATCAGAACAGAATAGAATCGAACAGAATAGAATAGAATAGAACAGAATAGAACAGAACAGAATAGAATAGATTAGAACAGAATAGAACAGAACAGAATAGAATAGAATAGAATAGAATAGAATAGAATAGAATAGACTAGAATAGAATAGAATAAAACAGATCAGAACAGAATAGAATCGAACAGAATAGAATAGAATAGAACAGAACAGAACAGAACAGAACAGAATAGAATAGAACAGAATAGAACAGAACAGAATAGAACAGAACAGAATAGAATAGAATAGAATAGAATAGAATAGAATAGAATAGAATAGAATAGAATAGAATAGAATAGAATAGAATAGAATACAATAGAATAGAATAGATTAGAATAGAATAAAACAGAACAAATAGAACAGAACACAACATAATAGAACAGAATAGAATAGAATAGAATAGAACAGTACCGAATAGAACAGAACAGAACAGAAAAGAACAGAACAGAATAGAATAGAATAGAATAGAACACAATAGAATAGAATAGAACAGAATAGAACAGAACAGAACAGAACAGAAAAGAACAGAGGAGAACAGAATAGAATAGAACAGAATAGAATAGAACAGAACAGAACAGAACAGAATAGAATAGAATAGAAGAGAAAAGAACAGAATAGAACAGAATAGAATAGAATAGAATAGAATAGAATAGAATAGAATAGAATAGAATAGAATAGAATAGAATAGAATAGAACAGAACCGAATAGAACAGTACAGAACGGAATAGAACAGAATAGAATAGAATGGAATAGAACACAATAGAATAGAATAGAACAGAATAGAACAGATTAGAATAGAAAATAATAGTACAGAACAGAACAGAATAGAACAGAACACAACACAAAAGAACAGAATAGAATAGAATAGAATAGAACAGAACCGAATAGAACAGAACAGAACTGAACAGAGCAGAATAGAATAGAATAGAATAGAACAGAATAGAATAGAATAGAACAGAATAGAATAGAATAGAACAGAATAGATTAGAATAGAACAGAACAGAATAGAATAGAATAGAATAGAATAGAACAGAGTAGAATAGAATAGAATAGAACAGAATAGAGTAGAATAGAACAGAATAGAATAGAATAGAACAGAACAGAACAGAATAGAATAGAATATAACAGAATAGAACAGAACAGAACAGAACAGAACAGAACAGAACAGAATAGAATAGAACAGGACAGAACAGAATAGAATAGATTAGAACAGAATAGAACAGAACAGAATAGAATAGAATAGAATAGAATAGAATAGAACAGATCAGAACAGAATAGAATCGAACAGAATAGAATAGAATAGAACAGAACAGAATAGAACAGAATAGAATAGAATAGAACAGAAGAGAATAGAACAGAACAGAACAGAATATAATCGAACAGAATAGAATAGAATAGAAAAGAATAGAACAGAATAGAATAGAATCGAACAGAATAGAATAGAATAGAATAGAATAGAATAGAATAGAATAGAATAGAATAGAACAGGACAGAACAGAATAAAATCGAACAGAATAGAAGAGAATAGAATAGAATAGAACAGAATAGAATAGAATCGAACAGAATAGAATAGAATAGAACAGAATAGAACAGAATAGAACAGAACAGAATAGAACAGAACACAACACAACAGAACAGAATGGAATAGAATAGAATAGAACAGAACCGAATAGAAAGGTACAGAACTGAATAGAACAGAATAGAATAGAATGGAATAGAACACAATAGAATAGAATAGAACAGAATATAACAGATTAGAACAGAATAGAATAGAACAGGACAGAACAGAATAGAACAGAATAGAACAGAAGAAAATAGAATAGAATAGAATAGAATAGAATAGAATAGAATAGAATAGAATAGAACAGAACAGAACAGAATAGAATAGAATATAACACAATAGTACAGAATAGAACAGAACAGAATAGAACAGAACACAACACAACACAACAGAATAGAATAGAATAGAATAGAACAGAACAGAATAGAACAGTACAGATCGGAATAGAACAGAATAGAATAGAATGGAATTGAACACAATAGAATAGAATAGAACAGAATAGAACAGATTAGAATAGAAAAGAATAGAACAGAACAGAACAGAATAGAACAGAACACAACACAAAAGAACAGAATAGAATAGAATAGAATAGAACAGAACCGAATAGAACAGAACAGAACTGAACAGAACAGAATAGAATAGAATAGAATAGAATAGAACAGAATAGAATAGAATAGAACAGAATAGAATAGAATAGAACAGAATAGATTAGAATAGAACAGAACAGAATAGAATAGAATAGAATAGAATAGAACAGAGTAGAATAGAATAGAATAGAACAGAATAGAGTAGAATAGAACAGAATAGAATAGAATAGAACAGAACAGAACAGAATAGAATAGAATATAACAGAATAGAACAGAACAGAACAGAACAGAACAGAATAGAATAGAACAGGACAGAACAGAATAGAATAGATTAGAACAGAATAGAACAGAACAGAATAGAATAGAATAGAATAGAATAGAATAGAACAGATCAGAACAGAATAGAATCGAACAGAATAGAATAGAATAGAACAGAACAGAACAGAACAGAACAGAATAGAATAGAACAGAATAGAACAGAACAGAACAGAACAGAACAGAACAGAATAGAATAGAATAGAATAGAATAGAATAGAATAGAATAGAATAGAATAGAATACAATAGAATAGAATAGAATAGAATAGAATAAAACAGAACAAAATAGAACAGAACACAACATAACAGAACAGAATAGAATAGAATAGAATAGAACAGTACCGAATAGAACAGAACAGAACAGAAAAGAACAGAACAGAATAGAATAGAATAGAATAGAACACAATAGAATAGAATAGAACAGAATAGAACAGATTAGAATAGAATAGAATAGAACAGAACAGAACAGAACAGAAAAGAACAGAGGAGAACAGAATAGAATAGAACAGAATAGAATAGAACAGAACAGAACAGAACAGAATAGAATAGAATAGAAGAGAAAAGAACAGAATAGAACAGAATAGAATAGAATAGAATAGAATAGAATAGAATAGAATAGAATAGAATAGAATAGAACAGAACCGAATACAACAGTACAGAACGGAATAGAACAGAATAGAATAGAATGGAATAGAACACAATAGAATAGAATAGAACAGAATAGAACAGATTAGAATAGAAAAGAATAGAACAGAACAGAACAGAATAGAACAGAACACAACACAAAAGAACAGAATAGAATAGAATAGAATAGAACAGAACCGAATAGAACAGAACAGAACTGAACAGAACAGAATAGAATAGAATAGAATAGAATAGAATAGAATAGAACAGAATAGAATAGAATAGAACAGAATAGAATAGAATAGAACAGAATAGATTAGAATAGAACAGAACAGAATAGAATAGAATAGAATAGAATAGAACAGAGTAGAATAGAATAGAATAGAACAGAATAGAGTAGAATAGAACAGAATAGAATAGAATAGAACAGAACAGAACAGAATAGAATAGAATATAACAGAATAGAACAGAACAGAACAGAACAGAACAGAACAGAATAGAATAGAACAGAATAGAATAGAATAGAATAGAATACAACAGAATAGAACAGAAGAAAACAAAACAGAATAGAATAGAATACAACAGAACAGAACAGAATAGAATAGAATAGAATAGAATAGAATAGAATAGAATAGAATACAATAGAATAGAATAGAATAGAATAGAATAAAACAGAACAAAATAGAACAGAACACAACATAACAGAACAGAATAGAATAGAATAGAATAGAACAGTACCGAATAGAACAGAACAGAACAGAAAAGAACAGAACAGAATAGAATAGAATAGAATAGAACACAATAGAATAGAATAGAACAGAATAGAACAGATTAGAATAGAATAGAATAGAACAGAACAGAACAGAACAGAAAAGAACAGAGGAGAACAGAATAGAATAGAACAGAATAGAATAGAACAGAACAGAACAGAACAGAATAGAATAGAATAGAAGAGAAAAGAACAGAATAGAACAGAATAGAATAGAATAGAATAGAATAGAATAGAACAGAACCGAATAGAACAGTACAGAACGGAATAGAACAGAATAGAATAGAATGGAATAGAACACAATAGAATAGAATAGAACAGAATAGAACAGATTAGAATAGAAAAGAATAGATCAGAACAGAACAGAATAGAACAGAATATAACAGAACACAACACAACTGAACAGAATGGAATAGAATAGAACAGAAGCGAATATTACAGAACAGATCTGAATAGAACAGAATAGAATAGATTAGAATAGCACAGAATAGAATAGAATAGAACAGAATAGAATAGAATAGAACATAACAAAGAAGAATAGAATAGAATATAACAGAATAGAACAGAACAGAACAGAATAGAATAGAATAGAACAGGACAGAATAGAATAGAAGAGAAAAGAACAGACTAGAACAGAATAGAATAGACTAGAACAGAATAGAATAGAACAGAACAGAAGAGAATAGAATGGAATAAAACAGAACACAATAAAATAGAATAGAATAGAATAGAATAGAATAGAATAGAACAGAAGAGAATAGAACAGAATAGAATAGAATAGAACAGAATAAATAGAAGAGAATAGAACAGAATAGAACAGAACAGAACAGAATAGAGTAGAATAGAATACAATAGAATAGAATAGAATAGAATAAAATAGAATAGAATAGCACAGAATAGAATAGAATATAACAGAAGAGAATAGAATAGAACAGGACAGAACAGAATAGAATAGATTAGAACAGAATAGAACACAATAGAATATAATAGAATAGAATAAAACAGAACAGAATAGAATCGAACAGAATAGAATAGAATAGAACCGAACAGAACAGAATAGAATCGAACAGAATAGAATAGAATAGAACAGAATAGAACAGAATAGAATATAATAGAATAGAATAGAACAGAACAGAATAGAATCGAACAGAATAGAATAGAATAGAACAGAACAGAACAGAATAGAATCGAACAGAATAGAATAGAATAGAACAGAATAGAACAGAACAGAACAGAACAGAATAGAATAGAATAGAATAGAACAGAATAGAATAGAATAGAATAGAATAGAATAGAATAAAAGAGAACAGAATAGAATAGAACAGAATAGAATAGAATAGAACAGAATAGAATAGAATAGAACAGAACAGAACAGAATAGAATAGGATAGAAGAGAATAGTACAGAACAGAACAGAACAGAACAGAACAGAATAAAATAGAACATGACAGAACAGAATAGAATAGATTAGAACAAATTAGAACAGAACAGAATAGAATAGAATAGAATAGAAGAATAAAACAGAACAGAACAGAATAGAATCGATCAGAATAGAATAGAATAGAAAAGAATAGAATAGAATAGAATAGAATAGAATAGAATAGAATAGCACAGAATAGAATAGAATATAACCGAATAGAATAGAATAGAATAGAACAGAATAGAATAGAATAGAATAGAACAGAACAGAACAGAACAGAACAGAACAGAACAGAATAGAACAGAACAGAACAGAATAGAATAGAACAGGACAGAACAGAATAGAATAGATTAGAACAGAATAGAATAGAAAAGAATAGAATAGAACAGAATAGAATAGAGTAGAACAGAATAGAATACAATAGAACAGAACAGAATAGAATAGAATA